>NC_073338.2:2632500-5032500 GCF_027580225.2 Misgurnus anguillicaudatus | reverse complement strand
GGGTGAATTTTAAACCTGTCTAATTATCACATACGATTTGCTGTATGTTAATGAAGCAAAATATCTAATGTTAACTGCTTTACCTTTCGTTGACGTTGATCAGGAAATCTCCACGATGAACCTTTCAATTACTTCAAAAAGGACTTTTGTAAAAAAAAAAAAAAAGGAATTGATTTAAGAGCAAATATGGATTATTCTTTTTTCTTTACGAAGCTACAGAAGTGACTCGATCAGGAGCAGTGAGTAATTTTCTATTCTTCTTTTGCTGTTTAACTTTAACGACAGAGACTTTAACAGGTTAGGATTATTGTGAGACCGAATGCAATAAAATGTTTATTCGTTTAAGACATACAGTAACCAGTCGTTTACCTTGATACTCGACAAGACAGCTACTTTGACATATGAGCATTTGACAGTTTAATACAAAAAGACGCGAACTCCTTTAAGCTTAGCCGTGCTCACGGGCTATCGGGGCATATATTGGTCCTCGTCGCGTTTCAAGTTCATGGCTGCAGTCCAACTAATAATCATACGGTAGCAGATGAATTCAAGACTGAAAACTTTTTCAGTCATATTGCAAGAGTTGCAAGATGGCAGCTGGCAAGTGTGGTGTGCTTGTGGCGTTTTTAATATACATATTTATTATTATCTTTTTAGAAAGTGACCATAAAATTGGTCCGGAGGGGCATTTATACAGTGGTTATGGTCATTCAAACAAACTTTTATTTGAAAAACAGCTTGGTTATGGGAAGAAAATTATCATGGACACATTTCTCTATCCATGCTGGTATCCAGCCAAACGAAAGGACAAAGATTGCCTTAAACGACAAGTAAATGGCGGCGATTTGATCATTTGCATCTGCCTATTATTATCGGGAGATATACATCAATGCCCGGGCCCGATGCTGGAGTTGGGACACAGGAAAATGGCGTTAAAAAGGCCATCGGCAGGTGCGATAGTGTGTCCTAGTCATTCAAATGCCGGAGTCAAACTTTTGTCCATGAGTGTTGCCGAAGGAAGTGGAAGCGTGTGTGGAGACGCTGGAAGTTGTGGCAGAGATCAGAGAGATCAAGAGATGGGTGACACGATCCGGGAGCGTGGTGAGAAGCGGGCCGGGAGTTTAGATCCTCGGGTTTCCGTGGGGCAAGCGCGCATGGAGGAACGGGACGGTGTCAACAGAGAGATATCAAATGTGGATTCTTTCATGTCAGCGAGAGGACTACATATTCTTCAGCTCAACGTCAGAAGTCTTCTCCCAAAAATCACTGAGATCCGACACATCAGCAAAAGCAGAAAGGTGGGAGTTTTTTGCTTTACTGAGACATGGCTGGATGACTCTATTACGGATGCTGAAATTGAATTGGAGAATTATTTGGTAATTAGGAGAGATCGTAACCGCAAAGGAGGAGGGGTGTGTATATATGTAAGATCGGACATTGGTTTTAATCATAGAACAGATTTGAATAGTGAGCAGATTGAAGCGGTGTGGGTAGATATTTTGTTACCGAAAAGCAAGCCTATACTAATTTGTGCATGTTACAGACCACCGGATCAAACTAAATTTTATGAGCTGTTAGAAGATGTTTGCTCAAAGTGCATGGACTTGGTTAAATCTGAAGTTATCATGTTAGGAGATTTCAACACTGATTTTCAGAAGAGTGATGCTTCGGGGTATAAAGCATTGATGAATTTCTGTCGTTCCTTTAGTTTACATCAGCTGATAAAGGATCATACACGTGTGTGTTCTACCAGCCAAACCACGATTGACCTTGTCTTGGTGTCAGATAAATCTAGGATAAAAGAAAGCGGGGTTATACCATATGGTTTGAGTGACCATTATATGATTTTTTGCACTAGAAAGATTAAACAATCAGTGCTCAGTGGTCATGCTTCTATCAAAATTCGGTCATTGAAAAGGTACAGCAAAGAAGCACTGAATGGATGTTTAAATAAAATGAATTGGTCCACAGTTTTGCAATGTAGTGATGTAGATAGAGCATGGGGGTCATTTAAAAGTATGTTTTTAGAAGCTGTAGACAAAGTAGCCCCTTGTAAAGAAATTAGAATAAAGCAAAGAACAGAACCCTGGGTAAATGATGACCTCCTTGAGGCAATTAGGATAAGAAATAAGAAGCATGGTAAATATAGAGACAATAAGGATGAGCAGAGTTGGGAGGATTATAAAAAGGCAAGAAATGAAGTAAATAGATTAGTGGTTAATACAAAGAAGGCATATTTTAATGAAAAAATAGCTGAATACAGAAATGACTCAGGAAAATTATGGAAATCCCTTAAGCAACTTGGATATAGTAAAAGGCTAAAAACAAAAAACACTAACATCACTTTAGATCTTGGTAACAACATTACTTCAGAAAAGGAGACAGTGGCAGATTGCTTTAATAAGTATTTCTCAACTGTTGCCAAAAAGCTGGTGGAAAAGTTACCCAGCCAGACTTCTCACTATGGTGAAAGGCATGTGCATGACTTTTACTCTGAGTTAGGGGTCCAGACGGGGAGCTTCTATTTTGAAAAGGTGTCGGAGGCACTTGTTCTTGAGAAGCTGAAAAGTCTGGATGGCTCTAAAGCCACAGGAGTAGATTCTATTCCATCTAGATTCCTGAGGGATGCCACTGAGATAATAACCCCAAGCATTACTCATATTGTAAACATGTCGATAGAACAAGGATGCTTTCCCAATGATCTTAAGATTGCCAGAGTGATTCCACTATATAAGAAAGGGAGTAAATTAGACCCCGGCAATTATAGACCGGTTTCAATTCTTGGTTGTCTGTCAAAGATAATTGAAAAGATCATTTTTGAACAGATTGATAAGTATATAAAATCAAAAAACTTACTTTATGAGTTTCAGTCGGGTTTTCGGAAATCACATTCTACAGATACCTGTTTATTATTTCTAACTGACTATATAAAAAAGGAGGTAGATAATGGAAATCTTTGTGGGATGGTTATGTTAGATCTGCAAAAAGCCTTTGATACAGTTGACCATGGTGTCTTAATGTATAAATTGAAAGCTATGGGTTTTAGTGGACAAGCATTGAAATGGGTGTGCTCTTATTTGGAGAATAGAACACAAGTTATGGATATTGGAGGCAAAATGTCTCAACCAACAGGCATGGATTGTGGGGTACCTCAGGGAAGCATTTTGGGTCCACTCTTCTTTTTGTTATATATAAATGACCTAAAGTCTGCATGTTCATGTAACCTTTTTTTGTATGCAGATGATTCTGCTTTAGTTGTCTCTCATAAAGATAAAAATATGATTGAAAGCATACTCAGCGCAGAACTTCTAAATGTTAGTATATGGATGGCGGATAACAGATTATCCCTTCATTTAGGGAAAACGGAATCCATATTATTTGGAACAAAGATAAAGTTAAAGAAAGCCTTAAGTTTTGAGGTTCGTGTTGGAGAAACAGTAATCACTGCCAAGGAATCAATCAGTTACCTTGGATGTATGTTAGATTGCCACATGTCTGGGGTAGGTCAGGCTTTAAAGGTTATCACCAAGGTAAACCAGAGAGCCCGCTATATGGCCAGAATATCAAAGTTTTTGGACGAAAGAACTAAGATAATTCTGGCAGGAGCGTTAATACAGCCTTATTTTGATTATGCGTGTGGCTCATGGTACAATGGTGTCACAAGCAACCTAAAACATAGGCTTCAGACATCTCAAAATAAATTAATAAGGCTTATTTTAGACCTCCCTATAAGAACTCACCTGGAAACATGCCACTTTGAAAGGGTGGGATGGTTGAGAGTTGAGGATCGAGTACATCAGTTGCAGCTGGGTATGATACATAAAATTGTTTATGGGGATGTTCCCAAATATTTTAGAAATTATTTTAATAAAGTAAATGAAGTTCACAGGTATTCCACAAGGGGTAGTGCAACAGATTTTATACCACCAAGAGTCAAGACCAATCTGGGCAAACAGTCTTTTCTTTATGTTGGAGCTACCCTTTGGAACGGGTTACCTAGTACACTTAAGACAGTTAGAAGCATAGGCAGTTTTAAACAGGGTTTGAAGGTGTGGCTTAGGTGCCAAACATAGGTTTTATTCTTTTATTGTTTTTGTGGTATAATATTAATGGTTGTGTTAATGTATGATGAAATGATTGTTGTGAGATATGTTGCCACTTGTCTTTTCCCCTTTGCCCTTATGGGACCACAATGGAAATAAGTCTTTGGGCTTTATTGTGTTATCCCTGACTATTTATATATTTTAATGTATGACTCGGAGTACTGTTTCATATTTTTTATATTTAAGTGGTCAAATAAAATCAATCAATCAATCAACACTGCGTTGCATGGGTTTTGCTGTGAAAACCAAAGGCCAATCTTGGACTTTGTTCAGTCCGCAGAAAGACAATTACTCTACACACTTCTACGCTGAAATCATGTAGCATTAGCAGTGTACGTTAATATTCTCTTAATGTTTGTTTTTAACAATGTGAACATGAGAAAACTTCATATAAATTAATAGAATCAAATCAGTCTTAATTGTAAATAATAGTCATTTATTTATTTATTTATTTATTTATACGATTCCTTCATTTAAATGCATTTTGTTGAACCCGCTGGGGACTGTTGAATTGTTCCCGCAGTAAAATTACGTCACACGCCGAACAAGGAGCTTCTGTTTGTAATAGCTGGATTCTGATTTTGCCAGTGCGAAATGCACACGTCATGCAATCAACACGCTTGTTTCCCTGTCAGCCTGGCAGCTTGCATTATTTTGCCCGGCAAAGGCATGACTGATACAGTCATATAATTACGTTTAATAACTTTAACATTGCCCCCGGCCCAAACCGATGGCCAGCATAGGCTCGGCTCCCGGGTATTCCACAAAGGTCCGCCCTGTCGCCCCCGACTTCGTTCACTGCCGTATAGCATGAGCTCGCCCGGTATCGTCCGATCTCGGAAGCTAAGCAGGGGCCTGTCGGGTTAGTACGCGGATGGGAGACCTTGCGATCAGCTTTTTTTCTTTTTTAAAGCTACGTTTAAACAAAAAAAGATTGGTAAAATAAATTAAAACAAAATAAGAAACCTTTGTTTAAATGTAGCTTAAATAAATTGATTGCAACAACTTGCCCTAAAACATTACTTAAATTGAATGAATCCATTTTTTTCAGTGTTGCGAAGCAAGAATGTTTTTATCGGGTGACCAAGGCTACATTAGCGGGCCCATAATGTATGGGTGAATTTTAAACCTGTCTAATTATCACATACGATTTGCTGTATGTTAATGAAGCAAAATATCTAATGTTAACTGCTTTACCTTTCGTTGACGTTGATCAGGAAATCTCCACGATGAACCTTTCAATTACTTCAAAAAGGACTTTTGTAAAAAAAAAAAAAAAGGAATTGATTTAAGAGCAAATATGGATTATTCTTTTTTCTTTACGAAGCTACAGAAGTGACTCGATCAGGAGCAGTGAGTAATTTTCTATTCTTCTTTTGCTGTTGAACTTTAACGACAGAGACTTTAACAGGTTAGGATTATTGTGAGACCGAATGCAATAAAATGTTTATTCGTTTAAGACATACAGTAACCAGTCGTTTACCTTGATACTCGACAAGACAGCTACTTTGACATATGATCATTTGACAGTTTAATACAAAAAGACGCGAACTCCTTTAAGCTTAGCCGTGCTCACGGGCTATCGGGGCATATATTGGTCCTCGTCGCGTTTCAAGTTCATGGCTGCAGTCCAACTAATAATCATACGGTAGCAGATGAATTCAAGACTGAAAACACTGCGTTGCATGGGTTTTGCTGTGAAAACCAAAGGCCAATCTTGGACTTTGTTCAGTCCGCAGAAAGACAATTACTCTACACACTTCTACGCTGAAATCATGTAGCATTAGCAGTGTACGTTAATATTCTCTTAATGTTTGTTTTTAACAATGTGAACATGAGAAAACTTCATATAAATTAATAGAATCAAATCAGTCTTAATTGTAAATAATAGTCATTTATTTATTTATTTATTTATTTATACGATTCCTTCATTTAAATGCATTTTGTTGAACCCGCTGGGGACTGTTGAATTGTTCCCGCAGTAAAATGACGTCACACGCCGAACAAGGAGCTTCTGTTTGTAATAGCTGGATTCTGATTTTGCCAGTGCGAAATGCACACGTCATGCAATCAACACGCTTGTTTCCCTGTCAGCCTGGCAGCTTGCATTATTTTGCCCGGCAAAGGCATGACTGATACAGTCATATAATTACGTTTAATAACTTTAACATTGCCCCCGGCCCAAACCGATGGCCAGCATAGGCTCGGCTCCCGGGTATTCCACAAAGGTCCGCCCTGTCGCCCCCGACTTCGTTCACTGCCGTATAGCATGAGCTCGCCCGGTATCGTCCGATCTCGGAAGCTAAGCAGGGGCCTGTCGGGTTAGTACGCGGATGGGAGACCTTGCGATCAGCTTTTTTTCTTTTTTAAAGCTACGTTTAAACAAAAAAAGATTGGTAAAATAAATTAAAACAAAATAAGAAACCTTTGTTTAAATGTAGCTTAAATAAATTGATTGCAACAACTTGCCCTAAAACATTACTTAAATTGAATGAATCCATTTTTTTCAGTGTTGCGAAGCAAGAATGTTTTTATTAGGGATGTCCCGATCCGATCACGTGATCGGAAATCGGCCCCGATCACGTGGTTTCAGACTCGATCGGAATCGGACGTTACCTCCCGATCAGGACTCGGATACATATGCATGGTTTAAAATCCATTAAGGTCTCATTCTGCTCCGCGCCAGTGTACGCGCTGCGCTGGTGCGTGTGAACTGATGAGAAGAGAATAGGCTTGTTTGACTTCATGCAGCACCACAACAACCGGCAGCCGGATGACGTCTAAGTTCCGCGAGAGCGATTTAAAAGCAAACTCCTCCGTATGATTTCGCGGATTACTCTCGCGGTAGTTTGACGTCACCCTGCTGTCGATTGTTGCGGTGCCGCATGAAGTCGAACAAGCTTATTGACGTGCTTTCAAATTCATTCATAGGCTTCACACTCGTGCGTGCAAGGAACCCACGACAAAACCGGGTTTGTACCGCTCATTTAAGCAACGCATTGATCGTTTTTGTCACCATGAGCTCAGACGCAGCCCCGCGTCTCACTCAGAACCTCAAGAACGCGCATTCGCGCAGGATACTGTAGAGATGAGAGATAGAGAGAGAGGTAAGAATGGTGCCCATGTCGAGAAAACTTAATAGAAGTCTAGAAACAAAGTATTAAAGTATGTTTAGCCATGTCACTCATCTCATTACAATATGTTAACTAGATAACTGGATACAACTTATTGTATAGTTTATTAAAATAATGTATTTTGATTATACAGATTAATTACGACCTAACTATAGGTATTTTATAACTAACTGCTGTCCAGCTTAGGGAATCTTTATGGCTAATTTATAAGATATATTGCTGAATCAGTATGTTGTTTTTCTTGTTAATTGAGTCTTTATGGGTAGCCTCTTATGCCTAAAATTAGTCAAGGAGGTTGATTCTTTATAACTTCCTTCAAAGTTTGATCAATTGTACATAATGACATGTGCAACAAATGCATATAGGGTGTCAGACTCATAGATTTGCATAATTTAAAGTTCAGGTTTTAAAGTTTGGGTCAACATGTGGCACAGCTTTAAAACTGAAACTTATAAAATCCTATCAGAGGTCCAAAATGTCATTAAAACACACCAGTGGCTTTGCTGTCATCAGGATTAAACATTTTACCCCTCGAACCCTCCCTCCCAACAGAGCATCCCCACAAAACAAATCCCAATTTAACCCCTGTACATATACTATATATATTCTCATTATTTTTTAACACATCTGTATTTATGCGCTGGCACAGAGTTAGACTCTTTTGACTCCACACAGAAACAGCAATGCGTGCGGCATGACATAAGGAACATCCTGGTTCAGTTTTTTTCGCTCTTATTTATTCTTTTTTTATGTATTATAGAAGTATCGGATCGGGACTCGGTATCGGCAGATACTCAAAATGAAATGACTCGGACTCGGACTCGAGGGCAAAAAAACCTGATCGGGACATCCCTAGTTTTTATCGGGTGACCAAGGCTACTTTAGCGGGCCCATAATGTATGGGTGAATTTTAAACCTGTCTAATTATCACATACGATTTGCTGTATGTTAATGAAGCAAAATATCTAATGTTAACTGCATTACCTTTCGTTGACGTTGATCAGGAAATCTCCACGATGAACCTTTCAATTACTTCAAAAAGGACTTTTGTAAAAAAAAAAAAAAAAAAAAGGAATTGATTTAAGAGCAAATATGGATTATTCTTTTTTCTTTACGAAGCTACAGAAGTGACTCGATCAGGAGCAGTGAGTAATTTTCTATTCTTCTTTTGCTGTTGAACTTTAACGACAGAGACTTTAACAGGTTAGGATTATTGTGAGACCGAATGCAATAAAATGTTTATTCGTTTAAGACATACAGTAACCAGTCGTTTACCTTGATACTCGACAAGACAGCTACTTTGACATATGAGCATTTGACAGTTTAATACAAAAAGACGCGAACTCCTTTAAGCTTAGCCGTGCTCATGGGCTATCGGGGCATATATTGGTCCTCGTCGCGTTTCAAGTTCATGGCTGCAGTCCAACTAATAATCATACGGTAGCAGATGAATTCAAGACTGAAAACACTGCGTTGCATGGGTTTTGCTGTGAAAACCAAAGGCCAATCTTGGACTTTGTTCAGTCCGCAGAAAGACAATTACTCTACACACTTCTACGCTGAAATCATGTAGCATTAGCAGTGTACGTTAATATTCTCTTAATGTTTGTTTTTAACAATGTGAACATGAGAAAACTTCATATAAATTAATAGAATCAAATCAGTCTTAATTGTAAATAATAGTCATTTATTTATTTATTTATTTATTTATTTATACGATTCCTTCATTTAAATGCATTTTGTTGAACCCGCTGGGGACTGTTGAATTGTTCCCGCAGTAAAATGACGTCACACGCCGAACAAGGAGCTTCTGTTTGTAATAGCTGGATTCTGATTTTGCCAGTGCGAAATGCACACGTCATGCAATCAACACGCTTGTTTCCCTGTCAGCCTGGCAGCTTGCATTATTTTGCCCGGCAAAGGCATGACTGATACAGTCATATAATTACGTTTAATAACTTTAACATTGCCCCCGGCCCAAACCGATGGCCAGCATAGGCTCGGCTCCCGGGTATTCCACAAAGGTCCGCCCTGTCGCCCCCGACTTCGTTCACTGCCGTATAGCATGAGCTCGCCCGGTATCGTCCGATCTCGGAAGCTAAGCAGGGGCCTGTCGGGTTAGTACGCGGATGGCAGACCTTGCGATCAGCTTTTTTTCTTTTTTAAAGCTACGTTTAAACAAAAAAAGATTGGTAAAATAAATTAAAACAAAATAAGAAACCTTTGTTTAAATGTAGCTTAAATAAATTGATTGCAACAACTTGCCCTAAAACATTACTTAAATTGAATGAATCCATTTTTTTCAGTGTTGCGAAGCAAGAATGTTTTTATCGGGTGACCAAGGCTACTTTAGCGGGCCCATAATGTATGGGTGAATTTTAAACCTGTCTAATTATCACATACGATTTGCTGTATGTTAATGAAGCAAAATATCTAATGTTAACTGCATTACCTTTCGTTGACGTTGATCAGGAAATCTCCACGATGAACCTTTCAATTACTTCAAAAAGGACTTTTGTAAAAAAAAAAAAAAAAAAAAGGAATTGATTTAAGAGCAAATATGGATTATTCTTTTTTCTTTACGAAGCTACAGAAGTGACTCGATCAGGAGCAGTGAGTAATTTTCTATTCTTCTTTTGCTGTTGAACTTTAACGACAGAGACTTTAACAGGTTAGGATTATTGTGAGACCGAGTGCAATAAAATGTTTATTCGTTTAAGACATACAGTAACCAGTCGTTTACCTTGATACTCGACAAGACAGCTACTTTGACATATGAGCATTTGACAGTTTAATACAAAAAGACGCGAACTCCTTTAAGCTTAGCCGTGCTCATGGGCTATCGGGGCATATATTGGTCCTCGTCGCGTTTCAAGTTCATGGCTGCAGTCCAACTAATAATCATACGGTAGCAGATGAATTCAAGACTGAAAACACTGCGTTGCATGGGTTTTGCTGTGAAAACCAAAGGCCAATCTTGGACTTTGTTCAGTCCGCAGAAAGACAATTACTCTACACACTTCTACGCTGAAATCATGTAGCATTAGCAGTGTACGTTAATATTCTCTTAATGTTTGTTTTTAACAATGTGAACATGAGAAAACTTCATATAAATTAATAGAATCAAATCAGTCTTAATTGTAAATAATAGTCATTTATTTATTTATTTATTTATTTATACGATTCCTTCATTTAAATGCATTTTGTTGAACCCGCTGGGGACTGTTGAATTGTTCCCGCAGTAAAATGACGTCACACGCCGAACAAGGAGCTTCTGTTTGTAATAGCTGGATTCTGATTTTGCCAGTGCGAAATGCACACGTCATGCAATCAACACGCTTGTTTCCCTGTCAGCCTGGCAGCTTGCATTATTTTGCCCGGCAAAGGCATGACTGATACAGTCATATAATTACGTTTAATAACTTTAACATTGCCCCCGGCCCAAACCGATGGCCAGCATAGGCTCGGCTCCCGGGTATTCCACAAAGGTCCGCCCTGTCGCCCCCGACTTCGTTCACTGCCGTATAGCATGAGCTCGCCCGGTATCGTCCGATCTCGGAAGCTAAGCAGGGGCCTGTCGGGTTAGTACGCGGATGGGAGACCTTGCGATCAGCTTTTTTTCTTTTTTAAAGCTACGTTTAAACAAAAAAAGATTGGTAAAATAAATTAAAACAAAATAAGAAACCTTTGTTTAAATGTAGCTTAAATAAATTGATTGCAACAACTTGCCCTAAAACATTACTTAAATTGAATGAATCCATTTTTTTCAGTGTTGCGAAGCAAGAATGTTTTTATCGGGTGACCAAGGCTACTTTAGCGGGCCCATAATGTATGGGTGAATTTTAAACCTGTCTAATTATCACATACGATTTGCTGTATGTTAATGAAGCAAAATATCTAATGTTAACTGCATTACCTTTCGTTGACGTTGATCAGGAAATCTCCACGATGAACCTTTCAATTACTTCAAAAAGGACTTTTGTAAAAAAAAAAAAAAAAAAAAAGGAATTGATTTAAGAGCAAATATGGATTATTCTTTTTTCTTTACGAAGCTACAGAAGTGACTCGATCAGGAGCAGTGAGTAATTTTCTATTCTTCTTTTGCTGTTGAACTTTAACGACAGAGACTTTAACAGGTTAGGATTATTGTGAGACCGAGTGCAATAAAATGTTTATTCGTTTAAGACATACAGTAACCAGTCGTTTACCTTGATACTCGACAAGACAGCTACTTTGACATATGAGCATTTGACAGTTTAATACAAAAAGACGCGAACTCCTTTAAGCTTAGCCGTGCTCATGGGCTATCGGGGCATATATTGGTCCTCGTCGCGTTTCAAGTTCATGGCTGCAGTCCAACTAATAATCATACGGTAGCAGATGAATTCAAGACTGAAAACACTGCGTTGCATGGGTTTTGCTGAGAAAACCAAAGGCCAATCTTGGACTTTGTTCAGTCCGCAGAAAGACAATTACTCTACACACTTCTACGCTGAAATCATGTAGCATTAGCAGTGTACGTTAATATTCTCTTAATGTTTGTTTTTAACAATGTGAACATGAGAAAACTTCATATAAATTAATAGAATCAAATCAGTCTTAATTGTAAATAATAGTCATTTATTTATTTATTTATTTATTTATACGATTCCTTCATTTAAATGCATTTTGTTGAACCCGCTGGGGACTGTTGAATTGTTCCCGCAGTAAAATGACGTCACACGCCGAACAAGGAGCTTCTGTTTGTAATAGCTGGATTCTGATTTTGCCAGTGCGAAATGCACACGTCATGCAATCAACACGCTTGTTTCCCTGTCAGCCTGGCAGCTTGCATTATTTTGCCCGGCAAAGGCATGACTGATACAGTCATATAATTACGTTTAATAACTTTAACATTGCCCCCGGCCCAAACCGATGGCCAGCATAGGCTCGGCTCCCGGGTATTCCACAAAGGTCCGCCCTGTCGCCCCCGACTTCGTTCACTGCCGTATAGCATGAGCTCGCCCGGTATCGTCCGATCTCGGAAGCTAAACAGGGGCCTGTCGGGTTAGTACGCGGATGGGAGACCTTGCGATCAGCTTTTTTTCTTTTTTAAAGCTACGTTTAAACAAAAAAAGATTGGTAAAATAAATTAAAACAAAATAAGAAACCTTTGTTTAAATGTAGCTTAAATAAATTGATTGCAACAACTTGCCCTAAAACATTACTTAAATTGAATGAATCCATTTTTTTCAGTGTTGCGAAGCAAGAATGTTTTTATCGGGTGACCAAGGCTACTTTAGCGGGCCCATAATGTATGGGTGAATTTTAAACCTGTCTAATTATCACATACGATTTGCTGTATGTTAATGAAGCAAAATATCTAATGTTAACTGCTTTACCTTTCGTTGACGTTGATCAGGAAATCTCCACGATGAACCTTTCAATTACTTCAAAAAGGACTTTTGTAAAAAAAAAAAAAAGGAATTGATTTAAGAGCAAATATGGATTATTCTTTTTTCTTTACGAAGCTACAGAAGTGACTCGATCAGGAGCAGTGAGTAATTTTCTATTCTTCTTTTGCTGTTGAACTTTAACGACAGAGACTTTAACAGGTTAGGATTATTGTGAGACCGAATGCAATAAAATGTTTATTCGTTTAAGACATACAGTAACCAGTCGTTTACCTTGACACTCGACAAGACAGCTACTTTGACATATGAGCATTTGACAGTTTAATACAAAAAGACGCGAACTCCTTTAAGCTTAGCCGTGCTCACGGGCTATCGGGGCATATATTGGTCCTCGTCGCGTTTCAAGTTCATGGCTGCAGTCCAACTAATAATCATACGGTAGCAGATGAATTCAAGACTGAAAACACTGCGTTGCATGGGTTTTGCTGTGAAAACCAAAGGCCAATCTTGGACTTTGTTCAGTCCGCAGAAAGACAATTACTCTACACACTTCTACGCTGAAATCATGTAGCATTAGCAGTGTACGTTAATATTCTCTTAATGTTTGTTTTTAACAATGTGAACATGAGAAAACTTCATATAAATTAATAGAATCAAATCAGTCTTAATTGTAAATAATAGTCATTTATTTATTTATTTATTTATTTATTTATACGATTCCTTCACTTAAATGCATTTTGTTGAACCCGCTGGGGACTGTTGAATTGTTCCCGCAGTAAAATGACGTCACACGCCGAACAAGGAGCTTCTGTTTGTAATAGCTGGATTCTGATTTTTGCCAGTGCGAAATGCACACGTCATGCAATCAACACGCTTGTTTCCCTGTCAGCCTGGCAGCTTGCATTATTTTGCCCGGCAAAGGCATGACTGATACAGTCATATAATTACGTTTAATAACTTTAACATTGCCCCCGGCCCAAACCGATGGCCAGCATAGGCTCGGCTCCCGGGTATTCCACAAAGGTCCGCCCTGTCGCCCCCGACTTCGTTCACTGCCGTATAGCATGAGCTCGCCCGGTATCGTCCGATCTCGGAAGCTAAGCAGGGGCCTGTCGGGTTAGTACGCGGATGGCAGACCTTGCGATCAGCTTTTTTTCTTTTTTAAAGCTACGTTTAAACAAAAAAAGATTGGTAAAATAAATTAAAACAAAATAAGAAACCTTTGTTTAAATGTAGCTTAAATAAATTGATTGCAACAACTTGCCCTAAAACATTACTTAAATTGAATGAATCCATTTTTTTCAGTGTTGCGAAGCAAGAATGTTTTTATCGGGTGACCAAGGCTACTTTAGCGGGCCCATAATGTATGGGTGAATTTTAAACCTGTCTAATTATCACATACGATTTGCTGTATGTTAATGAAGCAAAATATCTAATGTTAACTGCTTTACCTTTCGTTGACGTTGATCAGGAAATCTCCACGATGAACCTTTCAATTACTTCAAAAAGGACTTTTGTAAAAAAAAAAAAAAGGAATTGATTTAAGAGCAAATATGGATTATTATTTTTTCTTAACGAAGCTACAGAAGTGACTCGATCAGGAGCAGTGAGTAATTTTCTATTCTTCTTTTGCTGTTGAACTTTAACGACAGAGACTTTAACAGGTTAGGATTATTGTGAGACCGAATGCAATAAAATGTTTATTCGTTTAAGACATACAGTAACCAGTCGTTTACCTTGATACTCGACAAGACAGCTACTTTGACATATGAGCATTTGACAGTTTAATACAAAAAGACGCGAACTCCTTTAAGCTTAGCCGTGCTCACGGGCTATCGGGGCATATATTGGTCCTCGTCGCGTTTCAAGTTCATGGCTGCAGTCCAACTAATAATCATACGGTAGCAGATGAATTCAAGACTGAAAACACTGCGTTGCATGGGTTTTGCTGTGAAAACCAAAGGCCAATCTTGGACTTTGTTCAGTCCGCAGAAAGACAATTACTCTACACACTTCTACGCTGAAATCATGTAGCATTAGCAGTGTACGTTAATATTCTCTTAATGTTTGTTTTTAACAATGTGAACATGAGAAAACTTCATATAAATTAATAGAATCAAATCAGTCTTAATTGTAAATAATAGTCATTTATTTATTTATTTATTTATTTATACGATTCCTTCATTTAAATGCATTTTGTTGAACCCGCTGGGGACTGTTGAATTGTTCCCGCAGTAAAATGACGTCACACGCCGAACAAGGAGCTTCTGTTTGTAATAGCTGGATTCTGATTTTGCCAGTGCGAAATGCACACGTCATGCAATCAACACGCTTGTTTCCCTGTCAGCCTGGCAGCTTGCATTATTTTGCCCGGCAAAGGCATGACTGATACAGTCATATAATTACGTTTAATAACTTTAACATTGCCCCCGGCCCAAACCGATGGCCAGCATAGGCTCGGCTCCCGGGTATTCCACAAAGGTCCGCCCTGTCGCCCCCGACTTCGTTCACTGCCGTATAGCATGAGCTCGCCCGGTATCGTCCGGTCTCGGAAGCTAAGCAGGGGCCTGTCGGGTTAGTACGCGGATGGGAGACCTTGCGATCAGCTTTTTTTCTTTTTTAAAGCTACGTTTAAACAAAAAAAGATTGGTAAAATAAATTAAAACAAAATAAGAAACCTTTGTTTAAATGTAGCTTAAATAAATTGATTGCAACAACTTGCCCTAAAACATTACTTAAATTGAATGAATCCATTTTTTTCAGTGTTGCGAAGCAAGAATGTTTTTATCGGGTGACCAAGGCTACTTTAGCGGGCCCATAATGTATGGGTGAATTTTAAACCTGTCTAATTATCACATACGATTTGCTGTATGTTAATGAAGCAAAATATCTAATGTTAACTGCATTACCTTTCGTTGACGTTGATCAGGAAATCTCCACGATGAACCTTTCAATTACTTCAAAAAGGACTTTTGTAAAAAAAAAAAAAAAAAAAAAGGAATTGATTTAAGAGCAAATATGGATTATTCTTTTTTCTTTACGAAGCTACAGAAGTGACTCGATCAGGAGCAGTGAGTAATTTTCTATTCTTCTTTTGCTGTTGAACTTTAACGACAGAGACTTTAACAGGTTAGGATTATTGTGAGACCGAATGCAATAAAATGTTTATTCGTTTAAGACATACAGTAACCAGTCGTTTACCTTGATACTCGACAAGACAGCTACTTTGACATATGAGCATTTGACAGTTTAATACAAAAAGACGCGAACTCCTTTAAGCTTAGCCGTGCTCACGGGCTATCGGGGCATATATTGGTCCTCGTCGCGTTTCAAGTTCATGGCTGCAGTCCAACTAATAATCATACGGTAGCAGATGAATTCAAGACTGAAAACACTGCGTTGCATGGGTTTTGCTGTGAAAACCAAAGGCCAATCTTGGACTTTGTTCAGTCCGCAGAAAGACAATTACTCTACACACTTCTACGCTGAAATCATGTAGCATTAGCAGTGTACGTTAATATTCTCTTAATGTTTGTTTTTAACAATGTGAACATGAGAAAACTTCATATAAATTAATAGAATCAAATCAGTCTTAATTGTAAATAATAGTCATTTATTTATTTATTTATTTATTTATACGATTCCTTCATTTAAATGCATTTTGTTGAACCCGCTGGGGACTGTTGAATTGTTCCCGCAGTAAAATGACGTCACACGCCGAACAAGGAGCTTCTGTTTGTAATAGCTGGATTCTGATTTTGCCAGTGCGAAATGCACACGTCATGCAATCAACACGCTTGTTTCCCTGTCAGCCTGGCAGCTTGCATTATTTTGCCCGGCAAAGGCATGACTGATACAGTCATATAATTACGTTTAATAACTTTAACATTGCCCCCGGCCCAAACCGATGGCCAGCATAGGCTCGGCTCCCGGGTATTCCACAAAGGTCCGCCCTGTCGCCCCCGACTTCGTTCACTGCCGTATAGCATGAGCTCGCCCGGTATCGTCCGATCTCGGAAGCTAAGCAGGGGCCTGTCGGGTTAGTACGCCGATCGATCAGCTTTTTTTCTTTTTTAAAGCTACGTTTAAACAAAAAAAGATTGGTAAAATAAATTAAAACAAAATAAGAAACCTTTGTTTAAATGTAGCTTAAATAAATTGATTGCAACAACTTGCCCTAAAACATTACTTAAATTGAATGAATCCATTTTTTTCAGTGTTGCGAAGCAAGAATGTTTTTATCGGGTGACCAAGGCTACTTTAGCGGGCCCATAATGTATGGGTGAATTTTAAACCTGTCTAATTATCACATACGATTTGCTGTATGTTAATGAAGCAAAATATCTAATGTTAACTGCTTTACCTTTCGTTGACGTTGATCAGGAAATCTCCACGATGAACCTTTCAATTACTTCAAAAAGGACTTTTGTAAAAAAAAAAAAAAGGAATTGATTTAAGAGCAAATATGGATTATTCTTTTTTCTTTACGAAGCTACGGAAGTGACTCGATCAGGAGCAGTGAGTAATTTTCTATTCTTCTTTTGCTGTTGAACTTTAACGACAGAGACTTTAACAGGTTAGGATTATTGTGAGACCGAATGCAATAAAATGTTTATTCGTTTAAGACATACAGTAACCAGTCGTTTACCTTGATACTCGACAAGACAGCTACTTTGACATATGAGCATTTGACAGTTTAATACAAAAAGACGCGAACTCCTTTAAGCTTAGCCGTGCTCACGGGCTATCGGGGCATATATTGGTCCTCGTCGCGTTTCAAGTTCATGGCTGCAGTCCAACTAATAATCATACGGTAGCAGATGAATTCAAGACTGAAAACACTGCGTTGCATGGGTTTTGCTGTGAAAACCAAAGGCCAATCTTGGACTTTGTTCAGTCCGCAGAAAGACAATTACTCTACACACTTCTACGCTGAAATCATGTAGCATTAGCAGTGTACGTTAATATTCTCTTAATGTTTGTTTTTAACAATGTGAACATGAGAAAACTTCATATAAATTAATAGAATCAAATCAGTCTTAATTGTAAATAATAGTCATTTATTTATTTATTTATTTATTTATTTATACAATTCCTTCATTTAAATGCATTTTGTTGAACCCGCTGGGGACTGTTGAATTGTTCCCGCAGTAAAATGACGTCACACGCCGAACAAGGAGCTTCTGTTTGTAATAGCTGGATTCTGATTTTGCCAGTGCGAAATGCACACGTCATGCAATCAACACGCTTGTTTCCCTGTCAGCCTGGCAGCTTGCATTATTTTGCCCGGCAAAGGCATGACTGATACAGTCATATAATTACGTTTAATAACTTTAACATTGCCCCCGGCCCAAACCGATGGCCAGCATAGGCTCGGCTCCCGGGTATTCCACAAAGGTCCGCCCTGTCGCTCCGACTTCGTTCACTGCCGTATAGCATGAGCTCGCCCGGTATCGTCCGATCTCGGAAGCTAAGCAGGGGCCTGTCGGGTTAGTACGCGGATGGGAGACCTTGCGATCAGCTTTTTTCTTTTTTAAAGCTACGTTTAAACAAAAAAAGATTGGTAAAATAAATTAAAACAAAATAAGAAACCTTTGTTTAAATGTAGCTTAAATAAATTGATTGCAACAACTTGCCCTAAAACATTACTTAAATTGAATGAATCCATTTTTTTCAGTGTTGCGAAGCAAGAATGTTTTTATCGGGTGACCAAGGCTACTTTAGCGGGCCCATAATGTATGGGTGAATTTTAAACCTGTCTAATTATCACATACGATTTGCTGTATGTTAATGAAGCAAAATATCTAATGTTAACTGCTTTACCTTTCGTTGACGTTGATCAGGAAATCTCCACGATGAACCTTTCAATTATTTCAAAAAGGACTTTTGTAAAAAAAAAAAAAAAGGAATTGATTTAAGAGCAAATATGGATTATTCTTTTTTCTTTACGAAGCTACAGAAGTGACTCGATCAGGAGCAGTGAGTAATTTTCTATTCTTCTTTTGCTGTTGAACTTTAACGACAGAGACTTTAACAGGTTAGGATTATTGTGAGACCGAATGCAATAAAATGTTTATTCGTTTAAGACATACAGTAACCAGTCGTTTACCTTGATACTCGACAAGACAGCTACTTTGACATATGAGCATTTGACAGTTTAATACAAAAAGACGCGAACTCCTTTAAGCTTAGCCGTGCTCACGGGCTATCGGGGCATATATTGGTCCTCGTCGCGTTTCAAGTTCATGGCTGCAGTCCAACTAATAATCATACGGTAGCAGATGAATTCAAGACTGAAAACACTGCGTTGCATGGGTTTTGCTGTGAAAACCAAAGGCCAATCTTGGACTTTGTTCAGTCCGCAGAAAGACAATTACTCTACACACTTCTACGCTGAAATCATGTAGCATTAGCAGTGTACGTTAATATTCTCTTAATGTTTGTTTTTAACAATGTGAACATGAGAAAACTTCATATAAATTAATAGAATCAAATCAGTCTTAATTGTAAATAATAGTCATTTATTTATTTATTTATTTATTTATTTATACGATTCCTTCACTTAAATGCATTTTGTTGAACCCGCTGGGGACTGTTGAATTGTTCCCGCAGTAAAATGACGTCACACGCCGAACAAGGAGCTTCTGTTTGTAATAGCTGGATTCTGATTTTGCCAGTGCGAAATGCACACGTCATGCAATCAACACGCTTGTTTCCCTGTCAGCCTGGCAGCTTGCATTATTTTTCCCGGCAAAGGCATGACTGATACAGTCATATAATTACGTTTAATAACTTTAACATTGCCCCCGGCCCAAACCGATGGCCAGCATAGGCTCGGCTCCCGGGTATTCCACAAAGGTCCGCCCTGTCGCCCCCGACTTCGTTCACTGCCGTATAGCATGAGCTCGCCCGGTATCGTCCGATCTCGGAAGCTAAGCAGGGGCCTGTCGGGTTAGTACGCGGATGGGAGACCTTGCGATCAGCTTTTTTTCTTTTTTAAAGCTACGTTTAAACAAAAAAAGATTGGTAAAATAAATTAAAACAAAATAAGAAACCTTTGTTTAAATGTAGCTTAAATAAATTGATTGCAACAACTTGCCCTAAAACATTACTTAAATTGAATGAATCCATTTTTTTCAGTGTTGCGAAGCAAGAATGTTTTTATCGGGTGACCAAGGCTACATTAGCGGGCCCATAATGTATGGGTGAATTTTAAACCTGTCTAATTATCACATACGATTTGCTGTATGTTAATGAAGCAAAATATCTAATGTTAACTGCTTTACCTTTCGTTGACGTTGATCAGGAAATCTCCACGATGAACCTTTCAATTACTTCAAAAAGGACTTTTGTAAAAAAAAAAAAAAAAAAAGGAATTGATTTAAGAGCAAATATGGATTATTCTTTTTTCTTTACGAAGCTACAGAAGTGACTCGATCAGGAGCAGTGAGTAATTTTCTATTCTTCTTTTGCTGTTGAACTTTAACGACAGAGACTTTAACAGGTTAGGATTATTGTGAGACCGAATGCAATAAAATGTTTATTCGTTTAAGACATACAGTAACCAGTCGTTTACCTTGATACTCGACAAGACAGCTACTTTGACATATGAGCATTTGACAGTTTAATACAAAAAGACGCGAACTCCTTTAAGCTTAGCCGTGCTCACGGGCTATCGGGGCATATATTGGTCCTCGTCGCGTTTCAAGTTCATGGCTGCAGTCCAACTAATAATCATACGGTAGCAGATGAATTCAAGACTGAAAACACTGCGTTGCATGGGTTTTGCTGTGAAAACCAAAGGCCAATCTTGGACTTTGTTCAGTCCGCAGAAAGACAATTACTCTACACACTTCTACGCTGAAATCATGTAGCATTAGCAGTGTACGTTAATATTCTCTTAATGTTTGTTTTTAACAATGTGAACATGAGAAAACTTCATATAAATTAATAGAATCAAATCAGTCTTAATTGTAAATAATAGTCATTTATTTATTTATTTATTTATACGATTCCTTCATTTAAATGCATTTTGTTGAACCCGCTGGGGACTGTTGAATTGTTCCCGCAGTAAAATGACGTCACACGCCGAACAAGGAGCTTCTGTTTGTAATAGCTGGATTCTGATTTTGCCAGTGCGAAATGCGCACGTCATGCAATCAACACGCTTGTTTCCCTGTCAGCCTGGCAGCTTGCATTATTTTGCCCGGCAAAGGCATGACTGATACAGTCATATAATTACGTTTAATAACTTTAACATTGCCCCCGGCCCAAACCGATGGCCAGCATAGGCTCGGCTCCCGGGTATTCCACAAAGGTCCGCCCTGTCGCCCCCGACTTCGTTCACTGCCGTATAGCATGAGCTCGCCCGGTATCGTCCGATCTCGGAAGCTAAGCAGGGGCCTGTCGGGTTAGTACGCGGATGGGAGACCTTGCGATCAGCTTTTTTTCTATTTTAAAGCTACGTTTAAACAAAAAAAGATTGGTAAAATAAATTAAAACAAAATAAGAAACCTTTGTTTAAATGTAGCTTAAATAAATTGATTGCAACAACTTGCCCTAAAACATTACTTAAATTGAATGAATCCATTTTTTTCAGTGTTGCGAAGCAAGAATGTTTTTATCGGGTGACCAAGGCTACTTTAGCGGGCCCATAATGTATGGGTGAATTTTAAACCTGTCTAATTATCACATACGATTTGCTGTATGTTAATGAAGCAAAATATCTAATGTTAACTGCTTTACCTTTCGTTGACGTTGATCAGGAAATCTCCACGATGAACCTTTCAATTACTTCAAAAAGGACTTTTGTAAAAAAAAAAAAAAAAGGAATTGATTTAAGAGCAAATATGGATTATTCTTTTTTCTTTACGAAGCTACAGAAGTGACTCGATCAGGAGCAGTGAGTAATTTTCTATTCTTCTTTTGCTGTTGAACTTTAACGACAGAGACTTTAACAGGTTAGGATTATTGTGAGACCGAATGCAATAAAATGTTTATTCGTTTAAGACATACAGTAACCAGTCGTTTACCTTGATACTCGACAAGACAGCTACTTTGACATATGAGCATTTGACAGTTTAATACAAAAAGACGCGAACTCCTTTAAGCTTAGCCGTGCTCACGGGCTATCGGGGCATATATTGGTCCTCCTCGCGTTTCAAGTTCATGGCTGCAGTCCAACTAATAATCATACGGTAGCAGATGAATTCAAGACTGAAAACACTGCGTTGCATGGGTTTTGCTGTGAAAACCAAAGGCCAATCTTGGACTTTGTTCAGTCCGCAGAAAGACAATTACTCTACACACTTCTACGCTGAAATCATGTAGCATTAGCAGTGTACGTTAATATTCTCTTAATGTTTGTTTTTAACAATGTGAACATGAGAAAACTTCATATAAATTAATAGAATCAAATCAGTCTTAATTGTAAATAATAGTCATTTATTTATTTATTTATTTATTTATACGATTCCTTCATTTAAATGCATTTTGTTGAACCCGCTGGGGACTGTTGAATTGTTCCCGCAGTAAAATGACGTCACACGCCGAACAAGGAGCTTCTGTTTGTAATAGCTGGATTCTGATTTTGCCAGTGCGAAATGCACACGTCATGCAATCAACACGCTTGTTTCCCTGTCAGCCTGGCAGCTTGCATTATTTTGCCCGGCAAAGGCATGACTGATACAGTCATATAATTACGTTTAATAACTTTAACATTGCCCCCGGCCCAAACCGATGGCCAGCATAGGCTCGGCTCCCGGGTATTCCACAAAGGTCCGCCCTGTCGCCCCCGACTTCGTTCACTGCCGTATAGCATGAGCTCGCCCGGTATCGTCCGATCTCGGAAGCTAAGCAGGGGCCTGTCGGGTTAGTACGCCGATCGATCAGCTTTTTTTCTTTTTTAAAGCTACGTTTAAACAAAAAAAGATTGGTAAAATAAATTAAAACAAAATAAGAAACCTTTGTTTAAATGTAGCTTAAATAAATTGATTGCAACAACTTGCCCTAAAACATTACTTAAATTGAATGAATCCATTTTTTTCAGTGTTGCGAAGCAAGAATGTTTTTATCGGGTGACCAAGGCTACTTTAGCGGGCCCATAATGTATGGGTGAATTTTAAACCTGTCTAATTATCACATACGATTTGCTGTATGTTAATGAAGCAAAATATCTAATGTTAACTGCTTTACCTTTCGTTGACGTTGATCAGGAAATCTCCACGATGAACCTTTCAATTACTTCAAAAAGGACTTTTGTAAAAAAAAAAAAAAAGGAATTGATTTAAGAGCAAATATGGATTATTCTTTTTTCTTTACGAAGCTACAGAAGTGACTCGATCAGGAGCAGTGAGTAATTTTCTATTCTTCTTTTGCTGTTGAACTTTAACGACAGAGACTTTAACAGGTTAGGATTATTGTGAGACCGAATGCAATAAAATGTTTATTCGTTTAAGACATACAGTAACCAGTCGTTTACCTTGATACTCGACAAGACAGCTACTTTGACATATGAGCATTTGACAGTTTAATACAAAAAGACGCGAACTCCTTTAAGCTTAGCCGTGCTCACGGGCTATCGGTGCATATATTGGTCCTCGTCGCGTTTCAAGTTCATGGCTGCAGTCCAACTAATAATCATACGGTAGCAGATGAATTCAAGACTGAAAACACTGCGTTGCATGGGTTTTGCTGTGAAAACCAAAGGCCAATCTTGGACTTTGTTCAGTCCGCAGAAAGACAATTACTCTACACACTTCTACGCTGAAATCATGTAGCATTAGCAGTGTACGTTAATATTCTCTTTATGTTTGTTTTTAACAATGTGAACATGAGAAAACTTCATATAAATTAATAGAATCAAATCAGTCTTAATTGTAAATAATAGTCATTTATTTATTTATTTATTTATTTATACGATTCCTTCATTTAAATGCATTTTGTTGAACCCGCTGGGGACTGTTGAATTGTTCCCGCAGTAAAATGACGTCACACGCCGAACAAGGAGCTTCTGTTTGTAATAGCTGGATTCTGATTTTGCCAGTGCGAAATGCACACGTCATGCAATCAACACGCTTGTTTCCCTGTCAGCCTGGCAGCTTGCATTATTTTGCCCGGCAAAGGCATGACTGATACAGTCATATAATTACGTTTAATAACTTTAACATTGCCCCCGGCCCAAACCGATGGCCAGCATAGGCTCGGCTCCCGGGTATTCCACAAAGGTCCGCCCTGTCGCCCCCGACTTCGTTCACTGCCGTATAGCATGAGCTCGCCCGGTATCGTCCGATCTCGGAAGCTAAGCAGGGGCCTGTCGGGTTAGTACGCGGATGGGAGACCTTGCGATCAGCTTTTTTTCTTTTTTTAAAGCTACGTTTAAACAAAAAAAGATTGGTAAAATAAATTAAAACAAAATAAGAAACCTTTGTTTAAATGTAGCTTAAATAAATTGATTGCAACAACTTGCCCTAAAACATTACTTAAATTGAATGAATCCATTTTTTTCAGTGTTGCGAAGCAAGAATGTTTTTATCGGGTGACCAAGGCTACTTTAGCGGGCCCATAATGTATGGGTGAATTTTAAACCTGTCTAATTATCACATACGATTTGCTGTATGTTAATGAAGCAAAATATCTAATGTTAACTGCTTTACCTTTCGTTGACGTTGATCAGGAAATCTCCACGATGAACCTTTCAATTACTTCAAAAAGGACTTTTGTAAAAAAAAAAAAAAAGGAATTGATTTAAGAGCAAATATGGATTATTCTTTTTTTCTTTACGAAGCTACAGAAGTGACTCGATCAGGAGCAGTGAGTAATTTTCTATTCTTCTTTTGCTGTTGAACTTTAACGACAGAGACTTTAACAGGTTAGGATTATTGTGAGACCGAATGCAATAAAATGTTTATTCGTTTAAGACATACAGTAACCAGTCGTTTACCTTGATACTCGACAAGACAGCTACTTTGACATATGAGCATTTGACAGTTTAATACAAAAAGACGCGAACTCCTTTAAGCTTAGCCGTGCTCACGGGCTATCGGGGCATATATTGGTCCTCGTCGCGTTTCAAGTTCATGGCTGCAGTCCAACTAATAATCATACGGTAGCAGATGAATTCAAGACTGAAAACACTGCGTTGCATGGGTTTTGCTGTGAAAACCAAAGGCCAATCTTGGACTTTGTTCAGTCCGCAGAAAGACAATTACTCTACACACTTCTACGCTGAAATCATGTAGCATTAGCAGTGTACGTTAATATTCTCTTAATGTTTGTTTTTAACAATGTGAACATGAGAAAACTTCATATAAATTAATAGAATCAAATCAGTCTTAATTGTAAATAATAGTCATTTATTTATTTATTTATACGATTCCTTCATTTAAATGCATTTTGTTGAACCCGCTGGGGACTGTTGAATTGTTCCCGCAGTAAAATGACGTCACACGCCGAACAAGGAGCTTCTGTTTGTAATAGCTGGATTCTGATTTTGCCAGTGCGAAATGCACACGTCATGCAATCAACACGCTTGTTTCCCTGTCAGCCTGGCAGCTTGCATTATTTTGCCCGGCAAAGGCATGACTGATACAGTCATATAATTACGTTTAATAACTTTAACATTGCCCCCGGCCCAAACCGATGGCCAGCATACACTCTAAAAAAAACAAACGGTTCTATATAGCACCAAAACTGTTGCTTTCAATCGTAACGATAGAAGAACCATTTAGTGCCATATAGCACCGGTGAAGAACCAGTGAAGCACCAGTGAAGAACCAGTGAAGCACCAGTGAAGCACCAGTGCAGAACCACAAAGGGGCCATATAGCACCACATATGGTTCTACATAGCACTACATGGTTCTACACAGGTGCCTCACCGGTGCCTCACTGGTTCCCCACCGGTGCCACACGGCACTAAAAATGGTTCTTCTATCGTTACGATCCAAAGCAACTGTTTTGGTGCTATATAGAACCTTTTTTTTTTTAGAGTGTAGGCTCGGCTCCCGGGTATTCCACAAAGGTCCGCCCTGTCGCTCCGACTTCGTTCACTGCCGTATAGCATGAGCTCGCCCGGTATCGTCCGATCTCGGAAGCTAAGCAGGGGCCTGTCGGGTTAGTACGCGGATGGGAGACCTTGCGATCAGCTTTTTTCTTTTTTAAAGCTACGTTTAAACAAAAAAAGATTGGTAAAATAAATTAAAACAAAATAAGAAACCTTTGTTTAAATGTAGCTTAAATAAATTGATTGCAACAACTTGCCCTAAAACATTACTTAAATTGAATGAATCCATTTTTTTCAGTGTTGCGAAGCAAGAATGTTTTTATCGGGTGACCAAGGCTACTTTAGCGGGCCCATAATGTATGGGTGAATTTTAAACCTGTCTAATTATCACATACGATTTGCTGTATGTTAATGAAGCAAAATATCTAATGTTAACTGCTTTACCTTTCGTTGACGTTGATCAGGAAATCTCCACGATGAACCTTTCAATTACTTCAAAAAGGACTTTTGTAAAAAAAAAAAAAAAAGGAATTGATTTAAGAGCAAATATGGATTATTCTTTTTTCTTTACGAAGCTACAGAAGTGACTCGATCAGGAGCAGTGAGTAATTTTCTATTCTTCTTTTGCTGTTGAACTTTAACGACAGAGACTTTAACAGGTTAGGATTATTGTGAGACCGAATGCAATAAAATGTTTATTCGTTTAAGACATACAGTAACCAGTCGTTTACCTTGATACTCGACAAGACAGCTACTTTGACATATGAGCATTTGACAGTTTAATACAAAAAGACGCGAACTCCTTTAAGCTTAGCCGTGCTCACGGGCTATCGGTGCATATATTGGTCCTCGTCGCGTTTCAAGTTCATGGCTGCAGTCCAACTAATAATCATACGGTAGCAGATGAATTCAAGACTGAAAACACTGCGTTGCACGGGTTTTGCTGTGAAAACCAAAGGCCAATCTTGGACTTTGTTCAGTCCGCAGAAAGACAATTACTCTACACACTTCTACGCTGAAATCATGTAGCATTAGCAGTGTACGTTAATATTCTCTTAATGTTTGTTTTTAACAATGTGAACATGAGAAAACTTCATATAAATTAATAGAATCAAATCAGTCTTAATTGTAAATAATAGTCATTTATTTATTTATTTATTTATTTATTTATACGATTCCTTCACTTAAATGCATTTTGTTGAACCCGCTGGGGACTGTTGAATTGTTCCCGCAGTAAAATGACGTCACACGCCGAACAAGGAGCTTCTGTTTGTAATAGCTGGATTCTGATTTTGCCAGTGCGAAATGCACACGTCATGCAATCAACATGCTTGTTTCCCTGTCAGCCTGGCAGCTTGCATTATTTTTCCCGGCAAAGGCATGACTGATACAGTCATATAATTACGTTTAATAACTTTAACATTGCCCCCGGCCCAAACCGATGGCCAGCATAGGCTCGGCTCCCGGGTATTCCACAAAGGTCCGCCCTGTCGCCCCCGACTTCGTTCACTGCCGTATAGCATGAGCCCGCCCGGTATCGTCCGATCTCGGAAGCTAAGCAGGGGCCTGTCGGGTTAGTACGCGGATGGGAGACCTTGCGATCAGCTTTTTTTCTTTTTTAAAGCTACGTTTAAACAAAAAAAGATTGGTAAAATAAATTAAAACAAAATAAGAAACCTTTGTTTAAATGTAGCTTAAATAAATTGATTGCAACAACTTGCCCTAAAACATTACTTAAATTGAATGAATCCATTTTTTTCAGTGTTGCGAAGCAAGAATGTTTTTATCGGGTGACCAAGGCTACTTTAGCGGGCCCATAATGTATGGGTGAATTTTAAACCTGTCTAATTATCACATACGATTTGCTGTATGTTAATGAAGCAAAATATCTAATGTTAACTGCTTTACCTTTCGTTGACGTTGATCAGGAAATCTCCACGATGAACCTTTCAATTACTTCAAAAAGGACTTTTGTAAAAAAAAAATAAAAGGAATTGATTTAAGAGCAAATATGGATTATTCTTTTTTCTTTACGAAGCTACAGAAGTGACTCGATCAGGAGCAGTGAGTAATTTTCTATTCTTCTTTTGCTGTTGAACTTTAACGACAGAGACTTTAACAGGTTAGGATTATTGTGAGACCGAATGCAATAAAATGTTTATTCGTTTAAGACATACAGTAACCAGTCGTTTACCTTGATACTCGACAAGACAGCTACTTTGACATATGAGCATTTGACAGTTTAATACAAAAAGACGCGAACTCCTTTAAGCTTAGCCGTGCTCACGGGCTATCGGGGCATATATTGGTCCTCGTCGCGTTTCAAGTTCATGGCTGCAGTCCAACTAATAATCATACGGTAGCAGATGAATTCAAGACTGAAAACACTGCGTTGCATGGGTTTTGCTGTGAAAACCAAAGGCCAATCTTGGACTTTGTTCAGTCCGCAGAAAGACAATTACTCTACACACTTCTACGCTGAAATCATGTAGCATTAGCAGTGTACGTTAATATTCTCTTAATGTTTGTTTTTAACAATGTGAACATGAGAAAACTTCATATAAATTAATAGAATCAAATCAGTCTTAATTGTAAATAATAGTCATTTATTTATTTATTTATTTATTTATACGATTCCTTCATTTAAATGCATTTTGTTGAACCCGCTGGGGACTGTTGAATTGTTCCCGCAGTAAAATGACGTCACACGCCGAACAAGGAGCTTCTGTTTGTAATAGCTGGATTCTGATTTTGCCAGTGCGAAATGCACACGTCATGCAATCAACACGCTTGTTTCCCTGTCAGCCTGGCAGCTTGCATTATTTTGCCCGGCAAAGGCATGACTGATACAGTCATATAATTACGTTTAATAACTTTAACATTGCCCCCGGCCCAAACCGATGGCCAGCATAGGCTCGGCTCCCGGGTATTCCACAAAGGTCCGCCCTGTCGCCCCCGACTTCGTTCACTGCCGTATAGCATGAGCTCGCCCGGTATCGTCCGATCTCGGAAGCTAAGCAGGGGCCTGTCGGGTTAGTACGCGGATGGGAGACCTTGCGATCAGCTTTTTTTCTTTTTTAAAGCTACGTTTAAACAAAAAAAGATTGGTAAAATAAATTAAAACAAAATAAGAAACCTTTGTTTAAATGTAGCTTAAATAAATTGATTGCAACAACTTGCCCTAAAACATTACTTAAATTGAATGAATCCATTTTTTTCAGTGTTGCGAAGCAAGAATGTTTTTATCGGGTGACCAAGGCTACATTAGCGGGCCCATAATGTATGGGTGAATTTTAAACCTGTCTAATTATCACATACGATTTGCTGTATGTTAATGAAGCAAAATATCTAATGTTAACTGCTTTACCTTTCGTTGACGTTGATCAGGAAATCTCCACGATGAACCTTTCAATTACTTCAAAAAGGACTTTTGTAAAAAAAAAAAAAAAAAAGGAATTGATTTAAGAGCAAATATGGATTATTCTTTTTTCTTTACGAAGCTACAGAAGTGACTCGATCAGGAGCAGTGAGTAATTTTCTATTCTTCTTTTGCTGTTGAACTTTAACGACAGAGACTTTAACAGGTTAGGATTATTGTGAGACCGAATGCAATAAAATGTTTATTCGTTTAAGACATACAGTAACCAGTCGTTTACCTTGATACTCGACAAGACAGCTACTTTGACATATGAGCATTTGACAGTTTAATACAAAAAGACGCGAACTCCTTTAAGCTTAGCCGTGCTCACGGGCTATCGGGGCATATATTGGTCCTCGTCGCGTTTCAAGTTCATGGCTGCAGTCCAACTAATAATCATACGGTAGCAGATGAATTCAAGACTGAAAACACTGCGTTGCATGGGTTTTGCTGTGAAAACCAAAGGCCAATCTTGGACTTTGTTCAGTCCGCAGAAAGACAATTACTCTACACACTTCTACGCTGAAATCATGTAGCATTAGCAGTGTACGTTAATATTCTCTTAATGTTTGTTTTTAACAATGTGAACATGAGAAAACTTCATATAAATTAATAGAATCAAATCAGTCTTAATTGTAAATAATAGTCATTTATTTATTTATTTATTTATTTATACGATTCCTTCATTTAAATGCATTTTGTTGAACCCGCTGGGGACTGTTGAATTGTTCCCGCAGTAAAATGACGTCACACGCCGAACAAGGAGCTTCTGTTTGTAATAGCTGGATTCTGATTTTGCCAGTGCGAAATGCACACGTCATGCAATCAACACGCTTGTTTCCCTGTCAGCCTGGCAGCTTGCATTATTTTGCCCGGCAAAGGCATGACTGATACAGTCATATAATTACGTTTAATAACTTTAACATTGCCCCCGGCCCAAACCGATGGCCAGCATAGGCTCGGCTCCCGGGTATTCCACAAAGGTCCGCCCTGTCGCCCACGACTTCGTTCACTGCCGTATAGCATGAGCTCGCCCGGTATCGTCCGATCTCGGAAGCTAAGCAGGGGCCTGTCGGGTTAGTACGCGGATGGGAGACCTTGCGATCAGCTTTTTTTCTTTTTTAAAGCTACGTTTAAACAAAAAAAGATTGGTAAAATAAATTAAAACAAAATAAGAAACCTTTGTTTAAATGTAGCTTAAATAAATTGATTGCAACAACTTGCCCTAAAACATTACTTAAATTGAATGAATCCATTTTTTTCAGTGTTGCGAAGCAAGAATGTTTTTATCGGGTGACCAAGGCTACTTTAGCGGGCCCATAATGTATGGGTGAATTTTAAACCTGTCTAATTATCACATACGATTTGCTGTATGTTAATGAAGCAAAATATCTAATGTTAACTGCTTTACCTTTCGTTGACGTTGATCAGGAAATCTCCACGATGAACCTTTCAATTACTTCAAAAAGGACTTTTGTAAAAAAAAAAAAAAAAGGAATTGATTTAAGAGCAAATATGGATTATTCTTTTTTCTTTACGAAGCTACAGAAGTGACTCGATCAGGAGCAGTGAGTAATTTTCTATTCTTCTTTTGCTGTTGAACTTTAACGACAGAGACTTTAACAGGTTAGGATTATTGTGAGACCGAATGCAATAAAATGTTTATTCGTTTAAGACATACAGTAACCAGTCGTTTACCTTGATACCCGACAAGACAGCTACTTTGACATATGAGCATTTGACAGTTTAATACAAAAAGACGCGAACTCCTTTAAGCTTAGCCGTGCTCACGGGCTATCGGTGCATATATTGGTCCTCGTCGCGTTTCAAGTTCATGGCTGCAGTCCAACTAATAATCATACGGTAGCAGATGAATTCAAGACTGAAAACACTGCGTTGCACGGGTTTTGCTGTGAAAACCAAAGGCCAATCTTGGACTTTGTTCAGTCCGCAGAAAGACAATTACTCTGCACACTTCTACGCTGAAATCATGTAGCATTAGCAGTGTACGTTAATATTCTCTTAATGTTTGTTTTTAACAATGTGAACATGAGAAAACTTCATATAAATTAATAGAATCAAATCAGTCTTAATTGTAAATAATAGTCATTTATTTATTTATTTATTTATTTATACGATTCCTTCATTTAAATGCATTTTGTTGAACCCGCTGGGGACTGTTGAATTGTTCCCGCAGTAAAATGACGTGACACGCCGAACAAGGAGCTTCTGTTTGTAATAGCTGGATTCTGATTTTGCCAGTGCGAAATGCACACGTCATGCAATCAACACGCTTGTTTCCCTGTCAGCCTGGCAGCTTGCATTATTTTGCCCGGCAAAGGCATGACTGATACAGTCATATAATTACGTTTAATAACTTTAACATTGCCCCCGGCCCAAACCGATGGCCAGCATAGGCTCGGCTCCCGGGTATTCCACAAAGGTCCGCCCTGTCGCCCCCGACTTCGTTCACTGCCGTATAGCATGAGCTCGCCCGGTATCGTCCGATCTCGGAAGCTAAGCAGGGGCCTGTCGGGTTAGTACGCGGATGGGAGACCTTGCGATCAGCTTTTTTTCTTTTTTAAAGCTACGTTTAAACAAAAAAAGATTGGTAAAATAAATTAAAACAAAATAAGAAACCTTTGTTTAAATGTAGCTTAAATAAATTGATTGCAACAACTTGCCCTAAAACATTACTTAAATTTGTCACAAGCCAGGGGCTGGCTGCTAGTGGTTAAGCCACGCCCCTTCTCAATCTCCACCTCGAGGAGGTCCCCAAAACCAACCCAATGACCAAACAACAACGAGGAACAGGTAAGTATAAAAAAATAATCTTTATTTATTTAAATATTTAAAATGTACTGGGAATTGGGGAAAGGGAAAATTAAAACTAATGTCCGGCTCTGCCCTCCAGGGGAGCCACGAGCTAGTGAGTGACGGGGGGGTGGGGATAACGTCGGGGAACGGGCTCCCGCCTCTGGTTCCCTCTGCCCGTGGCGCGCTCCTTTTCCTTCCTGGAGGCAGAAATAAATCAAAGTCAGGGTTGGTGTAGACTCGTTCGTATCCGTGTACCTGTAGCTAGCTCGAGGCGGTTCGCCGCCTGTCTCACACAGCTCCTCGCTGGTCGACTCGCTCTCCTTCCCTGTTCTCTCTTTCTCCACAGATGACTGCTGGGACACAAAGGCACAATGAATCGGTCTCCAATGGTTCTCTCACCTCTGCGCTGACTACAGCGTTCGGTAGGTAAGGCTCTCTTCCCAGTTCGGTATCACAGTGCTCACGCTGGGTCTCTCTCTCTCTCCACAGATGACTGCTGGGACACAAAGGCACAATGAATCGGTCTCCAATGGTTTTCTCACCTCTGCGCTGACTACAGCGTTCGGCAGGTAATGCTCTCCTCACAGCTTGGTATCTCAGTGCTCACGCTGGTTCTCTCTCTCTCTCCACAGATGACTGCTGGGACACAAGGGCACAATGAATCGGTCTCCAATGGTTCTCTCACCTCTATGCTGACTACAGCGTTCGGTAGGTAATGCTCTCTTCACAGCTTGGTATCTCAGTGCTCACGCTGGTTCTCTCTCTCTCTCTACAGATGACTGCTGGGACACAAGGGCACAATGAATCGGTCTCCAATGGTTCTCTCACCTCCACAGATGGCTGCTAGCTACCACTTCGAGGTAGGTACGGCTCTCTGCACAGCTCTCACGGCACACTCCTCTTCCCTGTTGAGTTGGCAGGTTTTAACAGGTTATGCTTAATGTAACAGGGTGGCGGACTTACGATGGCTGGCTACGCGATGCGTCAACTGGACAATGGTTTTTCCTAGGTGGCGCCGGGGGCCGAAACCCTCTCGGCGAGCTCGTTGGTCCACAGAGGGGCGAGAACGTCACGCCGGCACACCGGGTCGAGCGCTGCCCTTTCCTCGAGACCCGTTGGTCGATCGAAAACTGGACCGGGGCGCCCTCTCGTTGAGACCTCGGGGCGGCGGATCTCCTTCGCCTCAAACTCTGCGATGATGAAAAGAGGACACAGGTAAGGTAGCAATAATACAGATAATACTCACGCACCGTCAATAGCACAGTTCTTCACCGCCACTCATAAACTCAAGTCCGCCGAGCTGGGAAAATACTTCGAGATGCCAGTTCGTGGTTTTTAAGACTGAAACACACTCACAGCATAATCATGTACAGGTCTTACTCTAGGACCATAGTTCCTCTTTACCGTCTCTGAAGCGAGTGACTGGAGGCGGGGGCTACGTCGGACAAGACAACAGCAATCCCACTGCAAGACACAGCATTACACAGCACCACTTCAAGTGAAAATTTCTACATCCAAGACTCACCCACCACTCAGTGCACACAATAGACGCCCGTCTTCCTTTCCTTCGCTCCGGACGGAAATATGGAGATGTTAACTCGGCCTAGTGTTTGTATTTCGTCACTGGAGCTGTTTCACACAAAGGCCCTTCGGCTCACCCACCGCGCTGGCTCAGGGGTAGGGCCGTCCGCTCTCTTTTGGAAACACTCAGAGATATATAGGTCAAATACATACACAATACTTCTGTAAGAAGATTCCGTTACTCACAACTGTTGTATTTTCTTTGTCCTAGATTGACTTCACGCTGTAATAGTTCCAAATGCGCAGACAGGGCGTTTTCCAGCCGCCAACACTATTCTTCCATAAACGTATACTCACAACGGTGCGTCTTTTCTCCCTTCGTTGCTTTCCTCCAAGGTCAGTATTTGTTTACTTCGTTTACTTCGTTTACCTTTAAGGTCTTCGGTATTTTCCTTCACGTAAATCTTTTAATCCAGAACGAGGGAGAGAGCAATACAGCAGTCCAAAATAGTGTACCAGGTGAGCCCAACTCAGCGCTACGGTCCACATCAACAACAGGAATAATCGACCTCAAACTGTGTTTCAAACTGATCTAAAATACTCCCCTGAGTGTTGTTCTCGCCCAATCACCCGGCGCTCCTCTTGATAACTCTCAGCTGCATGTAATTCGGCTGATTACAGCGTTCGCGGCGCTACCGGATGTCCGGTGTTTTCTTTTACCGGTCCGGGCGGAAACATCCGGGCGGAACCAAACTTGCCCAATTTTTGGTTCCGCCTAAAAGATCGTCACTCCTGTGACATCCTCCCCCGCCAATGCATTCTAGTCCCTGGAATGCCTCGGCGTTGTCCACTCACCGTACCGGGCAGGGGGGCGTCCTCGGCTCTCCCGTTGGGAGCGTCTCACGGGTGAATCGGGTTCGACTGGTTCGGGTACTACCTCTGGTTGCATCTGAGCCGCCGGGGGTTCAACCGGCTCCGGTATCAACTCAGGCGGTATCTGGGCCACTGGGGGTTCAGCTGGCTCGGGTGCTATTTCTGGCTGCCTCTGGGCGGCCGGGGGTAGCGCCGCCACGGGTCGACCTGGTACCACCGCCCATCCTTCCATCCAGGGGGCCACCGGTACTGGCTCTGTGTGCCCTTCTCTCACAGCCTCAGGGTAGTTCGGACAGGGGCGGAGCATGTTCCGATGTACTACACGTTCGGGGCCAGGTTTTCCCTCCGGCCGGATGGTGTACACCGGCTGTCCCGGTCTCTGCTGCTTGCAGACCACATACGGGATAGCCTCCCAGCGGTCACTTAACTTTCCCTTTCCTTGCCGCCGGTTATCTCTCGCCAGGACCCTCTCACCTGGTAACAGGGGGGCATCTCGAGCAGTCCGATCATACAGACGTTTGTTCCTTTCTCCTGCCGTCTGTATCTTTCTAGACACTTGCTCGTACGCAAAGTGTAGACGCTGGTGATGGCGCCCCACCCACTCCGTCACACTCACTTCTTCCCGGTCTGCTGCTACTCCCAGGACCAGGTCAGTGGGCATCCGTACGTGCCTGCCGAACATCAGGTAAGTAGGGGCATACCCCGTCGTACTATGAACACTGTTGTTATATGCTTGCAAAAGGTTTGGTAGCGCACTCACCCAATCGCTCTGCTGTCGTTGATCTAAGGTCCCCAGTAGCCCCAGTAGGGTCTGATTGAACCTCTCACAGCTTCCATTCCCCTGGGGGTGGTACGACGTGGTGTGGGTTTTGGTACATCCATACAACTGACATAACTCACGGATTACCTTGGATTCAAAGTTTGCTCCCTGGTCGGAGTGCAGAAACTCGGGACATCCAAATGTCTGGAACACATTTCGCCATAGAGCTGCGGCGGTGGTGTTGGCAGTCTGGTCGAGCGTCGGGACTGCCCAGGCGTATTTAGTAAATAGGTCAGTAATTACTAGAATGTTTTGATAACGGTCCTGAGGGCGGCCTAGCGTCAGGAAGTCCATTGCCATTATGTGGAGGGGGGCTTTCGCGTGGATGGGTACCATCGGTGCTCGGGCCTCTCGTCGAGATTTAAACAGCGTGCATCGGGGGCACGCTTGAATTAAGTCGTGCACAGACGCCTCCAATCCCGGCCAGTAGAAAAATCTACGCAGTAGGGATACGGTTCTCTCCTGTCCCTGGTGTCCCAACTGGTCATGATAGGCCGAGACCAATGCGTTTACCTGGTTGGCCGGCACCACGATCTGACACACTTCCTCGCCCACTTTCGGATCGCAGGTCTTCCTGCAGAGCACTCCCTCCTGTAGCTCCAGCTTCTCCCACTGTCCCAACAACTTCTTCTCCGTCTCTGTCTGGGCTAGCCTTTCCGCTGGCGTGGGCCGTCGGCCCCGGTCGACCCCCGTCTTCACCTGACACACGTCCCGGTCCTGGGCCTGTCTCTCTATCCAACGGCGGGGGTCCCACCCCCAGTTCCCTGGTGCAGCTTCCTGCTGGCCTCCCGGCGCCTCCACGGCCCCTATCATGTAGCCCTCCTCACGGCTATCCTCCCTTCGATACCCCTGGTGTCTGGGGCTCTTTCCCTCTGGCAGTCTTGAGAGGACGTCCGCGTTCGTATGTTCTCGTCCAGGCCGATACTGCAGCTTGTAATCGAAGTTGGCCAGCTGAGCCACCCATCGCTGTTCCACGGCCCCCAGCTTCGCCGTCTGTAAATGTACTAGAGGGTTGTTATCTGTAATGACTGTTACCTTAGCTCCCCAAAGGTAGTCTTTGAACTTTTCGCTCAAGGCCCACTTCAGGGCCAGCAGTTCCAGCTTGAAAGAGCTGTAGTTCGCGTCGTTCCTCTCTGCCGGATGGAGACTCCGGCTCGCATAAGCGATCACCCGCTCTGTACCTTCTTGCCGTTGGGCCAATACTGCCCCCAACCCCAGGTTGCTCGCGTCTGTATATAAGACAAAAGGTTCAGAAAAATCAGCATACGCCAAGATGGGGGCCTGTAACAACTCCTGCTTCAACCTCTGAAAAGCCATCTCACAATCATTGTCCCAATTGATCGGGGGCGACCCACGGCCCCGGTTTCGACCCGTGCCAACCAGCAACTGGTTAAGGGGCTTGGCAATCTTCGAGAAATCTTTAATGAATCTCCTATAATATCCCACGAACCCCAGAAAGGATCGTACTTGCCTCACAGTCTTAGGCGCGTCCCAATCTTTCACTGCCGAGACTTTCTCGGGGTCCACGGCCACCCCTGCTGCGCTAACCACATGGCCCAGGAACTTCACTTCTCGCCGCAGCAGGTGGCACTTGTCCGGCTGCAGCTTCAGCCCGTACCTTTCCATGGCTCGGAAGACTTCCTCTAGGTGCCGGAGGTGGGAATCGAAATCTGGGGAATACACAATCACATCATCCAAATATACCAATACGGACTCCATCAACTGACCTCCAAGGCAGCGTTGCATCAAGCGTTGAAAGGTGGCCGGAGCGTTGCAGAGCCCGAAAGGCATCCGGTCCCACTCGAACAGTCCAAACGGGGTCGTGAAGGCGGTCTTCTCCCGGTCCGCCTCGGCTACTTGTACCTGCCAGTATCCACTGGCCAGATCTAAGGTGGAATACCAGGCCGACTGCGTGAGGCTAGCAAGGGAGTCTTCAATTCGTGGTAAGGGGAAGGCGTCTTTCTTAGTTACCAGGTTCAGCTTGCGATAGTCCACACAGAACCTCCAGGCTCCCGTCTTCTTTTGTACGAGCACGATGGGGGCCGCCCAGGGACTACTACTCTCTCGGACAATGCCCCGGCCCAACATGCCCTGCAGGAGTGTACGTACTTCCGCGTACAAGGTAGGTGGGATCGGTCGATATCTCTCTCGGCTTGGCCCTGCGTCCCCAGTGGGGATGTGATGTTCCACCACCCTGGTGCACCCGTAGTCCTCATCGTGCCTTGCAAACACATGTTGCCACTTCCGAAGGAGTGCCTGCAGTTTCTGTGTCTGTACCTGTCCCAGGTCGTCTCCTTGCAGTGACTCACCCGCTAGGTGTCTGGGCACACCTCTCCCCTGGTTACTCGCCGGGGCATCCATTTGGGTCAGGGCCACCTCGATCACAGTGGGGCACACCTGACGGAAACTGACGTCCCTCTCTTCCCTCACCTGGTGGGGTGTGACCATCGTCAGCCGGGCCAGTCGTTGATGTCGGTGTAACTGTACTGCATAGGGGTGCTCGTTTCGTACCCTCACTGGAACTCTCCCCCGGCGGACCGCCGCTAGTCCCCGTGCCACCTCCACTTGCGGGCAATCTGTATGTGGTTCTACCAACACCCACTCCTCTGGGCTCGCTTCCCGAAGGGGCACTCTCGCCCATACGATAGCCTCACTCCTAGGGGGAATAGACAAGGCAAAACGACACATTACTCTTCCCACTTCCTCCCGATTTCTACGAACCTGGTTCATTTGGACCCGGCGGCAGTCGGCCACTACACGCTCCCACTTGGGTCTCTCAGTAGGTGAGATCCTCGGACCAGGCCTAGCCTGGAATATCTCCTCCCAGCATTCGGAGAGGACATTCATGCCCAATAGGGCTCGGTGGGCGCCTAAACACCTATCTTCGACAATGATCACACCTTTTTGGGGGACGACTACCCCATGCACTTCAAGATCCGTCAGGCGATAGCCAATGTAGGGGATTTCTAGGCCGTTAGCGCCCTTCAACGTCAGCCAGGGGGCCTCCGTTCCTTGTGTTCTTCCCCGTCCGAATATCTCCTTAGAGAGGCTTTCTGCGAACATCGTTACCTGTGAGCCGGTGTCTACCAGGCACTGGATCCATTTACCACACACTCTTACTTCTGCCACCGGGCTATGCCCGACCATCTGTTGCCTAGAGCTGTCCCTTCTTCCCGGGTCTTCTCGAGGGGTCCCGGCCACACGACCCACTGTGGCCGGTCGTCCTAAAAACCCCCTTCAGATGCCCTGCGGGGCCCACACTGGCGGCTGTAATGTCCTGGCTCACCACACCGGTTGCAGATCGGCCGTCCCTGATCATCCCATTCGAAACGGGGCCGAATATATCGGTTTGGGCGTCCAGGTGGCTCTCGGCTCCTCTCCGAGTGTACTCGCTCTCGGGGTGCCGGCCTTGGTTCCTCCCGCGCCCTACCTTGGCGCAGCTCTCCCAACAGAGTTTTAGATAATTCTGACATCTGCTCCCGGACATCCTTCAAAAGTTCGGCTTTCAGAGCCTGCTTCCAATCCGTGCGTTCTGGTTGTGTCGGCCCGTTCTCACTTACAGCCGCGCATACTGGGGTCTCACTTACTTCCACCTCATCGCCCTCCAGAGCTAGCGCCTCCTTCCTTAGGTCTTCAAATGTGAGGCCGGGGTCTCTCCGAAACTGGACCCTCAGACTCTGTCTCACGGGGCCCTCTTTCATCCCCAGAAGGAATTGGTCGCGCAGCAAAGTTTCTCCGTCGCCCAGCCCATGGTCGCGACGAGTCTGTAGCCGGGTGAACTGTTCACGCAGTCTCAGGGCAAACACTCTAATAGGTTGTCGGGGGCCTTGTTTAATATTAAAAAATTGGGAACGGAGGACGGCTACGGGGGTGTGGTCACCATATTGCTCGGTGAGAAACTGGAATATAGTTTGGGCATTGGTTCGGACAGCTTCAGGGGCGGCCTGTACTTCTCGCCGCGCCTCTCCCTCTAGGGAGTTCAACACGAACTGTAGCCGCTGGGCTACACTAAGGCCCTGCAGGTCGGCTAGATACTCTAGCTGGGCCTTCCATTCCATTAGCCGTACTCCCGACTCTGTCCCTCCATACTTTTGGACCCAAGGGCTGCCCATAAAAACAGGTACTGCACGGGGTTGGGCTGCGGGCCCCGCGTTGTCGGTCATTGGGCTAGTCTGGTTACTCCACTCGAGGTGGAACCCTGCCGGCTACGCCAAAATCTGTCACAAGCCAGGGGCTGGCTGCTAGTGGTTAAGCCACGCCCCTTCTCAATCTCCACCTCGAGGAGGTCCCCAAAACCAACCCAATGACCAAACAACAACGAGGAACAGGTAAGTATAAAAAAATAATCTTTATTTATTTAAATATTTAAAATGTACTGGGAATTGGGGAAAGGGAAAATTAAAACTAATGTCCGGCTCTGCCCTCCAGGGGAGCCACGAGCTAGTGAGTGACGGGGGGGTGGGGATAACGTCGGGGAACGGGCTCCCGCCTCTGGTTCCCTCTGCCCGTGGCGCGCTCCTTTTCCTTCCTGGAGGCAGAAATAAATCAAAGTCAGGGTTGGTGTAGACTCGTTCGTATCCGTGTACCTGTAGCTAGCTCGAGGCGGTTCGCCGCCTGTCTCACACAGCTCCTCGCTGGTCGACTCGCTCTCCTTCCCTGTTCTCTCTTTCTCCACAGATGACTGCTGGGACACAAAGGCACAATGAATCGGTCTCCAATGGTTCTCTCACCTCTGCGCTGACTACAGCGTTCGGTAGGTAAGGCTCTCTTCCCAGCTCGGTATCTCAGTGCTCACGCTGGTTCTCTCTCTCTCTCCACAGATGACTGCTGGGACACAAAGGCACAATGAATCGGTCTCCAATGGTTTTCTCACCTCTGCGCTGACTACAGCGTTCGGCAGGTAATGCTCTCCTCACAGCTTGGTATCTCAGTGCTCACGCTGGTTCTCTCTCTCTCTCCACAGATGACTGCTGGGACACAAGGGCACAATGAATCGGTCTCCAATGGTTCTCTCACCTCTATGCTGACTACAGCGTTCGGTAGGTAATGCTCTCTTCACAGCTTGGTATCTCAGTGCTCACGCTGGTTCTCTCTCTCTCTCTACAGATGACTGCTGGGACACAAGGGCACAATGAATCGGTCTCCAATGGTTCTCTCACCTCCACAGATGGCTGCTAGCTACCACTTCGAGGTAGGTACGGCTCTCTGCACAGCTCTCACGGCACACTCCTCTTCCCTGTTGAGTTGGCAGGTTTTAACAGGTTATGCTTAATGTAACAGGGTGGCGGACTTACGATGGCTGGCTACGCGATGCGTCAACTGGACAATGGTTTTTCCTAGGTGGCGCCGGGGGCCGAAACCCTCTCGGCGAGCTCGTTGGTCCACAGAGGGGCGAGAACGTCACGCCGGCACACCGGGTCGAGCGCTGCCCTTTCCTCGAGACCCGTTGGTCGATCGAAAACTGGACCGGGGCGCCCTCTCGTTGAGACCTCGGGGCGGCGGATCTCCTTCGCCTCAAACTCTGCGATGATGAAAAGAGGACACAGGTAAGGTAGCAATAATACAGATAATACTCACGCACCGTCAATAGCACAGTTCTTCACCGCCACTCATAAACTCAAGTCCGCCGAGCTGGGAAAATACTTCGAGATGCCAGTTCGTGGTTTTTAAGACTGAAACACACTCACAGCATAATCATGTACAGGTCTTACTCTAGGACCATAGTTCCTCTTTACCGTCTCTGAAGCGAGTGACTGGAGGCGGGGGCTACGTCGGACAAGACAACAGCAATCCCACTGCAAGACACAGCATTACACAGCACCACTTCAAGTGAAAATTTCTACATCCAAGACTCACCCACCACTCAGTGCACACAATAGACGCCCGTCTTCCTTTCCTTCGCTCCGGACGGAAATATGGAGATGTTAACTCGGCCTAGTGTTTGTATTTCGTCACTGGAGCTGTTTCACACAAAGGCCCTTCGGCTCACCCACCGCGCTGGCTCAGGGGTAGGGCCGTCCGCTCTCTTTTGGAAACACTCAGAGATATATAGGTCAAATACATACACAATACTTCTGTAAGAAGATTCCGTTACTCACAACTGTTGTATTTTCTTTGTCCTAGATTGACTTCACGCTGTAATAGTTCCAAATGCGCAGACAGGGCGTTTTCCAGCCGCCAACACTATTCTTCCATAAACGTATACTCACAACGGTGCGTCTTTTCTCCCTTCGTTGCTTTCCTCCAAGGTCAGTATTTGTTTACTTCGTTTACTTCGTTTACCTTTAAGGTCTTCGGTATTTTCCTTCACGTAAATCTATAATCCAGAACGAGGGAGAGAGCAATACAGCAGTCCAAAATAGTGTACCAGGTGAGCCCAACTCAGCGCTACGGTCCACATCAACAACAGGAATAATCGACCTCAAACTGTGTTTCAAACTGATCTAAAATACTCCCCTGAGTGTTGTTCTCGCCCAATCACCCGGCGCTCCTCTTGATAACTCTCAGCTGCATGTAATTCGGCTGATTACAGCGTTCGCGGCGCTACCGGATGTCCGGTGTTTTCTTTTACCGGTCCGGGCGGAAACATCTGGGCGGAACCAAACTTGCCCAATTTTTGGTTCCGCCTAAAAGATCGTCACTCCTGTGACAAATTGAATGAATCCATTTTTTTCAGTGTTGCGAAGCAAGAATGTTTTTATCGGGTGACCAAGGCTACTTTAGCGGGCCCATAATGTATGGGTGAATTTTAAACCTGTCTAATTATCACATACGATTTGCTGTATGTTAATGAAGCAAAATATCTAATGTTAACTGCTTTACCTTTCGTTGACGTTGATCAGGAAATCTCCACGATGAACCTTTCAATTACTTCAAAAAGGACTTTTGTAAAAAAAAAAAAAAAAAGGAATTGATTTAAGAGCAAATATGGATTATTCTTTTTTCTTTACGAAGCTACAGAAGTGACTCGATCAGGAGCAGTGAGTAATTTTCTATTCTTCTTTTGCTGTTGAACTTTAACGACAGAGACTTTAACAGGTTAGGATTATTGTGAGACCGAATGCAATAAAATGTTTATTCGTTTAAGACATACAGTAACCAGTCGTTTACCTTGATACTCGACAAGACAGCTACTTTGACATATGAGCATTTGACAGTTTAATACAAAAAGACGCGAACTCCTTTAAGCTTAGCCGTGCTCACGGGCTATCGGTGCATATATTGGTCCTCGTCGCGTTTCAAGTTCATGGCTGCAGTCCAACTAATAATCATACGGTAGCAGATGAATTCAAGACTGAAAACACTGCGTTGCACGGGTTTTGCTGTGAAAACCAAAGGCCAATCTTGGACTTTGTTCAGTCCGCAGAAAGACAATTACTCTACACACTTCTACGCTGAAATCATGTAGCATTAGCAGTGTACGTTAATATTCTCTTAATGTTTGTTTTTAACAATGTGAACATGAGAAAACTTCATATAAATTAATAGAATCAAATCAGTCTTAATTGTAAATAATAGTCATTTATTTATTTATTTATTTATTTATTTATACGATTCCTTCACTTAAATGCATTTTGTTGAACCCGCTGGGGACTGTTGAATTGTTCCCGCAGTAAAATGACGTCACACGCCGAACAAGGAGCTTATGTTTGTAATAGCTGGATTCTGATTTTGCCAGTGCGAAATGCACACGTCATGCAATCAACACGCTTGTTTCCCTGTCAGCCTGGCAGCTTGCATTATTTTTCCCGGCAAAGGCATGACTGATACAGTCATATAATTACGTTTAATAACTTTAACATTGCCCCCGGCCCAAACCGATGGCCAGCATAGGCTCGGCTCCCGGGTATTCCACAAAGGTCCGCCCTGTCGCCCCCGACTTCGTTCACTGCCGTATAGCATGAGCTCGCCCGGTATCGTCCGATCTCGGAAGCTAAGCAGGGGCCTGTCGGGTTAGTACGCGGATGGCAGACCTTGCGATCAGCTTTTTTTCTTTTTTAAAGCTACGTTTAAACAAAAAAAGATTGGTAAAATAAATTAAAACAAAATAAGAAACCTTTGTTTAAATGTAGCTTAAATAAATTGATTGCAACAACTTGCCCTAAAACATTACTTAAATTGAATGAATCCATTTTTTTCAGTGTTGCGAAGCAAGAATGTTTTTATCGGGTGACCAAGGCTACTTTAGCGGGCCCATAATGTATGGGTGAATTTTAAACCTGTCTAATTATCACATACGATTTGCTGTATGTTAATGAAGCAAAATATCTAATGTTAACTGCTTTACCTTTCGTTGACGTTGATCAGGAAATCTCCACGATGAACCTTTCAATTACTTCAAAAAGGACTTTTGTAAAAAAAAAAAAAAAAAGGAATTGATTTAAGAGCAAATATGGATTATTCTTTTTTCTTTACGAAGCTACAGAAGTGACTCGATCAGGAGCAGTGAGTAATTTTCTATTCTTCTTTTGCTGTTGAACTTTAACGACAGAGACTTTAACAGGTTAGGATTATTGTGAGACCGAATGCAATAAAATGTTTATTCGTTTAAGACATACAGTAACCAGTCGTTTACCTTGATACTCGACAAGACAGCTACTTTGACATATGAGCATTTGACAGTTTAATACAAAAAGACGCGAACTCCTTTAAGCTTAGCCGTGCTCACGGGCTATCGGGGCATATATTGGTCCTCCTCGCGTTTCAAGTTCATGGCTGCAGTCCAACTAATAATCATACGGTAGCAGATGAATTCAAGACTGAAAACACTGCGTTGCATGGGTTTTGCTGTGAAAACCAAAGGCCAATCTTGGACTTTGTTCAGTCCGCAGAAAGACAATTACTCTACACACTTCTACGCTGAAATCATGTAGCATTAGCAGTGTACGTTAATATTCTCTTAATGTTTGTTTTTAACAATGTGAACATGAGAAAACTTCATATAAATTAATAGAATCAAATCAGTCTTAATTGTAAATAATAGTCATTTATTTATTTATTTATTTATTTATTTATTTATACGATTCCTTCATTTATTTTGTTGAACCCGCTGGGGACTGTTGAATTGTTCCCGCAGTAAAATGACGTCACACGCCGAACAAGGAGCTTCTGTTTGTAATAGCTGGATTCTGATTTTGCCAGTGCGAAATGCACACGTCATGCAATCAACACGCTTGTTTCCCTGTCAGCCTGGCAGCTTGCATTATTTTGCCCGGCAAAGGCATGACTGATACAGTCATATAATTACGTTTAATAACTTTAACATTGCCCCCGGCCCAAACCGATGGCCAGCATAGGCTCGGCTCCCGGGTATTCCACAAAGGTCCGCCCTGTCGCCCCCGACTTCGTTCACTGCTGTATAGCATGGGCTCGCCCGGTATCGTCCGATCTCGGAAGCTAAGCAGGGGCCTGTCGGGTTAGTACGCGGATGGGAGACCTTGCGATCAGCTTTTTTTCTTTTTTAAAGCTACGTTTAAACAAAAAAAGATTGGTAAAATAAATTAAAACAAAATAAGAAACCTTTGTTTAAATGTAGCTTAAATAAATTGATTGCAACAACTTGCCCTAAAACATTACTTAAATTGAATGAATCCATTTTTTTCAGTGTTGCGAAGCAAGAATGTTTTTATCGGGTGACCAAGGCTACTTTAGCGGGCCCATAATGTATGGGTGAATTTTAAACCTGTCTAATTATCACATACGATTTGCTGTATGTTAATGAAGCAAAATATCTAATGTTAACTGCTTTACCTTTCGTTGACGTTGATCAGGAAATCTCCACGATGAACCTTTCAATTACTTCAAAAAGGACTTTTGTAAAAAAAAAAAAAAAGGAATTGATTTAAGAGCAAATATGGATTATTCTTTTTTCTTTACGAAGCTACAGAAGTGACTCGATCAGGAGCAGTGAGTAATTTTCTATTCTTCTTTTGCTGTTGAACTTTAACGACAGAGACTTTAACAGGTTAGGATTATTGTGAGACCGAATGCAATAAAATGTTTATTCGTTTAAGACATACAGTAACCAGTCGTTTACCTTGATACTCGACAAGACAGCTACTTTGACATATGAGCATTTGACAGTTTAATACAAAAAGACGCGAACTCCTTTAAGCTTAGCCGTGCTCACGGGCTATCGGGGCATATATTGGTCCTCGTCGCGTTTCAAGTTCATGGCTGCAGTCCAACTAATAATCATACGGTAGCAGATGAATTCAAGACTGAAAACACTGCGTTGCATGGGTTTTGCTGTGAAAACCAAAGGCCAATCTTGGACTTTGTTCAGTCCGCAGAAAGACAATTACTCTACACACTTCTACGCTGAAATCATGTAGCATTAGCAGTGTACGTTAATATTCTCTTAATGTTTGTTTTTAACAATGTGAACATGAGAAAACTTCATATAAATTAATAGAATCAAATCAGTCTTAATTGTAAATAATAGTCATTTATTTATTTATTTATTTATTTATACGATTCCTTCATTTAAATGCATTTTGTTGAACCCGCTGGGGACTGTTGAATTGTTCCCGCAGTAAAATGACGTCACACGCCGAACAAGGAGCTTCTGTTTGTAATAGCTGGATTCTGATTTTGCCAGTGCGAAATGCACACGTCATGCAATCAACACGCTTGTTTCCCTGTCAGCCTGGCAGCTTGCATTATTTTTCCCGGCAAAGGCATGACTGATACAGTCATATAATTACGTTTAATAACTTTAACATTGCCCCCGGCCCAAACCGATGGCCAGCATAGGCTCGGCTCCCGGGTATTCCACAAAGGTCCGCCCTGTCGCCCCCGACTTCGTTCACTGCCGTATAGCATGAGCTCGCCCGGTATCGTCCGATCTCGGAAGCTAAGCAGGGGCCTGTCGGGTTAGTACGCGGATGGCAGACCTTGCGATCAGCTTTTTTTCTTTTTTAAAGCTACGTTTAAACAAAAAAAGATTGGTAAAATAAGTTAAAACAAAATAAGAAACCTTTGTTTAAATGTAGCTTAAATAAATTGATTGCAACAACTTGCCCTAAAACATTACTTAAATTGAATGAATCCATTTTTTTCAGTGTTGCGAAGCAAGAATGTTTTTATCGGGTGACCAAGGCTACTTTAGCGGGCCCATAATGTATGGGTGAATTTTAAACCTGTCTAATTATCACATACGATTTGCTGTATGTTAATGAAGCAAAATATCTAATGTTAACTGCTTTACCTTTCGTTGACGTTGATCAGGAAATCTCCACGATGAACCTTTCAATTACTTCAAAAAGGACTTTTGTAAAAAAAAAAAAAAGGAATTGATTTAAGAGCAAATATGGATTATTCTTTTTTCTTTACGAAGCTACAGAAGTGACTCGATCAGGAGCAGTGAGTAATTTTCTATTCTTCTTTTGCTGTTGAACTTTAACGACAGAGACTTTAACAGGTTAGGATTATTGTGAGACCGAATGCAATAAAATGTTTATTCGTTTAAGACATACAGTAACCAGTCGTTTACCTTGATACTCGACAAGACAGCTACTTTGACATATGAGCATTTGACAGTTTAATACAAAAAGACGCGAACTCCTTTAAGCTTAGCCGTGCTCACGGGCTATCGGGGCATATATTGGTCCTCGTCGCGTTTCAAGTTCATGGCTGCAGTCCAACTAATAATCATACGGTAGCAGATGAATTCAAGACTGAAAACACTGCGTTGCATGGGTTTTGCTGTGAAAACCAAAGGCCAATCTTGGACTTTGTTCAGTCCGCAGAAAGACAATTACTCTACACACTTCTACGCTGAAATCATGTAGCATTAGCAGTGTACGTTAATATTCTCTTAATGTTTGTTTTTAACAATGTGAACATGAGAAAACTTCATATAAATTAATAGAATCAAATCAGTCTTAATTGTAAATAATAGTCATTTATTTATTTATTTATTTATTTATTTATACGATTCCTTCACTTAAATGCATTTTGTTGAACCCGCTGGGGACTGTTGAATTGTTCCCGCAGTAAAATGACGTCACACGCCGAACAAGGAGCTTATGTTTGTAATAGCTGGATTCTGATTTTGCCAGTGCGAAATGCACACGTCATGCAATCAACACGCTTGTTTCCCTGTCAGCCTGGCAGCTTGCATTATTTTTCCCGGCAAAGGCATGACTGATACAGTCATATAATTACGTTTAATAACTTTAACATTGCCCCCGGCCCAAACCGATGGCCAGCATAGGCTCGGCTCCCGGGTATTCCACAAAGGTCCGCCCTGTCGCCCCCGACTTCGTTCACTGCCGTATAGCATGAGCTCGCCCGGTATCGTCCGATCTCGGAAGCTAAGCAGGGGCCTGTCGGGTTAGTACGCGGATGGCAGACCTTGCGATCAGCTTTTTTTCTTTTTTAAAGCTACGTTTAAACAAAAAAAGATTGGTAAAATAAATTAAAACAAAATAAGAAACCTTTGTTTAAATGTAGCTTAAATAAATTGATTGCAACAACTTGCCCTAAAACATTACTTAAATTGAATGAATCCATTTTTTTCAGTGTTGCGAAGCAAGAATGTTTTTATCGGGTGACCAAGGCTACTTTAGCGGGCCCATAATGTATGGGTGAATTTTAAACCTGTCTAATTATCACATACGATTTGCTGTATGTTAATGAAGCAAAATATCTAATGTTAACTGCTTTACCTTTCGTTGACGTTGATCAGGAAATCTCCACGATGAACCTTTCAATTACTTCAAAAAGGACTTTTGTAAAAAAAAAAAAAAAAAGGAATTGATTTAAGAGCAAATATGGATTATTCTTTTTTCTTTACGAAGCTACAGAAGTGACTCGATCAGGAGCAGTGAGTAATTTTCTATTCTTCTTTTGCTGTTGAACTTTAACGACAGAGACTTTAACAGGTTAGGATTATTGTGAGACCGAATGCAATAAAATGTTTATTCGTTTAAGACATACAGTAACCAGTCGTTTACCTTGATACTCGACAAGACAGCTACTTTGACATATGAGCATTTGACAGTTTAATACAAAAAGACGCGAACTCCTTTAAGCTTAGCCGTGCTCACGGGCTATCGGGGCATATATTGGTCCTCCTCGCGTTTCAAGTTCATGGCTGCAGTCCAACTAATAATCATACGGTAGCAGATGAATTCAAGACTGAAAACACTGCGTTGCATGGGTTTTGCTGTGAAAACCAAAGGCCAATCTTGGACTTTGTTCAGTCCGCAGAAAGACAATTACTCTACACACTTCTACGCTGAAATCATGTAGCATTAGCAGTGTACGTTAATATTCTCTTAATGTTTGTTTTTAACAATGTGAACATGAGAAAACTTCATATAAATTAATAGAATCAAATCAGTCTTAATTGTAAATAATAGTCATTTATTTATTTATTTATTTATTTATTTATTTATACGATTCCTTCATTTATTTTGTTGAACCCGCTGGGGACTGTTGAATTGTTCCCGCAGTAAAATGACGTCACACGCCGAACAAGGAGCTTCTGTTTGTAATAGCTGGATTCTGATTTTGCCAGTGCGAAATGCACACGTCATGCAATCAACACGCTTGTTTCCCTGTCAGCCTGGCAGCTTGCATTATTTTGCCCGGCAAAGGCATGACTGATACAGTCATATAATTACGTTTAATAACTTTAACATTGCCCCCGGCCCAAACCGATGGCCAGCATAGGCTCGGCTCCCGGGTATTCCACAAAGGTCCGCCCTGTCGCCCCCGACTTCGTTCACTGCTGTATAGCATGGGCTCGCCCGGTATCGTCCGATCTCGGAAGCTAAGCAGGGGCCTGTCGGGTTAGTACGCGGATGGGAGACCTTGCGATCAGCTTTTTTTCTTTTTTAAAGCTACGTTTAAACAAAAAAAGATTGGTAAAATAAATTAAAACAAAATAAGAAACCTTTGTTTAAATGTAGCTTAAATAAATTGATTGCAACAACTTGCCCTAAAACATTACTTAAATTGAATGAATCCATTTTTTTCAGTGTTGCGAAGCAAGAATGTTTTTATCGGGTGACCAAGGCTACTTTAGCGGGCCCATAATGTATGGGTGAATTTTAAACCTGTCTAATTATCACATACGATTTGCTGTATGTTAATGAAGCAAAATATCTAATGTTAACTGCTTTACCTTTCGTTGACGTTGATCAGGAAATCTCCACGATGAACCTTTCAATTACTTCAAAAAGGACTTTTGTAAAAAAAAAAAAAAAGGAATTGATTTAAGAGCAAATATGGATTATTCTTTTTTCTTTACGAAGCTACAGAAGTGACTCGATCAGGAGCAGTGAGTAATTTTCTATTCTTCTTTTGCTGTTGAACTTTAACGACAGAGACTTTAACAGGTTAGGATTATTGTGAGACCGAATGCAATAAAATGTTTATTCGTTTAAGACATACAGTAACCAGTCGTTTACCTTGATACTCGACAAGACAGCTACTTTGACATATGAGCATTTGACAGTTTAATACAAAAAGACGCGAACTCCTTTAAGCTTAGCCGTGCTCACGGGCTATCGGGGCATATATTGGTCCTCGTCGCGTTTCAAGTTCATGGCTGCAGTCCAACTAATAATCATACGGTAGCAGATGAATTCAAGACTGAAAACACTGCGTTGCATGGGTTTTGCTGTGAAAACCAAAGGCCAATCTTGGACTTTGTTCAGTCCGCAGAAAGACAATTACTCTACACACTTCTACGCTGAAATCATGTAGCATTAGCAGTGTACGTTAATATTCTCTTAATGTTTGTTTTTAACAATGTGAACATGAGAAAACTTCATATAAATTAATAGAATCAAATCAGTCTTAATTGTAAATAATAGTCATTTATTTATTTATTTATTTATTTATACGATTCCTTCATTTAAATGCATTTTGTTGAACCCGCTGGGGACTGTTGAATTGTTCCCGCAGTAAAATGACGTCACACGCCGAACAAGGAGCTTCTGTTTGTAATAGCTGGATTCTGATTTTGCCAGTGCGAAATGCACACGTCATGCAATCAACACGCTTGTTTCCCTGTCAGCCTGGCAGCTTGCATTATTTTTCCCGGCAAAGGCATGACTGATACAGTCATATAATTACGTTTAATAACTTTAACATTGCCCCCGGCCCAAACCGATGGCCAGCATAGGCTCGGCTCCCGGGTATTCCACAAAGGTCCGCCCTGTCGCCCCCGACTTCGTTCACTGCCGTATAGCATGAGCTCGCCCGGTATCGTCCGATCTCGGAAGCTAAGCAGGGGCCTGTCGGGTTAGTACGCGGATGGCAGACCTTGCGATCAGCTTTTTTTCTTTTTTAAAGCTACGTTTAAACAAAAAAAGATTGGTAAAATAAGTTAAAACAAAATAAGAAACCTTTGTTTAAATGTAGCTTAAATAAATTGATTGCAACAACTTGCCCTAAAACATTACTTAAATTGAATGAATCCATTTTTTTCAGTGTTGCGAAGCAAGAATGTTTTTATCGGGTGACCAAGGCTACTTTAGCGGGCCCATAATGTATGGGTGAATTTTAAACCTGTCTAATTATCACATACGATTTGCTGTATGTTAATGAAGCAAAATATCTAATGTTAACTGCTTTACCTTTCGTTGACGTTGATCAGGAAATCTCCACGATGAACCTTTCAATTACTTCAAAAAGGACTTTTGTAAAAAAAAAAAAAAGGAATTGATTTAAGAGCAAATATGGATTATTCTTTTTTCTTTACGAAGCTACAGAAGTGACTCGATCAGGAGCAGTGAGTAATTTTCTATTCTTCTTTTGCTGTTGAACTTTAACGACAGAGACTTTAACAGGTTAGGATTATTGTGAGACCGAATGCAATAAAATGTTTATTCGTTTAAGACATACAGTAACCAGTCGTTTACCTTGATACTCGACAAGACAGCTACTTTGACATATGAGCATTTGACAGTTTAATACAAAAAGACGCGAACTCCTTTAAGCTTAGCCGTGCTCACGGGCTATCGGGGCATATATTGGTCCTCGTCGCGTTTCAAGTTCATGGCTGCAGTCCAACTAATAATCATACGGTAGCAGATGAATTCAAGACTGAAAACACTGCGTTGCATGGGTTTTGCTGTGAAAACCAAAGGCCAATCTTGGACTTTGTTCAGTCCGCAGAAAGACAATTACTCTACACACTTCTACGCTGAAATCATGTAGCATTAGCAGTGTACGTTAATATTCTCTTAATGTTTGTTTTTAACAATGTGAACATGAGAAAACTTCATATAAATTAATAGAATCAAATCAGTCTTAATTGTAAATAATAGTCATTTATTTATTTATTTATTTATTTATACGATTCCTTCATTTAAATGCATTTTGTTGAACCCGCTGGGGACTGTTGAATTGTTCCCGCAGTAAAATGACGTCACACGCCGAACAAGGAGCTTCTGTTTGTAATAGCTGGATTCTGATTTTGCCAGTGCGAAATGCACACGTCATGCAATCAACACGCTTGTTTCCCTGTCAGCCTGGCAGCTTGCATTATTTTGCCCGGCAAAGGCATGACTGATACAGTCATATAATTACGTTTAATAACTTTAACATTGCCCCCGGCCCAAACCGATGGCCAGCATAGGCTCGGCTCCCGGGTATTCCACAAAGGTCCGCCCTGTCGCCCCCGACTTCGTTCACTGCCGTATAGCATGAGCTCGCCCGGTATCGTCCGATCTCGGAAGCTAAGCAGGGGCCTGTCGGGTTAGTACGCGGATGGGAGACCTTGCGATCAGCTTTTTTTCTTTTTTAAAGCTACGTTTAAACAAAAAAAGATTGGTAAAATAAATTAAAACAAAATAAGAAACCTTTGTTTAAATGTAGCTTAAATAAATTGATTGCAACAACTTGCCCTAAAACATTACTTAAATTGAATGAATCCATTTTTTTCAGTGTTGCGAAGCAAGAATGTTTTTATCGGGTGACCAAGGCTACATTAGCGGGCCCATAATGTATGGGTGAATTTTAAACCTGTCTAATTATCACATACGATTTGCTGTATGTTAATGAAGCAAAATATCTAATGTTAACTGCTTTACCTTTCGTTGACGTTGATCAGGAAATCTCCACGATGAACCTTTCAATTACTTCAAAAAGGACTTTTGTAAAAAAAAAAAAGAAAAAAGGAATTGATTTAAGAGCAAATATGGATTATTCTTTTTTCTTTACGAAGCTACAGAAGTGACTCGATCAGGAGCAGTGAGTAATTTTCTATTCTTCTTTTGCTGTTGAACTTTAACGACAGAGACTTTAACAGGTTAGGATTATTGTGAGACCGAATGCAATAAAATGTTTATTCGTTTAAGACATACAGTAACCAGTCGTTTACCTTGATACTCGACAAGACAGCTACTTTGACATATGAGCATTTGACAGTTTAATACAAAAAGACGCGAACTCCTTTAAGCTTAGCCGTGCTCACGGGCTATCGGGGCATATATTGGTCCTCGTCGCGTTTCAAGTTCATGGCTGCAGTCCAACTAATAATCATACGGTAGCAGATGAATTCAAGACTGAAAACACTGCGTTGCATGGGTTTTGCTGTGAAAACCAAAGGCCAATCTTGGACTTTGTTCAGTCCGCAGAAAGACAATTACTCTACACACTTCTACGCTGAAATCATGTAGCATTAGCAGTGTACGTTAATATTCTCTTAATGTTTGTTTTTAACAATGTGAACATGAGAAAACTTCATATAAATTAATAGAATCAAATCAGTCTTAATTGTAAATAATAGTCATTTATTTATTTATTTATTTATTTATACGATTCCTTCATTTAAATGCATTTTGTTGAACCCGCTGGGGACTGTTGAATTGTTCCCGCAGTAAAATGACGTCACACGCCGAACACGGAGCTTCTGTTTGTAATAGCTGGATTCTGATTTTGCCAGTGCGAAATGCACACGTCATGCAATCAACACGCTTGTTTCCCTGTCAGCCTGGCAGCTTGCATTATTTTGCCCGGCAAAGGCATGACTGATACAGTCATATAATTACGTTTAATAACTTTAACATTGCCCCCGGCCCAAACCGATGGCCAGCATAGGCTCGGCTCCCGGGTATTCCACAAAGGTCCGCCCTGTCGCCCCCGACTTCGTTCACTGCCGTATAGCATGAGCTCGCCCGGTATCGTCCGATCTCGGAAGCTAAGCAGGGGCCTGTCGGGTTAGTACGCGGATGGGAGACCTTGCGATCAGCTTTTTTTCTTTTTTAAAGCTACGTTTAAACAAAAAAAGATTGGTAAAATAAATTAAAACAAAATAAGAAACCTTTGTTTAAATGTAGCTTAAATAAATTGATTGCAACAACTTGCCCTAAAACATTACTTAAATTGAATGAATCCATTTTTTTCAGTGTTGCAAAGCAAGAATGTTTTTATCGGGTGACCAAGGCTACTTTAGCGGGCCCATAATGTATGGGTGAATTTTAAACCTGTCTAATTATCACATACGATTTGCTGTATGTTAATGAAGCAAAATATCTAATGTTAACTGCTTTACCTTTCGTTGACGTTGATCAGGAAATCTCCACGATGAACCTTTCAATTACTTCAAAAAGGACTTTTGTAAAAAAAAAAAAAAAAAGGAATTGATTTAAGAGCAAATATGGATTATTCTTTTTTCTTTACGAAGCTACAGAAGTGACTCGATCAGGAGCAGTGAGTAATTTTCTATTCTTCTTTTGCTGTTGAACTTTAACGACAGAGACTTTAACAGGTTAGGATTATTGTGAGACCGAATGCAATAAAATGTTTATTCGTTTAAGACATACAGTAACCAGTCGTTTACCTTGATACTCGACAAGACAGCTACTTTGACATATGAGCATTTGACAGTTTAATACAAAAAGACGCGAACTCCTTTAAGCTTAGCCGTGCTCACGGGCTATCGGTGCATATATTGGTCCTCGTCGCGTTTCAAGTTCATGGCTGCAGTCCAACTAATAATCATACGGTAGCAGATGAATTCAAGACTGAAAACACTGCGTTGCATGGGTTTTGCTGTGAAAACCAAAGGCCAATCTTGGACTTTGTTCAGTCCGCAGAAAGACAATTACTCTACACACTTCTACGCTGAAATCATGTAGCATTAGCAGTGTACGTTAATATTCTCTTAATGTTTGTTTTTAACAATGTGAACATGAGAAAACTTCATATAAATTAATAGAATCAAATCAGTCTTAATTGTAAATAATAGTCATTTATTTATTTATTTATTTATTTATACGATTCCTTCATTTAAATGCATTTTGTTGAACCCGCTGGGGACTGTTGAATTGTTCCCGCAGTAAAATGACGTCACACGCCGAACAAGGAGCTTCTGTTTGTAATAGCTGGATTCTGATTTTGCCAGTGCGAAATGCACACGTCATGCAATCAACACGCTTGTTTCCCTGTCAGCCTGGCAGCTTGCATTATTTTTCCCGGCAAAGGCATGACTGATACAGTCATATAATTACGTTTAATAACTTTAACATTGCCCCCGGCCCAAACCGATGGCCAGCATAGGCTCGGCTCCCGGGTATTCCACAAAGGTCCGCCCTGTCGCCCCCGACTTCGTTCACTGCCGTATAGCATGAGCTCGCCCGGTATCGTCCGATCTCGGAAGCTAAGCAGGGGCCTGTCGGGTTAGTACGCGGATGGCAGACCTTGCGATCAGCTTTTTTTCTTTTTTAAAGCTACGTTTAAACAAAAAAAGATTGGTAAAATAAGTTAAAACAAAATAAGAAACCTTTGTTTAAATGTAGCTTAAATAAATTGATTGCAACAACTTGCCCTAAAACATTACTTAAATTGAATGAATCCATTTTTTTCAGTGTTGCGAAGCAAGAATGTTTTTATCGGGTGACCAAGGCTACTTTAGCGGGCCCATAATGTATGGGTGAATTTTAAACCTGTCTAATTATCACATACGATTTGCTGTATGTTAATGAAGCAAAATATCTAATGTTAACTGCTTTACCTTTCGTTGACGTTGATCAGGAAATCTCCACGATGAACCTTTCAATTACTTCAAAAAGGACTTTTGTAAAAAAAAAAAGAAAAAAGGAATTGATTTAAGAGCAAATATGGATTATTCTTTTTTCTTTACGAAGCTACAGAAGTGACTCGATCAGGAGCAGTGAGTAATTTTCTATTCTTCTTTTGCTGTTGAACTTTAACGACAGAGACTTTAACAGGTTAGGATTATTGTGAGACCGAATGCAATAAAATGTTTATTCGTTTAAGACATACAGTAACCAGTCGTTTACCTTGATACTCGACAAGACAGCTACTTTGACATATGAGCATTTGACAGTTTAATACAAAAAGACGCGAACTCCTTTAAGCTTAGCCGTGCTCACGGGCTATCGGGGCATATATTGGTCCTCGTCGCGTTTCAAGTTCATGGCTGCAGTCCAACTAATAATCATACGGTAGCAGATGAATTCAAGACTGAAAACACTGCGTTGCATGGGTTTTGCTGTGAAAACCAAAGGCCAATCTTGGACTTTGTTCAGTCCGCAGAAAGACAATTACTCTACACACTTCTACGCTGAAATCATGTAGCATTAGCAGTGTACGTTAATATTCTCTTAATGTTTGTTTTTAACAATGTGAACATGAGAAAACTTCATATAAATTAATAGAATCAAATCAGTCTTAATTGTAAATAATAGTCATTTATTTATTTATTTATTTATTTATACGATTCCTTCATTTAAATGCATTTTGTTGAACCCGCTGGGGACTGTTGAATTGTTCCCGCAGTAAAATGACGTCACACGCCGAACACGGAGCTTCTGTTTGTAATAGCTGGATTCTGATTTTGCCAGTGCGAAATGCACACGTCATGCAATCAACACGCTTGTTTCCCTGTCAGCCTGGCAGCTTGCATTATTTTGCCCGGCAAAGGCATGACTGATACAGTCATATAATTACGTTTAATAACTTTAACATTGCCCCCGGCCCAAACCGATGGCCAGCATAGGCTCGGCTCCCGGGTATTCCACAAAGGTCCGCCCTGTCGCCCCCGACTTCGTTCACTGCCGTATAGCATGAGCTCGCCCGGTATCGTCCGATCTCGGAAGCTAAGCAGGGGCCTGTCGGGTTAGTACGCGGATGGGAGACCTTGCGATCAGCTTTTTTTCTTTTTTAAAGCTACGTTTAAACAAAAAAAGATTGGTAAAATAAATTAAAACAAAATAAGAAACCTTTGTTTAAATGTAGCTTAAATAAATTGATTGCAACAACTTGCCCTAAAACATTACTTAAATTGAATGAATCCATTTTTTTCAGTGTTGCGAAGCAAGAATGTTTTTATCGGGTGACCAAGGCTACTTTAGCGGGCCCATAATGTATGGGTGAATTTTAAACCTGTCTAATTATCACATACGATTTGCTGTATGTTAATGAAGCAAAATATCTAATGTTAACTGCTTTACCTTTCGTTGACGTTGATCAGGAAATCTCCACGATGAACCTTTCAATTACTTCAAAAAGGACTTTTGTAAAAAAAAAAAAAAAGGAATTGATTTAAGAGCAAATATGGATTATTCTTTTTTCTTTACGAAGCTACAGAAGTGACTCGATCAGGAGCAGTGAGTAATTTTCTATTCTTCTTTTGCTGTTGAACTTTAACGACAGAGACTTTAACAGGTTAGGATTATTGTGAGACCGAATGCAATAAAATGTTTATTCGTTTAAGACATACAGTAACCAGTCGTTTACCTTGATACTCGACAAGACAGCTACTTTGACATATGAGCATTTGACAGTTTAATACAAAAAGACGCGAACTCCTTTAAGCTTAGCCGTGCTCACGGGCTATCGGTGCATATATTGGTCCTCGTCGCGTTTCAAGTTCATGGCTGCAGTCCAACTAATAATCATACGGTAGCAGATGAATTCAAGACTGAAAACACTGCGTTGCACGGGTTTTGCTGTGAAAACCAAAGGCCGATCTTGGACTTTGTTCAGTCCGCAGAAAGACAATTACTCTACACACTTCTACGCTGAAATCATGTAGCATTAGCAGTGTACGTTAATATTCTCTTAATGTTTGTTTTTAACAATGTGAACATGAGAAAACTTCATATAAATTAATAGAATCAAATCAGTCTTAATTGTAAATAATAGTCATTTATTTATTTATTTATTTATTTATTTATACGATTCCTTCACTTAAATGCATTTTGTTGAACCCGCTGGGGACTGTTGAATTGTTCCCGCAGTAAAATGACGTCACACGCCGAACAAGGAGCTTCTGTTTGTAATAGCTGGATTCTGATTTTGCCAGTGCGAAATGCACACGTCATGCAATCAACACGCTTGTTTCCCTGTCAGCCTGGCAGCTTGCATTATTTTGCCCGGCAAAGGCATGACTGATACAGTCATATAATTACGTTTAATAACTTTAACATTGCCCCCGGCCCAAACCGATGGCCAGCATAGGCTCGGCTCCCGGGTATTCCACAAAGGTCCGCCCTGTCGCCCCCGACTTCGTTCACTGCCGTATAGCATGAGCTCGCCCGGTATCGTCCGATCTCGGAAGCTAAGCAGGGGCCTGTCGGGTTAGTACGCGGATGGGAGACCTTGCGATCAGCTTTTTTTCTTTTTTAAAGCTACGTTTAAACAAAAAAAGATTGGTAAAATAAATTAAAACAAAATAAGAAACCTTTGTTTAAATGTAGCTTAAATAAATTGATTGCAACAACTTGCCCTAAAACATTACTTAAATTGAATGAATCCATTTTTTTCAGTGTTGCGAAGCAAGAATGTTTTTATCGGGTGACCAAGGCTACATTAGCGGGCCCATAATGTATGGGTGAATTTTAAACCTGTCTAATTATCACATACGATTTGCTGTATGTTAATGAAGCAAAATATCTAATGTTAACTGCTTTACCTTTCGTTGACGTTGATCAGGAAATCTCCACGATGAACCTTTCAATTACTTCAAAAAGGACTTTTGTAAAAAAAAAAAGAAAAAAGGAATTGATTTAAGAGCAAATATGGATTATTCTTTTTTCTTTACGAAGCTACAGAAGTGACTCGATCAGGAGCAGTGAGTAATTTTCTATTCTTCTTTTGCTGTTGAACTTTAACGACAGAGACTTTAACAGGTTAGGATTATTGTGAGACCGAATGCAATAAAATGTTTATTCGTTTAAGACATACAGTAACCAGTCGTTTACCTTGATACTCGACAAGACAGCTACTTTGACATATGAGCATTTGACAGTTTAATACAAAAAGACGCGAACTCCTTTAAGCTTAGCCGTGCTCACGGGCTATCGGTGCATATATTGGTCCTCGTCGCGTTTCAAGTTCATGGCTGCAGTCCAACTAATAATCATACGGTAGCAGATGAATTCAAGACTGAAAACACTGCGTTGCACGGGTTTTGCTGTGAAAACCAAAGGCCAATCTTGGACTTTGTTCAGTCCGCAGAAAGACAATTACTCTACACACTTCTACGCTGAAATCATGTAGCATTAGCAGTGTACGTTAATATTCTCTTAATGTTTGTTTTTAACAATGTGAACATGAGAAAACTTCATATAAATTAATAGAATCAAATCAGTCTTAATTGTAAATAATAGTCATTTATTTATTTATTTATTTATTTATTTATACGATTCCTTCACTTAAATGCATTTTGTTGAACCCGCTGGGGACTGTTGAATTGTTCCCGCAGTAAAATGACGTCACACGCCGAACAAGGAGCTTCTGTTTGTAATAGCTGGATTCTGATTTTGCCAGTGCGAAATGCACACGTCATGCAATCAACACGCTTGTTTCCCTGTCAGCCTGGCAGCTTGCATTATTTTGCCCGGCAAAGGCATAACTGATACAGTCATATAATTACGTTTAATAACTTTAACATTGCCCCCGGCCCAAACCGATGGCCAGCATAGGCTCGGCTCCCGGGTATTCCACAAAGGTCCGCCCTGTCGCCCCCGACTTCGTTCACTGCCGTATAGCATGAGCTCGCCCGGTATCGTCCGATCTCGGAAGCTAAGCAGGGGCCTGTCGGGTTAGTACGCGGATGGCAGACCTTGCGATCAGCTTTTTTTCTTTTTTAAAGCTACGTTTAAACAAAAAAGATTGGTAAAATAAATTAAAACAAAATAAGAAACCTTTGTTTAAATGTAGCTTAAATAAATTGATTGCAACAACTTGCCCTAAAACATTACTTAAATTGAATGAATCCATTTTTTTCAGTGTTGCGAAGCAAGAATGTTTTTATCGGGTGACCAAGGCTACTTTAGCGGGCCCATAATGTATGGGTGAATTTTAAACCTGTCTAATTATCACATACGATTTGCTGTATGTTAATGAAGCAAAATATCTAATGTTAACTGCTTTACCTTTCGTTGACGTTGATCAGGAAATCTCCACGATGAACCTTTCAATTACTTCAAAAAGGACTTTTGTAAAAAAAAAAAAAAGGAATTGATTTAAGAGCAAATATGGATTATTCTTTTTTCTTTACGAAGCTACAGAATTGACTCGATCAGGAGCAGTGAGTAATTTTCTATTCTTCTTTTGCTGTTGAACTTTAACGACAGAGACTTTAACAGGTTAGGATTATTGTGAGACCGAATGCAATAAAATGTTTATTCGTTTAAGACATACAGTAACCAGTCGTTTACCTTGATACTCGACAAGACAGCTACTTTGACATATGAGCATTTGACAGTTTAATACAAAAAGACGCGAACTCCTTTAAGATTAGCCGTGCTCACGGGCTATCGGGGCATATATTGGTCCTCCTCGCGTTTCAAGTTCATGGCTGCAGTCCAACTAATAATCATACGGTAGCAGATGAATTCAAGACTGAAAACACTGCGTTGCATGGGTTTTGCTGTGAAAACCAAAGGCCAATCTTGGACTTTGTTCAGTCCGCAGAAAGACAATTACTCTACACACTTCTACGCTGAAATCATGTAGCATTAGCAGTGTACGTTAATATTCTCTTAATGTTTGTTTTTAACAATGTGAACATGAGAAAACTTCATATAAATTAATAGAATCAAATCAGTCTTAATTGTAAATAATAGTCATTTATTTATTTATTTATTTATTTATACGATTCCTTCATTTAAATGCATTTTGTTGAACCCGCTGGGGACTGTTGAATTGTTCCCGCAGTAAAATGACGTCACACGCCGAACAAGGAGCTTCTGTTTGTAATAGCTGGATTCTGATTTTGCCAGTGCGAAATGCACACGTCATGCAATCAACACGCTTGTTTCCCTGTCAGCCTGGCAGCTTGCATTATTTTGCCCGGCAAAGGCATGACTGATACAGTCATATAATTACGTTTAATAACTTTAACATTGCCCCCGGCCCAAACCGATGGCCAGCATAGGCTCGGCTCCCGGGTATTCCACAAAGGTCCGCCCTGTCGCCCCCGACTTCGTTCACTGTTGTATAGCATGGGCTCGCCCGGTATCGTCCGATCTCGGAAGCTAAGCAGGGGCCTGTCGGGTTAGTACGCGGATGGGAGACCTTGCGATCAGCTTTTTTTCTTTTTTAAAGCTACGTTTAAACAAAAAAAGATTGGTAAAATAAATTAAAACAAAATAAGAAACCTTTGTTTAAATGTAGCTTAAATAAATTGATTGCAACAACTTGCCCTAAAACATTACTTAAATTGAATGAATCCATTTTTTTCAGTGTTGCGAAGCAAGAATGTTTTTATCGGGTGACCAAGGCTACATTAGCGGGCCCATAATGTATGGGTGAATTTTAAACCTGTCTAATTATCACATACGATTTGCTGTATGTTAATGAAGCAAAATATCTAATGTTAACTGCTTTACCTTTCGTTGACGTTGATCAGGAAATCTCCACGATGAACCTTTCAATTACTTCAAAAAGGACTTTTGTAAAAAAAAAAAGAAAAAAGGAATTGATTTAAGAGCAAATATGGATTATTCTTTTTTCTTTACGAAGCTACAGAAGTGACTCGATCAGGAGCAGTGAGTAATTTTCTATTCTTCTTTTGCTGTTGAACTTTAACGACAGAGACTTTAACAGGTTAGGATTATTGTGAGACCGAATGCAATAAAATGTTTATTCGTTTAAGACATACAGTAACCAGTCGTTTACCTTGATACTCGACAAGACAGCTACTTTGACATATGAGCATTTGACAGTTTAATACAAAAAGACGCGAACTCCTTTAAGCTTAGCCGTGCTCACGGGCTATCGGGGCATATATTGGTCCTCGTCGCGTTTCAAGTTCATGGCTGCAGTCCAACTAATAATCATACGGTAGCAGATGAATTCAAGACTGAAAACACTGCGTTGCATGGGTTTTGCTGTGAAAACCAAAGGCCAATCTTGGACTTTGTTCAGTCCGCAGAAAGACAATTACTCTACACACTTCTACGCTGAAATCATGTAGCATTAGCAGTGTACGTTAATATTCTCTTAATGTTTGTTTTTAACAATGTGAACATGAGAAAACTTCATATAAATTAATAGAATCAAATCAGTCTTAATTGTAAATAATAGTCATTTATTTATTTATTTATTTATTTATACGATTCCTTCATTTAAATGCATTTTGTTGAACCCGCTGGGGACTGTTGAATTGTTCCCGCAGTAAAATGACGTCACACGCCGAACACGGAGCTTCTGTTTGTAATAGCTGGATTCTGATTTTGCCAGTGCGAAATGCACACGTCATGCAATCAACACGCTTGTTTCCCTGTCAGCCTGGCAGCTTGCATTATTTTGCCCGGCAAAGGCATGACTGATACAGTCATATAATTACGTTTAATAACTTTAACATTGCCCCCGGCCCAAACCGATGGCCAGCATAGGCTCGGCTCCCGGGTATTCCACAAAGGTCCGCCCTGTCGCCCCCGACTTCGTTCACTGCCGTATAGCATGAGCTCGCCCGGTATCGTCCGATCTCGGAAGCTAAGCAGGGGCCTGTCGGGTTAGTACGCGGATGGGAGACCTTGCGATCAGCTTTTTTTCTTTTTTAAAGCTACGTTTAAACAAAAAAAGATTGGTAAAATAAATTAAAACAAAATAAGAAACCTTTGTTTAAATGTAGCTTAAATAAATTGATTGCAACAACTTGCCCTAAAACATTACTTAAATTGAATGAATCCATTTTTTTCAGTGTTGCGAAGCAAGAATGTTTTTATCGGGTGACCAAGGCTACTTTAGCGGGCCCATAATGTATGGGTGAATTTTAAACCTGTCTAATTATCACATACGATTTGCTGTATGTTAATGAAGCAAAATATCTAATGTTAACTGCTTTACCTTTCGTTGACGTTGATCAGGAAATCTCCACGATGAACCTTTCAATTACTTCAAAAAGGACTTTTGTAAAAAAAAAAAAAAAAGGAATTGATTTAAGAGCAAATATGGATTATTCTTTTTTCTTTACGAAGCTACAGAAGTGACTCGATCAGGAGCAGTGAGTAATTTTCTATTCTTCTTTTGCTGTTGAACTTTAACGACAGAGACTTTAACAGGTTAGGATTATTGTGAGACCGAATGCAATAAAATGTTTATTCGTTTAAGACATACAGTAACCAGTCGTTTACCTTGATACTCGACAAGACAGCTACTTTGACATATGAGCATTTGACAGTTTAATACAAAAAGACGCGAACTCCTTTAAGCTTAGCCGTGCTCACGGGCTATCGGTGCATATATTGGTCCTCGTCGCGTTTCAAGTTCATGGCTGCAGTCCAACTAATAATCATACGGTAGCAGATGAATTCAAGACTGAAAACACTGCGTTGCACGGGTTTTGCTGTGAAAACCAAAGGCCGATCTTGGACTTTGTTCAGTCCGCAGAAAGACAATTACTCTACACACTTCTACGCTGAAATCATGTAGCATTAGCAGTGTACGTTAATATTCTCTTAATGTTTGTTTTTAACAATGTGAACATGAGAAAACTTCATATAAATTAATAGAATCAAATCAGTCTTAATTGTAAATAATAGTCATTTATTTATTTATTTATTTATTTATTTATTTATACGATTCCTTCACTTAAATGCATTTTGTTGAACCCGCTGGGGACTGTTGAATTGTTCCCGCAGTAAAATGACGTCACACGCCGAACAAGGAGCTTCTGTTTGTAATAGCTGGATTCTGATTTTGCCAGTGCGAAATGCACACGTCATGCAATCAACACGCTTGTTTCCCTGTCAGCCTGGCAGCTTGCATTATTTTGCCCGGCAAAGGCATGACTGATACAGTCATATAATTACGTTTAATAACTTTAACATTGCCCCCGGCCCAAACCGATGGCCAGCATAGGCTCGGCTCCCGGGTATTCCACAAAGGTCCGCCCTGTCGCCCCCGACTTCGTTCACTGCCGTATAGCATGAGCTCGCCCGGTATCGTCCGATCTCGGAAGCTAAGCAGGGGCCTGTCGGGTTAGTACGCGGATGGGAGACCTTGCGATCAGCTTTTTTTCTTTTTTAAAGCTACGTTTAAACAAAAAAAGATTGGTAAAATAAATTAAAACAAAATAAGAAACCTTTGTTTAAATGTAGCTTAAATAAATTGATTGCAACAACTTGCCCTAAAACATTACTTAAATTGAATGAATCCATTTTTTTCAGTGTTGCGAAGCAAGAATGTTTTTATCGGGTGACCAAGGCTACATTAGCGGGCCCATAATGTATGGGTGAATTTTAAACCTGTCTAATTATCACATACGATTTGCTGTATGTTAATGAAGCAAAATATCTAATGTTAACTGCTTTACCTTTCGTTGACGTTGATCAGGAAATCTCCACGATGAACCTTTCAATTACTTCAAAAAGGACTTTTGTAAAAAAAAAAAGAAAAAAGGAATTGATTTAAGAGCAAATATGGATTATTCTTTTTTCTTTACGAAGCTACAGAAGTGACTCGATCAGGAGCAGTGAGTAATTTTCTATTCTTCTTTTGCTGTTGAACTTTAACGACAGAGACTTTAACAGGTTAGGATTATTGTGAGACCGAATGCAATAAAATGTTTATTCGTTTAAGACATACAGTAACCAGTCGTTTACCTTGATACTCGACAAGACAGCTACTTTGACATATGAGCATTTGACAGTTTAATACAAAAAGACGCGAACTCCTTTAAGCTTAGCCGTGCTCACGGGCTATCGGTGCATATATTGGTCCTCGTCGCGTTTCAAGTTCATGGCTGCAGTCCAACTAATAATCATACGGTAGCAGATGAATTCAAGACTGAAAACACTGCGTTGCACGGGTTTTGCTGTGAAAACCAAAGGCCAATCTTGGACTTTGTTCAGTCCGCAGAAAGACAATTACTCTACACACTTCTACGCTGAAATCATGTAGCATTAGCAGTGTACGTTAATATTCTCTTAATGTTTGTTTTTAACAATGTGAACATGAGAAAACTTCATATAAATTAATAGAATCAAATCAGTCTTAATTGTAAATAATAGTCATTTATTTATTTATTTATTTATTTATTTATACGATTCCTTCACTTAAATGCATTTTGTTGAACCCGCTGGGGACTGTTGAATTGTTCCCGCAGTAAAATGACGTCACACGCCGAACAAGGAGCTTCTGTTTGTAATAGCTGGATTCTGATTTTGCCAGTGCGAAATGCACACGTCATGCAATCAACACGCTTGTTTCCCTGTCAGCCTGGCAGCTTGCATTATTTTGCCCGGCAAAGGCATAACTGATACAGTCATATAATTACGTTTAATAACTTTAACATTGCCCCCGGCCCAAACCGATGGCCAGCATAGGCTCGGCTCCCGGGTATTCCACAAAGGTCCGCCCTGTCGCCCCCGACTTCGTTCACTGCCGTATAGCATGAGCTCGCCCGGTATCGTCCGATCTCGGAAGCTAAGCAGGGGCCTGTCGGGTTAGTACGCGGATGGCAGACCTTGCGATCAGCTTTTTTTCTTTTTTAAAGCTACGTTTAAACAAAAAAGATTGGTAAAATAAATTAAAACAAAATAAGAAACCTTTGTTTAAATGTAGCTTAAATAAATTGATTGCAACAACTTGCCCTAAAACATTACTTAAATTGAATGAATCCATTTTTTTCAGTGTTGCGAAGCAAGAATGTTTTTATCGGGTGACCAAGGCTACTTTAGCGGGCCCATAATGTATGGGTGAATTTTAAACCTGTCTAATTATCACATACGATTTGCTGTATGTTAATGAAGCAAAATATCTAATGTTAACTGCTTTACCTTTCGTTGACGTTGATCAGGAAATCTCCACGATGAACCTTTCAATTACTTCAAAAAGGACTTTTGTAAAAAAAAAAAAAAAAGGAATTGATTTAAGAGCAAATATGGATTATTCTTTTTTCTTTACGAAGCTACAGAATTGACTCGATCAGGAGCAGTGAGTAATTTTCTATTCTTCTTTTGCTGTTGAACTTTAACGACAGAGACTTTAACAGGTTAGGATTATTGTGAGACCGAATGCAATAAAATGTTTATTCGTTTAAGACATACAGTAACCAGTCGTTTACCTTGATACTCGACAAGACAGCTACTTTGACATATGAGCATTTGACAGTTTAATACAAAAAGACGCGAACTCCTTTAAGATTAGCCGTGCTCACGGGCTATCGGGGCATATATTGGTCCTCCTCGCGTTTCAAGTTCATGGCTGCAGTCCAACTAATAATCATACGGTAGCAGATGAATTCAAGACTGAAAACACTGCGTTGCATGGGTTTTGCTGTGAAAACCAAAGGCCAATCTTGGACTTTGTTCAGTCCGCAGAAAGACAATTACTCTACACACTTCTACGCTGAAATCATGTAGCATTAGCAGTGTACGTTAATATTCTCTTAATGTTTGTTTTTAACAATGTGAACATGAGAAAACTTCATATAAATTAATAGAATCAAATCAGTCTTAATTGTAAATAATAGTCATTTATTTATTTATTTATTTATTTATACGATTCCTTCATTTAAATGCATTTTGTTGAACCCGCTGGGGACTGTTGAATTGTTCCCGCAGTAAAATGACGTCACACGCCGAACAAGGAGCTTCTGTTTGTAATAGCTGGATTCTGATTTTGCCAGTGCGAAATGCACACGTCATGCAATCAACACGCTTGTTTCCCTGTCAGCCTGGCAGCTTGCATTATTTTGCCCGGCAAAGGCATGACTGATACAGTCATATAATTACGTTTAATAACTTTAACATTGCCCCCGGCCCAAACCGATGGCCAGCATAGGCTCGGCTCCCGGGTATTCCACAAAGGTCCGCCCTGTCGCCCCCGACTTCGTTCACTGTTGTATAGCATGGGCTCGCCCGGTATCGTCCGATCTCGGAAGCTAAGCAGGGGCCTGTCGGGTTAGTACGCGGATGGGAGACCTTGCGATCAGCTTTTTTTCTTTTTTAAAGCTACGTTTAAACAAAAAAAGATTGGTAAAATAAATTAAAACAAAATAAGAAACCTTTGTTTAAATGTAGCTTAAATAAATTGATTGCAACAACTTGCCCTAAAACATTACTTAAATTGAATGAATCCATTTTTTTCAGTGTTGCGAAGCAAGAATGTTTTTATCGGGTGACCAAGGCTACTTTAGCGGGCCCATAATGTATGGGTGAATTTTAAACCTGTCTAATTATCACATACGATTTGCTGTATGTTAATGAAGCAAAATATCTAATGTTAACTGCTTTACCTTTCGTTGACGTTGATCAGGAAATCTCCACGATGAACCTTTCAATTACTTCAAAAAGGACTTTTGTAAAAAAAAAAAAAAAAGGAATTGATTTAAGAGCAAATATGGATTATTCTTTTTTCTTTACGAAGCTACAGAAGTGACTCGATCAGGAGCAGTGAGTAATTTTCTATTCTTCTTTTGCTGTTGAACTTTAACGACAGAGACTTTAACAGGTTAGGATTATTGTGAGACCGAATGCAATAAAATGTTTATTCGTTTAAGACATACAGTAACCAGTCGTTTACCTTGATACTCGACAAGACAGCTACTTTGACATATGAGCATTTGACAGTTTAATACAAAAAGACGCGAACTCCTTTAAGCTTAGCCGTGCTCACGGGCTATCGGTGCATATATTGGTCCTCGTCGCGTTTCAAGTTCATGGCTGCAGTCCAACTAATAATCATACGGTAGCAGATGAATTCAAGACTGAAAACACTGCGTTGCACGGGTTTTGCTGTGAAAACCAAAGGCCAATCTTGGACTTTGTTCAGTCCGCAGAAAGACAATTACTCTACACACTTCTACGCTGAAATCATGTAGCATTAGCAGTGTACGTTAATATTCTCTTAATGTTTGTTTTTAACAATGTGAACATGAGAAAACTTCATATAAATTAATAGAATCAAATCAGTCTTAATTGTAAATAATAGTCATTTATTTATTTATTTATTTATTTATTTATACGATTCCTTCACTTAAATGCATTTTGTTGAACCCGCTGGGGACTGTTGAATTGTTCCCGCAGTAAAATGACGTCACACGCCGAACAAGGAGCTTCTGTTTGTAATAGGTGGATTCTGATTTTTGCCAGTGCGAAATGCACACGTCATGCAATCAACACGCTTGTTTCCCTGTCAGCCTGGCAGCTTGCATTATTTTGCCCGGCAAAGGCATGACTGATACAGTCATATAATTACGTTTAATAACTTTAACATTGCCCCCGGCCCAAACCGATGGCCAGCATAGGCTCGGCTCCCGGGTATTCCACAAAGGTCCGCCCTGTCGCCCCCGACTTCGTTCACTGCCGTATAGCATGAGCTCGCCCGGTATCGTCCGATCTCGGAAGCTAAGCAGGGGCCTGTCGTGTTAGTACGCGGATGGCAGACCTTGCGATCAGCTTTTTTTCTTTTTTAAAGCTACGTTTAAACAAAAAAAGATTGGTAAAATAAATTAAAACAAAATAAGAAACCTTTGTTTAAATGTAGCTTAAATAAATTGATTGCAACAACTTGCCCTAAAACATTACTTAAATTGAATGAATCCATTTTTTTCAGTGTTGCGAAGCAAGAATGTTTTTATCGGTTGACCAAGGCTACATTAGCGGGCCCATAATGTATGGGTGAATTTTAAACCTGTCTAATTATCACATACGATTTGCTGTATGTTAATGAAGCAAAATATCTAATGTTAACTGCTTTACCTTTCGTTGACGTTGATCAGGAAATCTCCACGATGAACCTTTCAATTACTTCAAAAAGGACTTTTGTAAAAAAAAAAAAAGGAATTGATTTAAGAGCAAATATGGATTATTCTTTTTTCTTTACGAAGCTACAGAAGTGACTCGATCAGGAGCAGTGAGTAATTTTCTATTCTTCTTTTGCTGTTGAACTTTAACGACAGAGACTTTAACAGGTTAGGATTATTGTGAGACCGAATGCAATAAAATGTTTATTCGTTTAAGACATACAGTAACCAGTCGTTTACCTTGATACTCGACAAGACAGCTACTTTGACATATGAGCATTTGACAGTTTAATACAAAAAGACGCGAACTCCTTTAAGCTTAGCCGTGCTCACGGGCTATCGGGGCATATATTGGTCCTCGTCGCGTTTCAAGTTCATGGCTGCAGTCCAACTAATAATCATACGGTAGCAGATGAATTCAAGACTGAAAACACTGCGTTGCATGGGTTTTGCTGTGAAAACCAAAGGCCAATCTTGGACTTTGTTCAGTCCGCAGAAAGACAATTACTCTACACACTTCTACGCTGAAATCATGTAGCATTAGCAGTGTACGTTAATATTCTCTTAATGTTTGTTTTTAACAATGTGAACATGAGAAAACTTCATATAAATTAATAGAATCAAATCAGTCTTAATTGTAAATAATAGTCATTTATTTATTTATTTATTTATTTATTTATTTATTTATTTATTTATACGATTCCTTCATTTAAATGCATTTTGTTGAACCCGCTGGGGACTGTTGAATTGTTCCCGCAGTAAAATGACGTCACACGCCGAACAAGGAGCTTCTGTTTGTAATAGCTGGATTCTGATTTTGCCAGTGCGAAATGCACACGTCATGCAATCAACACGCTTGTTTCCCTGTCAGCCTGGCAGCTTGCATTATTTTGCCCGGCAAAGGCATGACTGATACAGTCATATAATTACGTTTAATAACTTTAACATTGCCCCCGGCCCAAACCGATGGCCAGCATAGGCTCGGCTCCCGGGTATTCCACAAAGGTCCGCCCTGTCGCCCCCGACTTCGTTCACTGCCGTATAGCATGAGCTCGCCCGGTATCGTCCGATCTCGGAAGCTAAGCAGAGGCCTGTCGGGTTAGTATGCGGATGGGAGACCTTGCATCAGCTTTTTTTCTTTTTAAAAGCTACGTTTAAACAAAAAAAGATTGGTAAAATAAATTAAAACAAGATAAGAAACCTTTGTTTAAATGTAGCTTAAATAAATTGATTGCAACAACTTGCCCTAAAACATTACTTAAATTGAATGAATCCATTTTTTTCAGTGTTGCGAAGCAAGAATGTTTTTATCGGGTGACCAAGGCTACTTTAGCGGGCCCATAATGTATGGGTGAATTTTAAACCTGTCTAATTATCACATACGATTTGCTGTATGTTAATGAAGCAAAATATCTAATGTTAACTGCTTTACCTTTCGTTGACGTTGATCAGGAAATCTCCACGATGAACCTTTCAATTACTTCAAAAAGGACTTTTGTCAAAAAAACAACAAAAAAACAAAAAAAACAAAAAGGAATTGATTTAAGAGCAAATATGGATTATTCTTTTTTCTTTACGAAGCTACAGAAGTGACTCGATCAGGAGCAGTGAGTAATTTTCTATTCTTCTTTTGCTGTTGAACTTTAACGACAGAGACTTTAACAGGTTAGGATTATTGTGAGACCGAATGCAATAAAATGTTTATTCGTTTAAGACATACAGTAACCAGTCGTTTACCTTGATACTCGACAAGACACACTGAAAAAAAAACAACTTGTAAAATTTACTTAAAAAAATCCTCGTAATAATTTGCACAAACTTTTTTTAAGTAAAATTTACTGCTTTTTTATAAGTAAAACTTACCTACTAAAATCAAGTAAAATTTACTTAAAATTGCATGATAAAACATATGTTAAATATTTTATTAAATGTTACTTAATTATTTTATTTAGAATTTAGATTTATTTTAATCGTTTAGGTAAAGTCTATTAGGTTTTTTTTTGAAAATTGAAGCATTGCTGCACTGAAAAAAACAACTTGTAAAATTTACTTAAAAAAATCCTCGTAACAATTTGCACGAACTTTTTTTAAGTAAAATTTACTGCTTTTTTATAAGTAAAACTTACCTACTAAAATCAAATAAAATTTACTCAAAATTGCATGATAAAACATATGTTAAATAATTAATTAAATGTTACTTAATTATTTTATTTAGAAGTTAGATTTATTTTAATCGTTTAGGTAAAGCCTATGAGGGTTTTTTTTGAAAATTGAAGCATTACTGTCCTAATAATATTAAATAAATTGTATTTTCTGTTTGTTATTTTCTTTAACATATTAATATGGACCTAGTTATTTTTAGTGTTATAAATGGCATTATAACGCAAAATTCATGACTGACAACAAGTCAGTCATTGAATAAACTTGATTCGGAACAGAAACGCACACAAACTGTGTTTCTGACATATCAGCACTGTGGAGAGAATTACAATACAATGTTCTGAACAGGGTTCATGTAAAGAAACACTGATCAAATGAACGGTGACTTTACAAAATTATTATTTACAACAAAACATCATCAATAATATAAGAGCTTAAACCTTTTTGACATTTTGCTAACAAATATTTAAGTATTTAAAGTTCTTATCAGTTCTTATTCTGTGATAAAGCTTAAAAAATAAAAATTTTCAGGCGCAAAGAATTGTGGGTATTCCTTACAACATGTGCAAATAAATGTAAGTAAATTTTACTTAAATAATACAAGAAAATATCTAATAAGACTTACTATTCCCACAGAGTTCATTTTTTACATGAATTAATTGTGTATTTATCATCATTTTACTTAGGAAAATCTAGTTCTCAATAAATGTTAATATTATTATGTAGAAATTATGAGAGTTAATCTAATAAATATTACTACACCAAAAAGTTCGTTTTTTCAGTGTGTCCTAATAATATTAAATAAATCGTATTTTCTGTTTGTTATTTTCTTTACATATTTCTATGGACCTAGTTATTTTTAGTGTTATAAATGGCATTATAACACAATATTCATGACTGACAACATATCAGTCATTGAATAAACTTGATTCGGAACAGAAACGCACACAAACTGTGTTTCTGACATGCATTATCAGCACTGTGGAAAGAATTACAATACAATGTTCTGAACAGGGTTCATGTAAAGAAACACTGATCACCTGAACGGTGACTTCACAAAATTATTATTTACAACAAAACAACATCAATAATATAAGAGCTTAAACCTTTATGACATTTTGCTAACAAATATTTAAGTAGTTAAAGTTCTTATCAGTTCTTATTCTGTGATAAAGCTTAAAAAATAAAAATGTTCAGGCGCAAAGAATTGTGGGTATTCCTTACAACATGTGCAAATACATGTAAGTAAATTTTACTTAGATTTTTTAGTTTGATGATTAAAATGTACTTAATTATTTTAGGACTATGTGCAGTGACTATAAAACAGATAAATAATACAAGAAAATATCTAATAAGACTTACTATTCCCACACAGTTCATTTTTTACATGAATTAATTGTGTATTTATCATCATTTTACTTAGGAAAATCTAGTTCTCAAAAATGTTAATATTATTATGTAGAAATTATGAGAGTCAATCTAATAAATATTACTACACCAAAAAGTTCGTTTTTTCAGTGTGTCACCCGTTATATGCCACATTTATGAGTCGCCTCAGCCACTGTATTTTCATGTGGGACCAGGACGATCTGACGGCCCTGAAGATGGCAAAGCGTGCAGAGCTAGAAGCTGACTGGAGACCATCATCTGAAGCTTGTGTACTGCGCCGTATCAGTCGTAGCGAGCTAGCCCTACATTGCAGGAGAACCACTCGTGGGACCAAGGAGACCCTGACGATGATTGAGAGCCTCATTCAGGCCTTTGAAGGATATGCTGGTCGTGACACTCTGGGAGTCCCTTTAATAAACTCAGCCCGGATGAGTGAGATCATAAAGTCCCAGCGAAAGCATGTGGCCTGCATCCAGGATCCTCAAGGTGTGCAGCTCTACATGCAGACGGGCACTTTAATGAAGGGAGGGCATCGTCTGCCAACTTACCGCTGTGCCAGAGGTTCTACTTCGCTGGAGTCTTTTCATCTGCACCTCAACAGATTCATCCCAGGTAAGTAATTTTAGTCACAGAATTTTTTTAATAAGATTTTACTTAATTATATATTGAAATAATTATGAGAATAGCAAGAACAGTTATTTATGTATTTATATGATTTTTTTAATGTACAGGCACGCTGGCAAGTGACACCTTTTTTCAGGCGTATCTTTTGGATGGACTTGCAAGGTGGAATGAGGACCGGGCTGTGGCAGCAACAACTGATGAGCAGCAGCCACATTCCTATAGTCATCTTCTCCGTCATGCTGCCAATATTCTTTCAGAGGAGGTCATGGGCATGAAAATCAGCCCTTATGTTGGGCCAAGAAAGTACACTGGTAGATAACTGTTTGTTGTTTTTGGTGACAATTACACACACACACACACACACACAAACAAACACAAACAGTGTTATAATAAAGAGTAATAATATAATATTCTGGTATATTATCTAATTGTCATTGTTTTAATATTTTAAAGGTGAACTTATCGAAGTAGAGTATCTTTACCAGCAAACTGGTAAAGTTCTGCAGGACTACAGGTTGGCCATTGAAGAGTCTGAGACCACTGAGGTTGCTATAGAGGTGGAGGAAGCTTATGATGAACTTGAGGAGTTTCAAGACATCACTGTCCCCACCTTTGACACAGAGCGGATACCTTCTGCTGCTTCACAAGCATCAGTGTCTGCAGCATCATCTTCAACCCCTCCGGCAACCAGACCCAAGTCATCACTGTATGTGTCACCAGTGAGATCTCCTGTCACCAGCTCTACGTCATCACTGTCTGTGGTCCCTCCAATACCAGTCACATCTTCTGTTTCCAGCTCACTGCACACTCAGCCAGCACTATCTCCTGGCGCACATAGCTGTGAGTTTTACCAAAGTATTTTTATTGAGAGTTGTTTGTTGTCACACTAACTCTAAATGACTCTAAATGAATATTTGTCATATTGAAAGATAAATACAAATGTAAACTAAATATTTACCTTTTTCATGTAGCCCCAGGTAACCAAGGGTCCACAGAAACTGACCTTCCAACATCTGAAGAGAACCCTTTGCATGATGTAAGGGCACGGTTTCTTTTTTAATGTACATATACATGTATGCAAACAAAATCAGGGTTATGTTGGCTGTGCTTTCATGTGAATATTTGTATTCATTGGTGCTTTCAAAAGTTGCTAAATGATCTTTCATTTTAGGATTGTGTTGGACCCGATAATATTGAAGGTTATGGAGCTGTGCAGGACTTGGCAGAGTATTTGTTCAACCTTAGAGAACACCGTCTGGTCTTAACTGGAGAAGAGTCTGATCAAATCATCAACCTATGGCAGGCATTGGGGGAGTTTGATAAGAAAAAGACCACTTACTCGCCACGTCACCAAACCAACCTAAAACAGGGACGATTCAGGGCCAGTAAGAAGAATGTGGCACCAGGTGTGGAGAGCACCAGAAGGTATGCTAAATTTAGCAAATACGGGGTTTTGATTTGTTTGAGGGTTTTGATTTTTATAAAAAGATATATATTTAGTAAAACCTGACGAATTATGACTAGCTTATCTTCCTGCAGCCTCTTAAATTCATACTTGGCCTGGATATGACAAAAATTGTTAGTTGTGATTTACGTTTAATGCTGATTTTATGTTATGTAAGTTACATTCCTATGGACACAGTTCTAACCATACATCGTTGAAAAAACGCAGACCGGGGTCATTATAGAGTGCCACAGGAATGACATATTTTTGTTGGCTGACCCTCTCAAAAAAGCCAGTTTATTTTTCACATAGACTTTTGGATTATCACAAAAATAATCTCTGTGTTTAACAACAGTTTAAGACACTTTTTGTCTAAAGCTGTGATAATGCCACAACACAGTAAAACAGTAGATACCTAATTTATTGATATGATATTTCAACAATGACCCAGTAAACAAACAAGACAACATAACTCTGCACAGATATTAAAAATTAACATCTAGACAACCAAAGCAAATCTGACAGAATAGAACAATAAACTCAACAGAGAAAAGTTCACACACTGAAAACAATCTTACATTAATAATATGTATTCTTCTGTAATTTGTAGGTGTTTCATTGGGCCTCATAGTCCTGCACAGAGGCCTGACTGCAACAGAGTGGTGGAGGGCATCTTCATAAGGCTCTGTGCTCTCTACCAAAACGCGGTGCGTGTTAATGGAGAGAGGGTCACCCGCTTCACAATGATTGCACGGGTCTACAGACATATCCGAGAGTGCATCCTCACCAATGATAGGGTGATGAGAGAAACCACCATCCAGCTTCCACAGATGAACGCTTCAACAATCTCAGACTGGTGAGTAAATTAGCATTGTTACCGCTATACCAAAACATGAACCCTCTGTATAGCTCTCAGCTGCTTTAAGTAATTGACACGGTTGACTGAATGTAACTGTGAGTGCTTTGGCGGGTCTAGAAACAAATCAACAAGTCCAACTTCTGTTTACTTTTCTATTATGAAAGATATGATTTATTGCTTACGACATGGTCTTTAACAGACTGTAAGAATCCATAATCCAATGTTAATTTCAATGAAAGTAGTCATTTTACAAAAGCAACATGACACTAGGGTGTGATCAATTGCTATATGATATCAGCTGTGTAATGTTGCTGCATTATAGTCGTGATTAAACAGTAGATGATCACAGCACTTTTTTATTTTTGTTTAAATGTTTATTAAAACTGGTTGTTTTATGTTTTTCCAGGTTCTCCAAGCGTGACAAGTCACAGGATGTGGGGGTTACAAAGCAGGGTATCAATTTCCCAGATGCACCCATGGCTGGACCTGAGAAGCTTCCTGCGGCTTTGCAGAAAGGGCCGACCCTATTTCCAGGGAGCTTGGCTGAGCCTCACCTTTTTGTCCTGCCAAGAGACACTGCTGGGGAGGCAAAACTCAAGAGGAGGTCACAACCTCCAGCCATCTCCCAGGCACCACCATCACATCAAAGACTCCCTATCATTGCACCAGCAATACCCGTCTCTCTGCCTTTCATTTGGCCCTCCCTGCAGCTTCCGACAGTTGTAGATACATCATCTTCAGTGCCTGGAACTTCAGATTTTTAAAAATCAGATTACGACATAATGTAGCCCACTTGCTTTGTTTTTTCAGTATGTCACTAGAGAGAAAGCATGTAACAGATAGGGGTGTCCCTCTACCTCTTCTCAGATCATCAGCAAATATACAAATACACACAGTTCAGTTCAGTTCTCTCTGTTTTATGAAATTTCACTCTTTCGATTTTAAATAAAAAAACATATTGTTAAAATGTGTGAATAATTAATTTAAATATTGTTGATTAAAATGTTTCTGTGGCCGGTTGCATAAAACTTTAAGACTAGTCTTAAAACTTAGTAATGAATTTTTTAATTCAAGACTGATCATAACTGTTTTAAGTATGTTACATAGAAAGGTAGATTGGTCTAATTTAAATCCAAATAATAAGACTGATTAGCCCTAACTAATTGCTTGGTAGTCAGAATCATTCTTAAGATGCAGTCTTAACGTCACGGCTATGTTTATGCAACCGGCCACTCTGGTGTTACATTTGTAATGTGTTACTTTAACCTGCTGTGCACAAACAAAATAAAGTGCAATGATTAAGTTAAAGACTGATTTTATTACATTTTAATAAATGTTGCAACTTTCCCTTTGGAGTGTTGCAACTGTCCCCTATTGTGGGATCAGTTGCAACATTTCACTCCTGCTATTCAAATATAAATTGTATATATATATACATATATACACATGCTATAACAGTGTGGTTGAGTAGCTAACCGATGTGGGTTTCTTGTATAAACATCTTGGCTTTCTAATGCAAACAGTCTCTGAGAAACTTAAGGAAATGTAAAAAGTGTTGCAACCGTCCCTACTCTCCCCTACTCAAATTTTTAAGGAATTTAATACTGGGCATGCGTGTACAGAACAGGACGAACCGTCAAACACCCGTTGTCGTTGTGCTTTTAAACATAATCCGTTTTCGCATTGTGTTGCTGACCGGCTGCTTCTGCGTAATAAAAATGCCTCCTGTGTTTTCTTCAGATAACAATATACTTTAGATACATAAGTTAACATAACAGCATAATGACAAGAATAAACAGACTAGAAAGCAGGATTGACATGCCAATTGTATTATTATTATTATTATTATTATTATTATTATTATTATTATTATTATATATCACCATGTAGCCCAAGACAGCTTCCCCACTGAAGCTAAGCAGGGCTGAGCCTGGTCAGTACTTGGAGGGGAGACCACCTGGGAAAACCAGGTTGCTGCTGGTAGAGGTGTTAGTGAGACCAGCAGGGGGTGCTCACCCTATGGTCTGTGTGGGTCCTAACACCCCAGTATAGTGACAGTGACTTCATGTGCTGCTTAAAAGTCGAGCACACCTTCAGTTAACATCCACATTTCTTCACCAAAGTTGTTTCAAACAGCTTACCATCTTGCCAAATTGCCGACGTGCTTAGCACACCCTCTGTGATTTGCAGATGGCCCCTAAAGCAGCCTAGGCGGATATGCAGCGTATATCAAACCTAAAACTAACTTTACCTCGCTGAATTGGGTGCGCACAAACTACCCCATCAACTAGATTTATTGTTGTTATCGCAAGGCGACAGATTTTCATCACGAGGATAAATTTCGGTATAGCCCGGTATAGCGCAAACAATAAGATATCGCCCATCCCTAGTTATGAATGCGATATTTCCCCGCTTGTCAGTGAACTACTGTCTGTGTAGTAAATGGCACTCCATCTAAAAACAGCTGCTTCTTCTTCTTAAATGTTTATTGGCTGTTGGAATTCAACATGCATTACCGCCACCAAACTGAAAGCAGCTGATGGCAATTTACTACTAAATCCAATTTTACAATGGCTGCGTCGGAAAGCTCTAAGGTGCTGCCTTCTGCAGCATTTTATGGCAGGAGGCATCAAGGCATGTCCGAATCCGATGTTAGGGTTACTTCATAGGTATTTCTCAATGTCAAGGATACTTCTGTGGCAGGACTGGTCCTTACAAGTCACTTCTTTCAGAGGCTAGGCGAGGCTCCTCTTTAGCATTCGGAGAACACATAAATGGAACAGGCTAGGAAGTGCATGTCATTAAATCAGTGAAAAGGTGTGCTTTTGGCTCTACGCGCATAGGATTGTGGGTGATTTCAGAGTGCAAAAAGGTGTGAAGACTACATGTATGCATCCTTTCCTGTATATGGGATATTTCTCGAACGAAGGACTCCTCCACATTGGAACAGTCCTTCGCCGGATGTCAATGACGTAGGATCCTTGAGAACTTGGCTTCCGAGGATCCTTCCTTGACTTGAGAAACACCTCCTGACTCCTGAGATCTTGTCCCACAATTTTAATTGGTCTAGCCTGGTTGAGTTTGAAAAAATAAAATGGCTGCCAAGAAAGCGTCGGAGCACAAATTTTGTCTAAATAAAGTTTTATTTTCATATATTTATTTCTTTTTATACCTTTTAATTGACCGGAAGTAGGGAATACATACTTCCTGTTGCACCACTATGATCGTCACTCATAATAATGGACTGATAGCTGCTCGTTATCTAGACGGCTGCATATATGAAAAAAAAAACACCTAACTAGGCTTGTTGCGTTAGTCGGTGAAACGGTGATTACCGGTGCTTCAGCCTCTCACCGGTAAGATCACTTGCCCACCGCGACACCGTCTTTTTACCGTCGTTTTGATATTTTCTTTTAATTAAATCATTTAGTTTCGTTAGAGAGAGCAAACACTAACAAGTGAATGTTTCTGCTGCCTGAATTCAGCGGAGCTGAACGTGCGTCATCACAGAGCAGCGGCTGCGGGTGTCAGATTTCATTTATTCCTGTCAGACTGCGGCGAGCTGACTGACCAGACGACGGCAGAAGCCGTGTGCTTACTCGTTTTTGTTATAATATGCATATATGATGTTTAATATAAGCGAGATCGTTTTGTTGTTGTGTTTTTCATTAAGAATAATAATAAACCCATCATTCAAGCAGCGCTTTATGGAGGAATAGCCGGTTGCTCTGCTTGGGACTGGTGGGTTTCTGTCAGAAGTACCTGCACACATTGACTCAAGCAGTAAAACCAGCTGTTGCACTCGCATTTGCATGCAAATTCATACGCGATTTAACGCAGCGTACGCAAGCGCTGGATTTAAACAACAGTTGCATTTTCAAAAGTGAAAGTAAAATGCGCTCATCTGTATGTGCATTTATAAGCCTCTCCCACCCGGCGAACAACCCCACACCTAACCCTAAAAAATTCTAACAAAAGGTTTCTCGGCTTTTTTGTAGTATTGGGTGTCCCTAATAACATTCTAAAAGTTTACCAAAGTTTGACCACTAGAAATGTGTAATTTTCAAGATGGCGTCCAAGACAGGCAGGAACCTTTATTCAACTCCATTATTTCACCTAGCCAAGTAATCTTCATCAAAAGTGTCTAACCCCATGATTTATGGGATTTATCCATTGGACTTGCCTAAATTTCACTGACATGATTACATACTTATGGAATACATGATTTAGTGAGATTACTGTAAGGTTTTATCTTTGTTTGGGGAGAACCAAAGATGTAAACAATGTAGCCTATGCCATGTAGCTCCTACTCGATTTGTGTTTTTAGACACATACCCTTTTCTTGCTAAAACACAGACTTGACATTCAATGTAAAATGTATTGCACCAAAAAATAACTTAACGTGGAGTTGTATAACTTTGATCATAAACAACTCTGAATTAGTCCAAACAGATGCCTGTGTGTGAGTCCTCTAAAATAGTTATTCATTTCAATTTGAATAAGGTATTACATATGTAATGCATCCTCTATAGATGTTTTGAGTGTAAAAGTGGCGTTATACTAAACCTAACAAAACTAAATTCACAATTGTTAGCAATTAAGAAGATGGTGGAAGAGAATACTGACATTTGATAATGCTTGCCTCGTTGAAATGTTGTTGGCAGCACAGTGGTGTATTCCATTTTGTTCAAATAAAATACATCCTTGACTACTTAAACCACACACCCCCACCCAGAATTGGGGATGAAAACTGGTGGACAACCAGGATGAAGCTTTTCAGCACACTTTTGGGGGCTTTTTATGTAGTAAAACAGTTACTGTTTTACTGTTTACTGTTGTTTACAGTATGTAGTACACAATACTTGTTTTAGTACAACCTCAGTTGAGGTTCCAAGCCAGCTGAGCTGATGCTAAAACGTGATGTGAAAGCACTGTAGATAACTGATTAGTCTTGGAGAATCGTCATTACCAGCGTCATCGCTAAATGCAAGATTAGTTTTACCGTAGGAGCTGATGGTATAGTGGGCAGCGCTCCGACATGTGGTGCTTTCGCACTTTCTGCGACACGAGTTTGATTCCCGACTTGTGGTCATTTGCCGATCCCTTACCCTCTCTCCTTCCTGTACTTTCCTGTCCTCTCCTCTATCACTATTTAAATAAAATGCCAAAAAATATAATTTTAAAAAGTTATATTTTTAAATATAACTTGAACCTTTAACCGCCCCCCTCCTTCATCTGACTTAATGGCTGATGATTTTGCTTCTTTCTTTGTGAAGAAAACTAACACTATCAGCAGTCCGTTCTCTGCGCTGCCACCTCTTGTACATGCTCAAACTCTTGATGCATGCTCGCTCCCCTGTATCACTCTTTTAGCGGAGCCAGATGTTTCCACAATCTTTGTTTTGTAACCACCTGACTACCTGCCCGCTAGATCCCATACCCACCCATCTCCTTCAGGCCATTCCTCCATTGGTTATCCCTGCTCTCTCACTCACATGACCAACTCATCTCTTTCCACTGGTACATTCCCCACAGCTTTTAAAGAGGCCCGGATAACACCACTCCTAAAGAAACCAAAAATTAATCCTGCAATATTAGAAAACTACAGAGCAGTATCTCTCCTTGCCTTCATTGCAAAAACTTTTGAGCGTGTGGTTTTAGACCAGCTCTCCTCCTTCTTCATGCAAAATAACCTCCTAGACAGCAACCAGTCTGGTTTTAAGAGCGGTCACTACACTAAAACTGTGCTGCTCTCAGTCATGGAAGCTTTAAGGCAGACAAGGGCAAATAATCTGTACTGATCCTACTGGATCTATCTGCCAATGTTGACATTGTCAATCCCCACATCCTACTGTCGACCCTCAAGGCTATGGTTGTCTCTGGCACGGTGCTACTATGGTTCAGGTCTTACCTCTCAGGGAGGTCATTTAGAGTATCCTGGAAAGGTGACGTCTCTGAACCCCAACATCTCAATACAGGGGTACCTCAAGGCTCAGTGCTTGGACCACTGCTCTTTTCTATGACGTTGACATGACATTCCTGGGTTCTATCATTCGAAAACATGGCTTTTCCTACCTCTGCTATGCCACTCTGGATGAAGGATTATCATGTCCAGCTGAACTTGCAAAGACAAAACTGCTTGTCATATTATCTGTCCCTAAGATTCATCACAATCTTTTCATTCAACTTAGTTCTTTAACCATTACGCCTTTCAGGACAGCCAGAAACCTGGGTTTGGTCAGTGATGGTCAGCTTAGTTTCACAGAGCATGTTGCCAGCACCGCCCGCTTTTTCAGATTCATCCTCTACAACATTAGTAAAATTAGACCTTTTCTATCTGACCAATATACAACAAAATATTTAAAGTAAACCATAAATCCGAACTAAAATTTAATTCGTTTGAAATAATCCTGTTAAATATGGAAATAACGGATCGTAACAACAAACGCCTTTCGTTCATTTTAGCTACCATATATAGGCCTCCGGGCCACCACATAGATTTTCTTATAAGAAATAGCAGACTTCCTATCTGAGCTTACAGTTACTATAGATAAAGCTCTTATCGTTGGTGATTTTAATATCCATGTGGATAACCCAAAAGATACATTAGGACGTGCATTTACGGATGTTTTAAATTCTCTCGGTATTAAACAAAACGTGTCAGGGCCCACGCATACTCAAAAGCACACATTAGACTTAATTCTGTCACTCGGACTCAATATTAATGACATCGAAATATCACCCCAAAGCGATGCCGTTTCAGACCATTGCCTTGTGTCATACATGATACTTCTAGATAGGACCGCTCAGTCTACAACATGCTACAGATTAGCCAGAACAATAATTTCCACCACTAAAGATAGCTTTATTAGCACTTTTCCAGACCTGTCTCAAATGTAGCAGATAACCGTGAAGATCTGGATATTATAATAGAAAACCTGAACAACGTTTGCACTAGCACATTGGATGCTGTTGCTCCCATTCGAAAAAAGAGAATTAAAAAAACGCCAGCTCCATGGTATGACCATCATACTGCAACCCTTAAAAAAGTAACTAGAAAAATGGAAAGAAACTACCGAAGCACAAAGTTAGAGGTATGGCGTTCAGCATGGAAAGAGAGTGTTCAACACTACAGACAGGCAATTAAAACCGCCAGATCTACCTATCTTAGTACGCTTATTAAAGAAAATCATAACAACCCTTGTTTCCTATTTAGCACAGTTGCGAAACTGACTAGAAACAAAGAACAAACAGAAACCAATAGTAAACTCCAACACAATAGTAACGACTTCATGAACTTCAAAATTATGAAATTCTCATTACCGCAATGTGTCCGGCTGTGTTTGAACATGCGTTATGTTGTAATTTTAATCAAAAATTAAGAAAAAAAATAAATGGATGTTTTGCTAGACTACTTTAGATGACAGAAAAAATATTTACTGAATATTCATGTATAATAATAATGAAGAAAAATTAGGAAAAGGATGTGTCCATGCCTGATGTTCTCATCCTCCGCAACACTTTTTGAGAACAGTTTAAGCACACATACAGAATTTTAATAAAGTTTGATTTTGAGTGACCAAGCACATGGACCAATTACTTCAAGATGGCTACCAGGTAAGATCATTTTTTTACAGTTAATTTGAAATATTGTCTTGTCAGAATGCTTACACGACATTTTGATTATCATTACCGCAACAGATGCTTATTAAATGTTAATTTAATTAATAGAAGCATAATACTTTGATTTGAAATGCATGTGCAGAATCTCCAAATTATGTTCTTTCAGGTTTGTCATGTCATTTTGAAAATATGTCAGTGTTGATGTTTTCTGACTGTTGCGGTAATGAGATTTTTTTCGGACTAATTTTTTAAATTATGTTACAAAAAGTGTTAAATGATAAGTAAAAGTTTTTAAATTAATGTTCCCATTTACTCCAGACTTTGTTTTTCAATGTCTGGTGGGAAAAAAAGTAAATTCAAGCAATTTTTACATTTTCATGCTTGACATGTTTAAAACCAAGTTTTCGTAAGAATCACCCACCCAATAGTACATTTACCACTACCATATGAACATCTTGATTAATTTAAACCTACCACAATAGAAGAGCTCTCTAAACTAGTAACGTCATCCAAATCATCGTCCTGTATACTAGACCCCGTTCCCACAAAATTACTAAAAGAGGTATTTCATGTAATGTCAGACGCGGTACTAAATATCTTTAACTCATCTCTAGAATTAGGATACGTTCCAACAGTTTTCAAACTAGCAGTTATTAGACCGCTCATTAAAAATCCAAACCTTGACCAGGGAGATCTTAATAACTTTAGACCGATCTCAAATCTACCTTTTCTTTCTAAAATATTAGAAAAAGTAGTGGCAAGCCAGCTACGCACATTCATAGCGAATAATAATACATATGAAAAGTTCCAATCAGGATTCAGGCCCCACCATAGCACAGAGACAACACTGCTTACAGAATTTTACTCAATAGACTAGAAAACTATGTTGGCATCAGTGGTCAGGCGTTAGCCTGGTTTAGATCGTATCTAACCAATCGATATCACTTTGTTTATGTAAATGAGGAAGAGTCATATCACTCCCCCGTTAAATACGACGTACCTCAGGGATCAGTTCTAGGCCCTATCCGATTCTTGTTATATATGTTACCTCTAGGAGACATTATCAGGAAACATAAATTAAGTTTTCACGGCTATGCAGATGATACCCAGCTTTACATCTCGTCACATCCTAGCGAAACCCACCAGTTTGCTAAGCTAACAGACTGCATTAGTGATATTAGGGACTGGATGGCACATAACTTTCTTATGCTAAACTCCAATAAGACTGAGATACTTATAATTGAACCAAATCGCTCCAAACATATGTCAGATAACAAGTTGTCCATAGATGGCTGCACGGTGGTGCCATCTTCCACGGTTAGAATTTAGGCGTAATGTTCGACAGCAATCTATCTTTCGATAGTCACACCTCCAACGTCTGCCACACAGCATTCTTCCATCTTAGAAATATATCAAAAATATGCCATATGCTGTCTGCATCAGATGCAGAAAAGCTTATACATGCTTTTATGACCTCTAGAATAGACTATTGTAACTCGCTACTCGGGGGATGCCATTCAAATCAGGTAAACAAAACGCCGCCGCAAGAGTGCTTACTCGATCTAAAAAGTATGACCACATTAGTCCAATTCTGGCATCTTTACACTGGCTACCAGTTAAATATCGCATACAATTTAAAATATTACTAATCACCTACAAAGCCTTAAATGGCCTAGCGCCCTCGTATATTAAAGAACTACTATCAGAATACAATCCACCACGTAAACTGCGCTCACAAAATTCTGGTCACTTAATTATCCCTAAAATATCAAAAGTGTCTAAAGGTGGTAGATCCTTTTCCTACTTGGCCCCTAAGCTCTGGAATGACTTACCAAACAATGTTCGAGTGTCAAACACAGTCGATCAATTTAAATCTAAACTTAAGACATTCTTCTTTAACAAACATAACATTTAACAATGTCCAGTAAATGTACTTTTCCCGCAGTAGTTAGTTTGTCTAGAACAAAGCACTCACATACCTCATATGGGTAATATACTATTGCCGCAATAGTTAGCCTGTCTGGAACCGAGCTGACTTAAACCACTATAATGTATGACACTTGCATTACATGTGAACGGCCCCTACGCTAATAGAACTCTGTTTTTGTCTCCCTGTCTCATCCTCGACCCTGAGGACAATAAGACAAACAGACCCAGTTCCTGTTGCTGTGAAGGTCATGGCACCACTGATCTACTGGCTGTCCTTCAACGTGATGCCTAGCCGATGCACGACCAACGACCACCGGCTGAACCAGATTAATCCGCTTACCCGCTTCCTATCCCTACCGTTTCTACATGTATGAATACATTAATTTCTCCCAAGGGTTTTTGTCCTTCTAGGAGTTTTTCCCACCGGGTTTTCTCCTAGGGGGTTTTTCGTCCCAGGGAGAGTCAGCCAACTTTGGCTTAACTAGCACTTCACTGTATACGTTACATTATTAATTTGCTTGCTTGTACGGTTTAACCTTAGCCGCTATATTCTACTTCTTATATTATCTATTGATTTTCTGTGCTCTCCTTTACTCATGTAAAGCTGCTTTGCAACAATTAACAATTGTGAAAAGCGCTATATAAATAAAACTGAATTGAATTGAATAGCCACTTATGGTCATAGCACCACCAGCTGGCAACAGGAAGTGACATGTTTACAATGATTATGTAATGTCCGATCTGTCCCAAACTTCACATGATTAATAAGAGTCCTGGACTGAACACATCTACATGCCAATAGTCCCTTATGATCATAGCGCCACCAGTTGGAAACAGGAAGTGACATGTGTACAATGATTATGCAATTTTCAATCCGTCCCAAATTTTACATGATTAATAAGAGTCCTGGACTGAACACATCTACATGTCAATAACCACTTATGGTCATAGCGCCGCCAGCTGGCAACAGGAAGTGACATGTTTACAACGATTATGCAATGTCCAATCCATCACAAACTTCACATGATTGATAAGAGTCCTGGACTGAACACATCTACATGCCAATAATCACTTATGGCCATAGCACCATCAGCTGGCAACAAGAAGTGTCATGTTTACAATGATTATTTAATGTCAGATCTGCCCTACATTTTACATGATCAATAAGAGTCCTGGACTGAACGCATCTACGTGCCAATATTTACATATAGTCTCTCTCACTCACACTCTCTCACTTACACACTCACTTTCTCACTTACACACTCACTCTCTCACTCACACTGTCACACACACACACACACACACACACACACACACACACACACACACACACACACACACACACACACACACACACACACACACACACACACACACACACACACACTCACTCTCTACACACGTTTTTGTTCTGTAGCCTACTTTCTATATCAACCATAAACTGTTGTTACCTATGTTTCCTGATAAGCTTAATATGATTTAAATAAAAGAGCTAACAATTCCCTAAATTTCCTGTTCATGTCTCCCTCTAGTCTAGTGCGTAAGAAGTGAAGTAATGTAATTTACAAACACATTTAGGTATAAGTAACTTACTTTGTATAAAACCAACAGTGAACAAATGTATTTGGTCAATGTTATTATGGTTTGTACGTGTTTAACCTAAAATGTATTGTACATTTCTATGATCTGTAACTTCTATAAGGGATGCCTTGCACCTTTAAGCCAGTGTCTCCGTTCTTCATGGCTAGCTTGACTATGAGTAACTCACTTTCCTGTGTCATAGTTAATCTCCGCCGAGCTGAATTTGTGTGAGTAGAAGGCACCTGGATGAAGTTTCATCGGATTCCCCTGCTGCTGTGAAAGGACAGCTCCGAGCAGTGGCGGCTGGTTTAAAAATAAGGCACTAGGGCGCCGCCCCCTTAAAGTTGTCCAGAAAGGAAAGCTACTTTAACCTGTTACCAAAAAGTTAAATATATAGTGCAAATTAAAACAAAATAATTTAGCTGTACTATTTCACTGTTAGTCATGCTATTATTTATAAAAAAATAAAAACTGAGTTTGTTGTATGTGTATCATGTTTGTGTGTCTGGGGCGCACCCCAAACGAATGTATATGTAGGTCAGTAAATGAGGCAAAAACATGTGACTTGAGGCTAAGCTCTAACTGGATGGTTTCGGATCTGCTTTAAGGCACGGGACTGTGCACCCCAAACCCTCCCACTTCAATATTGTTTTTTTACGTTTTTGACCTCATGTGATTCGATCATTCTCAGAGTCTCATAAAAGCGTTGCAAATTGTCTTTAACTGATAGCTACGTACTGATCAATAAAATATCAGTACGTAGATATGAAAGAAAATATGGTTTTATCCTTACAAAATCACATTTTACAAGGTGTTTAGTTGAAGAATAAATAAAGGATTAAGAAGCTTGGACCAGATCGACCAACAGAGTCAAATGATTGCAGTTTGTATGCTTCACCACTTCTTATGGCAAACAGAGTTGGCTAGCTGGATGCATTATCTTAAGTCATGAGTTTTATTGTTTTCCCGGTTTGCTAGAATTTTAAGAACCATGCAGAATGTATGTTGTCTGTTGTGAGGGAAAACATGCGCTTGTGCTACAGCTATTGAAGCAAAAAGAAACGTACTGGCTTGTGATTAGGCAACTTAAGTGTCTGTGTGTCTATGGGGCGGTTTCCCGGACAGGGATTAGACTAGTCCTAGACTAAAATAAATAAAAGAGCTATCCAAACTCAAAACAACTTGCACTGACATATCTTAAAATACATCAGTGCCCTTTGTTTTGCCTCAAAATGCACACAAGTAATGTTTTTAGTAAGGTATGTTTGTTAAAACTAGTTATATTTCCCAATTAAACTCAGGTCTAGTCCTGGCTTAAGATAATCCCTGTCCGGCAAACCGCCCCTTTGTGTTCTCGGTCGGGTTAAACTAGAAGTCTTTGATGGAAAAAATTTTAAGCAAGAAAATGAAAAAACCTGAACGTCACTTTGGCAGATTGCCCATACAGCTTGACTAAATGTAATTCCTAGTCATGTCCAGTCGGAGGCAGTGTGTTTCTAAACTCTCTCGCAATATTTTGATGTTATACACTGCGCATCGCTTCTACAGTTACAGTTTTTCTCAATTGCTAAAACACAATTTCTGAAACCTTGCTCCTTTTTCTGAAAACATTAAACACAAAACCTCATCTTCAAGCACTATTTGCAAAACCTCTTGCAAAATGAAACTTTCGCCCCAAAACAGTTTTACCTGTGTGCAAAATTAAACGCTGTTCTCAAAACAGTTTTACCTGTGTTCAAAATCAAACACCCCTCTCAATTCATAAACAAAGTGATCAAAATGATATACACTATCAAACAGTGAGTAAACACTACACCAAAAAATAGAAAACAAATGGTTCAAAACATATAGTTCTCAGGGAGTAAATGTTTACATATTTACAGTGTAACTCTCATTGTTTTGGACAAATTGCAAATGCTTTGATACAATCAAGCAGATGATTATGTACAAATGTCTGCTGTTTGAATTTTCAATTTAATTTTCATGAAAATACATTATACTGGTTTCTGTTGAATGGTCTTACACCTCAAAACATTTAGGAATTAGTTCATCATGCACAGCATGAAATTGTTGACCATATGTGTCATAATCTGTTACTGTAAGCATGAAGCATGTTTTCTATGTTTGTTTTTTTGTAAATGTGAATTGAATTGATAAATTCCTGTCAAGTGAATGCTGAAATTTGGAGTCATTTTTTGAATTTGTTTATTTTCACTGTACTTTTTTTTTCAAAATCACAATTTGTGTTATTTGTTTACAGAAAAAAAGGTGAACATGTAAATTCATCCACATTTTACAAAAAATACTGACACATATAATTGTGTACACTTGGTATATTGACAACATGAACAATGACAATGATTCATGAACAATGACACACAGACTTGCCATTTTGATGTGATTGACATGTTCCCTAATGTAAAAATTTACTTTTGACAGATGAACTCAGACTTTTCACCCCTAGTTTTACAGTACTGTACCCTGCATTTCACAAACTTATCCTTTGTTTCTGTGATACTGTAAAACAGTACAGTCGGTGCTGTTACAGTTTTTTACGATTGCTTAAGCACAATTTTGAAAACAGGACCCGGTTTGTCAAAACACTACACACAATTAACACAACCCTTCCCCAAAGTAGCACAACATTTCAGATCATTTGCAAAATGGAACACTTTTGTCAAAACTATACACAACTTTATAAAAACAATATTTTGTTACCATAAGAAACACACACATTTCACATGAATTAATTTTTTTTGAACCAGTTACACACTGCTGCTGCTAACCTAAAACACTTTTAGCAAGTCTAATTCTTATTGATTAGAGTACTACAAATGAAGTACAAAGACAAAGTGCAACTATAAATATAATTGATTTCTCTCCATACCCAAATCAGTCAACATGGAGAATCACAACAAAACATGTCCCAGTTTTCATGCTACTACAGTAGTGTGCATAACACTGTTAGCTCAGCAAACAACAGACAAATATAAAATACTGTATAGAGTACATGTTACAATTACAGTAAATAACAACAACAACAAACATAATCTAAAAAACTGACAATATTGTAAAGAAAGTACTATGGTCATCCCTGCTGGAAAACCAGCATACCAGCAAATTGGGTTTTGGTGCTGACCACCAGCATTCCCATGCTGGTCCATGCTGGTTTGGTGCTGGTTTAGCTGGTGGTCATCAGCATACCAGCACCAGCATCCCATGCTGGTCATACCAGCAAGACCAGCATATAATGTGTTTTGGTGTTGGTATGGTGGTGACCACCAGCTAAACCAGCACCAAACCAGCATGGACCAGCATGGGAATGTTGCTGGTCTATGCTGTTTTTTTCAGCAGGCATACTATACATTCTCTCTTCGCCTAGCTGGATCTGGCCAGAGAATTTCATCAACATCACAAGCAATATCCTCATTAGCAAGACAACCCGGGAAGAACCGTCTTGAATGTTGAATCCATCCTTGCACAACTTGGTCACAGACGTCCTCCATGGCCTGAATGAGGGGTGCCTGAGCCTGGAGATCCTAAACCTTCCACCGCCATGCTGAGAAAAACTCTTTGATAGGGTTTTGAAACAGAGAGTATGGTGGAAGGTATAGTACTGTCTGTGGATGGTGTTGAAACCAGTTCTTGACCAAAGCAGAGTGGTGGAATGACACATTGTCCCAGATGACAGTGTATTGTATCTGGTGCATTTCATACTTGCTGTGACAATGTGGTGCAATGGGTCCAAAAATGAGAGAATGTGAGGTGTGTTCTAAGGGCCCATTTTGGCATGATGGAGGAGAACCGCATGCTGTGAAATACTTTCACGTTGCCCTGGGACATTGATAATAGCCCGGTGCCCAATGATAATTCTGCCTCTTCTTCTTGCTTTTGTGATTTTGAACGCTGTCTCATCAATACATATGAATTCATGCAGGACCTGCTGCATTTTATAGTGCTTAAACCTGATTGGTGTGTGTACAATTTAGCAGTCATGTGTTTGTGCACCTGATGGCTGTGTTTAACAGATTGGCTCATAAGTGTGGTCATTTGACAGTCAGTGCTTTGGAATTGCAAAGAAGTGACATCCTGATAGACTTCTGTGTCTAATGTATACAAGTGTGTTTAATGTTTTGCAAATCACTGTGTGTAAGGTTTTGCAAATAGTGTGAAGCTGACAATGTGCTTACAGTTGTGCAAATCCAGCCTTGTGTTTTGCTCCTTGAGTGTTAGGTTTTGCTAATTGTGGGAAAATTTTAATTATAGTGTGTAAGCAATCGTAAAAAACTGTAACAAAAGGAAAGTTCAGGTTCATACAATTTGTTCATTGTACAGAATACAGCCTAAAATGCACTGTACTTCTGTATACAACAGTGAACTGGCTTATATTGTTTGTGTCACATCATTTGAAACAGGTTAGATCCATTTTGAGTGGTTGTGTTTAATCAATGACATGTGTGATGACATTTGTATTTGATTGTTGCTGCTTGTGTTTAGCAATATGCATGACATGTAAATTTGAGTGCAGATTGTGTTTTGAGAATGAGTATGTGTTTGGAGTTTTGCTAAAAAGTCTAATTGAGATCTGCAAATTGTGTTTTATGATGTGAAATGGTTTAAGGTATTGACAACAGACTGCACAATTAGATAAATGAGTTCAGGCAACTGAGAACTTTGTTCAGCCAATGGGTTTTAGTGTTTTAGCAATTGAGAAAAACTGTAAACACTACCGGAGGGCGAGATCATTCTCCAGAACAAAAAAAAATGGCAACAAGACGTCATCTGTCTAAGGTAAAGACACAAAATCTCATGACAAGAGTCTGCATTAATCTGCCTTCATGTGTTTATTACACAAGATGGTTTCAGATGAGTTTAGTTCAATTCAGATTTTTACACTATATTTTAATCACAATAGTATTTGTGATTTGATTTGTTTAAATTTGCCTGTTCATCATAAAGTTTGCATGTTTTATCGCCTTCACTGTCACTGTCATTCATCTGCTTCATGTGATGTTAAACATGTAAAGTGATGCAGTCTCATTTTGACTTGTACGCTAGTCTCAAAAGTTCATGATTAGAAATGAACATGTAAACAAAAACAATTAATATCATTAAACTATTACCTCAAACGAGAGGCCAGAGACCTTACTAACCAAGAAGGTCGAACACCCTTGAGTCTCGCACCTTAGACCCCTCAGCCATTCTGACAGCCAGCAAGGTTCTAAGACATCAATGCAAGATAGCCTAGTAGGACTGTGTATCGGCAACAATTTCACGATACGTATCCCGATACAAGGGCCCCGATACGATGCACATCACGATACAAGACTATTTTGAATTACATTTTTGTTCAGAATTTAGAAACATTATTATTATTATTATTATTATCATCTTCTGTGGTAACTCATAGAAATACTTAACATTCCAGAGTAAGTACTTTACTTATGTTTTTTTAAAAGCAGTTTTACAAAGATGGTGCCTTACTTTAGGCATTATATTTGTCTCTCATTATTCTATATCTATGAATATATGTGTAAACATGCAGTCAGAGTTAATACTATTTAATAGAATTCAGATTATTAATGTGACAGTTATAGTAGCTCTGTATCTCTTCTCTAGACGTACACTTTTCACATGCAAATCTTTGTCGTGTCTCTTCTCAAATGCGTTAGTACTGTTTTATAAGAGAGTGGCTAATGAAGCCATTTGCAGTAGTACAGGCTAAGATATCTGTGCTTTCATACTGAACTCATTGATTTTAAATACGCGCGCGAGAGAGAGAGCGAGAGTACGCGGCTCACTATGCAGACACGTGCGCCAGCTAGACAGACACGCAAAGTGAAAGTATACCCCGCTACCTTTAACTCTACATAGCCTACTCTGCGGGATACTGTACATGCGCCCTTTACAAATGGATCACGGATCAACAGCGATTCGTCACGTTACTTTCAAAAGTGCATCCAAATCGATACGGAAGGTATCTGCATCGTCAGGCGTCCACGGCTCTGAGGAAAGGCTGGCAGGACGTTATGCCGTTTCACCGCGATTGGAAAGGCAGTTGTACTATATTTCTTTATTACAAGTTTATTCAAGACACCTGAATCCTTGGCATGGTGCCAACGTTCTTCATCAGAGTGGCCTGCTATGCCAGGGACTGTAGGTTGAGTCGTGCCCGGGCTGTGTTCGAGCAGAGTGGCGCAGCGGAAGCGTGCTGGGCCCATAACCCAGAGGTCGATGGATCGAAACCATCCTCTGCTAGGAGTCCTTTAATTAAAAGCCTGCATGGCTCCGGCTCTGAGAAAACGCTGACAAAACATTACGTCGTTTCACCACGAGTCCTCATCTTTGGAAAGGCAGCTGTACCTTGTTTCTTAATTACGAGTTTATTCAAGACACCTGAATCCTTGGCATGATGCCAACATTCTGCATCAGTGTGGCCTCCTAGGCTAGGGACGGTAGGTGGAGTCGCGCCCGGGGCACGTGTAAGCAGAGTGGCGCAGCGGAAGCGTGCTGGGCCCATAACCCAGAGGTCGATGGATCGAAACCATCCTCTGCTAGGAGACCTTTAGTTAAAAGCCTGCATGGCTCCGAGAAAAAACGCTGACAAGACATTACGTCGTTTCACAATGAGTCCTCATCTTTGCAAAGGCGGCTGTGCTTTTTTCCTAATTACAAGCCTATTCAAGACACCTGGAGCCTCATTTATAAAGCGCGCGTACGCACAGATTTGATCGTAAAGTGTGCGTCCCCAAAATCCACGGCAAAGGCCATATTTATTAAAACTGTCTTTGACGTGGAAAAGTGCCTAGCGCCATGTCAGGGTCTGAGCAGACGCACGCGCTTTTGCTTGTCCGATCGCTGTAGGTTTTTGGAAATATAAGCCATTTTTGCTGCTCTAAAAGGATTTAAACACTGACAGGCGCTCTTTTATATGTCAGTGGCATTAATTAGGCATCGATTAAAATTCCGCAACTGTTCAGCTGCGCACAATTTCAAGCTCATTTGCGATTTATAGATTTCACGTCTGAAAGTGAGGCGTACGCGTGCTTTCTATGGGTACATTCGTTTTCATGAATCACACGTGAGCGCTTTTGAGAAAGGGGCCTGATCATCAATGCCATGGATGTGGGACATTTCTAGGAGAGAGTCTGAAATTGGCACATTCAGATCCACCCATTGCCAAAGTGATGTTAATGAAAGAATTTATTCAGAGCATGTTGTTGTAAATGAGATTCCTTCCTAGGAGAAACTTTGAAATTGGCCCTTTCAGATATTCCAACTGATGACAGTGCTTACATTTGAAAACTTGTTGTGAATGAGATTTGCACCAAGGCATCCAGAGGGAAAACTATGATAGTTTCAATGCCTCGCCAAAAATCTTTTGTCAGAAGTGGGATTTGAACCCACGCCTCCATTGGGAGACCAGAAACCTCACAAACTGAGAAGGTCGAACACCCTTGAGTCTGGCGCCTTAGACCGCTCGGCCATTCTGACACGGTGCTAACGGCCCAAGGCAGATGTTACCGTGTCCAAAGTCATGTCAGCTCTCTGTTCTCCCAACATGTCATGCAATCCATTGTAGCATGTCTGTGTATGTTGATGGTCCAACAGAACATGGTCCATGTGCGTGACTCCCAAGCCCCAGTGGCCTAATGGATAAGGCACTGGCCTCCTAAGCCAGGGATTGTGGGTTCGAGTCCCATCTGGGGTGCGCTTCAGCAGAGTGGCGCAGCGGAAGCGTGCTGGGCCCATAACCCAGAGGTCGATGGATCGAAACCATCCTCTGCTAGGTGTCCTTTAATTAAAAGCCTGCATGGCTCCGGCTCTGAGAAAACGCTGACAAAACATTACGTCGTTTCACCACGAGTCCTCGTCTTTGGAAAGGCAGCTGTACCTTGTTTCTTAATTACGAGTTTATTCAAGACACCTGAATCCTTGGCATGATGCCAACATTCTGCATCAGTGTGGCCTCCTAGGCTAGGGACGGTAGGTGGAGTCGCGCCCGGGGCACGTGTAAGCAGAGTGGCGCAGAGGAAGCGCGCTGGGCTCATAACCCAGAGGTCGCTAGATCGAAACCATCCTCTGCTAGGAGACCTTTAGTTAAAAGCCTGCATGGCTCCGAGAAAACGCTGACAAGACATTACGTCGTTTCACAATGAGTCCTCATCTTTGCAAAGGCGGCTGTGCTTTTTTCCTAATTACAAGCCTATTCAAGACACCTGGAGCCTCATTTATAAAGCGCGCGTACGCACAGATTTGATCGTAAAGTGTGCGTCCCCAAAATCCACGGCAAAGGCCATATTTATTAAAACAGTCTTTGACGTGGAAAAGTGCCTAGCGCCATGTCAGGGTCTGAGCAGACGCACGCGCTTTTGCTTGTCCGATCGCTGTAGGTTTTTGGAAATATCAGCCATTTTTGCTGCTCTAAAAGGATTTAAACACTGACAGGCGCTCTTTTATATGTCAGTGGCATTAATTAGGCATCGATTAAAATTCCGCAACTGTTCAGCTGCGCACAATTTCAAGCTCATTTGCGATTTATAGATTTCACGTCTGAAAGTGAGGCGTACGCGTGCTTTCTATGGGTACATTCGTTTTCATGAATCACACGTGCGCGCTTTTGAGAAAGGGGCCTGATCATCAATGCCATGGATGTGGGACATTTCTAGGAGAGAGTCTGAAATTGGCACATTCAGATCCACCCATTGCCAAAGTGATGTTAATGAAAGAATTTATTCAGAGCATGTTGTGGGAAATGAGATTCCTTCCTAGGAGAAACTTTGAAATTGGCCCTTTCAGATATTCCAACTGATGACAGTGCTTACATTTGAAAACTTGTTGTGAATGAGTCTTGCACCAAGGCATCCAGAGGGAGAACTATGATAGTTTCAATGCCTCGCCAAAAACCTTTTGTCAGAAGTGGGATTTGAACCCACGCCTCCATTGGGAGACCAGAAACCTCACAAAGTGAGAAGGTCGAACACCCTTGAGTCTGGCGCCTTAGACCGCTCGGCCATTCTGACACGGTGCTAACGGCCCAAGGCAGATGTTACCGTGTCCAAAGTCATGTCAGTTCTCTGTTCTCCCAACATGTCATGCAATCCATTGTAGCATGTCTGTGTATGTTGATGGTCCAACAGAACATGGTCCGTGTGCGTGACCCCCAAGCCCCAGTGGCCTAATGGATAAGGCACTGGCCTCCTAAGCCAGGGATTGTGGGTTCGAGTCCCATCTGGGGTGCGCTTCAGCAGAGTGGCGCAGCGGAAGCGTGCTGGGCCCATAACCCAGAGGTCGATGGATCGAAACCATCCTCTGCTAAGAGCCCTTTTCTCGAAGGCTTGCATGGCTCCGGCTCTGAGGAAAGGCTGGCAGGACGTTATGCCGTTTCACCGCGATTGGAAAGGCACTTGTACTATATTTCTTTATTACAAGTTGATTCAAGACACCTGAATCCTTGGCATGGTGCCAACGTTCTTCATCAGAGTGGCCTGCTATGCCAGGGACTGTAGGTTGAGTCGTGCCCGGGCTGCGTTCGAGCAGAGTGGCGCAGCGGAAGCGTGCTGGGCCCATAACCCAGAGGTCGATGGATCGAAACCATCCTCTGCTAGGTGTCCTTTAATTAAAAGCCTGCATGGCTCCGGCTCTGAGAAAACGCTGACAAAACATTACGTCGTTTCACCACGAGTCCTTGTCTTTGGAAAGGCAGCTGTACCTTGTTTCTTAATTACGAGTTTATTCAAGACACCTGAATCCTTGGCATGATGCCAACATTCTGCATCAGTGTGGCCTCCTAGGCTAGGGACGGTAGGTGGAGTCGCGCCCGGGGCACGTGTAAGCAGAGTGGCGCAGCGGAAGCGTGCTGGGCCCATAACCCAGAGGTCGATGGATCGAAACCATCCTCTGCTAGGAGACCTTTAGTTAAAAGCCTGCATGGCTCCGAGAAAACGCTGACAAGACATTACGTCGTTTCACAATGAGTCCTCATCTTTGCAAAGGCGGCTGTGCTTTTTTCCTAATTACAAGCCTATTCAAGACACCTGGAGCCTCATTTATAAAGCGCGCGTACGCACAGATTTGATCGTAAAGTGTGCGTCCCCAAAATCCACGGCAAAGGCCATATTTATTAAAACTGTCTTTGACGTGGAAAAGTGCCTAGCGCCATGTCAGGGTCTGAGCAGACGCACGCGCTTTTGCTTGTCCGATCGCTGTAGGTTTTTGGAAATATAAGCCATTTTTGCTGCTCTAAAAGGATTTAAACACTGACAGGCGCTCTTTTATATGTCAGTGGCATTAATTAGGCATCGATTAAAATTCCGCAACTGTTCAGCTGCGCACAATTTCAAGCTCATTTGCGATTTATAGATTTCACGTCTGAAAGTGAGGCGTACGCGTGCTTTCTATGGGTACATTCGTTTTCATGAATCACACGTGCGCGCTTTTGAGAAAGGGGCCTGATCATCAATGCCATGGATGTGGGACATTTCTAGGAGAGAGTCTGAAATTGGCACATTCAGATCCACCCATTGCCAAAGTGATGTTAATGAAAGAATTTATTCAGAGCATGTTGTGGGAAATGAGATTCCTTCCTAGGAGAAACTTTGAAATTGGCCCTTTCAGATATTCCAACTGATGACAGTGCTTACATTTGAAAACTTGTTGTGAATGAGTCTTGCACCAAGGCATCCAGAGGGAGAACTATGATAGTTTCAATGCCTCGCCAAAAACCTTTTGTCAGAAGTGGGATTTGAACCCACGCCTCCATTGGGAGACCAGAAACCTTACAAAGTGAGAAGGTCGAACACCCTTGAGTCTGGCGCCTTAGACCGCTCGGCCATTCTGACACGGTGCTAACGGCCCAAGGCAGATGTTACCGTGTCCAAAGTCATGTCAGTTCTCTGTTCTCCCAACATGTCATGCAATCCATTGTAGCATGTCTGTGTATGTTGATGGTCCAACAGAACATGGTCCGTGTGCATGACCCCCAAGCCCCAGTGGCCTAATGGATAAGGCACTGGCCTCCTAAGCCAGGGATTGTGGGTTCGAGTCCCATCTGGGGTGCGCTTCAGCAGAGTGGCGCAGCGGAAGCGTGCTGGGCCCATAACCCAGAGGTCGATGGATCGAAACCATCCTCTGCTAAGAGCCCTTTTCTCGAAGGCTTGCATGGCTCCGGCTCTGAGGAAAGGCTGGCAGGACGTTATGCCGTTTCACCGCGATTGGAAAGGCAGTTGTACTATATTTCTTTATTACAAGTTTATTCAAGACACCTGAATCCTTGGCATGGTGCCAACGTTCTTCATCAGAGTGGCCTGCTATGCCAGGGACTGTAGGTTGAGTCGCGCCCGGGCTGCGTTCGAGCAGAGTGGCGCAGCGGAAGCGTGCTGGGCCCATAACCCAGAGGTCGATGGATCGAAACCATCCTCTGCTAGGTGTCCTTTAATTAAAAGCCTGCATGGCTCCGGCTCTGAGAAAACGCTGACAAAACATTACGTCGTTTCACCACGAGTCCTCGTCTTTGGAAAGGCAGCTGTACCTTGTTTCTTAATTACGAGTTTATTCAAGACACCTGAATCCTTGGCATGATGCCAACATTCTGCATCAGTGTGGCCTCCTAGGCTAGGGACGGTAGGTGGAGTTGCGCCCGGGGCACGTGTAAGCAGAGTGGCGCAGCGGAAGCGTGCTGGGCCCATAACCCAGAGGTCGATGGATCGAAACCATCCTCTGCTAGGAGACCTTTAGTTAAAAGCCTGCATGGCTCCGAGAAAACGCTGACAAGACATTACGTCGTTTCACAATGAGTCCTCATCTTTGCAAAGGCGGCTGTGCTTTTTTCCTAATTACAAGCCTATTCAAGACACCTGGAGCCTCATTTATAAAGCGCGCGTACGCACAGATTTGATCGTAAAGTGTGCGTCCCCAAAATCCACGGCAAAGGCCATATTTATTAAAACTGTCTTTGACGTGGAAAAGTGCCTAGCGCCATGTCAGGGTCTGAGCAGACGCACGCGCTTTTGCTTGTCCGATCGCTGTAGGTTTTTGGAAATATAAGCCATTTTTGCTGCTCTAAAAGGATTTAAACACTGACAGGCGCTCTTTTATATGTCAGTGGCATTAATTAGGCATCGATTAAAATTCCGCAACTGTTCAGCTGCGCACAATTTCAAGCTCATTTGCGATTTATAGATTTCACGTTTGAAAGTGAGGCGTACGCGTGCTTTCTATGGGTACATTCGTTTTCATGAATCACACATGCGCGCTTTTGAGAAAGGGGCCTGATCATCAATGCCATGGATGTGGGACATTTCTAGGAGAGAGTCTGAAATTGGCACATTCAGATCCACCCATTGCCAAAGTGATGTTAATGAAAGAATTTATTCAGAGCATGTTGTGGGAAATGAGATTCCTTCCTAGGAGAAACTTTGAAATTGGCCCTTTCAGATATTCCAACTGATGACAGTGCTTACATTTGAAAACTTGTTGTGAATGAGTCTTGCACCAAGGCATCCAGAGGGAGAACTATGATAGTTTCAATGCCTCGCCAAAAACCTTTTGTCAGAAGTGGGATTTGAACCCACGCCTCCATTGGGAGACCAGAAACCTCACAAACTGAGAAGGTCGAACACCCTTGAGTCTGGCGCCTTAGACTGCTCGGCCATTCTGACACGGTGCTAACGGCCCAAGGCAGATGTTACCGTGTCCAAAGTCATGTCAGTTCTCTGTTCTCCCAACATGTCATGCAATCCATTGTAGCATGTCTGTGTATGTTGATGGTCCAACAGAACATGGTCCGTGTGCGTGATCCCCAAGCCCCAGTGGCCTAATGGATAAGGCACTGGCCTCCTAAGCCAGGGATTGTGGGTTCGAGTCCCATCTGGGGTGCGCTTCAGCAGAGTGGCGCAGCGGAAGCGTGCTGGGCCCATAACCCAGAGGTCGATGGATCGAAACCATCCTCTGCTAAGAGCCCTTTTCTCGAAGGCTTGCATGGCTCCGGCTCTGAGGAAAGGCTGGCAGGACGTTATGCCGTTTCACCGCGATTGGAGAGGCAGTTGTACTATATTTCTTTATTACAAGTTGATTCAAGACACCTGAATCCTTGGCATGGTGCCAACGTTCTTCATCAGAGTGGCCTGCTATGCCAGGGACTGTAGGTTGAGTCGTGCCCGGGCTGCGTTCGAGCAGAGTGGCGCAGCGGAAGCGTGCTGGGCCCATAACCCAGAGGTCGATGGATCGAAACCATCCTCTGCTAGGTGTCCTTTAATTAAAAGCCTGCATGGCTCCGGCTCTGAGAAAACGCTGACAAAACATTACGTCGTTTCACCACGAGTCCTTGTCTTTGGAAAGGCAGCTGTACCTTGTTTCTTAATTACGAGTTTATTCAAGACACCTGAATCCTTGGCATGATGCCAACATTCTGCATCAGTGTGGCCTCCTAGGCTAGGGACGGTAGGTGGAGTCGCGCCCGGGGCACATGTAAGCAGAGTGGCGCAGCGGAAGCGTGCTGGGCCCATAACCCAGAGGTCGATGGATCGAAACCATCCTCTGCTAGGAGACCTTTAGTTAAAAGCCTGCATGGCTCCGAGAAAACGCTGACAAGACATTACGTCGTTTCACAATGAGTCCTCATCTTTGCAAAGGCGGCTGTGCTTTTTTCCTAATTACAAGCCTATTCAAGACACCTGGAGCCTCATTTATAAAGCGCGCGTACGCACAGATTTGATCGTAAAGTGTGCGTCCCCAAAATCCACGGCAAAGGCCATATTTATTAAAACTGTCTTTGACGTGGAAAAGTGCCTAGCGCCATGTCAGGGTCTGAGCAGACGCACGCGCTTTTGCTTGTCCGATCGCTGTAGGTTTTTGGAAATATAAGCCATTTTTGCTGCTCTAAAAGGATTTAAACACTGACAGGCGCTCTTTTATATGTCAGTGGCATTAATTAGGCATCGATTAAAATTCCGCAACTGTTCAGCTGCGCACAATTTCAAGCTCATTTGCGATTTATAGATTTCACGTCTGAAAGTGAGGCGTACGCGTGCTTTCTATGGGTACATTCGTTTTCATGAATCACACGTGCGCGCTTTTGAGAAAGGGGCCTGATCATCAATGCCATGGATGTGGGACATTTCTAGGAGAGAGTCTGAAATTGGCACATTCAGATCCACCCATTGCCAAAGTGATGTTAATGAAAGAATTTATTCAGAGCATGTTGTGGGAAATGAGATTCCTTCCTAGGAGAAACTTTGAAATTGGCCCTTTCAGATATTCCAACTGATGACAGTGCTTACATTTGAAAACTTGTTGTGAATGAGTCTTGCACCAAGGCATCCAGAGGGAGAACTATGATAGTTTCAATGCCTCGCCAAAAACCTTTTGTCAGAAGTGGGATTTGAACCCACGCCTCCATTGGGAGACCAGAAACCTGACAAAGTGAGAAGGTCGATCACCCTTGAGTCTGGCGCCTTAGACCGCTCGGCCATTCTGACACGGTGCTAACGGCCCAAGGCAGATGTTACCGTGTCCAAAGTCATGTCAGTTCTCTGTTCTCCCAACATGTCATGCAATCCATTGTAGCATGTCTGTGTATGTTGATGGTCCAACAGAACATGGTCCGTGTGCGTGACCCCCAAGCCCCAGTGGCCTAATGGATAAGGCACTGGCCTCCTAAGCCAGGGATTGTGGGTTCGAGTCCCATCTGGGGTGCGCTTCAGCAGAGTGGCGCAGCGGAAGCGTGCTGGGCCCATAACCCAGAGGTCGATGGATCGAAACCATCCTCTGCTAAGAGCCCTTTTCTCGAAGGCTTGCATGGCTCCGGCTCTGAGGAAAGGCTGGCAGGACGTTATGCCGTTTCACCGCGATTGGAAAGGCAGTTGTACTATATTTCTTTATTACAAGTTGATTCAAGACACCTGAATCCTTGGCATGGTGCCAACGTTCTTCATCAGAGTGGCCTGCTATGCCAGGGACTGTAGGTTGAGTCGTGCCCGGGCTGCGTTCGAGCAGAGTGGCGCAGCGGAAGCGTGCTCGGCCCATAACCCAGAGGTCGATGGATCGAAACCATCCTCTGCTAGGTGTCCTTTAATTAAAAGCCTGCATGGCTCCGGCTCTGAGAAAACGCTGACAAAACATTACGTCGTTTCACCACGAGTCCTCGTCTTTGGAAAGGCAGCTGTACCTTGTTTCTTAATTACGAGTTTATTCAAGACACCTGAATCCTTGGCATGATGCCAACATTCTGCATCAGTGTGGCCTCCTAGGCTAGGGACGGTAGGTGGAGTCGCGCCCGGGGCACGTGTAAGCAGAGTGGCGCAGCGGAAGCGTGCTGGGCCCATAACCCAGAGGTCGATGGATCGAAACCATCCTCTGCTAGGTGACCTTTAGTTAAAAGCCTGCATGGCTCCGAGAAAACGCTGACAAGACATTACGTCGTTTCACAATGAGTCCTCATCTTTGCAAAGGCGGCTGTGCTTTTTTCCTAAATACAAGCCTATTTAAGACACCTGGAGCCTCATTTATAAAGCGCGCGTACGCACAGATTTGATCGTAAAGTGTGCGTCCCCAAAATCCACGGCAAAGGCCATATTTATTAAAACTGTCTTTGACGTGGAAAAGTGCCTAGCGCCATGTCAGGGTCTGAGCAGACGCACGCGCTTTTGCTTGTCCGATCGCTGTAGGTTTTTGGAAATATAAGCCATTTTTGCTGCTCTAAAAGGATTTAAACACTGACAGGCGCTCTTTTATATGTCAGTGGCATTAATTAGGCATCGATTAAAAATCCGCAACTGTTCAGCTGCGCACAATTTCAAGCTCATTTGCGATTTATAGATTTCACGTCTGAAAGTGAGGCGTACGCGTGCTTTCTATGGGTACATTCGTTTTCATGAATCACACGTGCGCGCTTTTGAGAAAGGGGCCTGATCATCAATGCCATGGATGTGGGACATTTCTAGGAGAGAGTCTGAAATTGGCACATTCAGATCCACCCATTGCCAAAGTGATGTTAATGAAAGAATTTATTCAGAGCATGTTGTGGGAAATGAGATTCCTTCCTAGGAGAAACTTTGAAATTGGCCCTTTCAGATATTCCAACTGATGAAAGTGCTTACATTTGAAAACTTGTTGTGAATGAGTCTTGCACCAAGGCATCCAGAGGGAGAACTATGATAGTTTCAATGCCTCGCCAAAAACCTTTTGTCAGAAGTGGGATTTGAACCCACGCCTCCATTGGGAGACCAGAAACCTCACAAACTGAGAAGGTCAAACACCCTTGAGTCTGGCGCCTTAGACCGCTCGGCCATTCTGACACGGTGCTGACGGCCCAAGGCAGATGTTACCGTGTCCAAAGTCATGTCAGTTCTCTGTTCTCCCAACATGTCATGCAATCCATTGTAGCATGTCTGTGTATGTTGATGGTCCAACAGAACATGGTCCGTGTGCGTGACCCCCAAGCCCCAGTGGCCTAATGGATAAGGCACTGGCCTCCTAAGCCAGGGATTGTGGGTTCGAGTCCCATCTGGGGTGCGCTTCAGCAGAGTGGCGCAGCGGAAGCGTGCTGGGCCCATAACCCAGAGGTCGATGGATCGAAACCATCCTCTGCTAAGAGCCCTTTTCTCGAAGGCTTGCATGGCTCCGGCTCTGAGGAAAGGCTGGCAGGACGTTATGCCGTTTCACCGCGATTGGAAAGGCAGTTGTACTATATTTCTTTATTACAAGTTGATTCAAGACACCTGAATCCTTGGCATGGTGCCAACGTTCTTCATCAGAGTGGCCTGCTATGCCAGGGACTGTAGGTTGAGTCGTGCCCGGGCTGCGTTCGAGCAGAGTGGCGCAGCGGAAGCGTGCTCGGCCCATAACCCAGAGGTCGATGGATCGAAACCATCCTCTGCTAGGTGTCCTTTAATTAAAAGCCTGCATGGCTCCGGCTTTGAGAAAACGCTGACAAAACATTACGTCGTTTCACCACGAGTCCTCGTCTTTGGAAAGGCAGCTGTACCTTGTTTCTTAATTACGAGTTTATTCAAGACACCTGAATCCTTGGCATGATGCCAACATTCTGCATCAGTGTGGCCTCCTAGGCTAGGGACGGTAGGTGGAGTCGCGCCCGGGGCACGTGTAAGCAGAGTGGCGCAGCGGAAGCGTGCTGGGCCCATAACCCAGAGGTCGATGGATCGAAACCATCCTCTGCTAGGTGACCTTTAGTTAAAAGCCTGCATGGCTCCGAGAAAACGCTGACAAGACATTACGTCGTTTCACAATGAGTCCTCATCTTTGCAAAGGCGGCTGTGCTTTTTTCCTAAATACAAGCCTATTTAAGACACCTGGAGCCTCATTTATAAAGCGCGCGTACGCACAGATTTGATCGTAAAGTGTGCGTCCCCAAAATCCAAGGCAAAGGCCATATTTATTAAAACTGTCTTTGACGTGGAAAAGTGCCTAGCGCCATGTCAGGGTCTGAGCAGACGCACGTGCTTTTGCTTGTCCGATCGCTGTAGGTTTTTGGAAATATAAGCCATTTTTGCTGCTCTAAAAGGATTTAAACACTGACAGGCGCTCTTTTATATGTCAGTGGCATTAATTAGGCATCGATTAAAAATCCGCAACTGTTCAGCTGCGCACAATTTCAAGCTCATTTGCGATTTATAGATTTCACGTCTGAAAGTGAGGCGTACGCGTGCTTTCTATGGGTACATTCGTTTTCATGAATCACACGTGCGCGCTTTTGAGAAAGGGGCCTGATCATCAATGCCATGGATGTGGGACATTTCTAGGAGAGAGTCTGAAATTGGCACATTCAGATCCACCCATTGCCAAAGTGATGTTAATGAAAGAATTTATTCAGAGCATGTTGTGGGAAATGAGATTCCTTCCTAGGAGAAACTTTGAAATTGGCCCTTTCAGATATTCCAACTGATGAAAGTGCTTACATTTGAAAACTTGTTGTGAATGAGTCTTGCACCAAGGCATCCAGAGGGAGAACTATGATAGTTTCAATGCCTCGCCAAAAACCTTTTGTCAGAAGTGGGATTTGAACCCACGCCTCCATTGGGAGACCAGAAACCTCACAAACTGAGAAGGTCAAACACCCTTGAGTCTGGCGCCTTAGACCGCTCGGCCATTCTGACACGGTGCTGACGGCCCAAGGCAGATGTTACCGTGTCCAAAGTCATGTCAGTTCTCTGTTCTCCCAACATGTCATGCAATCCATTGTAGCATGTCTGTGTATGTTGATGGTCCAACAGAACATGGTCCGTGTGCGTGACCCCCAAGCCCCAGTGGCCTAATGGATAAGGCACTGGCCTCCTAAGCCAGGGATTGTGGGTTCGAGTCCCATCTGGGGTGCGCTTCAGCAGAGTGGCGCAGCGGAAGCGTGCTGGGCCCATAACCCAGAGGTCGATGGATCGAAACCATCCTCTGCTAAGAGCCCTTTTCTCGAAGGCTTGCATGGCTCCGGCTCTGAGGAAAGGCTGGCAGGACGTTATGCCGTTTCACCGCGATTGGAAAGGCAGTTGTACTATATTTCTTTATTACAAGTTGATTCAAGACACCTGAATCCTTGGCATGGTGCCAACATTCTTCATCAGAGTGGCCTGCTATGCCAGGGACTGTAGGTTGAGTCGTGCCCGGGCTGCGTTCGAGCAGAGTGGTGCAGCGGAAGCGTGCTGGGCCCATAACCCAGAGGTCGATGGATCGAAACCATCCTCTGCTAGGTGTCCTTTAATTAAAAGCCTGCATGGCTCCGGCTCTGAGAAAACTCTGACAAAACATTACGTCGTTTCACCACGAGTCCTCGTCTTTGGAAAGGCAGCTGTACCTTGTTTCTTAATTACGAGTTTATTCAAGACACCTGAATCCTTGGCATGATGCCAACATTCTGCATCAGTGTGGCCTCCTAGGCTAGGGACGGTAGGTGGAGTCGCGCCCGGGGCACGTGTAAGCAGAGTGGCGCAGCGGAAGCGTGCTGGGCCCATAACCCAGAGGTCGATGGATCGAAACCATCCTCTGCTAGGAGACGTTTAGTTAAAAGCCTGCATGGCTCCGAGAAAACGCTGACAAGACATTACGTCGTTTCACAATGAGTCCTCATCTTTGCAAAGGCGGCTGTGCTTTTTTCCTAATTACAAGCCTATTCAAGACACCTGGAGCCTCATTTATAAAGCGCGCGTACGCACAGATTTGATCGTAAAGTGTGCGTCCCCAAAATCCACGGCAAAGGCCATATTTATTAAAACTGTCTTTGACGTGGAAAAGTGCCTAGCGCCATGTCAGGGTCTGAGCAGACGCACGCGCTTTTGCTTGTCCGATCGCTGTAGGTTTTTGGAAATATAAGCCATTTTTGCTGCTCTAAAAGGATTTAAACACTGACAGGCGCTCTTTTATATGTCAGTGGCATTAATTAGGCATCGATTAAAATTCCGCAACTGTTCAGCTGCGCACAATTTCAAGCTCATTTGCGATTTATAGATTTCACGTCTGAAAGTGAGGCGTACGCGTGCTTTCTATGGGTACATTCGTTTTCATGAATCACACATGCGCGCTTTTGAGAAAGGGGCCTGATCATCAATGCCATGGATGTGGGACATTTCTAGGAGAGAGTCTGAAATTGGCACATTCAGATCCACCCATTGCCAAAGTGATGTTAATGAAAGAATTTATTCAGAGCATGTTGTGGGAAATGAGATTCCTTCCTAGGAGAAACTTTGAAATTGGCCCTTTCAGATATTCCAACTGATGAAAGTGCTTACATTTGAAAACTTGTTGTGAATGAGTCTTGCACCAAGGCATCCAGAGGGAGAACTATGATAGTTTCAATGCCTCGCCAAAATCCTTTTGTCAGAAGTGGGATTTGAACCCACGCCTCCATTGGGAGACCAGAAACCTCACAAACTGAGAAGGTCGAACACCCTTGAGTCTGGCGCCTTAGACCGCTCGGCCATTCTGACACGGTGCTAACGGCCCAAGGCAGATGTTACCGTGTCCAAAGTCATGTCAGTTCTCTGTTCTCCCAACATGTCATGCAATCCATTGTAGCATGTCTGTGTATGTTGATGGTCCAACAGAACATGGTCCGTGTGCGTCACCCCCAAGCCCCAGTGGCCTAATGGATAAGGCACTGGCCTCCTAAGCCAGGGATTGTGGGTTCGAGTCCCATCTGGGGTGCGCTTCAGCAGAGTGGCGCAGCGGAAGCGTGCTGGGCCCATAACCCAGAGGTCGATGGATCGAAACCATCCTCTGCTAAGAGCCCTTTTCTCGAAGGCTTGCATGGCTCCGGCTCTGAGGAAAGGCTGGCAGGACGTTATGCCGTTTCACCGCGATTGGAAAGGCAGTTGTACTATATTTCTTTATTACAAGTTTATTCAAGACACCTGAATCCTTGGCATGGTGCCAACGTTCTTCATCAGAGTGGCCTGCTATGCCAGGGACTGTAGGTTGAGTCGTGCCCAGGCTGCGTTCGAGCAGAGTGGCGCAGCGGAAGCGTGCTGGGCCCATAACCCAGAGGTCGATGGATCGAAACCATCCTCTGCTAGGTGTCCTTTAATTAAAAGCCTGCATGGCTCCGGCTCTGAGAAAACGCTGACAAAACATTACGTCGTTTCACCACGAGTCCTCGTCTTTGGAAAGGCAGCTGTACCTTGTTTCTTAATTACGAGTTTATTCAAGACACCTGAATCCTTGGCATGATGCCAACATTCTGCATCAGTGTGGCCTCCTAGGCTAGGGACGGTAGGTGGAGTCGCGCCCGGGGCACGTGTAAGCAGAGTGGCGCAGCGGAAGCGTGCTGGGCCCATAACCCAGAGGTCGATGGATCGAAACCATCCTCTGCTAGGAGACGTTTAGTTAAAAGCCTGCATGGCTCCGAGAAAACGCTGACAAGACATTACGTCGTTTCACAATGAGTCCTCATCTTTGCAAAGGCGGCTGTGCTTTTTTCCTAATTACAAGCCTATTCAAGACACCTGGAGCCTCATTTATAAAGCGCGCGTACGCACAGATTTGATCGTAAAGTGTGCGTCCCCAAAATCCACGGCAAAGGCCATATTTATTAAAACTGTCTTTGACGTGGAAAAGTGCCTAGCGCCATGTCAGGGTCTAAGCAGACGCACGCGCTTTTGCTTGTCCGATCGCTGTAGGTTTTTGGAAATATAAGCCATTTTTGCTGCTCTAAAAGGATTTAAACACTGACAGGCGCTCTTTTATATGTCAGTGGCATTAATTAGGCATCGATTAAAATTCCGCAACTGTTCAGCTGCGCACAATTTCAAGCTCATTTGCGATTTATAGATTTCACGTCTGAAAGTGAGGCGTACGCGTGCTTTCTATGGGTACATTCGTTTTCATGAATCACACGTGCGCGCTTTTGAGAAAGGGGCCTGATCATCAATGCCATGGATGTGGGACATTTCTAGGAGAGAGTCTGAAATTGGCACATTCAGATCCACCCATTGCCAAAGTGATGTTAATGAAAGAATTTATTCAGAGCATGTTGTGGGAAATGAGATTCCTTCCTAGGAGAAACTTTGAAATTGGCCCTTTCAGATATTCCAACTGATGACAGTGCTTACATTTGAAAACTTGTTGTGAATGAGTCTTGCACCAAGGCATCCAGAGGGAGAACTATGATAGTTTCAATGCCTCGCCAAAAACCTTTTGTCAGAAGTGGGATTTGAACCCACGCCTCCATTGGGAGACCAGAAACCTCACAAACTGAGAAGGTCGAACACCCTTGAGTCTGGCGCCTTAGACCGCTCGGCCATTCTGACACGGTGCTAACGGCCCAAGGCAGATGTTACCGTGTCCAAAGTCATGTCAGTTCTCTGTTCTCCCAACATGTCATGCAATCCATTGTAGCATGTCTGTGTATGTTGATGGTCCAACAGAACATGGTCCGTGTGCGTGACCCCCAAGCCCCAGTGGCCTAATGGATAAGGCACTGGCTTCCTAAGCCAGGGATTGTGGGTTCGAGTCCCATCTGGGGTGCGCTTCAGCAGAGTGGCGCAGCGGAAGCGTGCTGGGCCCATAACCCAGAGGTCGATGGATCGAAACCATCCTCTGCTAAGAGCCCTTTTCTCGAAGGCTTGCATGGCTCCGGCTCTGAGGAAAGGCTGGCAGGACGTTATGCCGTTTCACCGCGATTGGAAAGGCAGTTGTACTATATTTCTTTATTACAAGTTGATTCAAGACACCTGAATCCTTGGCATGGTGCCAACGTTCTTCATCAGAGTGGCCTGCTATGCCAGGGACTGTAGGTTGAGTCGTGCCCGGGCTGCGTTCGAGCAGAGTGGCGCAGCGGAAGCGTGCTGGGCCCATAACCCAGAGGTCGATGGATCGAAACCATCCTCTGCTAGGTGTCCTTTAATTAAAAGCCTGCATGGCTCCGGCTCTGAGAAAACGCTGACAAAACATTACGTCGTTTCACCACGAGTCCTCGTCTTTGGAAAGGCAGCTGTACCTTGTTTCTTAATTACGAGTTTATTCAAGACACCTGAATCCTTGGCATGATGCCAACATTCTGCATCAGTGTGGCCTCCTAGGCTAGGGACGGTAGGTGGAGTCGCGCCCGGGGCACGTGTAAGCAGAGTGGCGCAGCGGAAGCGTGCTGGGCCCATAACCCAGAGGTCGATGGATCGAAACCATCCTCTGCTAGGAGACGTTTAGTTAAAAGCCTGCATGGCTCCGAGAAAACGCTGACAAGACATTACGTCGTTTCACAATGAGTCCTCATCTTTGCAAAGGCGGCTGTGCTTTTTTCCTAATTACAAGCCTATTCAAGACACCTGGAGCCTCATTTATAAAGCGCGCGTACGCACAGATTTGATCGTAAAGTGTGCGTCCCCAAAATCCACGGCAAAGGCCATATTTATTAAAACTGTCTTTGACGTGGAAAAGTGCCTAGCGCCATGTCAGGGTCTGAGCAGACGCACGCGCTTTTGCTTGTCCGATCGCTGTAGGTTTTTGGAAATATAAGCCATTTTTGCTGCTCTAAAAGGATTTAAACACTGACAGGCGCTCTTTTATATGTCAGTGGCATTAATTAGGCATCGATTAAAATTCCGCAACTGTTCAGCTGCGCACAATTTCAAGCTCATTTGCGATTTATAGATTTCACGTCTGAAAGTGAGGCGTACGCGTGCTTTCTATGGGTACATTCGTTTTCATGAATCACACGTGCGCGCTTTTGAGAAAGGGGCCTGATCATCAATGCCATGGATGTGGGACATTTCTAGGAGAGAGTCTGAAATTGGCACATTCAGATCCACCCATTGCCAAAGTGATGTTAATGAAAGAATTTATTCAGAGCATGTTGTGGGAAATGAGATTCCTTCCTAGGAGAAACTTTGAAATTGGCCCTTTCAGATATTCCAACTGATGACAGTGCTTACATTTGAAAACTTGTTGTGAATGAGTCTTGCACCAAGGCATCCAGAGGGAGAACTATGATAGTTTCAATGCCTCGCCAAAAACCTTTTGTCAGAAGTGGGATTTGAACCCACGCCTCCATTGGGAGACCAGAAACCTCACAAACTGAGAAGGTCGAACACCCTTGAGTCTGGCGCCTTAGACCGCTCGGCCATTCTGACACGGTGCTAACGGCCCAAGGCAGATGTTACCGTGTCCAAAGTCATGTCAGTTCTCTGTTCTCCCAACATGTCATGCAATCCATTGTAGCATGTCTGTGTATGTTGATGGTCCAACAGAACATGGTCCGTGTGCGTGACCCCCAAGCCCCAGTGGCCTAATGGATAAGGCACTGGCCTCCTAAGCCAGGGATTGTGGGTTCGAGTCCCATCTGGGGTGCGCTTCAGCAGAGTGGCGCAGCGGAAGCGTGCTGGGCCCATAACCCAGAGGTCGATGGATCGAAACCATCCTCTGCTAAGAGCCCTTTTCTCGAAGGCTTGCATGGCTCCGGCTCTGAGGAAAGGCTGGCAGGACGTTATGCCGTTTCACCGCGATTGGAAAGGCAGTTGTACTATATTTCTTTATTACAAGTTGATTCAAGACACCTGAATCCTTGGCATGGTGCCAACGTTCTTCATCAGAGTGGCCTGCGTTGCCAGGGACTGTAGGTTGAGTCGTGCCCGGGCTGCGTTCGAGCAGAGTGGCGCAGCGGAAGCGTGCTGGGCCCATAACCCAGAGGTCGATGGATCGAAACCATCCTCTGCTAGGTGTCCTTTAATTAAAAGCCTGCATGGCTCCGGCTCTGAGAAAACGCTGACAAAACATTACGTCGTTTCACCACGAGTCCTCGTCTTTGGAAAGGCAGCTGTACCTTGTTTCTTAATTACGAGTTTATTCAAGACACCTGAATCCTTGGCATGATGCCAACATTCTGCATCAGTGTGGCCTCCTAGGCTAGGGACGGTAGGTGGAGTCGCGCCCGGGGCACGTGTAAGCAGAGTGGCGCAGCGGAAGCGTGCTGGGCCCATAACCCAGAGGTCGATGGATCGAAACCATCCTCTGCTAGGTGACCTTTAGTTAAAAGCCTGCATGGCTCCGAGAAAACGCTGACAAGACATTACGTCGTTTCACAATGAGTCCTCATCTTTGCAAAGGCGGCTGTGCTTTTTTCCTAATTACAAGCCTATTTAAGACACCTGGAGCCTCATTTATAAAGCGCGCGTACGCACAGATTTGATCGTAAAGTGTGCGTCCCCAAAATCCACGGCAAAGGCCATATTTATTAAAACTGTCTTTGACGTGGAAAAGTGCCTAGCGCCATGTCAGGGTCTGAGCAGACGCACGCGCTTTTGCTTGTCCGATCGCTGTAGGTTTTTGGAAATATAAGCCATTTTTGCTGCTCTAAAAGGATTTAAACACTGACAGGCGCTCTTTTATATGTCAGTGGCATTAATTAGGCATCGATTAAAATTCCGCAACTGTTCAGCTGCGCACAATTTCAAGCTCATTTGCGATTTATAGATTTCACGTCTGAAAGTGAGGCGTACGCGTGCTTTCTATGGGTACATTCGTTTTCATGAATCACACGTGCGCGCTTTTGAGAAAGGGGCCTGATCATCAATGCCATGGATGTGGGACATTTCTAGGAGAGAGTCTGAAATTGGCACATTCAGATCCACCCATTGCCAAAGTGATGTTAATGAAAGAATTTATTCAGAGCATGTTGTGGGAAATGAGATTCCTTCCTAGGAGAAACTTTGAAATTGGCCCTTTCAGATATTCCAACTGATGAAAGTGCTTACATTTGAAAACTTGTTGTGAATGAGTCTTGCACCAAGGCATCCAGAGGGAGAACTATGATAGTTTCAATGCCTCGCCAAAAACCTTTTGTCAGAAGTGGGATTTGAACCCACGCCTCCATTGGGAGACCAGAAACCTCACAAACTGAGAAGGTCGAACAGCCTTGAGTCTGGCGCCTTAGACCGCTCGGCCATTCTGACACGGTGCTAACGGCCCAAGGCAGATGTTACCGTGTCCAAAGTCATGTCAGTTCTCTGTTCTCCCAACATGTCATGCAATCCATTGTAGCATGTCTGTGTATGTTGATGGTCCAACAGAACATGGTCCGTGTGCGTGACCCCCAAGCCCCAGTGGCCTAATGGATAAGGCACTGGCCTCCTAAGCCAGGGATTGTGGGTTCGAGTCCCATCTGGGGTGCGCTTCAGCAGAGTGGCGCAGCGGAAGCGTGCTGGGCCCATAACCCAGAGGTCGATGGATCGAAACCATCCTCTGCTAAGAGCCCTTTTCTCGAAGGCTTGCATGGCTCCGGCTCTGAGGAAAGGCTGGCAGGACGTTATGCCGTTTCACCGCGATTGGAAAGGCAGTTGTACTATATTTCTTTATTACAAGTTGATTCAAGACACCTGAATCCTTGGCATGGTGCCAACGTTCTTCATCAGAGTGGCCTGCTATGCCAGGGACTGTAGGTTGAGTCGTGCCCGGGCTGCGTTCGAGCAGAGTGGCGCAGCGGAAGCGTGCTGGGCCCATAACCCAGAGGTCGATGGATCGAAACCATCCTCTGCTAGGTGTCCTTTAATTAAAAGCCTGCATGGCTCCGGCTCTGAGAAAACGCTGACAAAACATTACGTCGTTTCACCACGAGTCCTCGTCTTTGGAAAGGCAGCTGTACCTTGTTTCTTAATTACGAGTTTATTCAAGACACCTGAATCCTTGGCATGATGCCAACATTCTGCATCAGTGTGGCCTCCTAGGCTAGGGACGGTAGGTGGAGTCGCGCCCGGGGCACGTGTAAGCAGAGTGGCGCAGCGGAAGCGTGCTGGGCCCATAACCCAGAGGTCGATGGATCGAAACCATCCTCTGCTAGGTGACCTTTAGTTAAAAGCCTGCATGGCTCCGAGAAAACGCTGACAAGACATTACGTCGTTTCACAATGAGTCCTCATCTTTGCAAAGGCGGCTGTGCTTTTTTCCTAATTACAAGCCTATTTAAGACACCTGGAGCCTCATTTATAAAGCGCGCGTACGCACAGATTTGATCGTAAAGTGTGCGTCCCCAAAATCCACGGCAAAGGCCATATTTATTAAAACTGTCTTTGACGTGGAAAAGTGCCTAGCGCCATGTCAGGGTCTGAGCAGACGCACGCGCTTTTGCTTGTCCGATCGCTGTAGGTTTTTGGAAATATAAGCCATTTTTGCTGCTCTAAAAGGATTTAAACACTGACAGGCGCTCTTTTATATGTCAGTGGCATTAATTAGGCATCGATTAAAATTCCGCAACTGTTCAGCTGCGCACAATTTCAAGCTCATTTGCGATTTATAGATTTCACGTCTGAAAGTGAGGCGTACGCGTGCTTTCTATGGGTACATTCGTTTTCATGAATCACACGTGCGCGCTTTTGAGAAAGGGGCCTGATCATCAATGCCATGGATGTGGGACATTTCTAGGAGAGAGTCTGAAATTGGCACATTCAGATCCACCCATTGCCAAAGTGATGTTAATGAAAGAATTTATTCAGAGCATGTTGTGGGAAATGAGATTCCTTCCTAGGAGAAACTTTGAAATTGGCCCTTTCAGATATTCCAACTGATGACAGTGCTTACATTTGAAAACTTGTTGTGAATGAGTCTTGCACCAAGGCATCCAGAGGGAGAACTATGATAGTTTCAATGCCTCGCCAAAAACCTTTTGTCAGAAGTGGGATTTGAACCCACGCCTCCATTGGGAGACCAGAAACCTCACAAACTGAGAAGGTCGAACACCCTTGAGTCTGGCGCCTTAGACCGCTCGGCCATTCTGACACGGTGCTAACGGCTCAAGGCAGATGTTACCGTGTCCAAAGTCATGTCAGTTCTCTGTTCTCCCAACATGTCATGCAATCCATTGTAGCATGTCTGTGTATGTTGATGGTCCAACAGAACATGGTCCGTGTGCGTGACCCCCAAGCCCCAGTGGCCTAATGGATAAGGCACTGGCCTCCTAAGCCAGGGATTGTGGGTTCGAGTCCCATCTGGGGTGCGATTCAGCAGAGTGGCGCAGCGGAAGCGTGCTGGGCCCATAACCCAGAGGTCGATGGATCGAAACCATCCTCTGCTAAGAGCCCTTTTCTCGAAGGCTTGCATGGCTCCGGCTCTGAGGAAAGGCTGGCAGGACGTTATGCCGTTTCACCGCGATTGGAGAGGCAGTTGTACCATATTTCTTTATTACAAGTTGATTCAAGACACCTGAATCCTTGGCATGGTGCCAACGTTCTTCATCAGAGTGGCCTGCTATGCCAGGGACTGTAGGTTGAGTCGTGCCCGGGCTGCGTTCGAGCAGAGTGGCGCAGCGGAAGCGTGCTGGGCCCATAACCCAGAGGTCGATGGATCGAAACCATCCTCTGCTAGGTGTCCTTTAATTAAAAGCCTGCATGGCTCCGGCTCTGAGAAAACGCTGACAAAACATTACGTCGTTTCACCACGAGTCCTCGTCTTTGGAAAGGCAGCTGTACCTTGTTTCTTAATTACGAGTTTATTCAAGACACCTGAATCCTTGGCATGATGCCAACATTCTGCATCAGTGTGGCCTCCTAGGCTAGGGACGGTAGGTGGAGTCGCGCCCGGGGCACGTGTAAGCAGAGTGGCGCAGCGGAAGCGTGCTGGGCCCATAACCCAGAGGTCGATGGATCGAAACCATCCTCTGCTAGGTGACCTTTAGTTAAAAGCCTGCATGGCTCCGAGAAAACGCTGACAAGACATTACGTCGTTTCACAATGAGTCCTCATCTTTGCAAAGGCGGCTGTGCTTTTTTCCTAATTACAAGCCTATTTAAGACACCTGGAGCCTCATTTATAAAGCGCGCGTACGCACAGATTTGATCGTAAAGTGTGCGTCCCCAAAATCCACGGCAAAGGCCATATTTATTAAAACTGTCTTTGACGTGGAAAAGTGCCTAGCGCCATGTCAGGGTCTGAGCAGACGCACGCGCTTTTGCTTGTCCGATCGCTGTAGGTTTTTGGAAATATAAGCCATTTTTGCTGCTCTAAAAGGATTTAAACACTGACAGGCGCTCTTTTATATGTCAGTGGCATTAATTAGGCATCGATTAAAATTCCGCAACTGTTCAGCTGCGCACAATTTCAAGCTCATTTGCGATTTATAGATTTCACGTCTGAAAGTGAGGCGTACGCGTGCTTTCTATGGGTACATTCGTTTTCATGAATCACACGTGCGCGCTTTTGAGAAAGGGGCCTGATCATCAATGCCATGGATGTGGGACATTTCTAGGAGAGAGTCTGAAATTGGCACATTCAGATCCACCCATTGCCAAAGTGATGTTAATGAAAGAATTTATTCAGAGCATGTTGTGGGAAATGAGATTCCTTCCTAGGAGAAACTTTGAAATTGGCCCTTTCAGATATTCCAACTGATGAAAGTGCTTACATTTGAAAACTTGTTGTGAATGAGTCTTGCACCAAGGCATCCAGAGGGAGAACTATGATAGTTTCAATGCCTCGCCAAAAACCTTTTGTCAGAAGTGGGATTTGAACCCACGCCTCCATTGGGAGACCAGAAACCTCACAAACTGAGAAGGTCGAACAGCCTTGAGTCTGGCGCCTTAGACCGCTCGGCCATTCTGACACGGTGCTAACGGCCCAAGGCAGATGTTACCGTGTCCAAAGTCATGTCAGTTCTCTGTTCTCCCAACATGTCATGCAATCCATTGTAGCATGTCTGTGTATGTTGATGGTCCAACAGAACATGGTCCGTGTGCGTGACCCCCAAGCCCCAGTGGCCTAATGGATAAGGCACTGGCCTCCTAAGCCAGGGATTGTGGGTTCGAGTCCCATCTGGGGTGCGCTTCAGCAGAGTGGCGCAGCGGAAGCGTGCTGGGCCCATAACCCAGAGGTCGATGGATCGAAACCATCCTCTGCTAAGAGCCCTTTTCTCGAAGGCTTGCATGGCTCCGGCTCTGAGGAAAGGCTGGCAGGACGTTATGCCGTTTCACCGCGATTGGAAAGGCAGTTGTACTATATTTCTTTATTACAAGTTGATTCAAGACACCTGAATCCTTGGCATGGTGCCAACGTTCTTCATCAGAGTGGCCTGCTATGCCAGGGACTGTAGGTTGAGTCGTGCCCGGGCTGCGTTCGAGCAGAGTGGCGCAGCGGAAGCGTGCTGGGCCCATAACCCAGAGGTCGATGGATCGAAACCATCCTCTGCTAGGTGTCCTTTAATTAAAAGCCTGCATGGCTCCGGCTCTGAGAAAACGCTGACAAAACATTACGTCGTTTCACCACGAGTCCTCGTCTTTGGAAAGGCAGCTGTACCTTGTTTCTTAATTACGAGTTTATTCAAGACACCTGAATCCTTGGCATGATGCCAACATTCTGCATCAGTGTGGCCTCCTAGGCTAGGGACGGTAGGTGGAGTCGCGCCCGGGGCACGTGTAAGCAGAGTGGCGCAGCGGAAGCGTGCTGGGCCCATAACCCAGAGGTCGATGGATCGAAACCATCCTCTGCTAGGTGACCTTTAGTTAAAAGCCTGCATGGCTCCGAGAAAACGCTGACAAGACATTACGTCGTTTCACAATGAGTCCTCATCTTTGCAAAGGCGGCTGTGCTTTTTTCCTAATTACAAGCCTATTTAAGACACCTGGAGCCTCATTTATAAAGCGCGCGTACGCACAGATTTGATCGTAAAGTGTGCGTCCCCAAAATCCACGGCAAAGGCCATATTTATTAAAACTGTCTTTGACGTGGAAAAGTGCCTAGCGCCATGTCAGGGTCTGAGCAGACGCACGCGCTTTTGCTTGTCCGATCGCTGTAGGTTTTTGGAAATATAAGCCATTTTTGCTGCTCTAAAAGGATTTAAACACTGACAGGCGCTCTTTTATATGTCAGTGGCATTAATTAGGCATCGATTAAAATTCCGCAACTGTTCAGCTGCGCACAATTTCAAGCTCATTTGCGATTTATAGATTTCACGTCTGAAAGTGAGGCGTACGCGTGCTTTCTATGGGTACATTCGTTTTCATGAATCACACGTGCGCGCTTTTGAGAAAGGGGCCTGATCATCAATGCCATGGATGTGGGACATTTCTAGGAGAGAGTCTGAAATTGGCACATTCAGATCCACCCATTGCCAAAGTGATGTTAATGAAAGAATTTATTCAGAGCATGTTGTGGGAAATGAGATTCCTTCCTAGGAGAAACTTTGAAATTGGCCCTTTCAGATATTCCAACTGATGACAGTGCTTACATTTGAAAACTTGTTGTGAATGAGTCTTGCACCAAGGCATCCAGAGGGAGAACTATGATAGTTTCAATGCCTCGCCAAAAACCTTTTGTCAGAAGTGGGATTTGAACCCACGCCTCCATTGGGAGACCAGAAACCTCACAAACTGAGAAGGTCGAACACCCTTGAGTCTGGCGCCTTAGACCGCTCGGCCATTCTGACACGGTGCTAACGGCCCAAGGCAGATGTTACCGTGTCCAAAGTCATGTCAGTTCTCTGTTCTCCCAACATGTCATGCAATCCATTGTAGCATGTCTGTGTATGTTGATGGTCCAACAGAACATGGTCCGTGTGCGTGACCCCCAAGCCCCAGTGGCCTAATGGATAAGGCACTGGCCTCCTAAGCCAGGGATTGTGGGTTCGAGTCCCATCTGGGGTGCGATTCAGCAGAGTGGCGCAGCGGAAGCGTGCTGGGCCCATAACCCAGAGGTCGATGGATCGAAACCATCCTCTGCTAAGAGCCCTTTTCTCGAAGGCTTGCATGGCTCCGGCTCTGAGGAAAGGCTGGCATGACGTTATGCCATTTCACCGCGATTGGAGAGGCAGTTGTACTATATTTCTTTATTACAAGTTGATTCAAGACACCTGAATCCTTGGCATGGTGCCAACGTTCTTCATCAGAGTGGCCTGCTATGCCAGGGACTGTAGGTTGAGTCGTGCCCGGGCTGCGTTCGAGCAGAGTGGCGCAGCGGAAGCGTGCTGGGCCCATAACCCAGAGGTCGATGGATCGAAACCATCCTCTGCTAGGTGTCCTTTAATTAAAAGCCTGCATGGCTCCGGCTCTGAGAAAACGCTGACAAAACATTACGTCGTTTCACCACGAGTCCTCGTCTTTGGAAAGGCAGCTGTACCTTGTTTCTTAATTACGAGTTTATTCAAGACACCTGAATCCTTGGCATGATGCCAACATTCTGCATCAGTGTGGCCTCCTAGGCTAGGGACGGTAGGTGGAGTCGCGCCCGGGGCACGTGTAAGCAGAGTGGCGCAGCGGAAGCGTGCTGGGCCCATAACCCAGAGGTCGATGGATCGAAACCATCCTCTGCTAGGTGACCTTTAGTTAAAAGCCTGCATGGCTCCGAGAAAACGCTGACAAGACATTACGTCGTTTCACAATGAGTCCTCATCTTTGCTAAGGCGGCTGTGCTTTTTTCCTAATTACAAGCCTATTTAAGACACCTGGAGCCTCATTTATAAAGCGCGCGTACGCACAGATTTGATCGTAAAGTGTGCGTCCCCAAAATCCACGGCAAAGGCCATATTTATTAAAACTGTCTTTGACGTGGAAAAGTGCCTAGCGCCATGTCAGGGTCTGAGCAGACGCACGCGCTTTTGCTTGTCCGATCGCTGTAGGTTTTTGGAAATATAAGCCATTTTTGCTGCTCTAAAAGGATTTAAACACTGACAGGCGCTCTTTTATATGTCAGTGGCATTAATTAGGCATCGATTAAAATTCCGCAACTGTTCAGCTGCGCACAATTTCAAGCTCATTTGCGATTTATAGATTTCACGTCTGAAAGTGAGGCGTACGCGTGCTTTCTATGGGTACATTCGTTTTCATGAATCACACGTGCGCGCTTTTGAGAAAGGGGCCTGATCATCAATGCCATGGATGTGGGACATTTCTAGGAGAGAGTCTGAAATTGGCACATTCAGATCCACCCATTGCCAAAGTGATGTTAATGAAAGAATTTATTCAGAGCATGTTGTGGGAAATGAGATTCCTTCCTAGGAGAAACTTTGAAATTGGCCCTTTCAGATATTCCAACTGATGACAGTGCTTACATTTGAAAACTTGTTGTGAATGAGTCTTGCACCAAGGCATCCAGAGGGAGAACTATGATAGTTTCAATGCCTCGCCAAAAACCTTTTGTCAGAAGTGGGATTTGAACCCACGCCTCCATTGGGAGACCAGAAACCTCACAAACTGAGAAGGTCGAACAGCCTTGAGTCTGGCGCCTTAGACCGCTCGGCCATTCTGACACGGTGCTGACGGCCCAAGGCAGATGTTACCGTGTCCAAAGTCATGTCAGTTCTCTGTTCTCCCAACATGTCATGCAATCCATTGTAGCATGTCTGTGTATGTTGATGGTCCAACAGAACATGGTCCGTGTGCGTGACCCCCAAGCCCCAGTGGCCTAATGGATAAGGCACTGGCCTCCTAAGCCAGGGATTGTGGGTTCGAGTCCCATCTGGGGTGCGATTCAGCAGAGTGGCGCAGCGGAAGCGTGCTGGGCCCATAACCCAGAGGTCGATGGATCGAAACCATCCTCTGCTAAGAGCCCTTTTCTCGAAGGCTTGCATGGCTCCGGCTCTGAGGAAAGGCTGGCAGGACGTTATGCCGTTTCACCGCGATTGGAGAGGCAGTTGTACCATATTTCTTTATTACAAGTTGATTCAAGACACCTGAATCCTTGGCATGGTGCCAACGTTCTTCATCAGAGTGGCCTGCTATGCCAGGGACTGTAGGTTGAGTCGTGCCCGGGCTGCGTTCGAGCAGAGTGGCGCAGCGGAAGCGTGCTGGGCCCATAACCCAGAAGTCGATGGATCGAAACCATCCTCTGCTAGGTGTCCTTTAATTAAAAGCCTGCATGGCTCCGGCTCTGAGAAAACGCTGACAAAACATTACGTCGTTTCACCACGAGTCCTCGTCTTTGGAAAGGCAGCTGTACCTTGTTTCTTAATTACGAGTTTATTCAAGACACCTGAATCCTTGGCATGATGCCAACATTCTGCATCAGTGTGGCCTCCTAGGCTAGGGACGGTAGGTGGAGTCGCGCCCGGGGCACGTGTAAGCAGAGTGGCGCAGCGGAAGCGTGCTGGGCCCATAACCCAGAGGTCGATGGATCGAAACCATCCTCTGCTAGGTGACCTTTAGTTAAAAGCCTGCATGGCTCCGAGAAAACGCTGACAAGACATTACGTCGTTTCACAATGAGTCCTCATCTTTGCTAAGGCGGCTGTGCTTTTTTCCTAATTACAAGCCTATTTAAGACACCTGGAGCCTCATTTATAAAGCGCGCGTACGCACAGATTTGATCGTAAAGTGTGCGTCCCCAAAATCCACGGCAAAGGCCATATTTATTAAAACTGTCTTTGACGTGGAAAAGTGCCTAGCGCCATGTCAGGGTCTGAGCAGACGCACGCGCTTTTGCTTGTCCGATCGCTGTAGGTTTTTGGAAATATAAGCCATTTTTGCTGCTCTAAAAGGATTTAAACACTGACAGGCGCTCTTTTATATGTCAGTGGCATTAATTAGGCATCGATTAAAATTCCGCAACTGTTCAGCTGCGCACAATTTCAAGCTGATTTGCGATTTATAGATTTCACGTCTGAAAGTGAGGCGTACGCGTGCTTTCTATGGGTACATTCGTTTTCATGAATCACACGTGCGCGCTTTTGAGAAAGGGGCCTGATCATCAATGCCATGGATGTGGGACATTTCTAGGAGAGAGTCTGAAATTGGCACATTCAGATCCACCCATTGCCAAAGTGATGTTAATGAAAGAATTTATTCAGAGCATGTTGTGGGAAATGAGATTCCTTCCTAGGAGAAACTTTGAAATTGGCCCTTTCAGATATTCCAACTGATGACAGTGCTTACATTTGAAAACTTGTTGTGAATGAGTCTTGCACCAAGGCATCCAGAGGGAGAACTATGATAGTTTCAATGCCTCGCCAAAAACCTTTTGTCAGAAGTGGGATTTGAACCCACGCCTCCATTGGGAGACCAGAAACCTCACAAACTGAGAAGGTCGAACACCCTTGAGTCTGGCGCCTTAGACCGCTCGGCCATTCTGACACGGTGCTAACGGCCCAAGGCAGATGTTACCGTGTCCAAAGTCATGTCAGTTCTCTGTTCTCCCAACATGTCATGCAATCCATTGTAGCATGTCTGTGTATGTTGATGGTCCAACAGAACATGGTCCGTGTGCGTGACCCCCAAGCCCCAGTGGCCTAATGGATAAGGCACTGGCCTCCTAAGCCAGGGATTGTGGGTTCGAGTCCCATCTGGGGTGCGCTTCAGCAGAGTGGCGCAGCGGAAGCGTGCTGGGCCCATAACCCAGAGGTCGATGGATCGAAACCATCCTCTGCTAAGAGCCCTTTTCTCGAAGGCTTGCATGGCTCCGGCTCTGAGGAAAGGCTGGCAGGACGTTATGCCGTTTCACCGCGATTGGAAAGGCAGTTGTACTATATTTCTTTATTACAAGTTGATTCAAGACACCTGAATCCTTGGCATGGTGCCAACGTTCTTCATCAGAGTGGCCTGCTATGCCAGGGACTGTAGGTTGAGTCGTGCCCGGGCTGCGTTCGAGCAGAGTGGCGCAGCGGAAGCGTGCTCGGCCCATAACCCAGAGGTCGATGGATCGAAACCATCCTCTGCTAGGTGTCCTTTAATTAAAAGCCTGCATGGCTCCGGCTCTGAGAAAACGCTGACAAAACATTACGTCGTTTCACCACGAGTCCTCGTCTTTGGAAAGGCAGCTGTACCTTGTTTCTTAATTACGAGTTTATTCAAGACACCTGAATCCTTGGCATGATGCCAACATTCTGCATCAGTGTGGCCTCCTAGGCTAGGGACGGTAGGTGGAGTCGCGCCCGGGGCACGTGTAAGCAGAGTGGCGCAGCGGAAGCGTGCTGGGCCCATAACCCAGAGGTCGATGGATCGAAACCATCCTCTGCTAGGTGACCTTTAGTTAAAAGCCTGCATGGCTCCGAGAAAACGCTGACAAGACATTACGTCGTTTCACAATGAGTCCTCATCTTTGCAAAGGCGGCTGTGCTTTTTTCCTAAATACAAGCCTATTTAAGACACCTGGAGCCTCATTTATAAAGCGCGCGTACGCACAGATTTGATCGTAAAGTGTGCGTCCCCAAAATCCACGGCAAAGGCCATATTTATTAAAACTGTCTTTGACGTGGAAAAGTGCCTAGCGCCATGTCAGGGTCTGAGCAGACGCACGCGCTTTTGCTTGTCCGATCGCTGTAGGTTTTTGGAAATATAAGCCATTTTTGCTGCTCTAAAAGGATTTAAACACTGACAGGCGCTCTTTTATATGTCAGTGGCATTAATTAGGCATCGATTAAAAATCCGCAACTGTTCAGCTGCGCACAATTTCAAGCTCATTTGCGATTTATAGATTTCACGTCTGAAAGTGAGGCGTACGCGTGCTTTCTATGGGTACATTCGTTTTCATGAATCACACGTGCGCGCTTTTGAGAAAGGGGCCTGATCATCAATGCCATGGATGTGGGACATTTCTAGGAGAGAGTCTGAAATTGGCACATTCAGATCCACCCATTGCCAAAGTGATGTTAATGAAAGAATTTATTCAGAGCATGTTGTGGGAAATGAGATTCCTTCCTAGGAGAAACTTTGAAATTGGCCCTTTCAGATATTCCAACTGATGAAAGTGCTTACATTTGAAAACTTGTTGTGAATGAGTCTTGCACCAAGGCATCCAGAGGGAGAACTATGATAGTTTCAATGCCTCGCCAAAAACCTTTTGTCAGAAGTGGGATTTGAACCCACGCCTCCATTGGGAGACCAGAAACCTCACAAACTGAGAAGGTCGAACACCCTTGAGTCTGGCGCCTTAGACCGCTCGGCCATTCTGACACGGTGCTGACGGCCCAAGGCAGATGTTACCGTGTCCAAAGTCATGTCAGTTCTCTGTTCTCCCAACATGTCATGCAATCCATTGTAGCATGTCTGTGTATGTTGATGGTCCAACAGAACATGGTCCGTGAGCGTGACCCCCAAGCCCCAGTGGCCTAATGGATAAGGCACTGGCCTCCTAAGCCAGGGATTGTGGGTTCGAGTCCCATCTGGGGTGCGCTTCAGCAGAGTGGCGCAGCGGAAGCGTGCTGGGCCCATAACCCAGAGGTCGATGGATCGAAACCATCCTCTGCTAAGAGCCCTTTTCTCGAAGGCTTGCATGGCTCCGGCTCTGAGGAAAGGCTGGCAGGACGTTATGCCGTTTCACCGCGATTGGAAAGGCAGTTGTACTATATTTCTTTATTACAAGTTGATTCAAGACACCTGAATCCTTGGCATGGTGCCAACGTTCTTCATCAGAGTGGCCTGCTATGCCAGGGACTGTAGGTTGAGTCGTGCCCGGGCTGCGTTCGAGCAGAGTGGCGCAGCGGAAGCGTGCTGGGCCCATAACCCAGAGGTCGATGGATCGAAACCATCCTCTGCTAGGTGTCCTTTAATTAAAAGCCTGCCTGGCTCCGGCTCTGAGAAAACGCTGACAAAACATTACGTCGTTTCACCACGAGTCCTCGTCTTTGGAAAGGCAGCTGTACCTTGTTTCTTAATTACGAGTTTATTCAAGACACCTGAATCCTTGGCATGATGCCAACATTCTGCATCAGTGTGGCCTCCTAGGCTAGGGACGGTAGGTGGAGTCGCTCCCGGGGCACGTGTAAGCAGAGTGGCGCAGCGGAAGCGTGCTGGGCCCATAACCCAGAGGTCGATGGATCGAAACCATCCTCTGCTAGGAGACGTTTAGTTAAAAGCCTGCATGGCTCCGAGAAAACGCTGACAAGACATTACGTCGTTTCACAATGAGTCCTCATCTTTGCAAAGGCGGCTGTGCTTTTTTCCTAATTACAAGCCTATTCAAGACACCTGGAGCCTCATTTATAAAGCGCGCGTACGCACAGATTTGATCGTAAAGTGTGCGTCCCCAAAATCCACGGCAAAGGCCATATTTATTAAAACTGTCTTTGACGTGGAAAAGTGCCTAGCGCCATGTCAGGGTCTGAGCAGACGCACGCGCTTTTGCTTGTCCGATCGCTGTAGGTTTTTGGAAATATAAGCCATTTTTGCTGCTCTAAAAGGATTTAAACACTGACAGGCGCTCTTTTATATGTCAGTGGCATTAATTAGGCATCGATTAAAATTCCGCAACTGTTCAGCTGCGCACAATTTCAAGCTCATTTGCGATTTATAGATTTCACGTCTGAAAGTGAGGCGTACGCGTGCTTTCTATGGGTACATTCGTTTTCATGAATCACACGTGCGCGCTTTTGAGAAAGGGGCCTGATCATCAATGCCATGGATGTGGGACATTTCTAGGAGAGAGTCTGAAATTGGCACATTCAGATCCACCCATTGCCAAAGTGATGTTAATGAAAGAATTTATTCAGAGCATGTTGTGGGAAATGAGATTCCTTCCTAGGAGAAACTTTGAAATTGGCCCTTTCAGATATTCCAACTGATGAAAGTGCTTACATTTGAAAACTTGTTGTGAATGAGTCTTGCACCAAGGCATCCAGAGGGAGAACTATGATAGTTTCAATGCCTCGCCAAAAACCTTTTGTCAGAAGTGGGATTTGAACCCACGCCTCCATTGGGAGACCAGAAACCTCACAAACTGAGAAGGTCGAACACCCTTGAGTCTGGCGCCTTAGACCGCTCGGCCATTCTGACACGGTGCTTACGACCCAAGGCAGATGTTACCGTGTCCAAAGTCATGTCAGTTCTCTGTTCTCCCAACATGTCATGCAATCCATTGTAGCATGTCTGTGTATGTTGATGGTCCAACAGAACATGGTCCGTGTGCGTGACCCCCAAGCCTCAGTGGCCTAATGGATAAGGCACTGGCCTCCTAAGCCAGGGATTGTGGGTTCGAGTCCCATCTGGGGTGCGCTTCAGCAGAGTGGCGCAGCGGAAGCGTGCTGGGCCCATAACCCAGAGGTCGATGGATCGAAACCATCCTCTGCTAAGAGCCCTTTTCTCGAAGGCTTGCATGGCTCCGGCTCTGAGGAAAGGCTGGCAGGACGTTATGCCGTTTCACCGCGATTGGAAAGGCAGTTGTACTATATTTCTTTATTACAAGTTGATTCAAGACACCTGAATCCTTGGCATGGTGCCAACGTTCTTCATCAGAGTGGCCTGCTATGCCAGGGACTGTAGGTTGAGTCGTGCCCGGGCTGCGTTCGAGCAGAGTGGCGCAGCGGAAGCGTGCTGGGCCCATAACCCAGAGGTCGATGGATCGAAACCATCCTCTGCTAGGTGTCCTTTAATTAAAAGCCTGCATGGCTCCGGCTCTGAGAAAACGCTGACAAAACATTACGTCGTTTCACCACGAGTCCTCGTCTTTGGAAAGGCAGCTGTACCTTGTTTCTTAATTACGAGTTTATTCAAGACACCTGAATCCTTGGCATGATGCCAACATTCTGCATCAGTGTGGCCTCCTAGGCTAGGGACGGTAGGTGGAGTCGCTCCCGGGGCACGTGTAAGCAGAGTGGCGCAGCGGAAGCGTGCTGGGCCCATAACCCAGAGGTCGATGGATCGAAACCATCCTCTGCTAGGAGACGTTTAGTTAAAAGCCTGCATGGCTCCGAGAAAACGCTGACAAGACATTACGTCGTTTCACAATGAGTCCTCATCTTTGCAAAGGCGGCTGTGCTTTTTTCCTAATTACAAGCCTATTCAAGACACCTGGAGCCTCATTTATAAAGCGCGCGTACGCACAGATTTGATCGTAAAGTGTGCGTCCCCAAAATCCACGGCAAAGGCCATATTTATTAAAACTGTCTTTGACGTGGAAAAGTGCCTAGCGCCATGTCAGGGTCTGAGCAGACGCACGCGCTTTTGCTTGTCCGATCGCTGTAGGTTTTTGGAAATATAAGCCATTTTTGCTGCTCTAAAAGGATTTAAACACTGACAGGCGCTCTTTTATATGTCAGTGGCATTAATTAGGCATCGATTAAAATTCCGCAACTGTTCAGCTGCGCACAATTTCAAGCTCATTTGCGATTTATAGATTTCACGTCTGAAAGTGAGGCGTACGCGTGCTTTCTATGGGTACATTCGTTTTCATGAATCACACGTGCGCGCTTTTGAGAAAGGGGCCTGATCATCAATGCCATGGATGTGGGACATTTCTAGGAGAGAGTCTGAAATTGGCACATTCAGATCCACCCATTGCCAAAGTGATGTTAATGAAAGAATTTATTCAGAGCATGTTGTGGGAAATGAGATTCCTTCCTAGGAGAAACTTTGAAATTGGCCCTTTCAGATATTCCAACTGATGACAGTGCTTACATTTGAAAACTTGTTGTGAATGAGTCTTGCACCAAGGCATCCAGAGGGAGAACTATGATAGTTTCAATGCCTCGCCAAAAACCTTTTGTCAGAAGTGGGATTTGAACCCACGCCTCCATTGGGAGACCAGAAACCTCACAAACTGAGAAGGTCGAACACCCTTGAGTCTGGCGCCTTAGACCGCTCGGCCATTCTGACACGGTGCTTACGGCCCAAGGCAGATGTTACCGTGTCCAAAGTCATGTCAGTTCTCTGTTCTCCCAACAAGTCATGCAATCCATTGTAGCATGTCTGTGTATGTTGATGGTCCAACAGAACATGGTCCGTGTGCGTGACCCCCAAGCCCCAGTGGCCTAATGGATAAGGCACTGGCCTCCTAAGCCAGGGATTGTGGGTTCGAGTCCCATCTGGGGTGCGCTTCAGCAGAGTGGCGCAGCGGAAGCGTGCTGGGCCCATAACCCAGAGGTCGATGGATCGAAACCATCCTCTGCTAAGAGCCCTTTTCTCGAAGGCTTGCATGGCTCCGGCTCTGAGGAAAGGCTGGCAGGACGTTATGCCGTTTCACCGCGATTGGAAAGGCAGTTGTACTATATTTCTTTATTACAAGTTGATTCAAGACACCTGAATCCTTGGCATGGTGCCAACGTTCTTCATCAGAGTGGCCTGCTATGCCAGGGACTGTAGGTTGAGTCGTGCCCGGGCTGCGTTCGAGCAGAGTGGCGCAGCGGAAGCGTGCTGGGCCCATAACCCAGAGGTCGATGGATCGAAACCATCCTCTGCTAGGTGTCCTTTAATTAAAAGCCTGCATGGCTCCGGCTCTGAGAAAACGCTGACAAAACATTACGTCGTTTCACCACGAGTCCTCGTCTTTGGAAAGGCAGCTGTACCTTGTTTCTTAATTACGAGTTTATTCAAGACACCTGAATCCTTGGCATGATGCCAACATTCTGCATCAGTGTGGCCTCCTAGGCTAGGGACGGTAGGTGGAGTCGCGCCCAGGGCACGTGTAAGCAGAGTGGCGCAGCGGAAGCGTGCTGGGCCCATAACCCAGAGGTCGATGGATCGAAACCATCCTCTGCTAGGTGACCTTTAGTTAAAAGCCTGCATGGCTCCGAGAAAACGCTGACAAGACATTACGTCGTTTCACAATGAGTCCTCATCTTTGCAAAGGCGGCTGTGCTTTTTTCCTAAATACAAGCCTATTTAAGACACCTGGAGCCTCATTTATAAAGCGCGCGTACGCACAGATTTGATCGTAAAGTGTGCGTCCCCAAAATCCACGGCAAAGGCCATATTTATTAAAACTGTCTTTGACGTGGAAAAGTGCCTAGCGCCATGTCAGGGTCTGAGCAGACCCACGCGCTTTTGCTTGTCCGATCGCTGTAGGTTTTTGGAAATATAAGCCATTTTTGCTGCTCTAAAAGGATTTAAACACTGACAGGCGCTCTTTTATATGTCAGTGGCATTAATTAGGCATCGATTAAAAATCCGCAACTGTTCAGCTGCGCACAATTTCAAGCTCATTTGCGATTTATAGATTTCACGTCTGAAAGCGAGGCGTACGCGTGCTTTCTATGGGTACATTCGTTTTCATGAATCACACGTGCGCGCTTTTGAGAAAGGGGCCTGATCATCAATGCCATGGATGTGGGACATTTCTAGGAGAGAGTCTGAAATTGGCACATTCAGATCCACCCATTGCCAAAGTGATGTTAATGAAAGAATTTATTCAGAGCATGTTGTGGGAAATGAGATTCCTTCCTAGGAGAAACTTTGAAATTGGCCCTTTCAGATATTCCAACTGATGAAAGTGCTTACATTTGAAAACTTGTTGTGAATGAGTCTTGCACCAAGGCATCCAGAGGGAGAACTATGATAGTTTCAATGCCTCGCCAAAAACCTTTTGTCAGAAGTGGGATTTGAACCCACGCCTCCATTGGGAGACCAGAAACCTCACAAACTGAGACGGTCGAACACCCTTGAGTCTGGCGCCTTAGACCGCTCGGCCATTCTGACACGGTGCTGACGGCCCAAGGCAGATGTTACCGTGTCCAAAGTCATGTCAGTTCTCTGTTCTCCCAACATGTCATGCAATCCATTGTAGCATGTCTGTGTATGTTGATGGTCCAACAGAACATGGTCCGTGAGCGTGACCCCCAAGCCCCAGTGGCCTAATGGATAAGGCACTGGCCTCCTAAGCCAGGGATTGTGGGTTCGAGTCCCATCTGGGGTGCGCTTCAGCAGAGTGGCGCAGCGGAAGCGTGCTGGGCCCATAACCCAGAGGTCGATGGATCGAAACCATCCTCTGCTAAGAGCCCTTTTCTCGAAGGCTTGCATGGCTCCGGCTCTGAGGAAAGGCTGGCAGGACGTTATGCCGTTTCACCGCGATTGGAAAGGCAGTTGTACTATATTTCTTTATTACAAGTTGATTCAAGACACCTGAATCCTTGGCATGGTGCCAACGTTCTTCATCAGAGTGGCCTGCTATGCCAGGGACTGTAGGTTGAGTCGTGCCCGGGCTGCGTTCGAGCAGAGTGGCGCAGCGGAAGCGTGCTGGGCCCATAACCCAGAGGTCGATGGATCGAAACCATCCTCTGCTAGGTGTCCTTTAATTAAAAGCCTGCATGGCTCCGGCTCTGAGAAAACGCTGACAAAACATTACGTCGTTTCACCACGAGTCCTCGTCTTTGGAAAGGCAGCTGTACCTTGTTTCTTAATTACGAGTTTATTCAAGACACCTGAATCCTTGGCATGATGCCAACATTCTGCATCAGTGTGGCCTCCTAGGCTAGGGACGGTAGGTGGAGTCGCGCCCGGGGCACGTGTAAGCAGAGTGGCGCAGCGGAAGCGTGCTGGGCCCATAACCCAGAGGTCCATGGATCGAAACCATCCTCTGCTAGGAGACGTTTAGTTAAAAGCCTGCATGGCTCCGAGAAAACGCTGACAAGACATTACGTCGTTTCACAATGAGTCCTCATCTTTGCAAAGGCGGCTGTGCTTTTTTCCTAATTACAAGCCTATTCAAGACACCTGGAGCCTCATTTATAAAGCGCGCGTACGCACAGATTTGATCGTAAAGTGTGCGTCCCCAAAATCCACGGCAAAGGCCATATTTATTAAAACTGTCTTTGACGTGGAAAAGTGCCTAGCGCCATGTCAGGGTCTGAGCAGACGCACGCGCTTTTGCTTGTCCGATCGCTGTAGGTTGTTGGAAATATAAGCCATTTTTGCTGCTCTAAAAGGATTTAAACACTGACAGGCGCTCTTTTATATGTCAGTGGCATTAATTAGGCATCGATTAAAATTCCGCAACTGTTCAGCTGCGCACAATTTCAAGCTCATTTGCGATTTATAGATTTCACGTCTGAAAATGAGGCGTACGCGTGCTTTCTATGGGTACATTCGTTTTCATGAATCACACGTGCGCGCTTTTGAGAAAGGGGCCTGATCATCAATGCCATGGATGTGGGACATTTCTAGGAGAGAGTCTGAAATTGGCACATTCAGATCCACCCATTGCCAAAGTGATGTTAATGAAAGAATTTATTCAGAGCATGTTGTGGGTAATGAGATTCCTTCCTAGGAGAAACTTTGAAATTGGCCCTTTCAGATATTCCAACTGATGAAAGTGCTTACATTTGAAAACTTGTTGTGAATGAGTCTTGCACCAAGGCATCCAGAGGGAGAACTATGATAGTTTCAATGCCTCGCCAAAAACCTTTTGTCAGAAGTGGGATTTGAACCCACGCCCCCATTGGGAGACCAGAAACCTCACAAACTAAGAAGGTTGAACACCCTCGAGTCTGGCGCCTTAGACCGCGTGGCCATTCTGACACGGTGCTAACGGCCCAAGGCAGATGTTACCGTGTCCAAAGTCATGTCAGTTCTCTGTTCTCCCAACATGTCATGCAATCCATTGTAGCATGTCTGTGTATGTTGATGGTCCAACAGAACATGGTCCGTGTGCGTGACCCCCAAGCCCCAGTGGCCTAATGGATAAGGCACTGGCCTCCTAAGCCAGGGATTGTGGGTTCGAGTCCCATCTGGGGTGCGCTTCAGCAGAGTGGCGCAGCGGAAGCGTGCTGGGCCCATAACCCAGAGGTCGATGGATCGAAACCATCCTCTGCTAAGAGCCCTTTTCTCGAAGGCTTGCATGGCTCCGGCTCTGAGGAAAGGCTGGCAGGACGTTATGCCGTTTCACCGCGATTGGAAAGGCAGTTGTACTATATTTCTTTATTACAAGTTGATTCAAGACACCTGAATCCTTGGCATGGTGCCAACGCTCTTCATCAGAGTGGCCTGCTATGCCAGGGACTGTAGGTTGAGTCGTGCCCGGGTTGCGTTCGAGCAGAGTGGCGCAGCAGAAGCGTGCTCGGCCCATAACCCAGAGGTCGATGGATCGAAACCATCCTCTGCTAGGTGTCCTTTAATTAAAAGCCTGCATGGCTCCGGCTCTGAGAAAACGCTGACAAAACATTACGTCGTTTCACCACGAGTCCTCGTCTTTGGAAAGGCAGCTGTACCTTGTTTCTTAATTACGAGTTTATTCAAGACACCTGAATCCTTGGCATGATGCCAACATTCTGCATCAGTGTGGCCTCCTAGGCTAGGGACGGTAGGTGGAGTCGCGCCCGGGGCACGTGTAAGCAGAGTGGCGCAGCGGAAGCGTGCTGGGCCCATAACCCAGAGGTCGATGGATCGAAACCATCCTCTGCTAGGTGACCTTTAGTTAAAAGCCTGCATGGCTCCGAGAAAACGCTGACAAGACATTACGTCGTTTCACAATGAGTCCTCATCTTTGCAAAGGCGGCTGTGCTTTTTTCCTAAATACAAGCCTATTTAAGACACCTGGAGCCTCATTTATAAAGCGCGCGTACGCACAGATTTGATCGTAAAGTGTGCGTCCCCAAAATCCACGGCAAAGGCCATATTTATTAAAACTGTCTTTGACGTGGAAAAGTGCCTAGCGCCATGTCAGGGTCTGAGCAGACCCACGCGCTTTTGCTTGTCCGATCGCTGTAGGTTTTTGGAAATATAAGCCATTTTTGCTGCTCTAAAAGGATTTAAACACTGACAGGCGCTCTTTTATATGTCAGTGGCATTAATTAGGCATCGATTAAAAATCCGCAACTGTTCAGCTGCGCACAATTTCAAGCTCATTTGCGATTTATAGATTTCACGTCTGAAAGTGAGGCGTACGCGTGCTTTCTATGGGTACATTCGTTTTCATGAATCACACGTGCGCGCTTTTGAGAAAGGGGCCTGATCATCAATGCCATGGATGTGGGACATTTCTAGGAGAGAGTCTGAAATTGGCACATTCAGATCCACCCATTGCCAAAGTGATGTTAATGAAAGAATTTATTCAGAGCATGTTGTGGGAAATGAGATTCCTTCCTAGGAGAAACTTTGAAATTGGCCCTTTCAGATATTCCAACTGATGAAAGTGCTTACATTTGAAAACTTGTTGTGAATGAGTCTTGCACCAAGGCATCCAGAGGGAGAACTATGATAGTTTCAATGCCTCGCCAAAAACCTTTTGTCAGAAGTGGGATTTGAACCCACGCCTCCATTGGGAGACCAGAAACCTCACAAACTGAGAAGGTCGAACACCCTTGAGTCTGGCGCCTTAGACCGCTCGGCCATTCTGACACGGTGCTAACGGCCCAAGGCAGATGTTACCGTGTCCAAAGTCATGTCAGTTCTCTGTTCTCCCAACATGTCATGCAATCCATTGTAGCATGTCTGTGTATGTTGATGGTCCAACAGAACATGGTCCGTGTGCGTGACCCCCAAGCCCCAGTGGCCTAATGGATAAGGCACTGGCCTCCTAAGCCAGGGATTGTGGGTTCGAGTCCCATCTGGGGTGCGCTTCAACAGAGTGGCACAGCGGAAGCGTGCTGGGCCCATAACCCAGAGGTCGATGGATCGAAACCATCCTCTGCTAAGAGCCCTTTTCTCGAAGGCTTGCATGGCTCCGGCTCTGAGGAAAGGCTGGCAGGACGTTATGCCGTTTCACCGCGATTGGAAAGGCAGTTGTACTATATTTCTTTATTACAAGTTGATTCAAGACACCTGAATCCTTGGCATGGTGCCAACGTTCTTCATCAGAGTGGCCTGCTATGCCAGGGACTGTAGGTTGAGTCGTGCCCGGGCTGCGTTCGAGCAGAGTGGCGCAGCGGAAGCGTGCTGGGCCCATAACCCAGAGGTCGATGGATCGAAACCATCCTCTGCTAGGTGTCCTTTAATTAAAAGCCTGCATGGCTCCGGCTCTGAGAAAACGCTGACAAAACATTACGTTGTTTCACCACGAGTCCTCGTCTTTGGAAAGGCAGCTGTACCTTGTTTCTTAATTACGAGTTTATTCAAGACACCTGAATCCTTGGCATGATGCCAACATTCTGCATCAGTGTGGCCTCCTAGGCTAGGGACGGTAGGTGGAGTCGCGCCCGGGGCACGTGTAAGCAGAGTGGCGCAGCGGAAGCGTGCTGGGCCCATAACCCAGAGGTCGATGGATCGAAACCATCCTCTGCTAGGAGACTTTTTGTTAAAAGCCTGCATGGCTCCGAGAAAACGCTGACAAGACATTACGTCGTTTCACAATGAGTCCTCATCTTTGCAAAGGCGGCTGTGCTTTTTTCCTAATTACAAGCCTATTCAAGACACCTGGAGCCTCATTTATAAAGCGCGCGTACGCACAGATTTGATCGTAAAGTGTGCGTCCCCAAAATCCACGGCAAAGGCCATATTTATTAAAACTGTCTTTGACGTGGAAAAGTGCCTAGCGCCATGTCAGGGTCTGAGCAGACGCACGCGCTTTTGCTTGTCCGATCGCTGTAGGTTTTTGGAAATATAAGCCATTTTTGCTGCTCTAAAAGGATTTAAACACTGACAGGCGCTCTTTTATATGTCAGTGGCATTAATTAGGCATCGATTAAAATTCCGCAACTGTTCAGCTGCGCACAATTTCAAGCTCATTTGCGATTTATAGATTTCACGTCTGAAAGTGAGGCGTACGCGTGCTTTCTATGGGTACATTCGTTTTCATGAATCACACGTGCGCGCTTTTGAGAAAGGGGCCTGATCATCAATGCCATGGATGTGGGACATTTCTAGGAGAGAGTCTGAAATTGGCACATTCAGATCCACCCATTGCCAAAGTGATGTTAATGAAAGAATTTATTCAGAGCATGTTGTGGGAAATGAGATTCCTTCCTAGGAGAAACTTTGAAATTGGCCCTTTCAGATATTCCAACTGATGAAAGTGCTTACATTTGAAAACTTGTTGTGAATGAGTCTTGCACCAAGGCATCCAGAGGGAGAACTATGATAGTTTCAATGCCTCGCCAAAAACCTTTTGTCAGAAGTGGGATTTGAACCCACGCCCCCATTGGGAGACCAGAAACCTCACAAACTGAGAAGGTTGAACACCCTTGAGTCTGGCGCCTTAGACCGCGTGGCCATTCTGACACGGTGCTAACGGCCCAAGGCAGATGTTACCGTGTCCAAAGTCATGTCAGTTCTCTGTTCTCCCAACATGTCATGCAATCCATTGTAGCATGTCTGTGTATGTTGATGGTCCAACAGAACATGGTCCGTGTGCGTGACCCCCAAGCCCCAGTGGCCTAATGGATAAGGCACTGGCCTCCTAAGCCAGGGATTGTGGGTTCGAGTCCCATCTGGGGTGCGCTTCAACAGAGTGGCGCAGCGGAAGCGTGCTGGGCCCATAACCCAGAGGTCGATGGATCGAAACCATCCTCTGCTAAGAGCCCTTTTCTCGAAGGCTTGCATGGCTCCGGCTCTGAGGAAAGGCTGGCAGGACGTTATGCCGTTTCACCGCGATTGGAAAGGCAGTTGTACTATATTTCTTTATTACAAGTTGATTCAAGACACCTGAATCCTTGGCATGGTGCCAACGTTCTTCATCAGAGTGGCCTGCTATGCCAGGGACTGTAGGTTGAGTCGTGCCCGGGCTGCGTTCGAGCAGAGTGGCGCAGCGGAAGCGTGCTGGGCCCATAACCCAGAGGTCGATGGATCGAAACCATCCTCTGCTAGGTGTCCTTTAATTAAAAGCCTGCATGGCTCCGGCTCTGAGAAAACGCTGACAAAACATTACGTTGTTTCACCACGAGTCCTCGTCTTTGGAAAGGCAGCTGTACCTTGTTTCTTAATTACGAGTTTATTCAAGACACCTGAATCCTTGGCATGATGCCAACATTCTGCATCAGTGTGGCCTCCTAGGCTAGGGACGGTAGGTGGAGTCGCGCCCGGGGCACGTGTAAGCAGAGTGGCGCAGCGGAAGCGTGCTGGGCCCATAACCCAGAGGTCGATGGATCGAAACCATCCTCTGCTAGGAGACTTTTTGTTAAAAGCCTGCATGGCTCCGAGAAAACGCTGACAAGACATTACGTCGTTTCACAATGAGTCCTCATCTTTGCAAAGGCGGCTGTGCTTTTTTCCTAATTACAAGCCTATTCAAGACACCTGGAGCCTCATTTATAAAGCGCGCGTACGCACAGATTTGATCGTAAAGTGTGCGTCCCCAAAATCCACGGCAAAGGCCATATTTATTAAAACTGTCTTTGACGTGGAAAAGTGCCTAGCGCCATGTCAGGGTCTGAGCAGACGCACGCGCTTTTGCTTGTCCGATCGCTGTAGGTTTTTGGAAATATAAGCCATTTTTGCTGCTCTAAAAGGATTTAAACACTGACAGGCGCTCTTTTATATGTCAGTGGCATTAATTAGGCATCGATTAAAATTCCGCAACTGTTCAGCTGCGCACAATTTCAAGCTCATTTGCGATTTATAGATTTCACGTCTGAAAGTGAGGCGTACGCGTGCTTTCTATGGGTACATTCGTTTTCATGAATCACACGTGCGCGCTTTTGAGAAAGGGGCCTGATCATCAATGCCATGGATGTGGGACATTTCTAGGAGAGAGTCTGAAATTGGCACATTCAGATCCACCCATTGCCAAAGTGATGTTAATGAAAGAATTTATTCAGAGCATGTTGTGGGAAATGAGATTCCTTCCTAGGAGAAACTTTGAAATTGGCCCTTTCAGATATTCCAACTGATGAAAGTGCTTACATTTGAAAACTTGTTGTGAATGAGTCTTGCACCAAGGCATCCAGAGGGAGAACTATGATAGTTTCAATGCCTCGCCAAAAACCTTTTGTCAGAAGTGGGATTTGAACCCACGCCCCCATTGGGAGACCAGAAACCTCACAAACTGAGAAGGTTGAACACCCTTGAGTCTGGCGCCTTAGACCGCGTGGCCATTCTGACACGGTGCTAACGGCCCAAGGCAGATGTTACCGTGTCCAAAGTCATGTCAGTTCTCTGTTCTCCCAACATGTCATGCAATCCATTGTAGCATGTCTGTGTATGTTGATGGTCCAACAGAACATGGTCCGTGTGCGTGACCCCCAAGCCCCAGTGGCCTAATGGATAAGGCACTGGCCTCCTAAGCCAGGGATTGTGGGTTCGAGTCCCATCTGGGGTGCGCTTCAGCAGAGTGGCGCAGCGGAAGCGTGCTGGGCCCATAACCCAGAGGTCGATGGATCGAAACCATCCTCTGCTAAGAGCCCTTTTCTCGAAGGCTTGCATGGCTCCGGCTCTGAGGAAAGGCTGGCAGGACGTTATGCCGTTTCACCGCGATTGGAAAGGCAGTTGTACTATATTTCTTTATTACAAGTTGATTCAAGACACCTGAATCCTTGGCATGGTGCCAACGCTCTTCATCAGAGTGGCCTGCTATGCCAGGGACTGTAGGTTGAGTCGTGCCCGGGTTGCGTTCGAGCAGAGTGGCGCAGCGGAAGCGTGCTCGGCCCATAACCCAGAGGTCGATGGATCGAAACCATCCTCTGCTAGGTGTCCTTTAATTAAAAGCCTGCATGGCTCCGGCTCTGAGAAAACGCTGACAAAACATTACGTCGTTTCACCACGAGTCCTCGTCTTTGGAAAGGCAGCTGTACCTTGTTTCTTAATTACGAGTTTATTCAAGACACCTGAATCCTTGGCATGATGCCAACATTCTGCATCAGTGTGGCCTCCTAGGCTAGGGACGGTAGGTGGAGTCGCGCCCAGGGCACGTGTAAGCAGAGTGGCGCAGCGGAAGCGTGCTGGGCCCATAACCCAGGGGTCGATGGATCGAAACCATCCTCTGCTAGGTGACCTTTAGTTAAAAGCCTGCATGGCTCCGAGAAAACGCTGACAAGACATTACGTCGTTTCACAATGAGTCCTCATCTTTGCAAAGGCGGCTGTGCTTTTTTCCTAAATACAAGCCTATTTAAGACACCTGGAGCCTCATTTATAAAGCGCGCGTACGCACAGATTTGATCGTAAAGTGTGCGTCCCCAAAATCCACGGCAAAGGCCATATTTATTAAAACTGTCTTTGACGTGGAAAAGTGCCTAGCGCCATGTCAGGGTCTGAGCAGACCCACGCGCTTTTGCTTGTCCGATCGCTGTAGGTTTTTGGAAATATAAGCCATTTTTGCTGCTCTAAAAGGATTTAAACACTGACAGGCGCTCTTTTATATGTCAGTGGCATTAATTAGGCATCGATTAAAAATCCGCAACTGTTCAGCTGCGCACAATTTCAAGCTCATTTGCGATTTATAGATTTCACGTCTGAAAGCGAGGCGTACGCGTGCTTTCTATGGGTACATTCGTTTTCATGAATCACACGTGCGCGCTTTTGAGAAAGGGGCCTGATCATCAATGCCATGGATGTGGGACATTTCTAGGAGAGAGTCTGAAATTGGCACATTCAGATCCACCCATTGCCAAAGTGATGTTAATGAAAGAATTTATTCAGAGCATGTTGTGGGAAATGAGATTCCTTCCTAGGAGAAACTTTGAAATTGGCCCTTTCAGATATTCCAACTGATGAAAGTGCTTACATTTGAAAACTTGTTGTGAATGAGTCTTGCACCAAGGCATCCAGAGGGAGAACTATGATAGTTTCAATGCCTCGCCAAAAACCTTTTGTCAGAAGTGGGATTTGAACCCACGCCTCCATTGGGAGACCAGAAACCTCACAAACTGAGACGGTCGAACACCCTTGAGTCTGGCGCCTTAGACCGCTCGGCCATTCTGACACGGTGCTGACGGCCCAAGGCAGATGTTACCGTGTCCAAAGTCATGTCAGTTCTCTGTTCTCCCAACATGTCATGCAATCCATTGTAGCATGTCTGTGTATGTTGATGGTCCAACAGAACATGGTCCGTGAGCGTGACCCCCAAGCCCCAGTGGCCTAATGGATAAGGCACTGGCCTCCTAAGCCAGGGATTGTGGGTTCGAGTCCCATCTGGGGTGCGCTTCAGCAGAGTGGCGCAGCGGAAGCGTGCTGGGCCCATAACCCAGAGGTCGATGGATCGAAACCATCCTCTGCTAAGAGCCCTTTTCTCGAAGGCTTGCATGGCTCCGGCTCTGAGGAAAGGCTGGCAGGACGTTATGCCGTTTCACCGCGATTGGAAAGGCAGTTGTACTATATTTCTTTATTACAAGTTGATTCAAGACACCTGAATCCTTGGCATGGTGCCAACGTTCTTCATCAGAGTGGCCTGCTATGCCAGGGACTGTAGGTTGAGTCGTGCCCGGGCTGCGTTCGAGCAGAGTGGCGCAGCGGAAGCGTGCTGGGCCCATAACCCAGAGGTCGATGGATCGAAACCATCCTCTGCTAGGTGTCCTTTAATTAAAAGCCTGCATGGCTCCGGCTCTGAGAAAACGCTGACAAAACATTACGTCGTTTCACCACGAGTCCTCGTCTTTGGAAAGGCAGCTGTACCTTGTTTCTTAATTACGAGTTTATTCAAGACACCTGAATCCTTGGCATGATGCCAACATTCTGCATCAGTGTGGCCTCCTAGGCTAGGGACGGTAGGTGGAGTCGCGCCCGGGGCACGTGTAAGCAGAGTGGCGCAGCGGAAGCGTGCTGGGCCCATAACCCAGAGGTCCATGGATCGAAACCATCCTCTGCTAGGAGACGTTTAGTTAAAAGCCTGCATGGCTCCGAGAAAACGCTGACAAGACATTACGTCGTTTCACAATGAGTCCTCATCTTTGCAAAGGCGGCTGTGCTTTTTTCCTAATTACAAGCCTATTCAAGACACCTGGAGCCTCATTTATAAAGCGCGCGTACGCACAGATTTGATCGTAAAGTGTGCGTCCCCAAAATCCACGGCAAAGGCCATATTTATTAAAACTGTCTTTGACGTGGAAAAGTGCCTAGCGCCATGTCAGGGTCTGAGCAGACGCACGCGCTTTTGCTTGTCCGATCGCTGTAGGTTTTTGGAAATATAAGCCATTTTTGCTGCTCTAAAAGGATTTAAACACTGACAGGCGCTCTTTTATATGTCAGTGGCATTAATTAGGCATCGATTAAAATTCCGCAACTGTTCAGCTGCGCACAATTTCAAGCTCATTTGCGATTTATAGATTTCACGTCTGAAAGTGAGGCGTACGCGTGCTTTCTATGGGTACATTCGTTTTCATGAATCACACGTGCGCGCTTTTGAGAAAGGGGCCTGATCATCAATGCCATGGATGTGGGACATTTCTAGGAGAGAGTCTGAAATTGGCACATTCAGATCCACCCATTGCCAAAGTGATGTTAATGAAAGAATTTATTCAGAGCATGTTGTGGGAAATGAGATTCCTTCCTAGGAGAAACTTTGAAATTGGCCCTTTCAGATATTCCAACTGATGAAAGTGCTTACATTTGAAAACTTGTTGTGAATGAGTCTTGCACCAAGGCATCCAGAGGGAGAACTATGATAGTTTCAATGCCTCGCCAAAAAACTTTTGTCAGAAGTGGGATTTGAACCCACGCCCCCATTGGGAGACCAGAAACCTCACAAACTGAGAAGGTTGAACACCCTTGAGTCTGGCGCCTTAGACCGCGTGGCCATTCTGACACGGTGCTAACGGCCCAAGGCAGATGTTACCGTGTCCAAAGTCATGTCAGTTCTCTGTTCTCCCAACATGTCATGCAATCCATTGTAGCATGTCTGTGTATGTTGATGGTCCAACAGAACATGGTCCGTGTGCGTGACCCCCAAGCCCCAGTGGCCTAATGGATAAGGCACTGGCCTCCTAAGCCAGGGATTGTGGGTTCGAGTCCCATCTGGGGTGCGCTTCAACAGAGTGGCGCAGCGGAAGCGTGCTGGGCCCATAACCCAGAGGTCGATGGATCGAAACCATCCTCTGCTAAGAGCCCTTTTCTCGAAGGCTTGCATGGCTCCGGCTCTGAGGAAAGGCTGGCAGGACGTTATGCCGTTTCACCGCGATTGGAAAGGCAGTTGTACTATATTTCTTTATTACAAGTTGATTCAAGACACCTGAATCCTTGGCATGGTGCCAACGTTCTTCATCAGAGTGGCCTGCTATGCCAGGGACTGTAGGTTGAGTCGTGCCCGGGCTGCGTTCGAGCAGAGTGGCGCAGCGGAAGCGTGCTGGGCCCATAACCCAGAGGTCGATGGATCGAAACCATCCTCTGCTAGGTGTCCTTTAATTAAAAGCCTGCATGGCTCCGGCTCTGAGAAAACGCTGACAAAACATTACGTTGTTTCACCACGAGTCCTCGTCTTTGGAAAGGCAGCTGTACCTTGTTTCTTAATTACGAGTTTATTCAAGACACCTGAATCCTTGGCATGATGCCAACATTCTGCATCAGTGTGGCCTCCTAGGCTAGGGACGGTAGGTGGAGTCGCGCCCGGGGCACGTGTAAGCAGAGTGGCGCAGCGGAAGCGTGCTGGGCCCATAACCCAGAGGTCGATGGATCGAAACCATCCTCTGCTAGGAGACTTTTTGTTAAAAGCCTGCATGGCTCCGAGAAAACGCTGACAAGACATTACGTCGTTTCACAATGAGTCCTCATCTTTGCAAAGGCGGCTGTGCTTTTTTCCTAATTACAAGCCTATTCAAGACACCTGGAGCCTCATTTATAAAGCGCGCGTACGCACAGATTTGATCGTAAAGTGTGCGTCCCCAAAATCCACGGCAAAGGCCATATTTATTAAAACTGTCTTTGACGTGGAAAAGTGCCTAGCGCCATGTCAGGGTCTGAGCAGACGCACGCGCTTTTGCTTGTCCGATCGCTGTAGGTTTTTGGAAATATAAGCCATTTTTGCTGCTCTAAAAGGATTTAAACACTGACAGGCGCTCTTTTATATGTCAGTGGCATTAATTAGGCATCGATTAAAATTCCGCAACTGTTCAGCTGCGCACAATTTCAAGCTCATTTGCGATTTATAGATTTCACGTCTGAAAGTGAGGCGTACGCGTGCTTTCTATGGGTACATTCGTTTTCATGAATCACACGTGCGCGCTTTTGAGAAAGGGGCCTGATCATCAATGCCATGGATGTGGGACATTTCTAGGAGAGAGTCTGAAATTGGCACATTCAGATCCACCCATTGCCAAAGTGATGTTAATGAAAGAATTTATTCAGAGCATGTTGTGGGAAATGAGATTCCTTCCTAGGAGAAACTTTGAAATTGGCCCTTTCAGATATTCCAACTGATGAAAGTGCTTACATTTGAAAACTTGTTGTGAATGAGTCTTGCACCAAGGCATCCAGAGGGAGAACTATGATAGTTTCAATGCCTCGCCAAAAACCTTTTGTCAGAAGTGGGATTTGAACCCACGCCCCCATTGGGAGACCAGAAACCTCACAAACTGAGAAGGTTGAACACCCTTGAGTCTGGCGCCTTAGACCGCGTGGCCATTCTGACACGGTGCTAACGGCCCAAGGCAGATGTTACCGTGTCCAAAGTCATGTCAGTTCTCTGTTCTCCCAACATGTCATGCAATCCATTGTAGCATGTCTGTGTATGTTGATGGTCCAACAGAACATGGTCCGTGTGCGTGACCCCCAAGCCCCAGTGGCCTAATGGATAAGGCACTGGCCTCCTAAGCCAGGGATTGTGGGTTCGAGTCCCATCTGGGGTGCGCTTCAGCAGAGTGGCGCAGCGGAAGCGTGCTGGGCCCATAACCCAGAGGTCGATGGATCGAAACCATCCTCTGCTAAGAGCCCTTTTCTCGAAGGCTTGCATGGCTCCGGCTCTGAGGAAAGGCTGGCAGGACGTTATGCCGTTTCACCGCGATTGGAAAGGCAGTTGTACTATATTTCTTTATTACAAGTTGATTCAAGACACCTGAATCCTTGGCATGGTGCCAACGCTCTTCATCAGAGTGGCCTGCTATGCCAGGGACTGTAGGTTGAGTCGTGCCCGGGTTGCGTTCGAGCAGAGTGGCGCAGCGGAAGCGTGCTCGGCCCATAACCCAGAGGTCGATGGATCGAAACCATCCTCTGCTAGGTGTCCTTTAATTAAAAGCCTGCATGGCTCCGGCTCTGAGAAAACGCTGACAAAACATTACGTCGTTTCACCACGAGTCCTCGTCTTTGGAAAGGCAGCTGTACCTTGTTTCTTAATTACGAGTTTATTCAAGACACCTGAATCCTTGGCATGATGCCAACATTCTGCATCAGTGTGGCCTCCTAGGCTAGGGACGGTAGGTGGAGTCGCGCCCAGGGCACGTGTAAGCAGAGTGGCGCAGCGGAAGCGTGCTGGGCCCATAACCCAGGGGTCGATGGATCGAAACCATCCTCTGCTAGGTGACCTTTAGTTAAAAGCCTGCATGGCTCCGAGAAAACGCTGACAAGACATTACGTCGTTTCACAATGAGTCCTCATCTTTGCAAAGGCGGCTGTGCTTTTTTCCTAAATACAAGCCTATTTAAGACACCTGGAGCCTCATTTATAAAGCGCGCGTACGCACAGATTTGATCGTAAAGTGTGCGTCCCCAAAATCCACGGCAAAGGCCATATTTATTAAAACTGTCTTTGACGTGGAAAAGTGCCTAGCGCCATGTCAGGGTCTGAGCAGACCCACGCGCTTTTGCTTGTCCGATCGCTGTAGGTTTTTGGAAATATAAGCCATTTTTGCTGCTCTAAAAGGATTTAAACACTGACAGGCGCTCTTTTATATGTCAGTGGCATTAATTAGGCATCGATTAAAAATCCGCAACTGTTCAGCTGCGCACAATTTCAAGCTCATTTGCGATTTATAGATTTCACGTCTGAAAGCGAGGCGTACGCGTGCTTTCTATGGGTACATTCGTTTTCATGAATCACACGTGCGCGCTTTTGAGAAAGGGGCCTGATCATCAATGCCATGGATGTGGGACATTTCTAGGAGAGAGTCTGAAATTGGCACATTCAGATCCACCCATTGCCAAAGTGATGTTAATGAAAGAATTTATTCAGAGCATGTTGTGGGAAATGAGATTCCTTCCTAGGAGAAACTTTGAAATTGGCCCTTTCAGATATTCCAACTGATGAAAGTGCTTACATTTGAAAACTTGTTGTGAATGAGTCTTGCACCAAGGCATCCAGAGGGAGAACTATGATAGTTTCAATGCCTCGCCAAAAACCTTTTGTCAGAAGTGGGATTTGAACCCACGCCTCCATTGGGAGACCAGAAACCTCACAAACTGAGACGGTCGAACACCCTTGAGTCTGGCGCCTTAGACCGCTCGGCCATTCTGACACGGTGCTGACGGCCCAAGGCAGATGTTACCGTGTCCAAAGTCATGTCAGTTCTCTGTTCTCCCAACATGTCATGCAATCCATTGTAGCATGTCTGTGTATGTTGATGGTCCAACAGAACATGGTCCGTGAGCGTGACCCCCAAGCCCCAGTGGCCTAATGGATAAGGCACTGGCCTCCTAAGCCAGGGATTGTGGGTTCGAGTCCCATCTGGGGTGCGCTTCAGCAGAGTGGCGCAGCGGAAGCGTGCTGGGCCCATAACCCAGAGGTCGATGGATCGAAACCATCCTCTGCTAAGAGCCCTTTTCTCGAAGGCTTGCATGGCTCCGGCTCTGAGGAAAGGCTGGCAGGACGTTATGCCGTTTCACCGCGATTGGAAAGGCAGTTGTACTATATTTCTTTATTACAAGTTGATTCAAGACACCTGAATCCTTGGCATGGTGCCAACGTTCTTCATCAGAGTGGCCTGCTATGCCAGGGACTGTAGGTTGAGTCGTGCCCGGGCTGCGTTCGAGCAGAGTGGCGCAGCGGAAGCGTGCTGGGCCCATAACCCAGAGGTCGATGGATCGAAACCATCCTCTGCTAGGTGTCCTTTAATTAAAAGCCTGCATGGCTCCGGCTCTGAGAAAACGCTGACAAAACATTACGTCGTTTCACCACGAGTCCTCGTCTTTGGAAAGGCAGCTGTACCTTGTTTCTTAATTACGAGTTTATTCAAGACACCTGAATCCTTGGCATGATGCCAACATTCTGCATCAGTGTGGCCTCCTAGGCTAGGGACGGTAGGTGGAGTCGCGCCCGGGGCACGTGTAAGCAGAGTGGCGCAGCGGAAGCGTGCTGGGCCCATAACCCAGAGGTCCATGGATCGAAACCATCCTCTGCTAGGAGACGTTTAGTTAAAAGCCTGCATGGCTCCGAGAAAACGCTGACAAGACATTACGTCGTTTCACAATGAGTCCTCATCTTTGCAAAGGCGGCTGTGCTTTTTTCCTAATTACAAGCCTATTCAAGACACCTGGAGCCTCATTTATAAAGCGCGCGTACGCACAGATTTGATCGTAAAGTGTGCGTCCCCAAAATCCACGGCAAAGGCCATATTTATTAAAACTGTCTTTGACGTGGAAAAGTGCCTAGCGCCATGTCAGGGTCTGAGCAGACGCACGCGCTTTTGCTTGTCCGATCGCTGTAGGTTTTTGGAAATATAAGCCATTTTTGCTGCTCTAAAAGGATTTAAACACTGACAGGCGCTCTTTTATATGTCAGTGGCATTAATTAGGCATCGATTAAAATTCCGCAACTGTTCAGCTGCGCACAATTTCAAGCTCATTTGCGATTTATAGATTTCACGTCTGAAAGTGAGGCGTACGCGTGCTTTCTATGGGTACATTCGTTTTCATGAATCACACGTGCGCGCTTTTGAGAAAGGGGCCTGATCATCAATGCCATGGATGTGGGACATTTCTAGGAGAGAGTCTGAAATTGGCACATTCAGATCCACCCATTGCCAAAGTGATGTTAATGAAAGAATTTATTCAGAGCATGTTGTGGGAAATGAGATTCCTTCCTAGGAGAAACTTTGAAATTGGCCCTTTCAGATATTCCAACTGATGAAAGTGCTTACATTTGAAAACTTGTTGTGAATGAGTCTTGCACCAAGGCATCCAGAGGGAGAACTATGATAGTTTCAATGCCTCGCCAAAAAACTTTTGTCAGAAGTGGGATTTGAACCCACGCCCCCATTGGGAGACCAGAAACCTCACAAACTGAGAAGGTTGAACACCCTTGAGTCTGGCGCCTTAGACCGCGTGGCCATTCTGACACGGTGCTAACGGCCCAAGGCAGATGTTACCGTGTCCAAAGTCATGTCAGTTCTCTGTTCTCCCAACATGTCATGCAATCCATTGTAGCATGTCTGTGTATGTTGATGGTCCAACAGAACATGGTCCGTGTGCGTGACCCCCAAGCCCCAGTGGCCTAATGGATAAGGCACTGGCCTCCTAAGCCAGGGATTGTGGGTTCGAGTCCCATCTGGGGTGCGCTTCAACAGAGTGGCGCAGCGGAAGCGTGCTGGGCCCATAACCCAGAGGTCGATGGATCGAAACCATCCTCTGCTAAGAGCCCTTTTCTCGAAGGCTTGCATGGCTCCGGCTCTGAGGAAAGGCTGGCAGGACGTTATGCCGTTTCACCGCGATTGGAAAGGCAGTTGTACTATATTTCTTTATTACAAGTTGATTCAAGACACCTGAATCCTTGGCATGGTGCCAACGTTCTTCATCAGAGTGGCCTGCTATGCCAGGGACTGTAGGTTGAGTCGTGCCCGGGCTGCGTTCGAGCAGAGTGGCGCAGCGGAAGCGTGCTGGGCCCATAACCCAGAGGTCGATGGATCGAAACCATCCTCTGCTAGGTGTCCTTTAATTAAAAGCCTGCATGGCTCCGGCTCTGAGAAAACGCTGACAAAACATTACGTTGTTTCACCACGAGTCCTCGTCTTTGGAAAGGCAGCTGTACCTTGTTTCTTAATTACGAGTTTATTCAAGACACCTGAATCCTTGGCATGATGCCAACATTCTGCATCAGTGTGGCCTCCTAGGCTAGGGACGGTAGGTGGAGTCGCGCCCGGGGCACGTGTAAGCAGAGTGGCGCAGCGGAAGCGTGCTGGGCCCATAACCCAGAGGTCGATGGATCGAAACCATCCTCTGCTAGGAGACTTTTTGTTAAAAGCCTGCATGGCTCCGAGAAAACGCTGACAAGACATTACGTCGTTTCACAATGAGTCCTCATCTTTGCAAAGGCGGCTGTGCTTTTTTCCTAATTACAAGCCTATTCAAGACACCTGGAGCCTCATTTATAAAGCGCGCGTACGCACAGATTTGATCGTAAAGTGTGCGTCCCCAAAATCCACGGCAAAGGCCATATTTATTAAAACTGTCTTTGACGTGGAAAAGTGCCTAGCGCCATGTCAGGGTCTGAGCAGACGCACGCGCTTTTGCTTGTCCGATCGCTGTAGGTTTTTGGAAATATAAGCCATTTTTGCTGCTCTAAAAGGATTTAAACACTGACAGGCGCTCTTTTATATGTCAGTGGCATTAATTAGGCATCGATTAAAATTCCGCAACTGTTCAGCTGCGCACAATTTCAAGCTCATTTGCGATTTATAGATTTCACGTCTGAAAGTGAGGCGTACGCGTGCTTTCTATGGGTACATTCGTTTTCATGAATCACACGTGCGCGCTTTTGAGAAAGGGGCCTGATCATCAATGCCATGGATGTGGGACATTTCTAGGAGAGAGTCTGAAATTGGCACATTCAGATCCACCCATTGCCAAAGTGATGTTAATGAAAGAATTTATTCAGAGCATGTTGTGGGAAATGAGATTCCTTCCTAGGAGAAACTTTGAAATTGGCCCTTTCAGATATTCCAACTGATGAAAGTGCTTACATTTGAAAACTTGTTGTGAATGAGTCTTGCACCAAGGCATCCAGAGGGAGAACTATGATAGTTTCAATGCCTCGCCAAAAACCTTTTGTCAGAAGTGGGATTTGAACCCACGCCCCCATTGGGAGACCAGAAACCTCACAAACTGAGAAGGTTGAACACCCTTGAGTCTGGCGCCTTAGACCGCGTGGCCATTCTGACACGGTGCTAACGGCCCAAGGCAGATGTTACCGTGTCCAAAGTCATGTCAGTTCTCTGTTCTCCCAACATGTCATGCAATCCATTGTAGCATGTCTGTGTATGTTGATGGTCCAACAGAACATGGTCCGTGTGCGTGACCCCCAAGCCCCAGTGGCCTAATGGATAAGGCACTGGCCTCCTAAGCCAGGGATTGTGGGTTCGAGTCCCATCTGGGGTGCGCTTCAGCAGAGTGGCGCAGCGGAAGCGTGCTGGGCCCATAACCCAGAGGTCGATGGATCGAAACCATCCTCTGCTAAGAGCCCTTTTCTCGAAGGCTTGCATGGCTCCGGCTCTGAGGAAAGGCTGGCAGGACGTTATGCCGTTTCACCGCGATTGGAAAGGCAGTTGTACTATATTTCTTTATTACAAGTTGATTCAAGACACCTGAATCCTTGGCATGGTGCCAACGCTCTTCATCAGAGTGGCCTGCTATGCCAGGGACTGTAGGTTGAGTCGTGCCCGGGTTGCGTTCGAGCAGAGTGGCGCAGCGGAAGCGTGCTCGGCCCATAACCCAGAGGTCGATGGATCGAAACCATCCTCTGCTAGGTGTCCTTTAATTAAAAGCCTGCATGGCTCCGGCTCTGAGAAAACGCTGACAAAACATTACGTCGTTTCACCACGAGTCCTCGTCTTTGGAAAGGCAGCTGTACCTTGTTTCTTAATTACGAGTTTATTCAAGACACCTGAATCCTTGGCATGATGCCAACATTCTGCATCAGTGTGGCCTCCTAGGCTAGGGACGGTAGGTGGAGTCGCGCCCAGGGCACGTGTAAGCAGAGTGGCGCAGCGGAAGCGTGCTGGGCCCATAACCCAGGGGTCGATGGATCGAAACCATCCTCTGCTAGGTGACCTTTAGTTAAAAGCCTGCATGGCTCCGAGAAAACGCTGACAAGACATTACGTCGTTTCACAATGAGTCCTCATCTTTGCAAAGGCGGCTGTGCTTTTTTCCTAAATACAAGCCTATTTAAGACACCTGGAGCCTCATTTATAAAGCGCGCGTACGCACAGATTTGATCGTAAAGTGTGCGTCCCCAAAATCCACGGCAAAGGCCATATTTATTAAAACTGTCTTTGACGTGGAAAAGTGCCTAGCGCCATGTCAGGGTCTGAGCAGACCCACGCGCTTTTGCTTGTCCGATCGCTGTAGGTTTTTGGAAATATAAGCCATTTTTGCTGCTCTAAAAGGATTTAAACACTGACAGGCGCTCTTTTATATGTCAGTGGCATTAATTAGGCATCGATTAAAAATCCGCAACTGTTCAGCTGCGCACAATTTCAAGCTCATTTGCGATTTATAGATTTCACGTCTGAAAGCGAGGCGTACGCGTGCTTTCTATGGGTACATTCGTTTTCATGAATCACACGTGCGCGCTTTTGAGAAAGGGGCCTGATCATCAATGCCATGGATGTGGGACATTTCTAGGAGAGAGTCTGAAATTGGCACATTCAGATCCACCCATTGCCAAAGTGATGTTAATGAAAGAATTTATTCAGAGCATGTTGTGGGAAATGAGATTCCTTCCTAGGAGAAACTTTGAAATTGGCCCTTTCAGATATTCCAACTGATGAAAGTGCTTACATTTGAAAACTTGTTGTGAATGAGTCTTGCACCAAGGCATCCAGAGGGAGAACTATGATAGTTTCAATGCCTCGCCAAAAACCTTTTGTCAGAAGTGGGATTTGAACCCACGCCTCCATTGGGAGACCAGAAACCTCACAAACTGAGACGGTCGAACACCCTTGAGTCTGGCGCCTTAGACCGCTCGGCCATTCTGACACGGTGCTGACGGCCCAAGGCAGATGTTACCGTGTCCAAAGTCATGTCAGTTCTCTGTTCTCCCAACATGTCATGCAATCCATTGTAGCATGTCTGTGTATGTTGATGGTCCAACAGAACATGGTCCGTGAGCGTGACCCCCAAGCCCCAGTGGCCTAATGGATAAGGCACTGGCCTCCTAAGCCAGGGATTGTGGGTTCGAGTCCCATCTGGGGTGCGCTTCAGCAGAGTGGCGCAGCGGAAGCGTGCTGGGCCCATAACCCAGAGGTCGATGGATCGAAACCATCCTCTGCTAAGAGCCCTTTTCTCGAAGGCTTGCATGGCTCCGGCTCTGAGGAAAGGCTGGCAGGACGTTATGCCGTTTCACCGCGATTGGAAAGGCAGTTGTACTATATTTCTTTATTACAAGTTGATTCAAGACACCTGAATCCTTGGCATGGTGCCAACGTTCTTCATCAGAGTGGCCTGCTATGCCAGGGACTGTAGGTTGAGTCGTGCCCGGGCTGCGTTCGAGCAGAGTGGCGCAGCGGAAGCGTGCTGGGCCCATAACCCAGAGGTCGATGGATCGAAACCATCCTCTGCTAGGTGTCCTTTAATTAAAAGCCTGCATGGCTCCGGCTCTGAGAAAACGCTGACAAAACATTACGTCGTTTCACCACGAGTCCTCGTCTTTGGAAAGGCAGCTGTACCTTGTTTCTTAATTACGAGTTTATTCAAGACACCTGAATCCTTGGCATGATGCCAACATTCTGCATCAGTGTGGCCTCCTAGGCTAGGGACGGTAGGTGGAGTCGCGCCCGGGGCACGTGTAAGCAGAGTGGCGCAGCGGAAGCGTGCTGGGCCCATAACCCAGAGGTCCATGGATCGAAACCATCCTCTGCTAGGAGACGTTTAGTTAAAAGCCTGCATGGCTCCGAGAAAACGCTGACAAGACATTACGTCGTTTCACAATGAGTCCTCATCTTTGCAAAGGCGGCTGTGCTTTTTTCCTAAATACAAGCCTATTTAAGACACCTGGAGCCTCATTTATAAAGCGCGCGTACGCACAGATTTGATCGTAAAGTGTGCGTCCCCAAAATCCACGGCAAAGGCCATATTTATTAAAACTGTCTTTGACGTGGAAAAGTGCCTAGCGCCATGTCAGGGTCTGAGCAGACCCACGCGCTTTTGCTTGTCCGATCGCTGTAGGTTTTTGGAAATATAAGCCATTTTTGCTGCTCTAAAAGGATTTAAACACTGACAGGCGCTCTTTTATATGTCAGTGGCATTAATTAGGCATCGATTAAAAATCCGCAACTGTTCAGCTGCGCACAATTTCAAGCTCATTTGCGATTTATAGATTTCACGTCTGAAAGTGAGGCGTACGCGTGCTTTCTATGGGTACATTCGTTTTCATGAATCACACGTGCGCGCTTTTGAGAAAGGGGCCTGATCATCAATGCCATGGATGTGGGACATTTCTAGGAGAGAGTCTGAAATTGGCACATTCAGATCCACCCATTGCCAAAGTGATGTTAATGAAAGAATTTATTCAGAGCATGTTGTGGGAAATGAGATTCCTTCCTAGGAGAAACTTTGAAATTGGCCCTTTCAGATATTCCAACTGATGAAAGTGCTTACATTTGAAAACTTGTTGTGAATGAGTCTTGCACCAAGGCATCCAGAGGGAGAACTATGATAGTTTCAATGCCTCGCCAAAAACCTTTTGTCAGAAGTGGGATTTGAACCCACGCCCCCATTGGGAGACCAGAAACCTCACAAACTGAGAAGGTCGAACACCCTTGAGTCTGGCGCCTTAGACCGCGTGGCCATTCTGACACGGTGCTAACGGCCCAAGGCAGATGTTACCGTGTCCAAAGTCATGTCAGTTCTCTGTTCTCCCAACATGTCATGCAATCCATTGTAGCATGTCTGTGTATGTTGATGGTCCAACAGAACATGGTCCGTGTGCGTGACCCCCAAGCCCCAGTGGCCTAATGGATAAGGCACTGGCCTCCTAAGCCAGGGATTGTGGGTTCGAGTCCCATCTGGGGTGCGCTTCAGCGGAGTGGCGCAGCGGAAGCGTGCTGGGCCCATAACCCAGAGGTCGATGGATCGAAACCATCCTCTGCTAAGAGCCCTTTTCTCGAAGGCTTGCATGGCTCCGGCTCTGAGGAAAGGCTGGCAGGACGTTATGCCGTTTCACCGCGATTGGAAAGGCAGTTGTACTATATTTCTTTATTACAAGTTGATTCAAGACACCTGAATCCTTGGCATGGTGCCAACGCTCTTCATCAGAGTGGCCTGCTATGCCAGGGACTGTAGGTTGAGTCGTGCCCGGGTTGCGTTCGAGCAGAGTGGCGCAGCGGAAGCGTGCTCGGCCCATAACCCAGAGGTCGATGGATCGAAACCATCCTCTGCTAGGTGTCCTTTAATTAAAAGCCTGCATGGCTCCGGCTCTGAGAAAACGCTGACAAAACATTACGTCGTTTCACCACGAGTCCTCGTCTTTGGAAAGGCAGCTGTACCTTGTTTCTTAATTACGAGTTTATTCAAGACACCTGAATCCTTGGCATGATGCCAACATTCTGCATCAGTGTGGCCTCCTAGGCTAGGGACGGTAGGTGGAGTCGCGCCCGGGGCACGTGTAAGCAGAGTGGCGCAGCGGAAGCGTGCTGGGCCCATAACCCAGAGGTCGATGGATCGAAACCATCCTCTGCTAGGTGACCTTTAGTTAAAAGCCTGCATGGCTCCGAGAAAACGCTGACAAGACATTACGTCGTTTCACAATGAGTCCTCATCTTTGCAAAGGCGGCTGTGCTTTTTTCCTAAATACAAGCCTATTTAAGACACCTGGAGCCTCATTTATAAAGCGCGCGTACGCACAGATTTGATCGTAAAGTGTGCGTCCCCAAAATCCACGGCAAAGGCCATATTTATTAAAACTGTCTTTGACGTGGAAAAGTGCCTAGCGCCATGTCAGGGTCTGAGCAGACCCACGCGCTTTTGCTTGTCCGATCGCTGTAGGTTTTTGGAAATATAAGCCATTTTTGCTGCTCTAAAAGGATTTAAACACTGACAGGCGCTCTTTTATATGTCAGTGGCATTAATTAGGCATCGATTAAAAATCCGCAACTGTTCAGCTGCGCACAATTTCAAGCTCATTTGCGATTTATAGATTTCACGTCTGAAAGTGAGGCGTACGCGTGCTTTCTATGGGTACATTCGTTTTCATGAATCACACGTGCGCGCTTTTGAGAAAGGGGCCTGATCATCAATGCCATGGATGTGGGACATTTCTAGGAGAGAGTCTGAAATTGGCACATTCAGATCCACCCATTGCCAAAGTGATGTTAATGAAAGAATTTATTCAGAGCATGTTGTGGGAAATGAGATTCCTTCCTAGGAGAAACTTTGAAATTGGCCCTTTCAGATATTCCAACTGATGAAAGTGCTTACATTTGAAAACTTGTTGTGAATGAGTCTTGCACCAAGGCATCCAGAGGGAGAACTATGATAGTTTCAATGCCTCGCCAAAAACCTTTTGTCAGAAGTGGGATTTGAACCCACGCCTCCATTGGGAGACCAGAAACCTCACAAACTGAGAAGGTCGAACACCCTTGAGTCTGGCGCCTTAGACCGCTCGGCCATTCTGACACGGTGCTAACGGCCCAAGGCAGATGTTACCGTGTCCAAAGTCATGTCAGTTCTCTGTTCTCCCAACATGTCATGCAATCCATTGTAGCATGTCTGTGTATGTTGATGGTCCAACAGAACATGGTCCGTGTGCGTGACCCCCAAGCCCCAGTGGCCTAATGGATAAGGCACTGGCCTCCTAAGCCAGGGATTGTGGGTTCGAGTCCCATCTGGGGTGCGCTTCAACAGAGTGGCGCAGCGGAAGCGTGCTGGGCCCATAACCCAGAGGTCGATGGATCGAAACCATCCTCTGCTAAGAGCCCTTTTCTCGAAGGCTTGCATGGCTCCGGCTCTGAGGAAAGGCTGGCAGGACGTTATGCCGTTTCACCGCGATTGGAAAGGCAGTTGTACTATATTTCTTTATTACAAGTTGATTCAAGACACCTGAATCCTTGGCATGGTGCCAACGTTCTTCATCAGAGTGGCCTGCTATGCCAGGGACTGTAGGTTGAGTCGTGCCCGGGCTGCGTTCGAGCAGAGTGGCGCAGCGGAAGCGTGCTGGGCCCATAACCCAGAGGTCGATGGATCGAAACCATCCTCTGCTAGGTGTCCTTTAATTAAAAGCCTGCATGGCTCCGGCTCTGAGAAAACGCTGACAAAACATTACGTTGTTTCACCACGAGTCCTCGTCTTTGGAAAGGCAGCTGTACCTTGTTTCTTAATTACGAGTTTATTCAAGACACCTGAATCCTTGGCATGATGCCAACATTCTGCATCAGTGTGGCCTCCTAGGCTAGGGACGGTAGGTGGAGTCGCGCCCGGGGCACGTGTAAGCAGAGTGGCGCAGCGGAAGCGTGCTGGGCCCATAACCCAGAGGTCGATGGATCGAAACCATCCTCTGCTAGGAGACTTTTTGTTAAAAGCCTGCATGGCTCCGAGAAAACGCTGACAAGACATTACGTCGTTTCACAATGAGTCCTCATCTTTGCAAAGGCGGCTGTGCTTTTTTCCTAATTACAAGCCTATTCAAGACACCTGGAGCCTCATTTATAAAGCGCGCGTACGCACAGATTTGATCGTAAAGTGTGCGTCCCCAAAATCCACGGCAAAGGCCATATTTATTAAAACTGTCTTTGACGTGGAAAAGTGCCTAGCGCCATGTCAGGGTCTGAGCAGACGCACGCGCTTTTGCTTGTCCGATCGCTGTAGGTTTTTGGAAATATAAGCCATTTTTGCTGCTCTAAAAGGATTTAAACACTGACAGGCGCTCTTTTATATGTCAGTGGCATTAATTAGGCATCGATTAAAATTCCGCAACTGTTCAGCTGCGCACAATTTCAAGCTCATTTGCGATTTATAGATTTCACGTCTGAAAGTGAGGCGTACGCGTGCTTTCTATGGGTACATTCGTTTTCATGAATCACACGTGCGCGCTTTTGAGAAAGGGGCCTGATCATCAATGCCATGGATGTGGGACATTTCTAGGAGAGAGTCTGAAATTGGCACATTCAGATCCACCCATTGCCAAAGTGATGTTAATGAAAGAATTTATTCAGAGCATGTTGTGGGAAATGAGATTCCTTCCTAGGAGAAACTTTGAAATTGGCCCTTTCAGATATTCCAACTGATGAAAGTGCTTACATTTGAAAACTTGTTGTGAATGAGTCTTGCACCAAGGCATCCAGAGGGAGAACTATGATAGTTTCAATGCCTCGCCAAAAACCTTTTGTCAGAAGTGGGATTTGAACCCACGCCCCCATTGGGAGACCAGAAACCTCACAAACTGAGAAAGTCGAACACCCTTGAGTCTGGCGCCTTAGACCGCGTGGCCATTCTGACACGGTGCTAACGGCCCAAGGCAGATGTTACCGTGTCCAAAGTCATGTCAGTTCTCTGTTCTCCCAACATGTCATGCAATCCATTGTAGCATGTCTGTGTATGTTGATGGTCCAACAGAACATGGTCCGTGTGCGTGACCCCCAAGCCCCAGTGGCCTAATGGATAAGGCACTGGCCTCCTAAGCCAGGGATTGTGGGTTCGAGTCCCATCTGGGGTGCGCTTCAGCAGAGTGGCGCAGCGGAAGCGTGCTGGGCCCATAACCCAGAGGTCGATGGATCGAAACCATCCTCTGCTAAGAGCCCTTTTCTCGAAGGCTTGCATGGCTCCGGCTCTGAGGAAAGGCTGGCAGGACGTTATGCCGTTTCACCGCGATTGGAAAGGCAGTTGTACTATATTTCTTTATTACAAGTTGATTCAAGACACCTGAATCCTTGGCATGGTGCCAACGCTTTTCATCAGAGTGGCCTGCTATGCCAGGGACTGTAGGTTGAGTCGTGCCCGGGTTGCGTTCGAGCAGAGTGGCGCAGCGGAAGCGTGCTCGGCCCATAACCCAGAGGTCGATGGATCGAAACCATCCTCTGCTAGGTGTCCTTTAATTAAAAGCCTGCATGGCTCCGGCTCTGAGAAAACGCTGACAAAACATTACGTCGTTTCACCACGAGTCCTCGTCTTTGGAAAGGCAGCTGTACCTTGTTTCTTAATTACGAGTTTATTCAAGACACCTGAATCCTTGGCATGATGCCAACATTCTGCATCAGTGTGGCCTCCTAGGCTAGGGACGGTAGGTGGAGTCGCGCCCGGGGCACGTGTAAGCAGAGTGGCGCAGCGGAAGCGTGCTGGGCCCATAACCCAGAGGTCGATGGATCGAAACCATCCTCTGCTAGGTGACCTTTAGTTAAAAGCCTGCATGGCTCCGAGAAAACGCTGACAAGACATTACGTCGTTTCACAATGAGTCCTCATCTTTGCAAAGGCGGCTGTGCTTTTTTCCTAAATACAAGCCTATTTAAGACACCTGGAGCCTCATTTATAAAGCGCGCGTACGCACAGATTTGATCGTAAAGTGTGCGTCCCCAAAATCCACGGCAAAGGCCATATTTATTAAAACTGTCTTTGACGTGGAAAAGTGCCTAGCGCCATGTCAGGGTCTGAGCAGACGCACGCGCTTTTGCTTGTCCGACCGCTGTAGGTTTTTGGAAATATAAGCCATTTTTGCTGCTCTAAAAGGATTTAAACACTGACAGGCGCTCTTTTATATGTCAGTGGCATTAATTAGGCATCGATTAAAATTCCGCAACTGTTCAGCTGCGCACAATTTCAAGCTCATTTGCGATTTATAGATTTCACGTCTGAAAGTGAGGCGTACGCGTGCTTTCTATGGGTACATTCGTTTTCATGAATCACACGTGCGCGCTTTTGAGAAAGGGGCCTGATCATCAATGCCATGGATGTGGGACATTTCTAGGAGAGAGTCTGAAATTGGCACATTCAGATCCACCCATTGCCAAAGTGATGTTAATGAAAGAATTTATTAAGAGCATGTTGTGGGAAATGAGATTCCTTCCTAGGAGAAACTTTGAAATTGGCCCTTTCAGATATTCCAACTGATGAAAGTGCTTACATTTGAAAACTTGTTGTGAATGAGTCTTGCACCAAGGCATCCAGAGGGAGAACTATGATAGTTTCAATGCCTCGCCAAAAACCTTTTGTCAGAAGTGGGATTTGAACCCACGCCCCCATTGGGAGACCAGAAACCTCACAAACTGAGAAGGTCGAACACCCTTGAGTCTGGCGCCTTAGACCGCGTGGCCATTCTGACACGGTGCTAACGGCCCAAGGCAGATGTTACCGTGTCCAAAGTCATGTCAGTTCTCTGTTCTCCCAACATGTCATGCAATCCATTGTAGCATGTCTGTGTATGTTGATGGTCCAACAGAACATGGTCCGTGTGCGTGACCCCCAAGCCCCAGTGGCCTAATGGATAAGGCACTGGCCTCCTAAGCCAGGGATTGTGGGTTCGAGTCCCATCTGGGGTGCGCTTCAGCAGAGTGGCGCAGCGGAAGCGTGCTGGGCCCATAACCCAGAGGTCGATGGATCGAAACCATCCTCTGCTAAGAGCCCTTTTCTCGAAGGCTTGCATGGCTCCGGCTCTGAGGAAAGGCTGGCAGGACGTTATGCCGTTTCACCGCGATTGGAAAGGCAGTTGTACTATATTTCTTTATTACAAGTTGATTCAAGACACCTGAATCCTTGGCATGGTGCCAACGCTCTTCATCAGAGTGGCCTGCTATGCCAGGGACTGTAGGTTGAGTCGTGCCCGGGTTGCGTTCGAGCAGAGTGGCGCAGCGGAAGCGTGCTCGGCCCATAACCCAGAGGTCGATGGATCGAAACCATCCTCTGCTAGGTGTCCTTTAATTAAAAGCCTGCATGGCTCCGGCTCTGAGAAAACGCTGACAAAACATTACGTCGTTTCACCACGAGTCCTCGTCTTTGGAAAGGCAGCTGTACCTTGTTTCTTAATTACGAGTTTATTCAAGACACCTGAATCCTTGGCATGATGCCAACATTCTGCATCAGTGTGGCCTCCTAGGCTAGGGACGGTAGGTGGAGTCGCGCCCGGGGCACGTGTAAGCAGAGTGGCGCAGCGGAAGCGTGCTGGGCCCATAACCCAGAGGTCGATGGATCGAAACCATCCTATGCTAGGTGACCTTTAGTTAAAAGCCTGCATGGCTCCGAGAAAACGCTGACAAGACATTACGTCGTTTCACAATGAGTCCTCATCTTTGCAAAGGCGGCTGTGCTTTTTTCCTAAATACAAGCCTATTTAAGACACCTGGAGCCTCATTTATAAAGCGCGCGTACGCACAGATTTGATCGTAAAGTGTGCGTCCCCAAAATCCACGGCAAAGGCCATATTTATTAAAACTGTCTTTGACGTGGAAAAGTGCCTAGCGCCATGTCAGGGTCTGAGCAGACCCACGCGCTTTTGCTTGTCCGATCGCTGTAGGTTTTTGGAAATATAAGCCATTTTTGCTGCTCTAAAAGGATTTAAACACTGACAGGCGCTCTTTTATATGTCAGTGGCATTAATTAGGCATCGATTAAAAATCCGCAACTGTTCAGCTGCGCACAATTTCAAGCTCATTTGCGATTTATAGATTTCACGTCTGAAAGTGAGGCGTACGCGTGCTTTCTATGGGTACATTCGTTTTCATGAATCACACGTGCGAGCATTTTGAGAAAGGGGCCTGATCATCAATGCCATGGATGTGGGACATTTCTAGGAGAGAGTCTGAAATTGGCACATTCAGATCCACCCATTGCCAAAGTGATGTTAATGAAAGAATTTATTCAGAGCATGTTGTGGGAAATGAGATTCCTTCCTAGGAGAAACTTTGAAATTGGCCCTTTCAGATATTCCAACTGATGAAAGTGCTTACATTTGAAAACTTGTTGTGAATGAGTCTTGCACCAAGGCATCCAGAGGGAGAACTATGATAGTTTCAATGCCTCGCCAAAAACCTTTTGTCAGAAGTGGGATTTGAACCCACGCCTCCATTGGGAGACCAGAAACCTCACAAACTGAGAAGGTCGAACACCCTTGAGTCTGGCGCCTTAGACCGCTCGGCCATTCTGACACGGTGCTGACGGCCCAAGGCAGATGTTACCGTGTCCAAAGTCATGTCAGTTCTCTGTTCTCCCAACATGTCATGCAATCCATTGTAGCATGTCTGTGTATGTTGATGGTCCAACAGAACATGGTCCGTGAGCGTGACCCCCAAGCCCCAGTGGCCTAATGGATAAGGCACTGGCCTCCTAAGCCAGGGATTGTGGGTTCGAGTCCCATCTGGGGTGCGCTTCAGCAGAGTGGCGCAGCGGAAGCGTGCTGGGCCCATAACCCAGAGGTCGATGGATCGAAACCATCCTCTGCTAAGAGCCCTTTTCTCGAAGGCTTGCATGGCTCCGGCTCTGAGGAAAGGCTGGCAGGACGTTATGCCGTTTCACCGCGATTGGAAAGGCAGTTGTACTATATTTCTTTATTACAAGTTGATTCAAGACACCTGAATCCTTGGCATGGTGCCAACGTTCTTCATCAGAGTGGCCTGCTATGCCAGGGACTGTAGGTTGAGTCGTGCCCAGGCTGCGTTCGAGCAGAGTGGCGCAGCGGAAGCGTGCTGGGCCCATAACCCAGAGGTCGATGGATCGAAACCATCCTCTGCTAGGTGTCCTTTAATTAAAAGCCTGCATGGCTCCGGCTCTGAGAAAACGCTGACAAAACATTACGTCGTTTCACCACGAGTCCTCGTCTTTGGAAAGGCAGCTGTACCTTGTTTCTTAATTACGAGTTTATTCAAGACACCTGAATCCTTGGCATGATGCCAACATTCCGCATCAGTGTGGCCTCCTAGGCTAGGGACGGTAGGTGGAGTCGCGCCCGGGGCACGTGTAAGCAGAGTGGCGCAGCGGAAGCGTGCTGGGCCCATAACCCAGAGGTCGATGGATCGAAACCATCCTCTGCTAGGAGACGTTTAGTTAAAAGCCTGCATGGCTCCGAGAAAACGCTGACAAGACATTACGTCGTTTCACAATGAGTCCTCATCTTTGCAAAGGCGGCTGTGCTTTTTTCCTAATTACAAGCCTATTCAAGACACCTGGAGCCTCATTTATAAAGCGCGCGTACGCACAGATTTGATCGTAAAGTGTGCGTCCCCAAAATCCACGGCAAAGGCCATATTTATTAAAACTGTCTTTGACGTGGAAAAGTGCCTAGCGCCATGTCAGGGTCTGAGCAGACGCACGCGCTTTTGCTTGTCCGATCGCTGTAGGTTTTTGGAAATATAAGCCATTTTTGCTGCTCTAAAAGGATTTAAACACTGACAGGCGCTCTTTTATATGTCAGTGGCATTAATTAGGCATCGATTAAAATTCCGCAACTGTTCAGCTGCGCACAATTTCAAGCTCATTTGCGATTTATAGATTTCACGTCTGAAAGTGAGGCGTACGCGTGCTTTCTATGGGTACATTCGTTTTCATGAATCACACGTGCGCGCTTTTGAGAAAGGGGCCTGATCATCAATGCCATGGATGTGGGACATTTCTAGGAGAGAGTCTGAAATTGGCACATTCAGATCCACCCATTGCCAAAGTGATGTTAATGAAAGAATTTATTCAGAGCATGTTGTGGGAAATGAGATTCCTTCCTAGGAGAAACTTTGAAATTGGCCCTTTCAGATATTCCAACTGATGAAAGTGCTTACATTTGAAAACTTGTTGTGAATGAGTCTTGCACCAAGGCATCCAGAGGGAGAACTATGATAGTTTCAATGCCTCGCCAAAAACCTTTTGTCAGAAGTGGGATTTGAACCCACGCCTCCATTGGGAGACCAGAAACCTCACAAACTGAGAAGGTCGAACACCCTTGAGTCTGGCGCCTTAGACCGCTCGGCCATTCTGACACGGTGCTAACGGCCCAAGGCAGATGTTACCGTGTCCAAAGTCATGTCAGTTCTCTGTTCTCCCAACATGTCATGCAATCCATTGTAGCATGTCTGTGTATGTTGATGGTCCAACAGAACATGGTCCGTGTGCGTGACCCCCAAGCCCCAGTGGCCTAATGGATAAGGCACTGGCCTCCTAAGCCAGGGATTGTGGGTTCGAGTCCCATCTGGGGTGCGCTTCAGCAGAGTGGCGCAGCGGAAGCGTGCTGGGCCCATAACCCAGAGGTCGATGGATCGAAACCATCCTCTGCTAAGAGCCCTTTTCTCGAAGGCTTGCATGGCTCCGGCTCTGAGGAAAGGCTGGCAGGACGTTATGCCGTTTCACCGCGATTGGAAAGGCAGTTGTACTATATTTCTTTATTACAAGTTGATTCAAGACACCTGAATCCTTGGCATGGTGCCAACGTTCTTCATCAGAGTGGCCTGCTATGCCAGGGACTGTAGGTTGAGTCGTGCCCGGGCTGCGTTCGAGCAGAGTGGCGCAGCGGAAGCGTGCTGGGCCCATAACCCAGAGGTCGATGGATCGAAACCATCCTCTGCTAGGTGTCCTTTAATTAAAAGCCTGCATGGCTCCGGCTCTGAGAAAACGCTGACAAAACATTACGTCGTTTCACCACGAGTCCTCGTCTTTGGAAAGGCAGCTGTACCTTGTTTCTTAATTACGAGTTTATTCAAGACACCTGAATCCTTGGCATGATGCCAACATTCTGCATCAGTGTGGCCTCCTAGGCTAGGGACGGTAGGTGGAGTCGCGCCCGGGGCACGTGTAAGCAGAGTGGCGCAGCGGAAGCGTGCTGGGCCCATAACCCAGAGGTCGATGGATCGAAACCATCCTCTGCTAGGTGACCTTTAGTTAAAAGCCTGCATGGCTCCGAGAAAACGCTGACAAGACATTACGTCGTTTCACAATGAGTCCTCATCTTTGCAAAGGCGGCTGTGCTTTTTTCCTAATTACAAGCCTATTTAAGACACCTGGAGCCTCATTTATAAAGCGCGCGTACGCACAGATTTGATCGTAAAGTGTGCGTCCCCAAAATCCACGGCAAAGGCCATATTTATTAAAACTGTCTTTGACGTGGAAAAGTGCCTAGCGCCATGTCAGGGTCTGAGCAGACGCACGCGCTTTTGCTTGTCCGATCGCTGTAGGTTTTTGGAAATATAAGCCATTTTTGCTGCTCTAAAAGGATTTAAACACTGACAGGCGCTCTTTTATATGTCAGTGGCATTAATTAGGCATCGATTAAAATTCCGCAACTGTTCAGCTGCGCACAATTTCAAGCTCATTTGCGATTTATAGATTTCACGTCTGAAAGTGAGGCGTACGCGTGCTTTCTATGGGTACATTCGTTTTCATGAATCACACGTGCGCGCTTTTGAGAAAGGGGCCTGATCATCAATGCCATGGATGTGGGACATTTCTAGGAGAGAGTCTGAAATTGGCACATTCAGATCCACCCATTGCCAAAGTGATGTTAATGAAAGAATTTATTCAGAGCATGTTGTGGGAAATGAGATTCCTTCCTAGGAGAAACTTTGAAATTGGCCCTTTCAGATATTCCAACTGATGAAAGTGCTTACATTTGAAAACTTGTTGTGAATGAGTCTTGCACCAAGGCATCCAGAGGGAGAACTATGATAGTTTCAATGCCTCGCCAAAAACCTTTTGTCAGAAGTGGGATTTGAACCCACGCCTCCATTGGGAGACCAGAAACCTCACAAACTGAGAAGGTCGAACACCCTTGAGTCTGGCGCCTTAGACCGCTCGGCCATTCTGACACGGTGCTAACGGCCCAAGGCAGATGTTACCGTGTCCAAAGTCATGTCAGTTCTCTGTTCTCCCAACATGTCATGCAATCCATTGTAGCATGTCTGTGTATGTTGATGGTCCAACAGAACATGGTCCGTGTGCGTGACCCCCAAGCCCCAGTGGCCTAATGGATAAGGCACTGGCCTCCTAAGCCAGGGATTGTGGGTTCGAGTCCCATCTGGGGTGCGCTTCAGCAGAGTGGCGCAGCGGAAGCGTGCTGGGCCCATAACCCAGAGGTCGATGGATCGAAACCATCCTCTGCTAAGAGCCCTTTTCTCGAAGGCTTGCATGGCTCCGGCTCTGAGGAAAGGCTGGCAGGACGTTATGCCGTTTCACCGCGATTGGAAAGGCAGTTGTACTATATTTCTTTATTACAAGTTGATTCAAGACACCTGAATCCTTGGCATGGTGCCAACGTTCTTCATCAGAGTGGCCTGCTATGCCAGGGACTGTAGGTTGAGTCGTGCCCGGGCTGCGTTCGAGCAGAGTGGCGCAGCGGAAGCGTGCTGGGCCCATAACCCAGAGGTCGATGGATCGAAACCATCCTCTGCTAGGTGTCCTTTAATTAAAAGCCTGCATGGCTCCGGCTCTGAGAAAACGCTGACAAAACATTACGTCGTTTCACCACGAGTCCTCGTCTTTGGAAAGGCAGCTGTACCTTGTTTCTTAATTACGAGTTTATTCAAGACACCTGAATCCTTGGCATGATGCCAACATTCTGCATCAGTGTGGCCTCCTAGGCTAGGGACGGTAGGTGGAGTCGCGCCCGGGGCACGTGTAAGCAGAGTGGCGCAGCGGAAGCGTGCTGGGCCCATAACCCAGAGGTCGATGGATCGAAACCATCCTCTGCTAGGTGACCTTTAGTTAAAAGCCTGCATGGCTCCGAGAAAACGCTGACAAGACATTACGTCGTTTCACAATGAGTCCTCATCTTTGCAAAGGCGGCTGTGCTTTTTTCCTAATTACAAGCCTATTTAAGACACCTGGAGCCTCATTTATAAAGCGCGCGTACGCACAGATTTGATCGTAAAGTGTGCGTCCCCAAAATCCACGGCAAAGGCCATATTTATTAAAACTGTCTTTGACGTGGAAAAGTGCCTAGCGCCATGTCAGGGTCTGAGCAGACGCACGCGCTTTTGCTTGTCCGATCGCTGTAGGTTTTTGGAAATATAAGCCATTTTTGCTGCTCTAAAAGGATTTAAACACTGACAGGCGCTCTTTTATATGTCAGTGGCATTAATTAGGCATCGATTAAAATTCCGCAACTGTTCAGCTGCGCACAATTTCAAGCTCATTTGCGATTTATAGATTTCACGTCTGAAAGTGAGGCGTACGCGTGCTTTCTATGGGTACATTCGTTTTCATGAATCACACGTGCGCGCTTTTGAGAAAGGGGCCTGATCATCAATGCCATGGATGTGGGACATTTCTAGGAGAGAGTCTGAAATTGGCACATTCAGATCCACCCATTGCCAAAGTGATGTTAATGAAAGAATTTATTCAGAGCATGTTGTGGGAAATGAGATTCCTTCCTAGGAGAAACTTTGAAATTGGCCCTTTCAGATATTCCAACTGATGAAAGTGCTTACATTTGAAAACTTGTTGTGAATGAGTCTTGCACCAAGGCATCCAGAGGGAGAACTATGATAGTTTCAATGCCTCGCCAAAAACCTTTTGTCAGAAGTGGGATTTGAACCCACGCCTCCATTGGGAGACCAGAAACCTCACAAACTGAGAAGGTCGAACACCCTTGAGTCTGGCGCCTTAGACCGCTCGGCCATTCTGACACGGTGCTAACGGCCCAAGGCAGATGTTACCGTGTCCAAAGTCATGTCAGTTCTCTGTTCTCCCAACATGTCATGCAATCCATTGTAGCATGTCTGTGTATGTTGATGGTCCAACAGAACATGGTCCGTGTGCGTGACCCCCAAGCCCCAGTGGCCTAATGGATAAGGCACTGGCCTCCTAAGCCAGGGATTGTGGGTTCGAGTCCCATCTGGGGTGCGCTTCAGCAGAGTGGCGCAGCGGAAGCGTGCTGGGCCCATAACCCAGAGGTCGATGGATCGAAACCATCCTCTGCTAAGAGCCCTTTTCTCGAAGGCTTGCATGGCTCCGGCTCTGAGGAAAGGCTGGCAGGACGTTATGCCGTTTCACCGCGATTGGAAAGGCAGTTGTACTATATTTCTTTATTACAAGTTGATTCAAGACACCTGAATCCTTGGCATGGTGCCAACGTTCTTCATCAGAGTGGCCTGCTATGCCAGGGACTGTAGGTTGAGTCGTGCCCGGGCTGCGTTCGAGCAGAGTGGCGCAGCGGAAGCGTGCTGGGCCCATAACCCAGAGGTCGATGGATCGAAACCATCCTCTGCTAGGTGTCCTTTAATTAAAAGCCTGCATGGCTCCGGCTCTGAGAAAACGCTGACAAAACATTACGTCGTTTCACCACGAGTCCTCGTCTTTGGAAAGGCAGCTGTACCTTGTTTCTTAATTACGAGTTTATTCAAGACACCTGAATCCATGGCATGATGCCAACATTCTGCATCAGTGTGGCCTCCTAGGCTAGGGACGGTAGGTGGAGTCGCGCCCGGGGCACGTGTAAGCAGAGTGGCGCAGCGGAAGCGTGCTGGGCCCATAACCCAGAGGTCGATGGATCGAAACCATCCTCTGCTAGGTGACCTTTAGTTAAAAGCCTGCATGGCTCCGAGAAAACGCTGACAAGACATTACGTCGTTTCACAATGAGTCCTCATCTTTGCAAAGGCGGCTGTGCTTTTTTCCTAATTACAAGCCTATTTAAGACACCTGGAGCCTCATTTATAAAGCGCGCGTACGCACAGATTTGATCGTAAAGTGTGTGTCCCCAAAATCCACGGCAAAGGCCATATTTATTAAAACTGTCTTTGACGTGGAAAAGTGCCTAGCGCCATGTCAGGGTCTGAGCAGACGCACGCGCTTTTGCTTGTCCGATCGCTGTAGGTTTTTGGAAATATAAGCCATTTTTGCTGCTCTAAAAGGATTTAAACACTGACAGGCGCTCTTTTATATGTCAGTGGCATTAATTAGGCATCGATTAAAATTCCGCAACTGTTCAGCTGCGCACAATTTCAAGCTCATTTGCGATTTATAGATTTCACGTCTGAAAGTGAGGCGTACGCGTGCTTTCTATGGGTACATTCGTTTTCATGAATCACACGTGCGCGCTTTTGAGAAAGGGGCCTGATCATCAATGCCATGGATGTGGGACATTTCTAGGAGAGAGTCTGAAATTGGCACATTCAGATCCACCCATTGCCAAAGTGATGTTAATGAAAGAATTTATTCAGAGCATGTTGTGGGAAATGAGATTCCTTCCTAGGAGAAACTTTGAAATTGGCCCTTTCAGATATTCCAACTGATGAAAGTGCTTACATTTGAAAACTTGTTGTGAATGAGTCTTGCACCAAGGCATCCAGAGGGAGAACTATGATAGTTTCAATGCCTCGCCAAAAACCTTTTGTCAGAAGTGGGATTTGAACCCACACCTCCATTGGGAGACCAGAAACCTCACAAACTGAGAAGGTCGAACACCCTTGAGTCTGGCGCCTTAGAGCGCTCGGCCATTCTGACACGGTGCTAACGGCCCAAGGCAGATGTTACCGTGTCCAAAGTCATGTCAGTTCTCTGTTCTCCCAACATGTCATGCAATCCATTGTAGCATGTCTGTGTATGTTGATGGTCCAACAGAACATGGTCCGTGTGCGTGACCCCAAAGCCCCAGTGGCCTAATGGATAAGGCACTGGCCTCCTAAGCCAGGGATTGTGGGTTCGAGTCCCATCTGGGGTGCGCTTCAGCAGAGTGGCGCAGCGGAAGCGTGCTGGGCCCATAACCCAGAGGTCGATGGATCGAAACCATCCTCTGCTAAGAGCCCTTTTCTCGAAGGCTTGCATGGCTCCGGCTCTGAGGAAAGGCTGGCAGGACGTTATGCCGTTTCACCGCGATTGGAAAGGCAGTTGTACTATATTTCTTTATTACAAGTTGATTCAAGACACCTGAATCCTTGGCATGGTGCCAACGTTCTTCATCAGAGTGGCCTGCTATGCCAGGGACTGTAGGTTGAGTCGTGCCCGGGCTGCGTTCGAGCAGAGTGGCGCAGCGGAAGCGTGCTGGGCCCATAACCCAGAGGTCGATGGATCGAAACCATCCTCTGCTAGGTGTCCTTTAATTAAAAGCCTGCATGGCTCCGGCTCTGAGAAAACGCTGACAAAACATTACGTCGTTTCACCACGAGTCCTCGTCTTTGGAAAGGCAGCTGTACCTTGTTTCTTAATTACGAGTTTATTCAAGACACCTGAATCCTTGGCATGATGCCAACATTCTGCATCAGTGTGGCCTCCTAGGCTAGGGACGGTAGGTGGAGTCGCGCCCGGGGCACGTGTAAGCAGAGTGGCGCAGCGGAAGCGTGCTGGGCCCATAACCCAGAGGTCGATGGATCGAAACCATCCTCTGCTAGGTGACCTTTAGTTAAAAGCCTGCATGGCTCCGAGAAAACGCTGACAAGACATTACGTCGTTTCACAATGAGTCCTCATCTTTGCAAAGGCGGCTGTGCTTTTTTCCTAATTACAAGCCTATTTAAGACACCTGGAGCCTCATTTATAAAGCGCGCGTACGCACAGATTTGATCGTAAAGTGTGCGTCCCCAAAATCCACGGCAAAGGCCATATTTATTAAAACTGTCTTTGACGTGGAAAAGTGCCTAGCGCCATGTCAGGGTCTGAGCAGACGCACGCGCTTTTGCTTGTCCGATCGCTGTAGGTTTTTGGAAATATAAGCCATTTTTGCTGCTCTAAAAGGATTTAAACACTGACAGGCGCTCTTTTATATGTCAGTGGCATTAATTAGGCATCGATTAAAATTCCGCAACTGTTCAGCTGCGCACAATTTCAAGCTCATTTGCGATTTATAGATTTCACGTCTGAAAGTGAGGCGTACGCGTGCTTTCTATGGGTACATTCGTTTTCATGAATCACACGTGCGCGCTTTTGAGAAAGGGGCCTGATCATCAATGCCATGGATGTGGGACATTTCTAGGAGAGAGTCTGAAATTGGCACATTCAGATCCACCCATTGCCAAAGTGATGTTAATGAAAGAATTTATTCAGAGCATGTTGTGGGAAATGAGATTCCTTCCTAGGAGAAACTTTGAAATTGGCCCTTTCAGATATTCCAACTGATGAAAGTGCTTACATTTGAAAACTTGTTGTGAATGAGTCTTGCACCAAGGCATCCAGAGGGAGAACTATGATAGTTTCAATGCCTCGCCAAAAACCTTTTGTCAGAAGTGGGATTTGAACCCACGCCTCCATTGGGAGACCAGAAACCTCACAAACTGAGAAGGTCGAACACCCTTGAGTCTGGCGCCTTAGACCGCTCGGCCATTCTGACACGGTGCTAACGGCCCAAGGCAGATGTTACCGTGTCCAAAGTCATGTCAGTTCTCTGTTCTCCCAACATGTCATGCAATCCATTGTAGCATGTCTGTGTATGTTGATGGTCCAACAGAACATGGTCCGTGTGCGTGACCCCCAAGCCCCAGTGGCCTAATGGATAAGGCACTGGCCTCCTAAGCCAGGGATTGTGGGTTCGAGTCCCATCTGGGGTGCGCTTCAGCAGAGTGGCGCAGCGGAAGCGTGCTGGGCCCATAACCCAGAGGTCGATGGATCGAAACCATCCTCTGCTAAGAGCCCTTTTCTCGAAGGCTTGCATGGCTCCGGCTCTGAGGAAAGGCTGGCAGGACGTTATGCCGTTTCACCGCGATTGGAAAGGCAGTTGTACTATATTTCTTTATTACAAGTTGATTCAAGACACCTGAATCCTTGGCATGGTGCCAACGTTCTTCATCAGAGTGGCCTGCTATGCCAGGGACTGTAGGTTGAGTCGTGCCCGGGCTGCGTTCGAGCAGAGTGGCGCAGCGGAAGCGTGCTGGGCCCATAACCCAGAGGTCGATGGATCGAAACCATCCTCTGCTAGGTGTCCTTTAATTAAAAGCCTGCATGGCTCCGGCTCTGAGAAAACGCTGACAAAACATTACGTCGTTTCACCACGAGTCCTCGTCTTTGGAAAGGCAGCTGTACCTTGTTTCTTAATTACGAGTTTATTCAAGACACCTGAATCCATGGCATGATGCCAACATTCTGCATCAGTGTGGCCTCCTAGGCTAGGGACGGTAGGTGGAGTCGCGCCCGGGGCACGTGTAAGCAGAGTGGCGCAGCGGAAGCGTGCTGGGCCCATAACCCAGAGGTCGATGGATCGAAACCATCCTCTGCTAGGTGACCTTTAGTTAAAAGCCTGCATGGCTCCGAGAAAACGCTGACAAGACATTACGTCGTTTCACAATGAGTCCTCATCTTTGCAAAGGCGGCTGTGCTTTTTTCCTAATTACAAGCCTATTTAAGACACCTGGAGCCTCATTTATAAAGCGCGCGTACGCACAGATTTGATCGTAAAGTGTGTGTCCCCAAAATCCACGGCAAAGGCCATATTTATTAAAACTGTCTTTGACGTGGAAAAGTGCCTAGCGCCATGTCAGGGTCTGAGCAGACGCACGCGCTTTTGCTTGTCCGATCGCTGTAGGTTTTTGGAAATATAAGCCATTTTTGCTGCTCTAAAAGGATTTAAACACTGACAGGCGCTCTTTTATATGTCAGTGGCATTAATTAGGCATCGATTAAAATTCCGCAACTGTTCAGCTGCGCACAATTTCAAGCTCATTTGCGATTTATAGATTTCACGTCTGAAAGTGAGGCGTACGCGTGCTTTCTATGGGTACATTCGTTTTCATGAATCACACGTGCGCGCTTTTGAGAAAGGGGCCTGATCATCAATGCCATGGATGTGGGACATTTCTAGGAGAGAGTCTGAAATTGGCACATTCAGATCCACCCATTGCCAAAGTGATGTTAATGAAAGAATTTATTCAGAGCATGTTGTGGGAAATGAGATTCCTTCCTAGGAGAAACTTTGAAATTGGCCCTTTCAGATATTCCAACTGATGAAAGTGCTTACATTTGAAAACTTGTTGTGAATGAGTCTTGCACCAAGGCATCCAGAGGGAGAACTATGATAGTTTCAATGCCTCGCCAAAAACCTTTTGTCAGAAGTGGGATTTGAACCCACACCTCCATTGGGAGACCAGAAACCTCACAAACTGAGAAGGTCGAACACCCTTGAGTCTGGCGCCTTAGAGCGCTCGGCCATTCTGACACGGTGCTAACGGCCCAAGGCAGATGTTACCGTGTCCAAAGTCATGTCAGTTCTCTGTTCTCCCAACATGTCATGCAATCCATTGTAGCATGTCTGTGTATGTTGATGGTCCAACAGAACATGGTCCGTGTGCGTGACCCCAAAGCCCCAGTGGCCTAATGGATAAGGCACTGGCCTCCTAAGCCAGGGATTGTGGGTTCGAGTCCCATCTGGGGTGCGCTTCAGCAGAGTGGCGCAGCGGAAGCGTGCTGGGCCCATAACCCAGAGGTCGATGGATCGAAACCATCCTCTGCTAAGAGCCCTTTTCTCGAAGGCTTGCATGGCTCCGGCTCTGAGGAAAGGCTGGCAGGACGTTATGCCGTTTCACCGCGATTGGAAAGGCAGTTGTACTATATTTCTTTATTACAAGTTGATTCAAGACACCTGAATCCTTGGCATGGTGCCAACGTTCTTCATCAGAGTGGCCTGCTATGCCAGGGACTGTAGGTTGAGTCGTGCCCGGGCTGCGTTCGAGCAGAGTGGCGCAGCGGAAGCGTGCTGGGCCCATAACCCAGAGGTCGATGGATCGAAACCATCCTCTGCTAGGTGTCCTTTAATTAAAAGCCTGCATGGCTCCGGCTCTGAGAAAACGCTGACAAAACATTACGTCGTTTCACCACGAGTCCTCGTCTTTGGAAAGGCAGCTGTACCTTGTTTCTTAATTACGAGTTTATTCAAGACACCTGAATCCTTGGCATGATGCCAACATTCTGCATCAGTGTGGCCTCCTAGGCTAGGGACGGTAGGTGGAGTCGCGCCCGGGGCACGTGTAAGCAGAGTGGCGCAGCGGAAGCGTGCTGGGCCCATAACCCAGAGGTCGATGGATCGAAACCATCCTCTGCTAGGTGACCTTTAGTTAAAAGCCTGCATGGCTCCGAGAAAACGCTGACAAGACATTACGTCGTTTCACAATGAGTCCTCATCTTTGCAAAGGCGGCTGTGCTTTTTTCCTAATTACAAGCCTATTTAAGACACCTGGAGCCTCATTTATAAAGCGCGCGTACGCACAGATTTGATCGTAAAGTGTGCGTCCCCAAAATCCACGGCAAAGGCCATATTTATTAAAACTGTCTTTGACGTGGAAAAGTGCCTAGCGCCATGTCAGGGTCTGAGCAGACGCACGCGCTTTTGCTTGTCCGATCGCTGTAGGTTTTTGGAAATATAAGCCATTTTTGCTGCTCTAAAAGGATTTAAACACTGACAGGCGCTCTTTTATATGTCAGTGGCATTAATTAGGCATCGATTAAAATTCCGCAACTGTTCAGCTGCGCACAATTTCAAGCTCATTTGCGATTTATAGATTTCACGTCTGAAAGTGAGGCGTACGCGTGCTTTCTATGGGTACATTCGTTTTCATGAATCACACGTGCGCGCTTTTGAGAAAGGGGCCTGATCATCAATGCCATGGATGTGGGACATTTCTAGGAGAGAGTCTGAAATTGGCACATTCAGATCCACCCATTGCCAAAGTGATGTTAATGAAAGAATTTATTCAGAGCATGTTGTGGGAAATGAGATTCCTTCCTAGGAGAAACTTTGAAATTGGCCCTTTCAGATATTCCAACTGATGAAAGTGCTTACATTTGAAAACTTGTTGTGAATGAGTCTTGCACCAAGGCATCCAGAGGGAGAACTATGATAGTTTCAATGCCTCGCCAAAAACCTTTTGTCAGAAGTGGGATTTGAACCCACGCCTCCATTGGGAGACCAGAAACCTCACAAACTGAGAAGGTCGAACACCCTTGAGTCTGGCGCCTTAGACCGCTCGGCCATTCTGACACGGTGCTAACGGCCCAAGGCAGATGTTACCGTGTCCAAAGTCATGTCAGTTCTCTGTTCTCCCAACATGTCATGCAATCCATTGTAGCATGTCTGTGTATGTTGATGGTCCAACAGAACATGGTCCGTGTGCGTGACCCCCAAGCCCCAGTGGCCTAATGGATAAGGCACTGGCCTCCTAAGCCAGGGATTGTGGGTTCGAGTCCCATCTGGGGTGCGCTTCAGCAGAGTGGCGCAGCGGAAGCGTGCTGGGCCCATAACCCAGAGGTCGATGGATCGAAACCATCCTCTGCTAAGAGCCCTTTTCTCGAAGGCTTGCATGGCTCCGGCTCTGAGGAAAGGCTGGCAGGACGTTATGCCGTTTCACCGCGATTGGAAAGGCAGTTGTACTATATTTCTTTATTACAAGTTGATTCAAGACACCTGAATCCTTGGCATGGTGCCAACGTTCTTCATCAGAGTGGCCTGCTATGCCAGGGACTGTAGGTTGAGTCGTGCCCGGGCTGCGTTCGAGCAGAGTGGCGCAGCGGAAGCGTGCTGGGCCCATAACCCAGAGGTCGATGGATCGAAACCATCCTCTGCTAGGTGTCCTTTAATTAAAAGCCTGCATGGCTCCGGCTCTGAGAAAACGCTGACAAAACATTACGTCGTTTCACCACGAGTCCTCGTCTTTGGAAAGGCAGCTGTACCTTGTTTCTTAATTACGAGTTTATTCAAGACACCTGAATCCATGGCATGATGCCAACATTCTGCATCAGTGTGGCCTCCTAGGCTAGGGACGGTAGGTGGAGTCGCGCCCGGGGCACGTGTAAGCAGAGTGGCGCAGCGGAAGCGTGCTGGGCCCATAACCCAGAGGTCGATGGATCGAAACCATCCTCTGCTAGGTGACCTTTAGTTAAAAGCCTGCATGGCTCCGAGAAAACGCTGACAAGACATTACGTCGTTTCACAATGAGTCCTCATCTTTGCAAAGGCGGCTGTGCTTTTTTCCTAATTACAAGCCTATTTAAGACACCTGGAGCCTCATTTATAAAGCGCGCGTACGCACAGATTTGATCGTAAAGTGTGCGTCCCCAAAATCCACGGCAAAGGCCATATTTATTAAAACTGTCTTTGACGTGGAAAAGTGCCTAGCGCCATGTCAGGGTCTGAGCAGACGCACGCGCTTTTGCTTGTCCGATCGCTGTAGGTTTTTGGAAATATAAGCCATTTTTGCTGCTCTAAAAGGATTTAAACACTGACAGGCGCTCTTTTATATGTCAGTGGCATTAATTAGGCATCGATTAAAATTCCGCAACTGTTCAGCTGCGCACAATTTCAAGCTCATTTGCGATTTATAGATTTCACGTCTGAAAGTGAGGCGTACGCGTGCTTTCTATGGGTACATTCGTTTTCATGAATCACACGTGCGCGCTTTTGAGAAAGGGGCCTGATCATCAATGCCATGGATGTGGGACATTTCTAGGAGAGAGTCTGAAATTGGCACATTCAGATCCACCCATTGCCAAAGTGATGTTAATGAAAGAATTTATTCAGAGCATGTTGTGGGAAATGAGATTCCTTCCTAGGAGAAACTTTGAAATTGGCCCTTTCAGATATTCCAACTGATGAAAGTGCTTACATTTGAAAACTTGTTGTGAATGAGTCTTGCACCAAGGCATCCAGAGGGAGAACTATGATAGTTTCAATGCCTCGCCAAAAACCTTTTGTCAGAAGTGGGATTTGAACCCACGCCTCCATTGGGAGACCAGAAACCTCACAAACTGAGAAGGTCGAACACCCTTGAGTCTGGCGCCTTAGACCGCTCGGCCATTCTGACACGGTGCTAACGGCCCAAGGCAGATGTTACCGTGTCCAAAGTCATGTCAGTTCTCTGTTCTCCCAACATGTCATGCAATCCATTGTAGCATGTCTGTGTATGTTGATGGTCCAACAGAACATGGTCCGTGTGCGTGACCCCCAAGCCCCAGTGGCCTAATGGATAAGGCACTGGCCTCCTAAGCCAGGGATTGTGGGTTCGAGTCCCATCTGGGGTGCGCTTCAGCAGAGTGGCGCAGCGGAAGCGTGCTGGGCCCATAACCCAGAGGTCGATGGATCGAAACCATCCTCTGCTAAGAGCCCTTTTCTCGAAGGCTTGCATGGCTCCGGCTCTGAGGAAAGGCTGGCAGGACGTTATGCCGTTTCACCGCGATTGGAAAGGCAGTTGTACTATATTTCTTTATTACAAGTTGATTCAAGACACCTGAATCCTTGGCATGGTGCCAACGTTCTTCATCAGAGTGGCCTGCTATGCCAGGGACTGTAGGTTGAGTCGTGCCCGGGCTGCGTTCGAGCAGAGTGGCGCAGCGGAAGCGTGCTGGGCCCATAACCCAGAGGTCGATGGATCGAAACCATCCTCTGCTAGGTGTCCTTTAATTAAAAGCCTGCATGGCTCCGGCTCTGAGAAAACGCTGACAAAACATTACGTCGTTTCACCACGAGTCCTCGTCTTTGGAAAGGCAGCTGTACCTTGTTTCTTAATTACGAGTTTATTCAAGACACCTGAATCCTTGGCATGATGCCAACATTCTGCATCAGTGTGGCCTCCTAGGCTAGGGACGGTAGGTGGAGTCGCGCCCGGGGCACGTGTAAGCAGAGTGGCGCAGCGGAAGCGTGCTGGGCCCATAACCCAGAGGTCGATGGATCGAAACCATCCTCTGCTAGGTGACCTTTAGTTAAAAGCCTGCATGGCTCCGAGAAAACGCTGACAAGACATTACGTCGTTTCACAATGAGTCCTCATCTTTGCAAAGGCGGCTGTGCTTTTTTCCTAATTACAAGCCTATTTAAGACACCTGGAGCCTCATTTATAAAGCGCGCGTACGCACAGATTTGATCGTAAAGTGTGCGTCCCCAAAATCCACGGCAAAGGCCATATTTATTAAAACTGTCTTTGACGTGGAAAAGTGCCTAGCGCCATGTCAGGGTCTGAGCAGACGCACGCGCTTTTGCTTGTCCGATCGCTGTAGGTTTTTGGAAATATAAGCCATTTTTGCTGCTCTAAAAGGATTTAAACACTGACAGGCGCTCTTTTATATGTCAGTGGCATTAATTAGGCATCGATTAAAATTCCGCAACTGTTCAGCTGCGCACAATTTCAAGCTCATTTGCGATTTATAGATTTCACGTCTGAAAGTGAGGCGTACGCGTGCTTTCTATGGGTACATTCGTTTTCATGAATCACACGTGCGCGCTTTTGAGAAAGGGGCCTGATCATCAATGCCATGGATGTGGGACATTTCTAGGAGAGAGTCTGAAATTGGCACATTCAGATCCACCCATTGCCAAAGTGATGTTAATGAAAGAATTTATTCAGAGCATGTTGTGGGAAATGAGATTCCTTCCTAGGAGAAACTTTGAAATTGGCCCTTTCAGATATTCCAACTGATGAAAGTGCTTACATTTGAAAACTTGTTGTGAATGAGTCTTGCACCAAGGCATCCAGAGGGAGAACTATGATAGTTTCAATGCCTCGCCAAAAACCTTTTGTCAGAAGTGGGATTTGAACCCACGCCTCCATTGGGAGACCAGAAACCTCACAAACTGAGAAGGTCGAACACCCTTGAGTCTGGCGCCTTAGACCGCTCGGCCATTCTGACACGGTGCTAACGGCCCAAGGCAGATGTTACCGTGTCCAAAGTCATGTCAGTTCTCTGTTCTCCCAACATGTCATGCAATCCATTGTAGCATGTCTGTGTATGTTGATGGTCCAACAGAACATGGTCCGTGTGCGTGACCCCCAAGCCCCAGTGGCCTAATGGATAAGGCACTGGCCTCCTAAGCCAGGGATTGTGGGTTCGAGTCCCATCTGGGGTGCGCTTCAGCAGAGTGGCGCAGCGGAAGCGTGCTGGGCCCATAACCCAGAGGTCGATGGATCGAAACCATCCTCTGCTAAGAGCCCTTTTCTCGAAGGCTTGCATGGCTCCGGCTCTGAGGAAAGGCTGGCAGGACGTTATGCCGTTTCACCGCGATTGGAAAGGCAGTTGTACTATATTTCTTTATTACAAGTTGATTCAAGACACCTGAATCCTTGGCATGGTGCCAACGTTCTTCATCAGAGTGGCCTGCTATGCCAGGGACTGTAGGTTGAGTCGTGCCCGGGCTGCGTTCGAGCAGAGTGGCGCAGCGGAAGCGTGCTGGGCCCATAACCCAGAGGTCGATGGATCGAAACCATCCTCTGCTAGGTGTCCTTTAATTAAAAGCCTGCATGGCTCCGGCTCTGAGAAAACGCTGACAAAACATTACGTCGTTTCACCACGAGTCCTCGTCTTTGGAAAGGCAGCTGTACCTTGTTTCTTAATTACGAGTTTATTCAAGACACCTGAATCCATGGCATGATGCCAACATTCTGCATCAGTGTGGCCTCCTAGGCTAGGGACGGTAGGTGGAGTCGCGCCCGGGGCACGTGTAAGCAGAGTGGCGCAGCGGAAGCGTGCTGGGCCCATAACCCAGAGGTCGATGGATCGAAACCATCCTCTGCTAGGTGACCTTTAGTTAAAAGCCTGCATGGCTCCGAGAAAACGCTGACAAGACATTACGTCGTTTCACAATGAGTCCTCATCTTTGCAAAGGCGGCTGTGCTTTTTTCCTAATTACAAGCCTATTTAAGACACCTGGAGCCTCATTTATAAAGCGCGCGTACGCACAGATTTGATCGTAAAGTGTGCGTCCCCAAAATCCACGGCAAAGGCCATATTTATTAAAACTGTCTTTGACGTGGAAAAGTGCCTAGCGCCATGTCAGGGTCTGAGCAGACGCACGCGCTTTTGCTTGTCCGATCGCTGTAGGTTTTTGGAAATATAAGCCATTTTTGCTGCTCTAAAAGGATTTAAACACTGACAGGCGCTCTTTTATATGTCAGTGGCATTAATTAGGCATCGATTAAAATTCCGCAACTGTTCAGCTGCGCACAATTTCAAGCTCATTTGCGATTTATAGATTTCACGTCTGAAAGTGAGGCGTACGCGTGCTTTCTATGGGTACATTCGTTTTCATGAATCACACGTGCGCGCTTTTGAGAAAGGGGCCTGATCATCAATGCCATGGATGTGGGACATTTCTAGGAGAGAGTCTGAAATTGGCACATTCAGATCCACCCATTGCCAAAGTGATGTTAATGAAAGAATTTATTCAGAGCATGTTGTGGGAAATGAGATTCCTTCCTAGGAGAAACTTTGAAATTGGCCCTTTCAGATATTCCAACTGATGAAAGTGCTTACATTTGAAAACTTGTTGTGAATGAGTCTTGCACCAAGGCATCCAGAGGGAGAACTATGATAGTTTCAATGCCTCGCCAAAAACCTTTTGTCAGAAGTGGGATTTGAACCCACGCCTCCATTGGGAGACCAGAAACCTCACAAACTGAGAAGGTCGAACACCCTTGAGTCTGGCGCCTTAGACCGCTCGGCCATTCTGACACGGTGCTAACGGCCCAAGGCAGATGTTACCGTGTCCAAAGTCATGTCAGTTCTCTGTTCTCCCAACATGTCATGCAATCCATTGTAGCATGTCTGTGTATGTTGATGGTCCAACAGAACATGGTCCGTGTGCGTGACCCCCAAGCCCCAGTGGCCTAATGGATAAGGCACTGGCCTCCTAAGCCAGGGATTGTGGGTTCGAGTCCCATCTGGGGTGCGCTTCAGCAGAGTGGCGCAGCGGAAGCGTGCTGGGCCCATAACCCAGAGGTCGATGGATCGAAACCATCCTCTGCTAAGAGCCCTTTTCTCGAAGGCTTGCATGGCTCCGGCTCTGAGGAAAGGCTGGCAGGACGTTATGCCGTTTCACCGCGATTGGAAAGGCAGTTGTACTATATTTCTTTATTACAAGTTGATTCAAGACACCTGAATCCTTGGCATGGTGCCAACGTTCTTCATCAGAGTGGCCTGCTATGCCAGGGACTGTAGGTTGAGTCGTGCCCGGGCTGCGTTCGAGCAGAGTGGCGCAGCGGAAGCGTGCTGGGCCCATAACCCAGAGGTCGATGGATCGAAACCATCCTCTGCTAGGTGTCCTTTAATTAAAAGCCTGCATGGCTCCGGCTCTGAGAAAACGCTGACAAAACATTACGTCGTTTCACCACGAGTCCTCGTCTTTGGAAAGGCAGCTGTACCTTGTTTCTTAATTACGAGTTTATTCAAGACACCTGAATCCTTGGCATGATGCCAACATTCTGCATCAGTGTGGCCTCCTAGGCTAGGGACGGTAGGTGGAGTCGCGCCCGGGGCACGTGTAAGCAGAGTGGCGCAGCGGAAGCGTGCTGGGCCCATAACCCAGAGGTCGATGGATCGAAACCATCCTCTGCTAGGTGACCTTTAGTTAAAAGCCTGCATGGCTCCGAGAAAACGCTGACAAGACATTACGTCGTTTCACAATGAGTCCTCATCTTTGCAAAGGCGGCTGTGCTTTTTTCCTAATTACAAGCCTATTTAAGACACCTGGAGCCTCATTTATAAAGCGCGCGTACGCACAGATTTGATCGTAAAGTGTGCGTCCCCAAAATCCACGGCAAAGGCCATATTTATTAAAACTGTCTTTGACGTGGAAAAGTGCCTAGCGCCATGTCAGGGTCTGAGCAGACGCACGCGCTTTTGCTTGTCCGATCGCTGTAGGTTTTTGGAAATATAAGCCATTTTTGCTGCTCTAAAAGGATTTAAACACTGACAGGCGCTCTTTTATATGTCAGTGGCATTAATTAGGCATCGATTAAAATTCCGCAACTGTTCAGCTGCGCACAATTTCAAGCTCATTTGCGATTTATAGATTTCACGTCTGAAAGTGAGGCGTACGCGTGCTTTCTATGGGTACATTCGTTTTCATGAATCACACGTGCGCGCTTTTGAGAAAGGGGCCTGATCATCAATGCCATGGATGTGGGACATTTCTAGGAGAGAGTCTGAAATTGGCACATTCAGATCCACCCATTGCCAAAGTGATGTTAATGAAAGAATTTATTCAGAGCATGTTGTGGGAAATGAGATTCCTTCCTAGGAGAAACTTTGAAATTGGCCCTTTCAGATATTCCAACTGATGAAAGTGCTTACATTTGAAAACTTGTTGTGAATGAGTCTTGCACCAAGGCATCCAGAGGGAGAACTATGATAGTTTCAATGCCTCGCCAAAAACCTTTTGTCAGAAGTGGGATTTGAACCCACGCCTCCATTGGGAGACCAGAAACCTCACAAACTGAGAAGGTCGAACACCCTTGAGTCTGGCGCCTTAGACCGCTCGGCCATTCTGACACGGTGCTAACGGCCCAAGGCAGATGTTACCGTGTCCAAAGTCATGTCAGTTCTCTGTTCTCCCAACATGTCATGCAATCCATTGTAGCATGTCTGTGTATGTTGATGGTCCAACAGAACATGGTCCGTGTGCGTGACCCCCAAGCCCCAGTGGCCTAATGGATAAGGCACTGGCCTCCTAAGCCAGGGATTGTGGGTTCGAGTCCCATCTGGGGTGCGCTTCAGCAGAGTGGCGCAGCGGAAGCGTGCTGGGCCCATAACCCAGAGGTCGATGGATCGAAACCATCCTCTGCTAAGAGCCCTTTTCTCGAAGGCTTGCATGGCTCCGGCTCTGAGGAAAGGCTGGCAGGACGTTATGCCGTTTCACCGCGATTGGAAAGGCAGTTGTACTATATTTCTTTATTACAAGTTGATTCAAGACACCTGAATCCTTGGCATGGTGCCAACGTTCTTCATCAGAGTGGCCTGCTATGCCAGGGACTGTAGGTTGAGTCGTGCCCGGGCTGCGTTCGAGCAGAGTGGCGCAGCGGAAGCGTGCTGGGCCCATAACCCAGAGGTCGATGGATCGAAACCATCCTCTGCTAGGTGTCCTTTAATTGAAAGCCTGCATGGCTCCGGCTCTGAGAAAACGCTGACAAAACATTACGTCGTTTCACCACGAGTCCTCGTCTTTGGAAAGGCAGCTGTACCTTGTTTCTTAATTACGAGTTTATTCAAGACACCTGAATCCTTGGCATGATGCCAACATTCTGCATCAGTGTGGCCTCCTAGGCTAGGGACGGTAGGTGGAGTCGCGCCCGGGGCACGTGTAAGCAGAGTGGCGCAGCGGAAGCGTGCTGGGCCCATAACCCAGAGGTCGATGGATCGAAACCATCCTCTGCTAGGTGACCTTTAGTTAAAAGCCTGCATGGCTCCGAGAAAACGCTGACAAGACATTACGTCGTTTCACAATGAGTCCTCATCTTTGCAAAGGCGGCTGTGCTTTTTTCCTAATTACAAGCCTATTTAAGACACCTGGAGCCTCATTTATAAAGCGCGCGTACGCACAGATTTGATCGTAAAGTGTGCGTCCCCAAAATCCACGGCAAAGGCCATATTTATTAAAACTGTCTTTGACGTGGAAAAGTGCCTAGCGCCATGTCAGGGTCTGAGCAGACGCACGCGCTTTTGCTTGTCCGATCGCTGTAGGTTTTTGGAAATATAAGCCATTTTTGCTGCTCTAAAAGGATTTAAACACTGACAGGCGCTCTTTTATATGTCAGTGGCATTAATTAGGCATCGATTAAAATTCCGCAACTGTTCAGCTGCGCACAATTTCAAGCTCATTTGCGATTTATAGATTTCACGTCTGAAAGTGAGGCGTACGCGTGCTTTCTATGGGTACATTCGTTTTCATGAATCACACGTGCGCGCTTTTGAGAAAGGGGCCTGATCATCAATGCCATGGATGTGGGACATTTCTAGGAGAGAGTCTGAAATTGGCACATTCAGATCCACCCATTGCCAAAGTGATGTTAATGAAAGAATTTATTCAGAGCATGTTGTGGGAAATGAGATTCCTTCCTAGGAGAAACTTTGAAATTGGCCCTTTCAGATATTCCAACTGATGAAAGTGCTTACATTTGAAAACTTGTTGTGAATGAGTCTTGCACCAAGGCATCCAGAGGGAGAACTATGATAGTTTCAATGCCTCGCCAAAAACCTTTTGTCAGAAGTGGGATTTGAACCCACGCCTCCATTGGGAGACCAGAAACCTCACAAACTGAGAAGGTCGAACACCCTTGAGTCTGGCGCCTTAGACCGCTCGGCCATTCTGACACGGTGCTAACGGCCCAAGGCAGATGTTACCGTGTCCAAAGTCATGTCAGTTCTCTGTTCTCCCAACATGTCATGCAATCCATTGTAGCATGTCTGTGTATGTTGATGGTCCAACAGAACATGGTCCGTGTGCGTGACCCCCAAGCCCCAGTGGCCTAATGGATAAGGCACTGGCCTCCTAAGCCAGGGATTGTGGGTTCGAGTCCCATCTGGGGTGCGCTTCAGCAGAGTGGCGCAGCGGAAGCGTGCTGGGCCCATAACCCAGAGGTCGATGGATCGAAACCATCCTCTGCTAAGAGCCCTTTTCTCGAAGGCTTGCATGGCTCCGGCTCTGAGGAAAGGCTGGCAGGACGTTATGCCGTTTCACCGCGATTGGAAAGGCAGTTGTACTATATTTCTTTATTACAAGTTGATTCAAGACACCTGAATCCTTGGCATGGTGCCAACGTTCTTCATCAGAGTGGCCTGCTATGCCAGGGACTGTAGGTTGAGTCGTGCCCGGGCTGCGTTCGAGCAGAGTGGCGCAGCGGAAGCGTGCTGGGCCCATAACCCAGAGGTCGATGGATCGAAACCATCCTCTGCTAGGTGTCCTTTAATTGAAAGCCTGCATGGCTCCGGCTCTGAGAAAACGCTGACAAAACATTACGTCGTTTCACCACGAGTCCTCGTCTTTGGAAAGGCAGCTGTACCTTGTTTCTTAATTACGAGTTTATTCAAGACACCTGAATCCTTGGCATGATGCCAACATTCTGCATCAGTGTGGCCTCCTAGGCTAGGGACGGTAGGTGGAGTCGCGCCCGGGGCACGTGTAAGCAGAGTGGCGCAGCGGAAGCGTGCTGGGCCCATAACCCAGAGGTCGATGGATCGAAACCATCCTCTGCTAGGTGACCTTTAGTTAAAAGCCTGCATGGCTCCGAGAAAACGCTGACAAGACATTACGTCGTTTCACAATGAGTCCTCATCTTTGCAAAGGCGGCTGTGCTTTTTTCCTAATTACAAGCCTATTTAAGACACCTGGAGCCTCATTTATAAAGCGCGCGTACGCACAGATTTGATCGTAAAGTGTGCGTCCCCAAAATCCACGGCAAAGGCCATATTTATTAAAACTGTCTTTGACGTGGAAAAGTGCCTAGCGCCATGTCAGGGTCTGAGCAGACGCACGCGCTTTTGCTTGTCCGATCGCTGTAGGTTTTTGGAAATATAAGCCATTTTTGCTGCTCTAAAAGGATTTAAACACTGACAGGCGCTCTTTTATATGTCAGTGGCATTAATTAGGCATCGATTAAAATTCCGCAACTGTTCAGCTGCGCACAATTTCAAGCTCATTTGCGATTTATAGATTTCACGTCTGAAAGTGAGGCGTACGCGTGCTTTCTATGGGTACATTCGTTTTCATGAATCACACGTGCGCGCTTTTGAGAAAGGGGCCTGATCATCAATGCCATGGATGTGGGACATTTCTAGGAGAGAGTCTGAAATTGGCACATTCAGATCCACCCATTGCCAAAGTGATGTTAATGAAAGAATTTATTCAGAGCATGTTGTGGGAAATGAGATTCCTTCCTAGGAGAAACTTTGAAATTGGCCCTTTCAGATATTCCAACTGATGAAAGTGCTTACATTTGAAAACTTGTTGTGAATGAGTCTTGCACCAAGGCATCCAGAGGGAGAACTATGATAGTTTCAATGCCTCGCCAAAAACCTTTTGTCAGAAGTGGGATTTGAACCCACGCCTCCATTGGGAGACCAGAAACCTCACAAACTGAGAAGGTCGAACACCCTTGAGTCTGGCGCCTTAGACCGCTCGGCCATTCTGACACGGTGCTAACGGCCCAAGGCAGATGTTACCGTGTCCAAAGTCATGTCAGTTCTCTGTTCTCCCAACATGTCATGCAATCCATTGTAGCATGTCTGTGTATGTTGATGGTCCAACAGAACATGGTCCGTGTGCGTGACCCCCAAGCCCCAGTGGCCTAATGGATAAGGCACTGGCCTCCTAAGCCAGGGATTGTGGGTTCGAGTCCCATCTGGGGTGCGCTTCAGCAGAGTGGCGCAGCGGAAGCGTGCTGGGCCCATAACCCAGAGGTCGATGGATCGAAACCATCCTCTGCTAAGAGCCCTTTTCTCGAAGGCTTGCATGGCTCCGGCTCTGAGGAAAGGCTGGCAGGACGTTATGCCGTTTCACCGCGATTGGAAAGGCAGTTGTACTATATTTCTTTATTACAAGTTGATTCAAGACACCTGAATCCTTGGCATGGTGCCAACGTTCTTCATCAGAGTGGCCTGCTATGCCAGGGACTGTAGGTTGAGTCGTGCCCGGGCTGCGTTCGAGCAGAGTGGCGCAGCGGAAGCGTGCTGGGCCCATAACCCAGAGGTCGATGGATCGAAACCATCCTCTGCTAGGTGTCCTTTAATTGAAAGCCTGCATGGCTCCGGCTCTGAGAAAACGCTGACAAAACATTACGTCGTTTCACCACGAGTCCTCGTCTTTGGAAAGGCAGCTGTACCTTGTTTCTTAATTACGAGTTTATTCAAGACACCTGAATCCTTAGCATGATGCCAACATTCTGCATCAGTGTGGCCTCCTAGGCTAGGGACGGTAGGTGGAGTCGCGCCCGGGGCACGTGTAAGCAGAGTGGCGCAGCGGAAGCGTGCTGGGCCCATAACCCAGAGGTCGATGGATCGAAACCATCCTCTGCTAGGTGACCTTTAGTTAAAAGCCTGCATGGCTCCGAGAAAACGCTGACAAGACATTACGTCGTTTCACAATGAGTCCTCATCTTTGCAAAGGCGGCTGTGCTTTTTTCCTAATTACAAGCCTATTTAAGACACCTGGAGCCTCATTTATAAAGCGCGCGTACGCACAGATTTGATCGTAAAGTGTGCGTCCCCAAAATCCACGGCAAAGGCCATATTTATTAAAACTGTCTTTGACGTGGAAAAGTGCCTAGCGCCATGTCAGGGTCTGAGCAGACGCACGCGCTTTTGCTTGTCCGATCGCTGTAGGTTTTTGGAAATATAAGCCATTTTTGCTGCTCTAAAAGGATTTAAACACTGACAGGCGCTCTTTTATATGTCAGTGGCATTAATTAGGCATCGATTAAAATTCCGCAACTGTTCAGCTGCGCACAATTTCAAGCTCATTTGCGATTTATAGATTTCACGTCTGAAAGTGAGGCGTACGCGTGCTTTCTATGGGTACATTCGTTTTCATGAATCACACGTGCGCGCTTTTGAGAAAGGGGCCTGATCATCAATGCCATGGATGTGGGACATTTCTAGGAGAGAGTCTGAAATTGGCACATTCAGATCCACCCATTGCCAAAGTGATGTTAATGAAAGAATTTATTCAGAGCATGTTGTGGGAAATGAGATTCCTTCCTAGGAGAAACTTTGAAATTGGCCCTTTCAGATATTCCAACTGATGAAAGTGCTTACATTTGAAAACTTGTTGTGAATGAGTCTTGCACCAAGGCATCCAGAGGGAGAACTATGATAGTTTCAATGCCTCGCCAAAAACCTTTTGTCAGAAGTGGGATTTGAACCCACGCCTCCATTGGGAGACCAGAAACCTCACAAACTGAGAAGGTCGAACACCCTTGAGTCTGGCGCCTTAGACCGCTCGGCCATTCTGACACGGTGCTAACGGCCCAAGGCAGATGTTACCGTGTCCAAAGTCATGTCAGTTCTCTGTTCTCCCAACATGTCATGCAATCCATTGTAGCATGTCTGTGTATGTTGATGGTCCAACAGAACATGGTCCGTGTGCGTGACCCCCAAGCCCCAGTGGCCTAATGGATAAGGCACTGGCCTCCTAAGCCAGGGATTGTGGGTTCGAGTCCCATCTGGGGTGCGCTTCAGCAGAGTGGCGCAGCGGAAGCGTGCTGGGCCCATAACCCAGAGGTCGATGGATCGAAACCATCCTCTGCTAAGAGCCCTTTTCTCGAAGGCTTGCATGGCTCCGGCTCTGAGGAAAGGCTGGCAGGACGTTATGCCGTTTCACCGCGATTGGAAAGGCAGTTGTACTATATTTCTTTATTACAAGTTGATTCAAGACACCTGAATCCTTGGCATGGTGCCAACGTTCTTCATCAGAGTGGCCTGCTATGCCAGGGACTGTAGGTTGAGTCGTGCCCGGGCTGCGTTCGAGCAGAGTGGCGCAGCGGAAGCGTGCTGGATCGAAACCATCCTCTGCTAGGTGTCCTTTAATTTGGGGGGGGGGGGGTGGGGGGGGGGGGGGGGGGGGGGGGGAGGGGGGGGGGGGGGGGGGGGGGGGGGGGGGGGGGGGGTGGGGGGGGGGGGGGGGGGGGGGGGGGGGGGGGGGGGGGGGGGGGGGGTGGGGGGGGGGGGGGGGGGGGGGGGGGGGGGGTGGGGGGGGGGGGGGGGGGGGGGGGGGGGGGGGGGGGGGGGGGGGGGGGGGGGGGGGGGGGGGGGGGGGGGGGGGGGGGGGGGGGGGGGGGGGGGGGGGGGGGGGGGGGGGGGGGGGGGGGGGGGGGGGGGGGGGGGGGGGGGGGGGGGGGGGGGGGGGGTGGGGGGGGGGGGGGGTGGGGGGGGGGGGGGGGGGGGGGGGGGGGGGGGGGGGGGGGGGGGGGGGGGGGGGGGGGGGGGGGGGGGGGCGCGGGGGGGGGGGGGGGGGGGGGGTGGGGGGGGGGGGGGGTGGGGGGGGGGGGGGGGGGGTGGGGGTGGGTGTGGGGGGGGGGGGGTGTGGGGGAAAGACATTACGTCGTTTCACCATGAGTCCTTATCTTTGCAAAGGCGGCTGTGCTTTTTTTCTTAATTACAAGCCTATTCAAGACACCTGGAGCCTCATTTATAAAGCGCGCGTACGCACAGATTTGATCGTAAAGTGTGCGTCCCCAAAATCCACGGCAAAGGCCATATTTATTAAAACTGTCTTTGACGTGGAAAAGTGCCTAGCGCCATGTCAGGGTCTGAGCAGACGCACGCGCTTTTGCTTGTCCGATCGCTGTAGGTTTTTGGAAATATAAGCCATTTTTGCTGCTCTAAAAGGATTTAAACACTGACAGGCGCTCTTTTATATGTCAGTGGCATTAATTAGGCATCGATTAAAATTCCGCAACTGTTCAGCTGCAAACAATTTCAAGCTCATTTGCTATTTATAGATTTCACGTCTGAAAGTGAGGCGTACGCGTGCTTTCTATGGGTACATTCGTTTTCATGAATCACACGTGCGCGCTTTTGAGAAAGGGGCCTGATCATCAATGCCATGGATGTGGGACATTTCTAGGAGAGAGTCTGAAATTGGCACATTCAGATCCACCCATTGCCAAAGTGATGTTAATGAAAGAATTTATTCAGAGCATGTTGTGGGAAATGAGATTCCTTCCTAGGAGAAACTTTGAAATTGGCCCTTTCAGATATTCCAACTGATGACAGTGCTTACATTTGAAAACTTGTTGTTAATGAGATTTGCACCAAGGCATCCAGAGGGAGAACTATGATAGTTTCAATGCCTCGCCAAAAACCTTTTGTCAGAAGTGGGATTTGAACCCACGCCTCCATTGGGAGACCAGAAACCTCACAAACTGAGAAGGTCGAACACCCTTGAGTCTGGCGCCTTAGACAGCTCGGCCATTCTGACACGGCGCTAAGGGCCCAAGGCAGATGTTACCGTGTCCAAAGTCATGTCAGTTCTCTGTTCTCCCAACATGTCATGCAATCCATTGTAGCATGTCTGTGTATGTTGATGGTCCAACAGAACATGGTCCATGTGCGTGACCCCCAAGCCCCAGTGGCCTAATGGATAAGGCACTGGCCTCCTAAGCCAGGGATTGTGGGTTCGAGTCCCATCTGGGGTGCGCTTCAGCAGAGTGGCGCAGCGGAAGCGTGCTGGGCCCATAACCCAGAGGTCGATGGATCGAAACCATCCTCTGCTAGGAGTCCTTTAATTAAAAGCCTGCATGGCTCCGGCTCTGAGAAAACGCTGACAAAACATCACGTCGTTTCACCACGAGTCCTCGTCTTTGGAAAGGCAGCTGTACCTTGTTTCTTAATTACGAGTTTATTCAAGACACCTGAATCCTTGGCATGATGGCAACATTCTACATCAGTGTGGCCTCCTAGGCTAGGGACGGTAGGTGGAGTCGCGCCCGGTGCACGTGTAAGCAGAGTGGCGCAGCGGAAGCGTGCTGGGCCCATAACCCAGAGGTCGATGGATCGAAACCATCCTCTGCTAGGAGTCCTTTAGTTAAAAGCCTGCATGGCTCTGAGAAAACGCTGACAAGACATTACGTCGTTTCACCATGAGTCCTCATCTTTGCAAAGGCGGCTGTGCTTTTTTTCTTAATTACAAGCCTATTCAAGACACCTGGAGCCTCATTTATAAAGCGCGCGTACGCACAGATTTGATCGTAAAGTGTGCGTCCCCAAAATCCACGGCAAAGGCCATATTTATTAAAACTGTCTTTGACGTGGAAAAGTGCCTAGCGCCATGTCAGGGTCTGAGCAGACGCACGCGCTTTTGCTTGTCCGATCGCTGTAGGTTTTTGGAAATATAAGCCATTTTTGCTGCTCTAAAAGGATTTAAACACTGACAGGCGCTCTTTTATATGTCAGTGGCATTAATTAGGCATCGATTAAAATTCCGCAACTGTTCAGCTGCGCACAATTTCAAGCTCATTTGCGATTTATAGATTTCACGTCTGAAAGTGAGGCGTACGCGTGCTTTCTATGGGTACATTCGTTTTCATGAATCACACGTGCGCGCTTTTGAGAAAGGGGCCTGATCATCAATGCCATGGATGTGGGACATTTCTAGGAGAGAGTCTGAAATTGGCACATTCAGATAAACCCATTGCCAAAGTGATGTTAATGAAAGAATTTATTCAGAGCATGTTGTGGGAAATGAGATTCCTTCCTAGGAGAAACTTTGAAATTGGCCCTTTCAGATATTCCAACTGATGACAGTGCTTACATTTGAAAACTTGTTGTGAATGAGATTTGCACCAAGGCATCCAGAGGGAGAACTATGATAGTTTCAATGCCTCGCCAAAAACCTTTTGTCAGAAGTGGGATTTGAACCCACGCCTCCATTGGGAGACCAGAAACCTCACAAACTGAGAAGGTCGAACACCCTTGAGTCTGGCGCCTTAGACCGCTCGGCCATTCTGACACGGCGCTAACGGCCCAAGGCAGATGTTACCGTGTCCAAAGTCATGTCAGTTCTCTGTTCTCCCAACATGTCATGCAATCCATTGTAGCATGTCTGTGTATGTTGATGGTCCAACAGAACATGGTCCATGTGCGTGACCCCCAAGCCCCAGTGGCCTAATGGATAAGGCACTGGCCTCCTAAGCCAGGGATTGTGGGTTCGAGTCCCATCTGGGGTGCGCTTCAGCAGAGTGGCGCAGCGGAAGCGTGCTGGGCCCATAACCCAGAGGTCGATGGATCGAAACCATCCTCTGCTAGGAGTCCTTTAATTGAAAGCCTGCATGGCTCCGGCTCTGAGAAAACGCTGACAAAACATCACGTCGTTTCACCACGAGTTCTCGTCTTTGGAAAGGCAGCTGTACCTTGTTTCTTAATTACGAGTTTATTCAAGACACCTAAATCCTTGGCATGATGGCAACATTCTACATCAGTGTGGCCTCCTAGGCTAGGGACGGTAGGTGGAGTCGCGCCCGGTGCACGTGTAAGCAGAGTGGCGCAGCGGAAGCGTGCTGGGCCCATAACCCAGAGGTCGATGGATCGAAACCATCCTCTGCTAGGAGTCCTTTAGTTAAAAGCCTGCATGGCTCTGAGAAAACGCTGACAAGACATTACGTCGTTTCACCATGAGTCCTTATCTTTGCAAAGGCGGCTGTGCTTTTTTTCTTAATTACAAGCCTATTCAAGACACCTGGAGCCTCATTTATAAAGCGCGCGTACGCACAGATTTGATCGTAAAGTGTGCGTCCCCAAAATCCACGGCAAAGGCCATATTTATTAAAACTGTCTTTGACGTGGAAAAGTGCCTAGCGCCATGTCAGGGTCTGAGCAGACGCACGCGCTTTTGCTTGTCCGATCGCTGTAGGTTTTTGGAAATATAAGCCATTTTTGCTGCTCTAAAAGGATTTAAACACTGACAGGCGCTCTTTTATATGTCAGTGGCATTAATTAGGCATCGATTAAAATTCCGCAACTGTTCAGCTGCAAACAATTTCAAGCTCATTTGCTATTTATAGATTTCACGTCTGAAAGTGAGGCGTACGCGTGCTTTCTATGGGTACATTCGTTTTCATGAATCACACGTGCGCGCTTTTGAGAAAGGGGCCTGATCATCAATGCCATGGATGTGGGACATTTCTAGGAGAGAGTCTGAAATTGGCACATTCAGATCCACCCATTGCCAAAGTGATGTTAATGAAAGAATTTATTCAGAGCATGTTGTGGGAAATGAGATTCCTTCCTAGGAGAAACTTTGAAATTGGCCCTTTCAGATATTCCAACTGATGACAGTGCTTACATTTGAAAACTTGTTGTTAATGAGATTTGCACCAAGGCATCCAGAGGGAGAACTATGATAGTTTCAATGCCTCGCCAAAAACCTTTTGTCAGAAGTGGGATTTGAACCCACGCCTCCATTGGGAGACCAGAAACCTCACAAACTGAGAAGGTCGAACACCCTTGAGTCTGGCGCCTTAGACAGCTCGGCCATTCTGACACGGCGCTAAGGGCCCAAGGCAGATGTTACCGTGTCCAAAGTCATGTCAGTTCTCTGTTCTCCCAACATGTCATGCAATCCATTGTAGCATGTCTGTGTATGTTGATGGTCCAACAGAACATGGTCCATGTGCGTGACCCCCAAGCCCCAGTGGCCTAATGGATAAGGCACTGGCCTCCTAAGCCAGGGATTGTGGGTTCGAGTCCCATCTGGGGTGCGCTTCAGCAGAGTGGCGCAGCGGAAGCGTGCTGGGCCCATAACCCAGAGGTCGATGGATCGAAACCATCCTCTGCTAGGAGTCCTTTAATTAAAAGCCTGCATGGCTCCGGCTCTGAGAAAACGCTGACAAAACATCACGTCGTTTCACCACGAGTCCTCGTCTTTGGAAAGGCAGCTGTACCTTGTTTCTTAATTACGAGTTTATTCAAGACACCTGAATCCTTGGCATGATGGCAACATTCTACATCAGTGTGGCCTCCTAGGCTAGGGACGGTAGGTGGAGTCGCGCCCGGTGCACGTGTAAGCAGAGTGGCGCAGCGGAAGCGTGCTGGGCCCATAACCCAGAGGTCGATGGATCGAAACCATCCTCTGCTAGGAGTCCTTTAGTTAAAAGCCTGCATGGCTCTGAGAAAACGCTGACAAGACATTACGTCGTTTCACCATGAGTCCTCATCTTTGCAAAGGCGGCTGTGCTTTTTTTCTTAATTACAAGCCTATTCAAGACACCTGGAGCCTCATTTATAAAGCGCGCGTACGCACAGATTTGATCGTAAAGTGTGCGTCCCCAAAATCCACGGCAAAGGCCATATTTATTAAAACTGTCTTTGACGTGGAAAAGTGCCTAGCGCCATGTCAGGGTCTGAGCAGACGCACGCGCTTTTGCTTGTCCGATCGCTGTAGGTTTTTGGAAATATAAGCCATTTTTGCTGCTCTAAAAGGATTTAAACACTGACAGGCGCTCTTTTATATGTCAGTGGCATTAATTAGGCATCGATTAAAATTCCGCAACTGTTCAGCTGCGCACAATTTCAAGCTCATTTGCGATTTATAGATTTCACGTCTGAAAGTGAGGCGTACGCGTGCTTTCTATGGGTACATTCGTTTTCATGAATCACACGTGCGCGCTTTTGAGAAAGGGGCCTGATCATCAATGCCATGGATGTGGGACATTTCTAGGAGAGAGTCTGAAATTGGCACATTCAGATAAACCCATTGCCAAAGTGATGTTAATGAAAGAATTTATTCAGAGCATGTTGTGGGAAATGAGATTCCTTCCTAGGAGAAACTTTGAAATTGGCCCTTTCAGATATTCCAACTGATGACAGTGCTTACATTTGAAAACTTGTTGTGAATGAGATTTGCACCAAGGCATCCAGAGGGAGAACTATGATAGTTTCAATGCCTCGCCAAAAACCTTTTGTCAGAAGTGGGATTTGAACCCACGCCTCCATTGGGAGACCAGAAACCTCACAAACTGAGAAGGTCGAACACCCTTGAGTCTGGCGCCTTAGACCGCTCGGCCATTCTGACACGGCGCTAACGGCCCAAGGCAGATGTTACCGTGTCCAAAGTCATGTCAGTTCTCTGTTCTCCCAACATGTCATGCAATCCATTGTAGCATGTCTGTGTATGTTGATGGTCCAACAGAACATGGTCCATGTGCGTGACCCCCAAGCCCCAGTGGCCTAATGGATAAGGCACTGGCCTCCTAAGCCAGGGATTGTGGGTTCGAGTCCCATCTGGGGTGCGCTTCAGCAGAGTGGCGCAGCGGAAGCGTGCTGGGCCCATAACCCAGAGGTCGATGGATCGAAACCATCCTCTGCTAGGAGTCCTTTAATTGAAAGCCTGCATGGCTCCGGCTCTGAGAAAACGCTGACAAAACATCACGTCGTTTCACCACGAGTTCTCGTCTTTGGAAAGGCAGCTGTACCTTGTTTCTTAATTACGAGTTTATTCAAGACACCTAAATCCTTGGCATGATGGCAACATTCTACATCAGTGTGGCCTCCTAGGCTAGGGACGGTAGGTGGAGTCGCGCCCGGTGCACGTGTAAGCAGAGTGGCGCAGCGGAAGCGTGCTGGGCCCATAACCCAGAGGTCGATGGATCGAAACCATCCTCTGCTAGGAGTCCTTTAGTTAAAAGCCTGCATGGCTCTGAGAAAACGCTGACAAGACATTACGTCGTTTCACCATGAGTCCTTATCTTTGCAAAGGCGGCTGTGCTTTTTTTCTTAATTACAAGCCTATTCAAGACACCTGGAGCCTCATTTATAAAGCGCGCGTACGCACAGATTTGATCGTAAAGTGTGCGTCCCCAAAATCCACGGCAAAGGCCATATTTATTAAAACTGTCTTTGACGTGGAAAAGTGCCTAGCGCCATGTCAGGGTCTGAGCAGACGCACGCGCTTTTGCTTGTCCGATCGCTGTAGGTTTTTGGAAATATAAGCCATTTTTGCTGCTCTAAAAGGATTTAAACACTGACAGGCGCTCTTTTATATGTCAGTGGCATTAATTAGGCATCGATTAAAATTCCGCAACTGTTCAGCTGCAAACAATTTCAAGCTCATTTGCTATTTATAGATTTCACGTCTGAAAGTGAGGCGTACGCGTGCTTTCTATGGGTACATTCGTTTTCATGAATCACACGTGCGCGCTTTTGAGAAAGGGGCCTGATCATCAATGCCATGGATGTGGGACATTTCTAGGAGAGAGTCTGAAATTGGCACATTCAGATCCACCCATTGCCAAAGTGATGTTAATGAAAGAATTTATTCAGAGCATGTTGTGGGAAATGAGATTCCTTCCTAGGAGAAACTTTGAAATTGGCCCTTTCAGATATTCCAACTGATGACAGTGCTTACATTTGAAAACTTGTTGTTAATGAGATTTGCACCAAGGCATCCAGAGGGAGAACTATGATAGTTTCAATGCCTCGCCAAAAACCTTTTGTCAGAAGTGGGATTTGAACCCACGCCTCCATTGGGAGACCAGAAACCTCACAAACTGAGAAGGTCGAACACCCTTGAGTCTGGCGCCTTAGACAGCTCGGCCATTCTGACACGGCGCTAAGGGCCCAAGGCAGATGTTACCGTGTCCAAAGTCATGTCAGTTCTCTGTTCTCCCAACATGTCATGCAATCCATTGTAGCATGTCTGTGTATGTTGATGGTCCAACAGAACATGGTCCATGTGCGTGACCCCCAAGCCCCAGTGGCCTAATGGATAAGGCACTGGCCTCCTAAGCCAGGGATTGTGGGTTCGAGTCCCATCTGGGGTGCGCTTCAGCAGAGTGGCGCAGCGGAAGCGTGCTGGGCCCATAACCCAGAGGTCGATGGATCGAAACCATCCTCTGCTAGGAGTCCTTTAATTAAAAGCCTGCATGGCTCCGGCTCTGAGAAAACGCTGACAAAACATCACGTCGTTTCACCACGAGTCCTCGTCTTTGGAAAGGCAGCTGTACCTTGTTTCTTAATTACGAGTTTATTCAAGACACCTGAATCCTTGGCATGATGGCAACATTCTACATCAGTGTGGCCTCCTAGGCTAGGGACGGTAGGTGGAGTCGCGCCCGGTGCACGTGTAAGCAGAGTGGCGCAGCGGAAGCGTGCTGGGCCCATAACCCAGAGGTCGATGGATCGAAACCATCCTCTGCTAGGAGTCCTTTAGTTAAAAGCCTGCATGGCTCTGAGAAAACGCTGACAAGACATTACGTCGTTTCACCATGAGTCCTCATCTTTGCAAAGGCGGCTGTGCTTTTTTTCTTAATTACAAGCCTATTCAAGACACCTGGAGCCTCATTTATAAAGCGCGCGTACGCACAGATTTGATCGTAAAGTGTGCGTCCCCAAAATCCACGGCAAAGGCCATATTTATTAAAACTGTCTTTGACGTGGAAAAGTGCCTAGCGCCATGTCAGGGTCTGAGCAGACGCACGCGCTTTTGCTTGTCCGATCGCTGTAGGTTTTTGGAAATATAAGCCATTTTTGCTGCTCTAAAAGGATTTAAACACTGACAGGCGCTCTTTTATATGTCAGTGGCATTAATTAGGCATCGATTAAAATTCCGCAACTGTTCAGCTGCGCACAATTTCAAGCTCATTTGCGATTTATAGATTTCACGTCTGAAAGTGAGGCGTACGCGTGCTTTCTATGGGTACATTCGTTTTCATGAATCACACGTGCGCGCTTTTGAGAAAGGGGCCTGATCATCAATGCCATGGATGTGGGACATTTCTAGGAGAGAGTCTGAAATTGGCACATTCAGATAAACCCATTGCCAAAGTGATGTTAATGAAAGAATTTATTCAGAGCATGTTGTGGGAAATGAGATTCCTTCCTAGGAGAAACTTTGAAATTGGCCCTTTCAGATATTCCAACTGATGACAGTGCTTACATTTGAAAACTTGTTGTGAATGAGATTTGCACCAAGGCATCCAGAGGGAGAACTATGATAGTTTCAATGCCTCGCCAAAAACCTTTTGTCAGAAGTGGGATTTGAACCCACGCCTCCATTGGGAGACCAGAAACCTCACAAACTGAGAAGGTCGAACACCCTTGAGTCTGGCGCCTTAGACCGCTCGGCCATTCTGACACGGCGCTAACGGCCCAAGGCAGATGTTACCGTGTCCAAAGTCATGTCAGTTCTCTGTTCTCCCAACATGTCATGCAATCCATTGTAGCATGTCTGTGTATGTTGATGGTCCAACAGAACATGGTCCATGTGCGTGACCCCCAAGCCCCAGTGGCCTAATGGATAAGGCACTGGCCTCCTAAGCCAGGGATTGTGGGTTCGAGTCCCATCTGGGGTGCGCTTCAGCAGAGTGGCGCAGCGGAAGCGTGCTGGGCCCATAACCCAGAGGTCGATGGATCGAAACCATCCTCTGCTAGGAGTCCTTTAATTGAAAGCCTGCATGGCTCCGGCTCTGAGAAAACGCTGACAAAACATCACGTCGTTTCACCACGAGTTCTCGTCTTTGGAAAGGCAGCTGTACCTTGTTTCTTAATTACGAGTTTATTCAAGACACCTAAATCCTTGGCATGATGGCAACATTCTACATCAGTGTGGCCTCCTAGGCTAGGGACGGTAGGTGGAGTCGCGCCCGGTGCACGTGTAAGCAGAGTGGCGCAGCGGAAGCGTGCTGGGCCCATAACCCAGAGGTCGATGGATCGAAACCATCCTCTGCTAGGAGTCCTTTAGTTAAAAGCCTGCATGGCTCTGAGAAAACGCTGACAAGACATTACGTCGTTTCACCATGAGTCCTTATCTTTGCAAAGGCGGCTGTGCTTTTTTTCTTAATTACAAGCCTATTCAAGACACCTGGAGCCTCATTTATAAAGCGCGCGTACGCACAGATTTGATCGTAAAGTGTGCGTCCCCAAAATCCACGGCAAAGGCCATATTTATTAAAACTGTCTTTGACGTGGAAAAGTGCCTAGCGCCATGTCAGGGTCTGAGCAGACGCACGCGCTTTTGCTTGTCCGATCGCTGTAGGTTTTTGGAAATATAAGCCATTTTTGCTGCTCTAAAAGGATTTAAACACTGACAGGCGCTCTTTTATATGTCAGTGGCATTAATTAGGCATCGATTAAAATTCCGCAACTGTTCAGCTGCAAACAATTTCAAGCTCATTTGCTATTTATAGATTTCACGTCTGAAAGTGAGGCGTACGCGTGCTTTCTATGGGTACATTCGTTTTCATGAATCACACGTGCGCGCTTTTGAGAAAGGGGCCTGATCATCAATGCCATGGATGTGGGACATTTCTAGGAGAGAGTCTGAAATTGGCACATTCAGATCCACCCATTGCCAAAGTGATGTTAATGAAAGAATTTATTCAGAGCATGTTGTGGGAAATGAGATTCCTTCCTAGGAGAAACTTTGAAATTGGCCCTTTCAGATATTCCAACTGATGACAGTGCTTACATTTGAAAACTTGTTGTTAATGAGATTTGCACCAAGGCATCCAGAGGGAGAACTATGATAGTTTCAATGCCTCGCCAAAAACCTTTTGTCAGAAGTGGGATTTGAACCCACGCCTCCATTGGGAGACCAGAAACCTCACAAACTGAGAAGGTCGAACACCCTTGAGTCTGGCGCCTTAGACAGCTCGGCCATTCTGACACGGCGCTAAGGGCCCAAGGCAGATGTTACCGTGTCCAAAGTCATGTCAGTTCTCTGTTCTCCCAACATGTCATGCAATCCATTGTAGCATGTCTGTGTATGTTGATGGTCCAACAGAACATGGTCCATGTGCGTGACCCCCAAGCCCCAGTGGCCTAATGGATAAGGCACTGGCCTCCTAAGCCAGGGATTGTGGGTTCGAGTCCCATCTGGGGTGCGCTTCAGCAGAGTGGCGCAGCGGAAGCGTGCTGGGCCCATAACCCAGAGGTCGATGGATCGAAACCATCCTCTGCTAGGAGTCCTTTAATTAAAAGCCTGCATGGCTCCGGCTCTGAGAAAACGCTGACAAAACATCACGTCGTTTCACCACGAGTCCTCGTCTTTGGAAAGGCAGCTGTACCTTGTTTCTTAATTACGAGTTTATTCAAGACACCTGAATCCTTGGCATGATGGCAACATTCTACATCAGTGTGGCCTCCTAGGCTAGGGACGGTAGGTGGAGTCGCGCCCGGTGCACGTGTAAGCAGAGTGGCGCAGCGGAAGCGTGCTGGGCCCATAACCCAGAGGTCGATGGATCGAAACCATCCTCTGCTAGGAGTCCTTTAGTTAAAAGCCTGCATGGCTCTGAGAAAACGCTGACAAGACATTACGTCGTTTCACCATGAGTCCTCATCTTTGCAAAGGCGGCTGTGCTTTTTTTCTTAATTACAAGCCTATTCAAGACACCTGGAGCCTCATTTATAAAGCGCGCGTACGCACAGATTTGATCGTAAAGTGTGCGTCCCCAAAATCCACGGCAAAGGCCATATTTATTAAAACTGTCTTTGACGTGGAAAAGTGCCTAGCGCCATGTCAGGGTCTGAGCAGACGCACGCGCTTTTGCTTGTCCGATCGCTGTAGGTTTTTGGAAATATAAGCCATTTTTGCTGCTCTAAAAGGATTTAAACACTGACAGGCGCTCTTTTATATGTCAGTGGCATTAATTAGGCATCGATTAAAATTCCGCAACTGTTCAGCTGCGCACAATTTCAAGCTCATTTGCGATTTATAGATTTCACGTCTGAAAGTGAGGCGTACGCGTGCTTTCTATGGGTACATTCGTTTTCATGAATCACACGTGCGCGCTTTTGAGAAAGGGGCCTGATCATCAATGCCATGGATGTGGGACATTTCTAGGAGAGAGTCTGAAATTGGCACATTCAGATAAACCCATTGCCAAAGTGATGTTAATGAAAGAATTTATTCAGAGCATGTTGTGGGAAATGAGATTCCTTCCTAGGAGAAACTTTGAAATTGGCCCTTTCAGATATTCCAACTGATGACAGTGCTTACATTTGAAAACTTGTTGTGAATGAGATTTGCACCAAGGCATCCAGAGGGAGAACTATGATAGTTTCAATGCCTCGCCAAAAACCTTTTGTCAGAAGTGGGATTTGAACCCACGCCTCCATTGGGAGACCAGAAACCTCACAAACTGAGAAGGTCGAACACCCTTGAGTCTGGCGCCTTAGACCGCTCGGCCATTCTGACACGGCGCTAACGGCCCAAGGCAGATGTTACCGTGTCCAAAGTCATGTCAGTTCTCTGTTCTCCCAACATGTCATGCAATCCATTGTAGCATGTCTGTGTATGTTGATGGTCCAACAGAACATGGTCCATGTGCGTGACCCCCAAGCCCCAGTGGCCTAATGGATAAGGCACTGGCCTCCTAAGCCAGGGATTGTGGGTTCGAGTCCCATCTGGGGTGCGCTTCAGCAGAGTGGCGCAGCGGAAGCGTGCTGGGCCCATAACCCAGAGGTCGATGGATCGAAACCATCCTCTGCTAGGAGTCCTTTAATTGAAAGCCTGCATGGCTCCGGCTCTGAGAAAACGCTGACAAAACATCACGTCGTTTCACCACGAGTTCTCGTCTTTGGAAAGGCAGCTGTACCTTGTTTCTTAATTACGAGTTTATTCAAGACACCTAAATCCTTGGCATGATGGCAACATTCTACATCAGTGTGGCCTCCTAGGCTAGGGACGGTAGGTGGAGTCGCGCCCGGTGCACGTGTAAGCAGAGTGGCGCAGCGGAAGCGTGCTGGGCCCATAACCCAGAGGTCGATGGATCGAAACCATCCTCTGCTAGGAGTCCTTTAGTTAAAAGCCTGCATGGCTCTGAGAAAACGCTGACAAGACATTACGTCGTTTCACCATGAGTCCTTATCTTTGCAAAGGCGGCTGTGCTTTTTTTCTTAATTACAAGCCTATTCAAGACACCTGGAGCCTCATTTATAAAGCGCGCGTACGCACAGATTTGATCGTAAAGTGTGCGTCCCCAAAATCCACGGCAAAGGCCATATTTATTAAAACTGTCTTTGACGTGGAAAAGTGCCTAGCGCCATGTCAGGGTCTGAGCAGACGCACGCGCTTTTGCTTGTCCGATCGCTGTAGGTTTTTGGAAATATAAGCCATTTTTGCTGCTCTAAAAGGATTTAAACACTGACAGGCGCTCTTTTATATGTCAGTGGCATTAATTAGGCATCGATTAAAATTCCGCAACTGTTCAGCTGCAAACAATTTCAAGCTCATTTGCTATTTATAGATTTCACGTCTGAAAGTGAGGCGTACGCGTGCTTTCTATGGGTACATTCGTTTTCATGAATCACACGTGCGCGCTTTTGAGAAAGGGGCCTGATCATCAATGCCATGGATGTGGGACATTTCTAGGAGAGAGTCTGAAATTGGCACATTCAGATCCACCCATTGCCAAAGTGATGTTAATGAAAGAATTTATTCAGAGCATGTTGTGGGAAATGAGATTCCTTCCTAGGAGAAACTTTGAAATTGGCCCTTTCAGATATTCCAACTGATGACAGTGCTTACATTTGAAAACTTGTTGTTAATGAGATTTGCACCAAGGCATCCAGAGGGAGAACTATGATAGTTTCAATGCCTCGCCAAAAACCTTTTGTCAGAAGTGGGATTTGAACCCACGCCTCCATTGGGAGACCAGAAACCTCACAAACTGAGAAGGTCGAACACCCTTGAGTCTGGCGCCTTAGACAGCTCGGCCATTCTGACACGGCGCTAAGGGCCCAAGGCAGATGTTACCGTGTCCAAAGTCATGTCAGTTCTCTGTTCTCCCAACATGTCATGCAATCCATTGTAGCATGTCTGTGTATGTTGATGGTCCAACAGAACATGGTCCATGTGCGTGACCCCCAAGCCCCAGTGGCCTAATGGATAAGGCACTGGCCTCCTAAGCCAGGGATTGTGGGTTCGAGTCCCATCTGGGGTGCGCTTCAGCAGAGTGGCGCAGCGGAAGCGTGCTGGGCCCATAACCCAGAGGTCGATGGATCGAAACCATCCTCTGCTAGGAGTCCTTTAATTAAAAGCCTGCATGGCTCCGGCTCTGAGAAAACGCTGACAAAACATCACGTCGTTTCACCACGAGTCCTCGTCTTTGGAAAGGCAGCTGTACCTTGTTTCTTAATTACGAGTTTATTCAAGACACCTGAATCCTTGGCATGATGGCAACATTCTACATCAGTGTGGCCTCCTAGGCTAGGGACGGTAGGTGGAGTCGCGCCCGGTGCACGTGTAAGCAGAGTGGCGCAGCGGAAGCGTGCTGGGCCCATAACCCAGAGGTCGATGGATCGAAACCATCCTCTGCTAGGAGTCCTTTAGTTAAAAGCCTGCATGGCTCTGAGAAAACGCTGACAAGACATTACGTCGTTTCACCATGAGTCCTCATCTTTGCAAAGGCGGCTGTGCTTTTTTTCTTAATTACAAGCCTATTCAAGACACCTGGAGCCTCATTTATAAAGCGCGCGTACGCACAGATTTGATCGTAAAGTGTGCGTCCCCAAAATCCACGGCAAAGGCCATATTTATTAAAACTGTCTTTGACGTGGAAAAGTGCCTAGCGCCATGTCAGGGTCTGAGCAGACGCACGCGCTTTTGCTTGTCCGATCGCTGTAGGTTTTTGGAAATATAAGCCATTTTTGCTGCTCTAAAAGGATTTAAACACTGACAGGCGCTCTTTTATATGTCAGTGGCATTAATTAGGCATCGATTAAAATTCCGCAACTGTTCAGCTGCGCACAATTTCAAGCTCATTTGCGATTTATAGATTTCACGTCTGAAAGTGAGGCGTACGCGTGCTTTCTATGGGTACATTCGTTTTCATGAATCACACGTGCGCGCTTTTGAGAAAGGGGCCTGATCATCAATGCCATGGATGTGGGACATTTCTAGGAGAGAGTCTGAAATTGGCACATTCAGATAAACCCATTGCCAAAGTGATGTTAATGAAAGAATTTATTCAGAGCATGTTGTGGGAAATGAGATTCCTTCCTAGGAGAAACTTTGAAATTGGCCCTTTCAGATATTCCAACTGATGACAGTGCTTACATTTGAAAACTTGTTGTGAATGAGATTTGCACCAAGGCATCCAGAGGGAGAACTATGATAGTTTCAATGCCTCGCCAAAAACCTTTTGTCAGAAGTGGGATTTGAACCCACGCCTCCATTGGGAGACCAGAAACCTCACAAACTGAGAAGGTCGAACACCCTTGAGTCTGGCGCCTTAGACCGCTCGGCCATTCTGACACGGCGCTAACGGCCCAAGGCAGATGTTACCGTGTCCAAAGTCATGTCAGTTCTCTGTTCTCCCAACATGTCATGCAATCCATTGTAGCATGTCTGTGTATGTTGATGGTCCAACAGAACATGGTCCATGTGCGTGACCCCCAAGCCCCAGTGGCCTAATGGATAAGGCACTGGCCTCCTAAGCCAGGGATTGTGGGTTCGAGTCCCATCTGGGGTGCGCTTCAGCAGAGTGGCGCAGCGGAAGCGTGCTGGGCCCATAACCCAGAGGTCGATGGATCGAAACCATCCTCTGCTAGGAGTCCTTTAATTGAAAGCCTGCATGGCTCCGGCTCTGAGAAAACGCTGACAAAACATCACGTCGTTTCACCACGAGTTCTCGTCTTTGGAAAGGCAGCTGTACCTTGTTTCTTAATTACGAGTTTATTCAAGACACCTAAATCCTTGGCATGATGGCAACATTCTACATCAGTGTGGCCTCCTAGGCTAGGGACGGTAGGTGGAGTCGCGCCCGGTGCACGTGTAAGCAGAGTGGCGCAGCGGAAGCGTGCTGGGCCCATAACCCAGAGGTCGATGGATCGAAACCATCCTCTGCTAGGAGTCCTTTAGTTAAAAGCCTGCATGGCTCTGAGAAAACGCTGACAAGACATTACGTCGTTTCACCATGAGTCCTTATCTTTGCAAAGGCGGCTGTGCTTTTTTTCTTAATTACAAGCCTATTCAAGACACCTGGAGCCTCATTTATAAAGCGCGCGTACGCACAGATTTGATCGTAAAGTGTGCGTCCCCAAAATCCACGGCAAAGGCCATATTTATTAAAACTGTCTTTGACGTGGAAAAGTGCCTAGCGCCATGTCAGGGTCTGAGCAGACGCACGCGCTTTTGCTTGTCCGATCGCTGTAGGTTTTTGGAAATATAAGCCATTTTTGCTGCTCTAAAAGGATTTAAACACTGACAGGCGCTCTTTTATATGTCAGTGGCATTAATTAGGCATCGATTAAAATTCCGCAACTGTTCAGCTGCAAACAATTTCAAGCTCATTTGCTATTTATAGATTTCACGTCTGAAAGTGAGGCGTACGCGTGCTTTCTATGGGTACATTCGTTTTCATGAATCACACGTGCGCGCTTTTGAGAAAGGGGCCTGATCATCAATGCCATGGATGTGGGACATTTCTAGGAGAGAGTCTGAAATTGGCACATTCAGATCCACCCATTGCCAAAGTGATGTTAATGAAAGAATTTATTCAGAGCATGTTGTGGGAAATGAGATTCCTTCCTAGGAGAAACTTTGAAATTGGCCCTTTCAGATATTCCAACTGATGACAGTGCTTACATTTGAAAACTTGTTGTTAATGAGATTTGCACCAAGGCATCCAGAGGGAGAACTATGATAGTTTCAATGCCTCGCCAAAAACCTTTTGTCAGAAGTGGGATTTGAACCCACGCCTCCATTGGGAGACCAGAAACCTCACAAACTGAGAAGGTCGAACACCCTTGAGTCTGGCGCCTTAGACAGCTCGGCCATTCTGACACGGCGCTAAGGGCCCAAGGCAGATGTTACCGTGTCCAAAGTCATGTCAGTTCTCTGTTCTCCCAACATGTCATGCAATCCATTGTAGCATGTCTGTGTATGTTGATGGTCCAACAGAACATGGTCCATGTGCGTGACCCCCAAGCCCCAGTGGCCTAATGGATAAGGCACTGGCCTCCTAAGCCAGGGATTGTGGGTTCGAGTCCCATCTGGGGTGCGCTTCAGCAGAGTGGCGCAGCGGAAGCGTGCTGGGCCCATAACCCAGAGGTCGATGGATCGAAACCATCCTCTGCTAGGAGTCCTTTAATTAAAAGCCTGCATGGCTCCGGCTCTGAGAAAACGCTGACAAAACATCACGTCGTTTCACCACGAGTCCTCGTCTTTGGAAAGGCAGCTGTACCTTGTTTCTTAATTACGAGTTTATTCAAGACACCTGAATCCTTGGCATGATGGCAACATTCTACATCAGTGTGGCCTCCTAGGCTAGGGACGGTAGGTGGAGTCGCGCCCGGTGCACGTGTAAGCAGAGTGGCGCAGCGGAAGCGTGCTGGGCCCATAACCCAGAGGTCGATGGATCGAAACCATCCTCTGCTAGGAGTCCTTTAGTTAAAAGCCTGCATGGCTCTGAGAAAACGCTGACAAGACATTACGTCGTTTCACCATGAGTCCTCATCTTTGCAAAGGCGGCTGTGCTTTTTTTCTTAATTACAAGCCTATTCAAGACACCTGGAGCCTCATTTATAAAGCGCGCGTACGCACAGATTTGATCGTAAAGTGTGCGTCCCCAAAATCCACGGCAAAGGCCATATTTATTAAAACTGTCTTTGACGTGGAAAAGTGCCTAGCGCCATGTCAGGGTCTGAGCAGACGCACGCGCTTTTGCTTGTCCGATCGCTGTAGGTTTTTGGAAATATAAGCCATTTTTGCTGCTCTAAAAGGATTTAAACACTGACAGGCGCTCTTTTATATGTCAGTGGCATTAATTAGGCATCGATTAAAATTCCGCAACTGTTCAGCTGCGCACAATTTCAAGCTCATTTGCGATTTATAGATTTCACGTCTGAAAGTGAGGCGTACGCGTGCTTTCTATGGGTACATTCGTTTTCATGAATCACACGTGCGCGCTTTTGAGAAAGGGGCCTGATCATCAATGCCATGGATGTGGGACATTTCTAGGAGAGAGTCTGAAATTGGCACATTCAGATAAACCCATTGCCAAAGTGATGTTAATGAAAGAATTTATTCAGAGCATGTTGTGGGAAATGAGATTCCTTCCTAGGAGAAACTTTGAAATTGGCCCTTTCAGATATTCCAACTGATGACAGTGCTTACATTTGAAAACTTGTTGTGAATGAGATTTGCACCAAGGCATCCAGAGGGAGAACTATGATAGTTTCAATGCCTCGCCAAAAACCTTTTGTCAGAAGTGGGATTTGAACCCACGCCTCCATTGGGAGACCAGAAACCTCACAAACTGAGAAGGTCGAACACCCTTGAGTCTGGCGCCTTAGACCGCTCGGCCATTCTGACACGGCGCTAACGGCCCAAGGCAGATGTTACCGTGTCCAAAGTCATGTCAGTTCTCTGTTCTCCCAACATGTCATGCAATCCATTGTAGCATGTCTGTGTATGTTGATGGTCCAACAGAACATGGTCCATGTGCGTGACCCCCAAGCCCCAGTGGCCTAATGGATAAGGCACTGGCCTCCTAAGCCAGGGATTGTGGGTTCGAGTCCCATCTGGGGTGCGCTTCAGCAGAGTGGCGCAGCGGAAGCGTGCTGGGCCCATAACCCAGAGGTCGATGGATCGAAACCATCCTCTGCTAGGAGTCCTTTAATTGAAAGCCTGCATGGCTCCGGCTCTGAGAAAACGCTGACAAAACATCACGTCGTTTCACCACGAGTTCTCGTCTTTGGAAAGGCAGCTGTACCTTGTTTCTTAATTACGAGTTTATTCAAGACACCTAAATCCTTGGCATGATGGCAACATTCTACATCAGTGTGGCCTCCTAGGCTAGGGACGGTAGGTGGAGTCGCGCCCGGTGCACGTGTAAGCAGAGTGGCGCAGCGGAAGCGTGCTGGGCCCATAACCCAGAGGTCGATGGATCGAAACCATCCTCTGCTAGGAGTCCTTTAGTTAAAAGCCTGCATGGCTCTGAGAAAACGCTGACAAGACATTACGTCGTTTCACCATGAGTCCTTATCTTTGCAAAGGCGGCTGTGCTTTTTTTCTTAATTACAAGCCTATTCAAGACACCTGGAGCCTCATTTATAAAGCGCGCGTACGCACAGATTTGATCGTAAAGTGTGCGTCCCCAAAATCCACGGCAAAGGCCATATTTATTAAAACTGTCTTTGACGTGGAAAAGTGCCTAGCGCCATGTCAGGGTCTGAGCAGACGCACGCGCTTTTGCTTGTCCGATCGCTGTAGGTTTTTGGAAATATAAGCCATTTTTGCTGCTCTAAAAGGATTTAAACACTGACAGGCGCTCTTTTATATGTCAGTGGCATTAATTAGGCATCGATTAAAATTCCGCAACTGTTCAGCTGCAAACAATTTCAAGCTCATTTGCTATTTATAGATTTCACGTCTGAAAGTGAGGCGTACGCGTGCTTTCTATGGGTACATTCGTTTTCATGAATCACACGTGCGCGCTTTTGAGAAAGGGGCCTGATCATCAATGCCATGGATGTGGGACATTTCTAGGAGAGAGTCTGAAATTGGCACATTCAGATCCACCCATTGCCAAAGTGATGTTAATGAAAGAATTTATTCAGAGCATGTTGTGGGAAATGAGATTCCTTCCTAGGAGAAACTTTGAAATTGGCCCTTTCAGATATTCCAACTGATGACAGTGCTTACATTTGAAAACTTGTTGTTAATGAGATTTGCACCAAGGCATCCAGAGGGAGAACTATGATAGTTTCAATGCCTCGCCAAAAACCTTTTGTCAGAAGTGGGATTTGAACCCACGCCTCCATTGGGAGACCAGAAACCTCACAAACTGAGAAGGTCGAACACCCTTGAGTCTGGCGCCTTAGACAGCTCGGCCATTCTGACACGGCGCTAAGGGCCCAAGGCAGATGTTACCGTGTCCAAAGTCATGTCAGTTCTCTGTTCTCCCAACATGTCATGCAATCCATTGTAGCATGTCTGTGTATGTTGATGGTCCAACAGAACATGGTCCATGTGCGTGACCCCCAAGCCCCAGTGGCCTAATGGATAAGGCACTGGCCTCCTAAGCCAGGGATTGTGGGTTCGAGTCCCATCTGGGGTGCGCTTCAGCAGAGTGGCGCAGCGGAAGCGTGCTGGGCCCATAACCCAGAGGTCGATGGATCGAAACCATCCTCTGCTAGGAGTCCTTTAATTAAAAGCCTGCATGGCTCCGGCTCTGAGAAAACGCTGACAAAACATCACGTCGTTTCACCACGAGTCCTCGTCTTTGGAAAGGCAGCTGTACCTTGTTTCTTAATTACGAGTTTATTCAAGACACCTGAATCCTTGGCATGATGGCAACATTCTACATCAGTGTGGCCTCCTAGGCTAGGGACGGTAGGTGGAGTCGCGCCCGGTGCACGTGTAAGCAGAGTGGCGCAGCGGAAGCGTGCTGGGCCCATAACCCAGAGGTCGATGGATCGAAACCATCCTCTGCTAGGAGTCCTTTAGTTAAAAGCCTGCATGGCTCTGAGAAAACGCTGACAAGACATTACGTCGTTTCACCATGAGTCCTCATCTTTGCAAAGGCGGCTGTGCTTTTTTTCTTAATTACAAGCCTATTCAAGACACCTGGAGCCTCATTTATAAAGCGCGCGTACGCACAGATTTGATCGTAAAGTGTGCGTCCCCAAAATCCACGGCAAAGGCCATATTTATTAAAACTGTCTTTGACGTGGAAAAGTGCCTAGCGCCATGTCAGGGTCTGAGCAGACGCACGCGCTTTTGCTTGTCCGATCGCTGTAGGTTTTTGGAAATATAAGCCATTTTTGCTGCTCTAAAAGGATTTAAACACTGACAGGCGCTCTTTTATATGTCAGTGGCATTAATTAGGCATCGATTAAAATTCCGCAACTGTTCAGCTGCGCACAATTTCAAGCTCATTTGCGATTTATAGATTTCACGTCTGAAAGTGAGGCGTACGCGTGCTTTCTATGGGTACATTCGTTTTCATGAATCACACGTGCGCGCTTTTGAGAAAGGGGCCTGATCATCAATGCCATGGATGTGGGACATTTCTAGGAGAGAGTCTGAAATTGGCACATTCAGATAAACCCATTGCCAAAGTGATGTTAATGAAAGAATTTATTCAGAGCATGTTGTGGGAAATGAGATTCCTTCCTAGGAGAAACTTTGAAATTGGCCCTTTCAGATATTCCAACTGATGACAGTGCTTACATTTGAAAACTTGTTGTGAATGAGATTTGCACCAAGGCATCCAGAGGGAGAACTATGATAGTTTCAATGCCTCGCCAAAAACCTTTTGTCAGAAGTGGGATTTGAACCCACGCCTCCATTGGGAGACCAGAAACCTCACAAACTGAGAAGGTCGAACACCCTTGAGTCTGGCGCCTTAGACCGCTCGGCCATTCTGACACGGCGCTAACGGCCCAAGGCAGATGTTACCGTGTCCAAAGTCATGTCAGTTCTCTGTTCTCCCAACATGTCATGCAATCCATTGTAGCATGTCTGTGTATGTTGATGGTCCAACAGAACATGGTCCATGTGCGTGACCCCCAAGCCCCAGTGGCCTAATGGATAAGGCACTGGCCTCCTAAGCCAGGGATTGTGGGTTCGAGTCCCATCTGGGGTGCGCTTCAGCAGAGTGGCGCAGCGGAAGCGTGCTGGGCCCATAACCCAGAGGTCGATGGATCGAAACCATCCTCTGCTAGGAGTCCTTTAATTGAAAGCCTGCATGGCTCCGGCTCTGAGAAAACGCTGACAAAACATCACGTCGTTTCACCACGAGTTCTCGTCTTTGGAAAGGCAGCTGTACCTTGTTTCTTAATTACGAGTTTATTCAAGACACCTAAATCCTTGGCATGATGGCAACATTCTACATCAGTGTGGCCTCCTAGGCTAGGGACGGTAGGTGGAGTCGCGCCCGGTGCACGTGTAAGCAGAGTGGCGCAGCGGAAGCGTGCTGGGCCCATAACCCAGAGGTCGATGGATCGAAACCATCCTCTGCTAGGAGTCCTTTAGTTAAAAGCCTGCATGGCTCTGAGAAAACGCTGACAAGACATTACGTCGTTTCACCATGAGTCCTTATCTTTGCAAAGGCGGCTGTGCTTTTTTTCTTAATTACAAGCCTATTCAAGACACCTGGAGCCTCATTTATAAAGCGCGCGTACGCACAGATTTGATCGTAAAGTGTGCGTCCCCAAAATCCACGGCAAAGGCCATATTTATTAAAACTGTCTTTGACGTGGAAAAGTGCCTAGCGCCATGTCAGGGTCTGAGCAGACGCACGCGCTTTTGCTTGTCCGATCGCTGTAGGTTTTTGGAAATATAAGCCATTTTTGCTGCTCTAAAAGGATTTAAACACTGACAGGCGCTCTTTTATATGTCAGTGGCATTAATTAGGCATCGATTAAAATTCCGCAACTGTTCAGCTGCAAACAATTTCAAGCTCATTTGCTATTTATAGATTTCACGTCTGAAAGTGAGGCGTACGCGTGCTTTCTATGGGTACATTCGTTTTCATGAATCACACGTGCGCGCTTTTGAGAAAGGGGCCTGATCATCAATGCCATGGATGTGGGACATTTCTAGGAGAGAGTCTGAAATTGGCACATTCAGATCCACCCATTGCCAAAGTGATGTTAATGAAAGAATTTATTCAGAGCATGTTGTGGGAAATGAGATTCCTTCCTAGGAGAAACTTTGAAATTGGCCCTTTCAGATATTCCAACTGATGACAGTGCTTACATTTGAAAACTTGTTGTTAATGAGATTTGCACCAAGGCATCCAGAGGGAGAACTATGATAGTTTCAATGCCTCGCCAAAAACCTTTTGTCAGAAGTGGGATTTGAACCCACGCCTCCATTGGGAGACCAGAAACCTCACAAACTGAGAAGGTCGAACACCCTTGAGTCTGGCGCCTTAGACAGCTCGGCCATTCTGACACGGCGCTAAGGGCCCAAGGCAGATGTTACCGTGTCCAAAGTCATGTCAGTTCTCTGTTCTCCCAACATGTCATGCAATCCATTGTAGCATGTCTGTGTATGTTGATGGTCCAACAGAACATGGTCCATGTGCGTGACCCCCAAGCCCCAGTGGCCTAATGGATAAGGCACTGGCCTCCTAAGCCAGGGATTGTGGGTTCGAGTCCCATCTGGGGTGCGCTTCAGCAGAGTGGCGCAGCGGAAGCGTGCTGGGCCCATAACCCAGAGGTCGATGGATCGAAACCATCCTCTGCTAGGAGTCCTTTAATTAAAAGCCTGCATGGCTCCGGCTCTGAGAAAACGCTGACAAAACATCACGTCGTTTCACCACGAGTCCTCGTCTTTGGAAAGGCAGCTGTACCTTGTTTCTTAATTACGAGTTTATTCAAGACACCTGAATCCTTGGCATGATGGCAACATTCTACATCAGTGTGGCCTCCTAGGCTAGGGACGGTAGGTGGAGTCGCGCCCGGTGCACGTGTAAGCAGAGTGGCGCAGCGGAAGCGTGCTGGGCCCATAACCCAGAGGTCGATGGATCGAAACCATCCTCTGCTAGGAGTCCTTTAGTTAAAAGCCTGCATGGCTCTGAGAAAACGCTGACAAGACATTACGTCGTTTCACCATGAGTCCTCATCTTTGCAAAGGCGGCTGTGCTTTTTTTCTTAATTACAAGCCTATTCAAGACACCTGGAGCCTCATTTATAAAGCGCGCGTACGCACAGATTTGATCGTAAAGTGTGCGTCCCCAAAATCCACGGCAAAGGCCATATTTATTAAAACTGTCTTTGACGTGGAAAAGTGCCTAGCGCCATGTCAGGGTCTGAGCAGACGCACGCGCTTTTGCTTGTCCGATCGCTGTAGGTTTTTGGAAATATAAGCCATTTTTGCTGCTCTAAAAGGATTTAAACACTGACAGGCGCTCTTTTATATGTCAGTGGCATTAATTAGGCATCGATTAAAATTCCGCAACTGTTCAGCTGCAAACAATTTCAAGCTCATTTGCTATTTATAGATTTCACGTCTGAAAGTGAGGCGTACGCGTGCTTTCTATGGGTACATTCGTTTTCATGAATCACACGTGCGCGCTTTTGAGAAAGGGGCCTGATCATCAATGCCATGGATGTGGGACATTTCTAGGAGAGAGTCTGAAATTGGCACATTCAGATCCACCCATTGCCAAAGTGATGTTAATGAAAGAATTTATTCAGAGCATGTTGTGGGAAATGAGATTCCTTCCTAGGAGAAACTTTGAAATTGGCCCTTTCAGATATTCCAACTGATGACAGTGCTTACATTTGAAAACTTGTTGTTAATGAGATTTGCACCAAGGCATCCAGAGGGAGAACTATGATAGTTTCAATGCCTCGCCAAAAACCTTTTGTCAGAAGTGGGATTTGAACCCACGCCTCCATTGGGAGACCAGAAACCTCACAAACTGAGAAGGTCGAACACCCTTGAGTCTGGCGCCTTAGACAGCTCGGCCATTCTGACACGGCGCTAAGGGCCCAAGGCAGATGTTACCGTGTCCAAAGTCATGTCAGTTCTCTGTTCTCCCAACATGTCATGCAATCCATTGTAGCATGTCTGTGTATGTTGATGGTCCAACAGAACATGGTCCATGTGCGTGACCCCCAAGCCCCAGTGGCCTAATGGATAAGGCACTGGCCTCCTAAGCCAGGGATTGTGGGTTCGAGTCCCATCTGGGGTGCGCTTCAGCAGAGTGGCGCAGCGGAAGCGTGCTGGGCCCATAACCCAGAGGTCGATGGATCGAAACCATCCTCTGCTAGGAGTCCTTTAATTAAAAGCCTGCATGGCTCCGGCTCTGAGAAAACGCTGACAAAACATCACGTCGTTTCACCACGAGTCCTCGTCTTTGGAAAGGCAGCTGTACCTTGTTTCTTAATTACGAGTTTATTCAAGACACCTGAATCCTTGGCATGATGGCAACATTCTACATCAGTGTGGCCTCCTAGGCTAGGGACGGTAGGTGGAGTCGCGCCCGGTGCACGTGTAAGCAGAGTGGCGCAGCGGAAGCGTGCTGGGCCCATAACCCAGAGGTCGATGGATCGAAACCATCCTCTGCTAGGAGTCCTTTAGTTAAAAGCCTGCATGGCTCTGAGAAAACGCTGACAAGACATTACGTCGTTTCACCATGAGTCCTCATCTTTGCAAAGGCGGCTGTGCTTTTTTTCTTAATTACAAGCCTATTCAAGACACCTGGAGCCTCATTTATAAAGCGCGCGTACGCACAGATTTGATCGTAAAGTGTGCGTCCCCAAAATCCACGGCAAAGGCCATATTTATTAAAACTGTCTTTGACGTGGAAAAGTGCCTAGCGCCATGTCAGGGTCTGAGCAGACGCACGCGCTTTTGCTTGTCCGATCGCTGTAGGTTTTTGGAAATATAAGCCATTTTTGCTGCTCTAAAAGGATTTAAACACTGACAGGCGCTCTTTTATATGTCAGTGGCATTAATTAGGCATCGATTAAAATTCCGCAACTGTTCAGCTGCGCACAATTTCAAGCTCATTTGCGATTTATAGATTTCACGTCTGAAAGTGAGGCGTACGCGTGCTTTCTATGGGTACATTCGTTTTCATGAATCACACGTGCGCGCTTTTGAGAAAGGGGCCTGATCATCAATGCCATGGATGTGGGACATTTCTAGGAGAGAGTCTGAAATTGGCACATTCAGATAAACCCATTGCCAAAGTGATGTTAATGAAAGAATTTATTCAGAGCATGTTGTGGGAAATGAGATTCCTTCCTAGGAGAAACTTTGAAATTGGCCCTTTCAGATATTCCAACTGATGACAGTGCTTACATTTGAAAACTTGTTGTGAATGAGATTTGCACCAAGGCATCCAGAGGGAGAACTATGATAGTTTCAATGCCTCGCCAAAAACCTTTTGTCAGAAGTGGGATTTGAACCCACGCCTCCATTGGGAGACCAGAAACCTCACAAACTGAGAAGGTCGAACACCCTTGAGTCTGGCGCCTTAGACCGCTCGGCCATTCTGACACGGCGCTAACGGCCCAAGGCAGATGTTACCGTGTCCAAAGTCATGTCAGTTCTCTGTTCTCCCAACATGTCATGCAATCCATTGTAGCATGTCTGTGTATGTTGATGGTCCAACAGAACATGGTCCATGTGCGTGACCCCCAAGCCCCAGTGGCCTAATGGATAAGGCACTGGCCTCCTAAGCCAGGGATTGTGGGTTCGAGTCCCATCTGGGGTGCGCTTCAGCAGAGTGGCGCAGCGGAAGCGTGCTGGGCCCATAACCCAGAGGTCGATGGATCGAAACCATCCTCTGCTAGGAGTCCTTTAATTGAAAGCCTGCATGGCTCCGGCTCTGAGAAAACGCTGACAAAACATCACGTCGTTTCACCACGAGTTCTCGTCTTTGGAAAGGCAGCTGTACCTTGTTTCTTAATTACGAGTTTATTCAAGACACCTAAATCCTTGGCATGATGGCAACATTCTACATCAGTGTGGCCTCCTAGGCTAGGGACGGTAGGTGGAGTCGCGCCCGGTGCACGTGTAAGCAGAGTGGCGCAGCGGAAGCGTGCTGGGCCCATAACCCAGAGGTCGATGGATCGAAACCATCCTCTGCTAGGAGTCCTTTAGTTAAAAGCCTGCATGGCTCTGAGAAAACGCTGACAAGACATTACGTCGTTTCACCATGAGTCCTTATCTTTGCAAAGGCGGCTGTGCTTTTTTTCTTAATTACAAGCCTATTCAAGACACCTGGAGCCTCATTTATAAAGCGCGCGTACGCACAGATTTGATCGTAAAGTGTGCGTCCCCAAAATCCACGGCAAAGGCCATATTTATTAAAACTGTCTTTGACGTGGAAAAGTGCCTAGCGCCATGTCAGGGTCTGAGCAGACGCACGCGCTTTTGCTTGTCCGATCGCTGTAGGTTTTTGGAAATATAAGCCATTTTTGCTGCTCTAAAAGGATTTAAACACTGACAGGCGCTCTTTTATATGTCAGTGGCATTAATTAGGCATCGATTAAAATTCCGCAACTGTTCAGCTGCGCACAATTTCAAGCTCATTTGCTATTTATAGATTTCACGTCTGAAAGTGAGGCGTACGCGTGCTTTCTATGGGTACATTCGTTTTCATGAATCACACGTGCGCGCTTTTGAGAAAGGGGCCTGATCATCAATGCCATGGATGTGGGACATTTCTAGGAGAGAGTCTGAAATTGGCACATTCAGATCCACCCATTGCCAAAGTGATGTTAATGAAAGAATTTATTCAGAGCATGTTGTGGGAAATGAGATTCCTTCCTAGGAGAAACTTTGAAATTGGCCCTTTCAGATATTCCAACTGATGACAGTGCTTACATTTGAAAACTTGTTGTTAATGAGATTTGCACCAAGGCATCCAGAGGGAGAACTATGATAGTTTCAATGCCTCGCCAAAAACCTTTTGTCAGAAGTGGGATTTGAACCCACGCCTCCATTGGGAGACCAGAAACCTCACAAACTGAGAAGGTCGAACACCCTTGAGTCTGGCGCCTTAGACCGCTCGGCCATTCTGACACGGCGCTAAGGGCCCAAGGCAGATGTTACCGTGTCCAAAGTCATGTCAGTTCTCTGTTCTCCCAACATGTCATGCAATCCATTGTAGCATGTCTGTGTATGTTGATGGTCCAACAGAACATGGTCCATGTGCGTGACCCCCAAGCCCCAGTGGCCTAATGGATAAGGCACTGGCCTCCTAAGCCAGGGATTGTGGGTTCGAGTCCCATCTGGGGTGCGCTTCAGCAGAGTGGCGCAGCGGAAGCGTGCTGGGCCCATAACCCAGAGGTCGATGGATCGAAACCATCCTCTGCTAGGAGTCCTTTAATTGAAAGCCTGCATGGCTCCGGCTCTGAGAAAACGCTGACAAAACATCACGTCGTTTCACCACGAGTTCTCGTCTTTGGAAAGGCAGCTGTACCTTGTTTCTTAATTACGAGTTTATTCAAGACACCTAAATCCTTGGCATGATGGCAACATTCTACATCAGTGTGGCCTCCTAGGCTAGGGACGGTAGGTGGAGTCGCGCCCGGTGCACGTGTAAGCAGAGTGGCGCAGCGGAAGCGTGCTGGGCCCATAACCCAGAGGTCGATGGATCGAAACCATCCTCTGCTAGGAGTCCTTTAGTTAAAAGCCTGCATGGCTCTGAGAAAACGCTGACAAGACATTACGTCGTTTCACCATGAGTCCTTATCTTTGCAAAGGCGGCTGTGCTTTTTTTCTTAATTACAAGCCTATTCAAGACACCTGGAGCCTCATTTATAAAGCGCGCGTACGCACAGATTTGATCGTAAAGTGTGCGTCCCCAAAATCCACGGCAAAGGCCATATTTATTAAAACTGTCTTTGACGTGGAAAAGTGCCTAGCGCCATGTCAGGGTCTGAGCAGACGCACGCGCTTTTGCTTGTCCGATCGCTGTAGGTTTTTGGAAATATAAGCCATTTTTGCTGCTCTAAAAGGATTTAAACACTGACAGGCGCTCTTTTATATGTCAGTGGCATTAATTAGGCATCGATTAAAATTCCGCAACTGTTCAGCTGCAAACAATTTCAAGCTCATTTGCTATTTATAGATTTCACGTCTGAAAGTGAGGCGTACGCGTGCTTTCTATGGGTACATTCGTTTTCATGAATCACACGTGCGCGCTTTTGAGAAAGGGGCCTGATCATCAATGCCATGGATGTGGGACATTTCTAGGAGAGAGTCTGAAATTGGCACATTCAGATCCACCCATTGCCAAAGTGATGTTAATGAAAGAATTTATTCAGAGCATGTTGTGGGAAATGAGATTCCTTCCTAGGAGAAACTTTGAAATTGGCCCTTTCAGATATTCCAACTGATGACAGTGCTTACATTTGAAAACTTGTTGTTAATGAGATTTGCACCAAGGCATCCAGAGGGAGAACTATGATAGTTTCAATGCCTCGCCAAAAACCTTTTGTCAGAAGTGGGATTTGAACCCACGCCTCCATTGGGAGACCAGAAACCTCACAAACTGAGAAGGTCGAACACCCTTGAGTCTGGCGCCTTAGACAGCTCGGCCATTCTGACACGGCGCTAAGGGCCCAAGGCAGATGTTACCGTGTCCAAAGTCATGTCAGTTCTCTGTTCTCCCAACATGTCATGCAATCCATTGTAGCATGTCTGTGTATGTTGATGGTCCAACAGAACATGGTCCATGTGCGTGACCCCCAAGCCCCAGTGGCCTAATGGATAAGGCACTGGCCTCCTAAGCCAGGGATTGTGGGTTCGAGTCCCATCTGGGGTGCGCTTCAGCAGAGTGGCGCAGCGGAAGCGTGCTGGGCCCATAACCCAGAGGTCGATGGATCGAAACCATCCTCTGCTAAGAGCCTATTTCTTGAAGGCTTGCATGGCTCCGGCTCTGAGGAAAGGCTGGCAGGACGTTATGCCGTTTCACCATGATTGGAAAGGCAGCTGTACTTTATTTCTTCATTACAAGTTTATTCAAGACACCTGAATCCTTGGCATGGTGCCAACGTTCTTCATCAGAGTGGCCTGCTATGCCAGGGACTGTAGGTTGAGTCGTGCCCGGGCTGCGTACGAGCAGAGTGGCGCAGCGGAAGCGTGCTGGGCCCATAACCCAGAGGTCGATGGATCGAAACCATCCTCTGCTAGGAGTCCTTTAATTGAAAGCCTGCATGGCTCCGGCTCTGAGAAAACGCTGACAAAACATCACGTCGTTTCACCACGAGTTCTCGTCTTTGGAAAGGCAGCTGTACCTTGTTTCTTAATTACGAGTTTATTCAAGACACCTGAATCCTTGGCATGATGCCAACATTCTACATCAGTGTGGCCTCCTAGGCTAGGGACGGTAGGTGGAGTCGCGCCCGGTGCACGTGTAAGCAGAGTGGCGCAGCGGAAGCGTGCTGGGCCCATAACCCAGAGGTCGATGGATCGAAACCATCCTCTGCTAGGAGTCCTTTAGTTAAAAGCCTGCATGGCTCTGAGAAAACGCTGACAAGACATTACGTCGTTTCACCATGAGTCCTCATCTTTGCAAAGGCGGCTGTGCTTTTTTTCTTAATTACAAGCCTATTCAAGACACCTGGAGCCTCATTTATAAAGCGCGCGTACGCACAGATTTGATCGTAAAGTGTGCGTCCCCAAAATCCACGGCAAAGGCCATATTTATTAAAACTGTCTTTGACGTGGAAAAGTGCCTAGCGCCATGTCAGGGTCTGAGCAGACGCACGCGCTTTTGCTTGTCCGATCGCTGTAGGTTTTTGGAAATATAAGCCATTTTTGCTGCTCTAAAAGGATTTAAACACTGACAGGCGCTCTTTTATATGTCAGTGGCATTAATTAGGCATCGATTAAAATTCCGCAACTGTTCAGCTGCGCACAATTTCAAGCTCATTTGCGATTTATAGATTTCACGTCTGAAAGTGAGGCGTACGCGTGCTTTCTATGGGTACATTCGTTTTCATGAATCACACGTGCGCGCTTTTGAGAAAGGGGCCTGATCATCAATGCCATGGATGTGGGACATTTCTAGGAGAGAGTCTGAAATTGGCACATTCAGATAAACCCATTGCCAAAGTGATGTTAATGAAAGAATTTATTCAGAGCATGTTGTGGGAAATGAGATTCCTTCCTAGGAGAAACTTTGAAATTGGCCCTTTCAGATATTCCAACTGATGACAGTGCTTACATTTGAAAACTTGTTGTGAATGAGATTTGCACCAAGGCATCCAGAGGGAGAACTATGATAGTTTCAATGCCTCGCCAAAAACCTTTTGTCAGAAGTGGGATTTGAACCCACGCCTCCATTGGGAGACCAGAAACCTCACAAACTGAGAAGGTCGAACACCCTTGAGTCTGGCGCCTTAGACCGCTCGGCCATTCTGACACGGCGCTAACGGCCCAAGGCAGATGTTACCGTGTCCAAAGTCATGTCAGTTCTCTGTTCTCCCAACATGTCATGCAATCCATTGTAGCATGTCTGTGTATGTTGATGGTCCAACAGAACATGGTCCATGTGCGTGACCCCCAAGCCCCAGTGGCCTAATGGATAAGGCACTGGCCTCCTAAGCCAGGGATTGTGGGTTCGAGTCCCATCTGGGGTGCGCTTCAGCAGAGTGGCGCAGCGGAAGCGTGCTGGGCCCATAACCCAGAGGTCGATGGATCGAAACCATCCTCTGCTAGGAGTCCTTTAATTGAAAGCCTGCATGGCTCCGGCTCTGAGAAAACGCTGACAAAACATCACGTCGTTTCACCACGAGTTCTCGTCTTTGGAAAGGCAGCTGTACCTTGTTTCTTAATTACGAGTTTATTCAAGACACCTGAATCCTTGGCATGATGCCAACATTCTACATCAGTGTGGCCTCCTAGGCTAGGGACGGTAGGTGGAGTCGCGCCCGGTGCACGTGTAAGCAGAGTGGCGCAGCGGAAGCGTGCTGGGCCCATAACCCAGAGGTCGATGGATCGAAACCATCCTCTGCTAGGAGTCCTTTAGTTAAAAGCCTGCATGGCTCTGAGAAAACGCTGACAAGACATTACGTCGTTTCACCATGAGTCCTCATCTTTGCAAAGGCGGCTGTCCTTTTTTTCTTAATTACAAGCCTATTCAAGACACCTGGAGCCTCATTTATAAAGCGCGCGTACGCACAGATTTGATCGTAAAGTGTGCGTCCCCAAAATCCACGGCAAAGGCCATATTTATTAAAACTGTCTTTGACGTGGAAAAGTGCCTAGCGCCATGTCAGGGTCTGAGCAGACGCACGCGCTTTTGCTTGTCCGATCGCTGTAGGTTTTTGGAAATATAAGCCATTTTTGCTGCTCTAAAAGGATTTAAACACTGACAGGCGCTCTTTTATATGTCAGTGGCATTAATTAGGCATCGATTAAAATTCCGCAACTGTTCAGCTGCGCACAATTTCAAGCTCATTTGCTATTTATAGATTTCACGTCTGAAAGTGAGGCGTACGCGTGCTTTCTATGGGTACATTCGTTTTCATGAATCACACGTGCGCGCTTTTGAGAAAGGGGCCTGATCATCAATGCCATGGATGTGGGACATTTCTAGGAGAGAGTCTGAAATTGGCACATTCAGATCCACCCATTGCCAAAGTGATGTTAATGAAAGAATTTATTCAGAGCATGTTGTGGGAAATGAGATTCCTTCCTAGGAGAAACTTTGAAATTGGCCCTTTCAGATATTCCAACTGATGACAGTGCTTACATTTGAAAACTTGTTGTTAATGAGATTTGCACCAAGGCATCCAGAGGGAGAACTATGATAGTTTCAATGCCTCGCCAAAAACCTTTTGTCAGAAGTGGGATTTGAACCCACGCCTCCATTGGGAGACCAGAAACCTCACAAACTGAGAAGGTCGAACACCCTTGAGTCTGGCGCCTTAGACAGCTCGGCCATTCTGACACGGCGCTAAGGGCCCAAGGCAGATGTTACCGTGTCCAAAGTCATGTCAGTTCTCTGTTCTCCCAACATGTCATGCAATCCATTGTAGCATGTCTGTGTATGTTGATGGTCCAACAGAACATGGTCCATGTGCGTGACCCCCAAGCCCCAGTGGCCTAATGGATAAGGCACTGGCCTCCTAAGCCAGGGATTGTGGGTTCGAGTCCCATCTGGGGTGCGCTTCAGCAGAGTGGCGCAGCGGAAGCGTGCTGGGCCCATAACCCAGAGGTCGATGGATCGAAACCATCCTCTGCTAAGAGCCTATTTCTTGAAGGCTTGCATGGCTCCGGCTCTGAGGAAAGGCTGGCAGGACATTATGCCGTTTCACCATGATTGGAAAGGCAGCTGTACTTTATTTCTTCATTACAAGTTTATTCAAGACACCTGAATCCTTGGCATGGTGCCAACGTTCTTCATCAGAGTGGCCTGCTATGCCAGGGACTGTAGGTTGAGTCGTGCCCGGGCTGCGTACGAGCAGAGTGGCGCAGCGGAAGCGTGCTGGGCCCATAACCCAGAGGTCGATGGATCGAAACCATCCTCTGCTAGGAGTCCTTTAATTGAAAGCCTGCATGGCTCCGGCTCTGAGAAAACGCTGACAAAACATCACGTCGTTTCACCACGAGTTCTCGTCTTTGGAAAGGCAGCTGTACCTTGTTTCTTAATTACGAGTTTATTCAAGACACCTGAATCCTTGGCATGATGCCAACATTCTACATCAGTGTGGCCTCCTAGGCTAGGGACGGTAGGTGGAGTCGCGCCCGGTGCACGTGTAAGCAGAGTGGCGCAGCGGAAGCGTGCTGGGCCCATAACCCAGAGGTCGATGGATCGAAACCATCCTCTGCTAGGAGTCCTTTAGTTAAAAGCCTGCATGGCTCTGAGAAAACGCTGACAAGACATTACGTCGTTTCACCATGAGTCCTTATCTTTGCAAAGGCGGCTGTGCTTTTTTTCTTAATTACAAGCCTATTCAAGACACCTGGAGCCTCATTTATAAAGCGCGCGTACGCACAGATTTGATCGTAAAGTGTGCGTCCCCAAAATCCACGGCAAAGGCCATATTTATTAAAACTGTCTTTGACGTGGAAAAGTGCCTAGCGCCATGTCAGGGTCTGAGCAGACGCACGCGCTTTTGCTTGTCCGATCGCTGTAGGTTTTTGGAAATATAAGCCATTTTTGCTGCTCTAAAAGGATTTAAACACTGACAGGCGCTCTTTTATATGTCAGTGGCATTAATTAGGCATCGATTAAAATTCCGCAACTGTTCAGCTGCAAACAATTTCAAGCTCATTTGCTATTTATAGATTTCACGTCTGAAAGTGAGGCGTACGCGTGCTTTCTATGGGTACATTCGTTTTCATGAATCACACGTGCGCGCTTTTGAGAAAGGGGCCTGATCATCAATGCCATGGATGTGGGACATTTCTAGGAGAGAGTCTGAAATTGGCACATTCAGATCCACCCATTGCCAAAGTGATGTTAATGAAAGAATTTATTCAGAGCATGTTGTGGGAAATGAGATTCCTTCCTAGGAGAAACTTTGAAATTGGCCCTTTCAGATATTCCAACTGATGACAGTGCTTACATTTGAAAACTTGTTGTTAATGAGATTTGCACCAAGGCATCCAGAGGGAGAACTATGATAGTTTCAATGCCTCGCCAAAAACCTTTTGTCAGAAGTTGGATTTGAACCCACGCCTCCATTGGGAGACCAGAAACCTCACAAACTGAGAAGGTCGAACACCCTTGAGTCTGGCGCCTTAGACAGCTCGGCCATTCTGACACGGCGCTAAGGGCCCAAGGCAGATGTTACCGTGTCCAAAGTCATGTCAGTTCTCTGTTCTCCCAACATGTCATGCAATCCATTGTAGCATGTCTGTGTATGTTGATGGTCCAACAGAACATGGTCCATGTGCGTGACCCCCAAGCCCCAGTGGCCTAATGGATAAGGCACTGGCCTCCTAAGCCAGGGATTGTGGGTTCGAGTCCCATCTGGGGTGCGCTTCAGCAGAGTGGCGCAGCGGAAGCGTGCTGGGCCCATAACCCAGAGGTCGATGGATCGAAACCATCCTCTGCTAGGAGTCCTTTAATTAAAAGCCTGCATGGCTCCGGCTCTGAGAAAACGCTGACAAAACATCACGTCGTTTCACCACGAGTCCTCGTCTTTGGAAAGGCAGCTGTACCTTGTTTCTTAATTACGAGTTTATTCAAGACACCTGAATCCTTGGCATGATGGCAACATTCTACATCAGTGTGGCCTCCTAGGCTAGGGACGGTAGGTGGAGTCGCGCCCGGTGCACGTGTAAGCAGAGTGGCGCAGCGGAAGCGTGCTGGGCCCATAACCCAGAGGTCGATGGATCGAAACCATCCTCTGCTAGGAGTCCTTTAGTTAAAAGCCTGCATGGCTCTGAGAAAACGCTGACAAGACATTACGTCGTTTCACCATGAGTCCTCATCTTTGCAAAGGCGGCTGTGCTTTTTTTCTTAATTACAAGCCTATTCAAGACACCTGGAGCCTCATTTATAAAGCGCGCGTACGCACAGATTTGATCGTAAAGTGTGCGTCCCCAAAATCCACGGCAAAGGCCATATTTATTAAAACTGTCTTTGACGTGGAAAAGTGCCTAGCGCCATGTCAGGGTCTGAGCAGACGCACGCGCTTTTGCTTGTCCGATCGCTGTAGGTTTTTGGAAATATAAGCCATTTTTGCTGCTCTAAAAGGATTTAAACACTGACAGGCGCTCTTTTATATGTCAGTGGCATTAATTAGGCATCGATTAAAATTCCGCAACTGTTCAGCTGCGCACAATTTCAAGCTCATTTGCGATTTATAGATTTCACGTCTGAAAGTGAGGCGTACGCGTGCTTTCTATGGGTACATTCGTTTTCATGAATCACACGTGCGCGCTTTTGAGAAAGGGGCCTGATCATCAATGCCATGGATGTGGGACATTTCTAGGAGAGAGTCTGAAATTGGCACATTCAGATAAACCCATTGCCAAAGTGATGTTAATGAAAGAATTTATTCAGAGCATGTTGTGGGAAATGAGATTCCTTCCTAGGAGAAACTTTGAAATTGGCCCTTTCAGATATTCCAACTGATGACAGTGCTTACATTTGAAAACTTGTTGTGAATGAGATTTGCACCAAGGCATCCAGAGGGAGAACTATGATAGTTTCAATGCCTCGCCAAAAACCTTTTGTCAGAAGTGGGATTTGAACCCACGCCTCCATTGGGAGACCAGAAACCTCACAAACTGAGAAGGTCGAACACCCTTGAGTCTGGCGCCTTAGACCGCTCGGCCATTCTGACACGGCGCTAACGGCCCAAGGCAGATGTTACCGTGTCCAAAGTCATGTCAGTTCTCTGTTCTCCCAACATGTCATGCAATCCATTGTAGCATGTCTGTGTATGTTGATGGTCCAACAGAACATGGTCCATGTGCGTGACCCCCAAGCCCCAGTGGCCTAATGGATAAGGCACTGGCCTCCTAAGCCAGGGATTGTGGGTTCGAGTCCCATCTGGGGTGCGCTTCAGCAGAGTGGCGCAGCGGAAGCGTGCTGGGCCCATAACCCAGAGGTCGATGGATCGAAACCATCCTCTGCTAGGAGTCCTTTAATTGAAAGCCTGCATGGCTCCGGCTCTGAGAAAACGCTGACAAAACATCACGTCGTTTCACCACGAGTTCTCGTCTTTGGAAAGGCAGCTGTACCTTGTTTCTTAATTACGAGTTTATTCAAGACACCTAAATCCTTGGCATGATGGCAACATTCTACATCAGTGTGGCCTCCTAGGCTAGGGACGGTAGGTGGAGTCGCGCCCGGTGCACGTGTAAGCAGAGTGGCGCAGCGGAAGCGTGCTGGGCCCATAACCCAGAGGTCGATGGATCGAAACCATCCTCTGCTAGGAGTCCTTTAGTTAAAAGCCTGCATGGCTCTGAGAAAACGCTGACAAGACATTACGTCGTTTCACCATGAGTCCTTATCTTTGCAAAGGCGGCTGTGCTTTTTTTCTTAATTACAAGCCTATTCAAGACACCTGGAGCCTCATTTATAAAGCGCGCGTACGCACAGATTTGATCGTAAAGTGTGCGTCCCCAAAATCCACGGCAAAGGCCATATTTATTAAAACTGTCTTTGACGTGGAAAAGTGCCTAGCGCCATGTCAGGGTCTGAGCAGACGCACGCGCTTTTGCTTGTCCGATCGCTGTAGGTTTTTGGAAATATAAGCCATTTTTGCTGCTCTAAAAGGATTTAAACACTGACAGGCGCTCTTTTATATGTCAGTGGCATTAATTAGGCATCGATTAAAATTCCGCAACTGTTCAGCTGCAAACAATTTCAAGCTCATTTGCTATTTATAGATTTCACGTCTGAAAGTGAGGCGTACGCGTGCTTTCTATGGGTACATTCGTTTTCATGAATCACACGTGCGCGCTTTTGAGAAAGGGGCCTGATCATCAATGCCATGGATGTGGGACATTTCTAGGAGAGAGTCTGAAATTGGCACATTCAGATCCACCCATTGCCAAAGTGATGTTAATGAAAGAATTTATTCAGAGCATGTTGTGGGAAATGAGATTCCTTCCTAGGAGAAACTTTGAAATTGGCCCTTTCAGATATTCCAACTGATGACAGTGCTTACATTTGAAAACTTGTTGTTAATGAGATTTGCACCAAGGCATCCAGAGGGAGAACTATGATAGTTTCAATGCCTCGCCAAAAACCTTTTGTCAGAAGTGGGATTTGAACCCACGCCTCCATTGGGAGACCAGAAACCTCACAAACTGAGAAGGTCGAACACCCTTGAGTCTGGCGCCTTAGACAGCTCGGCCATTCTGACACGGCGCTAAGGGCCCAAGGCAGATGTTACCGTGTCCAAAGTCATGTCAGTTCTCTGTTCTCCCAACATGTCATGCAATCCATTGTAGCATGTCTGTGTATGTTGATGGTCCAACAGAACATGGTCCATGTGCGTGACCCCCAAGCCCCAGTGGCCTAATGGATAAGGCACTGGCCTCCTAAGCCAGGGATTGTGGGTTCGAGTCCCATCTGGGGTGCGCTTCAGCAGAGTGGCGCAGCGGAAGCGTGCTGGGCCCATAACCCAGAGGTCGATGGATCGAAACCATCCTCTGCTAGGAGTCCTTTAATTAAAAGCCTGCATGGCTCCGGCTCTGAGAAAACGCTGACAAAACATCACGTCGTTTCACCACGAGTCCTCGTCTTTGGAAAGGCAGCTGTACCTTGTTTCTTAATTACGAGTTTATTCAAGACACCTGAATCCTTGGCATGATGGCAACATTCTACATCAGTGTGGCCTCCTAGGCTAGGGACGGTAGGTGGAGTCGCGCCCGGTGCACGTGTAAGCAGAGTGGCGCAGCGGAAGCGTGCTGGGCCCATAACCCAGAGGTCGATGGATCGAAACCATCCTCTGCTAGGAGTCCTTTAGTTAAAAGCCTGCATGGCTCTGAGAAAACGCTGACAAGACATTACGTCGTTTCACCATGAGTCCTCATCTTTGCAAAGGCGGCTGTGCTTTTTTTCTTAATTACAAGCCTATTCAAGACACCTGGAGCCTCATTTATAAAGCGCGCGTACGCACAGATTTGATCGTAAAGTGTGCGTCCCCAAAATCCACGGCAAAGGCCATATTTATTAAAACTGTCTTTGACGTGGAAAAGTGCCTAGCGCCATGTCAGGGTCTGAGCAGACGCACGCGCTTTTGCTTGTCCGATCGCTGTAGGTTTTTGGAAATATAAGCCATTTTTGCTGCTCTAAAAGGATTTAAACACTGACAGGCGCTCTTTTATATGTCAGTGGCATTAATTAGGCATCGATTAAAATTCCGCAACTGTTCAGCTGCGCACAATTTCAAGCTCATTTGCGATTTATAGATTTCACGTCTGAAAGTGAGGCGTACGCGTGCTTTCTATGGGTACATTCGTTTTCATGAATCACACGTGCGCGCTTTTGAGAAAGGGGCCTGATCATCAATGCCATGGATGTGGGACATTTCTAGGAGAGAGTCTGAAATTGGCACATTCAGATAAACCCATTGCCAAAGTGATGTTAATGAAAGAATTTATTCAGAGCATGTTGTGGGAAATGAGATTCCTTCCTAGGAGAAACTTTGAAATTGGCCCTTTCAGATATTCCAACTGATGACAGTGCTTACATTTGAAAACTTGTTGTGAATGAGATTTGCACCAAGGCATCCAGAGGGAGAACTATGATAGTTTCAATGCCTCGCCAAAAACCTTTTGTCAGAAGTGGGATTTGAACCCACGCCTCCATTGGGAGACCAGAAACCTCACAAACTGAGAAGGTCGAACACCCTTGAGTCTGGCGCCTTAGACCGCTCGGCCATTCTGACACGGCGCTAACGGCCCAAGGCAGATGTTACCGTGTCCAAAGTCATGTCAGTTCTCTGTTCTCCCAACATGTCATGCAATCCATTGTAGCATGTCTGTGTATGTTGATGGTCCAACAGAACATGGTCCATGTGCGTGACCCCCAAGCCCCAGTGGCCTAATGGATAAGGCACTGGCCTCCTAAGCCAGGGATTGTGGGTTCGAGTCCCATCTGGGGTGCGCTTCAGCAGAGTGGCGCAGCGGAAGCGTGCTGGGCCCATAACCCAGAGGTCGATGGATCGAAACCATCCTCTGCTAAGAGCCTATTTCTTGAAGGCTTGCATGGCTCCGGCTCTGAGGAAAGGCTGGCAGGACATTATGCCGTTTCACCATGATTGGAAAGGCAGCTGTACTTTATTTCTTCATTACAAGTTTATTCAAGACACCTGAATCCTTGGCATGGTGCCAACGTTCTTCATCAGAGTGGCCTGCTATGCCAGGGACTGTAGGTTGAGTCGTGCCCGGGCTGCGTACGAGCAGAGTGGCGCAGCGGAAGCGTGCTGGGCCCATAACCCAGAGGTCGATGGATCGAAACCATCCTCTGCTAGGAGTCCTTTAATTGAAAGCCTGCATGGCTCCGGCTCTGAGAAAACGCTGACAAAACATCACGTCGTTTCACCACGAGTTCTCGTCTTTGGAAAGGCAGCTGTACCTTGTTTCTTAATTACGAGTTTATTCAAGACACCTGAATCCTTGGCATGATGCCAACATTCTACATCAGTGTGGCCTCCTAGGCTAGGGACGGTAGGTGGAGTCGCGCCCGGTGCACGTGTAAGCAGAGTGGCGCAGCGGAAGCGTGCTGGGCCCATAACCCAGAGGTCGATGGATCGAAACCATCCTCTGCTAGGAGTCCTTTAGTTAAAAGCCTGCATGGCTCTGAGAAAACGCTGACAAGACATTACGTCGTTTCACCATGAGTCCTTATCTTTGCAAAGGCGGCTGTGCTTTTTTTCTTAATTACAAGCCTATTCAAGACACCTGGAGCCTCATTTATAAAGCGCGCGTACGCACAGATTTGATCGTAAAGTGTGCGTCCCCAAAATCCACGGCAAAGGCCATATTTATTAAAACTGTCTTTGACGTGGAAAAGTGCCTAGCGCCATGTCAGGGTCTGAGCAGACGCACGCGCTTTTGCTTGTCCGATCGCTGTAGGTTTTTGGAAATATAAGCCATTTTTGCTGCTCTAAAAGGATTTAAACACTGACAGGCGCTCTTTTATATGTCAGTGGCATTAATTAGGCATCGATTAAAATTCCGCAACTGTTCAGCTGCAAACAATTTCAAGCTCATTTGCTATTTATAGATTTCACGTCTGAAAGTGAGGCGTACGCGTGCTTTCTATGGGTACATTCGTTTTCATGAATCACACGTGCGCGCTTTTGAGAAAGGGGCCTGATCATCAATGCCATGGATGTGGGACATTTCTAGGAGAGAGTCTGAAATTGGCACATTCAGATCCACCCATTGCCAAAGTGATGTTAATGAAAGAATTTATTCAGAGCATGTTGTGGGAAATGAGATTCCTTCCTAGGAGAAACTTTGAAATTGGCCCTTTCAGATATTCCAACTGATGACAGTGCTTACATTTGAAAACTTGTTGTTAATGAGATTTGCACCAAGGCATCCAGAGGGAGAACTATGATAGTTTCAATGCCTCGCCAAAAACCTTTTGTCAGAAGTTGGATTTGAACCCACGCCTCCATTGGGAGACCAGAAACCTCACAAACTGAGAAGGTCGAACACCCTTGAGTCTGGCGCCTTAGACAGCTCGGCCATTCTGACACGGCGCTAAGGGCCCAAGGCAGATGTTACCGTGTCCAAAGTCATGTCAGTTCTCTGTTCTCCCAACATGTCATGCAATCCATTGTAGCATGTCTGTGTATGTTGATGGTCCAACAGAACATGGTCCATGTGCGTGACCCCCAAGCCCCAGTGGCCTAATGGATAAGGCACTGGCCTCCTAAGCCAGGGATTGTGGGTTCGAGTCCCATCTGGGGTGCGCTTCAGCAGAGTGGCGCAGCGGAAGCGTGCTGGGCCCATAACCCAGAGGTCGATGGATCGAAACCATCCTCTGCTAGGAGTCCTTTAATTAAAAGCCTGCATGGCTCCGGCTCTGAGAAAACGCTGACAAAACATCACGTCGTTTCACCACGAGTCCTCGTCTTTGGAAAGGCAGCTGTACCTTGTTTCTTAATTACGAGTTTATTCAAGACACCTGAATCCTTGGCATGATGGCAACATTCTACATCAGTGTGGCCTCCTAGGCTAGGGACGGTAGGTGGAGTCGCGCCCGGTGCACGTGTAAGCAGAGTGGCGCAGCGGAAGCGTGCTGGGCCCATAACCCAGAGGTCGATGGATCGAAACCATCCTCTGCTAGGAGTCCTTTAGTTAAAAGCCTGCATGGCTCTGAGAAAACGCTGACAAGACATTACGTCGTTTCACCATGAGTCCTCATCTTTGCAAAGGCGGCTGTGCTTTTTTTCTTAATTACAAGCCTATTCAAGACACCTGGAGCCTCATTTATAAAGCGCGCGTACGCACAGATTTGATCGTAAAGTGTGCGTCCCCAAAATCCACGGCAAAGGCCATATTTATTAAAACTGTCTTTGACGTGGAAAAGTGCCTAGCGCCATGTCAGGGTCTGAGCAGACGCACGCGCTTTTGCTTGTCCGATCGCTGTAGGTTTTTGGAAATATAAGCCATTTTTGCTGCTCTAAAAGGATTTAAACACTGACAGGCGCTCTTTTATATGTCAGTGGCATTAATTAGGCATCGATTAAAATTCCGCAACTGTTCAGCTGCGCACAATTTCAAGCTCATTTGCGATTTATAGATTTCACGTCTGAAAGTGAGGCGTACGCGTGCTTTCTATGGGTACATTCGTTTTCATGAATCACACGTGCGCGCTTTTGAGAAAGGGGCCTGATCATCAATGCCATGGATGTGGGACATTTCTAGGAGAGAGTCTGAAATTGGCACATTCAGATAAACCCATTGCCAAAGTGATGTTAATGAAAGAATTTATTCAGAGCATGTTGTGGGAAATGAGATTCCTTCCTAGGAGAAACTTTGAAATTGGCCCTTTCAGATATTCCAACTGATGACAGTGCTTACATTTGAAAACTTGTTGTGAATGAGATTTGCACCAAGGCATCCAGAGGGAGAACTATGATAGTTTCAATGCCTCGCCAAAAACCTTTTGTCAGAAGTGGGATTTGAACCCACGCCTCCATTGGGAGACCAGAAACCTCACAAACTGAGAAGGTCGAACACCCTTGAGTCTGGCGCCTTAGACCGCTCGGCCATTCTGACACGGCGCTAACGGCCCAAGGCAGATGTTACCGTGTCCAAAGTCATGTCAGTTCTCTGTTCTCCCAACATGTCATGCAATCCATTGTAGCATGTCTGTGTATGTTGATGGTCCAACAGAACATGGTCCATGTGCGTGACCCCCAAGCCCCAGTGGCCTAATGGATAAGGCACTGGCCTCCTAAGCCAGGGATTGTGGGTTCGAGTCCCATCTGGGGTGCGCTTCAGCAGAGTGGCGCAGCGGAAGCGTGCTGGGCCCATAACCCAGAGGTCGATGGATCGAAACCATCCTCTGCTAGGAGTCCTTTAATTAAAAGCCTGCATGGCTCCGGCTCTGAGAAAACGCTGACAAAACATCACGTTGTTTCACCACGAGTCCTCGTCTTTGGAAAGGCAGCTGTACCTTGTTTCTTAATTACGAGTTTATTCAAGACACCTGAATCCTTGGCATGATGGCAACATTCTACATCAGTGTGGCCTCCTAGGCTAGGGACGGTAGGTGGAGTCGCGCCCGGTGCACGTGTAAGCAGAGTGGCGCAGCGGAAGCGTGCTGGGCCCATAACCCAGAGGTCGATGGATCGAAACCATCCTCTGCTAGGAGTCCTTTAGTTAAAAGCCTGCATGGCTCTGAGAAAACGCTGACAAGACATTACGTCGTTTCACCATGAGTCCTCATCTTTGCAAAGGCGGCTGTGCTTTTTTTCTTAATTACAAGCCTATTCAAGACACCTGGAGCCTCATTTATAAAGCGCGCGTACGCACAGATTTGATCGTAAAGTGTGCGTCCCCAAAATCCACGGCAAAGGCCATATTTATTAAAACTGTCTTTGACGTGGAAAAGTGCCTAGCGCCATGTCAGGGTCTGAGCAGACGCACGCGCTTTTGCTTGTCCGATCGCTGTAGGTTTTTGGAAATATAAGCCATTTTTGCTGCTCTAAAAGGATTTAAACACTGACAGGCGCTCTTTTATATGTCAGTGGCATTAATTAGGCATCGATTAAAATTCCGCAACTGTTCAGCTGCGCACAATTTCAAGCTCATTTGCGATTTATAGATTTCACGTCTGAAAGTGAGGCGTACGCGTGCTTTCTATGGGTACATTCGTTTTCATGAATCACACGTGCGCGCTTTTGAGAAAGGGGCCTGATCATCAATGCCATGGATGTGGGACATTTCTAGGAGAGAGTCTGAAATTGGCACATTCAGATAAACCCATTGCCAAAGTGATGTTAATGAAAGAATTTATTCAGAGCATGTTGTGGGAAATGAGATTCCTTCCTAGGAGAAACTTTGAAATTGGCCCTTTCAGATATTCCAACTGATGACAGTGCTTACATTTGAAAACTTGTTGTGAATGAGATTTGCACCAAGGCATCCAGAGGGAGAACTATGATAGTTTCAATGCCTCGCCAAAAACCTTTTGTCAGAAGTGGGATTTGAACCCACGCCTCCATTGGGAGACCAGAAACCTCACAAACTGAGAAGGTCGAACACCCTTGAGTCTGGCGCCTTAGACCGCTCGGCCATTCTGACACGGCGCTAACGGCCCAAGGCAGATGTTACCGTGTCCAAAGTCATGTCAGTTCTCTGTTCTCCCAACATGTCATGCAATCCATTGTAGCATGTCTGTGTATGTTGATGGTCCAACAGAACATGGTCCTTGTGCGTGACCCCCAAGCCCCAGTGGCCTAATGGATAAGGCACTGGCCTCCTAAGCCAGGGATTGTGGGTTCGAGTCCCATCTGGGGTGCGCTTCAGCAGAGTGGCGCAGCGGAAGCGTGCTGGGCCCATAACCCAGAGGTCGATGGATCGAAACCATCCTCTGCTAGGAGTCCTTTAATTGAAAGCCTGCATGGCTCCGGCTCTGAGAAAACGCTGACAAAACATCACGTCGTTTCACCACGAGTTCTCGTCTTTGGAAAGGCAGCTGTACCTTGTTTCTTAATTACGAGTTTATTCAAGACACCTAAATCCTTGGCATGATGGCAACATTCTACATCAGTGTGGCCTCCTAGGCTAGGGACGGTAGGTGGAGTCGCGCCCGGTGCACGTGTAAGCAGAGTGGCGCAGCGGAAGCGTGCTGGGCCCATAACCCAGAGGTCGATGGATCGAAACCATCCTCTGCTAGGAGTCCTTTAGTTAAAAGCCTGCATGGCTCTGAGAAAACGCTGACAAGACATTACGTCGTTTCACCATGAGTCCTTATCTTTGCAAAGGCGGCTGTGCTTTTTTTCTTAATTACAAGCCTATTCAAGACACCTGGAGCCTCATTTATAAAGCGCGCGTACGCACAGATTTGATCGTAAAGTGTGCGTCCCCAAAATCCACGGCAAAGGCCATATTTATTAAAACTGTCTTTGACGTGGAAAAGTGCCTAGCGCCATGTCAGGGTCTGAGCAGACGCACGCGCTTTTGCTTGTCCGATCGCTGTAGGTTTTTGGAAATATAAGCCATTTTTGCTGCTCTAAAAGGATTTAAACACTGACAGGCGCTCTTTTATATGTCAGTGGCATTAATTAGGCATCGATTAAAATTCCGCAACTGTTCAGCTGCAAACAATTTCAAGCTCATTTGCTATTTATAGATTTCACGTCTGAAAGTGAGGCGTACACGTGCTTTCTATGGGTACATTCGTTTTCATGAATCACACGTGCGCGCTTTTGAGAAAGGGGCCTGATCATCAATGCCATGGATGTGGGACATTTCTAGGAGAGAGTCTGAAATTGGCACATTCAGATCCACCCATTGCCAAAGTGATGTTAATGAAAGAATTTATTCAGAGCATGTTGTGGGAAATGAGATTCCTTCCTAGGAGAAACTTTGAAATTGGCCCTTTCAGATATTCCAACTGATGACAGTGCTTACATTTGAAAACTTGTTGTTAATGAGATTCGCACCAAGGCATCCAGAGGGAGAACTATGATAGTTTCAATGCCTCGCCAAAAACCTTTTGTCAGAAGTGGGATTTGAACCCACGCCTCCATTGGGAGACCAGAAACCTCACAAACTGAGAAGGTCGAACACCCTTGAGTCTGGCGCCTTAGACAGCTCGGCCATTCTGACACGGCGCTAAGGGCCCAAGGCAGATGTTACCGTGTCCAAAGTCATGTCAGTTCTCTGTTCTCCCAACATGTCATGCAATCCATTGTAGCATGTCTGTGTATGTTGATGGTCCAACAGAACATGGTCCATGTGCGTGACCCCCAAGCCCCAGTGGCCTAATGGATAAGGCACTGGCCTCCTAAGCCAGGGATTGTGGGTTCGAGTCCCATCTGGGGTGCGCTTCAGCAGAGTGGCGCAGCGGAAGCGTGCTGGGCCCATAACCCAGAGGTCGATGGATCGAAACCATCCTCTGCTAGGAGTCTTTTAATTAAAAGCCTGCATGGCTCCGGCTCTGAGAAAACGCTGACAAAACATCACGTCGTTTCACCACGAGTCCTCGTCTTTGGAAAGGCAGCTGTACCTTGTTTCTTAATTACGAGTTTATTCAAGACACCTGAATCCTTGGCATGATGGCAACATTCTACATCAGTGTGGCCTCCTAGGCTAGGGACGGTAGGTGGAGTCGCGCCCGGTGCACGTGTAAGCAGAGTGGCGCAGCGGAAGCGTGCTGGGCCCATAACCCAGAGGTCGATGGATCGAAACCATCCTCTGCTAGGAGTCCTTTAGTTAAAAGCCTGCATGGCTCTGAGAAAACGCTGACAAGACATTACGTCGTTTCACCATGAGTCCTCATCTTTGCAAAGGCGGCTGTGCTTTTTTTCTTAATTACAAGCCTATTCAAGACACCTGGAGCCTCATTTATAAAGCGCGCGTACGCACAGATTTGATCGTAAAGTGTGCGTCCCCAAAATCCACGGCAAAGGCCATATTTATTAAAACTGTCTTTGACGTGGAAAAGTGCCTAGCGCCATGTCAGGGTCTGAGCAGACGCACGCGCTTTTGCTTGTCCGATCGCTGTAGGTTTTTGGAAATATAAGCCATTTTTGCTGCTCTAAAAGGATTTAAACACTGACAGGCGCTCTTTTATATGTCAGTGGCATTAATTAGGCATCGATTAAAATTCCGCAACTGTTCAGCTGCGCACAATTTCAAGCTCATTTGCGATTTATAGATTTCACGTCTGAAAGTGAGGCGTACGCGTGCTTTCTATGGGTACATTCGTTTTCATGAATCACACGTGCGCGCTTTTGAGAAAGGGGCCTGATCATCAATGCCATGGATGTGGGACATTTCTAGGAGAGAGTCTGAAATTGGCACATTCAGATAAACCCATTGCCAAAGTGATGTTAATGAAAGAATTTATTCAGAGCATGTTGTGGGAAATGAGATTCCTTCCTAGGAGAAACTTTGAAATTGGCCCTTTCAGATATTCCAACTGATGACAGTGCTTACATTTGAAAACTTGTTGTGAATGAGATTTGCACCAAGGCATCCAGAGGGAGAACTATGATAGTTTCAATGCCTCGCCAAAAACCTTTTGTCAGAAGTGGGATTTGAACCCACGCCTCCATTGGGAGACCAGAAACCTCACAAACTGAGAAGGTCGAACACCCTTGAGTCTGGCGCCTTAGACCGCTCGGCCATTCTGACACGGCGCTAACGGCCCAAGGCAGATGTTACCGTGTCCAAAGTCATGTCAGTTCTCTGTTCTCCCAACATGTCATGCAATCCATTGTAGCATGTCTGTGTATGTTGATGGTCCAACAGAACATGGTCCATGTGCGTGACCCCCAAGCCCCAGTGGCCTAATGGATAAGGCACTGGCCTCCTAAGCCAGGGATTGTGGGTTCGAGTCCCATCTGGGGTGCGCTTCAGCAGAGTGGCGCAGCGGAAGCGTGCTGGGCCCATAACCCAGAGGTCGATGGATCGAAACCATCCTCTGCTAGGAGTCCTTTAATTGAAAGCCTGCATGGCTCCGGCTCTGAGAAAACGCTGACAAAACATCACGTCGTTTCACCACGAGTTCTCGTCTTTGGAAAGGCAGCTGTACCTTGTTTCTTAATTACGAGTTTATTCAAGACACCTAAATCCTTGGCATGATGGCAACATTCTACATCAGTGTGGCCTCCTAGGCTAGGGACGGTAGGTGGAGTCGCGCCCGGTGCACGTGTAAGCAGAGTGGCGCAGCGGAAGCGTGCTGGGCCCATAACCCAGAGGTCGATGGATCGAAACCATCCTCTGCTAGGAGTCCTTTAGTTAAAAGCCTGCATGGCTCTGAGAAAACGCTGACAAGACATTACGTCGTTTCACCATGAGTCCTCATCTTTGCAAAGGCGGCTGTGCTTTTTTTCTTAATTACAAGCCTATTCAAGACACCTGGAGCCTCATTTATAAAGCGCGCGTACGCACAGATTTGATCGTAAAGTGTGCGTCCCCAAAATCCACGGCAAAGGCCATATTTATTAAAACTGTCTTTGACGTGGAAAAGTGCCTAGCGCCATGTCAGGGTCTGAGCAGACGCACGCGCTTTTGCTTGTCCGATCGCTGTAGGTTTTTGGAAATATAAGCCATTTTTGCTGCTCTAAAAGGATTTAAACACTGACAGGCGCTCTTTTATATGTCAGTGGCATTAATTAGGCATCGATTAAAATTCCGCAACTGTTCAGCTGCGCACAATTTCAAGCTCATTTGCGATTTATAGATTTCACGTCTGAAAGTGAGGCGTACGCGTGCTTTCTATGGGTACATTCGTTTTCATGAATCACACGTGCGCGCTTTTGAGAAAGGGGCCTGATCATCAATGCCATGGATGTGGGACATTTCTAGGAGAGAGTCTGAAATTGGCACATTCAGATAAACCCATTGCCAAAGTGATGTTAATGAAAGAATTTATTCAGAGCATGTTGTGGGAAATGAGATTCCTTCCTAGGAGAAACTTTGAAATTGGCCCTTTCAGATATTCCAACTGATGACAGTGCTTACATTTGAAAACTTGTTGTGAATGAGATTTGCACCAAGGCATCCAGAGGGAGAACTATGATAGTTTCAATGCCTCGCCAAAAACCTTTTGTCAGAAGTGGGATTTGAACCCACGCCTCCATTGGGAGACCAGAAACCTCACAAACTGAGAAGGTCGAACACCCTTGAGTCTGGCGCCTTAGACCGCTCGGCCATTCTGACACGGCGCTAACGGCCCAAGGCAGATGTTACCGTGTCCAAAGTCATGTCAGTTCTCTGTTCTCCCAACATGTCATGCAATCCATTGTAGCATGTCTGTGTATGTTGATGGTCCAACAGAACATGGTCCATGTGCGTGACCCCCAAGCCCCAGTGGCCTAATGGATAAGGCACTGGCCTCCTAAGCCAGGGATTGTGGGTTCGAGTCCCATCTGGGGTGCGCTTCAGCAGAGTGGCGCAGCGGAAGCGTGCTGGGCCCATAACCCAGAGGTCGATGGATCGAAACCATCCTCTGCTAAGAGCCTATTTCTTGAAGGCTTGCATGGCTCCGGCTCTGAGGAAAGGCTGGCAGGACGTTATGCCGTTTCACCATGATTGGAAAGGCAGCTGTACTTTATTTCTTCATTACAAGTTTATTCAAGACACCTGAATCCTTGGCATGGTGCCAACGTTCTTCATCAGAGTGGCCTGCTATGCCAGGGACTGTAGGTTGAGTCGTGCCCGGGCTGCGTACGAGCAGAGTGGCGCAGCGGAAGCGTGCTGGGCCCATAACCCAGAGGTCGATGGATCGAAACCATCCTCTGCTAGGAGTCCTTTAATTGAAAGCCTGCATGGCTCCGGCTCTGAGAAAACGCTGACAAAACATCACGTCGTTTCACCACGAGTTCTCGTCTTTGGAAAGGCAGCTGTACCTTGTTTCTTAATTACGAGTTTATTCAAGACACCTGAATCCTTGGCATGATGCCAACATTCTACATCAGTGTGGCCTCCTAGGCTAGGGACGGTAGGTGGAGTCGCGCCCGGTGCACGTGTAAGCAGAGTGGCGCAGCGGAAGCGTGCTGGGCCCATAACCCAGAGGTCGATGGATCGAAACCATCCTCTGCTAGGAGTCCTTTAGTTAAAAGCCTGCATGGCTCTGAGAAAACGCTGACAAGACATTACGTCGTTTCACCATGAGTCCTTATCTTTGCAAAGGCGGCTGTGCTTTTTTTCTTAATTACAAGCCTATTCAAGACACCTGGAGCCTCATTTATAAAGCGCGCGTACGCACAGATTTGATCGTAAAGTGTGCGTCCCCAAAATCCACGGCAAAGGCCATATTTATTAAAACTGTCTTTGACGTGGAAAAGTGCCTAGCGCCATGTCAGGGTCTGAGCAGACGCACGCGCTTTTGCTTGTCCGATCGCTGTAGGTTTTTGGAAATATAAGCCATTTTTGCTGCTCTAAAAGGATTTAAACACTGACAGGCGCTCTTTTATATGTCAGTGGCATTAATTAGGCATCGATTAAAATTCCGCAACTGTTCAGCTGCAAACAATTTCAAGCTCATTTGCTATTTATAGATTTCACGTCTGAAAGTGAGGCGTACGCGTGCTTTCTATGGGTACATTCGTTTTCATGAATCACACGTGCGCGCTTTTGAGAAAGGGGCCTGATCATCAATGCCATGGATGTGGGACATTTCTAGGAGAGAGTCTGAAATTGGCACATTCAGATCCACCCATTGCCAAAGTGATGTTAATGAAAGAATTTATTCAGAGCATGTTGTGGGAAATGAGATTCCTTCCTAGGAGAAACTTTGAAATTGGCCCTTTCAGATATTCCAACTGATGACAGTGCTTACATTTGAAAACTTGTTGTTAATGAGATTTGCACCAAGGCATCCAGAGGGAGAACTATGATAGTTTCAATGCCTCGCCAAAAACCTTTTGTCAGAAGTGGGATTTGAACCCACGCCTCCATTGGGAGACCAGAAACCTCACAAACTGAGAAGGTCGAACACCCTTGAGTCTGGCGCCTTAGACAGCTCGGCCATTCTGACACGGCGCTAAGGGCCCAAGGCAGATGTTACCGTGTCCAAAGTCATGTCAGTTCTCTGTTCTCCCAACATGTCATGCAATCCATTGTAGCATGTCTGTGTATGTTGATGGTCCAACAGAACATGGTCCATGTGCGTGACCCCCAAGCCCCAGTGGCCTAATGGATAAGGCACTGGCCTCCTAAGCCAGGGATTGTGGGTTCGAGTCCCATCTGGGGTGCGCTTCAGCAGAGTGGCGCAGCGGAAGCGTGCTGGGCCCATAACCCAGAGGTCGATGGATCGAAACCATCCTCTGCTAAGAGCCTATTTCTTGAAGGCTTGCATGGCTCCGGCTCTGAGGAAAGGCTGGCAGGACGTTATGCCGTTTCACCATGATTGGAAAGGCAGCTGTACTTTATTTCTTCATTACAAGTTTATTCAAGACACCTGAATCCTTGGCATGGTGCCAACGTTCTTCATCAGAGTGGCGTGCTATGCCAGGGACTGTAGGTTGAGTCGTGCCTGGGCTGCGTACGAGCAGAGTGGCGCAGTGGAAGCGTGCTGGGCCCATAACCCAGAGGTCGATGGATCGAAACCATCCTCTGCTAGGAGTCCTTTAATTAAAAGCCTGCATGGCTCCGGCTCTGAGAAAACGCTGACAAAACATCACGTCGTTTCACCACGAGTCCTCGTCTTTGGAAAGGCAGCTGTACCTTGTTTCTTAATTACGAGTTTATTCAAGACACCTGAATCCTTGGCATGATGCCAACATTCTACATCAGTGTGGCCTCCTAGGCTAGGGACGGTAGGTGGAGTCGCGCCCGGTGCACGTGTAAGCAGAGTGGCGCAGCGGAAGCGTGCTGGGCCCATAACCCAGAGGTCGATGGATCGAAACCATCCTCTGCTAGGAGTCCTTTAGTTAAAAGCCTGCATGGCTCTGAGAAAACGCTGACAAGACATTACGTCGTTTCACCATGAGTCCTCATCTTTGCAAAGGCGGCTGTGCTTTTTTTCTTAATTACAAGCCTATTCAAGACACCTGGAGCCTCATTTATAAAGCGCGCGTACGCACAGATTTGATCGTAAAGTGTGCGTCCCCAAAATCCACGGCAAAGGCCATATTTATTAAAACTGTCTTTGACGTGGAAAAGTGCCTAGCGCCATGTCAGGGTCTGAGCAGACGCACGCGCTTTTGCTTGTCCGATCGCTGTAGGTTTTTGGAAATATAAGCCATTTTTGCTGCTCTAAAAGGATTTAAACACTGACAGGCGCTCTTTTATATGTCAGTGGCATTAATTAGGCATCGATTAAAATTCCGCAACTGTTCAGCTGCGCACAATTTCAAGCTCATTTGCGATTTATAGATTTCACGTCTGAAAGTGAGGCGTACGCGTGCTTTCTATGGGTACATTCGTTTTCATGAATCACACGTGCGCGCTTTTGAGAAAGGGGCCTGATCATCAATGCCATGGATGTGGGACATTTCTAGGAGAGAGTCTGAAATTGGCACATTCAGATAAACCCATTGCCAAAGTGATGTTAATGAAAGAATTTATTCAGAGCATGTTGTGGGAAATGAGATTCCTTCCTAGGAGAAACTTTGAAATTGGCCCTTTCAGATATTCCAACTGATGACAGTGCTTACATTTGAAAACTTGTTGTGAATGAGATTTGCACCAAGGCATCCAGAGGGAGAACTATGATAGTTTCAATGCCTCGCCAAAAACCTTTTGTCAGAAGTGGGATTTGAACCCACGCCTCCATTGGGAGACCAGAAACCTCACAAACTGAGAAGGTCGAACACCCTTGAGTCTGGCGCCTTAGACCGCTCGGCCATTCTGACACGGCGCTAACGGCCCAAGGCAGATGTTACCGTGTCCAAAGTCATGTCAGTTCTCTGTTCTCCCAACATGTCATGCAATCCATTGTAGCATGTCTGTGTATGTTGATGGTCCAACAGAACATGGTCCATGTGCGTGACCCCCAAGCCCCAGTGGCCTAATGGATAAGGCACTGGCCTCCTAAGCCAGGGATTGTGGGTTCGAGTCCCATCTGGGGTGCGCTTCAGCAGAGTGGCGCAGCGGAAGCGTGCTGGGCCCATAACCCAGAGGTCGATGGATCGAAACCATCCTCTGCTAAGAGCCTATTTCTTGAAGGCTTGCATGGCTCCGGCTCTGAGGAAAGGCTGGCAGGACGTTATGCCGTTTCACCATGATTGGAAAGGCAGCTATACTTTATTTCTTCATTACAAGTTTATTCAAGACACCTGAATCCTTGGCATGGTGCCAACGTTCTTCATCAGAGTGGCCTGCTATGCCAGGGACTGTAGGTTGAGTCGTGCCCGGGCTGCGTACGAGCAGAGTGGCGCAGCGGAAGCGTGCTGGGCCCATAACCCAGAGGTCGATGGATCGAAACCATCCTCTGCTAGGAGTCCTTTAATTGAAAGCCTGCATGGCTCCGGCTCTGAGAAAACGCTGACAAAACATCACGTCGTTTCACCACGAGTTCTCGTCTTTGGAAAGGCAGCTGTACCTTGTTTCTTAATTACGAGTTTATTCAAGACACCTGAATCCTTGGCATGATGCCAACATTCTACATCAGTGTGGCCTCCTAGGCTAGGGACGGTAGGTGGAGTCGCGCCCGGTGCACGTGTAAGCAGAGTGGCGCAGCGGAAGCGTGCTGGGCCCATAACCCAGAGGTCGATGGATCGAAACCATCCTCTGCTAGGAGTCCTTTAGTTAAAAGCCTGCATGGCTCTGAGAAAACGCTGACAAGACATTACGTCGTTTCACCATGAGTCCTCATCTTTGCAAAGGCGGCTGTGCTTTTTTTCTTAATTACAAGCCTATTCAAGACACCTGGAGCCTCATTTATAAAGCGCGCGTACGCACAGATTTGATCGTAAAGTGTGCGTCCCCAAAATCCACGGCAAAGGCCATATTTATTAAAACTGTCTTTGACGTGGAAAAGTGCCTAGCGCCATGTCAGGGTCTGAGCAGACGCACGCGCTTTTGCTTGTCCGATCGCTGTAGGTTTTTGGAAATATAAGCCATTTTTGCTGCTCTAAAAGGATTTAAACACTGACAGGCGCTCTTTTATATGTCAGTGGCATTAATTAGGCATCGATTAAAATTCCGCAACTGTTCAGCTGCGCACAATTTCAAGCTCATTTGCGATTTATAGATTTCACGTCTGAAAGTGAGGCGTACGCGTGCTTTCTATGGGTACATTCGTTTTCATGAATCACACGTGCGCGCTTTTGAGAAAGGGGCCTGATCATCAATGCCATGGATGTGGGACATTTCTAGGAGAGAGTCTGAAATTGGCACATTCAGATAAACCCATTGCCAAAGTGATGTTAATGAAAGAATTTATTCAGAGCATGTTGTGGGAAATGAGATTCCTTCCTAGGAGAAACTTTGAAATTGGCCCTTTCAGATATTCCAACTGATGACAGTGCTTACATTTGAAAACTTGTTGTGAATGAGATTTGCACCAAGGCATCCAGAGGGAGAACTATGATAGTTTCAATGCCTCGCCAAAAACCTTTTGTCAGAAGTGGGATTTGAACCCACGCCTCCATTGGGAGACCAGAAACCTCACAAACTGAGAAGGTCGAACACCCTTGAGTCTGGCGCCTTAGACCGCTCGGCCATTCTGACACGGCGCTAACGGCCCAAGGCAGATGTTACCGTGTCCAAAGTCATGTCAGTTCTCTGTTCTCCCAACATGTCATGCAATCCATTGTAGCATGTCTGTGTATGTTGATGGTCCAACAGAACATGGTCCATGTGCGTGACCCCCAAGCCCCAGTGGCCTAATGGATAAGGCACTGGCCTCCTAAGCCAGGGATTGTGGGTTCGAGTCCCATCTGGGGTGCGCTTCAGCAGAGTGGCGCAGCGGAAGCGTGCTGGGCCCATAACCCAGAGGTCGATGGATCGAAACCATCCTCTGCTAAGAGCCTATTTCTTGAAGGCTTGCATGGCTCCGGCTCTGAGGAAAGGCTGGCAGGACGTTATGCCGTTTCACCATGATTGGAAAGGCAGCTGTACTTTATTTCTTCATTACAAGTTTATTCAAGACACCTGAATCCTTGGCATGGTGCCAACGTTCTTCATCAGAGTGGCCTGCTATGCCAGGGACTGTAGGTTGAGTCGTGCCCGGGCTGCGTACGAGCAGAGTGGCGCAGCGGAAGCGTGCTGGGCCCATAACCCAGAGGTCGATGGATCGAAACCATCCTCTGCTAGGAGTCCTTTAATTGAAAGCCTGCATGGCTCCGGCTCTGAGAAAACGCTGACAAAACATCACGTCGTTTCACCACGAGTTCTCGTCTTTGGAAAGGCAGCTGTACCTTGTTTCTTAATTACGAGTTTATTCAAGACACCTGAATCCTTGGCATGATGCCAACATTCTACATCAGTGTGGCCTCCTAGGCTAGGGACGGTAGGTGGAGTCGCGCCCGGTGCACGTGTAAGCAGAGTGGCGCAGCGGAAGCGTGCTGGGCCCATAACCCAGAGGTCGATGGATCGAAACCATCCTCTGCTAGGAGTCCTTTAGTTAAAAGCCTGCATGGCTCTGAGAAAACGCTGACAAGACATTACGTCGTTTCACCATGAGTCCTCATCTTTGCAAAGGCGGCTGTGCTTTTTTTCTTAATTACAAGCCTATTCAAGACACCTGGAGCCTCATTTATAAAGCGCGCGTACGCACAGATTTGATCGTAAAGTGTGCGTCCCCAAAATCCACGGCAAAGGCCATATTTATTAAAACTGTCTTTGACGTGGAAAAGTGCCTAGCGCCATGTCAGGGTCTGAGCAGACGCACGCGCTTTTGCTTGTCCGATCGCTGTAGGTTTTTGGAAATATAAGCCATTTTTGCTGCTCTAAAAGGATTTAAACACTGACAGGCGCTCTTTTATATGTCAGTGGCATTAATTAGGCATCGATTAAAATTCCGCAACTGTTCAGCTGCACACAATTTCAAGCTCATTTGCTATTTATAGATTTCACGTCTGAAAGTGAGGCGTACGCGTGCTTTCTATGGGTACATTCGTTTTCATGAATCACACGTGCGCGCTTTTGAGAAAGGGGCCTGATCATCAATGCCATGGATGTGGGACATTTCTAGGAGAGAGTCTGAAATTGGCACATTCAGATCCACCCATTGCCAAAGTGATGTTAATGAAAGAATTTATTCAGAGCATGTTGTGGGAAATGAGATTCCTTCCTAGGAGAAACTTTGAAATTGGCCCTTTCAGATATTCCAACTGATGACAGTGCTTACATTTGAAAACTTGTTGTTAATGAGATTTGCACCAAGGCATCCAGAGGGAGAACTATGATAGTTTCAATGCCTCGCCAAAAACCTTTTGTCAGAAGTGGGATTTGAACCCACGCCTCCATTGGGAGACCAGAAACCTCACAAACTGAGAAGGTCGAACACCCTTGAGTCTGGCGCCTTAGACCGCTCGGCCATTCTGACACGGCGCTAAGGGCCCAAGGCAGATGTTACCGTGTCCAAAGTCATGTCAGTTCTCTGTTCTCCCAACATGTCATGCAATCCATTGTAGCATGTCTGTGTATGTTGATGGTCCAACAGAACATGGTCCATGTGCGTGACCCCCAAGCCCCAGTGGCCTAATGGATAAGGCACTGGCCTCCTAAGCCAGGGATTGTGGGTTCGAGTCCCATCTGGGGTGCGCTTCAGCAGAGTGGCGCAGCGGAAGCGTGCTGGGCCCATAACCCAGAGGTCGATGGATCGAAACCATCCTCTGCTAAGAGCCTATTTCTTGAAGGCTTGCATGGCTCCGGCTCTGAGGAAAGGCTGGCAGGACGTTATGCCGTTTCACCATGATTGGAAAGGCAGCTGTACTTTATTTCTTCATTACAAGTTTATTCAAGACACCTGAATCCTTGGCATGGTGCCAACGTTCTTCATCAGAGTGGCGTGCTATGCCAGGGACTGTAGGTTGAGTCGTGCCTGGGCTGCGTACGAGCAGAGTGGCGCAGCGGAAGCGTGCTGGGCCCATAACCCAGAGGTCGATGGATCGAAACCATCCTCTGCTAGGAGTCCTTTAATTAAAAGCCTGCATGGCTCCGGCTCTGAGAAAACGCTGACAAAACATCACGTCGTTTCACCACGAGTTCTCGTCTTTGGAAAGGCAGCTGTACCTTGTTTCTTAATTACGAGTTTATTCAAGACACCTGAATCCTTGGCATGATGCCAACATTCTACATCAGTGTGGCCTCCTAGGCTAGGGACGGTAGGTGGAGTCGCGCCCGGTGCACGTGTAAGCAGAGTGGCGCAGCGGAAGCGTGCTGGGCCCATAACCCAGAGGTCGATGGATCGAAACCATCCTCTGCTAGGAGTCCTTTAGTTAAAAGCCTGCATGGCTCTGAGAAAACGCTGACAAGACATTACGTCGTTTCACCATGAGTCCTCATCTTTGCAAAGGCGGCTGTGCTTTTTTTCTTAATTACAAGCCTATTCAAGACACCTGGAGCCTCATTTATAAAGCGCGCGTACGCACAGATTTGATCGTAAAGTGTGCGTCCCCAAAATCCACGGCAAAGGCCATATTTATTAAAACTGTCTTTGACGTGGAAAAGTGCCTAGCGCCATGTCAGGGTCTGAGCAGACGCACGCGCTTTTGCTTGTCCGATCGCTGTAGGTTTTTGGAAATATAAGCCATTTTTGCTGCTCTAAAAGGATTTAAACACTGACAGGCGCTCTTTTATATGTCAGTGGCATTAATTAGGCATCGATTAAAATTCCGCAACTGTTCAGCTGCGCACAATTTCAAGCTCATTTGCGATTTATAGATTTCACGTCTGAAAGTGAGGCGTACGCGTGCTTTCTATGGGTACATTCGTTTTCATGAATCACACGTGCGCGCTTTTGAGAAAGGGGCCTGATCATCAATGCCATGGATGTGGGACATTTCTAGGAGAGAGTCTGAAATTGGCACATTCAGATAAACCCATTGCCAAAGTGATGTTAATGAAAGAATTTATTCAGAGCATGTTGTGGGAAATGAGATTCCTTCCTAGGAGAAACTTTGAAATTGGCCCTTTCAGATATTCCAACTGATGACAGTGCTTACATTTGAAAACTTGTTGTGAATGAGATTTGCACCAAGGCATCCAGAGGGAGAACTATGATAGTTTCAATGCCTCGCCAAAAACCTTTTGTCAGAAGTGGGATTTGAACCCACGCCTCCATTGGGAGACCAGAAACCTCACAAACTGAGAAGGTCGAACACCCTTGAGTCTGGCGCCTTAGACCGCTCGGCCATTCTGACACGGCGCTAACGGCCCAAGGCAGATGTTACCGTGTCCAAAGTCATGTCAGTTCTCTGTTCTCCCAACATGTCATGCAATCCATTGTAGCATGTCTGTGTATGTTGATGGTCCAACAGAACATGGTCCATGTGCGTGACCCCCAAGCCCCAGTGGCCTAATGGATAAGGCACTGGCCTCCTAAGCCAGGGATTGTGGGTTCGAGTCCCATCTGGGGTGCGCTTCAGCAGAGTGGCGCAGCGGAAGCGTGCTGGGCCCATAACCCAGAGGTCGATGGATCGAAACCATCCTCTGCTAGGAGTCCTTTAATTGAAAGCCTGCATGGCTCCGGCTCTGAGAAAACGCTGACAAAACATCACGTCGTTTCACCACGAGTTCTCGTCTTTGGAAAGGCAGCTGTACCTTGTTTCTTAATTACGAGTTTATTCAAGACACCTGAATCCTTGGCATGATGCCAACATTCTACATCAGTGTGGCCTCCTAGGCTAGGGACGGTAGGTGGAGTCGCGCCCGGTGCACGTGTAAGCAGAGTGGCGCAGCGGAAGCGTGCTGGGCCCATAACCCAGAGGTCGATGGATCGAAACCATCCTCTGCTAGGAGTCCTTTAGTTAAAAGCCTGCATGGCTCTGAGAAAACGCTGACAAGACATTACGTCGTTTCACCATGAGTCCTCATCTTTGCAAAGGCGGCTGTGCTTTTTTTCTTAATTACAAGCCTATTCAAGACACCTGGAGCCTCATTTATAAAGCGCGCGTACGCACAGATTTGATCGTAAAGTGTGCGTCCCCAAAATCCACGGCAAAGGCCATATTTATTAAAACTGTCTTTGACGTGGAAAAGTGCCTAGCGCCATGTCAGGGTCTGAGCAGACGCACGCGCTTTTGCTTGTCCGATCGCTGTAGGTTTTTGGAAATATAAGCCATTTTTGCTGCTCTAAAAGGATTTAAACACTGACAGGCGCTCTTTTATATGTCAGTGGCATTAATTAGGCATCGATTAAAATTCCGCAACTGTTCAGCTGCACACAATTTCAAGCTCATTTGCTATTTATAGATTTCACGTCTGAAAGTGAGGCGTACGCGTGCTTTCTATGGGTACATTCGTTTTCATGAATCACACGTGCGCGCTTTTGAGAAAGGGGCCTGATCATCAATGCCATGGATGTGGGACATTTCTAGGAGAGAGTCTGAAATTGGCACATTCAGATCCACCCATTGCCAAAGTGATGTTAATGAAAGAATTTATTCAGAGCATGTTGTGGGAAATGAGATTCCTTCCTAGGAGAAACTTTGAAATTGGCCCTTTCAGATATTCCAACTGATGACAGTGCTTACATTTGAAAACTTGTTGTTAATGAGATTTGCACCAAGGCATCCAGAGGGAGAACTATGATAGTTTCAATGCCTCGCCAAAAACCTTTTGTCAGAAGTGGGATTTGAACCCACGCCTCCATTGGGAGACCAGAAACCTCACAAACTGAGAAGGTCGAACACCCTTGAGTCTGGCGCCTTAGACCGCTCGGCCATTCTGACACGGCGCTAAGGGCCCAAGGCAGATGTTACCGTGTCCAAAGTCATGTCAGTTCTCTGTTCTCCCAACATGTCATGCAATCCATTGTAGCATGTCTGTGTATGTTGATGGTCCAACAGAACATGGTCCATGTGCGTGACCCCCAAGCCCCAGTGGCCTAATGGATAAGGCACTGGCCTCCTAAGCCAGGGATTGTGGGTTCGAGTCCCATCTGGGGTGCGCTTCAGCAGAGTGGCGCAGCGGAAGCGTGCTGGGCCCATAACCCAGAGGTCGATGGATCGAAACCATCCTCTGCTAAGAGCCTATTTCTTGAAGGCTTGCATGGCTCCGGCTCTGAGGAAAGGCTGGCAGGACGTTATGCCGTTTCACCATGATTGGAAAGGCAGCTGTACTTTATTTCTTCATTACAAGTTTATTCAAGACACCTGAATCCTTGGCATGGTGCCAACGTTCTTCATCAGAGTGGCGTGCTATGCCAGGGACTGTAGGTTGAGTCGTGCCTGGGCTGCGTACGAGCAGAGTGGCGCAGCGGAAGCGTGCTGGGCCCATAACCCAGAGGTCGATGGATCGAAACCATCCTCTGCTAGGAGTCCTTTAATTAAAAGCCTGCATGGCTCCGGCTCTGAGAAAACGCTGACAAAACATCACGTCGTTTCACCACGAGTTCTCGTCTTTGGAAAGGCAGCTGTACCTTGTTTCTTAATTACGAGTTTATTCAAGACACCTGAATCCTTGGCATGATGCCAACATTCTACATCAGTGTGGCCTCCTAGGCTAGGGACGGTAGGTGGAGTCGCGCCCGGTGCACGTGTAAGCAGAGTGGCGCAGCGGAAGCGTGCTGGGCCCATAACCCAGAGGTCGATGGATCGAAACCATCCTCTGCTAGGAGTCCTTTAGTTAAAAGCCTGCATGGCTCTGAGAAAACGCTGACAAGACATTACGTCGTTTCACCATGAGTCCTCATCTTTGCAAAGGCGGCTGTGCTTTTTTTCTTAATTACAAGCCTATTCAAGACACCTGGAGCCTCATTTATAAAGCGCGCGTACGCACAGATTTGATCGTAAAGTGTGCGTCCCCAAAATCCACGGCAAAGGCCATATTTATTAAAACTGTCTTTGACGTGGAAAAGTGCCTAGCGCCATGTCAGGGTCTGAGCAGACGCACGCGCTTTTGCTTGTCCGATCGCTGTAGGTTTTTGGAAATATAAGCCATTTTTGCTGCTCTAAAAGGATTTAAACACTGACAGGCGCTCTTTTATATGTCAGTGGCATTAATTAGGCATCGATTAAAATTCCGCAACTGTTCAGCTGCGCACAATTTCAAGCTCATTTGCGATTTATAGATTTCACGTCTGAAAGTGAGGCGTACGCGTGCTTTCTATGGGTACATTCGTTTTCATGAATCACACGTGCGCGCTTTTGAGAAAGGGGCCTGATCATCAATGCCATGGATGTGGGACATTTCTAGGAGAGAGTCTGAAATTGGCACATTCAGATAAACCCATTGCCAAAGTGATGTTAATGAAAGAATTTATTCAGAGCATGTTGTGGGAAATGAGATTCCTTCCTAGGAGAAACTTTGAAATTGGCCCTTTCAGATATTCCAACTGATGACAGTGCTTACATTTGAAAACTTGTTGTGAATGAGATTTGCACCAAGGCATCCAGAGGGAGAACTATGATAGTTTCAATGCCTCGCCAAAAACCTTTTGTCAGAAGTGGGATTTGAACCCACGCCTCCATTGGGAGACCAGAAACCTCACAAACTGAGAAGGTCGAACACCCTTGAGTCTGGCGCCTTAGACCGCTCGGCCATTCTGACACGGCGCTAACGGCCCAAGGCAGATGTTACCGTGTCCAAAGTCATGTCAGTTCTCTGTTCTCCCAACATGTCATGCAATCCATTGTAGCATGTCTGTGTATGTTGATGGTCCAACAGAACATGGTCCATGTGCGTGACCCCCAAGCCCCAGTGGCCTAATGGATAAGGCACTGGCCTCCTAAGCCAGGGATTGTGGGTTCGAGTCCCATCTGGGGTGCGCTTCAGCAGAGTGGCGCAGCGGAAGCGTGCTGGGCCCATAACCCAGAGGTCGATGGATCGAAACCATCCTCTGCTAAGAGCCTATTTCTTGAAGGCTTGCATGGCTCCGGCTCTGAGGAAAGGCTGGCAGGACGTTATGCCGTTTCACCATGATTGGAAAGGCAGCTGTACTTTATTTCTTCATTACAAGTTTATTCAAGACACCTGAATCCTTGGCATGGTGCCAACGTTCTTCATCAGAGTGGCCTGCTATGCCAGGGACTGTAGGTTGAGTCGTGCCCGGGCTGCGTACGAGCAGAGTGGCGCAGCGGAAGCGTGCTGGGCCCATAACCCAGAGGTCGATGGATCGAAACCATCCTCTGCTAGGAGTCCTTTAATTGAAAGCCTGCATGGCTCCGGCTCTGAGAAAACGCTGACAAAACATCACGTCGTTTCACCACGAGTTCTCGTCTTTGGAAAGGCAGCTGTACCTTGTTTCTTAATTACGAGTTTATTCAAGACACCTGAATCCTTGGCATGATGCCAACATTCTACATCAGTGTGGCCTCCTAGGCTAGGGACGGTAGGTGGAGTCGCGCCCGGTGCACGTGTAAGCAGAGTGGCGCAGCGGAAGCGTGCTGGGCCCATAACCCAGAGGTCGATGGATCGAAACCATCCTCTGCTAGGAGTCCTTTAGTTAAAAGCCTGCATGGCTCTGAGAAAACGCTGACAAGACATTACGTCGTTTCACCATGAGTCCTCATCTTTGCAAAGGCGGCTGTGCTTTTTTTCTTAATTACAAGCCTATTCAAGACACCTGGAGCCTCATTTATAAAGCGCGCGTACGCACAGATTTGATCGTAAAGTGTGCGTCCCCAAAATCCACGGCAAAGGCCATATTTATTAAAACTGTCTTTGACGTGGAAAAGTGCCTAGCGCCATGTCAGGGTCTGAGCAGACGCACGCGCTTTTGCTTGTCCGATCGCTGTAGGTTTTTGGAAATATAAGCCATTTTTGCTGCTCTAAAAGGATTTAAACACTGACAGGCGCTCTTTTATATGTCAGTGGCATTAATTAGGCATCGATTAAAATTCCGCAACTGTTCAGCTGCAAACAATTTCAAGCTCATTTGCTATTTATAGATTTCACGTCTGAAAGTGAGGCGTACGCGTGCTTTCTATGGGTACATTCGTTTTCATGAATCACACGTGCGCGCTTTTGAGAAAGGGGCCTGATCATCAATGCCATGGATGTGGGACATTTCTAGGAGAGAGTCTGAAATTGGCACATTCAGATCCACCCATTGCCAAAGTGATGTTAATGAAAGAATTTATTCAGAGCATGTTGTGGGAAATGAGATTCCTTCCTAGGAGAAACTTTGAAATTGGCCCTTTCAGATATTCCAACTGATGACAGTGCTTACATTTGAAAACTTGTTGTGAATGAGATTTGCACCAAGGCATCCAGAGGGAGAACTATGATAGTTTCAATGCCTCGCCAAAAACCTTTTGTCAGAAGTTGGATTTGAACCCACGCCTCCATTGGGAGACCAGAAACCTCACAAACTGAGAAGGTCGAACACCCTTGAGTCTGGCGCCTTAGACAGCTCGGCCATTCTGACACGGCGCTAAGGGCCCAAGGCAGATGTTACCGTGTCCAAAGTCATGTCAGTTCTCTGTTCTCCCAACATGTCATGCAATCCATTGTAGCATGTCTGTGTATGTTGATGGTCCAACAGAACATGGTCCATGTGCGTGACCCCCAAGCCCCAGTGGCCTAATGGATAAGGCACTGGCCTCCTAAGCCAGGGATTGTGGGTTCGAGTCCCATCTGGGGTGCGCTTCAGCAGAGTGGCGCAGCGGAAGCGTGCTGGGCCCATAACCCAGAGGTCGATGGATCGAAACCATCCTCTGCTAGGAGTCCTTTAATTAAAAGCCTGCATGGCTCCGGCTCTGAGAAAACGCTGACAAAACATCACGTCGTTTCACCACGAGTCCTCGTCTTTGGAAAGGCAGCTGTACCTTGTTTCTTAATTACGAGTTTATTCAAGACACCTGAATCCTTGGCATGATGGCAACATTCTACATCAGTGTGGCCTCCTAGGCTAGGGACGGTAGGTGGAGTCGCGCCCGGTGCACGTGTAAGCAGAGTGGCGCAGCGGAAGCGTGCTGGGCCCATAACCCAGAGGTCGATGGATCGAAACCATCCTCTGCTAGGAGTCCTTTAGTTAAAAGCCTGCATGGCTCTGAGAAAACGCTGACAAGACATTACGTCGTTTCACCATGAGTCCTCATCTTTGCAAAGGCGGCTGTGCTTTTTTTCTTAATTACAAGCCTATTCAAGACACCTGGAGCCTCATTTATAAAGCGCGCGTACGCACAGATTTGATCGTAAAGTGTGCGTCCCCAAAATCCACGGCAAAGGCCATATTTATTAAAACTGTCTTTGACGTGGAAAAGTGCCTAGCGCCATGTCAGGGTCTGAGCAGACGCACGCGCTTTTGCTTGTCCGATCGCTGTAGGTTTTTGGAAATATAAGCCATTTTTGCTGCTCTAAAAGGATTTAAACACTGACAGGCGCTCTTTTATATGTCAGTGGCATTAATTAGGCATCGATTAAAATTCCGCAACTGTTCAGCTGCGCACAATTTCAAGCTCATTTGCGATTTATAGATTTCACGTCTGAAAGTGAGGCGTACGCGTGCTTTCTATGGGTACATTCGTTTTCATGAATCACACGTGCGCGCTTTTGAGAAAGGGGCCTGATCATCAATGCCATGGATGTGGGACATTTCTAGGAGAGAGTCTGAAATTGGCACATTCAGATAAACCCATTGCCAAAGTGATGTTAATGAAAGAATTTATTCAGAGCATGTTGTGGGAAATGAGATTCCTTCCTAGGAGAAACTTTGAAATTGGCCCTTTCAGATATTCCAACTGATGACAGTGCTTACATTTGAAAACTTGTTGTGAATGAGATTTGCACCAAGGCATCCAGAGGGAGAACTATGATAGTTTCAATGCCTCGCCAAAAACCTTTTGTCAGAAGTGGGATTTGAACCCACGCCTCCATTGGGAGACCAGAAACCTCACAAACTGAGAAGGTCGAACACCCTTGAGTCTGGCGCCTTAGACCGCTCGGCCATTCTGACACGGCGCTAACGGCCCAAGGCAGATGTTACCGTGTCCAAAGTCATGTCAGTTCTCTGTTCTCCCAACATGTCATGCAATCCATTGTAGCATGTCTGTGTATGTTGATGGTCCAACAGAACATGGTCCATGTGCGTGACCCCCAAGCCCCAGTGGCCTAATGGATAAGGCACTGGCCTCCTAAGCCAGGGATTGTGGGTTCGAGTCCCATCTGGGGTGCGCTTCAGCAGAGTGGCGCAGCGGAAGCGTGCTGGGCCCATAACCCAGAGGTCGATGGATCGAAACCATCCTCTGCTAGGAGTCCTTTAATTGAAAGCCTGCATGGCTCCGGCTCTGAGAAAACGCTGACAAAACATCACGTCGTTTCACCACGAGTTCTCGTCTTTGGAAAGGCAGCTGTACCTTGTTTCTTAATTACGAGTTTATTCAAGACACCTGAATCCTTGGCATGATGCCAACATTCTACATCAGTGTGGCCTCCTAGGCTAGGGACGGTAGGTGGAGTCGCGCCCGGTGCACGTGTAAGCAGAGTGGCGCAGCGGAAGCGTGCTGGGCCCATAACCCAGAGGTCGATGGATCGAAACCATCCTCTGCTAGGAGTCCTTTAGTTAAAAGCCTGCATGGCTCTGAGAAAACGCTGACAAGACATTACGTCGTTTCACCATGAGTCCTCATCTTTGCAAAGGCGGCTGTGCTTTTTTTCTTAATTACAAGCCTATTCAAGACACCTGGAGCCTCATTTATAAAGCGCGCGTACGCACAGATTTGATCGTAAAGTGTGCGTCCCCAAAATCCACGGCAAAGGCCATATTTATTAAAACTGTCTTTGACGTGGAAAAGTGCCTAGCGCCATGTCAGGGTCTGAGCAGACGCACGCGCTTTTGCTTGTCCGATCGCTGTAGGTTTTTGGAAATATAAGCCATTTTTGCTGCTCTAAAAGGATTTAAACACTGACAGGCGCTCTTTTATATGTCAGTGGCATTAATTAGGCATCGATTAAAATTCCGCAACTGTTCAGCTGCGCACAATTTCAAGCTCATTTGCGATTTATAGATTTCACGTCTGAAAGTGAGGCGTACGCGTGCTTTCTATGGGTACATTCGTTTTCATGAATCACACGTGCGCGCTTTTGAGAAAGGGGCCTGATCATCAATGCCATGGATGTGGGACATTTCTAGGAGAGAGTCTGAAATTGGCACATTCAGATAAACCCATTGCCAAAGTGATGTTAATGAAAGAATTTATTCAGAGCATGTTGTGGGAAATGAGATTCCTTCCTAGGAGAAACTTTGAAATTGGCCCTTTCAGATATTCCAACTGATGACAGTGCTTACATTTGAAAACTTGTTGTGAATGAGATTTGCACCAAGGCATCCAGAGGGAGAACTATGATAGTTTCAATGCCTCGCCAAAAACCTTTTGTCAGAAGTGGGATTTGAACCCACGCCTCCATTGGGAGACCAGAAACCTCACAAACTGAGAAGGTCGAACACCCTTGAGTCTGGCGCCTTAGACCGCTCGGCCATTCTGACACGGCGCTAACGGCCCAAGGCAGATGTTACCGTGTCCAAAGTCATGTCAGTTCTCTGTTCTCCCAACATGTCATGCAATCCATTGTAGCATGTCTGTGTATGTTGATGGTCCAACAGAACATGGTCCATGTGCGTGACCCCCAAGCCCCAGTGGCCTAATGGATAAGGCACTGGCCTCCTAAGCCAGGGATTGTGGGTTCGAGTCCCATCTGGGGTGCGCTTCAGCAGAGTGGCGCAGCGGAAGCGTGCTGGGCCCATAACCCAGAGGTCGATGGATCGAAACCATCCTCTGCTAGGAGTCCTTTAATTGAAAGCCTGCATGGCTCCGGCTCTGAGAAAACGCTGACAAAACATCACGTCGTTTCACCACGAGTTCTCGTCTTTGGAAAGGCAGCTGTACCTTGTTTCTTAATTACGAGTTTATTCAAGACACCTGAATCCTTGGCATGATGCCAACATTCTACATCAGTGTGGCCTCCTAGGCTAGGGACGGTAGGTGGAGTCGCGCCCGGTGCACGTGTAAGCAGAGTGGCGCAGCGGAAGCGTGCTGGGCCCATAACCCAGAGGTCGATGGATCGAAACCATCCTCTGCTAGGAGTCCTTTAGTTAAAAGCCTGCATGGCTCTGAGAAAACGCTGACAAGACATTACGTCGTTTCACCATGAGTCCTCATCTTTGCAAAGGCGGCTGTGCTTTTTTTCTTAATTACAAGCCTATTCAAGACACCTGGAGCCTCATTTATAAAGCGCGCGTACGCACAGATTTGATCGTAAAGTGTGCGTCCCCAAAATCCACGGCAAAGGCCATATTTATTAAAACTGTCTTTGACGTGGAAAAGTGCCTAGCGCCATGTCAGGGTCTGAGCAGACGCACGCGCTTTTGCTTGTCCGATCGCTGTAGGTTTTTGGAAATATAAGCCATTTTTGCTGCTCTAAAAGGATTTAAACACTGACAGGCGCTCTTTTATATGTCAGTGGCATTAATTAGGCATCGATTAAAATTCCGCAACTGTTCAGCTGCACACAATTTCAAGCTCATTTGCTATTTATAGATTTCACGTCTGAAAGTGAGGCGTACGCGTGCTTTCTATGGGTACATTCGTTTTCATGAATCACACGTGCGCGCTTTTGAGAAAGGGGCCTGATCATCAATGCCATGGATGTGGGACATTTCTAGGAGAGAGTCTGAAATTGGCACATTCAGATCCACCCATTGCCAAAGTGATGTTAATGAAAGAATTTATTCAGAGCATGTTGTGGGAAATGAGATTCCTTCCTAGGAGAAACTTTGAAATTGGCCCTTTCAGATTTTCCAACTGATGACAGTGCTTACATTTGAAAACTTGTTGTGAATGAGATTTGCACCAAGGCATCCAGAGGGAGAACTATGATAGTTTCAATGCCTCGCCAAAAACCTTTTGTCAGAAGTGGGATTTGAACCCACGCCTCCATTGGGAGACCAGAAACCTCACAAACTGAGAAGGTCGAACACCCTTGAGTCTGGCGCCTTAGACCGCTCGGCCATTCTGACACGGCGCTAAGGGCCCAAGGCAGATGTTACCGTGTCCAAAGTCATGTCAGTTCTCTGTTCTCCCAACATGTCATGCAATCCATTGTAGCATGTCTGTGTATGTTGATGGTCCAACAGAACATGGTCCATGTGCGTGACCCCCAAGCCCCAGTGGCCTAATGGATAAGGCACTGGCCTCCTAAGCCAGGGATTGTGGGTTCGAGTCCCATCTGGGGTGCGCTTCAGCAGAGTGGCGCAGCGGAAGCGTGCTGGGCCCATAACCCAGAGGTCGATGGATCGAAACCATCCTCTGCTAGGAGTCCTTTAATTGAAAGCCTGCATGGCTCCGGCTCTGAGAAAACGCTGACAAAACATCACGTCGTTTCACCACGAGTTCTCGTCTTTGGAAAGGCAGCTGTACCTTGTTTCTTAATTACGAGTTTATTCAAGACACCTGAATCCTTGGCATGATGCCAACATTCTACATCAGTGTGGCCTCCTAGGCTAGGGACGGTAGGTGGAGTCGCGCCCGGTGCACGTGTAAGCAGAGTGGCGCAGCGGAAGCGTGCTGGGCCCATAACCCAGAGGTCGATGGATCGAAACCATCCTCTGCTAGGAGTCCTTTAGTTAAAAGCCTGCATGGCTCTGAGAAAACGCTGACAAGACATTACGTCGTTTCACCATGAGTCCTCATCTTTGCAAAGGCGGCTGTGCTTTTTTTCTTAATTACAAGCCTATTCAAGACACCTGGAGCCTCATTTATAAAGCGCGCGTACGCACAGATTTGATCGTAAAGTGTGCGTCCCCAAAATCCACGGCAAAGGCCATATTTATTAAAACTGTCTTTGACGTGGAAAAGTGCCTAGCGCCATGTCAGGGTCTGAGCAGACGCACGCGCTTTTGCTTGTCCGATCGCTGTAGGTTTTTGGAAATATAAGCCATTTTTGCTGCTCTAAAAGGATTTAAACACTGACAGGCGCTCTTTTATATGTCAGTGGCATTAATTAGGCATCGATTAAAATTCCGCAACTGTTCAGCTGCACACAATTTCAAGCTCATTTGCTATTTATAGATTTCACGTCTGAAAGTGAGGCGTACGCGTGCTTTCTATGGGTACATTCGTTTTCATGAATCACACGTGCGCGCTTTTGAGAAAGGGGCCTGATCATCAATGCCATGGATGTGGGACATTTCTAGGAGAGAGTCTGAAATTGGCACATTCAGATAAACCCATTGCCAAAGTGATGTTAATGAAAGAATTTATTCAGAGCATGTTGTGGGAAATGAGATTCCTTCCTAGGAGAAACTTTGAAATTGGCCCTTTCAGATATTCCAACTGATGACAGTGCTTACATTTGAAAACTTGTTGTGAATGAGATTTGCACCAAGGCATCCAGAGGGAGAACTATGATAGTTTCAATGCCTCGCCAAAAACCTTTTGTCAGAAGTTGGATTTGAACCCACGCCTCCATTGGGAGACCAGAAACCTCACAAACTGAGAAGGTCGAACACCCTTGAGTCTGGCGCCTTAGACCGCTCGGCCATTCTGACACGGCGCTAACGGCCCAAGGCAGATGTTACCGTGTCCAAAGTCATGTCAGTTCTCTGTTCTCCCAACATGTCATGCAATCCATTGTAGCATGTCTGTGTATGTTGATGGTCCAACAGAACATGGTCCATGTGCGTGACCCCCAAGCCCCAGTGGCCTAATGGATAAGGCACTGGCCTCCTAAGCCAGGGATTGTGGGTTCGAGTCCCATCTGGGGTGCGCTTCAGCAGAGTGGCGCAGCGGAAGCGTGCTGGGCCCATAACCCAGAGGTCGATGGATCGAAACCATCCTCTGCTAGGAGTCCTTTAATTGAAAGCCTGCATGGCTCCGGCTCTGAGAAAACGCTGACAAAACATCACGTCGTTTCACCACGAGTTCTCGTCTTTGGAAAGGCAGCTGTACCTTGTTTCTTAATTACGAGTTTATTCAAGACACCTGAATCCTTGGCATGATGCCAACATTCTACATCAGTGTGGCCTCCTAGGCTAGGGACGGTAGGTGGAGTCGCGCCCGGTGCACGTGTAAGCAGAGTGGCGCAGCGGAAGCGTGCTGGGCCCATAACCCAGAGGTCGATGGATCGAAACCATCCTCTGCTAGGAGTCCTTTAGTTAAAAGCCTGCATGGCTCTGAGAAAACGCTGACAAGACATTACGTCGTTTCACCATGAGTCCTCATCTTTGCAAAGGCGGCTGTGCTTTTTTTCTTAATTACAAGCCTATTCAAGACACCTGGAGCCTCATTTATAAAGCGCGCGTACGCACAGATTTGATCGTAAAGTGTGCGTCCCCAAAATCCACGGCAAAGGCCATATTTATTAAAACTGTCTTTGACGTGGAAAAGTGCCTAGCGCCATGTCAGGGTCTGAGCAGACGCACGCGCTTTTGCTTGTCCGATCGCTGTAGGTTTTTGGAAATATAAGCCATTTTTGCTGCTCTAAAAGGATTTAAACACTGACAGGCGCTCTTTTATATGTCAGTGGCATTAATTAGGCATCGATTAAAATTCCGCAACTGTTCAGCTGCACACAATTTCAAGCTCATTTGCTATTTATAGATTTCACGTCTGAAAGTGAGGCGTACGCGTGCTTTCTATGGGTACATTCGTTTTCATGAATCACACGTGCGCGCTTTTGAGAAAGGGGCCTGATCATCAATGCCATGGATGTGGGACATTTCTAGGAGAGAGTCTGAAATTGGCACATTCAGATCCACCCATTGCCAAAGTGATGTTAATGAAAGAATTTATTCAGAGCATGTTGTGGGAAATGAGATTCCTTCCTAGGAGAAACTTTGAAATTGGCCCTTTCAGATTTTCCAACTGATGACAGTGCTTACATTTGAAAACTTGTTGTGAATGAGATTTGCACCAAGGCATCCAGAGGGAGAACTATGATAGTTTCAATGCCTCGCCAAAAACCTTTTGTCAGAAGTGGGATTTGAACCCACGCCTCCATTGGGAGACCAGAAACCTCACAAACTGAGAAGGTCGAACACCCTTGAGTCTGGCGCCTTAGACCGCTCGGCCATTCTGACACGGCGCTAAGGGCCCAAGGCAGATGTTACCGTGTCCAAAGTCATGTCAGTTCTCTGTTCTCCCAACATGTCATGCAATCCATTGTAGCATGTCTGTGTATGTTGATGGTCCAACAGAACATGGTCCATGTGCGTGACCCCCAAGCCCCAGTGGCCTAATGGATAAGGCACTGGCCTCCTAAGCCAGGGATTGTGGGTTCGAGTCCCATCTGGGGTGCGCTTCAGCAGAGTGGCGCAGCGGAAGCGTGCTGGGCCCATAACCCAGAGGTCGATGGATCGAAACCATCCTCTGCTAGGAGTCCTTTAATTGAAAGCCTGCATGGCTCCGGCTCTGAGAAAACGCTGACAAAACATCACGTCGTTTCACCACGAGTTCTCGTCTTTGGAAAGGCAGCTGTACCTTGTTTCTTAATTACGAGTTTATTCAAGACACCTGAATCCTTGGCATGATGCCAACATTCTACATCAGTGTGGCCTCCTAGGCTAGGGACGGTAGGTGGAGTCGCGCCCGGTGCACGTGTAAGCAGAGTGGCGCAGCGGAAGCGTGCTGGGCCCATAACCCAGAGGTCGATGGATCGAAACCATCCTCTGCTAGGAGTCCTTTAGTTAAAAGCCTGCATGGCTCTGAGAAAACGCTGACAAGACATTACGTCGTTTCACCATGAGTCCTCATCTTTGCAAAGGCGGCTGTGCTTTTTTTCTTAATTACAAGCCTATTCAAGACACCTGGAGCCTCATTTATAAAGCGCGCGTACGCACAGATTTGATCGTAAAGTGTGCGTCCCCAAAATCCACGGCAAAGGCCATATTTATTAAAACTGTCTTTGACGTGGAAAAGTGCCTAGCGCCATGTCAGGGTCTGAGCAGACGCACGCGCTTTTGCTTGTCCGATCGCTGTAGGTTTTTGGAAATATAAGCCATTTTTGCTGCTCTAAAAGGATTTAAACACTGACAGGCGCTCTTTTATATGTCAGTGGCATTAATTAGGCATCGATTAAAATTCCGCAACTGTTCAGCTGCACACAATTTCAAGCTCATTTGCTATTTATAAATTTCACGTCTGAAAGTGAGGCGTACGTGTGGTGGGTTAAAAAAATAAAAAAATAAATAAAATATGCAAAGGAAAAGTGACAATAAAACTAATAATAATGAGTGTCATCAGAATATGTTGTTATCATTGGAAAATTAATTGAATGTCCTTAATGTATACTGTTTGTGATGTTGGCGATTGGTATCCCTAGCCTATTGATGATCGATCATTTGATTATTTTTGCCTGGGGACTTTCACCTGTAGGGGGAGGGGCGCGCTGCTCAGACAGTACAGAGACTCAGATGATGTTGCAGCAGCTCCGTGTCCTGTGTCTTTTATTGACTCTTTATCTCCCCTAACCAGGTATGAGATGAGTAATTGTAATTAAATACACTTTATATACGTAAAAGCTGTGGTAAATGGCAAGTGTCATTGTGTAAAGTGTATTAATTGTTTAAATATACGTGTCTAAAAGTTCGTTTAAGTTAACCGCGTGTGTGTCACGTGTATCACTGATGAAAGTTAAACTGATTTCAGAGACCATATGGTAATATAAATGTGAAAAACGGAGTATATAAATGTGAAACTCAATGTAAACTAATATCATATTGGTGTTTGAGAACTAATTTAACAGTTAGGTTACAGATGACAGTGCTTTAAGAAAAGTAATCTGTTGGTTCATAGGAGAAAGTGTAATATGTGTTTGTGTGTGTAATATGTGTGTTTGGCTTACATGTTATAATTCTTGAGCTATGGTAAATGGTACATATGTTTAAAATGTTGAGACAAAGTACTATATGTGAATATTATATGCCACATACAGCACATAGCATTATTAATGTTTGTTGTAATTCAAGTTTCTATTGAAATTATTTGATTAATTTGTGGAAAGAGTACCTGTTCAGAAGCTGTATGTGAGTAATTCTGTTTTCTTTCTGTATATGGTGTTTTCTCTAAACAGATAATCTGTTGTTATATATCTTTCATTGATATATGAGAATGCATAAATATTTGCATTAATGTCAGACAATACAGAGACTCAGATGATGTTGCAGCAGCTCCGTGTCCTGTGTCTTTTATTGACTCTTTATCTCCCCTAACCAGGTGGTCAGGGTGCTACATTTTGGAGGCCCCAGCGAGGATTTGAATGCAGTGCGAGTTGGCTTTCAGTGACGACAGTCCTTCTCCAGTGCCATTCAGTCTTCTACTCAGCCCAGGTGACCAGTGAAGTGAAGGTGTCCGTGTCGAGCCAGGAAGGAAAGTGCTAGCAATCTGAGGTTTATTTTCAATACCAGGAGCGCTGCAGGATTCCAGCCTGCTAAAGGCATTTCTTCTTTCACTTTGCACACACCCAGACTGAGTAACTCATGGATCAAGTAGAGGATCTGAAGCTTGAGGTGATAGGAGCAGTATATGCTCTCTCACGAGAACATTTAATCGGACTGTGTGAATTCCTAGGAATTAAATGTGAACATGTCAGTAGCAAAAGCCGGTCATTTTTTATTTCTTTAATTGTGAGACACATTGAGAGAGAGGCATTACAGGAGCTTGAAGATGAGGGTATGGCAGAGCTTTTGTGTATTAAAGATAAAATCTGTGAAGTCCAGAGGGTTAATGAAAGTAGTGATTCAGAAAGACAGACAGCACCAACCACTAAAAGTGTGAATGTAAATCCAGTAGCAGAAAACACAGAACAGGAAAAACTGCAAAAAGAAATTGACACATTACAATCAGCATTACAAAAGTTAATAATGCAAAAACAGAGAGCAGCTAATCACACACCACAACACGCAGGTACACAACAGAACATAAGTACTATACAGAGTTATTCCCCATTGCCAAGTCCAAATGTACAGCCAGACACAAGCTCCGATATGCAGTTCATGACACACAGACCAGTCATGCCACCCTGGAACAGAGAATTCAAAATAGCAGGACAAATAGGTGAACCTGGTCAAAAAGATAAACTCACCTTTTCAAGTTTGGCGCATCAAATCGAACATGGATTGAGCAGGGGAGTATCAGAGCTTGAAATAGTGGATGCAGTAATAAGAGCAATCGCACCAGGCATGCAGCTGCGTAGTTACCTGGAAGGAAAACCAAATTTAACCCTTCCTGTGCTGAGACGTATACTGAGAGCACATTATCAGGAAAGAGGCGCAACTGAATTGTACAAACAACTTACCTCCGAAGTGCAGAATAGTAAGGAGACCCCACAAAGTTTCCTCGTTCGGTGTCTTGATTTGAGGCAAAAGATCCTGTTCGCATCCCAGGAAGCTGAATCCAGTTTGAAATATGACCCAAACCTAGTTCAGAGCATGTTTCTCCACACTGTTCTTACTGGCTTACAAAATGACAGTATCAGAAGTGATCTGCAACCTTACTTGACGACCATTGATGTGAGTGATGAAATTCTTTTTGATAAAGTCAATGTTGCTTGTGCAAATGAAACCGAGCGGCAAAACAAGAAGAAGCTGATATATCAACACACCAAAGTGACTCCAGTGCAGGTTAATGAAGTTGCTGTTGAAAAGAAAGGAAAGACACAGTGCCACAAAAACACAGAGAAAGGTGAACCTGACATTTTGAGTGAGTTAAAGGAAATGCGGTCTGACATGGCACTGTTGAAGGATCTCAGTGCAGAGGTGTCTCAAATTAAAGAATCTATTCTACAACCTCAGATCATGTCCACGCAGTTTTCTGCCAATGGAAGGGAACCAACCAACATGCCACCACCTCAGCCTCAGTACCCACCCCAGCCTCAGTACCCACCTCAACGTTATGCGCAGCAATATGACAGGAGAATGGGGGCATATCAGCAGCCACAGTGGCTCCCTGCACAACGCTATCATCCTCCCTCAACTCGGGTGAGAAAATGTCTGGCATGTCAGCAAAGCGGATTAGATGTATACTGTAGTCACTGTTATAGATGTGGCAGTAATGACCATTTTGTGGCTGGTTGTAGAGCACGAGGCTCAATGATGTACAGAGAGCAGTCGTTAAACGGGACAGGGTCACGACTGCGGGACGAGGAGTGACCAGATATTCAGCAATGTCCCCACAAAGATGTGCACAGTGTGGTATCACAGGCTCAGACTTTCGACTGCAACAATGTGCTGCCTGTAAACAAACATTGTATTGTTCAAAAACATGTCAAGCTAAACACTGGACAGTTCATGTAAAACAATGTAACCAGACAGCAAGAGTACACACAAATTCTACAATACACAGCAAGACATGCAAAGCCGACAAGTCTACATGTGCTGCATTTGTAGGAAAGCAGTGTTTAGTGCCATGTTACCTTCAAGGGCTGCTAGTTGATGTGTTGTGGGATACAGGATCTCAAGTTTGTATAGTGGATGAACAGTGGAAGAGTGAGCATTTGCCAAACATCAGATTGAGAAATGTGGCAGAGGTAATTGATGCACCTGAAGGACTTCGGCTAGTGGCGGCAAACGGACAGGAAATACCTTATATTGGATGGATGGAAGTAAGTTTTGGTTTGGCCTTAAATGAAGTGGAAACAGAAGAACTTATAGTACCTGTGTTAGTGATGAGTGGAAGTCAGCTTCGTCATCCCATCGTCGGATATAATGTGATCGAGCAATTGGTGAACACTGGGAGAATAACGCAGCCAATCACAAGTGAATTCCAGAAAACAGACTGTCCTAGTGCCGGAACAGTTCAAGCCTTCATCAAACAAATCCATGCTGAAACACCATGTGAATATACTGTCACAACAACAAAAGAAAATGTTCATGTGCCCAAACATACATCGGTACAAGTGGAATGTAGAATACAGACATACAGACCAAAGCATGACACAGTGCTCATTTTTGAGCCTGACGTGAATCCACAGTGGACAGAGGGATTGGAGTTCTGTGAGACAATAGTAACCTTGCGGCGACATACAACGCACATAGTTGTCAGCGTTCAGAACCCTACCGATCATGACTTACTGTTAGCAGGCAAGATGGTTATAGGTACAGCGCAACCCATACAGGCTGTTTATCCAACTGCCACTTTTGAGGGACCTGGTCTAACTTCGGTGATGGTCAGTCAAACCAACAATGAAACCAGCAATACTTCAGATGTCGCCTGGGTTCCGCCAGTCAATTTGAGCCATCTCAGTGAGTCTGAAAGACAAATAGTTCAGCAAATGTTAACCCTTAAACAGGCAAGAGTGGAAAACGATGAGCAAAAAATCATTTCATGACATTTTTTGTATCATCTGGACTTATGTAATTATATGTAAAGTATATATTCAGGATTTTATGAGTTGTATCTCCCGGGATACATTGCCCTATTAAGGTATAAAAAAAGGATTAAGTCATCAAAATGTATTTTTTATTTGCAGCAAAAATTATGTGATTCTGACTTCCTCTCTTGCTCTAAAACATGCCATATATATTTTTTCATCCATTTTAAACTGTGTAAACAACAGGTTTACTAGTAACATTGCATGTAAATAACACAACTAAATGTAAGTAGGCCTAACTAAGAATGAGCAGTTTTTAAATGTCTTCATTGGCTTCGTTGGTGCTTTTTCTGCTCCAACTGCAAAAAAATATATATTTTTTAGATAATACTAGTTTGGTAAATTATTTAAGAATTGATTAATTTTGCATACTACCTGAACTACCCCTCAATGTAAACTATATGTGTCTATATGTGTTTCATGCAGAGGCCTCTTATTGGCTGCAATTTAGAGGAATGCATGGCTAGCATGAGGAAAATTACCTACATTTCTTGGTTCTAATAAACTACTGCACTGTCACAAAAAATTTCATCTTCATCACTTTTCTCAAAATCTGAAGAATTCATTGGTATTGGCTCTATAACTCATATTCCCTATCATTCCTTATACCATAAAATTAGCTGTTGTGAAGCCGCAAAAGAAAATATCAAGTTAAAATGCTAAGATGCAGTCACCTAAATATACGAATATCAGTTTAACCTGCAAATTTGATCATTTATTACAATTTTTCAACTCAAAATACAAAGATAGGCAATATTGTGGTTAATCCCTTTTTTATACCCTAATCAGGCAATGTATCTCAGGGGATACGTATATTTCAAAATGTGCTAAATAACAATATAAACAACATATAACCAAATTTTCTTCTTCAGCACCTTAAGACAATGTTCACAATTAATATTAGCAGTATTAATATTTTTTTTAAAGAAGAAAAGTAAGATTAATATTTATTTTCTTCCCACAAAATCTGACTGTCCTGCAAAACCGGTGGCCATGTTGGATTTAGGTCGGGCTGACCAATCAATAAAAAAAAACTTGAAGCAAATAATGTTACCCACATATTCAAGACAGACCAAGGTTTGATAACTGATAGAAGGATTTGGTTGAAAAATCTTTTTTATGCCCCAAACAAGACACTGAAGAGAGCGTATCCCGTGGTGCACATTGCCTGTTTAAGGGTTAAAAGAAGAAGCAGCTTCATTTTCTCAATCTGACAATGACATAGGCTGTATCGAGAAACTACAACTTGCCATTTCACTGAAAGACACCAATCCTGTTGCCCGCACTTACCGGTCAGTGCCTAAACCCCTCTACCAAGAGATGAAAAACTACCTGCATGATCTCATTGCACAAGGATGGGTGCAGAAATCAAATTCACCATATGCCTCACCTGTTGTATGTGTCCGAAAAAAAGATGGCAGCTTACGCTTGTGTATCGATTTCAGAGAGCTGAACCGGAAAACACATCCTGATAGACAGCCCATTCCCCGGGTCCAAGACATTATGGACAGTTTGGGGGGGAACTCCTGGTTTTCGCTGCTGGACCAAGGTAAAGCATATCATCAGGGCTTCATGGCCAAGGAGAGTAGACCATTAACAGCCTTTGTGACACCGTGGGGTTTATATGAGTGGATTCGGATACCTTTCGGCCTTATGAATGCTCCTTCAGCTTTCCAACGCTGCATGGAGGAGTGTTTAGATGAGCTAAGAGACAACATCTGTGTTCCTTATCTGGATGACACGTTAGTGTTCAGTAAAACCTTTGAAGATCATGTGAACGATGTAAGGAAAGTCCTGCAAAGATTGAGACAGTATGGAATCAAACTAAAACCTGGCAAATGCGAACTATTTAAACGTGAGGTGCGATACCTTGGAAGGATTGTCTCAGCGGAAGGGAGTAAGATGGACCCGGCTGATACAGCTGCCGTGAGAAGTCTGAAAGATAAAAGACCAAGCACAGTTGGACAGTTGAGAGCAGTCATGGGTCTGTTGAGCTACTATCGACAATATATAAAGGATTTCTCCAGAATTGCGAGTCCGCTGTATGACCTGTTAAAGGAAACAGAGAAAGAGAAGGAAAATTCCAAGGAGATATGTAATCAACAGGCTAAAGGAAAGAAAAGGGGAGTGCCATCTCACAGGCCGATTGTGTGGACAGACAAACACCAAGAGATAATGGAGGGACTGATCGATTGTCTAGTTGAACCACCAGTACTTGCATTCCCGGACTTCTCACAGCCATTCATACTTCATACTGACGCATCGAATCAGGGTCTTGGGGCAGTTCTATGTCAAAAGCAAGCGGAAAAGCTTAGAGTTATCGCTTATGGATCTCGAACCCTGACAGCCGCGGAAAAGAAGTATCACCTCCACTCAGGGAAATTGGAGTTCCTTGCCCTGAAGTGGGCTGTCACTGAAAAATTCAAGGATTATCTGTACTATGCTCCAACCTTCACAGTGTATAGTGACAATAATCCACTTACTTACGTCTTGACTAGTGCAAAGCTGAATGCGACAGGATGTAGATGGGTGGCGGAACTCGCAGATTTCCATTTTAACATCAAGTACCGGCCTGGCAAAGAAAATGTGGATGCAGATACCCTATCCAGAATGCCACTGAACATTGAAAGCGTAATAAAGACATACACTGAAGAAGTGCCATCTGACTGTGTCGAAGCAACCATTTAATCTGTTGAAGCACCACACAACATCTCTTGGACTGCAATGATTTCTCTTGATGACACCATGGAGTTTGAGCATGCATGCGAGCCATTACCTGTGGAGGAGATCAGAAAAGAACAACAAAATGATGACCACATTGGATCTGTTCTACAGTATAAACTGTCCAATGAAAAGCCAACAGGGCATCTGTTTAAGACCTTGAGTGCACAAAGTAAATGCTTATTGCGCAGTTGGGACAAACTTTTCTTGGGAGACGATGGCATCCTCCGTAGAAAGACGAATACCCAGACACAGCTAGTCTTACCTGCAAGGTACAAGCAGCATGTATTGAGAGCATTACATGATAACATGGGTCATCAAGGTCTTGATCGAACAATGTCTTTAATCAGAGAAAGGTTCTATTGGCCACAAATGCAAAATGATGTTGAGCATTATGTCACCAAGAGTTGTGTTTGCCTGAAACAGAAGAAACCATGTAGGGAGGCCAGAGCACCACTCCAAAATATCGTTACTACTCACTCGTTCGAGCTTGTGTCCATAGACTTCTTACACTTGGATAAATGTAAAGGAGGATATGAGTATATTCTAATTGTGGTTGACCATTTCACACGATTTGCACAAGCCTATGCAACTACCTCAAAATCGGCTAAAACTGTTGTTGACAAGTTGTTTAATGACTACGCTCTGAAGTTTGGGTTCCCAGAAAGAATTCATCATGACCAAGGAGGAGAGTTCGAAAACCAGCTGGTTGCTCAGTTGAAGAAAAGTTGTGGAGTTGCTGGATCAAGGACCACGCCATATCACCCCCAAGAGAATGGGCAAGTTGAACGTTTCAACCGAACGTTGCTTCAGATGCTGAAGACGTTGACGGAACAGCAGAAAACGAATTGGAAAGAGTCACTCAACAAACTCATCTTTGCATACAACAGCACAAAGTGTGAGGTGACAGGATTTTCACCATTTTACTTACTGTTTGGAAGGTCCCCAAGATTACCTGTTGATCTATTGTTCAGTTTGACATCAGAAACCGGAACTACTGATTATAAAGAGTATGTAAAGAGATGGAGGCAAGAAATGCAGGAAGCATTGGAAATCACCAGAAATACGGCAAAGAAGGTGGCAGGAAGAAACAAGAGGAACTATGATGAAAAAGTGAGGGGTTCTATGTTATGTCCTGGAGATCGCGTCTTAGTGAGGAACTTGACACCTAGGGGTGGAACCGGGAAGCTGCGAAACCATTGGGAAGATAGTGTACACACAGTGGTGCGTCAAATAGGAGGAAAAGGCCCGGTTTTTGAAGTGAAACCAGAACAGGGTAAAGGAAGATCACGCGTTCTCCACCGTAACCTCTTGATGCCTTGTGATTATCTCCCATTGGAGAGTGATCTTGAAATGGAAGAAAAGACAAAGAGACCAGTGAAAAGACAAAAAACAGTAAATAGATGTGAAGCAGACCCGGAAGAAGACGAGGATGAAGATGATTCTTACTATAATTACCTACCTGTGGCCCATCATCAGCAACCTCGGTGTGAAAACTGGCGAAATGAATACCTACCTGAAGTCCAGTTACAGCAACCTGAGGAAGGAAACGGAGAGTTAAAAAGTGGAAACTTACCAGTTATTCTGCACAGTGAACCTGGAAAGGAAAGGGAAGAAATTGGTCAAGAGGGAGCAAGAGACCATGGAACAGAAGTTGTAATGGAAAATGAGGAAATACCTCAACAGGAAGTTGATGTGATGGAGGGGGAACGTGTAGAAAGACCTGATGAAATGGAAGATGTACCTGTAAGACTGAGTGAGAATGACAGGGAAATAGGACAGGAATACAGATGGCCTAAGAGAGAAAGGAGACCACCAAAGACATTTACCTATGATCACTTGGGTACTCCGGTATGTTATAATGTAGAGCCTACAAACACAGCAGCGTTTCAACCCATGTCATATGAGATGCAGAACTTACCTCCATGGACTTATTCAGTTCAACACTATCAACCAGTATACTTGTATGCATACTGAAGAAACCGAGAAAATGGAGAAAAGGAATGGGATTTGAAAAGAGAAGAGGATGCAGTTTCTTATACATGCCTTTATTCACTGTTAACTTGCAGTACACATAGTGGCATATGGCATACATTCAGTAGGACATTGAGATAAAACAACATTATCAGCAGAAATAAAATGTCTTATTTTGGGTTGAAGTAGTTTAGTAGAGTAATGTCGGGACGACATTTATTTTTGACGGGGAGAGTGTGGTGGGTTAAAAAATTTAAAAAATAAATAAAATATGCAAAGGAAAAGTGACAATAAAACTAATAATAATTAGTGTCATCAGAATATGTTGTTATCATTGGAAAATTAATTGAATGTCCTTAATGCATACTGTTTGTGATGTTGGCGATTGGTATCCCTAGCCTATTGATGATCGATCATTTGATTATTTTTGCCTGGGGACTTTCACCTGTAGGGGGAGGGGGCGCGCTGCTCAGACAATACAGAGACTCAGATGATGTTGCAGCAGCTCCGTGTCCTGTGTCTTTTATTGACTCTTTATCTCCCCTAACCAGGTATGAGATGAGTAATTGTAATTAAATACACTTTATATACGTAAAAGCTGTGGTAAATGGCAAGTGTCATTGTGTAAAGTGTAGTAATTGTTTAAATATACGTGTCTAAAAGTTCGTTTAAGTTAACCGCGTGTGTGTCACGTGTATCACTGATGAAAGTTAAACTGATTTCAGAGACCATATGGTAATATAAATGTGAAAAACGGAGTATATAAATGTGAAACTCAATGTAAACTAATATCATATTGGTGTTTGAGAACTAATTTAACAGTTAGGTTACAGATGACAGTGCTTTAAGAAAAGTAATCTGTTGGTTCATAGGAGAAAGTGTAATATGTGTTTGTGTGTGTAATATGTGTGTTTGGCTTACATGTTATAATTCTTGAGCTATGGTAAATGGTACATATGTTTAAAATGTTGAGACAAAGTACTATATGTGAATATTATATGCCACATACAGCACATAGCATTATTAATGTTTGTTGTAATTCAAGTTTCTATTGAAATTATTTGATTAATTTGTGGAAAGAGTACCTGTTCAGAAGCTGTATGTGAGTAATTCTGTTTTCTTTCTGTATATGGTGTTTTCTCTAAACAGATAATCTGTTGTTATATATCTTTCATTGATATATGAGAATGCATAAATATTTGCATTAATGTCAGACAATACAGAGACTCAGATGATGTTGCAGCAGCTCCGTGTCCTGTGTCTTTTATTGACTCTTTATCTCCCCTAACCAGGCGGTCAGGGTGCTACATACGCGTGCTTTCTATGGGTACATTCGTTTTCATGAATCACACGTGCGCGCTTTTGAGAAAGGGGCCTGATCATCAATGCCATGGATGTGGGACATTTCTAGGAGAGAGTCTGAAATTGGCACATTCAGATCCACCCATTGCCAAAGTGATGTTAATGAAAGAATTTATTCAGAGCATGTTGTGGGAAATGAGATTCCTTCCTAGGAGAAACTTTGAAATTGGCCCTTTCAGATATTCCAACTGATGACAGTGCTTACATTTGAAAACTTGTTGTGAATGAGATTTGCACCAAGGCATCCAGAGGGAGAACTATGATAGTTTCAATGCCTCGCCAAAAACCTTTTGTCAGAAGTGGGATTTGAACCCACGCCTCAATTGGGAGACCAGAAACCTCACACACTGAGAAGGTCGAACACCCTTGAGTCTGGCGCTTTAGACCGCTCAGCCATTCTGACACAGCGCTAAGGGCCCAAGGCAGATGTTACCGTGTCCAAAGTCATGTCAGTTCTCTGTTCTCCCAACATGTCATGCAATCCATTGTAGCATGTCTGTGTATGTTGATGGTCCAACAGAACATGGTCCATGTGCGTGACCCCCAAGCCCCAGTGGCCTAATGGATAAGGCACTGGCCTCCTAAGCCAGGGATTGTGGGTTCGAGTCCCATCTGAGGTGCGCTTCAGCAGAGTGGCGCAGCGGAAGCGTGCTGGGCCCATAACCCAGAGGTCGATGGATCGAAACCGTCCTCTGCTAAGAGCCCTTTTCTTGAAGGCTTGCATGGCTCCGGCTCTGAGGAAAGGCTGGCAGGACGTTATGCCGTTTCACCATGATTGGAAAGGCAGCTGTACTTTATTTCTTAATTACAAGTTTATTCAAGACACCTGAATCCTTGGCATGGTGCCAACGTTCTTCATCAGAGTGGCCTGCTATGCCAGGGACTGTAGGTTGAGTCGTGCCCGGGCTGCGTACGAGCAGAGTGGCGCAGCGGAAGCGTGCTGGGCCCATAACCCAGAGGTCGATGGATCGAAACCATCCTCTGCTAGGAGTCCTTTAATTGAAAGCCTGCATGGCTCCGGCTCTGAGAAAACGCTGACAAAACATTACGTCGTTTCACCACGAGTTCTCGTCTTTGGAAAGGCAGCTGTACCTTGTTTCTTAATTACGAGTTTATTCAAGACACCTGAATCCTTGGCATGATGCCAACATTCTACATCAGTGTGGCCTCCTAGGTTAGGGACGGTAGGTGGAGTCGCGCCCGGTGCACGTGTAAGCAGAGTGGCGCAGCGGAAGCGTGCTGGGCCCATAACCCAGAGGTCGATGGATCGAAACCATCCTCTGCTAGGAGTCCTTTAGTTAAAAGCCTGCATGGCTCTGAGAAAACGCTGACAAGACATTACGTCGTTTCACCATGAGTCCTCATCTTTGCAAAGGCGGCTGTGCTTTTTTTCTTAATTACAAGCCTATTCAAGACACCTGGAGCCTCATTTATAAAGCGCGCGTACGCACAGATTTGATCGTAAAGTGTGCGTCCCCAAAATCCACGGCAAAGGCCATATTTATTAAAACTGTCTTTGACGTGGAAAAGTGCCTAGCGCCATGTCAGGGTCTGAGCAGACGCACGAGCTTTTGCTTGTCCGATCGCTGTAGGTTTTTGGAAATATAAGCCATTTTTGCTGCTCTAAAAGGATTTAAACACTGACAGGCGCTCTTTTATATGTCAGTGGCATTAATTAGGCATCGATTAAAATTCCGCAACTGTTCAGCTGCGCACAATTTCAAGCTCATTTGCGATTTATAGATTTCACGTCTGAAAGTGAGGCGTACGCGTGCTTTCTATGGGTACATTCGTTTTCATGAATCACACGTGCGCGCTTTTGAGAAAGGGGCCTGATCATCAATGCCATGGATGTGGGACATTTCTAGGAGAGAGTCTGAAATTGGCACATTCAGATAAACCCATTGCCAAAGTGATGTTAATGAAAGAATTTATTCAGAGCATGTTGTGGGAAATGAGATTCCTTCCTAGGAGAAACTTTGAAATTGGCCCTTTCAGATATTCCAACTGATGACAGTGCTTACATTTGAAAACTTGTTGTGAATGAGATTTGCACCAAGGCATCCAGAGGGAGAACTATGATAGTTTCAATGCCTCGCCAAAAACCTTTTGTCAGAAGTGGGATTTGAACCCACGCCTCCATTGGGAGACCAGAAACCTCACCAACTGAGAAGGTCGAACACCCTTGAGTCTGGCGCCTTAGACCGCTCGGCCATTCTGACACGGCGCTAACGGCCCAAGGCAGATGTTACCGTGTCCAAAGTCATGTCAGTTCTCTGTTCTCCCAACATGTCATGCAATCCATTGTAGCATGTCTGTGTATGTTGATGGTCCAACAGAACATGGTCCATGTGCGTGACCCCCAAGCCCCAGAGGCCTAATGGATAAGGCACTGGCCTCCTAAGCCAGGGATTGTGGGTTCGAGTCCCATCTGGGGTGCGCTTCAGCAGAGTGGCGCAGCGGAAGCGTGCTGGGCCCATAACCCAGAGGTCGATGGATCGAAACCGTCCTCTGCTAAGAGGCCTTTTCTTGAAGGCTTGCATGGCTCCGGCTCTGAGGAAAGGCTGGCAGGACGTTATGCCGTTTCACCATGATTGGAAAGGCAGCTGTACTTTATTTCTTAATTACAAGTTTATTCAAGACACCTGAATCCTTGGCATGGTGCCAACGTTCTTCATCAGAGTGGCCTGCTATGCCAGGGACTGTAGGTTGAGTCGTGCCCGGGCTGCGTTCGAGCAGAGTGGCGCAGCGGAAGCGTGCTGGGCCCATAACCCAGAGGTCGATGGATCGAAACCATCCTCTGCTAGGAGTCCTTTAATTAAAAGCCTGCATGGCTCCGGCTCTGAGAAAACGCTGACAAAACATTACGTCGTTTCACCACGAGTCGTTAGGTGTGTTCGACATCGACTGCGGCTGGATGTAACCGATCGGTGAGATTAGCCGCGTGCAGGCGAGGAGGAGCTGAAAACGGAGACGTGAAGTCGGACGCGCTGTGGTTCCTGTAGTTTGCTGCATTTACGTCAGGCATGGCTGATCACGTGCCGTTTGCTTGCTTTATCGCAATAAACATGATTTGTAAGATGTAAACTACATAAAAAGTGAATTATACTGTTTTGAAAGTCCGTGTATGAGCATGAGGGGAACTGAAGAGGCTTACAGCATCTGTTTTTACAAGAATAAAGTTTAACAAAAGCATATATTATTTAAATACCAATGTAGTGGGGTCTACGTTTTTTCATTTCTATTTCCATTTTATTTTGATGAAGATGATACAATATAACATCGCGACTACATGAAAAGAGCTTTAACTGTTATAAAAATACAGATTTGTGAGCATTTGTGGAACTGAGAGGGCGTGAAAATAAGCACGAAACACACGTGATTGTTGTCATGTGGTGAATCCGACCAATGGTGAAACAGCTGTGTCGTCATTACAGCCCGTGCAGCTCCTCTTCGGGAACTGCGCTGGCTAACTCAGGCGGCTGATCTCGAATCGCTCTCGTGGTACTTAAAAACCATATGACGCAGTCACGTGCCTGCAGCGCCAGCTTAAGTCGGACAAAAATACTAACCGGAATGCACTGCTTCAAGTCAGCCACCGATCGGTCTGCGCAGCGCCGCATGAAGTCGAACACACCTCTTGTCTTTGGAAAGGCAGCTGTACCTTGTTTCTTAATTACGAGTTTATTCAAGACACCTGAATCCTTGGCATGATGCCAACATTCTACATCAGTGTGGCCTCCTAGGCTAGGGACGGTAGGTGGAGTCGCGCCCGGGGCACGTGTAAGCAGAGTGGCGCAGCGGAAGCGTGCTGGGCCCATAACCCAGAGGTCGATGGATCGAAACCATCCTCTGCTAGGAGTCCTTTAGTTAAAAGCCTGCATGGCTCTGAGAAAACGCTGACAAGACATTACGTCGTTTCACCATGAGTCCTCATCTTTGCAAAGGCGGCTGTGCTTTTTTTCTTAATTACAAGCCTATTCAAGACACCTGGAGCCTCATTTATAAAGCGCGCGTACGCACAGATTTGATCGTAAAGTGTGCGTCCCCAAAATCCACGGCAAAGGCCATATTTATTAAAACTGTCTTTGACGTGGAAAAGTGCCCAGCGCCATGTCAGGGTCTGAGCAGACGCACGCGCTTTTGCTTGTCCGATCGCTGTAGGTTTTTGGAAATATAAGCCATTTTTGCTGCTCTAAAAGCATTTAAACACTGACAGGCGCTCTTTTATATGTCATTGGCATTAATTAGGCATCGATTAAAATTCCGCAACTGTTCAGCTGCGCACAATTTCAAGCTCATTTGCGATTTATAGATTTCACGTCTGAAAGTGAGGCGTACGCGTGCTTTCTATGGGTACATTCGTTTTCATGAATCACACGTGCGCGCTTTTGAGAAAGGGGCCTGATCATCAATGCCATGGATGTGGGACATTTCTAGGAGAGAGTCTGAAATTGGCACATTCAGATCCACCCATTGCCAAAGTGATGTTAATGAAAGAATTTATTCAGAGCATGTTGTGGGAAATGAGATTCCTTCCTAGGAGAAACTTTGAAATTGGCCCTTTCAGATATTCCAACTGATGACAGTGCTTACATTTGAAAACTTGTTGTGAATGAGATTTGCACCAAGGCATCCAGAGGGAGAACTATGATAGTTTCAATGCCTCGCCAAAATCCTTTTGTCAGAAGTGGGATTTGAACCCACGCCTCCATTGGGAGACCAGAAACCTCACAAACTGAGAAGGTTGAACACCCTTGAGTCTGGCGCCTTAGACCGCTCGGCCATTCTGACACGGCGCTAACGGCCCAAGGCAGATGTTACCGTGTCCAAAGTCATGTCAGTTCTCTGTTCTCCCAACATGTCATGCAATCCATTGTAGCATGTCTGTGTATGTTGATGGTCCAACAGAACATGGTCCATGTGTGTGACCCCCAAGCCCCAGTGGCCTAATGGATAAGGCACTGGCCTCCTAAGCCAGGAATTGTGGGTTCAAGTCCCATCTGGGGTGCGCTTCAGCAGAGTGGCGCAGTGGAAGCGTGCTGGGCCCATAACCCAGAGGTTGATGGATCGAAACCATCCTCTGCTAAGAGGCCTTTTCTTGAAGGCTTGCATTGCTCCGGCTCTGAGGAAAGGCTGGCAGGACGTTATGCCATTTCACCATGATTGGAAAGGCAGCTGTACTTTATTTCTTAATTACAAGTTTATTCAAGACACCTGAATCCTTGGCATGGTGCCAACGTTCTTCATCAGAGTGGCCTGCTATGCCAGGGACTGTAGGTTGAGTCGTGCACGGGCTGCGTTCGAGCAGAGTGGCGCAGCGGAAGCGTGCTGGGCCCATAACCCAGAGGTTGATGGATCGAAACCATCCTCTGCTAGGAGTCCTTTAATTAAAAGCCTGCATGGCTCTGAGAAAACGCTGACAAAACATTACGTCGTTTCACCATGAGTCCTCGTCTTTGGAAAGGCAGCTGTACCTTGTTTCTTAATTACGAGTTTATTCAAGACACCTGAATCCTTGGCATGATGCCAACATTTTACATCAGTGTGGCCTCCTAGGCTAGGGATGGTAGGTGGACTTCTCAGAAGTTCACTCAGCTAGGTGAACTTTTCAGCTTGTTAGGGAAACATTCTGGAAGGAGGCTGATGAGTTGGTTCAGGTGTTTTAAATAAGGCTACATCTAAAACTTTCTGGAAGGGGGTCCTCCAGGACCAGGGTTGAAGAACACTGATGCAGAGGTGTGGACTCGAGTCATGTGACTTGGACTTGAGTCAGACTCGAGTCATGAATTTGATGACTTCAGACTCGACTCGACAAAATGTACAAAGACTTGCAACTCGACTTGGACTTGAACATCAATGACTCGTGACTTCACTTGGACTTGCGCCTTATGACTCGAGAAGACTTGCTACTTCACACGAAAACCTGGGGATTTTTTTTTCACACGGCCGCGCCGCTCTCAGTGTATCTGCATCTGTGAAAAAAATGTGCACAACCTGCATGCAGAGAGCACGCGCGCTGCCTGCACGACAGCCAATCACTGTAGTCCTACGTTGGTTTGGATGTTGGGACCGTACCAGCAGTACAGCTCAGCAGTGGTGTAGTCTACGTGATACGTAGGTACACGCCTATACACACTAGAATTGTCAAGGAATTCCGTATACCCACTAAAAATAGCGCGAGGATGCGTAACAGCATGGTTTTGTGACATTTCAAACTTTTAGTCATAGTGAAGCACTGACCAGCATGCTACACTTGCTACTTTAGCGGGTTGAAATACATATACATATTAGGCTATATATTTGGTGTGTTTGACTTCCTGCCGACTGCGCGATCCGATCGGCATATGATATTACTATAGCGGCGCGAAAGTGACTGGGGAGCAGACCGATGTGGCACCAGAAGAACCCACAGGCGAGTGACAGCAAAGTACCGCGAGAGCGATTCCAGTTATTACATGGAGAAATCTGCTTTGAATCGCTCTCGCGGTACTTTGACATCACCAAGAGGTCTGCTTAGCGCCAAATGAAGTCAACCTGCAGTGTAGCTGCTCACGCGACACTGTAAACAAACAATCCATGGCTGTGTCCCAATTCAAAGGCTGCGACCTTCTAAGGACGTATTTTAAGACCGATTGCGTCACAGCAGTGCGACTTGAGGCTGGTAAGGACGTCCCAATTCAAAGGATGCTTAGAATGAAGCCTCAAAATGCGTCCTCATTTCTCCGCGGTGTTAAAAATAGAACGAATGGATCCTTAACAGCCGAGGATATCCCAAGATTCATTGCGCTTCTGCAACGGCTGCATATAACGGCTGGATATTCTAAAATAAACAATTAAAACCTTCATTAAATAAAAGTGTGTATTTATCAAAATTTTTCTTTTCACTGTTTTAGTATTATAAGTTATGTTTTGTGTTAATATTATTATTTTTATGATGCATATATTTCTAAGGTTGATTAATTTAATATACTGTTGAATAGTTTAATCTACATCAACGTGTCATATTTTCTAAACTAAATAAATATTTTTCTGATTTTGTATTTATTTTAATAAGGCAAACGTTTCCGCTATGTCCTGCTGACAGTCGCGTGCAGCAGGTGACGCCAATTATGGGTCGTCCGAAGGTTAGACCGTCTCATTTCAGTTCTCTTCGCGAACTTCAGAGGCTGCCACCTTGAAAGACCGAGTGCTCATCTTTAAGGTCCCATGCTCATAAGGTCGCAGCCCTTGAATTGGGACACAGCTCATGTGAAGTGAACGAGTGCTGCAACATAAAATCCGGAGAGTTAACAACGCACATGTGAGTAAACAACATTTAAATCATCAGTCCAGTTTATTACTTTATCTGGAGGTAAGGCTCCAAATGCAATAAAATAAGCCGGTGTTTATGTCCTGATGGTTTTTAGCTGCCTTCAGCATGTTTGCTTGTGCTTCACAGTGTTAAACTTTCCTTCTCTGTGTTCATTTATATATCTACGTTCAAGATGTATATGATCTTTAACTTCTGTTTGGTTTGGGTGTCTAATATTAGGCAATATGATAATCTTGTAACGATAATTAAGTAAAAGCCTATTTTCATTTTTAGACAATGCTTGTATTATATGCAAATAAGCTTTTTATATCAATGACTATGCAAATTAGAGTTAATTCATGGTCATCTTAAATGTGCATTAAATAAAAACATTTACACCATTAAATTACACATGGTAATGTTATCAATAGTTGTCAGATAATAGCTATTGAAAGAGTGGATTTTTTTCTCCTTCAATGCATGTGTTAGCCATGGTTTGAAGATTGTAAACAGTTTATTTAATTTTAATTAACAGTTGAGTAGCTTTTGGCCCTGAGTTAGATGTTAATTAACACTAAACTAGTCTAAAAATCAGTCCAGTTTCCCCAGCTGTAAATGCAAATTGGCTATTAAAGTCTTTTTTTCTCTTATAATAAACTGACATGTTCATACACATTCAGTTTATGTGTTTATGAGTAAACTTTCAGAATGCTCTCAGTTACATGAATATCTAAACTGTATGCATCTGTGAGTGTAGTGGTGGATATGGGGTGTCGCGCTGGGACGAGTGAGCATAAGGGTCAAAGGGAAAACAAAAATCTAAACTACTGTCACACCCAGGGGCTGGCTGCTACTGGCTAAAGCCACGCCCCTTCTCAACTTCCACCTCGAGGAGGTCCCCAAAACCAACCCAATGACCAGACAACAACGAGGACAGGTAAGTATAAAATAATCTTTATTTATTAAATATTTAAAATGTACTGGGGAAATGGGGAAAGGGAAATTAAAACTAGTATCTGGCTCTGCCCTCCAGGTGGGCCACGGCCAAGAGAATGACAGGGAGAAAGGGGGCAACGGGGGTCCAAGGCACTATAGACCAGGGTGTGAGACTCAGGCTCCTGCCTGGTCTCTGCTGTCCGTGGCGCCCTCCTTTTTCCTGGAGGCAGAAATCAAAACAATGTGGGTGTTGGAAGTAATGTCCTGTTTGCGTACCTGGGCTTACTTCGTGGGGACTTCTCCCTCGTGCTCGCACAGTTCTTGTCGTGTCGCTCACTCTTCCTCTCTATTTCTCCACAGGCAGCAGCTGGGACACAGAGGCACAGTTAAGTTGACTGGGTTTGTTCTCACCTCTTCACTGACGACAGCTCATGGTAAGTACAGGCTTCGCTTAGTTCCTTCTTGTGTTATTCACTCTCTCTCTTTCTCTCTCCACAGGTGGTGACTGGGACACAAAGGTGCAGTTAATTCAATTCGTATGGCTCTCACCTCTCTGCTGGCCACAGCGTACCGTAAGTACAGGTTTCACTCGGTTCCTTCTCGTGTTATTCACTCTCTCTCTTTCTCTCTCCACAGGTGGTGACTGGGACACAAAGGTGCAGTTAATTCAATTCGTATGGCTCTCACCTCTCTGCTGGACACAGCGTACCGTAAGTACAGGTTTCACTCGGTTCCTTTTCGTGGCACTCACTCACGTGCCGATCGGGTACAGTGCGTTCTCCGTCTCTGTCAATCAACGGGCTCAAAGAGGTTGGTATATAAATTTTAGCAAAGGTGGCGGACTTACGACAATTTGTGATGTGTCAGATGGGGTAAGCAGTTCCTACGTGGCGTCGGGGGCGAACCCTCTCGACTGGCTCGATGGTTACAGAGGGGTGGAACGTCACACCGTCTCACCGGGCCGAGCGCTGCCCTCTCCTCGCTACCGTCAGGCGATCGAACACTGGACAGGGGCCCCCCTTTGTAGAGGCCTCGGGACGGTGGAATTCCTACACCTTTCTCTCTGCAACAGCAATAACTATACAGTTGAAAGCATCAACAATGCTAGCCCCTGATCGTACTCGCACATCTGCAAATCCTTCTGTTCTTTACCGCCACTCTCCAAATCCACCCAATGTCTAGACGGGGGAAAATCGTTCCGAGGCACCGTACTGTTGCCTTAGACCTGGAGCACACTCACACCATATGCTGTACTAAATTATTCTAGGACCGGCAGCCTCTTCGTCCTCCCTCGACGAAGTGTGTGAAGGTGGGGGTTTATCTGACAAGACACACAGTAATGCACAGCAATCCACAGCAATATACAGCACCACGTCAAAATAAAGGTTTCCACAGCACAAGGACTCACCCACCACACTCAAGTGTACACAAGGGACACCCGTCTTCCTCCACTTCGCTTAGATCGGATCTGGCGATGAAATATACAGCCTAGTTGGTAGTATCGTCGTTGTGACTGCTTCAGTATGTATTCCTTCGGCTCACCCACCACGCTATCTTAGGGGTAGGGCCGCCCTCCTTCTCCTGGAGGTATCTAACACAAAGGCAGATCAATATACAATGCGTTTCCAATTTAATCTGGGTACTCACATCAACGCAGTTCTCAATTCCTTTTCACTTTGTCTCCGTTTGCAATATATTCCATTCCCGTTTCCCTTTAAGGTTCACGATGTCTTCACCACCATACAACTTCAGCCTGCGAGAGAGAGAGTTTAGACAGCCACCAGCAACGCACCAGACGAGCACACCACAGCGCTTCAACACACCAAAAAGCTTCCCAAACTGTGATTAAACTTGGTCTTAAGTACTGCCCCGTTTAGCGTGTCCTCCAAACACCAACCGCTCTTCATAACTAGGCACAGGTGCACCCAATTCGGCGATTTTCCCTCTTACGGCGCTACCGGAAGTTCCGGTGTTCTGCTTTTCCGGTCCGGGCGGAAACACTTCCGGGCGGAACCAAACTTTCCCAACTTTGGTTCTGCCCCCTAAAAGATCGTCACCTTGTGACACTACACCACTGCAGCTAAGTCACTACATTGACATGGCAGAAGGACAGTATGCCCTTTTGTTCTGGGCACTCTTCCTTCACTCTTTCAAGTAGCCATCCGAGTCTTGGCAGTGCCTGCTTCTAGTTCTCCAGTGGAGCGAGTTTTCAGCCATGGTGGCATCATTCTGCGTCCCTATCACGCACAAATGACTGACAGACTTTTGGCCAATTTGATCTTTTGCGAATGCAATGCAGTATAGGGGCCTCCCTCCACCTGTCCACAGCACGCATTTTATTTCTATGGTAAGAGGACTTGAAATGACTCGAAAGTAAAATGGTAGGACTTTGGACTCGACTTGAGACTTGTTGGCTTTGACTTGTGACTCGACTCGGGACTTGCCTCGTCTTTGACTCGACTTGACTCGGGACTCGAAAGCAAAGACTTGAGACTTACTTGTGACTTGCATAACAATGACTTTGGCCCACCTCTGCACTGATGTAAACAGATGAGTTACAAAACATTTCACCCCCCTCACAGTTGTCATGAAGAGCAGAATTAGCTATACAGGCCAAAAACATTTTTTGTATCAGGCTGTAAACAATAACATATTATTTTCTACTGTAAAGTTGGGCATTTTAACATGGAGGTCTATGGGAATTGACTCCCTTTTTGAGCCAGCCTCAAGCGGCCAGTCGATGAATTGCAGTTTAAGGGGCTGTCCACACGGAGACGCGTATCACTGCGCATACGTATAAATTTGTTATCGTTTTGGCGTTTCATCCACAGGGATCCGGCGTTTTGGGAGACTGAATCCGCTATTTTTTTGAAACCGGGTCCTAAAGTGGATAAATCTGAAATCGACACCCTTGCGGTTTCGTCTATACAGCCAATCCGTATATTTTGTGAAGCGAAAATGTCATCACATCATGTGTCGGAAGCGTCACACGTAACAGCAACAACAATAACGGCGGACTACGTGATTGTGTTCGTGCTACAGAAGCTACTAAAGCCTACTAGCTTTATTACAGCAAAATCTATTGCTTCTATGCAATTGTGGTGAGCAACAAGCGACAATGGACAACATCATACGTTGGTTATGCGCATGCTCAAAGTCTTCTTCTCCATGTATAGTGTATATCTGTGGCAGAATTACAGCACCCCACACTGGTCCGGCATATATACTACACCGCTTTCAGTCGGTTTCAGGGGTTTCGTTTTTACGGATTATTTTTTTAGAACAAGGAAAAAAAAAGATCGGATAGGGAATGCACCGGCTTCGTGTGGACATAGCCTAAATCACTTCAGTATTGGCTTCATCAGAGAGATCAGAAGGTTGCCCTTCGTGTAGAACCCTCCAAATTCACAAACGTATGACCAAGTATAAGAACAAATTCATAGGCATATGCACGTGTGTTTTGCTAGTTTCAACCGGGAGCAATTATACTTTCACGTTTAGCGTTTAATGTTTCACGTTTAAATAGCAAATGCATTTGTGCCCAATTTTGCGCCCATGGGCGTTCTGGTTTGAAAATGAGATGTGTTCAGACGCATTGTTGGCGCGTTGCTATTTTGAGGCAACTAAAATAGACTACGCCATTGACCAACAAAAACTTGGTCTAAAGTCAATGGTGCAATATTGTTTTTGTTATTTAATGAGAGCAATATTTACCTATAAACGGGACCACAACGCGCATTTGCTTATCACATGGATGCGCAGCAGCACATAAACATTTTCAAATATGAAAAATCAAAGGATTAAAATGTAAAAGATTATTATTGAGTCTCGACATAAATGAAGACCGATTAGAAGGCGTAAAGGCCAGCTTCACCTGTAGCCTGGTGGTAATTTAATGTTTTGCTTTAAAGCAACACCAAAGAGGTTTTTTTTACCTTAAAATAACTTTCCATAAAGTTTCAGTGGTTCATCCACACAAAACAGGGTGAATGGCACTTTCACATTCGCTTTGCAGCCCTCTATCGGCCAAAACCGCACTAAAGAAGTTTACCGTGGGGTAGTGGTCCTGTAGTTCGAGTGAAAACTACAAAAACTTGCTTTACGGCAGACCTACAATCCAATCAGAGCCAGCTATGCTGCAGTATTTACGACAGTGGTAATGAACAATTACGCTTCTAACCTGTAGGGGGAGCAAAGAGCAATAAGTCTTTAGTGTTGCTTGAAACAAATGCAAATATTGCATCTATTTTTAAATGGGTTTTTTTATGCTACCCCACGGATTTATTGCATATGATGACATTGTACCTGTGGATATGATGAGATGAGAACCGTTTTAAAGTAAAGCTTTTCAAAGCACTCACGGCGCTGTCCGAGTGCTGAAGGCTCTCCACATGTTTGTAATTTCTTAATCTCATGTTTGTTACAAATAAAAGTATTTTTAAAGTACAAACCTTTTGTTGCATTTTTGTAAATTATTTTTTGAGATAACACAGATCATGTAGACTATCCATTCATTTACAGCAGTGGTTCTCAAACTTTTTTGGCTGAAGTACCCCTTTATATGATTTTTTCAAGCCGAGTACCCCTTAACCAGACAACAACATTTAGCTTTAAAATACAGTGAAATGAGAGTGAGACAGTTATTATATCTGATGCCCCAGGGCAGGTTTATTGCTTATTAATATTCATCACGAAACTGGTGGTATTTTTTGAGGCTCTGGTTTGTTTTTTCTTTTTAGCATCCTGTTTTAAGAAGCCACCACTCCTAACTTAAATTATTTCGCGCAGACCCTGCTCCTGATTCTGGATAGGTCTCAATAAATACTGTTAATGATCTTAGTACTAAACATATTTTAACAATATAGAAAAGTATAAACTGCAAGCTACAAGTTAAATATGGCAGTATTAAAGATTAGTCTGCTGGCCTCTGCTACTGCAACTGGTTAGCGGTGTCAGGTTACAAATGAGTGTGCGTCAATTGAAGCACTGCAATGCGCTATTATCAGATTTGCACGCATGCAATTAAGCATACAGTTGAACAAATATGGCATAAAGATATATTTAAATAGATTGACATTCATATTAAATTGAAAATAAACCTTTGAATTATCGCTTTTGTGTGGATTACAGCTGCTTTCCCAAGGTTATTATGGAAGCTTTACCAAATAAAACTCAAACATATTTAGAACTCTGACAGATGTCACTTACTTGAATATATATATATATATAAAAACGCACAGCAACACCAAAAGAAAGTAAACTTTAGGTAACAGGAGCAGACTCTGTGTATCTCCGTTGCTGAAGCTGCTGAACTGAAACCTTAGCGCATGCGCCAGACAAGATCAACAGGTTGAACTCGCACATGCATTTTTTACAATGTGCTTTAAATTAAGGATTTTTTAATGCATCTTTGTGTAGTCCTAATGTCATATAAAAATACTATCATCATGATTTACTGATTTTATTGATTTATTCCTAAATTTCAGTTTTCACTTTCTCTCACGTACCCCCTGCAGTACCCCAAAGTGCCCCTTAGAGTACCCCCATTTGAGAACCACTGATTTACAGCAATTAAAAGCCTGCTGTTTTAATACCATAAAATAACAATTTCAATACAAATGAAAACACAATTTTTTAATATCAATCTTAAACTGGTGGTTTTCTTCCCCCACTTAGTTTTTCAGTTTACAAATTCTGCCATCTAAAAAGGAATTCGGCATGGCGCCATTGGTTTATTGCATGTTACGCCCAAAACACACCCATTACTCATAAGAATAGGAACAACCCTTTTAGGCCGGGCGCACAAACAATTTTCCCTTCATTAAATTGGCAAAAGTGGAATTGGACACACCCGTTTAGAACGTGAGCCGTGTGCTTTAGACAATGCGCTTAGATCTTTAAAAGAGGGCCCAAAGTGTGCGCATAAATATGAAAAAAGTACGCAATTATTATTAAATGAAACCCAATTTTTCATGTTGTATGCACATGATATCAGGAAGCAAGGTAATGTGCATGTGATGACGAGAGAGGTAACGTGCTGCATAATCAAGTTATCCCTCCCACTTTTTAATGTTTTTCTTTCACCGGAAAACAAGCAGGGGCCCGTTTCAATATGGAGGTTCAACCAACTCTGAGTTTAAACTTGAACTCTGAGTTGACTTACTCTGAGATGGGAAACTCTGAGTTTTCGGTTACAGAACAGCTGATCTGAGTTAGTTCAATTGACTCTGAGTAGGTTGACTCTGAGGTCCTGTCCCAAATGGCACACTCCGGACTTGTGGTCCTCCTCAGAGTCCACACTTTGATGACATCACGTAGTCCAGACTATAGGGACCCTTAATGCGAGTCCACGTGGGTGCAATGGGGTCGTATTTTGGGACAGACTCGAGCGTCACACCGGAAATAGGTAGAGAAGTTGCCCGTCAGTGCGAGCTCCTCCCTGCCATCGTCTGATTGGTCTGATTGCTTTTTCGCAAGGACTTCTGGGTTGGTAAAGTGCGCGAAGCCTGCTGCAGTGCGGGCTTCGCTGAAGACCGCATCAATGGGGCAAAGGAGGCGCTGATGAGCACACTTCAAAGCATAAAAATGACAGATGGGACACCCTACGGACTCGTGGACTAAGCGAGCACGCGCAATTTAAGGCCACGAGACCGAAAGTCCACATGAAGTGCGCCATTTGGGACAGGGCTAAAACCTGCTCCCGACCAGGTTAGGTTCACAGAGTAAGTTACCCCGGAAACAGAAGTTACATCTCCTTCTGAAACAGGCTTGACTTACCCCGGTGTCTCGGGTTCAACCTACCTCCCTTTTTGAAACAGAAAACTCAGAGTTTCCCTCATTTCAGGGTTAACAAACTCAGGGGCGGTTTCCCGGACAGGGATTAGACTTGTCCTAGACTAAAATAAATGCAAGAGCTGTCCAAACTGAAAACAACTTGCACTAATATATCTTAAACTACATCAGTGCCCTTTCATTTGCCTAAAATGTGCACAAGTAATGTTTTTAATAAGGCATGTTTGTTCAAACTAGTTATATTTCCTAAATAAACTGAGGCCTAGTCCTTGCTTAAACTAATCCCTGTCCGGGAAACCACCCCTCAGAGTTTGCACAACCACCTTTCTGAAACGGGCCCCAGATGAAAGATAAAACCATAACAATTACATGGCGCAGCATGCACAATCCAAAGTGAGATGGACATCAGAGATGTAAACAAGCAGTCCATTTGGATACCATTTGATAAGGTCAACTTTTTAAAATAATTTTCTCTGTCCGTGTTGCTTAATCCTTCTGATTTTCATCTTACTTCCGTTGCCAAAATGCGCGTGTATACGTTGCTACGTCATCAATTGTGTACAAATCTTCACATTTTTTTCATCATTTTTGTGGGCTCTCATATTTTGAAAATCTGATAAGATTTTAAATATATTATAGTGTGGCCCCAGCTTTAGCAAATGAGAAAAACTGCTGAAAAGTAACCGGAGGTTGTAATTTTACCTTATGACTGCAAGACGGTAGTGAACGTCGGTCTGATTTTACAGAAAGCCTTTGAAAATGCGCTCAGTTTACAAACAGAAACATAAATGACAGAAACTGTTTTTTATTATGAATGACCCAGAGAAGGTTGATGTTATGCAGGGTCATTTGAAAATCTGAGGGAGAAACGAAACTCCACAACATCAGTCACTTATAACTTCATTTTCTCAGACATTAAATAAATTAAAATAAATCTTTCTGAGAACTGATGTCTTTAAGGAATCTTACTCATTAAATTGAAAGAATATATGGTCTATCTATATAACTGGGCAAAATGTAAACTATCATTATTTTAGATGAATATTAGTTTAAAAAATATTGCTGTTTAGATAGACAAACAAAAAAAATGTCTATATGTTAAAGTGACAGTTTTCTGTTTTTGAAATTTTGGAGAATGGAAAAATAGAGAGGTTCTCTTCATTTACTGGACTGTAATATGCAGTGTGTAGTGTAGTGTGCGCCTCTGGCCGACAGGCGGCGAAACTTGCGGGGCGTTTTCAGTGTCGGAGTGCTTAAACAGCAGCAGCAGCAGAAGAAGACGCAGTTGTTAATAACATTAGCGCGATGGACTCCAACGATACAGGTATAAAAATACGCAAATTTTAAAGGTAGTTTCAGGCATTTAAACGCTGTTTTGTTTATTAATTATCAACTATTTTGTTTTACGTACATACGTAGATGTGTGTGTGTGTTAATAACGTTTAATGTTTGTTTTGCTGAGCGCTACGGTGCTAAACTGCACGAGCTGGATTAAACACATTCTCATGTTATTAGAGATTAATTGCGCGTTCATTACAACTTGGATTTAGGTTATTTCTCATCTCAGTTAAGATTGTTTTGTGTGTTATTGTCTCAGGTCGCGGGGGTTGGAAATCTCATCCGAACAGTAAGATGACTGTGATCATGAAGCAGGAGGAGCTGATCGCTCAGAAGAAAAGAGAGATAGAGGCCAAGCTGAAGGAAAAGAGGTCAAACCCAAGCCAGAACAAACCTATCAGGTGACTGTACAAACCACATGCACATGATCAGCAGCTCTTGAATGACATGCATAATCATATCTGTGTGTTTCTCTCAGTTCTCCCCCACCAGAGACATCTTCGTCGTCGTCATCATCATCATCATCATCATCAAATAAGTTTGTGAATGACGGCAGTTTCCTGCAGCAGTTTCTGAAGCTGCAGAAGGAGAAATCCACCACCGACGCAGGTGTGTTTGTTTTCAATGTCACTTCATCATGTAATCTTTTAAAGGGATAGTTCACCCAAAATGAAAATTGTGACGTCATTTACTCATCCTCATATTGTTTCAAACCTGTATGAATGTTATACTGAGCACAAAGGAAGATATTCTGAAGAATGGGCACCATTCACTTTTATAGTGCTCTTTTGTTTTACTATGGAAGTCAATGGTGCCCCAGATCTGCTTTGTTACAAACCTTCTTTAAAATATCTTCCATTGTGTTAAGCAGAACAAAGTAATTACAGATTTTGAACAATATGAGGGTAAATGATGACAGAATTTTCATTTTTGTATGAACTGTCCCTTAAAGATAAATCCAACAATAAGTAGGCGTTGCTCAGTGGGCTCACATATCAGTTGTACCTTTCAAAGTATTTAGATCTGATCACTTGCAACTGTGTGCTCTGTTGGCTGTACAAGTGTAATGTTGTGTGTGCTGATGTCACTTCCTCTAGGATCCCAAAGTCACTCGCATGTCCCCGCCCCCTGCAGTCAGGGCCAATCACCAAATGCAACACAGGCACCGAAAAAGAGCATCCTCATCGGGAAACGACCGGGTTTGGGCCTCAGCAGCATGATCAATCAGTTCAAGAACTATTCCCAGTCCAAACAATCGACACTTCCAGGAGTCCGTCCAAGTGTATTCAGCTCACCGGATGATGAAGATGATGAGCAGGATGATGAAAACTATCTGGAGGTCAAAGGTATCAGCCTCAATCTCAGCACGTTTTAGTCTGATGAAGAGCGTTTACCTCTTCTGCAGAGGTCTTCCTCCAGTCCTCAAAGATTACGGCACCTAAAAATAAACTTTTGTCATTACTCACATTTGATGTTGTTTTTAAACGTGAATGACTTTCTTCTCTACCTTATGTTTTATTATATCTAAATAATAAATCTTTATATTATATGTAATTTAAAAAAAGACTTATTATATCCTCATGTGAGGAGCAGGCAAGCATTTAATCTCGTCTGCTTTATTTGATTTTCTGTTTGCATTTGTTTTAATATGGCAGCTGATGTGAAACTCTTTGTTGATTGTGGCAAGTTTTTGAGTGTGTGTATCTGAAAAGATCCTGTATTATATGTGTAGTCAGTATACTCGTGTGATGTCGAACGATGGCTCACATTTAATAGATCTGCTTGTGGGCTGTATTATCAGTGTAGTCAGTGTTTGCGTTGTGGCATGTGTGGAGTTCTCATAGCCTGCTTAAAGTTTCCCCCCCAGAGGATGAAGACCTCTACCTCATCATCAATAAGATGGCCTCGTTTGTCGCTGAAGGAGGCAGAGAGCTGGAGAAGAAGGCCATGGAGGACTACAAGGACAATCCTATCTTTTCGTAGGTTTACAACTACAGTCTCACGGTTAATACACACTCACCTAAAGGATTATTAGGAACACCTGTCCAATTTCTCATTAATGCAATTATTTAATCAACCAATCACATGGCAGAAAATGCCTTGTTGATGCTAGAGGTCAGAGGAGAATGGGCCGAATGAATTAAGGTGATAGAAGAGCAACTTTACCTGAAATATCCACTTGTTACAACCGAGGTATGCAGCAAAGCATTTGTGAAGCCACAACACGCACAACCTTGAGGCAGATGGGCTACAACAGCAGAAGACCCCACCGGGTAGCACTCAACTTCACTACAAATAGGAAAAAGAGGCTACAATTTGCACGAGCTCACCAACATTGGACAGTTGAAGACTGGAAAAATGTTGCCTGGTCTGATGAGTCTCGATTTCTGTTGAGACATTCAGATGCTAGAGTCAGAATGAGAACATGGATCCATCATGCCTTGTTACCACTGTGCATGCTGCTGGTGGTGGTGTAATGTTGTGGGGGATGTTTTCTTGGCACACTTTAGGCCCCTTAGTGCCAATTGGGCATCGTTTAAATGCCACAGCCTATCTGAGCATTGTTTCTGACCATGTCCATTCCTTTATGACCACCATGTACTCATCCTCTGATGGCTACTTCCAGCAGGATAATGCACCATGTCACAAAGCTCCAATAATTTCAAATTGGTTTCTTGAACATGACAATGAGTTCACTGTACTAAAATGGCCCCCACAGTCACCAGATCTCAACCCAATAGAGCATCTTTGGGATGTGGTTGCCCTGGATATGCATCCCACAAATCTCCATCAACTGCAAGATGCTATCCTATCAATATGGGCCAACATATTTGTTGAATCAATGCCATGTAGAATTAAGGAGTTCTGAAGGCGGCTCAAACACAGTATTAGTATGGTGTTCCTAATAATCCTTTAGGTGAGTGTACAGTAGTCATTGTCATAGTTGGTTGAATCTCTTAAACATTTAAAGGACGTACGTCCAGGTCATACTTTATCACCGTATGTTAAGACAGAGATTATTTTTTGTTTTGCATAAGAGTTATCCTTGATGTATCTTCTGTGTCTCTTAGGTTCTTGTTTAATAAGGACACTAAGGACTATCTGTACTACAAGAAGAGAGTTGCTGAAATCAGACGAGATCAGTCTGCGCAGTCAGATGGTGAGAGCTCATCTTCAAACCGTTTTGATATAGAGATGGTCTTAAGTTGGAGCAAAGACATAAAACAATCAAATATTTTTGCAATAAAACCAAAAATTAGCTCTTGTTGTTTATGAAGAACAGTGGAAACGTGTCCGTGAGCCGAAATTAGAGCAGAACACCAATATGCCCTTTTCATTTGTGTCAACTCTTGTGTTTATGTGAGAAATCAGCCATCAACTGTGAACTATATAAAGGGATGTGAGAAGGTTTTTAAAATCCAAAAATGACACGCGCACCTTTCATTTAAGCAGGTTGAATCCTCTTCTCGATGCTAATGCGAATAAACGAATAATTATTGCATTACTATAAATGTTTGTTAGGCAAAAAATTACTCTCCCCTCTTCCCAAACCCTCGCTCCCTTTACCCCAGCGCTGTGTGGCCGCAGTTACACTCATAGTGGAGGTTTAGTAGTGTGAGTTCTGGTTCCAGTTCTGATAGACTGCTTAAAGTCTCCTCCTCAGTGGACGAAAGCACCAGGAAGGTGGCGGAGAAACTGGCGCGCTTTGTGGCCGACGGCGGTCCAGAGGCGGAGATCATGGCTGCTCAACAACACAGAGACAACCCAGCCTTCAAGTAAAAACATCTCTTTAATCTTATGATGAAGAAATGAATGTGTAGATGCTGAGCGTAATTTTTTTTTGTGTGTCTTTAGTTTTTTGTATGAGTATCAGAGTGCAGCGCATCGTTTCTACAAGGCTAAAGTGGATGAGTTTCGTCAAGCAGCAAGCGTCTCGGAGTCACAGGCGTCCAGTCGCCCCGCGGCCAAGAGGAAGAGGAAGAGCAGGTGGGGAGCTGAAGATGATAAAGTCCAGCTGCCCATTACTGCAGTCATCAGTCCTCAGATCTCAGTGGCTGAAAGCAGCTCTCCTGCACTATCTGGTACTTCAGCAAACGCACTTCTTTGACTGTTTTATTAAAAACATACACAAATACACTATATAAACATACAGAGCCCGTTTCAATAAGGAGGTTTGACTTTAAGATAAAACTTGAACTCTGATTGGGTTTGCCCTGAGAATTGATTACAGAACAGCTGATCTGAGTTTGTTCAAGCAACTCTATGTAAACTGACTCCGAGTTAAGCACATGTGCAAGTTACCCTGGAAACAGACTCTAAGTTACCTCTCCTTCTGAAACGGGCTTGACTTACTTACCCCGCTGTCTTTGGTTTGACGTACCTCTCATTCTTACATCAGAGTTTCCCTCATTTCAGTGTAACGTACTCAAAGTTTTCACTAAACCTCCTTTTTTGAAACAGGCCCCTGGTGTCTGTAGTGAAACTCATGCAAACATATCTGCTCTGACACACCAAGACTTATGTTGTATATGTGTGTGTTGTGTGTAGAACAGGAGCTCAACAGTCTGGGGTATAAGAAGGGAAAGCCAGTGGGTCTGGTGGGTGTGACCGAACTATCAGATGAGCAGAAGAAACAGCTCAAAGAGCAACAGGAAGTATGGACACACAGACACATACACTACAGATACACACAGTAACACAGAGATACACTAACTCAGACACACATGCAGTGAACATAGTGTTAATGCTAGCTGTATGCGTCATATTGCATTGGTACAATATACAAACCCCATTTCCAGAAAAGTTGTGACACTGAAATTTAAATAAAACACAGAAAACATATCAAGTGTTTCAACTGAGAAAACATCAAATTTTAAGAGAAAAATAAGGTACAGATGCAACACATCTTAAAGTTGGGACAGGTGCAAGAAAAGGCTGAAAAAGTGTTAAAATACTTAAAGAGCACCTATTGTCCTATTCATGTTTTTACATTTCCTTTGGGTGTAAGTGTGTATATGCAAAAGGTACAAACCCCAAAGAATTCCCCCCATTTGGACTCACAACCTGTAAGTTAACTCCTGTTAGCATTGTGATCAAATCTTTCATACATGGTAAGGAGCGTCACATTTCCGGCTGAGTTATTCAGACCAATCACAACGTACAGATTAGCTGGCCAATCAGGGACACAGAGCTTTTTCAAATCTGTGCATTTCAGGAATGGAGTGAAATCTAGAGTTACAAAAATGTAGGGTTTGTGGAAAATAATGTTTTTTTTAACCATAAACCACGCAAACACATTGTATTATATCAAGTACACAAAATAACTTTGTTTTTACCCATGAAAGTGGTGCACTTTAAAAAACAACTGCTGAATAAACATTTTTCACCATAAATGGGTTATTAAAAGAGTATCTTATGGAGCCTGAGTCTTTCAGAAGTGAAGATCTGACAAAAAACGGTATTACTTAAGGTAAAATGCAATGACTTTGAATCTCATCATCTACAGTACAAAATATCATCAAAATATTAAGAAAATCTGGAGGCAGGATTTTGACATGGGCTACAAAACAGCCATAAATGCTGGTTACGGTTTTTTACAGACGCTAGGACGCATTTCTCAATGCTTGGGTCGCTTATGCAAAACTCTTCACCCAGTTCTCATAACCAACTTTCAGCTTGGCAAAACCATTCATTTCACATTCAAAATGCACTACAACTACCAAAACACTTTATTCAGGTCTCAAATCAACTCATTCTTCCAGAACAGCAAAGGTTGACAGCCGACAAACACACTTTGTCACCCACAAAACAATGACCTAAAAAACACTAACAACATGTAGTATTATACAATCTTTTCTCTGTTTATAATTCACTACAATATATGTTACTAGAATGAATCAGACATGATGCAGAATTCTTCAATATTTTATGTAGTTTATTTTTATTTTTTGACACTGACTAATTCCAAAAGAGAAGAATTTGTATACACACCATCCACTGATACAGATACAATAGTAATGCTAATCTACTCTGTCTTCTCCATTTGGCCAATTGTTTTTATAGCATTTATTTTTAAGATTTAAAATATATTTCATTAAAATATTACTGTAGAAATGTAGCAAACTGCTGTCTTATTCAGTCATGTTATTGTTTTGAACATAAGTTTAACAGTTTTGAAAACAGTATGTAAGCATGTGCAAATTGACCTGTATGTATGTAGGAGTTTTGTCAGTTGTTGTTGAAATTTGAGAGATGTAGTTATTGAATGCATTTTGTGCCAAAGCAATGATAATTGATCCTCACATAGATTTCTGTTGTGCTCACTGTATGAAGAGTTTTGCAGGAGTGACCTAGGTGTTGAGGGGTGTGTCCTAGCGTCTGTAAAAAACTGTAATGCTCTATCACGCAAAATAGTGATATGTGAACAAAATCCAGAAATGCTGTTGTCTTTGGGCCAAATTTTATTTAAAAAGGACTGTTCTGTGTTTAGACAAATTGATTTTTTTATTTATTTTTTTGAAAACCATGAACACTACATCCTCTGTACTAAAAAGGAGAGGGAGCATCCGTATTGTTATCAGTGCTCTGTCAGACATGAATGGGACAACATTCCTCTCCCAAAATGATCACTGATCTTCTCAGTGCCCAGACGTATACAGACTGTTGTTAAAAGAAGAGAGGATACTAAACAGTGGTAAACATGGCCCTGTCCCAACTTTAAGACATCCTGCAGCAATCCTACCTTATTTTTTCTGGAAGTGGGGTTTGTACATGATATTACACAGAGTAAGTCGGTATTTGACTGCATGTATGGATGTGTGTGTGTGTGTGTATTAGATGCAGGAGATGTACGACATGATTATGAAGCACAAGCGAGCGATGCAGGATATGCAGCTGTTGTGGGAGAAGGCCATCAAGAACCATCAGCACGAGTATGACAGCGACGAGGAGCTTGATCCCGATGATGGAACCTGGGAACACAGACTGCGACACATGGAGATGGAGAAGACCAGAGGTCACGCAGCTTTCTGACTGTTTCTCTTGAGTCTGTTCTCGTAAAGATAATGAGTGAATTATTGTTATATGTCTCGCTTCACGCGAGTTCATTGTGCCATTTAACAAAAAATGTGTGTTGTCTTGGATCAGAGTGGGCGGAGCAGCTGACAGAGATGGGAAAAGGAAAGCATTTCATTGGTGATTTCCTGCCGCCTGAAGAGCTGGAGAAATTCATGGAGACGTTTAAAGCTCTGAAGGTGAGACCAGTCATACACGTCTGATGTTTCTGTGTTTTGTTAATGAGAAAGAAATGAAACGTGGCAGACTGAAAGACGTGTAGCCGGATAGAAAGTTAATGTGCAAAACGCATATCTGTGATGTGCAGGAGGGCAGAGATCCAGACTACTCGGAGTACAAAGAGTTCAAGCTGACCGTGGAGAACATCGGTTTCCAGATGTTGATGAAGATGGGTTGGAAAGAAGGTGAAGGTTTGGGCTCGGATGGGCAGGGCATCAAGAACCCTGTTAACAAGTGAGCATACGCACCAGCATCTTACATACACAGACGTTTTGTTAGTTGGGCAGCTATAGACATCTAACCAAGCAAGAGAAAACCTTAAGAGGAAAATCACTTTTGTGTTTTAACACATTTGAAATGCAATGAAATGAAGTTGAGCTTATGTAGCTGAAAGAGTAATTTAGTATAAAGACTGAGTGTTGGTGTGTGTTTGTGTATTTCAGAGGCACTACAGCTGTGGATGGCGCAGGGTTCGGTGTAGACAGACCGGCTGAACTGAGCAAAAGCGATGATGAATATGATGCTTTCCGTAAGAGAATGATGCTGGCCTACCGCTTCAGACCAAACCCTCTGGTGAGTCTCAATAATGGACATATTCAAACCTTTTAATCTTCCACAAGTGATGTTGAAAAAGATGCTTTCTGAAGTCTGAGACATTGCAAAAGGAAATGCTTTATATTTTACCCACATGAGTTAATAAGAAACTCTATCACATGGATCTGGGTCTTAATGTAAGAAGTCCCTACATCTTCCAAAACATCCGAGGAATTCAAACAAACATTACATTTCATGCACTAACAGAGAAATAAAGCGTCTCGTTTCTTTCTCAACAGAATAACCCGAGGAGGCCGTATTACTGAACGTAGCAGCCGGACCACCGAACACAACAACAACTTCTCCGGACTATCACTTTGACTTTGTCACTTTCCTCTAACAGCCTGAATGAAGTGCTTTATTTCACCAAGCATCACCATTTTTCTTTTCCTGACTGAAAAGTTTTAAAATAAGAGGTTGAATGTGGTTGTTACAGACCTAAGACTGTGTCTCTTTTCCTTTAAATACATTGCTTTTCTTACAGTATGTAGTTTCACGATCCTCCAATCTGTTGTATAATATTAAACCATTTTGTCTTGTTTTATCTATGAGCACAGATGGCTAATGAAAACTTTTAAATAGACAAAGTGTTCGGTTTACTGTAGGTCTGTTACAGTTTGGAAATTAAACTCGTAAGATCATCAGCAACTGCATTGTCACTTACTGTTGATCTATTAAATGTCTGATATTCAGCTTCCTCGGCCTATTTTTTTACACACAAATGTATCATAAATTCTGCCTGCTGTACCATTAATCTTTATATCACCCTCCAACATGGCTCTTAAGTTTATTATGATAATTAACGTTAATTTGTATAGCGCTTTTCGCAGTTTACATTGTTGCAAAGAAGCCTTCAATTATGACAAACCAAAGATAATATTTTTAAGTTAATTTGTCTGCCAAGATAAAGTGATTGACATGGTCACATTGTAGAGCCCTGCATACTGAAGATAGTCAGGCCAAATTTATTGCTATAGCATTAGTTTTTACAATGTTGGTATTTTACAATGGTATTATTGCATATTTTATTGTCCTCACTAATGCATTCGAGTACTTTTCTTCGATGGCTGAATAGAAATAATATAAGTTAGTGGAGATGTGTCCAGAAAAACAAGTGCTTTTTACAAAGCTTAATTTTAGACAACTTGCTGCAGTTGGGATGATGCCGTTTAATATTTGTAAGCTTATTGATGCTTTCCCAACTAATTTTCTGTTGCATGAGCATGGAATAATATTTTAGGCAAATGAAATAAAAGTATACCTATGAAATTTGAAATACTGCATTAAATAAAATAATTAATCGGCTTGTGCACTATTTTAAAGTCTGTTGTGACACACGTCCTGCTGCCAGTTGGTGGCACCATGACTCTCATAGTCATATCAATGTGACCAGACCCATGACCCATACCAAACAGCACTAAAGCTTACCCTTTAAAGTAGAAGGACCCCTTATAGAGAGGAGGAGCAAGGACCCCCAGTACGTCAATGTTTTACATACTTTATTGTAATGGTTACATTACATAGATATTAAAAAATACGATTTTTTTCACAGACAGATATATTCGTAACTTCATATAACATTTGAATTTACTGTATATATTTTATTCACCAAATTTATTTCATTTCTATCAAGTTTATATTATTTTATACAAGGACCTTCATTTCAATCAGGTTTTTTATCATTTCAATTATTATTGATTTGGTAGGATGGCTAATTTCATTTATTTTATAAAATATACAGCCGCAGAAAAGAATCAGAGACCACTCCAGTTTTGACTTTAATCATCATTTCTAAATGTATTGTGACCATTTCAGTCCAGTGTCTGTTGAATTTCAACAACACCAAACATCGGGAGGGACAAGTCACCCAACAGGAAATGTAAAAGACCAGAGACCCGTGAAAGATTCATTTTTCCCCCTAAATTACATGTACAAACATTAGGATTTTGTTGTTGAGAAATTAATTTGAACTGTTAGGCTGAGTGAGATACACACACAGGCCGTATCTCAATCTATTTTTTTTTTACAGTCTATGATCTCAATCCGAAGGTTGCAGCCTCCGGAAGTCCGATTTTTAGGCTGCATACGTCATCAAGACAGTCTTATTTCATAATAATAACAATGATAAAGTTGACTATTAATCGTAGTTAATCGTAAATTGTTGTAATGTGCTTATGACTTGCGTGTGTAATGCTCAGTTAACTAAATAAACCAGTCCTGATGACGTATGCAGCCTGCATATGCGACCTCCGGAGGCTGCAGGCTTCGGCTTGAAAAACCATAACGGCCACAATCAAAATCAAGCTCCCCCTCTCGCGAGACTTTACAGCAGCTCTCGTTCAGGGTTGGGCCGTAGAAGGCGAGCTGTCGTGCTCTCGCGAGATTTCCCGCCGCACTCTCGTGTTGTTGTTATTGTGATGATGGCGGCGGGCGCGGAGGCTCCGGAATCCTGGTATCTGGCGCTGCTCGGGTTCGCCGAACACTTTCGGACCTCCAGTCCTCCCAAGATCCGCCTGTGTGTGCACTGTCTACAGGCCGTCTTCCAGTTCAAGCCTCCGCAAAGAGTCGAGGCCCGAACGCACCTGCAGCTGGGCTCGGTTCTCTACCACCACACGAAGAACAGCGACCTGGCCCGCACGCACCTCGAAAAAGCGGTGAGAGGCTGCAGGAAAGCCCGAGGCTTCGGCTAGCGCGCAGGCCGCATTACCGGCCGCGAATAAAACGCGTTAATATTAAGAATATTGATTATTAACACACCCGCTGAAACACGAGAGAGATTCGGGTACTTTAAAGAGATAATAAGTGTTTTGTAACGACTTATGGTGTGTTTCTCTTGTCATGCATGTTGTGTAAGTTTTGCGGGTTTTGTTTGTGTAATGAAGTGACACTTATTTTGTCTCTGTGTAATGGTTTAATGTCTCTTGTTTGTTTTTTCCGCAGTGGTTCATCTCACAGCAAGTATCCTTAATCACATTTATGATCAATCACACTAGGTTTTTTTGAGCCGGGTTCATATGCAAATATGCGTTTGTTCTTGTTTGTGTAATTGTGAAAATCTCAATTTCACCTTCTTTACTCGAGGCACTGAAGTTCAGGATGTTTGAATTTGGTAAATGTGCATAATGTTTTATTGAGGTGTCCTTAACCCCCATCAATAGATGCCACAGTTTGAAGATGTTAAATTTGAGGCTGCCAGTCTTCTCTCTGAGCTTTACTGCCAACAGGTGAGTTTCACCTTCATTTACAGCTATGATCTGACTGTTACTGTCATCACATTATGTTGCTGGTTACATCTTCTAAAGAAAAGATGACATTTTATTTGGCTTTTACTTGAATAGAGTAACACTTTTGTCTTTCAAGTTTGTATTAGTATGTGGTGAGATGTTTTATAAAAGCATGAAGGCACTCAAAGCTGTGCCACATTTTGGATTTGATTCACAATGTACAGTACTGTGCAAAAGTCTTAAGCCACCATGCCACTGTTTTGTTGTTTTTGCAATGGTATAATGACCAAATGTAATTATCTCTTAGTCTCTTTATGAGAATACAACCAGTGATTTAATATTGGAAATTTGTATGCAGTAAACTGAATCAAGTATAAACTAGTATTTACTGTGAGCTCCTCCTACACTTAAGCTATAGCAGGAGCCTGCAGGCTCTCTTAAACCCTAATAAAATGCAAATACAGTATTTTAAATGTAGACATGCAGCAAGTATTCTCAAATAGAGAGCAAAGTGGTCGTGACGTGCACTCGGTGCACCATAGAATGTATAAAACCTTTAAGGTCTGTGACGTCAACCGTAGGTTTCTGATGAGCGTTTTTGAAGTCAAAAGTGGGTGGAGCTGGTCGTCGCCATCTTGGAAAACGCGTCACTGTGTGTCACTCCCAGATAACCGAAAATGGACAAATAGTGGATGGAGCTGAGCGGATAGCAGCGGCTATCCACCCATCACTCAAGCGCCCACCCCGTTATTTATGCAGAACTTTAAGGCTTAATATAATTTAAACAAATGAGTTACAAAAAAATTCACCCTCTCACAGTTCTCATGAAGGGCCAAAACACTTTTTTGTACCAGACTGTAAACATATTATTTTCTGCTGTAAAGTTGGGCATTTTAACATGGAGGTCTATGGGAATTGATTCTTTTTTGGAGCCAGTCTCTAAAGTTGATGAATTGCAGTTTAAAACACTTCCGTGATCAGAAGGTTGCCCCCTGGGTGCAACACGTTTTTTTTTTTTTTGGAGGCACGTCGCATCAAGTTGAAAATGCGTAAAACAAAATTCAAGACACGAAATGTGAACCGCCCCTAAGACTTTTGCACAATATTGTAACATGACCTTGTTGTTAACGTATGGAAACCATGTTATGCTGTTTGTAATAAACACAGTCCCTAGTTTCAACCAAACGTTGGGTTAATCTGAGACAACATGACTAGGGCTGGGTATCGATTCAGATGTTCCAGATCGATTCGATTTCGATTCACAAGCTATCGATTCGATTCCGGTTCTCGGGTAGGTTTTTATACTTAATTCTTGATTCAACTCAATGAATATAGATTTAATACAAATACAATATTAATAAAAAAGAGTGCAAGGCAAAAAAGAGCATGACATCTAGTGAAGAAGAATAGTAATTAGATTAACGTTAATCTTATGTTCAATGTTTGCGGAAATAATTATGAAAAAAAAATCGATTCTGCTCTTTGAGAATCGATTTTGAATCGACCACGTATGTTTATTTGTCAATGTATGTGTCTAATAAAGTGTAGCATTGAAAAATATATATTTTTTCTCTTCTATTTCCTAGAACCTGGTTGACTCAGCGAAACCACTGTTACGTAAGGCCATCCAGATCTCCCAGCAGACCCCATACTGGCACTGCAGACTCCTGTTTCAGCTGGCGGTACGTGACTCTACACGGTTTATGATTCTGTTCATGGAGAATTTATGCAATGGTGGTGTCTATGTGACAAGTTTAAGAAATATTACATTTATTCTTTAGCAGCAAGCCAATGCTATAAAAAGCAAATGTTTTATTTCTTTGCATTGACAAGATTTGTACTGCGAGTTGTTCGCTGTACGGTCAAGAACATGGTTGGTTTAAATTTTGTGTTGACTTTAAAGGGTACCATTGATAGAAACGTATTAAATATTTTCATTACTTCAAAAAATCCTAACATGTAATACTCATTTTAAGCTGTGGAGGTCACCATTATGTTTTGCACATAGTGCATTCTGGGTCGATGACAAATCAGTCTGACTAAAATGATATATCCAGATGAATTTAGCCAAAATAATGATTTATTCGTTTTCATACTATATAGATACACGTTAATTTATCTACCAATATACTATTGAAAATGCCATAAATAAATACTCATGGCCTTCTGTATTGCATTCGTTTTGTACATTTACAGGTTCATAAATACTGTCTAATTTTAATTTCTTTAAGACAGAGCTGTGTTCTGTATTTACTGATGCACTGTAAATTTGCACTTTAAAAACCTTCTTGTTAAGAAATTGTTCTTCAATTTATTTTAGTTTTTTCAAATAATATATTTATATAACAGAATAGTTTGTTAAACTTTCTCATAAGGGGAACGAATTATTATAATATTTCGTAATTACTTATTACATTTATTATTACTTAAAATTAGTAAAACATGTGAATGTCGTGGAAACAATTTGTTAATTTTAATTATATCCGGAGCTCCGTATCAGTTAAACTATAATAGCCAACACACAACTGTACATAACTGCGATTTATCAGCTAATACTTTAATTAAATGCAATTATCCAAGAAAACAATTAGGCTTACTAAAAAAAAATTATATCTGAGCGGGAATTGGTTTATTTGCGAGCGTGAGCGGAAAGTTAACGGAGCGCTTGCTTGGGCGGTGAGCGCTTGAACAGTAGAGCGGAATATTTAGCGGAGCGTCACACCGCTCTGCTCCACTCACATGCTCTGATGGTGGACAGCCCTAAATCCAATGTAGAGATATATGCAGTATAGTCCACGCATTTAAAGTGTTTTTAGCATGTAGAACTTGTCGGCTAAAAGTCTGGACACCACTGTCTTAGAGTAATTGTGAAACACAAAGTCTTTTTGAGTTGCTGTGCTTTTCTTCTCAAATGTGTTTTTATAAATCTTATGCCTGCCCGCTGCAGCTTAGTCGTGTAAACTTCCGAAATTTACCAGGATGCAATCGCATTCTTTCCTTCATGCAGCTGATGCACGCGCCCGGTGTGTGTACGCGCGAACGAGGGAGGAAGAGAGAGAGAGAGCTGCAGCATTGTGCTGATTTATATGCTTCTGATACTATTGTCATTTTCTTTCTAGTTTGTTTTACTAAACCGTATCTCCGCTATTTTATACAGTACTCGACATGAACTCAACTTCTCAAAAAAATAGAGTAATGGTGACAGCCCTAATGTAGAGATATATGCAGTATAGTCCACGCATTTAAAGGGTTTTTTTTAGCATGTAGATCTTGTCGGCTTTATCATTTTAAAAGTAGATCACCACACAAAAAAGTCTGGACACCCCTGCTGCTGTATGCAATGAGAGTGAGGGCTGGGTGATAGGAGGGGGAGTTCGGGACAAATTGTTCAACACAACCAATTTGATCACCCACTTCAAAAAAAATAAGCATCCCGAAGCTTACAAAGAATAAGCTTACATATCAATCAGCTAATTGATGACATTTTGCACATGGGTAAAGGTGCCCAATCAGTCATTTCTGGGAATAAATTACAAAAGTAAAAAAAATGTTTTGGAAAATAGCTCTTTGTTTGATTATCATTAAAATGTGTTTTTTATACAGAGATATCGGCATCGGCAAATATCGGTATCGGCCATAACAGACAAGGGTCATATCGGTTATCGGCATCGGCCAAAATTTTCACATCGGTGCATCACTAATAGAAACGTATTAAATATTTTCATTACTTCAAAAAATTTGTTAGTTGAGGTGATAGGGTTGGGCGGTTCCCACTATTAATTACATTATCTTAAAGGAGTGTAACTACTGTAGCATATAAATAATGCACATAAATAACGTGAGCAAGAGCGCTCAACAATTATATCTAATCAACAGGCACGTGAAACCTAGCTAGCAAGTTGCTCAAACAACGAAATCACCTGCTAACTTGCTTTAAATTTGCAAGAACTATAGACTTATACAATAGCAGGCTTAAATAAACCCAAAACATGAGTCCACTTACAGTTCTCACGGACATGCGTTTTATTAACTGGCTTTCCTCCCGACATGACGGACCACGTCTTTATTTCATTTCGGCCGGATGGCGCGCGTGCATGCTCGCGGTGTAAAGCGCGTCCGCGCTATTCTCCGAGATGTTTTATCAACTGGCTAGTTATCCTCGAGACAGTGACGGTCCGGACCACGTCTTTTTCGTTTCGGCCGTGTGGCGCGCGTGCCCGCTCGCGTTGTGAAGAGCATCCGTGCTATTCTCCGAGATGCACTTGACGGCCTTATTTGCGGCATTTATTATTTTATTTTTTTTGAACGATCTAGTTAAGGCGGTAGGGTTTCCCAGCTTAGGCGGGCCGCCCGAACTGAAAAGTGCTGCAGGAAACCCTGCAACCATAATCATTATACATATTTTTTATTATCATGAAATACCTGAAAAGGTTTGAAGAACAGCAATATAAATATATGCTTAAGCCATTTCCTAGAGCTGCGTGTATAATAGTTCTTCTTCTGCGGCCAATAATAACTAGATTGGCATTTTGCAGTGTATAATTAAGTTTTTTTGTTTGTTTTGCATACAGCAACTTCACACTTTAGAGAAGGATCTTGTGTCAGCATGTGATCTGTTGGGTGTCGGTGCTGAATACGCCCGAGTCGTTGGATCTGAATACACCAGGTGTTTATTTATTTATTATTACACTCAGTATGACATAAATTCCTTCAAATTATTTGTTGGTGTTAAACAGGTGGTAAAAATTGAATGTGTCTGCTTTTCTCTACAGAGCTCTCTTCCTGTTGAGTAAAGGCATGGTGAGTGAAACCCCTGTATCAGTAATGGTTGGGTTCATCTAAACAAAAGTCAGTGTTTAACATTGTTATACAGTTTATTAATAGTTAATAATTTGACTTATTCAATACAAAAGTCAGTGGGTGTTATGGATACATTACATGCATAGATTGATTTATTTCATCTTTGTAGTTGCTGTTGATGGAGAGGAAGCTACAAGAGGTTCATCCACTCCTGACGCTGTGCGGACAGATCGTGGAAACCTGGCAGGGAAACCCCATCCAGAAGGAGTCACTGCGCGTTTTCTTCCTAGTGCTGCAGGTGACGCATTACCTGGACGCTGGACAGGTGAGTGTTGCACCTGCTTACATACACACAAAAGATTTCTCTCTCTTTGAACGTGTGTGTTGAAAGCATTGATGTGTGTGCAGGTGAAAAGCGTGAAGCCGTGTCTGAAGCAGCTCCAGCAGTGTATTCAGACCATCTCGACTCTTCATGACGATGAGATCCTGCCCAGTAACTCAGCAGATCTCTTCCACTGGCTGCCAAAGGAGCACATGTGTGTGCTCGTCTACCTTGTGAGTATAAATGAAATAGTATTTTGGTCTTCACAGTTTGACTGATGCTAAATCGTGATTGGACAGAACAGGAGGGCTGTTTGGAGATGTCAGTGTATTAATGTATGTTTGTGTTTCAGGTGACCGTCATGCACTCGATGCAGGCTGGATATCTAGAGAAAGCTCAGAAATACACAGATAAAGCCCTCATGCAGTTAGAGAAACTGAAGAGTACGTCCATATGACATCATCGTGCACACCAACCAACACTTTATATTCGCATGCTATGATGAAACGGTTGAAATCTGATTGTGTGTTTCAGTGCTGGACTGCAGTCCTATTCTGTCTTCATTTCAAGTCATTCTGTTGGAGCACATCATCATGTGTCGCCTGGTGACCGGACACAAGGCTACAGCGCTACAGGAGGTGTGTGTGTTGTTATAGTATTAAAACATCAGATGTGTGTTAGTGTTGAAGTGCGGTTTTAATATATGTGTGTGTGTTCAGATCTCTCAGGTGTGTCAGTTGTGTCAACAGTCTCCACGGCTTTTCTCCAATCACGCTGCTCAGCTTCACACGCTGTTGGTGAGTTCATATCTGCTGCACAAACTTGACTATCATCTCTTACATTCATCACATGATCCGGACCATAGAAACATGTCAGTCCGGAGATGTTTTTCACTTCATTCATACAGCAAGCTTTCATTTTTTACACGAGTGCTTTAATACATCATTCAAGGTCACGTGATCCACATGTGTCTTTTCTCAGGGTTTGTATTGTATCTCTGTGAACTGCATGGACAATGCTGAGGCTCAGTTCACTACTGCTCTCCGGGTGAGATGTCTTTCGTTTTGTTTTCACTTTTTTAAAAGATATGCTCATTTTCCAGCTCCCCTAGAGTTAAACAATTGATTTTTACCGTTTTGGAATCCACTCCGCTGATCCCCGTGTCCGGCGCTAGCACTTTTAGCGTAGCTTAGCACAATCCATTAAATCTGATTAGACCATTAGCATTGCGCTAAAAAATATCCAACGAGTTTCGATATTTATATTTAAAACTTGACTCTTCTGTAGTTACATCGTTTACTAAGACTGATGGAAAATTAAAAGTTGTGATTTTCTAGGCCGATATGGTTAGGACTTTACTCTCATTCTGGTGTAATAATCAAGGACTTTGCTGCCGTAACATGACTGCAGCAAAATAGTCCCCTGCCATTGAAAGTATCCAAGGGGACCATTTCACGATGTAACTATAAAAGAGTCAAAGTTTTAAATAGGAAAAATATCGAAACTCTTTGGTTATTTTTTAGCGCAATGCTAATGGTCTAATCGAATTCAATGGATTATGCTAAGCTATGCTAAAAGTGTTAGCGCCGGACCCGGAGATCAGCTGAGTGGGTTCCAAAACTGCAAGAATCAAGTGTTCAACTCTACGGGAGCTGGAAAATGAGTGGGAAAAAAAGTGGAATGTCCCTCTAAGCTAGATTATGAATATACAGCAGTTTTTTTATGCAAACTTGCAGATGCTAATAAAGAATGATTAACATTAATTTTAATTTTAGCTGACCACACATCAGGAGTTATGGACGTTCATTGTGACTAACCTGGCAAGCGTTTACATCCGAGAGGGAAACAGACATCAGGAGGTTCGACAGTTTGCTTAATAATACAAATCTAGACTTTTGAAGTAACTTTGAATCCTTTTCTGTGCAGATCACGATTCTCCCATGATTCTGAATGCTAACTAAACAAAATAACATAATTTACGAGAGGTTCTGGAAAAAAATGAATTACAGCAATCTCTTTCAAAATGTTTAATTTGTTTGAGTTATTTTTTTAGAAATAGAGATGTATAGCGATTAATCTATATATATATATATATATATATATATATATATATACAGTCATGTGAAAAAATGAGGACACCCTATTACATTTTCTGTTTTTTTTTAATTAAGAAATATTTACACATCACTGGTTTTCTATATATATATATATATATATATATATATATATATATATATATATATATTTATATATATATATATATATATATATATATATATATATATATATATATATATATATATATATATATATATATATACATATATACATATATACAGTCATGTGAAAAAATGAGGACACCCTATTACATTTTCTGTTTTTTTTTTAATTAAGAAATATTTACACATCACTTGTTTTCTTCTTGTTTTTATTTTTTGTTTAATAAAGAAAGTGATTTAATTGCAGGTAAACCAGAAAAATAGATATACGCATTTGTGTGATTTTTGGGATGTCCTAACTTTTTCCTCCGTGAGAATTCACATTTTTGTTAATCTTTTGTTTAATGAGTAAAACTAAGTGAGTTTTTCTGGTTTACCTGCAATTAAATCACTTTCTTTTCCAGACAACAATAAAAACAAGATCAAAACCAGTGATATATGTATATATTTCTGAATAAAGAACAGAAAATGTAATGGGGTGTCCTAATTTTTTCACATGACTGTATTTTTTTATATTTATATATAATATAAATTTTACAGAAATATACAAATGTATATACACATGTAAACATTTCTGCATGTGTGTGCATTTATCTATACAAAGCTATAATACACAGTTCACACAAATACAAACAAAAGCCTTTATTCTGATATAGATTAATCGCAATTAATTGTTATGCATCCATAATCTGAAAGAGTGGTTTTGCCCTAGATCGTAAACATTAGTGATATCTAATCATACAGAAAGAAATAATAATACTGTATGGTTGAAAAAAGCTGTTTGAAACTTGTACATCAGGGTTTCCCCGACATTTTTAATCCAGGACCACAAGTATAATCTCGAGTAGTTTTTATTTTCCTTAAAACAAAGCAAAAGTAAAAAACGCATGTTTAAAAGGTTAACTTAGTTGTTCATTTTACCACAGTTTGCAAATAAAGTAAACTACTTGTGCGAGCGTCATCTGCATTTTAAATGCCGTGTTTAAACGAGTTAACCAATGAACAATTGTCATTGAAACCCACTGTTTAAAAATTCCCCTTTACAAAATGACGTCTCTCTCTCTCCGGTTTGATTTCTGTCTAAGGTTTAATAGACAAAGATTATGATCTTTTATTAATGAATCGTGTTGTGCATAATTTTATTTCATTATAATCTAAACAAGGACTAATGTGTTAAGCAGACACTTATTAGCACATTAAAAGACATGTTCAAAATGTCTACACAGCTCTCCAGATTGTCCTTCACAGCATTTTAAATCCAGTTTTCTTTTGTACAGCTCTACAGTCTTTTAGAGAGGATAAACCCAGACCACAACTTTCCCGTCAGGTAACGCACATCATTTAATGTTGTTGTTTTTTTCAGGAATGACAGCTCGGCTTTATTCCTACAGATGATATCTGTTAAGTGTGTAGCTGAAACAATCTGCATACCTCTTTCAAGTGAAATGGGCTGTTTGGAAACATCGTAATCCTGTCTGATGTCTACGATCATACTCTGTGTACACTTGCAATGCTGCATTCACTGCAAAATGAGCGACCAATTGGTTTGACGCGTATTGTGTGCATGAATGTGTATATACAGTAAAGTCACTGGTCTTATCTGTAAACGTGACTCTAATGTGCTTATGTCTTTAACAAACAATGAAACCAAACTAAACAAACTGACAGTGAGAAGGTCAGATCTGAACATGTAAACATGTATATCTGTATTCTTGTGCAGTTCTCACTGTCTACGAGCAGCTGCCTTCTACATTCGGGGGCTTCTGTCCTTCTTCCAGGGTCGGTACAACGAAGCCAAGTGAGTTTCCTCTTCTTGTTGTCTCCACACGTGTGTGTGCTGTCAGTCGTCACAGTAATAATAGACAAACTTACCTGTGTGTGTGTGTATGCATGTAGACGTTTTCTCCGTGAGACCCTCAAGATGTCCAATGCAGAGGATCTGAATCGTCTGACTGCTTGCTCTCTGGTGCTGCTGGGACACATATTCTACGTGCTAGGAAACCACAGGGTAAATTGCACACCCTCTTATATCTATATCACAGTGTTTCCCATACATTAATCTGTTTGTGGCAGCCCGCCACAAAATCAAAATTGACCGCCACAAATAGAGTTTTGCACATCGTGTTTTTCACTACCTCTCTCTCACGTGTCGTGAACAGACATGGTGTCATTTGCTTGTGCTCGACTGCGATTCTGACCCCTCATTAAAGCCTGATTTATACTTTACGCTGATACTTATACACATTTTCGGATGTGGAGACGGTGGTGCAAACGAAGGATGGTTAATAAAGGTTTAATTTTGTCCTTTAAAGGGAAAGTTCACCCAAAAATGAAAATTCCGTCATTTACTTACTCTCATGTTGTTACAAACCCGCAGGAAGATATTTTAAGAAATGTTTGTAACCAAACCTTTCGTGGACCTCATTCACTTCCATAGTAGGAAAAAAAATACCGTGGAAGTAAATGGGGTCCACAAACGGTTTGGTTATTCCTTTAATATAATATATGCGAGTTTGTATAGACAGTTTCAGCAGTAACAAAATAAACAAGCGGCTTTTGTGGAAAACGCATAACTTATGGTAAACTCCACTAAGAATAAATAACAACAAAGTCCTTTTAGAGTAGTTTATTTAAATAACAAGCAAAATAAACAACACGTAGATTACCTAGGAAACTAAAACATTTGTTATTTTCAACAAGATATTTGTCCAAGAGTTCAGTTTAGCAACTAGTCAGACCATTAAAAAAAAACAGAAACCCGAAGTAAAGTTCCGACCAGATGCGTAATTGCGTCACCGCACAAATGTGTCCGATGAAACGGTCAATTTGTTTAATTGTTGTTGGGTTTTCATAAAAACAGTATGAACCACAAAATAAGCATCTGTTTTAAAGTAAGGGGGAAATTGAGGTTTTTTATTCCTGTAACATTGCATGTATATCACTTTCATATCATAAAAGTATTTTGTTAATAATGAATAATGTTAATTCTCATCAAGGTCTAAAGATTAAAATGAGGTTATACATCTGTGGCTAAATTTATTCACCAGCACATCCCTGTAGATTCAATTCATTTTGTTTGTTTATGGTTTGACATTTAAAGATTTTTTTACTATTTAAAAGCTGCCCAAACTTTTTTATTTCAGCCTTAAAGCCCCCCCAATCTAAAAAATGCACTTTTAAATGTGTTTCTAGCAGAAAATGAGTCACCTGTATGTGTGCAGAAACATCCTGTTATTATACAAATCCATTTTTTCTTTGTATAATCTCCTTTAAACCAAAACAGTCACACAAAACAGGCTGTTGGGGATCCCCTATCAATGTGATGTCACAATTATTACGCCCCACCCATGACCACTCACAGACTCCACCTTATGAGTGCGTAATTCAACCTTATGCCAGAGACACGTTTTGATGTAGTCCAAAGCACACGTAAGCACTCTACTAGTGTTGTCACGATACCCAAATTATTGTTTCGGTACCGTACCAGGTTGCGAATTGCGATTTCCGATACTTTTCCTGAAAAGGGAGAAATACTCACAAATCTCATTGCTGTGCTTTATTTTAAAACCTGGACAACATTCTAATCATATAACACACTAATAAATGAACAGCAGATATATTTAACATATGAACAAAATATGAAAAACATCTCTATATGCAGTGGTTATAGTGATAACTGCAAACATTCACTTAACCATAACATTACCATAATTAACAGGAAATAATGAGCCTAAATAATAACCATATGTTATTTAAGCTGTGATATATGGATTAATATAGGGCAGGCTAATGTTTCCTGTACTTCAATGTCTGGTTTATCTGTGGTTAAATTTATATTTGAGTCCATAATTTCTTACAATGCTTTTCACAAATGAAATAGACCTCCTTTGCGCAGGTCTGTGCTCTTTAAATGCTGTAATATAATAATCTAATATAAATAAATCACTGACAAACATGCACATGCTCTGATTATAATCATATAGATAATTTTAGCTGATGTTTTGTATGCTTTATTTTAGCAGCTTGCAAAATATTAACGTTATCTATGAAGTTGCATTTTCAGAGATGAGTAATTAGCCGTTAACTAATTACTCCATTCCTTTTGAGGAGTTAAAAAAATCATTGAGTACATGTTGAGTAGCCTACTCCTTAAAATAGCAGAGATATGGTTTAGTGAAACAAACTGAAAGAAAATGAGAACAGTATCAGAAGCATATAAATCAGCGCTACGATGCCTCTCGCTCATGCACTAAGCTCACTGTGGATCATCTCTTTATGACGCACGCGTGATCAGCGGAGGCTTGCGTTGCGGACCAAAGCACGAGTATAAACAAAGCTTGAAGGCAAGTGAGCGCATCCTGGTGAATTTCGGAAGTTAGACGACTGAGCTGCAGCGGGCAGGCAAGATGTATAAAAACACATTTGAGAAGAAAAGCGCAGGAGCTTGTGCATACAGTTAACTTGCGTGCAATCTACTGGCTTTGCCTTTGCGATCGACTGGTCGAACTATTGGGCACCCCTGCTATATTTCACTTCTCGTGTAATTTTTTTTTTACCAGTCGTGGACCGGCGGCCACAGTATCACTTGTGCTCGCACATGCCGCAATCTCGCTGTTGTGTTTGCCACATAACAGCTGCAGTTTCTGCTGCGTGCATGAGGAGAAAAAACACTGATGTTCATAGGGAGACACTTGTAATGAAATGGGTCTTACAAATCTGGAACGCGGGCATTTTTAGAAGTATCGATATTAATAAATTTAGGAATCGTGCCGTTTTTATTTCCGAGAATCGCGGTACTTTTGAAGTATCGATGCATCGTGCAACACTGTGCTCTACCCCCTACTTTGCATACAGGGAGGGGAACAGAAGCTTTCTTTGCATTTAAAGAAACACACACACACACACACACACAAACAAAGCGTTTTTCATTACAGCCACAAATGGCCATGTTCAACATCATATAATGAAAGATCTGTGGTGTATTTTGAGCTGAAACTTTACAGATACGTTCTGGGGATACCAGAGACACTTTTTTTATTGCCGAAAACATCTAGGTTAGCGGCCCTTTAAAATATCAAAATCAAAAAGATTATATTAGTAAAACTTAAAAGTTTTAAAAGTACCCTTCTACATGTGAATACCCTAATTTGGTGCCTTATTTAGCTATAATAAGTGTAAAATCTAATTGAGTGATATTTGTTTTTATTCGATTAGTTAATTAATCAAAAGAATTAACGCCTGATTAATTGATTATGAAAATAATCGTTAATTGCAGCCATGCTTTGCATGTGGCTCAACATTCAAAAATGATCAAACTAAAAGCATATTAGTTACCCATTATTCACCCATCCCTGTCAGATGTGCTGCCCCTGAAAGTCTGTAGGAAACGCTGTATCACTACTGTTCGCTACATCTCGGTTAAGCTTAAAGCACCTTGTATGGTTCAGTCGCAACCCCACAGCATAGATGTGGTTTACATGCGTTTGGACAGTTTGGTTGAATGCTTGCAGCGTATACGCGGTTTAGTTGCACGTCCACAGCATAGACACGATTTGGTGTTCTGTAGAAAGATGTTCTGTGTCTTAAAGAACCTGTTTGTGTTTAGGAGAGTAATAACATGGTGGTTCCAGCGATGCAGCTGGCCAGTAAGATTCCTGACATGTCAGTGCAGCTGTGGTCATCCGCTCTACTGAAGGGTAAGTTCATTTTACAGCAACTTATATTGGGAATTTAGTGCCTAAACTGTCAGTGATGACAATCTGTGCTGCTGGTATGCACTGCTGATTGTTTGGGATTACATGGAAACATGTTGTTGGATAAACAAGCTATATCCACATTTTAAAACAGTGTTTACATTTATTAAATTATTTTTGTCTGTCTGTCTGCACAGATCTAAACAAGGCTTGTGGCAATTCAATGGACGCCCATGAAGCTGCGCAGATGCACCAGAATTTCTCTCAGCAGCTCCTGCAGGATCATATAGCCGCCTGTAGCCTGCCTGAACACAACCTCATCAGTGTAAGACTCTTATCCAATATTTTGCAAAATTTAGATGTGCAAAGTGCTGGTGATTTATTGTGTTACTGCGTATGTGTGTTGCAGTGGACGGATGGACCTCCACCTGTGCAGATTCAGGCCCAGAATGGACCCACGACCAGCCTGGCCAGCCTGCTTTAAAGCTCGCACACACTGTACATACATATCAACCTCCTCCATCCCCTTAAACTTTCACAGGAATATTACGAACTCCGCTGCCATCGCCCTGCAGATTCTTTTTTATCTTGTATTATTGAGATTTTAACTTATTGAGGTTGCTGACGGTTTGGGTCATAAGGTTGTTATTTACTTAGTCTTCAGGAATGTTGTGGAATTGATTGTGTTCCGAATAAGGCTGTAAAACGTAATGAAACATTTACAGGTTTACATCAACTAAACAGATGAGGTGACTTCACGCAGACAGATGCATAAACTCTGAATTAACTTGAAACTGAAGGCGTGCGTCACTGTTACTCAAACCGCAGATGGTCGTTGGACTTGAAAAAGTCAAAAAAAGCAAAGTTTTTGGTCATGATGGATTATTTTCCTTACATGGTTAATGCCCAAAACAGTTAGATTTCCTTAGAAAATTTACATAACATAACACATAACAAGAAATAAAATGATCAGCTGGGTTTAGGTGTAATAGATGTCTGTAGTTTCCGCTTATAAACAGATGGGGGACTGCGTTGGGCAAGAGAGAATGCGTGAGATGAGATTGTTAGTTTTTAGTATGTGGAAAAGAAAGCACGTCGTAATGCTCTTTCAATTCTGAGTGTTTTAGCATTATGAGATTTTTTTTTATTTCATTGAAGACAAGCAACTAAAATTCAAGGAATTACTCAGCGTTTTTTTGGGGGGGGGGGGGTACTAAAGGAAACAATTTTGAGAATTGTGTTTGAAGCGGAGCAATGAACTTGGAGTGAAGGTATCTTATTTAATTTCACAACTATTTCTATTTCATGAACTCTTAAGTGTGTTGATGCACAGGCCAATCTGACCTCACCAGCTGAGGACGCTTGCGTGCGACGGGACCAGCAGAAGGCGATGATGGTTGCTGGTTATTTATCCTTAACTGAAGCAAGCTGAACTAAAGCCAGCCTTGTAGGTTATCAGCTCTGTACCCATAAAACGCAGTGTAGAAATATGTATATGCAGAAGAATAGCGAGAGATGATTGGGTTTCACGGTGACGCTTGCATGGAAAATGAGCCCTACAGTACATTGCGTGTTCACGAGCAGACGCATGCAGGTCCTGTATCCGGTCCGTGTGACGGTTGTCGAGTAGCTCAGGACTGGATGTGCGACTTGTTGTCTTTTTTATTATTCACAATTTTAATTGATGTCAGTCTTTCTGCTTTTCATTTTGTATTGGCGCGTCTCTTAACTGTACAAACGCTGTGGGGACACTCTTTTGTTCTAAAGCTATTTTCCTTTTTTCCTCTGTAGTTTTAACAAATACATTTATTAAAATTTTGTAAAGTTTGAATATTTATATACCACATTTAACAATATTATAATCTTTGTCATTATTTTGATTTGGAATAGCATTTGTTTGTATAAATGTGATGAAGCCGTTGTTTGTCGATCTAGTTTAACACACACTCTGAATGTGTTGAGTAGGTTAAAGACTTATTTTATTGGGTTCAGCTCCAGTACTGACCCCAGATCAGTTTTGCTGTATCCACTGGCTCTAATAACAGCATTTTTAAACTCAAATTTTTTCTTTGTGTTGGCTTTGGAATCATCAATTTTTTAAATAAAATCTGAGACTTGTATCAAGTTTTCTGTGAGATTTATTGTGTTTAAAGGTAAATTAACCCATTTCTTTCATTCACAAATGTCACAAATCCGCTTTCTTTAAAATAATAGCATGTATTAAATATGTATGTAACATGTATAATTAAATATTTCTGTGTTTTTTAACAACTAAGACTTTGTTAAATTCAGCAAAATAGCAAGTTCCCTTTTTAAAACATTTCATTTAATATCTGGAAAACCCTTTTGAACTTGGTCAAAATCCTTAGTTCTTACATCAGTGCTATCAAAATAACAAATCATTGCTCACGAACAAGACCGGCCAAATGTTTATAACAAAATTTCAAAACTTTTGACTTTTCCAATGTCAAAAGTATGAAGTTAAACATTATAATGTGTATGTGAAATATATTCAGTGAATCTGTTTTATGCTAGAAGTTTTCTGGGGAAAAAATCCATATTATTCCCTGTGTAGTGTAGGATAATTCAGACCAAAATGCTTTTTTGCATAGTTGTGTTTGACACATGAAAACATCTCGGGTTACGTATGTAACTGTTGTTCCCTGAGAAGGGAACGAGACGCTGCGTCTCTCTTGCCATATTTCCTGCGTCCCTGTAACGCCGTCTTTGGCAGAACCTTTCAAAACACTTGATACTGAATTAATAAATGTATTGTAAGAACCCTTATGATGAAAAGAAATGGTAAGAAAGTTAAGATGAATTGACTTTTTTTAGTTTACTGACTTTATACAACAGATTTAGTTTAAGTGAAACTTGTATTCTGGAATTCTGCTGTTATTAGTTGAGTAATTGTTGATACTAGTAAAACTTTTATCAACAAAGGTAAAAATAAAAATGCATTAAAGTCATTGCTTTAGTTCAGTGGTGACTGAACTGAGATTTAAAAAAAAAGTAAAACTTTATGTATAAATAAATATATTTACGTTCTTATAACAATCGCATACCTGTTTCTGTGTGTGTGATGTCAGCGTCACTAAGCTGGTCACATGACCATCTTCATTTGTAATCTGCAAAGCATTGCTGTGACACTCAGTGATAAGACATCCAAAATAAAAACACCCTCATTCTCACACACACACAAACGCACACACACATAGTGTAAGAATATCACTAATACACACGCTTGTGTGTTTGTTAGAAATAAAGCCAGCTGATGTTTACTGGGTGTTTGTAGTAACGTTACAGCCTCACAGATGAGCCATGACACTTCCTGTCAAATAGTGAGCGAGGTTGCTGATAACTTCCTGTACACTTCAACAACTCAACATGGATGAGGAAGATCAGACTATCATGATGATTCATCAAATTAGCGTCACTAATGTTCAGAACAATATATTTAATTACATCACATAATCTGATGTAAAAAAAAAACATGTGACCCTGCCTGTAAAAGCCCAGCTAAAGTCATTTTTTGTTGTTTTCTACATACAATCATCCTACATAATGTAAAGAACATTTTGTAAAATATGTAAACTTGATGTCTTTAATATGAACTGATTGAAATCAATGCGAAATCAAACTTTGATGCTCCTAATCTCAAAACTGCATTATGACACTTTAACCTAGATTTCACATACAGGGTCACAATCACATATGATATTTCAGCAAATGACACAATCTCACTATATCAATATGGTTTTTCTGTGAAGAGATCATGCCATAACCTACAGAAGGTAAGTGGAGGAAATGATCTTCTTTTACTAGAGTTTAAAGTAAGACTGCTGCTGCTCAGATGCATATTGACGACTGAGAAAAACCTTAAATATATCAAGAGTATTGATTTGTTCAATCATTCATCCCTAAAGGGATCAATTATAGAGGATGATTGAATTGATACATTAGTGCACCGATAGATGAGAGGATAAATAAATAAAAGAGTGGATAAGTGGATGAATAAAAAAAGTGGATGGATGGGTGAATATATTAATAAACTGATGGGTGAATAGATGAGTGGCTGGATAGGTGAATAGATTAATAAATAGATGAAAGTATGGGTGAATAAATTAATGAATAAATGAGTGGATGGATGGATGAGTGAATGTCTGAATAGATGAGTGGATGGGTGAATAAATTAATGAATAGATGGATGGATGGGTAAATAGATGAATGAATAGAGAGTGGATGAGTGGATTAATGCAGTGGTTCTCAAACTGGGGTCCAGGGCCCCCAGGGGGGCCGCGAGACGGTGCCAGGGGGGCCCCAGTTTTATGACATTTTTATAAAATACATTAATTTATCATGAATTCTGTGAAATTAAACCTAAAAAAAATAAGGCAGCACTACTTTGTATAATTTAATGTTTTGTTTAATTAAAATGTGAAGTTTTAGAACTGTTTTTTGTCATAAATTTTCTTTGGGGGGGCCGCAAAGGATTAATGGATAAGGATGGATGGATGGATAGATTACTGTATGATAAGTAGATAGTACAAATAAATGAAGAAATGAACAGATTGATGAATTGATATGTTTGATAAGTGGATAGATGGGTGGATAAGTGGGCAGAGGAGAATTAATAGATAAAATATTTAATGAATTATTAAGTAGACTGATGGATAAAGAAGATTGAATGAGTGAATGAATTTAAAGTTGGATTAAAGGATGAATGAATGCCTTCAACAATATTTAGGTCCCTACAGTCACTTCATGCTTTAAGTGCACTATCTCTGGGGTGAATGTGTATGACATGACAGACAGGACACTTACAGTAAACACTCAACTGTTATAAAATAACCACTGACCTCCTGCAACCCTCGATCACGTGCCCATCCGAGCCCGTGTTTTGTAACGCCTCCCTCGCGAGTAGAGGACAATCGTGATATCGATGAGGATGATGATGGTGCGCTTCAGCGCGCATGCTCAGTGCGGTGACGCCGCGGCTGTAAGCGTGAGAGAGCGGCGCATTATTTGGCAGCGAGGCGTCGGAGCGGCGCGAGCGACAGCGGAGGGTTGCCCCGGGATTATCGTGGTGAATTACCGGTGGAAAGTGTGAGGAAGAGTCCCGGTACAAGGCGCAGAGTCTCCGCGAGCCGGTGAGTTTCTGAAAGAGTTTGTCCGGTCGCGAGCTGAGCTGCTCCTCTTCCTCTCTTCCTCACCGACCCGCGACGACACGCGCGCGCTTACAAAGTATCACGCGACTTTAAACACGATACAGTCTGTCGTTATATAAATATGAAACAATGATACACGCGATCCGACGCGACGATATATGTATGTGTGTGAAGCTTCCGATAACAACAAGAGTTTGTGATGTTTTCTCTCTCTCTCTCTCTCTCTCTCTCTCTCTCTCTCTCTCTCTCTCTCTCTCTCTCTCTCTCTCGAGTTAAGCAGGTTTAAGTTCATGTGAGTTTATCGTCTGAAAGTTTCTGTTAATGATTTTTTTATAGTCAAACTTTACTCTGTTAGAGTTGAGGTGAATGTACAGTAGAGTACAGTATAGTGAGACTGTGACACATACGTCTGAAGTGTTTTGATAGTGTGGTTGTGATGTTAATATGTTATAATTGTGATTATTGGGATGGCTCGTCTTAATGCAGTCGAGTCGTTGTGTCTCGGCTTACTTTAACCCGTCATGTTTGTCCAGGCTGCTGCTCTTCCTCATTCTCCTCATCATCATCCTCTTCCTCATCTTAAAGCGGCACGCGCAAATTTCCCTTTATTCATCTCTGCTGCCATTTATGAACTCGTGTTTAGCTTCAAAGTTTCATTCCCTGTCAGAATGACAGTGGACTCACATTTGGCACGCTTTCTCTCGCTCTCTCTCTCTCTGTGTGTGTGTGTGTGTGTGTGTGTGTGTGTGTGTGTGTGTGTGTGTGTGTGTGTGTGTGTGTGTACCATGATGTTAACATTTTGGTGTTTTGTGTGTGTTCTGGCATATGTTGTTTTCGTGTTTTCCCCTAAACCAATTGTCCTAAAACATAATAAATGGTATTTTTATCAATTACAAAGGGCAAAGGTTTTCTATGAGGGCTAGGGTTAGGGGTTGTGTAAGGAGAAGGGGATAAATATTATGTCATTATGTCTCCCATAAACCACACACTTTCATTGATGATACTAATATGCGCTTGTTGAAATAAAAAGTGAAGTGAAGGGGTTTTGCATCACATGACATGATGCTTAGAAGAGGTCACAACAGGAAGTCTCTTTTTTTTCTTTAAAACACTGTTTGAAAAAGGCACCATATATTCAGAATATTATTCAGTGCTAAAACCGTAGAATAAGACTGATTTTGCTCATGGGTAATTGACTGGTTTCATGTTGACAGGGCACAGCTTGTCCTCCGTCTTTTTAATGTTGCGATTGGTCTTTGTGTTTGGTTAATGATGTTCGTTCCCTCAACAACAGTTCTCAAGGGATTCACATCCACTTTGCTCTGTGGACATGAGAGACATGACTGCGGGTGCTCCACTCATCTCTCTTAGATGTATATTCAACATTCTTAACTTGTATTTATACCCATCACACTTACAAAAATAACATGGCTGCTTAAAACAGTTAAACTATGTTTACCACAAATAGGGCTGTCACGGTTATAAAAATTTGGGTGGCGGTTAATTGTCTAATAACTTAATACGATTATTACAATTAATTGCCTGTTTTAGGGCTTTCACAGTTATTACGATTAGTTGACCATTTTGTTTCTTTGACATTTAATTCCCATACTTTTGTTTTTGTTCATAACATAATTTTCACACATTGTTGTGATTATTTAAATTAAATCTTTTGCAAGGTTTACCTGGAAGTAAATATTAATACACATAACACATATTTAAAAGTAATCTGATACGATCTCGTTTATACAGGCGCTGCAGCTCCCCCTTGTGTTTTTTAAAGAGATGTGCAATCATTGCGGTGATCTGAAAACTATCGCAATGAGACGATTATTTAATCTTTGTGACAGCCCTAACCACAAAGTAATCCATTGTTGTAATCCACAGTAATCCATGGTTGCTACAAAAACCGTGGATAAAACATACTATAATAAAACCATGGTTTTGCCGTTGGTATTCAATATGCCAAAAAACATGGTTAATTGTTGTAAGGGTAGTTATCGGCTAAGTAATACATGGTTTAAAAATAAAGTTATTTATAGCCTGAAACAGGTATGAAATTTTTGGGGTGGTTTCCCGGACTGGGATTATCTGGGAAATTTAACTCGTTTTAACAAACATGCCTTACTAAAAACATCACTTGTGTGCATTTTGAGGCAGAACAAATGGCACTGATGTTTTTTATGATATGTCAGTGCAGGTTGTTTTCAGTTTGGACAGCTCTTACATTTATTTTAGTCTAGGACTAGTCTAATCCCTGTCCAGGAAACCAACCCTTAATGTAGTACAACTGGTGCAAATATGTAGATGCCAAATAGACTTAATTTTAACTTGCATTAAGTGGCATTAAAATAATAAAAAATTGGAATGTGTTAATTTGTAGTCAGTTTAATGTAAAACTAAATTGTATTGTACTGTATTCAGGGTGGGGATTTGCTGGAGGGGATGGGGGGTTTATCCTCCATCTGGTCTTTAGGTCCCTGCCTCTGATTCAGCCATAATTTATTTTCATAAATAAAAAAAATTTGAACCCCCCATGATTTGTTTACAAATCACATACTGACTGTATTGATCATAATCTGATCTCAAGTAATTTTCATAGAAAATATAGTCATTTGCTGGTTTGGTGCTGATGCGGGACGTGGACGGGTATAAAGATGGGATGCTGAGGTCACCTGAGAACATCAAAACTCTCCTCCTTTTTGTGATGTCAGTTTTTAAATGATGAACCTGTAATTAAAAATGCTTTCTGTGGGAATAAACAAAAACACCTGAAACACATGTTTTAACACACATGTCACAGTGGCAATGCAAAAACACCAGTCAAAGTCTTGTAATCGGAGGCATCTACAGTCATCTCTGTTGTTTTTCTGCTCTGGTAATCCCATTGTTCTGACTCACCTTCTACTACTATGTGTAAACCAGTGGGTGGGGCTAAAGAGGCAATGATGTAGAAATAAGTGATCTTCATCTTCTTTTGCAGAGGCAGTGTTTGGTCACACTATGACATCATACTTGCACACTGGATGGCATGAAGCGTTTTGGCTGCTTGGTTTTGATAAAACTTCCTCTTTAGTTCAATAACAGCGATGCCACGACGAGCGCCATTCTACTTTAGAAACAGTCTATATTTCTATTTACTTTTCTCAGGAAGTAAGCCTAGCATTGGATTCGTTGTGCCTTGATGCCTTCATGCCTTGGAATGCTGCCTCCGAAAGCAGCTTTCGGACGCAGCCAATGAAAGTTCTGCGCATTATGACTATTAATCATTAAACATGGATGAGGAAAGACTGATTAGATGTTAAAAAGCAGAAATATATAAGTAATCCCTCAAGGTACGCCATAAGAAGCAGAGGGATGCGTCTGTGTATGTGTGTGTGCTCAGCTGGAGTGCGAGAGACCCCAAAACAGAGCAAAACTCTTCTGATTGGCTGTGTTTTGTGATTGATTGCATCACTCTATTTTTTGTGTTAAGAAATGACAGTCTAATCGCTGAAATCATATTGCGTCACGACTAGTAAGGACACGGTGTAAGAGACAGAAAGCAACGTGAGCACACATGCAGGTCATGCTCAGTGTTTAGTTTAAGCCTGTAGGGTGGGTCATTACATCAGATGCTATAAATACACTGAGACACTTCCTGTGGGCTGCTGTGAGAGTGAGACAGACAGAGAGTCAGGCAGGTAGGCAGCGTGAGACAGGACTTTACACATCACTTAGCTCATTGTAGAGTTATGTTACTTCTATTCATCTCTTGCAAGAACTGAGTCACCTCTCATGAACCATGTTATGCCCTCTCTGGTCGAGTTTTAAGCTGCTTGCTGCAATGCATTCTGGGATTGTTTTTTGTAAAGGACACATGGGATCCTGTCTTAGAATTTGAGTGAAAGAAGCAAGCGCTCTTTTGGTGACAATAACAAGGATGTGGTTGACTTTGACGTCCTCGATTTGAGCGTATATAATGGTGCACATCTAGTTTACAAACCCCTGATGCTTGTATTTGTAGACTTTGCCCCATATCGTGGACACGACACATTTCGGATCAATTCAAATGTATTTCTAAAGCGCTTTTCACAGTTTTGCCTGGTTGCAAAGCTGCTTTACAGTAAATATATATTAGTACAGGCAGTAGAGGTATAAGGAAAAACAGAACCTATTATTTAATGCACACACCAAACCAACACTACTACATGCAGTTATGTAAACAAGGCAATTTTTGGATTGATTAGATAGACAGCATAATAGGAGAGGACAGGAAAGTAAAGGGTGGAGAGAGGGGTACGGGATCGGCAAAGGACCTGGAACCGGGTTGCAAACTCAGGTCGCTACAAGTGCATCTGCAGCATATGTTGATGAACTGCTCACTGCAGCATCGGCTTTCATCAAAACCTGAAGCAAACCCCGTGTGGTTAAAATTCGCAAAATGAAATAAAAAGAAATTAATTAGGTGTGAATTAAGTGCATCAAGTTGTTCGAGCGAATGACGATGGTATTGGTAACTAGTAACCAACAGTAAATAAAACAAGGCATGCTTAGAAAATGGAAACATGACTGTATTTAGGTACAGTTTGCAAGTTATTAATTTACTAGCAGTGCAGTTTGCAAAACTGTGCACGGAAGAAGGATTGCAGCATTTTTGATGCAGGCATTAGCAGCAAGGGCATTGTGATGACGTCGAGCCCCATATATGGTAAAGACAACGTTAGCTTTTATTCGCATTTACTTTTTTCACATAAGTCAAAAACCACCTCAAGCGTGCATATAGACGGTTTCATCGGAGGCACGTGCGCTGACGCGATACACATCTGGATCCGAACTTTACTTCTGGTTTCAGTTTTTTAATGGTCTGACTAGTTGCTAAACTGATCTCTTGAACAAATCTCTCATTGAAAATAACAAATGTTTTGGTTTCCTAGATAATCTATGTGTTGTTTTTTGCTGGTTATATAAATTAATTACGTTTAAAGAACTTATTCTTAGTGGAATTTACCAGAAGTTACGTGCGGATCACGACAGCCGCTTGTTTATGTTGTTACTGCTGAAACCGTCTATAAAAAAAACTTAATTCGCTGAAAAGTTTTGATGAAATTTGACATGTCCATCACTCATTTCTTATGTGATACTTCAAAATGCACATTAAATCAGTGTGATTGAAACCCAGCTTGTGTCTTGGAAATATTGGTTGCAATTTAACACTTTTTTTACAAAATTGCACTACGTACTCAATATGGATGGGTTAACGGGGTAAGGGTTAGGTTCGGGGCTCTTTGCTACACTTGCTTTTATAAAATCTATAACTGTGTAAACTTCATAAAGTTATATATCCTTCTACTAGAAGATCTTTGCATGTAAACTTAGATGTTTTATGCTGTGACAGTGTCAAGAGGTTTTTCTTGTTTCTTGCAGGTTGGGTGAGATTGAGCAGTTTGCCGTTTACTTGTTTGTTCAGGTATGTGTTGCATTCGGATTTAATGAAGCAGTCTGGCAAGTAAATCAGTCAGGAATAACAGCTGGTGTATTTGGTGTTGTCTCATTTTATTATTTGTTTAGTGGTGAGAGTGGTGCTAGTATGGAGTGGAGGGGTCTGGCCAGGTGTATGCGTTAGTCTGATCAGATGTGTGTAACACGACACCTTGCCTCCATTTTATCATCTGTAGCACAACGTTCATAATCTCACAGAGATCATCGGAGGCTCCGGTGGGCCGCAGACTCGTATTAACACCTGTTCCAGGGTCAGTTACGTTACGTTTCTTCTTACACTTGTTCTGGTCTTGAGGGTTGTTGGATGTCTGGAAAGAGTTTTGTGCAAAGGTGTATCAACAGTATAAAAGCTGATGAACCTGATTCTCTTGGCAATGTCGTGAAGTTTTTGGAGTGATTTATAAGAACTGGTTCCTCATGATGTGCTTTATAGTGAAAGCAGCAGATCTCTGAATATTTTGTGTGATATTTTGTTATATTGATGTTTGTGGATCCTCACAGAGCGAATGAGATGTGGCAACATGAGATTAATAAAATATTATAAACTACAATGAAAATGCAAGATTTTTGGGACAACACTTGCTCACAGTGATCCTGATGGCCGGATAAGCAGTTATGACTAAAGTTTGTTTTGTATTTCCTTCAGAACGGAATTGGGTTCACCCGATGAGCGGTGATGAGGGTTAACTCTGCCTTGTCCTGTCTGTCTTTTAGTCATGCACTTGCCGGTTTAAACCGGTTCTCAGGAAAGTGCTTTGTGTGCCCCATGGAATCCTGGGAAGGGTCATGTGTGACGCTGTGATGTCACAGGGTGGGAGAAAGAAAACGACTTTAGTCAGCTCCTCATTGTGTGTGTGCAGTAGTGTGATAAGAGTGTGTGTTTTCTCTTCTTACTGTAGGATGCTGTTACAGTTGTTGCTAGGCTTTGATGTGATTAATGGTTTTTAGTCGAACGGTTGCGCATAAGTCTCCAGATGATGATGTCAGCTGTCTGACCTCCTGTCGATCTGTCCCACTGTTAGACAGACACTGTTCTGTTATTTGGCTCATATTAATCTGAATGCCTTTCCTGTCAGTAGTCCTAATGGCGTTTTGAGTTTGGGCACAGCAACAATCAACATCTAACCCTAAAGGGCTCATTATAGTTGTGTGTAGGTGCTACAGCGTAGCCATATATACTTCTGTGTCGTCCTGCGGTGAAACAGCCAAAGAGGGGAGTGGACTCACAGACAGAGAGGAGGAAAACGCTTCTTGTGGGTGATTTGAGAGGACCAGCGGTGGTGGAGGGAAATGGACAGTTTGCCTGATGGGAGGGGTTTTAGTGGACCAATCACAGCACTTGCGGTCCACGTAGAATGGACACGTTGAATGGACAACGCAGAGCTCTGCACAGCCTATGCATAATCGAACACGTAAAACCTACGCATGACTATAAATTACACTTAACTTACCCATGCACCTGACGCACCTCACCAAGACACAGCAGCAGTGGCGGCTGGTGTTAAACAAAATTTGGGGGGGGGCATAAAAACTTGAAATTAAACTTTTAATCTAGTAATGCAGGTCTGTAAATATCCATTTATCAGGTGATACATATTATTATTGCTGAAAATGTTACTGTTGAAGTCAACTAAAGGACGGGATAAATGTATCATGATTCTGTTAACTTGAGTATAATGTGGGTTTATTATCAATAATGAACTAGGTACAGTAATCATTCTCACACACACACACACACAGTAAAGTTACCTAATCACAGACCAGTACGTTACAACAAAGTTGACCAAGCCACGGAAAATACCGGATTACCCGAGCATCATGTCCACGCAGAGCCAGCTCAAATGCGGCACAAAATGTTGCGCAATATATCACGCAGACTTTTAAACAGCAAACAGGGAAAACAATTTAAAAGCATATGACTTACATAGCATCCAGCTAACGTTAGCCAACTCTGTTTGCCATAAGTGCTGGAAAAGCACACAATGTAAGCTCGTCTGCGATGTAGCTTTCTTCTCTGGCCAACTTTAGGGGGGCGGCGCCCCCTATTGACCAGCCGTCACTGCACAGCGGACTCTAGATATCTTTACATGGCAAAATATTGTATTTTCTTAGTTTGTAGAGACACAGAACACAAGCGCTTTTAGCTTTGTAGAACTTAGGACTAAAGGGCGATTTATAGTCGTGTGTAAGTTCTACGCCGTAGCCTGTGCGTAGCTCTGCGTAGGCTGACGTGCACCTCGCAAAAATTTTAACAGCGCCTCAGTTCTACGCGGACCGCAAGCGCTGTGATTGGTCCACCAGAACCCCTCCCGTCAGGTAAAAAAACTGCGTCATAGGTATTTCTGTTTGTGACAGTGAAAACAACGATGAGCCAAGTTGAGGAGTGATTTAACTCAAGCTTTAACAAAAGTCGCTGTTTATTTACTTCCATCATTGCTGGTCTTCTTTGTGGGTTAACTTGCTAAACTGCTGCTTCTCTGACGGTCGCGCTGCTACTGTGGTTACACGCGTGGATACTGCCTACCAGCGGTTTGCGCGTGTGTTTGCACGTCGACACGGAGTACGACGCAAAAGTATACATGAAAACCGACGCGAACCTACGCCGCCGCGGCTACGCCGTAGGACCTACGCACGACTATAACGAGCCCTTAAGGGGTGGTTTCCCAGACAGGACCTGTCCAAGTCTAGTCCTAGTCTAAAATGCATGTTTGAGCTGCCTTAATAAAAAAATTACCATTATTGTTTTCTTGTAAGATATGTTTGTAAAAACTACTTAAATGTCCTAATATAACTAAAGCCTGGTTCTGGATTAATCTAAACCCTGCCTGGGAAACTGCCCATAAATGAGTGGATGAAAGAGTGAGGCAGTGAGCATGTGGATGAGTGAGGGAGTGGGCGAGTGTCTGTCCATTTTTCTCTCGTCTCACTCTTTTATAATCTCTAGAAATCACATGATTTGCAAGACACGAACCAATGACATTTGACCTTTCTGTCTCTGTTTGTCTCTCCCTCTGCTTCTGTCTGTCTCTGTCATTTGCTGTCTCTCTTTCTCTCTGTCTATCTCTTTCTCAGGTGCAGTGCAGCGATGTCGGAGGACTTGTCCCGGCAGACTCGCAGTCAGAAGCGTGCTCTGGAGAGGGAGTCGCTCTCTGTGGATGTGGACAGTAAGCGTCTAAAAGTTGAAACTGTGGACCAAGATGTCAGGACAGTGCTCGCCTCCAAATCCGAGACTTCCAGCCTCCTTAGTGGAGGGGAAGTGAAGGCCACCATCAAAGTGGAGGTGCAGACAGGAGACGAGCCCATGGACATGAGTACCAAGAAAACGTGAGGAATTTAAAGACGTAGCGAGGTCTTGTTTAATGCCTGAGCTTTGTAAATAAATGATGCTTACATATTTCTGTACTAAAAGATAAGACGCTTTAGTGAGTAGCAAGATAGTGAAGAAGCAGCAGGACATCAGTAGACTTTCAGTAATCGTCTGAGCTCCCTTTAAAGCTGAACTTTAATTTCCAGGCTTTTTAAACATTAACTTTCTTGTTTTAAACTGTCAGATTGAGTTAAGAGACACAGAAACTATATAAACATTTTAAAGGTTATACATCTGCTTTGTGAGGTGGTGAGATGGCACAATATCCTGTTTATGTGTGTGTGTAACAGGAAGTGAATGTGTTATTTTCTTGTCATCCATGTTCTATAAGTTTCTCAGATCTATAAATACTCAATGAGCTGTGTCCAAATCCCCCCCACCCCAAAGTTTCTCCATTTTCTCGTGGCACCTGAACGCTCACAAAATGAAGGCCATGTGTCACTAACAGGTTCCAGCCGGCCGGTTGTCATGGTTTCAGGGTAAGGGAGGGGGAGGGTGGCGTGTCACGTGATGTGTTTAGTTGGGTGATTAATCCACAGGACGAGTCGCATCTCCCTGATCCAAATCAAAACATGCTCTTGTAAAACTTGGAAAACCCGGGGAGCTTGTCATGGATATTTCTATAGAGAATTGCTATTGTTGTACTTAAACCTATCAATATGCTGTATTGATTAAGATACTGATTATTTTTCTCTCTCTCTCTCTCTCTCTCTCTCTCTCTCTCTCTCTCTCTGCAGTGAAATGAAGGGAGAACGGAGCCCCTTGTCGCCTGATGATGTCATTGTGCTGTCTGATAATGAGCCATCCAGTCCACACATGAACGGCGGGAATCACATTAAAGAGCTCGACACCCAGCTGCTCATGGTAAACAGTGTGCATGTTGTGTTGTTTACACACACACACACACACGAACTGAGAGTTTCTAATAGTACATTGTTATGCTTCAGAGTTGACATGCAACAATATTATCATACACAGAAAAAAGTCATATGTTTAATGTAAATATTGTGTGTGTATGTAGAGGAGCTCTTCACATGAACGTGAGCGTGTCATTAAACAACTGACTGAAGAGCTTCGATTGGAGGAGACTAAACTCATCCTGCTGAAGAAACTCAGACATGCTCAAATACAGAAGGACTCCAAGATACAGAAGGTACAGACACACACTCACTTATGGGGTCTTTTCATTGCATAGTACAGCTCGGTACGGCTCACTTTTGGAGGCTTTTCACTGTGTACAGGACCTAGTTCATGATCCTTTTTAGTACCACCTCAGTACCAAGCGAGCTGCACCGATAATAAAATGTGGTATGTAACACTGAACATCACTGATTGGTCAGAAGGAATCGTCTTTACCAACGTAACTGCTAAATGGCAGATTAGTTTAACCTTGTGTGTCATCGGGCAAACCAAGTAATGTTGTCATCTGTGCATTGTTGTACTCCCATTTTGGCAATGAAAAACATCCACATGCAGAGTTGTAAAAATACTACTTCATCGATGTGCACCATTGCTCTTGTGTTGTGTGTTTGTCTGTGTTGCATTTCCGATGTTGTCACAGCAGTAGAGGTGTAGCAACTATAACAATAACACCGTATCCTAACTAGACACAATATGATTCCAGTAATCAGCAGTTTGTATGTCCATACTGAATGCAAAAAGGGGCGTTGCACTACGCCATCAAACACAAAACACAGCCAATCAGAACAGTTTTTCTTTGTTTGCGTTTGTTCTGTTTTTTGCTCTCTTACAATGCAGCTGCAGAGCACAAGCACGCACACACACAGAAATGTTGCGTTATCCAATGCAGGTGGTTCTGACAAAAACTATGATTAAGGTGGGAAAATATATCTTTTATGGCGTATCTTTGCGTCTAGTTAGGATACGGTGCAAGTCCATAATCCCACCCCACCAACTCTAAAGTGGTTAAAAACTGCATTGGAAAAGCAAACCGAGCCGTGTCGTGTCAAGTCTAGTTGTACAGTCTGTTAAGCACATTTGGTTTATAGACGCACTACTTAATGGAGATTATGATCAATGACGTTCTGTTACTGTCAATCTTCTGAAATTATTTTATTCCTGTACAGTGATATATGTTTACTACTCGCTCATCTGCCAAAAAATTGTGAATATTCTCATTTGCTGGTGTTTAATCTGAACGTTTTCTGTCTTTTTTTTCTCCGAGCAGCCGATTGGATCTGTGCCATCCCCTCCTGTGAGAACTTCTGCTTCCAGTAAAACAGCTCAACCTGTGAGTCTGTGCGAATACACGTCACAACATCACACTTGCATCATGACATCACGAGTGGCTCATAACTTTCAACAAGTCAAACACATTACGACACAACACAGTTGTCTCACACATTGCACACATCACATTTGCATTAGATGTCACACACTCAACACACTTGTCTTAAATGCATTACATGCGTCACACATCCACACACGCATCCCACCCACAACACAGTCGTCTCATACGCATCTTATACACACATCATCACACATGCATCACAACTCGTGTCTCAATATAACGACTGGATCACACTTTTAACAAGGCACACAAATTACAACGCAACACAGTTGCCTTACACATCACACTTGCATCCACACATAAAACACACTTGTCTCAGATGCATCACACTCAAAACACTCGTCTTAAATGCATTACATGCTTCACACATGCATCACACCCACAACACAGTCGTCTCATACGCATCCACACATAAAACACACTTGTCTCAGATGCATCACACACAACATCACACTCAACACACTTGTCTTCAATGCATTACATGCTTCACACATCGCACACATGCATCACACCCACAACACAGTCAGCTCATATGCATCACATACACACATCATCACACATGCATCACAACTCGTGTCTCAATATTACGAGTGGATCACACTTTTATCAATGCACACAAATTACAAAACCACACAGTTGCCTCTTACATCACATTTGCATCCACACGTAAAACACACTTGTCTCAGTTGCATCACACACCTACATCACACTCAACACATCTACATCACAATCAACACACTTGTCTTTAATGCATTACATGCTCCACTCATCACACCCACAACACAGTCGTCTTATATGTATCACATACATGACATCATCACACATGCATCACAACTCGTGTCTCAATATAACGAGTGGATTACACTTTTAACAAGGCACACACATTACGACGCAACACAGTTGTCTCACACATCACACTTGCATCCTCACATAAAACACACTTGTCTTCAATGCATCACACATCTACATCACAATCAACACACTTGTCTTCAATGCATTACATGCTTCACACATCGCACACATGCATCACACTAAGAACACAGTCGGCTCATACGCATCACATACACACGTCATGACATCATCACAGATGTATTACAACTCGTGTTTCAATATTACACTTTTAACAAGACACACACATTACGACGCAACAGTCGTCTCACACATCACACTTGCATTAGATGTCACACATAAAACACACTTGTCTCAGATGCATCACACACCTACATAACACTCAACACACTTGTCTTCAATGCATTACATGCTTCACACATCACACACATGCATCACACCCAGAACACAGTCGTCTCATACGCATAACATACATGACATCATCACAGATGCATTAGACACATAAAACACACTTGTCTCAGATGCATCACACACTTACATCACACTCAACACACTTGTCTTTAATGCATTACATGCTTCACACATCGCACACATGCATCACACTAAGAACACAGTCGGCTCATACGCATCACATACACACATCATGACATCATCACAGATGTATTACAACTCGTGTTTCAATATTACACTTTTAACAAGGCACACAAATTACGACGCAACAGTCGTCTCACACATCACACTTGCATTAGATGTCACACATAAAACACACTTGTCTCAGATGCATCACACACCTACATAACACTCAACACACTTGTCTTCAATGCACAGAGGCGGACAGAGTACACAGCTTCATTACTTGAGTAAGAGTACAGTTACCCCTTGCTAAATTTTACTCAAGTACAAGTAAAAGTACTGCAGTCAGATGTCTACTCAAGTAAAAGTAAAAAGTACTTGTTTTTAAAAGTACTTGAGTATCAAGAGTACAAGAGTAAATTTTTAAATTTTGCATTACTACTGCCACAGTGCACATTGAACCACATGAGATGATTGACAGCTGTACAGCAAATGATAGAGCTCTGAGGTCAAATCTGACACAAATCAGGAGACACACATCTCACTCTGTTCGCTCTTTGAGCTCTTCAGATCGCATAATTCAGTGTAAAATGAATAGAAATCTTATTCTGTAAGACTAAATATTTTACTAACATGTGATAATTAATCATTATTTCTTAAAATATGCGCACCATTATACTAATAGCCCTGGCGGATTCTGTATATTTTATGTATTTGAATAAAAATAAACCGGAGAAGACGAGAATGAATGTTTGATGATTTCTATTCAAAATAACAAACGTTTCAGATTAATTATTTTGCACTCCTGGCATAAATTAAGAAATTAATGTCACTGCAAACCAGTTTAATAACAAACAGTGGTCAAATGTTGAAGCTGGAGTCTTAAACCTGTCTTGTGATGCTGAGTTTGTCCAGATCAAGTAAGATTGTGATGTTTTGAAGAGTAATGAATTTTGAACAACAATAATCCGGGATCACCAGTGATCCCTGCCGCTCTCAAGGGGTTGAATTTTTGTAAGCCGTTATGAAGCTCTGTTTGGTAAACACAGCAAACACTTAAAGGGAAAACTATCATTAACTTGTTTAGAAAATTAAAATAGTCTGGCGAGGTGGAGCCACGGGTTGTCACATTCCCAGGATAGACCTGCTGTGTCTTCATCCATTGTTTCGTCCATGATTTCTTCTCTTATCTAAATCTGACTATTGGGACTTTGGCGGAAAGCTGAAGGTGATAGCTGATATGCTGTCCCAATCAGTGGCGCCTGCACAATCCAATCACGTTTGAGAAAAGGGAAACAACAAATCGAGGGTTTCTGAGATTTTTCTTTTTTCCTTTTTTTTTAGAAGAAGTAACTGGTACTCACAGTTATGGATAGAAATGTAGTGGAGTAAAGAGTACAATATTTGCCTCTCAAATGTACTTAAGTAAAGTCATGAGTACTCCCCAAAAATAATACTTGAGTAAAGTACAGATCCCTCAAAATTGTACTTAAGTACTGTACTCAAGTAAATGTACTCCGTTACTGTCCGGCTCTGTCAATGCATTACATGCTTCACACATCACACACATGCATCACACCCAGAACACAGTCGTCTCATACGCATAACATACATGACATCATCACAGATGCATTAGACACATAAAACACACTTGTCTCAGATGCATCACACACTTACATCACACTCAACACACTTGTCTTTAATGCATTACATGCTTCACACATCGCACACATGCATCACACTAAGAACACAGTCGGCTCATACGCATCACATACACACATCATGACATCATCACAGATGTATTACAACTTGTGTTTCAATATTACACTTTTAACAAGAAACACACATTACGACGCAACACAGTCGTCTCACACATCACACTTGCATTAGATGTCACACATAAAACACACTTGTCTCAGATGCATCACACACCTACATAACACTCAACACACTTGTCTTAAATGCATTACATGCTTCACACATCACACACATGCATCACATTTACAACACATTTGCACACACATAACATATATGACATCACACATGCATCACATCTCTGGTCTCAATATAACATCAATATATTGCGTATTTTGGCTGCCTGTATCCATGTGTAAATATAACCCAAAGTGTTTACATTTGGGTTGACATGATCAAATTAAACCTCACAATATATAATGAATATAAACACTGGCCTGGAAATGAATGTAATGTGTCACCCAAGATCAGGTTTTGTGGAAAAGCTCATTGATCTAAAGTTAATGAATCTTGTTCAGCAGGTGATATCTGGTCGGGGTTCAGAAACAGCGACTCTTCCTCCGCTGGTGCGCGGTGGTCAGGTCTCCAAACATGGCGGTTCTCAGATCATAATGCCTCCACTGGTCAGAGGAGCTCAGGTGAGTAGTCTGCTCTCAGGATATGCAGTAAAGACCAAAGACTATGTAATGATTTAATGACATTCCTCCAACTGTCTGTGTGCTCGATAGCCCATCTCAGTGACGACACAGCAGATCGCCAGTCTCCGGCCACAGCAGCAGATCTCAGGCTCAGCTGCTCCACTACTGCTGGCTCACAGGGCATCTGTACCCAACGTCCAGGGCCACAAGATCATCCAGCCCGGTCTGATACACGTAACAAACGCCCCCAACGGCAGCCTGCTGGTCAGCATCAGTCAGGTGGGCTTCAGTTTCTCACATGTGCTCATTTTGCCACTGAGTAGGAAGGAGAGTCAGAAGTTTAAAAAGAGCACCAATTCACAATTATACAATTCCTTTGGTGTTTAAGTGCGTGTTAGTACATGTTAACAATATGCAAAAGGTACAAACCCCAAAGTAAACAATGACGCGAATTATCGGCTCTGACGTAAATCTCTTTTATTGGACTACAACTAACACACAGATTGTAGGCAACAATTTACTTCCTGTGATTGGTGATGTAGTAAAGACCGACATTATCATAATTCCTCCCGCTTTGGACTCAGCTTGTAAGTTGACTTCTGTTAGCATTGCATTGTGAGCGAATCTTTCAAACATGGTAAGGAGCGTCACATTTCCGGCTGACGTCAGAGTTATTCAGACCAATCACAACATATAGGTTAGCTGGCCAATCAGGGAGACAGAGCTTTTCAAATCGATGAGATGTGTACAAAATCAGTGCGTTTGAAATGTACGGTATGTGTTTTAACCATAAACCCACGCGAACACATTCCCACGGGTCCTTGAAATCTTTGAAAGTTTGTGAATCTGGGGGAAATAATTCAAGGCCCTGGGAAGTTTTTGAAAATATACATTCATAGATACAGGTCATTGAAAGTGCTTGAATCTATTTTATGCATCTATTTAATACATATTATTCTCTGTGTAGTGTAGGATAATATCATAAAATTTCTAGACTTAAGCACGCGTGCTAAACTGTTGGCTTTAAATGCTTATATCTTCTGTATGTGAATGTTGATTTATACCAAAATGCTTTTTTGCATAATTGTGTTTGACACATGAAAACATCTCGCGTTACGTACGTAACTGTTGCTCCCTGAGAAGGGAACGAGACGCTGCGTCTCCCTTGTCATACTGCCTGCGTCCCTGTAACGCCGTCTTTGGCAATATTTCAGATATCGATATACTTCCTGGCTCCCTGTCTTTGTCGTTAAAGACGGAGTCCACGATGTTTGAAAGCCAATGTTGATATTTGAAATCACCTAAACAAACACGCCCCAACCCCAATAGAATCTGGACCTTCTGTTGAAAGAACCGCCCCACACATACGCAACCCGGCAAGGATGTCGGTTAGTAGACACGCTCCTTACTGCTGATTGGCTATAAGTGTGTTTTGGTAGTCGGCCCGTCTCCTTTTCCAAAGCGTTTTTCAAACATCGTGGACTCCGCCTTTAAGCCTCACCATTGGTTGAATATTATATACACATTCAGACGCACTTACCCCTGGAGGCGTCCCTAAAGTGTCACCGCAGTGACGCAGCGCGAGTTCCCTCGAAAGAGAACTGTAACAATGTATCTTAAAAGGTAACACGATGTAACCTTGCTCCCACTTGAAATGTGTCCACACATTTAGTCCTTGAATTTGAGAGTATGGACCTGGAAAGTCCTTGAAAGGTCTTTGAATTTGAAGTTAACTAAGGTGTAGGAACCCTGCAAATACACAAAATGTTGTTTTTAGCAATAGAAAAGGGGCCCTTTAATGATCTTATTAATCCCTCACATGGTCACGGAAACGAGTTACATTTTGGTATGTGATGATCTACTCTGATGTAGTCGTTAGACTGATTCAGTCTTTCAATGAACCCCCCCACAATATTCAAATCCATCAGTTCATCCCCACCCCAATATTTTAAAGCCACCATGAAATGAAAGTAGTGATTGTCTTATTTTTCCCATGATGACGTATATCCGAGTGAAATGGCTTCTGAAATGAAAAAAGGTAGGGCGAGACTTAAATTCGTCCATGGAGAACTGATTGGATTGTTTAAAGTTGGGTCATGTTGCTAATCTCTGCAATATTTTTCTGGACTTCACTCACTTGCCATTAGACATGGGCTGGTTACCGGTTTCAAGGAATACTGAGGTTTCCGACAGTCAAGGTTTCAAAACCACTGAAATGTTGTGTGATACCGTCTCCAAGGTATGAGTGGTGTTTATACAAAATTCATTAAATCATTAAGTCATGTGATTGATTTGATGTTTACATTTCTTATACATTATGAAAATATAATATATCTTTTTAAAAGCATATTATAATTTTAATGCTTTATTTTTACCTGGCGTTTGAAAATAACACATTTTAGTGTTGCAATGACAATACCGCAACAACGTGAAACCATGGTATTTTTGCTAAAGGTTATCATACCGCCATACCATATGACCGGAAGTAAAGAGAGATCTTTTTGATTTACATTTTTGAGTAAAGATTATGAGGGCACGTTATTTTTAACGGATCATAACAGAAGCTGACAGAAGCCATTTGTAAAAAAAACAACAACAACACAATATTCCAAAACAAAAAGTTTCAATTTCATTGCGACATTAACATAAAAATCACAGTAGATCAAATGAAAAATATGTAGAATTCATTTATTTTGTATCGATACATTTATTACTATTCAAATAGGAGAGTTGAACCCTCATTGAACCGATTGGTAACGCCCACCAAAGCGGCATCATCATCCTATATGGGGAGGCTGCAGACCTGGAGCCGGTAGATCTACGCCCCTGGCAGTTTTACGCCCCTGGCAGTTTTGCGCCCCTGTTGCTTCTCATGCGTTCAGTAGGGGGAGAGGGAAATACAACTACGATACTAGCCTATTTAAACAACCGTTCATGAGAACTATTGATTAATTTTACACATTTAAACGAAAATTGTTTACAGTGTATACTGCAGTCTGCACACTACGGAAAAATCTATATAGTCCAGGTCTGGTCATCTTGGTTTTTATTATTGGAGATAAAAATAAGGATCATGGTTTAAATAATTTTGCATCATGATACGAGTGTATATTAGCGTGTTTTCCTGTGGCATTTGAAATCGATTGAACCCGGAAGCGGCGCATGATGACGTCACACTTAACTATTTATATTTATTTATTTATAAACTGTTTTTATATACAAGAGACTGGCTGATATGATGTTGTGATTTTATATTAAGTTACATTTAGATATTAACCATATTTAGGCCATTAGACATAAAGTACTGTAATCATATGGATCCTAAATGCTGTACAATTCACAATAGGTCGTCATACAGCTACAAAACATGTCCTACATAGCATTTTATGAAGACAAACACACTGTAACTTTTCTAAAATTCCAAGGGTCATTTAAAAGAAAGAGACAATATTGTGGATCACAAATTTTTTTATTAACATCATGACTTGGTTATTTCTTAATGACTCCTGTAGATGACTCTCCTATGGTTTGCCACTCTTTGAATGTTTTTTTTATCCTGCTATCAAAGTGCTCTCGCTCACTAATAAAAATAAATAAAGCAAAGGTTGAATAGTGTTAGAAACAATGGTTACTTATAATTAATGGCAGTATATCGCATCAATCGTTTATAAATAATAAATGTATCATTATAATACAATCAACCACAATTACTTTAGCAGATTATTTAACATACCTCAATTCGTATCGCTTCAAGAAGGTCTGCTGCTATGATACGGTCTGCTGTTTTGATATATGACTAGGCTCATATACTAATATACAGCCTCCCCCTACTGGACGCACGAGGAACAACAGGGGCGTTAAACTGTCAGGGGCGTAAAACTGTCAGGGGAGTAGATCTACCGGCTCCAGGTCTGCAGCCTCCCCCTACTCTCATCATCAGCAACACAACATGAGGTGAGGCTTTGGTTGATCATACTGGAGAGCACGTGTAGCACCAAAATGAAGCGAAGCACTGCCCATCAGCCGACTTTATTAAACTACTGGGTAAAGAATAAAACAAGTACTGAGGAGGAGGTATGAGAATATTGTGAAATAGCTAAATACACCCCACATGTATTTTAGCTAGCTAACTAATTCGTTAGTATAACATTAAAACAGCATTATGTTATGTTCATTCATTTATCAAAAGTGTCTGTAATTATGATTGACAAAATTATTCACATCGCTGTTTTGTTCCTCAATTAATCAGACTTTTAAACGAGTTGGCTGAATGAACGATTGAAGTGTCTCACGCATTAAAACAGCAAACCGCTGCCGCCTATAGGCGCTTTTAATATTTACTTTTTTTTTTCAAGAGCTAATGTGTTTCCCTTTCAAAAAATTAAAGTGCAATCTTAAAATAAATGTTCCCTTTCATATTTGTTGAATTTGTAATCAGTTATAAAACGATGGATAGATGGAACTACTTTATAGGTGTGCATTTACTGAAAAATAATGCACACCCTCAGAATGTTTGTCAGCCAATCAGAAAGAAGCATTCAACAGCTTCATGGTATAACCTAAAATAACAACACTGTCATATATCATATATGTGTCTAATGCTTTGTTATTTGCAGACCACAGCTGCAAACCTGAAACCGGCATCTGCACCGTCGCAGTCGAGCACGTCGAATGTCACAGATACTCCGGCCAGTCGTCAGGCGGCGATGAAACTGGCGCTGCGCAAACAGTTGGAGAAGACTCTACTGGAGATTCCTTCACCCAAACCACCAGCGGGCGAATTTAACTTTCTTCCCTCAGCAGCTAATAATGAGTTCATCTACCTGCTCGGGCTGGAGGAGGTGGTGCAGAACCTTCTGGATTCAATGGGCCGAGGTAGAGCTCACCTTAATTTAATTTAAGTTTCTTTCTTAATTACATTTATAAAACTTCTATGAGTTTCTTTAAAGGGTCATAGTGAGTGCAGACACCGGTGTTTATGCTCTTCTAACCAACTTTAAAACGAGATATTTGTTTTACAGGCAAACAGGGTCTGTACGCCGGGTTAGGGGCCACTTCTGAAGAGCCGTTCTGCTGCAGTCAATGTAAGACTGACTTCACCTGTCGCTGGCGCAAAGGCAAGGGCGGAGTGTTCATTTGTGAGCAGTGCATGTCCACCAATCAGAAGAAGGTCGTGAAGACCGAGCACACCAGTCGGCTGAAGTCGGCGTTTGTTAAAGCTCTTCAACAAGAGCAAGAGATTCTTTCAAAGACTCCCATGTCTTCATCATCATCATCATCATCCCCAGCTCACGGGATGAAGGTGGATCAGAGCAAAGCACGCTCTTCGCCTTCGGTTCAGCAGACGCACAGCAGGCCCAGCCAGTCAGTCAACCGCCACCTCGTCTCCATCAAACAGGTCATTCATTATAATTTTTGCCGAAAGATATTTCTCTACATTTATAAATCCTTCTGTGACTAAAGAGCTTAACGCGTACCACTCGTGTTTCTTCTCAGAATCCAGTGCAGCTCGCCCGTAGCGTGCAGCCATCCGTGACCGCCATTCGTGGGGTTCCTCACTCTTCCTCGGCGTCCTCTCAACTGCGCAACGCTGTGGCGGCCGCAGCGCTGGTCAACAGGCCAGGTAAGCATGCAGCGCATCAGGGGTCAAAGGTCAGCAGCAGTGACAGTAAGAGGAAATCTGACCCCACGACCTCCAGCTGGAGGAAGCAGATCAGCGTTACACCAGGTAGATTCTGAACTGAACACATGGGCACTGAGAATTACACCTGATCTGTGTGTGTATGTGTTTGTGTACCCACTTTATATTTCGGAGACAAATTTGAGCCTGTCAAACATGTTTTTTGTTAGTGTTAGGTTATAGTGTTTATAATTAGGACAATATAAGTGCCAGTGCGATTTATGATTTGTAGGAATCTGCACATGAAATAAATTCTTGATTCTGTATTAGATCTATAAATAAACATTTGTGTTTAAATGCAACACATAAAATGATGCTAGGTGATGTTCATGTCAAATGTCTTATTCTTTGTATGATCGCAGGTGTGACCATGGCCTATGTGAATCCCAGCCTGTCTGTTCATAAGAGCTCCTCGTCATCATCATCATCATCAGTGGAGCGTCAGAGAGAATATCTCTTAGACATGATCCCATCACGCTCCGTGTCACAGACCGCAAATACGTGGAAGTGATCCTCAATTTCATCGATCGCCTGGAACTTCACAGTCTTGAATCTAGAACTTTCCCATGAGATTCTAGAACTGAGAACTTAAAAAGATACAATGATTCAGTGGTTTTCAAACTTCATTATAGCCATATTCATTTGCTTCACTCAATATTAATAGCTTGATTTGATGAATAAAGATCACAGTGTTAAAGGGCTGCTGCTGTGAGAGTCAGATGGTAATGGATGGAAAGCTTTAAACCGGCATTGACGCTCACGCGAATGATTTGCCTTTAAAGAAACAATCAGGAGTCATTTTAATTCCCATCAGGAGAAACACACAGTCATTTGTTATTGACCTGCGCAGGTCTTTATTACTTTTGTTCTTAAAAATATGAAAAGTTTTCATGAAGAAGAGTTAAGTTAAAACTGTTAAATGCAAACTAAAGACGGATTCTTTTGGATTTTTGACTTTTGTGTTTGATTTTCATTGTGTTTGACTGTAACTGTAGCTGTGTGAACTTCAATGTTTTTGTTCAATTAAAACCCATATATGCCTTTACCTGACGCTTCAGTGCTGGAATCACATTTGACCCAAACCCAATAATTATGTTTGTGGATATGTTGTCCAAACAAGTTTGCTTAGATGAGCCGTTTTATTCTTGTCATTCAAATGGTTCATTGTTTCAAAAAAGCGAAATTGGCCTTTGAATGTTTGACTATCTGATTTCTCTGACAGTTTTGTTTGTTCAGAGTTTCAAATGTTTGTCACTCATTTTTGCAGCCATCAAGGATTATATTATTAGGCAAGAACTTCCTGAAAAACAGATTTATTTGCCTTGTTAAGAATCAGAGTTTATTCCATTAATAATTGGTTTAAAAGGTATTGTTATTATTATTTTTATTGTTTGGAGAATATTGTCAATAGTAGGTCAGTTGTGTTGAAGCTGAAACAGCTGATATCACATTGATGGCTTTCTGCAGTCATGTATTAGGCCTAAGTGATGTTACGGTATGCTTGATTCACTTTTGTTCACAGTTCTAATAAAAAATAATTAAACAGACCATTTCAACCCTTTCATTCTTTTTCAGGCATTAAAATTTGTGTATAAGAAATCAAGATCTGATGTTTAATGTTGTATGCAGAGGTGTAAAGTACTCAAGTATTTTTACTTTGTTTTCTCAAGTATGTGTACTTTATCTGTGTGTTTTTCTTGCCTTTTACTTCACTACATTCTGATGCATAACTTTATACTTTTTACTCGACTATCAAGTTAAATACATTAAAATCTAGTACTAACTTATGTATAATTTTATATTTACTTGAGTAAATTACTCAAGTACTAGATTTTTTACGTAACTTAGAATTAAAAAGTTTGATATTATGCTTTAAAATGTATTAAAGTAAAAGAAAAACACACATATAAGCTTCTGCATGGTAAATTCTGTCACGTTCCCGAAATTGACCAATGATAAATCTTTTTTATTACAATATTTTGCATTATAATTATGTAATATGCGCATGTCCTGTTAGGTTAGTAAAACACTGAAGGGGGCGCTGGAGAGTCGCGCCGCATTACATTCACTCAGCCGAAGAAGAGTCGCTTAGGCCGAACAACACAGCCGAAGAAGAGTCGCTGTCGGTCGGTCGGTAGTTGGGGAAGATGGCGGCGTCCAAGGTGAAGCAGGACATGCCTCCAACTGGAGGCTACGGTCCCATCGATTACCGCAGAAACCTCCCGCGTCGGGGACTGTCCGGTACGTGCAGATATAATCGGATAATTTATAAAACATGCAGACTATTCATAAAGATTCGTTAGCATCTCGATATCCCACAGCCGAGACGTCAGTATGCATTTACCAGTCACAAAAACACCATCTGTACCTTTCAAATCTGCTTATAGATTCAAACAAACATATTTATATAAACATGTTATTTAGGTTATACTTAATCGGGTTGTCTGAATCAGTTTATATTTGAATGTTACGAAGTTGTGTTAGCACACAAGCTAGCTGTGTTTATTTATTATTATTGATCGAGTAACGTTAGTTTAACCAAACTATCGGGTGCTTTAACTCTTATAATAGTAAATGTTTATAGTGAACAATAGTAACGTCTCATCTGTCAGTGTATTAAAGTAAAGCCGCTACTGGTACTCCTGTGTGTTTTATGTGGACACCGGGGCTAAGTTAGTTGTCAAACTAGTTGAAGTTACTGTACAGTGTACCTCATCATGTACACCGTTATTGCCCCCAAAAATACAGTTTGTTGAACACCCGTTGACCTTTTGTGACCTATTTAAGTGTTAACAGCAATGAAACTATAAAGAAACCCAAATGAGTATAAATACCAATTTCTGTACCTAGTGTTTTAAATTCATATTTCCTGAGATTTAAACATGTTTAGAGCTGTCTTGAGATCGACACACGTGTGATGCTGTAATGTATTTTTGATTAATTGTGTATGACGTCATATTTATATACACAGAACATCCCTGCGGTACATAACACATTTTTTAAATTAAATTGATTAAAATTCTTTAGATTTGACAGTAAATTACTCAAAATGACTGATTTGCTTCTGTTTCAAAATGCATCAGTCTTTCTGTCTATCATTGGTTAAAGCAGTTGTGCGTTTGTGTGCAGGTTACAGTATGTTTGGTATTGGAATGGGAATCATGCTGTTTGGATACTGGAGGCTTTTTAAATGGAACAGAGAGAGAAGGTGAGTATTCAAGATATTCATTTGAAGGTTTGTGATTCATGTGTGAAGATATGTGAAAGATTTTATCTTTCTATGGCAGGCGTCTGCACATTGAGGATTTAGAGGCTCGGATCGCTTTACTTCCCTTGTTGCAGGCAGAGCAGGACCGCAGGTGGGTAACACGGCATGTTAGGGTTAATTCACACTGATCCAACAAACTTGTTCATTCTAAATACAACAGCGAACTGTCAAATCAGTGTGAATTAGCCTTTATATAATCATGAATATTGATGAAGATTAATTCATTTACAAACCTGAGTGCAAGTTTTTTAATCTGTTTTGTCTGTTGTTCTCCTGTAGCACGTTACGGATGCTCCGTGAGAACCTAGAAGAGGAATCTGTCATCATGAAGGATGTTCCTGACTGGAAGGTAACTTCTGAACGACACATCACTCTGAGTTGTAGTATAACATATGTATATGAATTCAATATATGAACTGCTTGAAAGTGTTTTTGTTTATCTGCGTTATGTAAAGTGTTCAGAAATGTCATTCACGTGTTTGTATAGGTCGGTGAGAACATGTTTCACACAGATCGTTGGGTCACCCCGCTCACAGAAGAGCTTTATAACCTTCGACCTCGAGAGCAGTTGCTTCATAAGAAGTTTGGCTTCCTGTGGTACGTGTAGACACCAGCATGCCCAGTGATAACCAGCATCCGATCGATGTGAGACGTCATGTGCATATTGTTTCTTTCTGGGGTTGCGCTGTTCACGTTGTAAATGTTAAAGTATTAAATATCTTTTCTTTACTTCTGAAATGTCTCTTTTCTCTCATTTAAACTGCAGTAGGGCACATGTTTTACACACACCATAAAATCTTCTCCAACACCAAAACAGTTGCTATTTAATTATAAGACACTTAATTATATTGAATTTAATACAGTCAGATTTATTTTGATAAAACAGTGTTTTTCTTCACTGAATACGTACCTGTACATGAACCTAATGTGACATTATAACGTTTTGTAGCTAGATATCAATTATGTCACAATAAGAAATATCAGGTTTTGTTTTATTTAGAGCTTCAATTGGAGACTGACGTCAGTTCACACACAGGTGAAGTTCAGGGCATTAACTGTGATCATATTTCACTAACAGGACTTCATTTTCAACACTATGTCTATTGTCAGTTCTTAAGTATTTATTTACATTTTCCAAGCATCTGTACTTTATCAGTGTTTGTCTTGGGAAATGTTTACTTCACTACATTATAAACCAAAGAATCATACTGTTTACTCCTTTATATTGCATATTAAAATGTATTTAATACCTAATAACATTAAACTTAATTAAAAGTAAGAAAGTACTAGATGTTCGATGTACTTAAATATTAAATGCAAAACAAAATATTATATTGAGATATTGTGCTTTAGAATGTATCTTTTTCAAAGAAAAACACGGATAAAATATGAATACTTGAGAAAAATACTTCACTACTGTCCTCTGCTTTAAATACTTAAAACATGTTTCTTATAAATGTACTTTACTTACTTGTACTTTACTTGCGTAACTTCAAATGGGTCATATTATTAGACTTTTAAAGTTTTAGCTCAAAATTCCCCAAATATATTTTATTATGGCATGTTAAAATTGCCACTTTGTAAGTGTGAGCAAAAATGTGCCATTTTTTGGGTGTGTCCTTTAAAATGCAAATAGGCTGATGAAATGCAAACACTGATCACAATGATGGTGGTTTGTTGAAATTGAAACTTAGTTGTGCTGTCAATTTTCTCTCTGTTTCTCTCAATTATCTCTGTACTAAATGGCAGTGTCTGGTTGGATAGTGCAGATTAAGGGGTGTTATTATTGTAATTAGACTCGCTACCTACAGTGTACGTCACAAAATAGGCAAAATCTGAATGACCTATTTTGTTAAGCACTTGCAAGTTACTGGGTTGATCTTTTTCATGTTTTGTATATTGATAAAAGCACTGGGACCCAATTATAGCACTTAAACATGGAAAAAGTCTGATTTATTAACAGTGATAGGAAAATTAAAATGTAGAAGGCTATAAAAATGCAGAATACTACTGTAGTATGTATCATAGATCTGCGATAGTGACAGTTTAGTGTCAATAGTCAGGCTCCGCCTACTTCAGCTAATGAACAGACCCCTCCTGCTCTTCTGGGTTTTTGAGCTGATGTATCAAAACTTAATCTCGCATCATTACAGAGAAACGGTTTCATCATCTGATCTGAGCTAGAAGTGAATTTATTACAGAAACATTTGAATCGTTGAAGATGAATCGAGTGAATCAAGATTGCGTGGAACCGCTCCGATATCTCAGGTAAGACACATCTGTACTTTAATCCCCTGATGAAAAAGTTCACTAAAATACACTAAGTAAATGTACTATTTACATGCACAAATTTTGTTCTTAATATACAAAAACGTAGTCATTCCTAAAATGAACTTAAAAACATAAGTGTACTAAACTGTGCTATTTTTTTAATACACTAAAAAGAATTTTCGTATTTAGTATACTTTATTCAAGTGCACTAATGCACTACTGAAGTAGGACTTTAATTAGTATTTTTGCAATGTATAACTTTTAGACTCTTATTTAGCACAAAAATGTACTTTAAATGGGTCCACATTTTTAAAACCACAACAGTTTATTATCTCTGAGATTATTTGAAATGGAATCACCACACTGTAAATGAAGTTTATATGATGAAGAAAAGTGACATATATTACATTCATAAATGTACATTTTAAAAGCAAATCCTTTTTTATTTATTATTTTCATAAAAAGTTTTGACACAAATGTGAATTCTATAAGGAAATCTACATTTTCAGTTCCATAAGACAGTTGCATGGTGTATATAAGATTGTATAATAGGCTTTATTAAGATAAAAGTTTGTCTTCTATTTGAAAATGTTGTATCTGTAAATAATATTAATAAAAAAATTGGCAAAGAGAAGTTGGAAAAGGAAGATGGATGAACTCATCTCTACTTGACTCATGTCTGCTCACGAGTAGCTCTGCACTTGTGTGTATTTCTGTGTATTAGACTGAGGTTTGGGATTAAATCAGATTAGATAAGAGTCTGTGTTTAACAGCACCGGTTCTTTTGGGCAGAAGAATGGAACAATTCAGTTTGGACCAGTTTTGCACATTAAACAAACCAGGTTTTGTTTTATCGAGACTTCTGTAACTGCCCACTTCACAGCCAGAGTCACAACTTAACCTCTTCAAACCTTTATCAGTCAGATGAATGGTGTATCTTTGCTGTCTGCAGAGACCCCAGAGCCACACAAGCTGCTCAGTCCAAACTGTGCTGGATTGTGATGCAGTCGATTTTGATTTGTGTGCCTTACAGCTCTTTAGCTACTTTACTCATGAAACATAAAATAATAACTTTTTGATCTTAATGCAGCTCATGTCCATACAACAACAGTTTATTAAAGTGCACTAGTGCCGCCTGTTCTGTTGTTAAATCAATTGCCTACATGAGATCAGGAACTGCCGAGGGTTCTTGTCAGGGAACCGGTATCGACCCAGATAAGCTAAATGTCAAATAGATCAGGGCAGGTGTTCTTCCTCTGACAGGTGTTCAGTGTGGGGATTATCTTTATGTAACCTTACAGTAATTTCACAGAATAGATGCAGTGTTTCATCCCAGTAAAGTTGACTTTTTGTAGTGCTGATGTGTTTTTAGAGATATTTTTGGCTGTTCTTTTACAGTAAAGAGGAGGCGGTATCCATGGAGACAGAGTTGCTAAGGGATTATCGTTTTGGACGGGAACAGTTGGCAGAGTTATTGGGACACGCGTGTGCAGTTGCCATCACTAAGATTTTCTGCACTTTTGAAGTGTTTTTTACAAAATAAACCAACACTTTGGGGTGGTTTCCCGGACAGGGATTAATTTAAACCAGGACTAGGCCTTAGTTTAAGTAGGAAATATAACTAGTTGTAACAAACATGCCTTACTACAAACATTACTTTTGAGGCAAAACAAAAGCCACTGATGTATTTTAAGATATGTCAGTGCAAGTTGCTTTTAGTTTGCACGGCTCTACATTTACTTTAATCTAGGACTAGTCTAATCCCTGTCCAGGAAACCGCACCTTTAACTACACTTAGTAAATGTACTATTTTCACAAACTAGTTTTGTAGCCTACTTAATATACAAAAAAATCAAGTTTAACTGTGGTATTTAAAATATTTTTTTAATACAAATAACAATATAACGTTTATTTGCAATGTATATTTGTGTATAACTTTTTTTTTACAAATGTATTTGCTGCTATTTAAGTATATTTTAGTACATTCAAGTACACTTTTTACCTTGGATAACATAAAACTCAGGCACCATGCACAGAACATCATAACACCATATTCTCAGTTGGACACACGTACATGTGAGCTTCACACCAGAAGAGTTTTACTGGCAGTGAAGATGTTTCACGGTTTATTATCATTTTGTGCAGATTTTCCCGCTGTCCTCACTGGAGAAACGTCAGCCAACCTTGCTCGTGCTCTGTGGACCGGGTCAGAACGGCTGCGTTGGGCTTGTGTGCGCGCGATATTTGCGCTTATTTGTAGGTAACTTATACATCTCAGGACACAACATGTGCTTATAGAGTTAGATTTAAGACAGGTGTGTATTTTACAGGAATATAATCCGACTGTGTTCTGCCATGAGCGCTCACGGGACGCTTTACACCAGGACCTCACAGTCCAGTGTGAAAAGATGGACCTTCCCTTCCTGTCCTACCTGCCCGCCGAGGTGGCGTCATCGTAATGCTGTTATAAACATTTTCAGCTCATCAGTTCACTTTTTATAAAGAATATAAAGTGGAAATGTTTTTGTTCTCTCGTTGTTAAAGGTCCAACTGGTTAATGACGCCTATAATCTGGTTGTGGACGCGGTTCTGGGTCCAGAAACTGAACCAGAGACTGAGGCGCTCACGAGCGCTCTGCAGGCGATGCGAGGAGTTAAAATCCCTGTCGTCAGCCTCGATATTCCCTCGGGTAACCGAACACTATTAAAACAGCTTTCACTTAACTTAACTTAGTAAAATGTCCCAGTGACTGTAGTTTACCGTCACATATGTGTAAGTGTTTTCAGGATAGAGCAGTTGTGTGTTTGTAGTATACTGTGCATCTTCCTGCATGGCTTGCAAACTGCTGGTTGCGTTCCTCTCCAAATATGTATTGCCTTCCCACAGATTGGCTCCGATGTGCTTCATTGCACGAGTGTCCACTAACGTTACTAGCCTACTAACCCCTTGATCAAATTGTGCGAAGACTGCGCGCGATTTCATGCGCTACTGCGCAGACCGTTCGGTTTATGACGTCAAGGTAGCGCGAGATCAATTAGAAAACTGCCCGCATCGAGCGAGTTGCTGTTGTGACAACACAATCGAGGTGCACTCAGATCTATGGAGCAGTTGAAGTGTAGATGGGGAACAGAATCCCCATGTCCAAATCGAGGGAACGAGGATCTGTACATTTAAACTTTCCTCGTACACTTCACGAACTGAAACGCACTTCAAAATGGCGGCGGATTCCCTGAGCGGAAGTTACCGAGTGGGTGTAACGCACCCATGTCTGTATACCACAATGCAATACACCTTACTTTACCTTGATAATAAATACCAAAAAGTGTAAAATTTCTCATCTACTCAGTTAGATCAGATTGCTAATTAATATTACACGTTTTAACTTGAGATAAGTGTACAACTCCCATTGATTTAAGTGTATTAAGGTTAATCTTGAATTAGACATACTAAACAATAGTAGTCAGTCACTGTCTTCCAAAGAACAATCTCATTTCAAGAGTAAAAACTCAATGATCTTATTTAACCATGTTTTTAAACTGCAGGTTGGGAATCTGATGACAGCAACACAGACCAAATCAATCCGGCTCTTCTCATTTCTCTGATCACACCAAAGAGATGTGCTCAGAGTTTCTCTGGACCTCACTTCCTGGCTGGACGCTTTCTGCCCTACGACATCCAGAAGAAGTACCAGCTAAATCTGCCCAAGTTTGCTGGGACAGATTGTGTTGTTGAATTGTGATCTGTGCAACTTATTTCAACTGTTGTAATGCATAGACATTAAAATTAATCAGAAGACAAACAAGTGAAATAAACTTGTTTTATTGTGGAATTAAAAAGTATTTAGTAAATGTGACAAACTCAAACAAATCACTTCCATCACACTTACAAGCTTAAAACTAGTCTAATCGGTGTTCACTGGTTTAAAACAAAAACAAATCCACACTCAATTGTATAATGAGTGCTAATTTGATTTTGCTGGTAGTTTATAGATTATGGTAGAACTTGGGACGTTCCTCAACATCACAATTTTCAGACCAAAACCATCCAACTGCTAAATGACAACAAGTGACAATCTTTTCACTGCTTTCCTCCATCAACTGTGCTCGGTGTTCAAAGAATCGGTCCACACCCGAAACACTGGACAAATAAAAAACAAACATATTAGATACTTTGTAGATCACACCACATATTAAAAGAATTTCACTGACATCAGCAAACTGTGGAAACGAATACAAACCTCTGGATGGATTTCTGCGGATGAACATCCTTCAACAGGGCTCAATATTCTGGAAACATGTTGCAGCTTTCAACAACTTAACCTAAACAAATCAAAATGAACACCATGAATAGATAAACCAATCAAAAGCAGGAACAAAAATAAATGCAGAAACTAGTTATATAGTTATCTTTTGGTCATATAGAGTAGAAAGTGCTACATCAAACAGTAAATGCATTTAAAAACTGAACTATATTCATGAAAAAAAGCTGTGCAGAGCAATTGGCCAAACTCCTAGAGGATTCAGTATACACATGGATGTTACAATGGACTGGGCAATTTAAATTTCTGACGTCCCACGCCAGCAAAACAAACGGGTGGAGATGCCAGACTGCAATGTCCAGGTGCACATTTGACTGAAACATTTTTAACATTTGCGAAGGTGATGTGGGGGAATTGCTTAGCTCTGTGAGTTACAACTAAAACTCAGTCTGAAGAAATGAACAGGAGAACAAAGGAAGATTACCTCACGGACACAGGGCTATTGTATCTCCGTACATGAACTAGCCCAGAGAGAAGCAGCCAGCTTTTTCTGAGCAACAGGAATCACTTCAGTAGATGCAACACGTCAAGCTCCCAGGACGCGTTTGAGAAAAATCACATTATATAGAAGCACAGCGCTTGAATTCAATGCAGCATTAGATTGAGCTTGTTTTTAATAGGTTAAACTTAAGAAATTGTGCTACTGGAGACTGGTGGTTTAACTGGTTAGTATCTACCACTGGCCTATACCAACAGCTCATATAGTGAGAAGCTGAACTGACCTGAAGAGTACAAGGTGGTTTAGTGATTACATTTAAGCTCATAATTCAGATCATTAAGGGATAACCCCAAAATCTTTGTGATCATAACATTACCACTACAATAACTATTGTTTTTTGCTTTACTTTTTGTACTAATGGTAAATGCAAAAAGGTTTCTCTATGCAGCTATTTACTTCCGGTCTCAAATGTCAATCATGACTTGTAAATTCTTTGAAAGGCACCACAGAATTCAGAGCATTTGAACAAATGTTTTTGTTTAATAAGGCTCCATGAAGCCAAAAAATAAAGAATGAGTCAAATTTTGATACAAAGAACACAGGAGCACAAGTTTTTCCCAGTTTTGGAGTGAACGATTAACAATTTCTGGTTCTTGGCTAAATTATAAATTAATTTTCTCAAGAGTCCATCATTACAACATGGTTAAAATGCAGACGTGGAGCAGGCAGAGGAGAGATACCTCGGGTAGAGCAACTCAACAGCACCAGACACTCCAGCAGCGGTCACCAGTCTGAAAGGAATCACTTTTTGGATACTGGACATATGGAGAATTCATGACCTTTCTATTAAAAGGAATCATTTATTTAAAATTACAGCGACTCCATTGATGTAACGCTAGAATTCTGAGTTGTATTATTTTTTTTTTTAAAGGAGCTTTTCAGTTCAGAGCAAACACACTAGGATTTCCCCTGAAAGTAAACGTGACTTCCTGCAGGACTGAGATTAATAGCAATAGACAGATAAAGTTGCTCAGAGTATTGACAGAGGTTTTAAAATGAGGCTCAACGTTCACTCTCCACGTAACATGAACACATTTCACAGCCAATGTACAAAATTGGCTTTTCCTCAAAATACTTGAACAGAAGAACAGAAATCCAAGAACAGGTGGTTGAGAAACGTGTAGCCAGTGGTGTGTCGGGTCTTGGGGTTTACTTGTGTGCAGCTGAGGAGGAAGTGCGACACACAAGGACACGTCGCAACAGGTTAAGACAGTCATGGCCTCGGCTATCCATCTATATCAAACCAGGAACAGAAGAGAAAAATCGGGGGAACGTTTCAGATGGAGGCCAGGGTTCATTCCAGCAGGGTGAGTGATTTGAAGAGCAAGATGGAGGCACTACACCCTCATATGCAAGTGGACGCCAGTCTTTAAAATCAAGACGATAGTTTGCGCAGTACACAAAGTGACGGGCAGCTGTCCTGCTTTCGGTCTTTCAATATCAACCCATTAAAACAGTCATAGTTTGGCCTACATAGTATAAAAACTTAAGTTTAAAAAAACAAAAACGGCATCGGAAAAAAGGGAGTTTTGCCTCGCAGTTCCGGAAATCCTAGAAAAACGGGTTGTGCCGGCCTACGGCGTACAGAGGGGAAGGCTACATGCTTGTATAAACTGCAGAGGAGGAAGCTAATACATACCATAGCTATCATAGCCATCTCTGTATGAGCTGCCACGATCACTGTAACCTGAACTCCTGCACACAAAACCAACATGTAAATAAGTAAAACTCATTTGACTATTTGCAAAACTTAAGCTCTTGTGCTCGGATTCAACTCTAGACCAAGTCTAGTGTGACCAGCAGAAACATAACATTTGGACTTTAGTTGTTGGTGATATACTGAATTGTTCACAATTCACAAATAACTACTTTTTGCACCATACAACAGAACCACGATGCTAAAGTTTCACACTCACCTGTCTCTGCTGTAGCCGCCGCCACCCCCTCCTGAGGAGTAACCACCCCCGCCGCTCTTGTATCCTCCCCCACCACCGTAGCTCCGGTCACTTCCATAACTGCGATCACCTCCCCCGTAACGGTCACCACCTCCGTAACCACCTCCACCTTCACAAGATGACAAACATGTAAATGCTGTGACTGCAGGCCAATGTTCTGCTTCAACTTTAAATGATCCACAAATTAAGGTTTCATTGTCAAACAGTATTAAAGAAATCAGCACCTCTTGATCCTCCTCGTCCTCTGCCCCCTCTGAAGAAACCACCTCCTCCGCCTCTTCCTCCTCCACCTCTGTAGGATCCACCACCCGATCGTCCACCGCCACCTTTTCCAGCCTCATCCACACGAATTGTTCGCCCGTCAACAGACTGCAAAGGGGAGAAAAACGTTTAGTGAAGCTGTTGCTACAAGCAGATCATTTTATCCAATGAGATTTGATTTTATCATTGTTTTTCCTGGGAAGCAAACACATATCCTTTCTGATACTAAAACAAAGAAACAGATCGTTACAAACCTTTCCGTTCATTCCCTCGAGAGCATCTTTAGCATCATCTGGATTCTCAAAGGTAACAAACCCAAAGCCTCTTGATTTGTTTGTTTCTCTGTTTCGGGCCACGTGAACTAAATAAAAACATACAAAACGCTCATTATGGTAATCAGGGAAACACAAGCTACATAGAGCGCGTGCGATTGGCTGAAAGTCCCGGAACTCACCGTTGGTGATAACTCCATATTTGGAAAAAGCATCCTCTAGCGACTGCTCGGTGGTATCGAAACTCAAGCCGCCGATGAACAGCTTCCCCTCGTCAGACATCGTGTTTAATCTAAACAAAACATGTATCCATCATCAAATACAGCACAAAATGACACTAAATCGGTGTTAATTACAGAATGAATGGAAAAAAAACTAGGAACAGTCGCGGTTATTTAATTTAATAAAAATAATAATAAAGCAGCCTTGATCTGATTTTGTGCATTTATCACAATAACCAATGTATTTCGTCGTCTTCATGCGTGATATTCAAATATAAATGATAAATGTGGGCCATTAAGCGCCATGAATCCTCGTGCCGAGCCAAAGTAGGTCAAACAAAAGACGCGCGATAAACACACGATTAGGCCAAGAAAATGGTCACAGATTCGATATCGTTTGACATTACACACCGTTAAACTATTCAAATACAACAATGAAACCGAGAGAATTGATCGAAATAACCTCATAGGCGGATAAATATGGAGGATACAATGAAAAGCAGGCGCATCGTCGCCATTTTGGCGTTTGAATACCGATGACTAAAATACTCGTGAATACGATTCAAAATTAATCTCAATAGAGTTACATTCATATTTAACAAATCGTGCATTGTTCGAAGCAAATAAACATGAAGTTTATGTTATTACCTGTAATGTCGCAGTTACGGTTGCAATGGCGCGTACACGCTTCTCCAAACGCACTCAGAACTGTACAGACGAGAGGCGGGGACGCGCCGCCGTTTATAAAGACACTGATGCGGAGAGGAGGGACCTAAAATACTGACATTTACATATGCAGCAAATCCCCAACCAGACTCAACCAGATTCTAAAAAGAAACCAAAAGACAAATATCTGAAACATGACGCAACAAATTAACAAAGTAAATTAGAATTATATTCAACATAACATCCCCATATAGACAGACAGACTTGACAACAGACTAATTACAAGAGGACACATTGTTTTATGTTTAATCATTCATTACAATTACTGAAGACAAAAACAGTACAGAATAGCAATTGAAAAAAATATATTTACCAGAATATAAAGTGTAACCAGATATGCATTTATACAAATAATGTCATTTTACATTTGGAGAATGGCTTATATTTTTTTGGAAATAGAGGCCTTATCGAAGTCAGATACGGCTGTTTTTTACATTTAAATTGTCTCATATCTTCCCCTTCACACATTCGGTCAAAACTTTGCATGTCTCTGTAACAAAACATATGTAAATAGCTGTAACATGATTATTCATTCTCTTGACACCTGGTGAAGTGTCGACGGTTTCCTCTGTAAGTCAGCTACTTGCATAATAGACGATACGATAGCGATCGTCATGGAGGCTATCTCGTAGTAGAGTATCTATAGTTGGCCCATTCATTTTTAATTATTATGCTATTATCAGCTTTCTTCACAATACATTTACGCATAGCACTGTTGACACTGCGACGTCCATATGCGTGCTTTTCCTCGCGTGAAAAAGCTTAATTGTGGGCTTTTCTTGAACCTTTACAGGAGACTTTTCTGCGCACCTGAACTTGCGCAGCTCTTACATTTCCTTGTTCCCCCTTGCACCCAGGTACTTTACAGCGCGGAGCGCGCCCTGGCATCAATGACGCGATGGATTAATGGGATTATGTTTAGGTGTTACCATCTTCCTTTGAAAGTAAAATCAGCCTTTGTTTTTGTCCACCAATCCAGTAGCTTTTCATAAATGAGTACATTTTTGCCCCGCCCCCTGATACTGTCACGTATTGGCGATCTCACAGGCTGACGATAGGACGATCAGTATGAAGAATATCGTACAAAACCATATTGTAATGTATGAATAACACGGACAACATGTAGCTTCAACCAAGCGGAAACATTACTCTTTTTTATTGTCCAGTACAGCATTAAGGTGTCAAGCGCCCTCTAGGGGTGGCATATCAACATATAATACATGACACACATTGAATTTAAAATCTACGTGTATACGTCAAACTTCTTAGTTTTAATATGAGTTAAGTTCATTTTGTTTTAATTTATTTGAAAGTATATTATGCATTGAACATTATATAACACAATCTCACCGACTTTAAACGATATGATTACAAACAGAGGAAATTTAACATAAGAATCACAAAATAACCAAAAATCGTCTTCCTCGGGATAAACTTAACCTCTTGTATGAGTGACAGCACTAACGAATGTTTTTACTAGACTAAAATTAGATTAAATTGAGCGCAAATCAATATCCCTGCTAAAAAAAAAACATTGAGACTAGTCTTAAAGAGCACCAATTATGCTAATAAATTGGCACGTTAGCACGTAAATGCAGTATCCCATAGTACATACATGTTATTAAAACTTGAACTAATGCATTGTGAGTCTTATAAATTGCTTACATACCTCACCGATTTCCCACTGTCTGAAAAACGCTCGGTTTAGTTCCTGTCTCCGCCTCCCAAAATGTCTAGTGTAATCGGATTGGTCAGATGACTACTCAACTGTTATTGGTCAGCTGGGTTCGTCGTGTGTTTGAAAGGTTACGCCCCTGACTACGTGTGGGTTGACACACCGGTTCTGACTGAGAGTCACAGCCTCAGAGGCAACGTAAACAAGCGTTATATTTCTCTATAAACGATGGTGTCTGTACTGCCTTACCACTTCGAGCTCGATCCAGAGAGTTCAGAAGGCCGTTACGATATAAACGATCTCCGTCAATGAATGCGATTGGATTTAACTTTTTTAGGTGTCCTTAGCTCTGCCAGAATGCTAAACGAAGACGAAAATGTGTTGCAAAGACATCCAAAAGGTAATTATAACGTACTACATAACTATATGGAAACACCAAATGTAGCACATAGAAAGTATTTGTTGAAATGATTATTAAACGATTTCACTTGGTAATTTCTACATTATTTTACTATAGTAAAATGTATTATAAAAGACTGTTTACATACTCTATTACTGTGCAAACTATATGGAAACACCAAATGTAGCACATAGAAAGTATTTGTTGAAATGATTATAAAACGATTTCACTTGGTAATTTCTACATTATTTTACTATAGTAAACTTCATTATAAAATACTGCTTACATACTATTTTACTGTGCTATGTTTTTACTTATTAGGTTTTAAGGAGAATGCAACAGGTTCCAGGGCCTCTTACCTGCGTGATTCATCATCCAGGTTTTGCACAAATTGTCTAAATCCCTACACACAGAACATTTATTGTACCGACTATAAGCCTTTGAGGCGCAGGACTAGAGTAAGTTTTATTACATTTTTAAACCAATAACACTAAAGTATTATTATAGTAACAAAGTACCCAAAAGAACAAAAGATGTAACTTTAAAGAAAATATAGTAGTCAGTCAAAAGTTTATTTATTACAAATATATATTTAACTGTTAAACAATATACAAATAAACATACTTTAGTAACCATATTGTGCTCTTCTTTCAAAAAATTGTTCAATTCACTTCTTACAGCTATCTATTCAGATAAATGGCATATCAAAGCTTTGTCAGCTGGTGCTATCTAAGACGACACTTTAGGGTTATCATCCTGTCGTGTGTTGTTCTCCAGATATGCTTGGAGCTTCCTGATCGGAATGTTGGCTTCCGACGACCCCTGCACTGAAGATGGCATGCAATCACGTCCTCCTTTGAAGGTCTCTCAAACTGTGATGCCAGGTCCATTGGAATCGGGGTTTCCTTCAGCTTATCTTCAAATACCTCATCAAACACAAGCCTGATCACATCATCCACATAACTGTACAAATATTGCAGTCAATAAATCTTTTGTTTTGATAATTTATTTCCCTGCTTCATACATTAAGTTTTTAATTATGAATGTATTTGAAATAAAACATTACTGCTTACAGTATGTCACTTGTGTGTTTTGGGAACATAGCCTTGTACTTTCCCTCTCCTGCTTTTGTTATGGCTTGGTGACATTGTAATGGATGGCTGCAAGGTACAACCTGTAAAAATATAAATATGCAATTCATTTATTCTAAAAGTAAATACTACTTTACTTTATTTAACACAGTTACTAAAATACCTAAATACCTGCACAGCATTCCAATAAATGGGAAAGTCACATTTTTTGCTGCAAATCTGAAATCTCAGGCTACGGACGGCAAAGGCATCCACTGATGATGGTGATTGAAACATTGTGAAACGATGCTACTGCCTGGGTTCCTATGATTATGCAGAGAAAAAAACTTTGTCATCATCAGTTATACATTTAAGACTGGTAGTGGTTTCACTAGCTAAATACATCATATGTGTTACACACCTTTGCTCCTCATATGCCTTGTACTGTGTGTAATGATGTTGCATGTTTGCATACAGTGTAGAAGGATGTGTCCAGCTGCGAATCTAGGATATAGAAAAATAAAACAAACATTTATTCAGTCAAATAGACATATTATAACAATAGAGTACAACGATTATAAATCGTTAGACTATTCATTAAAACGTTAATGTATTACATGTTACATGGCCCAACAGTAGCAACACACATTACGTGTTTACTTCGTTTCAAAATCTAAGAAAAACAACAGTAAAATACATATCACGTTAAACAAATCATCTGTACTTCGAGTTTCTTGAGTTTGATCATGAGAACAAACTTTACCGGTAACAGTTAAGCTGGAACAGCTTAGCAAGTTTGTAAACACGTCTAAATAAACATCGATAAAAACGATAGTCTGCATAATTCAACACACACGTGTGTAAATATGGTACGTTGTTTATGAAATACATTTTTACAACACAAAACAATTAGCTTGCAAGCTTAGCTCTACACATAGATATATATCTGAGCTCTACAAGCACATAATGTTAAGCTCCGGTTACAGGTAACGTAACTTACAGTAAAGGCAAATAATAAACATGAATACTTACAGCCTGTGATCCAGAAGTGCACGGTAATCCAACTTTCAGGAGGAGACGTCGCGCAGCTTTGGTTCATGAGAAGCAGTTATTGTGAAAACTCCGTGAACAACTTCTGACTGGATTTTTCCGGAACCGTATTAAACATGATGTCCTCTGTGTTAGTCCATAAAGTGCTATTTTGCCCTTGCATCTAAAGAGACAGCGTCTACTCGAGAGATTTAATCGCTTAAACAATGAAACAAGAGTTTGCAAACAGGGTCAAAGCAGGGACTCCCAACCTCCGCCATTTTAGCTCTCTTCTGACTCAGCGCTCTCCACCCCCGTCTTTGAGGGCGTACCCAAGCCAAGCAGAGAGGGCTGAACTATGATAATGTTGGTCTTATCTACGTCACCAATCCCAGGAAGTAAACTGTTGCCTACAATCCGAGTGTTTTTTGTAGTCCTCGAACGTTAGAGACGATAACTCGCGTCATCGTTTTCTTTGAGGTATGTACTTTTTGAATATCGTTAGCATGTACTAATACACACTTACACACAAAAGGATGTTTAAAAACGTGTATCTCATAATAGGTGCTCTTTAAACTAGCAGAGTAACATCCGAACAATAAAATGTTCCTCTGGGTGGCCTATAGAGGGCAGCAGATAACACAATACATCACTTACAGAACACAAAAAAACCTACATTCTGGGTTAAAAGAAATACTGCTTTTTAATTTATACATATACATCTGGACAGAACCCACCGCTGGGTTAAAATTGACTGTGTGCTATAACCCATGGTTGCATAATAACAACCCAACCCAGCATGGGTTAAAATAACACAGACATTTTGGATTGTCACAGTGTAGGATTGGAGTTATTTTAGGGGTCATTGTTTTAATATTGATTTTTTTTTGTTTGTTTTATTTCTTATTTTGAATATAATTTATAACAGAATTTGTCAGTGTTTTTGTCCACTATGATTTTGGACACCACTTAAAATGGATGTTCCCTCAAATAGTGCACTATTTAAGGGTATATGGAGCTATTTCGGACACAGCCAACGTTTAAAATAAGTAACGTGAAGGTATTCAGTTAAGCATTAATGTTACAAATTATTAAGTTACACCAAAACATTTTAAGTGTTTAGTAACATTGAAAGAGCTTGACATTAATGAGAACATTATTTCAAAGGCTGTTCTAAAAATATATGCAATATACACAAAATGTAGGCACTATATGAAAAATAACTGTAAATATATTTATATTTAGTTAACAAATGAAATAATGAATGAAAAACAAACAAACAATAAAACCATTCTAATGGTTTTATTGGGAATTTTATTGGTTCTAATGGAATATGGCCCAAAACACACTACAGTGTAGTGGTTTTAATGGTAAAAGCTAATGGTTCCTGGTGGTATTTTAATGGAAACCATTTTCTGTAATGGTTTTATTGTTTTTTCAGCAGGGTGATCTGTTTTTATTGTGTACCGTAGACTAGTTTTATTATAGTAAATAATGCGAACATCTACAACAATCAGACATAAAGCAACAAACATTTACACAAGTATATTAAAGTGGCACCAGAAAAATCATTTCCAGTCTTCTCGCAACAATATAAGTGTATTGTTTCTTTTTAAAAGTGTCGGTTCTGATCCACCCACACCTGTCTTCCTCGACCCACGACTCACTCCTGTACCATCAGGAACAAACATTTCCACTGTAACCATAGCAACAGCATCACATGGACATTTACAACCTGCACGGCATTCGGAGCGTTTGGTTACTTCTAACAACTCTCAGACTGCTACAGATCTCTCTTTTGATGAAGGAAACACACAGTTGTTAATAAAATGATCACCATGAAAACAAAGCTGTTATGTTGTTTCTGCATCTCAGTTGGGAATTGTTAGCGCATTAGGGCATTTCTAGGCAAAGGCAAACTAGATGGTCGTCTAGGGCGCCACCAGCTGCAGGGGGCGCAAAAGTGCGCATATTACATACAGATTCACTGACTTGAGTGAAAAATGAGCACTGCAACAAAATTAAAGATAAACTCTGATTCTTAACACATTAACACAGAATGGACAGCTAAATATTTCACCAGCATCAGACAGAAGGTGATATGTAAATAACTCCCGTGATGTCATCTGTTTTGGTTAGTGACAGATTTCATAATGACGATGCAAACAGTATTGGGTTTCAAATATTAAACAAGTAATGTGAAAGAATGGTTAAATGCTTTAATTGGACTAAAAACAAAAACAAAAACATGGAAGCGTGAGTAGAAACAAATGACAAATATAAAATGAGTTTTATGTTGACTGTCAGCTCATGAGCCCATTCAGTGTTATTTCTGTTTTCCTCAGTTCTGATTCATGATTCATTGTCTGGTGAGTCATTGACTTAATAAATATACTGTTCACACACACACACACACACACACACACACACACACACACACACACACACACACAGAGAGAGAGAGAGAGAGAGAGAGAGAGAGAGAGAGAGAGAGAGAGAGAGAGACAGAGAGAGAGAGAGAGAGAGTGCTTTGTGTAAAAATAGCCCTCTGCTCCAGCAGCATTACACGCACCTTACTGAATCTGAACATTGTGTTTCATGGTGTTAATGTTACTTGCTGATCGGACACATTAAGGAGTGTTAGAGCGACTGATACCAAATCAGTTCACCAAATATGTTGATACACGGACTAGAGACACACACACACACACACACACAAACATCCACCCATGCTCCACACTTCACCTCATGTCACATCTTCATTCCTCTGGGGTTTCACCTGATCGACTGGTTTAACACCAGAGAGACTGTAAACACACAGCTTGTGCATTATCAGTGTGACGCAGGCAGGAGAGACTGATCTTCATCAATCCTGCAGTTACACTCAACACACAAACAACACATGGGGACTTTCCATAGACACAATGACTTTTATTCTGTACAAACTTACCTCTAACCTAACTCCTAAACCTAAACCTCATAAAAAAAACTTTCTGCATTTTAACAATTTCAGAGAAACATTTAGTTTCATTTATAAGCTTGTTTCCTCAAGATCAAGAGATATCCCCACATGGTCAACAAAATTCTGGTTTCCATGTTTTGTGGGGACATTTGATAGACATAATGCATTTTATACCGTACAAACTGTATATTCTATTTCCCTTACCTACCCCTTTCCCTAACCCCAACCATCACAGAAAACCCTTTTCCTACTTCACATTTTCAAGAAACATCATTTTGTTTGATTTATAAGCTTGTTTCCTCAAAGGTCACAAAAATACTGGTATTCCTATCTTTATGGGGACAATTGGTCCCCACAACGTGATAATTACCAGCTGGGTGATTCTCACGAAACCATTGAAACACCACGGCACTAATGATTTTAGCTTTAAAATGTGTAATATAGTAACATTAAAAAGCATCAGAATTAACACAATACTGTGTTCTACCTTGCACAATGTGTGATTTCATCATAAGAATTTATAATTGTAAATTTTATCTCATTTTCTGCTGAAATTCTCATTACCGCAATGTGTCCGGCAGTGTTTGAACATGCGTTATGTTGTAATTTAATCAAATTAACACAAAAATATTAAGAAAAAAAATAAATGGATTTTTTGCTAGATTACTTTAGATGACAGAAAAAATATTTACTGAATATTCATGTATAATAATAATAATGAAGAAAAATTAGGAAAATGATGTGTCCATGCCTGATGTTCTCATCCTCCGCAACACTTTTTGAGAACAGTTTAAGCACACATACAGAATTTTAATTAAGTTTGATTTTGAGTGACCAAGCACATGGACCAGTTACTTCAAGATGGCTACCAGGTAAGATCATTTTTTACAGTTAATTTGAAATATTGTCTTGTCAGAATGCTTACACGACATTTTGATTATCATTACCGCAACAGATGCTTATTAAATGTTAATTTAATTAATAGAAGCATAATACTTTGATTTTAAATGCATGTGCAGAATCTACAAATTATGTTCTTTCAGGTTTGTCATGTCATTTTGAAAATATGTCAGTGTTGATGTTTTCTGACGGTTGCGGTAATGAGATTTTTTAGGATAAATTTTTTAAATTATGTTACAAAAAGTGTTAAATGATAAGTAAAAGTTTTTTAATTAATGTTCCCATTTACTCCAGACTTTGTTTTTCAATGTCTGGTGGGAAAAAAGTAAATTTAAGCAATTTTTACATTTTCATGCTTGACATTTTTAAAACCAAGTTTTAGTGAGAAGCACCCAGGTACACACACACACACACACACACACACACACACACACACACACACACACACACACACACACACACACACACACACACACACACACACACATTCTGGTTTCCATGTTTTGTGGGGACATTCCATAGACGTAATGCATTTTATACTGTACAAACTGTATATTCTATTCCCCTTACCTACCCCATCCCCTAACCCCAACCATCACAGAAAACCCTTTTCCTACTTCACATTTTCAAGAAACATCATTCTGTTTGATTTATAAGCTTGTTTCCTCATGGGGACATCAAAATGTCCCCACAAGGTCACAAAAACAATGGTGTTCCTATCTTTGTGGGGACAATTGGTCCCCACAACGTGATAATTACCAGGTACACACACACACACACACACACACACGCGCACACTTTAGTTTAGAATTGGCAAGTATGAAAATGAGTGTTGTGTGGTAACATATGAGAACTGTGTGTTTTAAATATTAAGGTATTAATCAGCGGTTAAACATTGACAGCAACTTGTTCTCCCACAATACATCATTAACATTAATTGCTTTCTCAGAAAAAAATATTTGCATGATCGTAATTATTGTGGTGACATTACCTGAGAGGCAGTTTTATCTAATCTAAAATTAAACATAAAATGCATGTGAGGATGAGAGTAAATTATTTCCAATAACATCATCTTTAGACAATATTGTGTCTATGATATTCTGGGATTTTTCCATTCACAATCATATATGTGTTTTGAGGATCATTCATGTCTGTTAGGAAGTTAGAAGGTACCCACTGAAGTTTAATACTAAGGGGTATAGGTTTGTTTCAATCACAGTAATAACAATGAAAACACTAATCCATCTTTATAAACAGAATTATCCTGAAACACAAGAAGGAATCACTTATAGTCACTCGCAGTGTGATATTTCAGGTTCATTTTGAAAAGTCAATCGCTGTGGAAAGCATATCTCTCAGATCATTGCTTCATCAATCAAGTCTCTTTTCTAATTTTACAATCAGATGAACCATTTTAATAATGGGTCATTTTTTATGTCTGCTCAGCATCAGCATATTCAGAGTCCAAGGGTTAACAGTCAAATATTGGGAAATGTCAAAGGTTAGAGGCCAGGGAGTTGAGCCAATAATACTGATGGTGTTTGAATGCATTTGAATGTGACCATCAAACTGGGGTCAAGGGTCAGAAGCAGACTGAGATGTTTATAAAGCTTCACCTGCCATTATTACAGTTTTTTTCCATTGCTAAACAACAGTGGGCACAACTGGAGCTACATGTGCAAAACTCTAACTACAGTCTGCAATACCAAAAGTCACCTGAGCTAAACTGTGCATAACACCTGCAAAACTCACTTCAAGCAACACAACTCTTAACACATGACTCAAAACAGTTCAGTGCAGCCAAACACTAAACACAACCCTCAATGAGATAACACACACTGTCACTCACAACACACTGAGAGGAAAAACACTAACATCAAACACCAATACACAAAATACTAACTTTTTATCTTTACAGATTGAACAATTTCAGTGACTTCATACAAAGTAATGTTTTCTTCAAATAATTATTTATTTATTGATTGATTTATCACATGACTTATTGAACAGAACAATTCTTTAAGGTAAATTAAAAATTAGCAGTTTGCTTCAATAGTCTGTAGTAATTTATGGAATTACAGTAATGAGAAAAAAAGTAGAAACTAAAAGTACATATTGTAATTCAAACAAATAAATGAGGGGCTAATGCTGCCTCTCTCTAGCATCAGGCCACTACCTGCCACCCTTCTCCCTCCACAAACCCGTCTTCCTTGTTCCATTTCCAAAACTTGTCTTTCTGAGCTCTACCTATCATATTTATATAAAAAGTAATATTTTTATATATATATATATGAAATTGGAATTTATATTTATATAAAATTGCAATCAGCAGTGTTTGAAAGGCACAAGGCTGAAATCAATTGTGTTTTGAATGTGTGGTTCACAGTTTTGACAGCAGTGTGTTAGCATTTGAACAAAGTGCTGTAAATCCACAGTGTTGTGCAGGTTGTGTTTAAAGTCATGGGATAAGTGTGTAAAGTTTTGAAAACTGTGTTTAACCAATGAAAAACCAACTAGAGTTTGGTCCACATGAACCGCTGCTGTGCAGACTGTAGTTAGAGTTTTGCACATGTGACTCCAGTTGTGCCCACTGGCGTTTAGCAATCGAAAAAACCTGTAAATGATACATATGACACAGTCAAAATCATAAAAGCACATTTCAAAAAATGCAATAAATAAAAAATGACTAGCATAAAATATTTTGGAAAGTCTCTAATGTGCTACCACACTCTTCGAAACCATCAGAATACCAAGGCAACCACCCAAATCATCCTAGCAACCAGCTTAAATCCTAGCAACTGGCCTGAATTCCTTAGCAACCACCCAAATCATTCTAGCAACCAGTTTGAATGCTATAGCAACCACCCAAATCATCCTAGCAACCAGCCTGAATCCTATCAACCAGCCTAAATACCATAGCAACCACCCACAATTATTCTAGCAAGCAGCCCGAATCCTAGCAACTAGTCTAAATGTCATAGCAACCACCCAAATCATCATAGCAAGCAGGCTAAATAACATAGCAACCACCTAATCATTCTAGCAACCAGCCCGAATCCTAGCAACCAGTCTGAATGCCCTAGCAACCACCCAAATCATCCTAGCAACCAGCCTGAATCCTAGCGACCCGCCTAAATACCATAGCTACCACCCAAAATTATTCTAGCAACCAGCTAAAATCCTAGCAACCACCCTAAATACCATAGCAACCACCCAAATCATCCTAGCAACCAGCCTGAATCAAGATCCGCATATATAAACACATAGCAGCTGTAAAATGTTTTGTCTCACATACACCTGTGACTCTTCCTGTGACTGTTTGTGGCTCTTTGTTTTATGTGGGTCAGTGTGTGTGTGTGTGTGTGTGTGTGTGTGTGTGTGTGTGTGTGTGTGTGTGTGTGTGTGTGTGTGTGTGTGTGTGTGTGTGTGAGTGTGTGAGTGTGTGAGTGTGTGTGTGTGTGTGTGTGTGTGTGTGTGTGACTTTTGATATTTAGGCTGGTTGTTAGGATGCTTTGGGTGGCTGCTATGGTATTCAGACTGGTTACATACAACATGTATTTTTCTTATACACATCATCACTTCATTTACACTTAAAGTCACCATTAAATGGAAGTAGCGATTGTCTTATTTTCCCGGTGGTGACGTATATCCGTGTGAAAACAGCTTCTGAAATGAAATAAGGCAGGGCTGGACTTGAATGTGTCCATAGAGAACTGATTGGATCATTTGAAGTCATGTTGTTAATCGCTGCAATCTTTTCCTGGACCCCACCCACCTGCCATACCATATGACCAGAAGTAAAGAAAGATCGTTTCAAGGAGGGGAGGAGATTTGCATTTTTGATTAAAGATTATGAGGACACATGAATTTAAAAAAAAAATAATGAAATCATTTGTAAAAAAACAACAACACAATATTCTTAAACAAATTAAAGTTTTTTATTTTAATTTCATTGCAACTTTAAATCAATATCTGGTAAGCGGACTGCTTATCATCTCTTACATGCAAAGAAAGCAAGAATATTTACACAAATTCAACACAAGCTTGACACGTTTAAAGCATCTTATGTTGTGTGTCCGTCTGCAAACATCTGCACAAATACATTATTTTGTGTATTCGCGCGGTGCGTCACACTCTTTTTTCCATGCACGCCCTTACAAAAATTTACCATGGTTAAAACCAAAGCACCATGGTAACTGTACTGTAGTAAAATCATGGTTCTGCTAATAGTAATCAATACATCAGACACAAGGCTACTACACTTTTACTACAAAAAACATGATTCATTTTCATAAGTCAGTCAGTTGAAAATACGTCGCTATTTCAAATAGAAATAGTGATACATTTTCCGCGCGTTTTCTGCCCTTATGGGATTAAATAATAATATAAATAATCTAAAATGTCCAAAAATTCAAATCAAAATACTAAAACTGTGTATATTGGCTATTGTGAATCATGTCTTAAGTGTATGAGGTTAGCTGTCTGTGTCTACACAACGAATACACAACAAGGATAAATAGGCCTAATAGCATTAACACACACACACACAAAACCTTATTATTTTATATCTGACCAAGTTTGTCTGTTTAATTATTCCTGCCCTAGACAACAGCTGCAGTCAATGTGTCTAGGGTCAGAGGTCAAGGGTTATGTCTGAGAGTGCTCTGAAGCTCTCTCATGTGTGATAAATAACAGGGTGCTCATGTCCTCTTAAATACAGACTACAAACACACAGATTTCATCTGATGGACAACATCAGGTGCCCCTTAAATTACAAAACACAAAAAAGAAATCGCATGACGCGCATCACATGGCTTAAAAAGTCTGAAACAAGCAATTCATAATAGAGAAGAGTTGATGCATATGGAGAAAATCAATGTTCAAGTGATGCATTGTGTATGTGATTCTTATATCAGCCTTCATTTACAACATGATGCTGATGGTCACATGACTGAGCTCACATGCATTCATTCAACATGACAAAACTCCCACAGCAGACGGTTGAGAGAATCTCTCACGTGCAAATGCTGACAGGCAGACAGGAAATGATTGTGTTTCTTCCTCTTCTTCTTCACTTCCTCTTCTCTAATAGCGTCATCAGCACAGGAAGTTGAGCATTGCGTGAAAGACAATCACAACTTACAAAAAGATGCAGCCATTTAATATCAGACTTCAAAGACATCATTTTAACAGTGAATAAATCAGTAAACGATCAACATTATTAACAATGAACATGTTGTGTAAGACAGGACTGTCTGTAAAATCAAGGCTCACAATCTGATATTACCAAGGTTTGATTTCACATATGACCAATATTAAAGATATCAAGGTTATATTTTCACAGAATGTTCTTTACATTGTGTAGGATGACTTTATAGAAAACAGTAAATCACACAAAGAAATGGGTTTTTACAGACAGGGTCGCACACATCAGAATCCATCAGCTATTTACAGAAAATATGATATTGTTATGGCCTTTAACATCCATGACAATGAGTACCAAATGACTAAAACCAAAAAATATATAAATATAGCTGCAAGCAGCAATACCGGGTCAAGCCAAAAAGTGCACATGAAGTAAAGTTGAGTTTGGATGATCAGTTTAAAGACCTAAGGAAACTTTGATCTATCTGATGATTTCAGATAAAAAAATGCAAAAGTAATCAAAATAAAATAATCTATGATCTTGCCCACTGCAGTTGTCCCCCTCTTATTGAGTAACTTGAAACACTAGATCTCTGAAGGAAAAATGTGGGTGCTGCTTGCTGTGGCAAATGTTGAGACACAAAATGTTACAAGTTTAATGAGTCAAAAGAACCCCACCCCATGTCTCTACGATGTTCTAATGCAGAGAAAAGCTCTTGCTAAATGGTTTGATATTCTCATTGGTTGCTAGGTATTGAATTAGCATTGACCAATGATTATACTCCACGCCATGAAAGGAGTAATCCACGTTGTAAAGCTGCAGTAGTTTTTAGCAAACATGTTCTATCTCAAAACCACTAGGTAGCACTATGATAAAATCGTGCATGCAACCTCAGGTCATGATCAAGCTACTTTTGTGACTAAACACTTTAGTTTAGCGAAGAAACAGTTTTATGACCATAGGGCATGCTTGATGTCAAAGGTTTTGTTCAATTATAATGCCAACTAATGGTGCAGGCAGGCATACCATTTTTTGTATGGCCTCTGCTCATACATCAGCCTATCAAATCACATTTCGTTGCGGAGTTATAACCATTTATGTCTCAAAAACACAAAAACTTAATGTAACTTTTGTTTTTTGCAATTTTTGGAAATTTCTGACGGAAATACTAACATAACGCCAATACAGTTTTTTGTTCAGAAGCTAATGCATTGTTTATCCTACGGTGGTTTTGAGTTGTGGAGATATTCACGCGTGTTTTTTAAGTCCTATTTTGCTGCATGCGCAGGACTAAGCGTAAGGCGTAACCTGGCATTGTTGGACTCGGCAACGATTCTAAACTCCAAGGAAGCAAGTTGCTTGAAAATACGTTGACCGCAGCCAAAGTTATAGGAATGTAAAACATTCGTCTGACAACTAGGTGGTGCTTCAATGAAACTGTGCACCCTCTGTTCCTGACTGCCATCACATGTACCATAAGTACATGCATAAGTTTGGCAAAGATACAGCCTCGTAAAATTAGTTGACGTGGTATCCACCTTATTTTCAAACGCGGAAGTAAGAGATGTGACGTATTTCCCTTCTTTGTGCAAGACGTCCGTTTCAATAGCCGTAATAAACATATTACCGTATTTTGCGGACTATAAGTCGCACTTTTTTATAGTTTGGCAGGTCCTGGAACTTAAGTTCAGGTGCGACTAAAATTATTTCATATGAACCAAGAGAAACCATTACCGTCTACAGCCGCGAAGGTCCGCTCTATGCTGCTCCTCTATTCATGTAATTCAATGGATTCAGTGATGCATAATGACGTCGGGATCTTTTTGAACTTGATTTGGCTTGTCTTGTTAGCCTATTCAGCCTCTCAGGTATGTTCTGTATGCTATTGTGTATCGTGTAAATAACGGGTTATGTTACTTTAACATGTAAGGACACCTATTCAGCCTGCTGTTCTATGATATCGTTTATTTAAACAACCTGCCTTTCCAGATTAAATGGCTGTTCTTTGTTTTGGATTTTGAGAAATAATTTTCCAAATAAACGCAACGTATAGTCCAGTGCGACTTATATAGATTTTTTCCTCTTCAAAATGCATTTTTGACTGATGCGACATATACTCCGGTGCGACTTATAGTCTGGAAAATACGGTAAACTATTGTATTCAGTATTGTTTTCGTTTTATGAAAATATTATTACATTGCCTTTTCATTTAAAACATAACAAAAGTACACGCAAACACATGAAGCACTATTATAAACATTAACTAATAAGCAGTTTATTTGTCATATATATTCTGTACTGTAATCAGGTTTTTGTAATAATATATAATAGCAGAATAAATAAACCAGTTAAATCAGCATATTTTATCAGCATTAGTTGTTTTTGAATAATTATTGTATTTATTGTTTACTGGCAGTTTCTATGAAAAGTTTTACTGGATGGATGTGTGAATACAGGGAGTGCAGAATTATTAGGCAAGTTGTATTTTTGAGGATTACTTTTGTTATTGTACAACTACATTGCTCTTGGTCAACTCAAAATGCCAACAAACCCTCAAACCTGAACACCCAAGTAGCAAAAGTGAAATCCCGGCCCTCTTAAGAGAACACCTCCATGTACATCATTACTAGGCAACCACCAGTGTGCAGAACTACTAGGCAACCAAATGAAAAACAAAGATTCCACCATCTCACTTGTTTTTTTCAACTGTTAAAGTGAGAATAATAAACAAACTCTACATTTACAAAAAAATAAAAATAAAACAACAAAAAATACAAACATTCAAAGACTCAGTGACCAACACAGCCACCCTTCTTTCCGGAACAGTCACAAGCCTTCCATTCGCGGATTCGGTCGGTTTCTTGATCTGGTCTGGGCCAACGTTTTGTGCAGACGCAACCACAGCCTCCCAGACACTGTTCAGAGAGGTGTACTGTTTACCTTCACTGTAAATGTCCTGTTTAAGAAGGGATCAAAAGGTCTCAATAGGGTTTAAGTCAGGTGAAGAAGGGGCCATGTCATTGGTTTTTCACCTTTGGGGCCTTTGCTGGCCAGCCACTCAGTTGAGCACTTTGATGCATGTGCTGAAGCGTTGTCTTGCATAAAAAAAGTCTTGTTGAGGGATGCAGATTTTTTCCTGTGCCACTGCTTGAAGAAAAATTCTTCTAAAAATTGGCAGTAGGTCTGAGAGTTGTTTTTTATTTCCATTTTCAACCCAAAAAGGTCCAACAAGCTCATGTTTAATAATACTTGTCTGTGCCTGCCTGCCTGTAATGTAGAAGACACTTTCTTCAAGCAGTGGCACAGGAAAAAGTCTGCATCCTCCAAGAAGACTGATCATTCTGCAAGACAACGCTCCATCACATACACCACAAGCACTCCACTGCATGGCTGGCCAGTAAAGGCCTTAGAGATGAAAAACTAATGCCAGGGACCCCTTCTTCATCTGGCTTGAACCCTGTTGGGACCTTTTGGTCCCTTTTTAAGCAGGACATTTACAGTGAAAGTAAACCGTACACCTCTCTGAACAGTGTCTGGGAGGCTGTGGTTGCGTCTGCACAAAATGTTGGTTCAGACCAGATCAAGAAACTAACTGAATCCGTGAATGGAAGGCTTGTGACTGTTATCGAAAAGAAGGGTGGCTATATTGGTCACTGAGTCTATGTATTTTTTTATTTTTTGTTGTTTTATTAATTATTTTTGTGAATGTAGAGTTTGTTTGTTGTTCTCGCTTTGACAGTTGAAAAAAAACAAAGTGAGATGGTAAAATCTTTGTTTTTCATTTAGTTGCCTAATAATTCTGCACACTAATAGTTGCCTAATAATGATGTACATAGAAATATTCTCTTAATAAAGCCAAAATTTCACTTTTACTACTTAAATGTTCAGGTTTGGGGGTTTGTTAGCATTTTGAGTTGGCCAGGAGCACTGTAGTTGTACAATAACAAAAGTAATCCTCAAAAATACAACTTGCCTAATAATTCTGCACTCCCTGTACAGATCATGGGTGCACCACATACACATTCAGCTCTTGTGCGTGGATTATGGGAAAACTCGTGTCCCTCGCAATACAGCTACCATTAGCTTTAGTGGCTCAACGGAAGTCTTACACAAAGGAGCTCAAAGATGGGGCGCCCACATTTACGTCAAAAATAAGGTGGATACAATACAGTATTGGAGAAATCGACACAAATGCAGTTTCAAGATGCACACCAGTATTGTTTTTTGTAAGGCTTGTTTGTAAAAACTACTTAAATGTCCTCAAATAACTAAGACCTGAATTCATCTAAACCTTGTGCAGGAAACCACCCCATAAAATGACTGATTTGTGTTTTTTAAGTGAACTGTATCAGTTTCCTGGACTTTATTTTATCCCTACACAACAAAACACCTAGCCTGACTGAAGAACCCAAAGACACCAAAGCATTCACTGACAGACAGACCTATGACTGATATCAACGTCTCTGTTTGGAAAATCACAGTGAAGTTGGGAAAGAGAGGGAGAGAGAGGGAATGGAAGACTGTATATGACAGCATTGACAATAGTCACAGCTTATAAGAAAATCATAAAGAAAAACTCTCAACACAAAACTCACAATATTTAATTTATTAACTGATAAAAGGATACAAATTATTGCTTATTAAAAACAAATTGTACTTATTTTTTGACAAAACACAGAATACAAGAAAAAAAAACAAGCAAACACAAAGCATCTTTCACAGTTTTAAAAATGAACCAGTACAGTTTAATAAATGTGCTACATAGATCTTAAACCAGCGTTACAGATGACACAATAGGAAATAATGACATCACAACTCATCTGCTAACCATGTGACCGTCTTTACAAACACAGCACAAATGCAGAAATAAGTTAAGGGTCTAAAAGGTGACAAATTATAAAAGTCTCATGAACAGAAAGATTCAAGCTTTATTTGAAGAGCTCAGATGCAAAAGCCGCTAAACGCCTCATCCGTCGAAAATGATATAATGATATTGACAGAATGCTCTCGGCATGTATTATGCGTTCATGAAATATAGTCCTCTAAGGGCACAAAAAACGATGTATGTCAGATAAAGGAGGTTTACTAAATATACTTTTATAGAAGTGAAGATTTTTACCAAAAAGCACTTAGAGGGTTTTGCTGCGAAACACAGTTAAATTTGTTAAATACTCATGAAATGACTAAAGTGACTCTTGTAACAATTTCAGTTACTTACTAATAACCATTTCATTCGCCTTTAAGTAAAATTACTGAGCCTAACATAAGAGCCTGAAAAAAAGGCAAATTTAAAATGTTTAAAGGGTTTTGCATCTGAACTCTTCTTTACTCTCTTATTTAAATACTCCAATGATGTAAACCTATGAGGAAATAAAGACAGGACGAGACCATCAAACATCATTACCACAGGCAAACCATCAACAATGTCTTTGCTGTCGATTCGAAATGAAGGAGCAAAGGTTTAAAAAAAAAAAACTTCACGTAATGGATTTTCAGAAAGTTGTGATTTTGTAATTCCACATTTCCATCAGAAAGCAACCAGTGGCGACTACAGTGATGCCCGCTCACTTTCTACAGCTAGTGAACGACAAGAAATTTGTGAACGAGTGAGTGGGTTTAAACAGCTTATACATGAATATGTCAATTACAGTGATAACAAGAATGTCAAGCGTGTCATGTCTGTAAAAAACAGTAATGTTCAAAAAGGAAACAGGAAACAAATGCTCAGATGCAGTTTGGACTCCTTGATCCAAACGGTTTGCATTTCTAGTCTTTTAAGAGAGATAAGGCCACTGTAGAAACACAGTGAGTCCAGGGTGCCGATCGCCGTCCACACTGGACATCAGAAGGATCAAGTAATAGGTTATAACACAGTCTGAGATCACAACCGGCTAAAGAAAGCCTCTCGTGGTGGTCCGGGTTTCTGTCTCGGCAGAATAAATGTGGACACATTTCAAAAGTGACTTTATAAATCAATCACACAGCACATAATGCAGAGGGAATCTCGGTTTCATTTGTCCTAAAGGGATGGTTCACACAAAAATTTTAATTCTGTCATCATTGATTCACGCTCATGTTGTTACAAACCCCAATAAATTACCGTTGAACACAAAGGAAGGTATTTGTAATGACGCAAGAAACAGAAGCACCATTTACTTCCATAAAAAAAATACTACTATGGAGTTCAACGCTGCTCAAAAATGGTTTGGTTACAAACATATCCTCAAAATATCCTCCTTTGTGTTCAGCAGAACAAAGAAATATTTATATTTTTTGGGTTAACCGTCCCTTTAAATATCAATAAAATATGCAAAACTGTATATGCAAAAATTACATGTGTAAAACTTTCAGTAAACGCCTCGCTCATATTTTACCCCAAAATCCACTGAAAGAAATAAGAAATATTTTTCAAAACAAAATGAAGCTTTAATTGTCAGAATATGAATAATTTTCTTGTATTTTTATGACAATAAAATGACACCAAACAAGTAATAAAGTCAAATCCAGGTGCATTACACCAGAGAGATTTTCAAGTCAATTTGTGTGCTTCTTTAAATCTCTTTACAACAAATCTGCTTCATTTACTTTTATACATTTCCAAAAAATGAGTGATATAAATGAGCTGGACGTTTGTGAGATTTCCTCAAGAACTCTGTTTGTCTGTTGATCAACCAAATAATTGACTGTCAGTGTGATGTCCTCCAAACCGAGTATCAAAAATATTTAATGCTCACGAGAGAAACGATCTGTGCAAAACATGAACCTGATGTGATAATGCTACATACTGCATTTAGTAACAGCTGTGAATGATTCTGAACGTCCGAACACAACACCGTCCCAGCGATTCACCGATTCGTCTGCAGATGACTGACAGCCCTTCATCTCATCGGCCAGGAAATGCCGCATGGTTTCCGTAGCTCCTCGTTTTTCACCTTCGCCGCTCAGGCCACGACAAACTCGGCATTCATGTCCGTCTGCACCTCTGGTTTCCAGACGGGCTCCTCGAAGCCCAAGTCAAGGGAACCGTCGCTGGACAGGCTGCTGTTGCTATGACGACGTGCGGCCTTGCGGTCGGTCGGCCAGCGGTACGGCCCGCGTGGGTCTCTCCTTGCCTTCCGTCGCAGGCGTCTCTGCTGCAGTAACAGTTGAAGCTGCTCCACTTTGCAGCGCGTGGCTTTATTCTCCGTCTGCCGCAAGCATTCAGCTGAAACAATAAAAGTTTTACTTTGTCAGAGTTTTATGTAAACATATCCAAATCATATTTTAGTCCGATATGACAGATACATAACCCTCACTTTTGATTCGGTCTGATGATACGCTTTATATTCTCACTACTGCCATTTGATTATAGGCAGCAAACAACAAAAATTTTGTACCAACATTTCTAAATGATCAAATATAAATATACAAATATAAAATTAGTTTACAATTATGACTTCACTGTTTATTCACTAACAGTAATGAGACAGATTTCTGAATACATTTAGTAGTAAATAAAGCTTTAAGGAATCCACTTTATAATTTACTCACCCCCATGTCATCCAAGATGTTTATGTCCCTCTTTCTTCAGTTGAAAAGAAAATATTTTTTTTCAGGAAAACATTTCAGGATTTTTCTTTATATAGTGGACTTTAGTGGACCTCAACAGTTTACAGTTTCAGTGCAGCTTCAAAAGGCTCTAAACCATCCCAATCGAGGCATAAGGGTCTTATATAGCAATCCACTAAAAGTCCACAATATGGAGAAAAATCCTTAAAATACTAAATTTTTAAAGAAAGACATAAACATCTTGGATGACATGGGGGTGAGTAAATTATCTGGATTTGTCTATGAAATTGGAATATTCCTTTAATTATATATTTAAAAGTAAACGAGAGCCATTTAAAAGTAAACTCCTCTGTATGATTTCGCGAATCGCTCTCGCGGTACTTTGACGTCATCCGGCTGTCGATTCTTGCGGTGCTGCTTGAAGTTGAACAAGCCTAATAACTTCTTTTACCGCTAAACCAGCTCACAGATCAACTCGAGTCAACTTGAAGTGAGCCGGCAGACGAACCCAAACTAAGAGTAACTCCGCTTTTACCATCTCTGAAGGGGAAATCACCAAAACCCTCAATAAAAGATGATAAAAGAACCTGTGCAGTATGTGGATGTAAGGACAACAAATTCAGGCCAATGGGAGTTTTTATTGTTTACATCATTACTCAAAAATTTGAATATGCAGCCAGCACTTTCGTCAGGAAGATTTCGAGTACTGTTTTCAGCCCAGTTTTTCCGTGGACTCAGGTAATGTAAAATGGTAAATACTGTATATCCAAAACATCATTTGGCTTAGTTTTTGCTTGTTTTGTGTAACTACGGTAAACATGCTACGTAGAAAGTTATTATGTTGTTATGAAGAACACGTGCAAAGCAAGCTCATCCTGTGCAGCTGTCAATCAAAAAACGATAGCATCTACTGTCAATCATCTTGCATCAAGACCCGCCCCCTTTTAGAACGTTCAGAATTATGTAGTCGTACATTTTTCTTCCGCGTCAAATCACCGTTACTGTAGCAGTTAAAAGCTTTAATTTTTTAAAATGGAGTTAGTACATTTGATGGCAGCACAATCAACTACATATATGTGATGAAATATATTGTTGGAGCAAAATGTTGTTTTGGGTGGACTTCCGCTTTAAGTTGCACGAGTATATTTGTAGTAATTGCCAACAATACATTTTATGGGTCTAAATTATCGATTTTTCTTGTATGCCAAAAATCATTAAGTAAAGATCATGTTTCATGAATATATTTAGTAAATTACCTACCGTGAATATATCAAAACGTTATTTTTGTGAGTGGATGCAGTTGCTAATGGCTTGATTTGGACAACTTTAAAAGGTGATTTCCTTAATATTTAAATTTTTTGCAGCCACAATTTCCAGATTTTCAAATAATTGTATCTCGGCCAAATTTTGTCCTATCTTATAAAAACCATACATCAATGTATATCAATTATATATCAATATAAAACAACAAAATGACCCTTTTTGTGGTCCAGAATCACTTATTTTGTCAACATGTATTTCAGGGGAAGCATCATATAAGAAATTTTACAATCCATACAGCAAAAAAAAAATATTTTTTTCTGGCTAAAATATATTTTAAATATATGCTAAATATACATTTTATTAACAGTAAAGTTAATTTTATAAAGTATATTTTTGGCCATTTTTGTATACTTTGAAATATATTTAAAATTACATTTGACAATATCTTTTTGTGCCGTATGAGTAATGAAATCAGTAATGAAAATAAGTACTTAGTTTAATTAAATAATGACAATAATTAAAAACTAGACTTATATACCAAAATATCATTTGTCCTACAATATGAGGCAGAGATTTTTTAATGGTTTTATTGCGATCTATCTTCAGTCATTATGGGAGGTCTGATCTTTCCACACACACTGTGAGTTGCTCATGAATCATTGATGCCTCATCAGCATGTTTTCCACTACACACACACACACACACACACACACACACACACACACGTCAGAACAGCATGTCTCCGGGAGACCCCTGAGGGCCCGAGTTTGCATGAGTATGACCAAACTGAATAATAAATGCACCCTATTTTACAAAGACGTGCAGATAAGAGCACACGTGTGTGTGTGGGTGCGTGTGAGCAGTAGCAGGTTAATCTTCACTAATAAGGTTGAGACCTGCCGAAATAAAACCCACAGCTCTGATCTCACAGACCTCACGTCTCATTCAGACCAAATGAGAGCAATAACCTACAGGAGCACATGTGTGCTGTGTGATTTTACCAAAGTCAAAGGGTGTAACAATGTGACTTTTGCTGAATGTGACAAATGACCAAACATCAGTGAATGAATCACAGCAGACATGAGACATGATATAAATTTCTCTTCCTTAATTCAGCAAAATAAAAATCTCATAGAAAAAACTCACTGGAGGGTCTGCGCAGCTGCCCGCTCTGCTGCTGTTTCTCTGAGGTAGGTGTGGGTGAACGGGGCGATGCCGGAGGGCAGGGTGTCCGGCAGCTGAGGTGCGCCAGGGTCGGAGGGGAGCCCTGATAGTGACGCGTGGCACTCAAGAGGTCGTTCAAGATCTGAAGGATTGTGGTGATGTCACGGCGAGGATGGCCACTGCAGTCCTGACAGCTGGGATGTAAAGTACCTGTGACGCAGAGGGCAAAGGTGAGATTAAAAACAACATGCAGCCGTGTGCTTGAATTCTCACGACGTCGGAGGTGAAACGTTACCCGAGAACGTTCCTGAGAAAACCCCGGGCGCGTGGTTCACGAGACTCTCGATAAAAGCACCTGGTTTGTGTTGCTGTCTGGAGTTTTGAACGCTGCTCTCAGCCTAAAACACACAAATCATACAATCATTCACAGAAATCAGTGCATTACATTTATACGTTACAGCAGATCAGCTGGAGTTCACCTTACCTGAAGGCGGGGTGTTGCAGGGGTGGGGCTATGAACACTTTGGCTGCAGGGAGGTGAAGGGGTGGTCTTAAGGACTTCCCGGTCCCGCTGGGGAGAACTCAACCCTCTGAAGGATTCATTAGTGCCCATCCCTTTAGGGGTCTGGTTGGTGCCTGTAGGACCCCTGGAGACGGACGGCACTGTCTGCTGTGCAGACAACTGCAGCTGCACAAACATCATATGATCACCCACACGCAGGGTGAGGGTCAGCGGCGAGCGCCCCGACAGAAAATCACTAATCTGGAAATGAGAGATGACGGAGAGATGTTAATGAACATGCTATCTCTCTTGCTGCGTTCACACCGGCCGCGGTAGAGGCGGCAAGCTCGAGTGATTTCAATGTTCAGTCAATGTGAAGACGCATTGACGCGTGTCTGGAATGAGGCGTTTCGCGCTAGCCTGGCTCCGCCCTCCTACGTTCTTCGGCTTAATTTTCATTTCGCTTCAAAACAACGTCTGGAATTGCTGTGTTGAGTTTCGTTTTCTCCGGCAAAAATCTGCAGGTCCAATCAGCGAACAGTGGCTAAGAACGCAGACGTTGGGGTCGTGCGCCAGACTGAGTGACATACGTCACGACCAAACGTTAGCAATTGGTTATGGCAGATTCAGAGTGACTCTGGGCAGATCCAATAGTTTTAAACTTCAACAAAGTAACGCTTTGCAATGGAGCGTGGCCAGACTCTCTGTACAAATGAAATGAATGTACGAGAGTCTGGTTGCACCAGGCTAGTTTCGCGCAGCGTGATAGACGCGATTCCGCCTTATTCATGCTTCTAGTTCGCGCAAATGGCGCGAATTGAGTGTCTACCACGGTACGCTTAAATGGTACTTTTTGTGCATTTTGCGTTTGACGCAAATTTGCGGCTGACGCCAGAGTTAAAAAATTTGAACTTTGGTGAATTTTCATGCCGCGTTAACCAATCAGGAGCCTGCTTGCTGCAGTGGCGACAGCCCGGCTCGGAGTCACTCATTCAACATGAAGGAACGCTTGATATTGTCCGTGAGCAGTCACCTGGAGCTATACAACACAAGTTCTTACTTCTATAAATACAGGAATAAAAAGTACCTCGCTTGGAAGAGTGTTAGTGAGGACATCGGGCAACCTGGTAAGTTGTAATACACATTTCACGTGACATTTATCGACCCGTGCTGTTTATTTTCCCCCTATAGTAAGGTTACCAAATACAAACCGGTAACTCTCTTGATAAATGCACAATCAACATCAGCCATCTTGCAAACAGACAACCGCATAGCACTTGCCCCCCCACAAGAAGTGGATTTCGCCTCTGAAGCGTGAATGCATTCAAAATGTTTGAGCGGCAAACTAGATTTTGACACCTCAAAAGTGGTGGCTGGTGTGAACCCACGGTCTGACTTTAGAAACCATAGTTGTGTTATCTACTTCATGTGGGGCTGCGCAGGCTAAACTGCATATGACATCATTGTATCACGGGTCAGATCCCAAACCAGTACTATTAAGTCGCTTTTGCAAATGTCATATACCGATCAACCTATGCAGTGCCACATGCAGAAGTAGCATTGTTGCGTCTAGCACGCCCCTCCATTCTGTTGGCTTAACTTATGACATAATGGTTATTAAAATTGAATTAATTACATCATCCATGGCATGGACCATAAGACTGATTTGACTCCACGCTCCTTCAGAGTCATCAAGCTGCGACAGCTTTTGTATGTCAAACTTTATCACCCAAAATTACATATAGGGCCTTTAACGTCATTCTGAGAGAGCAAATCCCTTTACATGCATCACCCAAAGCCACAAACTACCATGAAGATGTCTCTGCTTTAAGAAAAGTCTGATACAACAGTCAGTTCATACTGTCAGAGCCAATGAGTGTGTTAGCAGGGGAAGCCTGAAACTTGTGAATGAGTAAATGACGACCCAACATGCATGTATGACTGCGCTGCACGACTGACTAACTGATCACGAGTCAGATTCGCTATGAGATTCATTGGTTATACTCATCACAAGATCTCCTCCAGCGCATTCATAATTCTCAGAATTTGTAGGCTGGTGCAATATATGCCTACTGATGGGTCGTGACCAAAAAATGAGTCGCAAGTCTGTTCTGACGGTACAAACAATGACAAAGGCAAAATAAGAAACATGCAACTAACCATGTGTTTAAAAGACTTTGATCGTTTATCTGAAACACTACACTAGTGCTCATGAATAGAGGTAGAGCAATGCGTTAGCAGCGCAAAAGGTCATGGGTTTGAACACACATACTGATAAAAATTATATACCTTGTAAGTCGCTTTATATAAAATCGTCTGCCAAATGCATAAATGAAATGAAACACTTTCCATGTGATCAAATGTTCATCTGTCCTTATCACGTCATCAGAGAAGGAAAAATAAGTGAATTTCATACTAGGATAACACTAATGCCTATAAATAATAAACAAATATACACTTAAGCCAAAACATGGGAGAAATACATATCCAATGAGATTGTTCACTATATAACCTCATTCACACAACACTTTGGTCCCAGGACATTTCTGTCAAATTGGCACAAAACAAACACGTAAAGAGGACCTAGTAACATTTACAGAACACATGCTGTGTGAACAAGAGGATGAAACAATGACGTACGCGTGCATACAACTCAATCTTAAATTACTTGGATGAAGATATCATGGTTATGTATAATGTATTATTTAATATATCCATTCAAGGAAAGTGTGTTATAGTAGGCTACTCATAATTTCTTTAAATAACACAAACAGCAGGCAGGACTTTAATGATTGTGACATGCATGTCCCCTTTTCCAATGTGTTATTCAAAACAACTCTAAAAATAGGAAACAATGGCATTTTTCTGGGGTTTTCATTAAAATCTTATAACTAATAAATACTACTTATTATTAACATAATGCACGGCAAAAAATAATTTTCTTAGTATTTTTGTCTTGTTTTCAGTAAAAAAATCTACAAATTCTTAAATTAAGATGCTCAAGAAAATAAGTGTAGTTTTCAGACCAACAATATCAAATTGAAGTGATTTTGTGCATAAAAACAAGCAAAAAAAATCTGCCAATGGGGTAAGCAAATTTTTCTTGAATTTTTCATGAATTTTGTGTTTTAGAAAAATGTTCAAGATTTTTTTGCTTACCCCATTGGCAGATGTTTTTGTTTGATTTATGCAAAAAAAAAAAATCACTTAAATTTGATATTTTGGTCTAAAAACTAGCCTTATTTTCTTGGGTCGTTTTGCTCATCTTAATATAAGAATTTTTCGATACTGAAAAAAAAAAAAAAATACTAAGAATTTTTTTCTTGAAAATCATTTTTGCAGTGTGGGTGCAAATATATTTTAACTTCTGGATTTTGTGGGGCCCTTTGGGCAGTGGGGGTCCCTATACTTGTCACCACCTTTCACCCCATCAGCGACGGCCCTGTTCATCAGCCCATACAGCCCGTGTTTTCTCGAGAGAGCAATCGCAGATAATTAGCAAACCTCAGACGCTGTGGAAAAAATCTACCCAGTGCAGGACTTTAAATATGCCACGTGTCTTTACGGTATCTTTACAGTATTTGTGTGAATCCACGCACAGATTCTGGAAATTCACTGGCAGTGTGAATGAACCAAAAATCTAACAGTCGTCTCGGACAAATCCCGGAAGTATTTTCCATGTAATTTCCATAATCTCTGTGTGAAAGGGGCTTAAGTCTGGATCAAAGTGGATTACAAAACATCACACGGGACCAGAGAGATTCTTCGAAAAGATTCTTGGAGTCTTTAAAGAATTAAAAAAACGAGACGTAGCATGAAAAAAATGAATCACTGCATTCCTAGTCTGAACATTCCTGTAAATCCATACGATGGGAATGAAGTCATTCCTGTGATGTGATTGATGAAAGGAATGATAACAGCCTGAGTCAATCCTCAGGCTCTCTCCAGCATTGTCGGGAACAGGCGAGGCACGATTTCAAGCACTTTACTCACAAAGACAAACACATGAATGGCAGGAAAAATCACGATGCAAATGGCTGTTGATGTGATTTTAATTAATAACACCTCCATCTCTTCACTGTCTGCTACACTCAACTCACAATCAGACCCCATTTACTTTTCTCTCTCATGAGAATCAGTGAACATTACTATTAAAAAAAAAGTTTGTTGTTGTAATCTTTCATTGCTCAAACTCTGAAATTACTTTCCTGTTCGACTGATGTCATTTCCTGTTTGATTGGCTTGCATGACACATTATTCCTCAGCAGAGATTATTAATGGACATCAACTTTACTTGGCTGTTTAGTATAATAAACAACAACAGATATGACCGACCGCTCTTCAGGGAGATGATGTGCACTTGGAGAGCATTTTTCTTCTTCTTTAAAATCCATCTGACAGCAGACTCTCTATTGACCCCACGGCCCCTCAGGTCTATCTGACTGCACAACGCTATTAAGAGCAAATGATTTCCAATGACGCTGAATGAAAAAGGCAGAGATGTCCAGAAGAGAGACAAATAAACTGGATTGGATAAACAAACCCACCGCACAGATGAAACCTCTCAGTATGGATAGTTCATCTTATATTTGGTCTCACATTGGCAGACTAACCCAATGAATTAAAAACCAGACATAAATAAAGATCATTTTAAGTAAATACCCTAAAAAAAATTACTTTCTTACTTATTATTTTTGTCTTGTTTTCAGTACAAATATCTAAAAATTCTTAATTTAAGATGTATTTTCTTGATAAGCAAAATTACCTAAAACAAATATACAATTTGAGTGAATTTGTGCTTAAAACAAGCAAACAAATTTCTAACCCCATTGGCACATTTTTTGCTTGTTTTAAGGCACAATATTTTTATTTCTACTGAAAACAAGACAAAAAAAACAAGTAAGAAAGTTATTTTTTGCAATTGACAGAATGCAAGGAGCACTTGACAATGCATCCTCCATTATAAAAGGACAAGACGACATAATGAAGAAAAACTCTTACTGTGCCCACAACAGCATTCTTGTCTTACGGGACAAAAGGAATCAAGGCAGGGTGTCACATAAAAGTGTCAAAATTTTATTTTTACTTAAGATTGTGTTTGCAATTCTTGCAAAGCATTTGGACACTAAGGCATGTATGCTCTCACAATGAATATTAACATACACAACAAACCTGAACACTACACCTGTGGTTATGTTGTCCTGAGTGCTACAGCGCATTTACGAACCATCAGAGAAACGAAGCGTAACACTCTCTCACCGCCGTTGACAAACGCAAACTTCCTGAAGCTGCCAGTCACCCACGCAGACAAACACGCCATCCAAACACAGCACACAAGGCAAAGGGTATGAAGCGGTACATTAAAGGACTAAACCTGCATGCAAAAAAACAGGCGCACAGAAACATTCAAAAGTTCAATGCAACAAACACACACATGCACGCACAAAGACACACACACTACTGATATGCATCATGGAAGGATCTCCAAGTTAAAAATAACCTGCATCACAAACCACATCTTATAACACACAGTCTGGGTGAATGCCAAAGGTCACGGCATCTTTTGCACATATTTACACTTCTTTGCATGCAGTGTTTGTATGTAGTGGGGTAAATACGATCACAGTGCAGTTTACAAAATTTCCTATTAAAGTGAATCTCCCCAAAACATGCAGCGTGCTTTTCTGTGCAACACCAAAAGAACTAATATTTTGCACAAAGAAAATCAAGTGTGCCTTCCATTATTTTCTGCATCGTGACATTATTTTACTGCATATTTACCTTTTTGTACGTCTCGTTCCCTTATGCAAAACATTATATTTGTTGCGATGCTGGAGTGAAATGTTTTGTGACGTGTTAGATGAGAGGGAGGCTGCTCGGTCCTACACGAGTTCTAGGAAATCTTTTCATATCGACATTATCGTCTAACCACACACACACACACACTCACAAACACACACAGACACACACACACACAATGAAATGACTTTACCTCAGCTTAGCAATGCCAAAATGACGCACAGACAGGCAACGCACACATACACACACATATATGCCCGTGTGGTTTCACATATGAAGGTGTTACATCCTGCATTTTTTATAGTTCATTTTTAGGAAATTCTGTATTTCAAAATGCATTTTTAAATTTGGTCATGATGTGCACTGGGTGTCCCTGAGACGGAAAAGAGTCTACATTACAGTTTTTACAAAAGTTGCTACACAACAGTTAGTATGCACACAAACTCAAACAAACTGAATTCATTGAGAGTGACGCTAAAGGACGAGTGACGCTAAAGGACGATTAACACACCGTGTGATTTGCATAAATAGACAGTAAAACAGTATCACACAGTATGCAACATTCATGAATAGTGAAGTTGCTGTTGTGTGTGTGTGTTTAATCACGTTGTGTGTGTCTTTCAGCATATGTGTGGGTGTATAACTTTAGTTAAATTCAGATGCTTGTGGGAAATGCAAACTCATAATAGCTATTGTGTGAGTTCTAGTGAATGAGCGTATGCCGGGCAAGCAGGAAGTGGGGCGACCACAGCGAGTGTTTTACCTGTGCATCTGTTAGACTCTCTAATGCCTGCAGGACCGATTGCTCCGGCCGCCATGACTGCGACTGCAAACACAAATACAAAATAACAACAACATGTCAAACAGACGTACACGGGCATTGAGAAGTTCAAGAGAAAAGACAGACAATGACACTTGACCAACGCAGTGCTGATGCATTTCCTATTAAAACAGGAAGTTGCAGGGGGACACATTGAACATACAGATGTCCCTTCACATACAGCCAATTTTGAAGAGAAATTCTCTAAAAAAATGAAACTCTCTCTCATTTATAAAAAAAAAATCACAATATGTTACATACCATCAGTCCGGTTTCAACTGTGGGAACCAACGTCAACCTGCTTCCATCACAGACACCAAAATCCTGCAGTTTTCCGGAGCTCAACCGCCTGCAGACAAAATACAACAATCACTAAACATCATCTGTCAGCATGATGAACACTCACAAGATGATTTTATGCAATACTGATTATTTCACAGATAAAAGCAATGTGAAATACATGGTTCTGTTAGTTTATTTGCTACTAACTGCTTTAAAGATTTCATGCAACTAAACTGGTAAACTCTAATGAATTAATTGACTATTTTGTTCTCAGAAGCCTATAATAATACCACAGTATATTTTCACAGTTTGACAGATAAAACCTGTAAAACATCCGTTTCTTAATTTACTACACACATTCATTCACTGATGGACACCAGCTTAAAGACACACGGTCACTGATAGACACCAGAGTACAGACACACAGTCACTGATGGACACCAGAGAACAGACACAGTAACTGATGGACACAGGCATACAGTCACTAATGGACACCAGAGAACAGACACAGTAATTGATGGACACCAGCATACAGACACTGATGGACACCAGAGAACAGACACACAGTCACTGATGGACACCAAAGTACAGACACACAGTCACTGATGGACACCACAGACACACGGTCACTGACGGACACCAGAGTACAGACACACTGTCACTGATGGACACCAAAGTACAGACACACAGTCACTGATGGACACCACAGACACACGGTCACTGACGGACACCAGAGTACAGACACACTGTCACTGATGGACACCACAGACACACGGTCACTGACGGACACCAGAGTACAGTCACACGGTCACTGACGGACACCAGAGTACAGACACACGGTCACTGACGGACACCAGAGTACAGACACACAGTCACTGATGGACACCACAGACACACGGTCACTGATGGACACCAGCGTAAAGACACACGGTCACTGATAGACACCAGAGTACAGACACACAGTCACTGATGGACACCAAAGTACAGACACACAGTCACTGATGGACACCACAGACACACGGTCACTGATAGACACCACAGACACACGGTCACTGATGGACACCAGAGTACAGTCACATGGTCACTGATGGACACCAAAGTACAGACACACGGTCACTGATGGACACCAGAGACACACGGTCACTGATGGACACCAGCGTAAAGACACACGGTCACTGATAGACACCAGAGTACAGACACACAGTCACTGATGGACACCAAAGTACAGACACACAGTCACTGATGGACACCACAGACACACGGTCACTGATGGACACCAGAGTACAGTCACACGGTCACTGATGGACACCAAAGTACAGACACACGGTCACTGATGGACACCAGAGTACAGACACACGGTCACTGATGGACACAACAGACACACGGTCACTGATGGACACCAGCGTAAAGACACACGGTCACTGATAGACACCAGAGTACAGACACAAAGTCACTGATGGACACCAAAGTACAGACACACAGTCACTGATGGACACCACAGACACACGGTCACTGATAGACACCACAGACACACGGTCACTGATGGACACCAGAGTACAGTCACATGGTCACTGATGGACACCAAAGTACAGACACACGGTCACTGATGGACACCAGAGACACACGGTCACTGATGGACACCAGCGTAAAGACACACGGTCACTGATAGACACCAAAGTACAGACACACAGTCACTGATGGACACCAAAGTACAGACACACGGTCACTGATGGACACCAGAGTACAGACACACGGTCACTGATGGACACCAGAGTACAGTCACACGGTCACTGATGGACACCAAAGTACAGACACACGGTCACTGATGGACACCAGGGTACAGACACACGGTCACTTGTGGACACCAAAGTACAGACACACGGTCACTGACGGACACCAAAGTACAGACACACGGTCACTGACGGACACCAAAGTACAGACACACGGTCACTGACGGACACCAAAGTACAGACACACGGTCACTGACGGACACCAAAGTACAGACACACGGTCACTGACGGACACCAAAGTACAGACACACGGTCACTGACGGACACCAAAGAACAGACACACGGTCACTGACGGACACCAAAGTACAGACACACGGTCACTGACGGACACCAAAGTACAGACACACGGTCACTGACGGACACCAAAGTACAGACACACGGTCACTGACGGACACCAAAGAACAGACACACGGTCACTGACGGACACCAAAGTACAGACACACGGTCACTGACGGACACCAAAGAACAGACACACGGTCACTGACGGACACCAAAGTACAGACATACGGTCACTGAAGGACACCAAAGTACAGACACACAGGTCACTGATGGACACCAAAGTACAGACACAGTCACTGATGGACACCACAGACACAGTCACTGGTGGACACCAAAGTACAGACACACGGCCACTGATGGACAGCAGTGTACGAACACACAGGTCACTGATGGACAACAGAGTACAGACACACAATCGCTGATAGAAACCAGAGTACAGACGTGTGTGTTATCAGTGATTGTGTGTTTGTGGACACCAGAGAACAGACACGCTGACACTAATGGAGACCAGAGTACAGACACACAGTTAGTAATGGACATCACAGTAAAACAAACGGTCACTGAAGGACACCAAAGTACAGACACACAGTCACTGGTGGACACCAAAGTACAGACACACAATCACTGATAGAAACCAGAGTACAGACGTGTGTGTGATCAGTAAGTGTGTTTGTGGACACCAGAGAACAGAGATTCTGTGGACACCAGAGAACAGACACACTGTCACTAATGGAGACCAAAGAACAGACACACAGGTCACTGATGGACACCAGAGTACAGACACACAGTTAGTAATGGACATCACAGTAAAACAAACGGTCACTGAAGGACACCAAAGTACAGACACACAGTCAATGGATGGACATAAGAGTACAGACAAGTGATTACTGATGGACACCGGCATAACAGTCAATGACGGACACCGGCATACAGTCACTGATGGACATCACAGACACAGTCACTGGTGAACATCAGACTACAGACATACAGTTAGTAATGGACATCACAGTAAAAACAAACAGTCAATGATGGACACCAGAGTACAGGCACGCAGACACTGATGGACACAGGCACGCAGACACTGATGGACACAGGCACGCAGACACTGATGGACACAGGCACGCAGACACTGATGGACACAGGCACGCAGACACTGATGGACACAGGCACGCAGACACTGATGGACACAGGCACGCAGACACTGATGGACACCGTTACCAGTGGCCACTAGATTTTAGGAAACTTTTATCACATTGAATTCTGGAGACAGTTTTGTCACTGCACTAAGCAGAGAACACATCTGTGTCAGATACACACACCACAGTCTCTGATCAGTCAAACTCTCAACAGAAACATGTACAGGATTACTGTTAGAAGTAATCCAAGAACATATCATAAAGCCAGATCTGTAAGAACACACAGGTACTTTAGGAATTTAATGATTGCCTTGTAATACAATAGAACTCGCCTGGCAAAACATATTCATGATCAAATATATGACTTTAAAAATGAAATGAGTTTATCCAACAGCAGGATTTTATTTAACCCCGTTATGATTTTAAAGTACTAACGTTACAGAGATGTGATGAGGTGACTCACGTGTCTCGCAGCAGCAGCATCAGTCTGTCTCTGTGGACTCGCAGTTTTTGGGACAGTCTTCTCTTCAGTCCGTCCACGGTCTCCTCCAGCGGAACCGGGAGCTCGAGACAGGTTCCGGTCGTGCAGCTGATAGACAGATTCATGCAGTCCCGCACCTCACTGTTCCGATCCATCCGATGTCTGATAACTGTAAGTCTGTGAGCTGAAAAATCACACAAATAGATTCCGTCCGAGTGTGCTGATAAATCCACGGGCAAATCCGGTCACGAGCCTCAACGGCACGAAAACACAACAAATATCTCTATCAACAACCCATTATGACCGCGAAATACATCTGTGTTCAGTAGAAAGTGTGTAGTTTTGCAGAAGCGACCGCGAATCAGCTTAGCGCTTCGACAAACGTTCAGATTCTGTCGGCAGCAGCTCGCTCGCTCTGTGAAGTCGACGCTAGCGTGAGCGTTTTACATTCGCTACGACTCTTCTTCTGAGAAACCCCGCCCACAGCCAAACAAAGAACCAATGGCGCTGGAGGATAAGCTTGATATTGGAGTGTTAGCCAATCACCGGTCCACTCGTAACACCCACGCGTACAGAACAGCCCGCCCACACCGGGCACAATCATTCATAATGTTAGCTAATATTTGATGCGTGTTTATGATTTATTTAAACAGTTGTATACGAATTAAATCATAGTGTATGTAACTATGTTTAGGGTATTTAGCCGAAAATAATTATTTAAATATTTAAAAGCACAACATTTAAACGGTAAATGGAGTAAAACAGGAGTCATCAATTCAAAGACAACACAATAGATGAACAAACTGTGATGTACAGCACACTGAGCTCTAGATTGTGTGATATAACAGATCTCCTGACTGTGATTAGATTGTAAATGTGCTTGATCACATTATCAGCCGCATGTGCTGTCAGTTTATAGAGAATAAAGGGGAAAAATGTTTTGATGTGATATCTTGGCACATTCAGCAAGAACATCAATGATTCATCATATCCTGTGATGGCCTGTTTACATACAAAATGTCTCATTATTTGACTTCAATGATGGGTGTGTCAATTGTAACTCAACAGCTCTCATCCCTTTTACTCCTGAGTTTAAACATTTGTAATAGCCTGCTAAACGTATTAATCACATTACTGTCCTCAACACTGATTCATATCTTAAGCGTGTCTCCCCAAAGTTGCGGGTACATGTTTGCTCAAAAATTTACGTGCATCGTGCCAAGACAGCTCAGAAAGAATGCCGAACATTCGTGTAAGCAGAATTCCAGCCTGATCCTGAAGTAGAACATTCCGATACCATGATGTGGAATTTTATGATTGTTTGACAATCTGTGCAGGGGTGTATTACGTAAAGGTTACAGTAATATGAGTTACTCATTGTTAGGCAAGATATGTGTAAAACACATTAGATAAGGGTGCAGTTTGGATTGTAAACTGTCACGTTGGATCATAATAGACACACATTTCCACTCTCTGCTTCTTTAGATTCACCAAATATTTAATATAGCGACACTGCAGTATGATGATTGCCTATATATTTAAGAGGCATGTGACATAATTCATATATATTTCAGATCATATCATATTTATTTTTTATTGTAACAGCATTAGGGTGAGTAAATGATAAAGTGATTTTCTTATTGTTATGGAAAGGCCAAATTATAGCAGGTTTGGAGAATTCATCCTGTAGTAGACGAAGATGTACAGTGCCCAGTACACTGTAATGATATCAGCACACAATGTTTGTTTCTGTATGTTCCACAGAAGTGTGTCTGCGGCCTGCGGGCCCGTTGTAATGCAATCGCTGCAGGGGAAGGTCAGCGTGTTTTTGGCAGGATTCTGTGGAGGAGTTCGCTACAGTCGTGACGTCAGAGTCAGGAACAGTTCAGTTGAGACAAGCCACTTTATTCCCTATCTCAGGCTTAAAATAGCTGCACCCCCTCCCCTTCCTGCCAAAGGCTGCGTCATTGTATTCCCACACACACCTCCTCATCCTCTCTTTCTCTCTTCCATATGTCTTTCTTATGTGTTCCTCTCGGATATTTGCTCTGATCCAGTTTGGCTCAGTTCTGTTTATGATTCATCTTTTCCATCTCCAAAAAGTGTGCATGTGTGCGCATGCACATATATCCAGATACAGTATGATGCCTAAATGTAAATTAAATTTATAAATTATTTCAGTACAAAATTTTAATTCCAGTGATTGGTGATGTCAGAAGAACTGGAACACACTTTCTGTTTGTTGGTTGTGCCAATGAAAAATATTGCAATAGATCCTTGTAAAGAGACAATCTGTAAATTATTTTTACATTAAGAAAATTTGAGTTAAAATAACATAAAAAGATGAATAATTTGAGTAATTCTAAACGAACACTTTATTGAGTAAATTCACCTTCATTTTATCATGTATAATCCACTTAAATTTGTAAGAAGGAAATGAACTTAATAATTTTGTGTTGAAACTACATGAATGATTTTAGTAAACATATAGGCAGTAAACTCGTAGGTCCCAGCATGCTTTGCATGGGACTGCATTTGGACAGTGAAATTTAAATTTATACGCTATTTTATGTGTTTTTAACTAAAAAGAAAGACTTTTTAGTGTTTAATGTTCATTTATCTTTGAGATTTAGAAGAGCTTTTGTTTATTCTTTTGAGTTTTGTAGTTATCATTGTTCAGAAGACTGGTGCTTGTGCATAGACTGCATACTGAAGTATGTCGCGCTTTACAGCTGCCCAAAACTAAATTGAATGTTGATTGAATAAACAATTAGTGCCCTCATCTCACAGAAAGATAAAGTCTAAATCAATGTTTATGGAAACAACAAAAAAATAAAAAAGTTACCTGTACCAAGAAAAGTTAATTAAACTCAGTAATGCTACAACTATTAGTTAACTCAACTTAATTTTGCTGCGTTTGTATTAAGTAATATTACAGTGTTTATTATACTTAAAAAAGGCTACAAGTTTACTCAACTTAAAACATCAAATGCAGCCACTTGCCTCAATTTTTATAAGTTAGATTTAGGTATTACTTTTAAATGACCTAATGAAACTGTTTGGTATGTTTAATGTTTACTCAAAAAGTTCCTTAACATATATATTTTATACACTGACTGATTATTTAAAACATTAAAACTAGGGATGCACCGATACAAAATTTCTGTACTTGATTGCTTTAAATGACATCTACTGATACTAATTTGCTTTTTACACCTTGTTTCAAATTATTGTGAAATTCTAGAAGTGCAAGTATAAAATGCAAATCTGTATTCGTCATCACCCAATTCAAAATGATCCCACAGAATGAGTTCTGATGCAATTTTCTGCCCCGATATAATCTGCCCTGATCATTGGCTGTTCTTTCAACAAAATCTCTGTATCATGTTTCCTTCGAGATCATCAGTGACATTGTTATCATTTGCATCCTGATGTTAAAAACTTCTGTAGAAATTACAGAATTACTGGTTTCCCAGTAACTTACTTTAAATTGATGTTATTTACTGGCAACAGTTTGTTCAAAGTTAAATAAAGATTCAACATTAACAAGTCTAAACAGAATAAAACTAAAATAACAGCCTCATGCAAAACATTCTGGGAACCAAAAAGCTGAAGGAAAAAACAGAAAAAGGTTGATGAGGATTTCTGGTTCCCAGAATGCTTTGCATGAAGCAAAAGAAAAAGACTTTGAACTGTTGCCAGTAAATAACATCAATTTAAATCTACATTAAGTTACTGGCAAACTTTTTTACAGTGAAACTAAACTCTTGCTCATCTGTTTTTCTGTGAATGTATAAACGCTGTAAGATTATTGTCATTTGTCATAAATATCTTTTGCTCAGGTTAAAGGTCAGTTCTGCAGTCAGGCTGCTATATTTCAGCTGTGTACCTGCTCTCAGCTTCAAACCCCTTTCACATTCATCAGCAGGCTTGAAAAACTTCCTGTTTGATTTCTGACACTTTTCAATGAACTCAAAGTGAAAGTCGACAGGATTGAGACTGCAGATCGGTTCCTGTTGGACAAACAGATGCTGGTTGTTGCATAGATAATGTTTTTTTCTGTGTTTTCCATCAGTTGTTGTATGAAAAAGAGGAAGACAACAGAAAGACACTTTAGCCCACATATACTGTATAACCAGTATCAATGTAGCACATGCGAGTGTGCAGTTACTGTATACAGTTATATCCACCTTATTTTCGAATGCAGAAGTAAGTGATATGACGTATTTCCCTTCTTTTTTGCGAGATGTCCGTTTCAATAGTCAGCCGGTAGAAACAGTGTAGTGGGAGCATGCATAAAAAATAATTTAAACAGTAGGGTAAATATTTACAACACATGCCATGTATGTGAGGATGAAATTAAGAAGATATATTAATATCTTCATATTCAATCATTTTGTGTTACTCGGGGGTAACAGGTCTTCAATGCACAATACAAGCACCGATTTGCTTATTTTAAAATTATTTGCTTTTTCATTTAAAACATTATTAAAACGTACATTCAACACTGTTATAAACATGAACTAATAAGCAGTTTATGTCATATAGGCCTATATTCTGTACTGTAATCGCATTTTTGTAATAATATATAGCAGCTAGTAGAAATAAACCAGCTAAATCAGCATATTTTTATCAGCATAATATTAGTTGTTTTTTTAACAATTATTGTATTTATTGTTTAATGGCAGTTTCTGTGAAAGGTTTTACTGTATGGATGTGTGGATATACAGAAAATGGGTGCACGTGCGCCACATACAGCTCTTGTACGTGGATTATGGTAAAAACAAAATGTGTTTGTAGGAATTTACGATGTTTATATCTATTATGGCAACCCCTAACTGCACAAATTATGCCGGTCTTCCTGGATTTCATAATAAACATTAAAAAGACAGTCAAAATGGCACACTCGTGTCCCTCGCAAGGCTGTAGTGGCTCCCCGGAAGTCTTACACAAAGGAGCTCAAAGATGGCAGCGCCCACATTTAAGTCAAAAATAAGGTGGTCACTAATAGCTCACATTTACTTATTTCTGCATTTATGTATGCATTTATTTATTTATGTCTGCATTTATGTATTTGTTTTATTTATTTCTGCAATTATGTTTTTATTAATTTTATTAAATGAATTTACTTCGTCTTCGTACTACTTCGTAATTTATTGAACACAGGCTTTTATAATTTCAAAATAACATTAAACTCATAATAACACTAAAAACAAAACACGTCTTACGGTGTTCTCTTTAATCTGATGTGCTGGTTGAAAAATGAACAAGAAGGTGAATCAAACGATTGATGTTTTAAAATATAAAAATAAGTTAAACAGTGACCCCGTGTGGTAGTGATAGGGACTGTCTTGATCTATCATTTCTGCAGTGTTTAGCTCAGAATATTATTATTACTTAGTACAACAATGAATGAAAGCCAGCAGGAGGGAGGAATAAATTATAAATTATATATTATCTATATAGTATGATATATTACAGATGTATATTATGATTTTCTCGTTTTTAAATAAGCTTTTTGGACAAAGACCAAGCAATATTTATGTGTCTATATTTACATGGAAAGCAGACTCTCTGCTTTTTAAAGCATTTTATAAATAAATAGATAAAAACTTTATGTGTTTGATAATTTTTGTTTGCTCACATTTCTTTATACAGCCTCAATGAACGTTTTAATGTTTTGGGTAACCGTATACTGTATGACACGCGCTCTCTCCAGCACCGGGCACTGCATGAAACGTCAGCAGATGGCAAACCGACGCTGCGTGACTGCAGTGCTCTGCTCACAGAGAGATAAGCGCGCGTTATCACGAGACCCGTGTAACTTTAAGCAGATCCAAAAACGATATTTTATATTTATATTATATTTAAATACGTGCTATTTTTCGCGTTCTGCTCATTCATTTGTAAATCAACGACGAGATATACAGACATATCCATAGATTCCTATGTGCGCGTTTGTGAATCAAATCGTTTCTGCAGTGCACAGTGAAGTAAAGCATCATCTCTGACGCACATCAGAAGGAATCCCACCGCTCGCATCATCAGCACCAGTGAGCGTGTCCTCAGTCTCCGGCCTCGCATCATCACCGCCAGTGGGCGTGTCCACAGTCTCCGGGCTTCATTCATAAACTCGGGCTGCCATTAGGATGAAATATAACGCGTCTTCAGGAGGTTCGTGCCATTGGCGAGCGCCCATAACGCGTCCCTCACACGGACAGCATGAATTATAAATAGGTGAGTGATGCGCGCAGCGTCGTTTAATGTTCATGTGTTATTTGCGATTTAACGCTTTATTTATATTGAGAATTTATCGTCGCGTTGTATAAAGCATCTCATCGCGTGCTGCATACATCAGTACAGTAGGCTAAACGTCTGACTCATCGCTTTAAAATAAACAAACACATCGCATCATAAAAACGCGAAATGAACAGCTTTTATTTTTAAGAATATGCGTCGCGCGCATCTCTCATCGTGACCACACCGCGTCGCGTCCGTGCACGCGTTTTGCGCTGGACTGTGATGGCGCGAGGGATTTTACCGCCCTGTGAGGAGCGTGAAATAAACGTGGCGTAATCATGCGTGGGTCGACACGAGCTTAAGTCATGAAAACATTTAAAAATCAGAAAAAAAACATCCTTAAATTGATATGAATACTGCGGCGTTCATCTCGAGCAGCAGCGTTTATATAACAGCATGCTCACGGTGCACTACGTCATCTTTTTGTTTGTTTATTTTTTAGGTTTCATATAGACTGTAAGCTACTTTATCAGTTTTTATTGACGAGTGATTTATAGACAGGGATTCATTTATTAAACAGATATGTGAGATTAACTACTGACAGAACTGAAAATAGATGATTTATTTAGAGTAAATATTTGATAAAATATTGAACATTTTGTGTATAATTGTAATAAACATATCATTACTGGTCCCTGACTGGCCTGCTTCATCCATTATAATGTCAGACTGTTTGTGCTGGTTGGACGTCTTCTGTCCTACTTTTTGCCCTCCATGAATCCCATGATTCCACAGCTGACATCAGCAAGACCTTCCCTGATTTCCGTTAGGAACATGTGCATGTATTTGTGAATTGGAAGCAGTAGAGATTTCCTCATGAATACACAATGACCCGGAGCCGCTCTGTTTGCCAGCACACACATGCACAGAATGCATCGACTTGCGGTTTAATTGCGAGTGTGTGTGCGAGCCTAATGAATGAAGAAGTTCATGCAGTTTTAATGTCTCACAGGAGTTCACACGCGTGTGTACTTCATCAGCATCAGTCCAGTGAGTGTCACACTAAAGTACATATGAATATTTATATGTGCAGACCTAGATCTGTGCTGGAATAATGACAGTAGCCGTATACAGTTAACAGTTTAAACCAGTTTCCATTTGCAAAGCCAAGAACAACATATAAGAAACTATTATGTATTTGATAAACCGGTAAATGTTTGTGTCATCGGTTGTTTTTGGATTGTGCTAATGTTGGAACGTGGAGACAGATGCGTTAAAAACAAGATTTTGTACAAGACCAAGTGTCCAATTTAATGATACAGTGGAGTCAAAATTGTTCATAAAATAAGGGTTTGTTTGAATATCACTGCATTACAAAATCAAACATCACAGTTTAATTTATGCATACAATTCAGATGAAGTAGCTATTACATGTTTGTTAGGTCTCAGATAAACTTTAGATATAGTATTAAAAATGTAAACAAAGTTCTTTGACACTTTGTGCTGGTAAGACGATGTTGTGTGGTGATCTACATCTGTGTGAACTTGAACTAAATGACGTCATAATCACAATGCACTTTTATGTAGACTGATCAATATAAAATAGTAAATTTGATTCATGTAATGTTATTAAATTATCTTTAATTAATTAAAGCACATCAACAAGGAACGCAAAAGTAAAAAAACGCAGCGACTCAATGACAGGAAACCTGAAGAGAAACCGTGTTTTTAACTTAAAGTAACGCTTTGGCCTGTCTGGGACATTTGGACCATTTTAGTTTTATATTCAGTAAGACAATATGTGTTGTTGTTTGTTATTTTTGAGTCTTAATTTGGCCACATCATTCTCTGTGTTTCAGCAACTGGAATGACAAATTGGTGACAAATCTTATATTTTAAGAAAATGCTTTGAAATTTGTCAAAAACTTAACAATATACTGTGGGCAAATTTTTCATGTTGTTAGTGGCCAAAAAAGATTATTTTTTTTCCACATTTTTTTGCATAAATCTGTTAATCAACCGTTTAATTTAGTGGCCAATTTTGGCCGCTAACAACACGAAAGGGTAGTGAATTGGAACAAGGCACACGGGTTAAAGATGTAACATAATAGTTGCGGTTTCCTGGATAGGGTTTAGATTAGGCCAGAACTAGGCAGGGGCGAATTTGTCATTCTGGCCCTAACTTTGCGTAAATTTTACTTTATCATATTTATGCCCCTGGGCATTTATTGTATCTAACAGTATGGGAGGGGCAATAAAATGTCTTAAGAGCAGTTTTTGAGGGGGGCACAAATAATAAAGTCAAAATTGTACTTAAATATGTATATATACAGAAAAGCCTAAATACAACTAGACCATGCCACTGTGAGGTACGGGAGAGGGAGACTCAAAATGTTTTTAACCTCATTAGCATTTTTTTGTCTCATTAGCAATATATATTGTTTAAAATACACAACATGGTTTTTAAATAGTTTTTTAGGGCTTCGGAAGGGAAAGTCCTGATCCACCCCTCACTTCCAACTCCTCGTGATTTTCCAGCTGCCGTCAAATGTGATGACAGATGTGGGCTCAGTTTATGCAGTGGGCAACCTGGCTAGTTCTTCCTCAACATTTGACGTTTCATTTTTCAGTGAGAAAAAGTTGCAAGTTTTGGCAAACTGTCAGTATTGGACATTTTCTCTTTTGTTTTCTTTTTTTTGAGAGCTGCAACAGTATATGTACTTCACATTTTCTACTTAAACCTCCTGGTAATAAATGAGGTCAAAAGGAAGTAAGTTTACCACTTGTGGCCAGCAGGGCCCACGTGCATTTGCATGGTGCTTAACAATGCTATTTTGTCTAGGCCGTATATTAGGAAATTTAAGTAGTTTAAAAAAAAACTACAAAAAACAGATATTTTAAGATATGAGAGTGCAAGCTTTGATTTAGTTAACCCTTGTGCATTGTTCAAATTTACTAAAAATGTATCAGATGAATATTTTTTCCAAAATTTTTTACATAAATCTATTAATCAACCTCAGTACTGATCAAAACTATCAAATCTTCACAAAAATTTCATGTTTTTAACTCTTTAATTGCCAAGTGGTGCATATGTGGTGTCACTGATTTAGGGAAAAAAACACACACAAAATGACCGATTTTCAATATAAAAAGCGATTGTAAACTGGATTTTTGTTAACCTTTTTCACTTGGGCATGTCAAAGATTGGTAAAACATTGGCTTTGAAGCATTTTTAGTTTTTGTGTGGGGCTGTTTTTGCCCTATTGACTTCCATATAACCACATCTCTTAATTCATGAGTTCACACTTACAAATAAGTTGGATAGATTAAATTAGTAAATGTATTTGGCGTGCTGTCCGGGGAGAGGGCTCTGAGCTCGGAAATGGGCCAGAACGCAGAGTATCCCCCCCCCCCCCGGTTTAGGAATTAACCTGGTGAGTGAGAGGAGACGGGGTGGTAGAGGGATTCTGAAGACTGCAGAGGATCTTTGGAGAGTTAAACTGTGACTTATATATGGCTTGCCTTTGTGCTGATTGGGTAGATATGATGATTACTGATTGAGGACAGCTGGTGGTATCAGAGTATTTGTTGATTACTGATTATAGACAGCTGGAAGTACTTAAGTGGTTTATTTTACGTGCTCCTCCCGAACTACGTTAATAAAACATCATTTGCAGAGCTATGACATCTTTTTATCATGCATTTTTGAATGTTGGTGTTTTTTCCTTTTGCTAACAGGTCAAATTTGTCATTTTTACTGTTGATCACCATGTGGCACTATTAACCCTTTAGTAGCCCTGTGCAAAAACAAAGCTTAATTTTTGGCATTTTTTCAAAATATGTGTAAATAAAAGATTTGTCACCAAAAATCATTCAATTTGCTTCAATTGAGAGAAAGTTGTGGCCAAATTAAGAGTAAAAAACCAACAACACATAAGGGTTAAGACAGCTTAAACATGCATTTTAGTCTAGGACTAGGCATACAGTAAGCCCTGTCCAGGAAACCGCCCCTATGATTTATTGTAACGTATATGATATATCAGTATTTAGTCAATAGATGGTCCTGAATCTCATATTTCTGAAATCAATGTTGATTCAGTCTGTTTTGATGAATCTGTTAAGTCCTAAAAAATATAAAGCAGTCTCTCATATTCATATCTGTTCTTTCAGGTGTCTCACATTCAATGCTGGACCATGAGTGATGAGTCTCCATTACAGACACGCCTGACCACCGTGAGTGTGACGCAGTTAACTAACACACTGATAACCAAAAACACACATAACTCAAACTTCCGGTTAACTCTATTAAAAGTAAACTGAAGTGAGTGATTAGCGTACTAGTGAGATCAGACATCCCACATTGCTGATCTTAGACCAGATTTACTAATATGTCACAGATTATTAGGTAAACTGAAGCGTTTATAGCAGGTGTAACTAATGCTCGCACCTGTTTGTGTGAATGTGTGCGCAGGACGTACCGTTGGCGTCAGGTGCGCAGGAGAAATACATCCATCTGCTGGTGCTGTTGTGTGTGTTTGCTGGCGGGATTCTGATCCTTCTGTCCATCCTGATCATCTTCTGTCATCGCTGCTGTGAACGACAGCGCAGACACTCCAGGTGATTCATACATATTACACTTCAGATGAGGTGTTACATTAATAACTCACTTTTAATGGTTATATCATTCTGATTAGTTCCTCATCATAAATCTGATCGTGTGTGTGTGTGTGTGTGTGCGTCTAGAGCCAGCGAGGATCAGGAGAAAACTAACACCACATATATAGAGGAGAGTCAACCAACACAAGGTGTGTGACCATATTCTGCTTTTCATAACTCCAGTGAATGTTTCCGGTAATCTTTCTTGCTAAAATGAGATCTTGTCTTCAGATGTCACTATCAGAATGGACAGCAGTGAACCCATCTCTACGACCAGTTGTTGTGGCGATACAGACACCGAGCAGTTCCTGTCTGTGGCGTGCACGGCCCGCCGGGTGTCTTTCAATGAGACCGCCATTTATGAGCAGAGCTCAAAAGACAAGGAGAGAGGACGCAGGTCAGAAACACTTACACAATGCTCATGTGAAGAGGTCACACAGACACACAACGCTAATGTCTGATGTGTCAGAAGTTCATACCATAGTATACTTAAAACAGTAAAATTATTTCAGATTAATGGGAAAACAGAGATTCTGTGTGTATTAAAAATTATAAAGAGTCTTCATATTTATTTGTGTATATATATATATATTATATGCAACAAATATGCTGTTGTGTGAAATGCTGCTTCACGCTGAAAGCTTTTTATAATCACGGCGCTCCAGCTCCGCTCCAAGTTTACTATTTTCCGCTCCCACTGCATTATGGGGTGTTAACATCAGTTGTGCTCGTGTTGGAGCAGTACACTATGCACTCACATTTTTAAGTTTAATCATTTTGATGTGACAAATAATTCCAACTTTTTTGACTAGTGAGGAGTTGCTATAAATTATAAAAATAAAGTTAAAATAACTTAAGCTAATTTAACGTATTTTTATCACTTAACTCCTCACAAATCAAGAAAGTTTGATGAATTTTAAATTTAAGTTGATTAAATTAAGATTAAAGTTAGATTTTTTTATAGTGTATTGGAGTACTCTTGGAGTAAGAGAAAACCACAACTTCAGGCAAAATCACGCCGCTCCACTTGTCACTCCACTTCGCTCCACTTACATATTATGTTGTAGATGTCCAGGACAGAGAGAGGGCAGATATAAACCGTTGATCCATCTGTTCCTCCATCAGGTACACACTCACAGAGGGCGACTTTCACCACCTGAAGAGATCTCGTCTGACACATTCACACATCCAGACACCTGTACTAAAGATCGTCACTATACTGGAGTGTGATCCACCTGAAAACATCATCAACATCTCTGATGAATCCTCACATGAACCTTCCCTCGCTATATTTCAGGTAACCCACACACCAAAACAGTCACGAGAAAGAGTTTTAACATAATTGATACAGTTCTAGATAAATAAATGTGTGTGCATGTGTGTAGCCCGGTGAAGGTCCATCATCAGACTCACCTGTACTGTGGACAAACCAAAGCTCCAGCTGTGCTTTACCCGGAGACTCTCTGAACACCAGCGTCACCAACAGCAAACACTCCACAAAACCCCACCGATCACAAACCGTAAGTTACGTTTATCACCTTCACTGTTCATAGAGACATTACATCATTCAAAGTGAATCAATGTGTTCAATCTCAAGATCAGAAACACTGCGCACACTTGGCAATGGAAAGAATAGATAAGGATTTAATAGTTGGCTGGACTCATAAAGCAAAAGATAGAAATAAGAAATAGTGTTTTGAATATGTTTTAAAAATCTTTTTATATCTATGATAAAGAAGATGATAATGAACTATAAAGATTACATGGTTCATGTACTGTGACGTTTTCTTCATGTCATGTCATTACATTTGGACAGCAGAATTATATGTATACATAATTGCTTTATTTGATATAAAATGTGTTATTTGTTTAAAAATAAAAATAAACAAACAATGTTTCCATTCACAGTTTTTCGTTATTGATGTGTTTTTGCATAAAATTAGATAACAATTAAAAGTCCCAAAAAGAATATTCATTTAATTTATCAAAAATAATATATATATAAATATGTTCTTCAGACAGATATCATCTCACCTTCTCCATTTGCCTTTCATTGATTTTCAGCTGGAGATGTTGAGTAGAAACGTGCCGCTGGAAGAAGACGCGTCCGGCGGTGGTTCAGGTCTGGTTCAGGGCAGCATGTTAAACTTTCTTTCTAAACTTCGGCGTCACGCCAGTCTGGAAGGTGCCGCTCCCTTCTACAGCGTAAAGAAATGGAGCTTTGACACCATTCAGAGAGCAGCTAGTTTAGACATGAGAGGTGAGTGGGACACAAATGTGTGTGAATCACTAATATATCATATCTTCATCTTAGTTATTCAAATATACATTATTCAGTAAAATGTAAATACTTTAGATCATACCGAAATTATCAGACTGAAGGATCGCTTGTGTGCAGTTGTTTTCAACTCTTCTGAATTGTTAAAGTTACAGACTGTTTTCATTCATTTGATCTCAAAAGTTGATCAGATTAAATAGAACGAGAGCTGTGATATTGTCAATGTTGGGTTAAAATAGAAATCATCTTATGAGCAATTCCAGTGTTTTGGATGCGTCATTTTCAGTCAAAAATTTAGAAATTGTATTTATTGCAAATATATTAAACATATATCTGTTTATATCTTCTTAAACCCCAGACATCAAAAATATACTCATGTTTAGGAAAATATTATGTATAATGTTATGGTTATGAATATTAGCAACTGAGATATCAGTATACGGACTACCGGCACATCCGGGAACTTAACTGTAAATTTCGTCACGGCCCCTTTTTGGGGAAAACAAACTAGACCTCCCACAGACCTCCACACAAAACAGCGGAAAAAAGCAACGTTCGCACACAGCCGGCAGGCGCAAACAACCTAAGAAATCACTCAGATTCAACATGTAGAGTAATTATCTTTCCACCCTGCCTGCCATAGAGCGCGAAAGATACATTAACACATTTAATTTGGTCAATATAAAAACATGTCCCTCTCATTCTCCCAGCGTCAAACCTGTGCAACAACGCTATCCAGTGATTGCTGGAAATATAGTTGTATGGCTGGACGGAAAAGTGCAATCAGTACTCTTAATATAAAGACATAAATACGAAGTAACTTTCAAATACGAAGTAAAATCATTTACTTGCTTCCCTGTTGACTCGATGAGGTACGAGTAAATGTCCGGGTAAGACACCTCTGGCCAATGGGGAGCGTTGTTACACAAATTTGACGCTGTGAGAATGAAAGGGACATGTTTTTGTATTGACCAAATTAAATGTGTTAATGTATCTTTCGCACTCTATGGCAGGTAGGGTGGACAGATAATTACTCAACATTTTTAATCTGAGTGATTTCTTAAGTTATTTACGCCTGCCGGGTGTGTACGAACGTTGCTTGTTTCCACTATTATGTGTGGAAGTCAATGGGAAGTCCAGCTTGTTTTCCCCCAAAAGTGGGCGTGAACCTGTTCAGAGACATTCTATGACGTTGCGCCGGTTGTGCGTATGGTTAGTAACATTTGGTAAAAGCTTTATTTTTCACGGTTAGGTTGACATTTGCATGGAATTGCTGTTCTACAGTCTGAGAGCAGAGATCATAGAGATCAATACTCCATCAATAGCAGAAGAGAAGCGATGCTTTCCTGAGAGCTTCTGTCTGAATAAATGAATAAATAACTGCATTATTCTTTACCTGATGCATCTGAGATCTCAAGTCAACCACATTACCTGAGCAAAAGATCCAATTACACGGTATTATTATTATTATTAGTATTGGAGAAGGACATCTTCTCGCTCTGTCTTCTCGCTCTGTTACAAAAGCATCATATTAATGCATTACAGTGTTGGGTGTGGGTGTAGACACCATTACACTTGTACTTTATGTAGAAACCAACTGAAACACTTATTTGATCTTGATTAAAAGCTAAAAAATACACTCACCTAAAGGATTATTAGGAACACCTGTTTAATTTCTCATTAATGCAATTATCTAATCAACCAATCACATGGCAGTTGCTTCAATGCATTTAGGGGTGTGTTCCTGGTCAAAACAATCTCCTGAACTCCAAACTGAATGTCAGAATGGGAAAGAAAGGTGATTTAAGCAATTTTAAGCGTGGCATGATTGTTGGTGCCAGACGGGCCGGCCTGAGTATTTCACAGTCTGCTCAGTTACTGGGATTTTCAGGCACAACCATTTCTAGGGTTTACAAAGAATGGTGTGAAAAGGGATAAACAGCCAGTATGTGGCAGTCATGTGCGCAAAAATGCCTTGTTGATGCTAGAGGTCAGAGGAGAATGAACCGACTGATTCAAGCTGATAGAAGAGCAACTTTGTCTGAAATAACCACTCGTTACAACCGAGGTATGCAGCAAAGCATTTGTGAAGCCACAACACACACAACCTTGAGGCGGATGGGCTACAACAGCAGAAGACCCCACCGGGTACCACTCATCTCCACTACAAACAGGAAAATGAGGCTACAATTTGCACGAGCTCACCAAAATTGGACAGTTGAAAACTGGAAAAATGTTGCCTGGTCTGATGAGTCTCGATTTCTGTTGAGATATTCAGATGGTAGAGTCAGAATTTGGTGTAAAGGGAATGAGAACATGGATCCATCATGCCTTGTTACCACTGTGTAGGCTGCTGGTGGTGGTGTAATGGTGTGCGGGATGTTTTCTTGGCACACTTTAGGCCCCTTAGTGCCAATTGGGCATCGTTTAAATGCCACGGCCTACCATAGCATTGTTTCTGACCATGTCCATTCCTTTATGACAACCATGTACTCATCCTCTGATGGCTACTTCCAGCAGGATAATGCACAATGTCACAAAGCTCGAATCATTTCAAATTGGTTTCTTGAACATGACAATGAGTTCACTGTACTAAAATGGCCCCCACAGTTCATGTTCTGGATGTGCATCCCACAAATCTTCATCAACTGCAAGATGCTATCCTTTCAATATGGGCCAACATTTCTAAAGAATGCTTTTAGCACCTTGTTGAATCAATGCCATGTAAAATTAATGCAGTTCTGAAGGCGAAAGGGGGTCAAACACAGTATTAGTATGGTGTTCCTAATAATCCTTTAGGTGAGTGAATTAATGGATTAATTAAGTTTGTTATTTCTACCAGGGTACTCAATGAAGGCCATTAATAAAGATGAATCAGTTTTTCTCGCAGGTTCTCCACGCAGACGTGCGTTTCAGAGGCAGAGAGCCGCCAGCGAGACTCTGGATCCTGAAGAGGATCATCTGCAGGGTGGAGTTTGTGACTTTCTGTTGAGAAAGTGTCCGGCTCAGCCGCAGACGGATCCACCAAGACGTCTCTCTGCTGGTTCTCTGGAGCCCGGCGCAGGAACTTCACTCAGCAGGTGCGCAGACGGTGTCTGTTATCTCTGAACATTGTTTCAAAACATTCTCCGGTGTCTCAGTTTTAAAGAAACATCTTTGATGATATAAAGCAGGTGTTTAAACCAGTTTCTTTTAGCACGTGTTTAATTTAGCTTTTTTATTTCAAATTATTTATTTACATTTTATAAATTCATTTTAATTGATTAATTTTTCCATCAACTCACAAACCCCCTGCAATTCCCATGCGAACCACCACACTCGGGCAAACCCGAGTTTGGGACATACTGGTAGAAAGCATTTTGTTGGCGAATTCTGTGCAAAAATTTCCTCAAAAAAATCTCTACTTTGATCCACCAACACACTTGTTGACTGTATTTAAAGTTACGCAAAATTGTGTCACGTACAATAATGTGTTTAAATGCTTCAGTGGACGAACAGCTGAAGAAATCAAGACCGGCACTAACATCCTATTTATAGTTTTCAGTCATGTGTTGGAGAGCAACAGAGCGGCAGTTTACATTGAGGCAGCACAAGTCCGTCAATTTTCCCTTTGTTTCAAGCAACAAATATCTGAATATCACCTCCTTACAGAAAAAATAAGATATGAACACAAACTAGTTTTGGGCACTTGCACTCTATACACAGCACCTGACGACATATTTTTGTCACTTAGACTATCAATATACATCCTAAATACATCACTTGACAGCACATATTGACATCATTCATTCATTAAAGGAATAATTTACCCCAAAATGAAAATTAGCCCATATTTTACTCACCCTGTAAGCCACGCTAGGTGTATATGACGACTTCTTTCAGCCAAACACAATCAGAGTTATATTAAATAATCTTCTGTCTCTTTTAAGCTTTATAATGGCATTAGATTATGTTTTTCTACTGTTATCTGTCTGCAGGTTAGAGGTGAAGAGCGTAATGGAGCTCAGATACAATACAGAAGCAGATTTTTCATCACACGGGCCTGTGGAGATGAAGAGCAGTGTGAATAATGGACACACACTAAAGAATGCTGAAGAATTCGGACCAGATAGTTATCAGGAGAATTTTGAGCAGCCCAACTTATATCGTGACATCTGGAGTCTGAGAGCATCGCTGGAGCAGTACGCCTCTTCTGACCTGAGCAGCAATGACAGAGACTCAACACGCAGCGATGCCGACAGCGTCTGCTCTGTCGGGGCTTCCAGGACGGCCGTCACGAGCTATCAGTCGCAAGACATCGACGATGAGATGGACGGGGACAGTGAGCTGCCGTATGACGATGCCGCTAGGGAATCAGGGATGCAGAGAAATGGACGGGACAGCATGGACTCGGATAGAGGCGTAGATGGAGAAACGACCAACAGGAAACTTTTGCAAATGGACAGCGGTTACGCCTCCATCGAGGCTCCGTGCAAACCTCCGGAGGAATTCAGACTGTTTGGAAGCGCTTCTGGGAAGACCGCTTCAGAACGGCGACGTTTTTTCACAAACGCAGGACGCAAAGGCACGGTGTGTGAGAGTTTTGAGGCACGGCTGTTCAAGGAAGAGCTGGAGGACGAGGTGTCGGAGAGTACAGAGGTTAAGGTTTCCCCCAGAAGTTTCCCAGAAGAGCAACCCACAGTCAAACCCAGAGCGCCCTTCCGTCGTCGAGACTACAGCATTGATGAAAAGACAGAGGCACTGTTCAATGAATTCTTGCGTCACGATCCCCAGTTTGATCAGCAGGGGTCGCCCTCACTGAGACATCGTCACCGTTCTCGCATCCACCTGCGCAAACAGTGGCAGCGCAGTAAACAGTACAGCGACCCCGGGGCAGCGCGATACTCGCCGTCACTTGAACGACAGCGCTGCTATCCGCTGCGCAGAGGCGACAGCGCCAACTATCCTCTGGACACGCGATACCACAGCACCTTGCCTCGCATCGCTAGCGCTGCCGACGAGGAGGCCAGCGAAGGAGCAGCTGGCACAGAATCTCCTGAACCGGAAAACAGCGTTTTAAAACCTGAGGATGCTGGTCCGTCCTCAGCGACTGAAAGTCCTGGTCCGGACCTGGAAGAAAACGCTAACAACAGCAGCAACAACATGAGCTGTTATTTCTCTTCTTCACATTCGCAGGACAACGGTGCCAAGGATCATGGGATCATGGGCTTTGAAACAACTGCCCATACTGCAGATGCACATAAACATTCAGAGACTGAGGTCATGAGCTCTTTTAGTCATTTCCATTCATACACAGACCCTGAAAACCTTCATCACACTCACCCAGATCCGATAGGTTCAGGCAGCGTACATCACATCCTTACCGACACGAGCCCGTCAGACAAACTAGTGTCTGCACTGGATGATCGGCTGTACTCCAACCTGAGGACTCACATAGGAAATCAAGAGTGTGTAGTGACCGTGAGCCGCACCTCACCAGACCTGGGAGAAGAATAAAACATTGTGTTATGTTCACACAGGCTATGTTCATATGACCTGATTTTTTTTCGGATGACAGTTTGACAGGGGTGGGCATTCCTGGTACTGGGGGGCCGCTGTCCTGCAGAGTTTAGCTCCAACCCTAATCAAACACACCTAGCTGGACTTTGCAGGACAGTGGCCCTCCAGGGCCGGGAATGCCCGCCCCTGCAATAAGATGACTTATTTGATCAACTTAATGTCACCATGAAAATAAAATGAAAGGTGTAATGTGTTTTTAGCGGCATCTAGTGGTGTGATTGCAAATTGCAACCAACCTCAATATTAAAACGCTAAGAGAAGCTACGGTAGCCGCCACAGGAAGAACATGTCATCGTCTAAGGGGTTGTGCACACCAAAACGTTTAAATGTGGCTGAAAACGCCTGGAGGACACCGATTGCCAGCTGTTTTTTCAGCTAAGCGCCAATTTCTTAAGCCGGGCGCTTTGGTAACTGTTATACTTGAGCTGTGAGCCGGTTGGTTGTTGTGATACTTGTTCCGCCCCTCCTCCACTGTGATTGGACAGCCGTGTGAGAACTGACATTTACGAGCGGAGCTTTTCACCCAAAGTTGAATCTCTTTCAACTCTTGACACTCAGTGCAGAGCGCGTAAAACTGCTGAGCCCCGGTTTTCACGCTGAATAAAAACACTAGCTGGTGGCTCATTTGAAAAACACAGAGTTTCCATTGGAAACAATTGAAAACATGCGCCGGGCGTGGGCGTAAAATCTTTGGTGTACACCCCCCCTAAGACAACATAAGCACGAAACCCGCTCTGTTAGAGCAGTTTGTCCTTGTTAGGGCTACTGTACAAACATAACGACGACTTCCATGTAAGGGGACCCGTGGTGTATGTACTGTAAAAACGTCTCATTCAAAGGTAATAAAAACAATACAGTTCATTATGCACCACTGATAATATAGTTTTGTATTGCATTTCTGGCAAGAGATCCTCTAAAAGTTACACAATGCACCTTTCAAAACGTTTTATAGTATATTGTAGTTTTTTATAAATGATTCATGCGCCCGCAAAATCTTTAATCAAAAACGTTAACCTCCTCGAAACGACCTCTCTACACTTCCTGTCACGAGGAACGGTGCAAGGGCGGGGCTATCATAGACTTCTTTCTGCCCTGAAAAAGATAGTAGCGATTAGCGATTAGCAATTAGCTACATTGACGAACAATCCAATCCATTCTTGATAAATAAAATCAAGTCCCTCCCTACATTTCTCATTTCCGTTTCACTCGTATATATATTATGATATGAAAAAGAAAACGCTAGTCCCGTTTCATGGTGACTTTAACAATAAACTGGATTTGAGCAGAAAAACGGCAGTATGAATGTAGCCTGACTGATTTACAACTTATGAACTTCAGTTTCAGGTAGCGTGTATATTGAGTAAAAACATTACATTTCACATATGGGTCACAGCTGTTTGTGCTTTAAGAGGTCACATTTAAACACTATCAAATATCTCTCACAACTGAATATTTATATTTGAACAGTGTCATGGCAGCATGATTTATAATGTTGACTGTGGGTTGAGACATCGTATTCACCTGGACCGTTCTATTTACTGCCATTGTCATCACTTACATGCATCCCACAATTCATTGCTTCTCATCTCATTCGCTGCGTCCGAAATTGCGTATTGTGACAGCCATCCTACTGCTTTATCATTAAAACAGTACATTCTACATACTGCAACCGCCATTTACGTCCTTTGACCTATGATGTAATCATAACACCCGCGACCAATTTACCTTCTCATAGGAAGTGTCCATCAAATGGCCCACTTCACATAGATTTAATGGACGTCGTGTGTACGTGTCCGTTAACTCCACAAGTCTGTCTCACATTTTAGGTTTGGAAAGGGTAGTCGTGGGCGCCTTCTCAGTTGATTTCAACGGATGCTTGGCGACTTCCAACGACACAAGCAACACTGACCGTTGGCGACTGAATGGGTGTGTCCAGTCGCACGACAAAGCTGAGAAACGTTTAATTTACGCAAATTATGAGTGACTACGAGTTCACCTCATCCAGTCTTGAAGGAAGGCCGGAGTGATTAGGTTCCCATTTGGGACACGGCCAAAAATCTAGCCGGAAGTAGTAGGCCATCCAGGTATTTCACCTACAGTTTTTCAAGTACTATAAATTTAGGTGTACTACTCGATTTTCGAATACTATGTGCGGGAGTAGGCGATTTTGGATGCATCAATTTTAAAATAACGTTGAGCTTAAATTTAGACACAATTACAAGCCTCATTATTAAAGGACTTTGTGAGGTATTCTCAGTACATGATCCTCAATAACCAAACCATATCATACCACACAAATTCATGACCTTTCACACTCTGCACCATGTTACTGGAAATTAAATGTCACTATGAGGGTATATTTAAGAGTTGTTGCCATGGAAACAGAAGGCCGTGATAAATGAGCACAAATTTGCTGATTCTGTACTATCCTGCTCTTTCTTTTCACATTTATCACATTTTTTCCACCTTTATCGTTTCAGATTTTTTTATATAACTGAAACGGCCAAATTTGACTTCAATGTGAAGTTTATTTTTTTGTATTGTTACATTATTGATGTACAGGCAAAATATGGCCTGGATTAATGCCGTGTGAAGTCGTCATCATCTTCAGCTGAAAGTAAAAACACATTTATTACTGCAACCAAAGTCATTTTGCTCTAAATATACACGTCACAATAATATGAATGAACTTTAGTATCATTGAGCTGCTGTGCATGAGATGCTGTAGGTCTGTATGAAGATCTCAGCTTATTCATCATCATCATCATCATTCACATTGATTGACCTTTCCCTGACAAACTGCCTGAGAAATCTTTCTGTTTTTATTTTGCCCTGAAACAGAATGAACATTAAGAAGAGTCACCACAGAAATTATTTTTTTCTGAATTAATTTAAAAATGCAGAGATATTGTTTGTAAAAATCTGCAAAACATTGAACTTGTCCGCCCCGGAGTCTAATGCTTTCGGGGTAAGGAAACAATTAGTAAACAATTACCTAAACTTCTGCACTTAATACAATGCAACAATTTGTGGATTTATGAAACATTTGCTTCCTTCAAATGTTTTGTTTGAGATATGATGTAAAAAAGTGTCATCATTGTCGTAATAAAGCAATAAGTTAATCCTGGTTGGGGTGGTTAACCCTTACCTGTGGTAAAATCAGTGTAACAGATGGCTCCAGTGGATTATTGCTTGGATATAATAGTGGCTACAGAAATATGATAAAAGATCATGCTTTACTGCGATTTGGAGAATTTATATAAAACATCGTGGCAAGAAGCCTGCATTCATTTGCTATTTATAAACGCATAAAGCACAACTCATCCAATCAGAATGATTCATTATATAACCAGAACTGCTTCTATATGCATTATTACAGAGCTGTGTAACATGCATGGGATGATTTGCTTCTGTAAAGTTCTTTCATGTTCACGTTGCATGTTTTCAGATGGACACGGCAGCAGATGATTGGTTGCTTTTACACCTGCAGCATGAGCTGAATATTGAGCAGATGATCATTTTTCTCATGTTGAGCAACACTGAACACATCAGCAATGAGTCAAAGATTCATCTGGACAATCACTTACTGCTAAACATCCTTAATAAATATCCTTCAAACATCTTTAAAACAACTACATTTTCCACACAAGGTCAATTTGTAATCATTTATAAGTCAATGAAGATGTACAGTTATCAGTTAATGTCGGCTATTTGCTGGTGTGACTTGAAGAAAAGGGATTTTTTTGCAGTTTGGTTTTAACAAATGGATGGTTCAGTGTAAATGGAAGTTTGATTCCTTGTGATATGAACCATTTAATTAAATATAAAACAAACAAGCAAACAAACAAACAAAAAACGACTTAACTCTGCTTTAGTTGGGATGTCTTTATATAAATAATACTTAAAAAATATTTAAAGGGAAAAATAACAAACCAAAAGGGAGAGGTACTGCAGTGAGGCATCAGTCTTCTGTGTCCTCCAAATGCTTCCCAGCATGCAGTGTTATAATGCGTTTGTTTTTTTTAACGTTGGTAACATTTGTACCATAATCTCTCTACAATAACTGATCTCTTTGTATCATTTATGTCATTCTTTACACAACACAATTTGCACTTTAAACTGTAGTTAACGACTGTAAATTAAAAGATGGTCTAAAAACTAAACGGTGAGGTCAGGTCACATGTGCGCCATCAGCTCGCTACAGGAAAACGTCCACACGGTCTTCTGGTGCTGATCTGTGGCAAACATAATTGAGACCGGACACAGAGGAGAAGAAAAACCTCAGAGAGGGAGAGAGAGGAGGATTTTGGGAAAAACCACGTCCGTTCTTTTACAGCATTCCCAAAACAAGTCGCTCCGTTCCAGATCAAGTCGAGCGAGAAACACAAGTGTCCGGATGCCGTTAGTGTCGAGTTCATTTTCAGGGCAGAAATGTGCGTTGGGAACAGCGTTCAGTATCGACTGAAGGGAAACAACATAAACCTGCAGAAAAAAAGAAACAATAAAATTAATACACTGTCGAATTCATGTGCTAATGTGGATGCTCACAGCATCCTTACAGAGAAATGCAGGAGATCATGCACGAGAGAGAGAGAGAGAGAGACTGAGTCATCACATTCACTGCGGCATCTCTTACGTGCGAGAGGAACCCCACCCTGTAAACACACACACACACATAACCGCATATATGCGTCATCCATCATTACTGTGAGCATCTTATCATCTAAAACCATCTCTGGCTATTCATTAAAGTCATCCATTATCAGAAGCTATGTATGAGTATCAGTAGAGGACAGCAGCTGATGAATACACAAATAGCTGCACACACTGACAACGAGTCTCAAGGCTGATTTATACTTCTGCTTCAGACCAATCCATAGGCTACGCATCAGCTTTCATTTATTCTTCTGCATTAATGTTCACACAGCTGTGCAATTAAACATGTGTAATCGCGGCCCCCCGAACATTGATGTGTACATTGTTTGACGTACAGCAGTGATTGCGGTAAATAGACTGCGTCCGAAATCGCATACTTTGACAATATGTATTGAATTAGATGAAGTACTCATCGACAGTTAAAACAGTAGGTACTATAAAGTATAAATATGGATAGTATGAATGAATTTGGACGCATTACATCTGCCATGTTGATACATCACATGACATATGGCGTTATAAGTTAAGCCCGATTTATAGCCTGTGCTTAGCCTGACGTGCACCTCGCAAAATTTTTAACAGCGCGTCAGTTCTACGCGGGCCGCAAGCGATGTGATTGGTGCACCAGAACCCCTCCCATCATGTAAAAAAAGTGTGTCATAGGTATTTCCGCTTGAAACGCTGAAAACAAAGATGGGCCAAGTTGAGGAGTGATTTAACTCAAACTGCAATAAAAGTCGCTGTTTATTAACTTCCATCACTACGGGTCTTCTCAAATCATACACAACAAGTTGCAGTTTCTTCTTCGTTTGTGGGTTAACTTGCCAAGCTGCTTCTTCTTTGACAGTCGCGCTGCTACTGTGGTTACACGCGTGGATACCGTCTACCAGCGGTCTGCGCATGCGTTTGCACGTCGATGCGGATGACAACGCAAAAGTATAAATGAAAACCAATGCAGAACATACACACAACTATAACGAACCCTTAAGTCGTTAACTGGAATGACGTTAATCTAGTGGAATTTAACCACAAGGGACAGCTTTTTAATATATGTATTTTCATTTCAATAGTGCCGCATTATCGCTTTTTGGACATTTTTGAATAAAACAACACCCCTTCTTCTTCTTTGGATAATGCATCGACTGAACACTTCAGAATCTTCGGACACAGCCATAAACTTTTGTTTCAGCACAAGTAGGGATGCTCCGATCAGGATTTTTGCAGCCGATACAGATTACCGATTTGTTGTCTTCGTGATCGTCCGATACCAATTCTTCAAGCTGATATGCAGACTCTTTAATGACTGTAACTGTTAACATTTTTCTAGATAAAGTAACACCACAGATGTTGCCTTTGTTATATTACTTGCAGTAATTAGGTATATTATTGTGTTAATAGAAAATCAAGCGTTGACGTGCGTCTGGAGGTCTTGCGGCGCGAATAAGGGGTTTAGCGCGGTAGAAGCGATTCCGCCTCATTCGCACGTCTAGTTCGCGCGAAAGTAGAGCTGCACGATTAATCGTTAAAAGATTCGCTCCACTGAAACAGCGGATGCTTTTGCCAAGAAATTAGACAGAAAGAAACAGAAACTAAAGAAAATGAGTGAGGCAGAGCAATGCTCAGGTACGTCTGACAAGAACCTTGACGTTGTTTTAGTACCAAGTAAAGGATCTTATTACGAATCTTATCCCTTCCGAAAGGGTTTTTAGTACAGGGGGACACACTTGCTGTCTTTGCACTTGACTGCTTCCGTTACGGTTTCCTGTATTTGGCCAAAGTGGGCGTGAAGATTAAGCATGCATGTAGATTTATTCACCCGATGGACGTTCATGCCACCAGCGAGAGCATCAAAAAACACTCTGATGCTCGAATGCATTCTCTGGAATCCTCTCAAGCGGAGGTTTCCGCCTTCCAATTGGTTGCCGCCGAACCGCATCATAGCTCATTACCATAAAGTAATCTCAATCCATGTGGCAGCAATTTGCACCAAAACGTATTCGTTTTTTTATTTAGGCTACTTAAAATTTATATTTTAAATGTTTTCTTTAAATAAAATGAATACATAAACACTCTACAATTAACATTAACTGAATTTAAAGATTATCTACACTTATCTGAAACTTTCAGAAGCATAATTCTTTACACATGTAAAAACTAATGTTAAACTAATGTTCAGGGGTTGTACGCATTTAAAATTAAAGTTCTTGAGAATCATGAGAGAATTGTGATCTTTATTTTAAACAAAAGAATTGTGATTATCACAAGCGGAAATTAGCCTACTTAAAAAAACTTGACACCAAGTTAACGGCTGTCTGCGCGGTCTCACCTGTACAGAGGAGAAGATCAGGTGGATGAGGTCATTGCTGCTTGCAGGTGGAAAGTTTGCGAATCTTGCTCGCTGCAGACATGCCCTTCCTGGAGCGATTTGAAGAAGAGCTGGAACGCCGCTCGGATTTGGGTTTCAGTGAAGCCGACTCTGTCCCGTTTATGCACAGAGGCTTGGCCATAGGACACCGGCGCTCTGGGGGACGCTGGTCTATGTCCACCTCCTCCTCAGGCACCTGTCCTGCTCAAAGCAACACATCATGTGATGAGGAGAGCTTGACATTTGAAACAATGTCTTTCCATCATTTATGCTATACAGTTGTTGTATGAACTCCAGAAGTTCCAGTACGTCCTACAGTAAGTTTACAGTAGTTAGTGGACTCACCTGGTACTGTAAAATCCTGAGTATATATGATGTCATCTTCTCCATCAAACATCTCGTCGTCCTCCTCTTCTGCGTAACCATGAAGGTCCTCCAGGTATGGCACCACCGTCATGCTCCGCCAGGGGTCACGAATTTCAGCGCTGGGCGGTATGGGGACGGGCGGTTCTGAAGGGGGGTGTTTCTTACGAACCCAGTTGTGCAAGAATAAAAAATGTAAGGTTTGATTTATTGTGCCTCCAGAATCCACACTGAAAAATATTATTTTATAACACACACCAATATAACTTAATGGCCATATTAAAATAGTTCATTTCACAATGCTGATTAAAGGTACACTGTGCAGATTTTAGCGACATCTAGCGGTGAGATTGTGAATTGCAACCAACTGCTCAGTCCACAGCTCAAGCCTCCCTTATGAAACGCATAGAGAAGCTATGGTAGCCCCCACATGACAAACATGTCATCATCTGAGAAAACATATTGACAAATGCGCTCTATAGAGCAGTTTTTTACACGTCTATGTAAGGGGACCTGCGGCGTATGATGTAGATAAAAATGGATCATACTTAGGTAATAAAAACATTACAGTTCATTATGTAAGGTCTTTATACACCACAGATAATATAGTTATGTAGATTATATTGCATTCCTGTCAAGAGATCATTTTAAAAGTTACACAATGCACCTTTAATTGAAGATGACCTGTGAAAGCACTGTGAATATGTAAGTGGATATATATATAGTGGATTAATGTGCGTACGTGTGTGTGTGTGAGCATGTGTAAAGGTTTTGATAAACTTACTTGTGCTGTCTGATGTGCTGTATTGAGAATCTCTTCACAGGATCGTATTCCAGCATCCCTGCCACGTGATGAAGAACAGAGTCATGCTGCATCATCATCATCATCATCGGTTCATGCAACATCACATCAAACTTATATTTTTTATGCTAGTTAGGTGTCAATCTATCTGCTCTGTAGTTTACAACGCATCCTTAAGCATGCAACTGTGCAGTTCACTCCACAAAAGCTCATGGTAGCAGGTGCTTTGAGATCACATTTGCTTCAAGGAATAGTTTACCCAAAAATTAAAATTCTGTCATCATTTACTCACCCTCAAGTTGTTCCAAACCTGTAGAAATTGTAATCAAACAGATCTGGGGCACCACTGACTTCCATAGTAGGAAAAACAATTTGATGGAAGTCAATGGTGCCCCAGATCTACCAAGAATTTTCATTTTTGGGTGAAATGTGACACAAAGTTCTGATCAGACGTCAGATTTTAGTTCTTTTGGATTAAACCCTCCCTAACTTTACATATAAAAGCCTGCTCATTGCTGGCCAACACACACGCTGTTAAACATGAGCTTCTTTTCGAATGTGATATTATGTTGGCAGCAGGTAACATTTAAGTTTATGAGATGAACTGTAGGCTGGTATCAGTATTCAGATGTTGATGTTGAACTCTGAGGATCAGATTATAATGAAAATGATGTTAAACCCGGTGCTGCTGAGACAACAAAAGTGCTGAACATTAACAACACAGCACCATCTAATGATCAAACCTATGAACTACAGCAAGACAAACAATACAGTACAGCAGCAGAATGATCAAAACCTTATTAAATGGTTTTGAAAACAGCTCATTATTACATTTACACTAATATTTTCATAATTAAATTATTATTTTAAACAGTTCACCATATGCACAAATTTAAGGAACGTGAACAGATTGACAGAATCAGATCTCTGGGGTACAAACCAGATTTTATGTATACAAAGTCATTTTGTTGAATTTTGATCGTGATCATGTTTTAATCTGATCTTCAGATGTATAGTGTTATTAAAGAGAAGTCTGATTCTGTGTGATTCCCACCTCTCAACAGATCAGACAGCAGCGGTCCACACTCCTCAGGAATCGTGTAGTCACCTTTCCCAATGTTCTCAAACAGCTTATAGATGTTGTCCCCTTCAAACGGGTACAGACTCGTCGTTATGTTATATCTGTGAGGGAGAACGACAGGCAGATTCAGTGCACAATTCTTTTCATATAAGGATACATGGATCCGTCTTAACCAGAGTTTAATATGTTACCAAATAATAGCAATATATGATTATTTTGTGTGTGTACGTGTTTGTGTCTAACTCACAGTGTGACTCCAGCAGACCAGATATCCACTTTAAACCCTGAAAATGTTTCTAGGCCGTTGGCGATCTCGGGTGGCTGGAACGCTGGTGACCCCTGGCTCGTCCGACATGTGTCATCCTCTGCGAAGGGGTGGAGAGCCTGGAGATCAAAGGTTAACAGACGTATGTTTATACAGGTGGTATATTTTGTACAGTGTGGTAGATGTAATGTAATTCTGCCTATGTATACATTTTTTTAATTATTTAAACATGTATGGTGTGTAAAAGCAGGGCAGCTTAAATATAAAACCCTCATGCTTGTGTTATTATCATTTCTTCAAGGCCGACAATAATTAGCAGTAAACGTAGACATGAATCACTCAAACGCTCTTTAACAACACAAGCACTCTTGTGTTATCGCTTAGCAGACGCATTCACTACATTCATTCACTACAGGATTATGATTGCCCGACTGCTGCTTGAAGCCTATAAATAACCTCAACACAACAGTAAAACAAACTAAAGAGCAGTGAACACAAAAACCTCTCTTACCTCTGCTACACCCAAGTCAGAAATCTTTAACGCCCCATCTGTCGTAAGCAGCAAATTCCCTGGTTTAATATCTTTGTGCACAATTCCCTGGCTGTGCAAATATTCAAGACCATCCAACAGCTGGCAAAAGTACCCGTGAGACACAAAACAGCGAAACGTCTCACCATCTTAACAAATAGTAACATATTTGAATTACACCGACATGTTCAGTGTTCACAGGTCAAATATCTGATCAGTATGAGGTAAAATGATGTCACTTTAAATAAATGTATATCATATACTGATGATAATAGCTGTAAATATATGTGACATCGTCTGTGAATTCCAAGCTGAAGTCTTATAATCTAAAAATGAGATTAGGTGCATCAAAGTTTGATTTCAATCTTTGACATGACCTTACGTAGTCAATATTAAAGATATTAAGGTTATATTTTCACACAATGGGTCTCATTCACTAAGCATGCGTATGCACAAATTTGTTTGTAAAATGTGCGTACAGACGTTTTAACTTACAAATCATGATTCAACAAAAACGTTCATACTAAAAAAATTTCTAAATGTTTGCAAAAACATAAGAACAACTTGAGCAAGGAAAAATAACATATATATATCCATAATTTTAGTTCGTACACCCATTTTATGAACAAATTTGTCCGTACGCATGCTTAGTGAATGACACCCATCGTTCTAAATAGGGATGCACCGATAAAAAATGTCTGTGCTGATATCAATATTCAATAATTTAGAATGACATCAACTGATAGTTCAGGGTTCCCACAACTTAGTTGACTTCAAATTCAAGTACCTTTCAATGACTTTCCAGGTCCCATACCCTCAAATTCAAGGACTAAATGTGGGGACACATTTCAAGTGAGAGCACGGTTACATGGTGTTACATTTTAAGATACATTGTTACAGTTCCCTTTCAAGGGAACTTGCGCTGGGTCACTGCGGTTACACTTTGGGGACGCCTACGCGGGTAAGTGTGTATATCGTGTCAAATTCAACCAATGTTGATGAGGTTAACAACAAAGACAGGGTGACGCGGGAGCCAGGAAGTATATCGCTATCTGAAATACGGCGTTACAGGGACGCAGGAAGTATGGCAAGGGAGATGCAGCGTCTCGTTCCCTTCTCAGGGAACAACAGTTACGTACGTAACCCGAGACTTTTTAATGTGTTAAACACAACTATGCAAAAAGCATTTTGGTATGAATCAACATTCGCATATAGACGATATAAGCATTGAAAGCTAACAGTTTAGCACGTGTTATTATACCTACACTAAACAGGGAATAATATGAATTTTTTCCAGAAAACTTCTCGCATAAAATAGATTCAAGCACTTTCAATGACCTGTATCTATGTATGTATATTTTCAAAAACTTCCCAGGGCCTTGGATTTTTTTTCCCCAGATTCACAAACTTTCAAGGATTTCAAAAACCCGTGGGAACCCTGACATCGCTAATGCTAAGAACTTAATTCCTTTTAATTCCATCATCTGGTAGGCAAATAATTTGTTTGTTTATAAATGAAAAAAAAAGGACATCTGATGGAGAGGCAGTCATACCCGTGAGCTTGAAATACTGGAAATCTTTTCTCTGGAACGCTGTCCAACATTTCCTGCATCCCACAGACACAATACTCCATGATCATATACGTGAGCAAGAAGTAAAGGAAACAAAACACAGAGCTACACAACAGAAACATGACCTAAAGCACTATTCGGACGGGATTCGTTTTCCAAACTACGTTTCAACGTGTCCCACAGGACGTCTGTGATTTTATGTACCGATTCGGACGGGCTTAAAATGATGCAGGCTATTCCAGAAATGGGAGTGTCTGTTTCATGCATTTGGGCGTTGCAGTAGCACGTGCTCTGGATACGCGTGTTTGTAATGTTTAATATTTTGCTTTAAATGTAAAATTATGACAGAACATGTAATTTATTCATTTAATTTTAACAAATCAAAATAAAATATACAAATCCTACTAAAGTAACGTTAGCCTACGTGTTTTATATAACTGTCTGCTTATAATAAACACAAAGAAATGAAGAAATAATGATTAATAAAATGTAATATCTTTATTAATTAACATTACCATTCCGGAGTTGAACAACTTTGAACGGAGTTTCTTATAACGTTAATGATATTACAGTGGCCAGTCTTAACAGTGTATGATATTCAGCTCGTCTTGATTTAATTATTTTATTTTGCCGAATGCGAAAAAACATTCATATCTGAATGAACAGGACTCAGGAAATACAATATTCTCGCATTAGTAAGACCTTACTGCAGATCACGTTGGCCAAAACACGAAATGAACCGCGTTTTCAAAAGATAATGCGGGCAACCACGGACATTTGCATCCGGACGGGATTAAATTTCTCAGAGGACCTCTGAGTTCGGTGAAAAACAGTAGGTAAATTGCTCTGGAATTCTTACGGAGGTCGTCAGAGAAAAACACAGACACGGCCGATTCGGACGGGATTAAAAACACAGAGGACCTCTGAGAAGCACGATTTTCTTAGAGGTCCCCATGTAATACTAATCCCGTCCGAATAGGGCTTAAGACTACATGAAAAAACATTTTGGACAGTGATGCAGGGCTTTATAATTCAAATCAGAAGTGATCATCCCTGTGCCCTATTCCCTTTAAAGATCTGGGTAGGGTTGCACCAGTCGTTCCCAAGTTCTTACTTAAACTGGGACGTAAAGTCCAAACTAGAGGCTTAGTAACTACTAGCTAGTTTATAACATACTCTTTACTTTATTCGGTTGCACCATTTGTTCTTAAGGCAGAACTTAACTAGTAGGTCGTAAGCTCTCCGTAAAGTAATGCGTTGTCGCATAGAACGACGTCTATTTTTCTTAACCCAATCACACGCCTTCTAATAGGTAAACAGGAAATCGCCTGAACAGCACGTAATTTCAAACTCATTCTTAACTGGCCTAAATTGAAAGTTAAAGGAGCGGTGAATCAAAAACTCAATTTTAACTTGATAATTTGTTATATAAGAGGTCATCATACTTAAATGAACATCCTGCAAGTTTCAGAACTGAAAACGTCCGTGCTACTGAAATATAACCGTCTTTGGCACAAAGCCAGCTAAACACTCCAGTCTAAAATTCGGAAATCTATGACGTCAAAGTAGAATTGAAACACCTCCCCATAACCAAAAGGACAAGTCTACTTTTGTAGCCTCGCCCACAGCTTCGCGTGACACGTGTGTCTCAGTAAGTAAACATGTCTTTAAAAATTGACAAATTTAACCAAAATGACTTTTTAAATAAATTTTTTTCTGAGAGACTTTTATTTTGACGCGGTGATCTGTTATGATACCATGGAAACGCATTTTCGGTTCTGAAAGAACCGCGTGGGAACAACCATGGGAACAACACAGAAGCTAAATACTTCAATCCGGAGGCTTGGAACCTAACATTAGCAATATGCTTGGATAAAGTTTGCTTTTGAAGAAGTTCCAGCTCGTGTGGGGAGCGTTTGTTAACGTTGTGGACATGGATTCATTTGTAAAGAAGTCGATGCTGGATTTGCAGAGAGACTCAGTCAGAAGCACCACTTATATTGGATCTGACAACAATGACACAGCAGTATAATTCACAGTAAGACATTTTACTTTATTTAAGTTACTGCGTTTCACTATTGCTTTGTTAAAAGAGATTGCTTGATGTCCTGTTGTAACATCCGTGTCTAAATACGTTTGTTGACTGTTTTAATTTACTAAAAACATTAAACGATTAATAAAGGTACAACACTTAACAATACGACTGTAATTTAAAGGTAGAAATATACAAAGTTAGTTATAAGGAAGGATTTATCAACCGCAGTTTAGATTCTGATGCCCGTTTACTGTGTTGTATACGGTAATTTAGGCAAGTTGCGTTTGAAAGGTCATACACTCAACAAAGCTTATTTTTTATCATATAACTGTGGTATTTAACATTACGTGAATGTAAAAGCAACCTCACAAGCACAATAGAAATATACAAAGTTATTGATAAGGATTTATTAGACGCAGTTTAGATTCGGATGCACGCTTACTGTGTTTTATACGGTAATTTATTCACGTCGAGTTTTGTTTCTACTTTAATATACGTATTGTCATTTATGTGTATCATCTTTAGCACCCAGAATCTTTTGTGTCTCAAACATATTTGTGTTCGGCTGCTATTTTTATCACATTAATGTTTTTAAAACATTTCCCTACATGTAATGACGGGGAATGAAGCTGTCCAATCATAGCAGTGGGTGTTTACGTTCAGGTCTTCAATGCGGCCCGCCCCTTCAAACGAACCATTTCTCAAGACAGCCACTAATCCATGTTACAAAATAGCGTATTACTTATTGCTTTTGATGTTTTTGAATGTAAAAACAACGCGAAATGCATAAGTAGACATCAATCAACGTCATAAAGCAATAAAATCGACCAATTCACGGCCCCTTTAAAAAAGACGTTAAAGTTATCGAACTCAAAACATTACACTTTTAATTGAAAATATCTATCCCACACATAAAGAAGAAAATAAAGAGGAAGAAAATTAAAAACGTATTTTAATTGATGGATACACAGAAAACAAAACAGTTCTTGAAAACTTGTTGACAAACTTGCGGGTCATCATCAATTACGAGTCATCGATGTGATCTAATCTGGCGGACATCTTATTTCGACCATTATTCATGGACAGAGGCTTCCGTAAATATTAAGTTACAACATATTGTTATGTTTAAACTAAGTTTAATGGTGCAATGCAAAAACATTTAGTAGTGCGTAAGTTGTAACTTAGTGCCCATTTACATCGTAACTAGGCTACATTGTAACTTATGCACAGCTGGTGCAACCGGCCCCAGAACTCTTGTTGCATAAACTCTAGAGGGAGTTGCACAATTGTGTCTCTTACTGTGGTCGATTAAAATACAATTGAACAAATAAAGCAGTGAAATACATAATTTTCTCGTTATCTGGAGCGACTGTTTATGCGTCATTCCCTTTCCAAAGTGCCCTTCAAGGTCATAAAAATGCTGTTTGGAATTCACTGTGTGACACGTTCATGAGACTGGTCTGATTGTTTGTATGGTCCAACTACTCTTGATCTCTAAGTTTGATAAGTAGTGGAAAGAGCATCAGAAAATCAAACCCAGCGAACTGATGTGACAATGTGAAACCGAATGTAAGTGAACAAACTAAGTTACATGCTGTACAGAAAGTTGAACTGCTCCCATTGTGGAGCACTACATAATCATAACAGTACGCTTTTGAAACATAGCCAAGGCACAAATAATTATGCAATATTATTAAGCAGCAGTCTTTCACCATCTTTTTAGCCATAGACTGTTTCATCGGGCGCACGTGCAGTGACGCGATAAGCGTCTGGTCCTAACTTTACATCCGGTTTCAGTTTTTTTAATTGTCTGACTAGTTGCTGAAACTGAATTCTTAAACAAATACCTCATTGAAAATAACAAACGTTTTGGGTTCCTATGTAATCTATGTGTTGTTTATTTTGCTTGCTATATAAATAAACTACTTAAAAAGGACTTTGTTGTTATTTATTCGTCGCAGAGTTTACCGGAAGTTACGTGATGACCACGAAAGACGCGTTTATGTTGTTACTGCTGAACGCGTCTATTAGCTCTTATTAGGTCTGCTTTTGTCGTATTTCTGTGTATATTTGTATCTTGAAAATTTGATGTTTAAATATGAGATTATATCTCATGAAAGCACATTTTGCACTTTTGACTGTATTTTCATTTCATTTAAGACAAACTTTACTGTGTGCTTTTTAGACTTCAATGGGTGCTTTCGAAATCACTCTCGAGGCACTATGATGTCATACGACGATCTTTCTGTGCAGCATGGGATAAAGTCGAACACCCTCCCGGTCTTCACTATGGACCACATTTGCTTGTCAGTTTGACCTTAAAATTCACCAATTAAAATCAATGCTATCATCGTTTTCATTTTTGATCTTCAACATCATGTTTGAATACTGGAGTACTCGTGCCCATCCCAAATATAAATGTGTAGTTAACACACAGATAAACTGTGTTTTAAAGGATATATTTTCTGCTTCTCCTCGTTGTACAGCACATCCACCAGCTGAATGATGTTTTTGTGCTGAAGTCGTCTGAGCAGCTGGATCTCCCTATAAAAAACACACAACAATCAATAAAACTGTTCTCAGGTCAGTCATGTGTAATAGGTGCTAATAACTGATTAACAAAACCACAAAAAAAACTTAAAACAGCTCATAAAAACGAGCAGGCATGCATTACATATTAATCATGTTGACATGTACGTCAATCCAGAAAAGATCATCAATAATTATACATTATGAAAAAAAACTGTTACTTGTTGAGTTAAGTGTTAAGTGTTGGTGGCCATTAAAGTCCATTAAAATAAGAATCCTGCAATGTTTTCCTCAAAAAACATAATTTCTTCTCGACTGAACAAAGAAAGACATCAACATTTTGGATGACATGGTGGTGAGTAAATTATCTGGATTTTTCTTTTAAGAAAATGGACCAATCCTTTAAAGCCGTAGTTTACTTACAAGTTGGGCAATATCGCATACATAAATCGCAGGCGGTACGTGGACAATAATTAATGCAAAATTGCCCGGATTGTCAGTGAACTATAGCTTTGTGTAGTGAATGCGGCTCCATCTGAAACCAGGGGATGGCGATTTACTACTAATTAAGGAACTGGCTTTACGAGATGTGCATGACTATCGCATGCAATTTATCGTGCGCAAACTTGTGTGGGGCGAATGACGCGAATTGGGCCGCGCAATCAATCGTCACAAAAACACACGCTATTCACCTCAAACTAGTCTTCACGCAAGTTAAAAATATTCGACTTGAACACAAAGTTAAGTTTGGAAACCACTGCACATCATACAGACATTAGAGAGCAAGGAATCTGAATATAAAATGAGAGATTTTACTGTAGTATTCAGCATAGGTCACTGCAGAGAAATACTGTGCTGCCATAGGCCAGAAATAACTGCAGGACAGAAGCTCATATATACACTGTGTGTGTGTGTGTGTGTGTGTGTGTGTGTGTGTGTGTGTGTGTGTGTGTGTGTGTGTGTGTGCATGCGTGAGAGAGACACAAGACTACACTTCTGATTTTTTAAACATAACTTTGCTTCCCGCTAGCTCGATATACTTTCCTCCCGTCTCTTATAATTGTGTAAAGTCAGCCAAAAGTTAACTCGGGCATGACCTGTTAACCTCCACTGGTAGATGTTGCTACACCAAAAAATCAAAAAGGGTCTTTCTCCAATGACAAGCGCTTAAAAGTATTAGTGTATTACAAAAAAGAAACTAGGGCTGTCACAATGATTAAATAATCGTCTCATCGTGATTGTTTGACCTCATCGCGATGATTTCAGATCACCGTAATGATTGCACATCTCTCTAAAAAACACAAGGGGGAGCTGCAGCGCCTGTAAAACAAGACTGTATCAGATTACTTTTAAATATGTGTTATGTGTATTAATATTTACTGCCAGGTAAACCTTTCAAAATATTTAAATTTAAATAATCACAACAATGTGTGAAAAAATATTTTATAAACAAACAAAAAAATTATGAAAATAAAATGTCAGAGCAATAAAACAGGCAATTAATCGTCACAGTTTATTAGACAATTAACCACCAGCCAAATTTCATAATCGTGACAGCCCTAGAAACATTGTTTTGACAGCAGGTATGGGTTCAATGTTTAGGGAAAACATATAATGATAAATGACCAATGAGTGCTGATATTGTCCTGTGGAGGATGTCATTAGTCACGTGTCATTTAGAGCTCACGTGATTGGCTCAATACACATGGATGTAGAACCCAATGGCCATGAGCAAATACTTTATATCACATACTTCTGGAATCTCCTGAGGAGCTGATGAATGAATGTTAAAATAACAGCTTCATCAGGTGTGTACAATACGCATCAAACACTACTCCACCTGAGGCTGAGAAAGCATCTATAGGTCTTCAACCCTCCTCCAGGAGACCCACTCTCCTGAAAATTTTAATTTAATTCCTGCTCCAACACAACTGTCTGTAATCTACAAGTGAGACTGAAAATGACTTTGATTATTTGGTTAAGGTATGTTTGATAATGGTTGGATCTAAACTCTGCTGGACAGTGGATGCCCATGAGCACGGATGAAGGCCTCTGACCTAGATGTTGTAAATTAGATGATGTTTTGTCTATGTTGAACATACACTATGATTCCCAAAGAGCAAACAGAGGTCATTGGAATAACTGGTTCAAAGCCAGTTCTGTTCTGGCATCCCTCAGACACAAACATGGCAAGAGAGGATGTGTTATGCAATGCTAGTCATGTTTGCAGCATGCACCTGCCAGCCTGGACCTGTTGCTGTTGGGAAAGAGGAATGCTAACAGCTGCCATCAATGTATTGACATTTACATTCATATATCTGATAATAAGACACTTTCATCTCAAAAGGTTGCGTTGTGTGTTTAGAGAAAACATTGTAGCAGTAAGTGTGTTGCCTGAGAATTAATCCCATGATCTTGCTTCATGCTCTACCAGCTAAACTGCAGAGAAATATACTGAAACATACTACATGCCTTTAAAGACCGCTGACTACGTAGACAACATAGCAGAGTACAGGGGAAAGGGGAAAAACTTACATAGAGTTGTTTGTCGTTAAAAACAATCTTTTTTGTACAAACTCTACATGAAGTTGGACGACTTGCAATTTCAATGAGATCTGACGAAACACACACATCTTCACACAGGACGATTCTGATGCCAGCCAAAAAGCTCTCGTCTATTTAAAGCAGAAGCCTGCAGCTCCACAGCAGCCCATTTTAATTAATTTAACTGCTTTGTGTGATTAAACAGCATATGATATTTCACAAGAGGAAGATAAGAGGAAATGATGACTTAATCACTGACCTCAAAACAAACACAAGAGTAACAAACAGTTCATAAGCTGTAATGCAACACTTCCTAATGAAACAGGATATTCATTGAGGAAATAATGCTGGGATGGGACTTGAATTGACCAACCCTGAATTGATTGGAACATTGATCGTTACAGAGCTGAATGAAAGTGTGCATTGGTTTCTGGGGGATTTACCAGCAGTACACCTTCCAACCAAGATCAGATCAATGTCAGCTTCCAGATCATCTCTATGAAAATCACTTTATAATCTTTAATATACCATAGTCCCATTACCTGCATATGCATGTTAACCACCATTACATTACTAGTTAACCATCATTCAGAATGGCTGCATTACCTTCAACAGCAGCACAAACATTAATAACTAGGGCTGCAGGTTTTTGGGAAAACTGGCATTGCTGTATTTTGGGGGGGTGTCAATGTAAGGGCTGCTATCACTTTAAGACCTAAATAATGCACAGATCCTATATTCTACGCGTTGCACCCCATAGATCACCCTATCGTCAGCCTTTGAGATCGGTGATACATGATAGGAAAGTTTACTCATTTATTTATTTTTGTTCATTTTTTACTCATTTATTACAGGCCACTGGATTGGTGGACAAAAAAGAAGCCAATTTGCTGTGGGTTTACACCAGACGTGAGTTCAACGTATTGCGCGAGTAGATTCAGGGCTCAACATAAAGGACTGCCCGGTCGCCCGGGGCAAGCGCGAGAGACGTTTGGGCCAGTAAAAAGTATTGTCACTTCCCCGATCTTGCCAGTGCTTCACCCTCAGTCACTAAAATATATTTTCATCAATGTATATTATTTAAAATCTTGGAAGCAGACATTTACTTGGGTAAAACTCGAAGAAACAAACGATGCAATATTTTGCACAGTTTGCTGTCAGTTTACAGGTAAAGCAGAAAAGTTGGTAGCCTTTTTTTGTTGGAACATTGTTGTATACAATTATATTTGACTTTTGAATTACTATTTTTAAATATGTGACACTGACAATTTTTTATTGGGGCCAGTGAAAATTTTGGCAGGGCAAGTAAAACCTGAACCTCTGGCCCGACTGGGCAAGTATAAAAAATTATTTGCGTTGAGCCCTGAGATTACATACAAAGTCAATGCAAAGACGCCATCAGACGCGTCCTCGCGTGGGGTGATGTGGATGACGCGATATGGGCGGCGCATTTACCGGAAAAACACGCGCTGTTCGCCTCAAATGCGTCTGCGCCCAAGTTGAAAATATTCAACTCAAGCGAAAAATTTGCATGACACGAAGTTAAATCCTGCGGGTAATCTAGAGCAAGTAACGCAATGACCCGCATTTGTTGTGTATGTAGCATAACACTATCACAACCGCAACCTTTTTAAACCTGATGCCATTAATCTGAGCGCGTCATTGATGCCCAAGCGCTTTGAAATTTCTTGTGTTTCAGGGAGAGGGAACAAACCAACTATTGTCCGCATGCAAAACTGTTCAGTACTCCAGCATGTTTTTATCCTGTTTAAAATCACAAATTTCCCTTCAAATCTATCACAGTAAATGTGTAAACACTTTCAATTTCATATGGGTCAGATAAGATTTTTTTGGATGACATTTTCTGTAAAATGTATAATTCATAAGAAGAGAAGGAAAGTGAATTTAAAAAGTTAATAATATGAAACACAGAAGACCTTACTTTTTCACGTTGGCCTCTCCGTTGGGAATTCTCCGCAGTTTCTTCTTCTTCAGGATCTTCACTGCTCTCCGACACAGAGTCTCTGAGTCCAGCATCTCTTTCACCTTTCCGTATGAGCCTTCACCCAGCAAATCTCCCATCAGATATTTGCCGATCAGCTTGGCGCGCTTGCGTCGTGGTTGGTAGATGACCTCGGTGGAGTCGATGCGGTGGATGAAGGTGTCCATTCCCATGAGCTCATTCTCCGTCAGGTAATCCAAATGCTGGAGTTCAGCCCCCACGCTCATCTTCTCTGCCCTCTCTGTGTTCCTCTCGATCCAGACCTCAACGGCAACACAACGGCCGACAGGCGTCTGGAAGATCAGTATTTTTTGGAAACAGAGACACAGTTCTGACGGAGCAAAATCAGTTAGTAGTAAAGCACCAGAACGAAGTCACATCTGGAAAACAACTGCAGTGGCATGGCTAACGTCCACGTCTGTTAACCAATGAGTGAAGACAACAGTTCAACGCACCAAAGAGCCCAAAGGGCAAAAGTGACAAGACCTCTCAGGGTCAACACGTGCTGGTTTTTTATCTCAAGGCTTGAATTAGCCGACGCTGGGAATCACAGAAGCCCAGCACATCTCTGCAGGTACGTCTGGTACAGTATGACACAAAATCTTTTCTTATAGAGGTCCAGACCGTGAGAACTGTCTCTTTGAGAACGTTGCGATCAGGAACTACAGCTTTCTACTTCTGCTCAGCATTATGGGAAATCACTATCCAAGACACAAAATACCTACAACAAAGAAAAGACACAATAACCATGTCAGCAATCATATTAGCACTATAAAGAGCATTAATACAGTGGCAGCCGTTTGAATGTAACTGCATTGATATGTCATCTATATCACGGCTAATTTCACTTTTCTGTCTCATTTCTGCAGTGACCTGTTGGTGTCGGTCTGATTTTTTGAAGTTCAAAAGATTGTATATCATCACAATAACACTAACATTTGACAAAAGTGTCACAATACTGCTTTGATATGTCATCATCTAATCTAATATAAGTGCCCCGATACCTTTCAGTTTCATGGTATTCTGAAATTACCATATAGGCTTATTCTCTACACGCCTGTAGCAGTGAATGAGCTGGTCAATTCGGCCGATTTACCTGCAAATAAAGAGCCCATATTTTTCCTTTCAAGAATGTACACTTTTTGGGTGTGTGACTGTGTGTTAGTACATGTTAATGATCTGCAAAGTTACGAATCCTAAAGTCTTAGATGATGCAAGTTATCGTCTCCAAATGAAATCTCTTTTCATGGACTACAATGAACGCAAGGATTGTAGGCAACAGTTTATTAACGTGGACACGATTGACATTATCAGAAATCCGCTTCTAACTAACAGCCTGGTATTGGCATATTCTTTCATATTTGGTACTAACTATTTAAACTAGAGCATGACACTGGCAATATTTTACCACTGCGATGGTAATGCACCACTTCACCAGGGTGGTGCGGTGGTTTTTGAATATGTGTGTGTGAGTGTGTGTGTGTGCACGGGCGCATTGATGCATATAGGCTTATATATAATGCACACATATATTTTGAAATATAAAAATGTAAACAAGGATAAGATATAGAGCTGGGCAAAAAAAAAATTCATGCGATTCTCATGCGTATCACATCAGTTAAGCCGCTCCATCATTAGTAGTAAATCGCCTGCAGTCTGTAAGAAATGTTACTAGTGATAGACCGATATATCGGCCGGCCGATGTTTGCCGATTTTTCCAGCATAATTTACAGACAGAGTGCTGGAACCCGCAAGCGATTGCAGGTCATGTGACTAAAAACAACCAACTTTTTCACGACAACATTGAAAGCTCGGCTTAACAGCTGATCATAGCTGAACAAAGTGGGTTTTTTTCATCTTTATGGGGCGGTTTCCTGGACAGGGATTAGACTAGTCCTAGACTACAATAAATGTAAGAACTGTGCAAACTAATAACATCTCTTTTTAACAACATGCCATTTTTTACATAATTTTTATGATGTAAATTGAGTGAGCAAAACCAGTATCGGCTCCAAATATCGGCTCAAGAAAATCGGCAGCCTGTATCGGTCATCGGCTAAGGCTGATAAACAAAAATCGGTATCGGCATCGGCACTGAAAAATCCATATCGGTCGATCCCTAAATGTTACATGTCAAAATCTCGCTAAACATCTTCCACTTGGTCATCGTGACTTGTACAGAGTTCTGAGATCGACAGGTGAGCGCATCATCCACCTGATTTAATTTAGCCTTATTCACAAGATCAAATATGATAAAATGAAAGCACAAGAGTAAGTGACATGCTAAAAACAAAGACGTTGAGGAGCCATAAAATATTAATAGAATTGGTAACACTTTACAATAAGTTATTAGTAAACTTATAGTTAACAACTCTTGATTTTATAAATGTTTTAGTAAATGCATTAGCTAACATGAACTAATATTAATAAATCCTGTAGAAGTATTGATCATTGTTAGGTCATGTTAGCTAATGCATTAACAAATACAACCTTATTGTAAGTGTAACCACAGAATTTGCTTAAGAAAAAAGGTATTAGTGTTAATAATTTTTTTTATATTATTAATATTAATAAAAATGTTAGAATTACATGTAGGCCTATAAATAAAACTATATTTAAAAATTCCTATTAACACTGTTGATAAACCAGGGGCCTCATTTATCAACATTGCGTAGAAAATGTTCTATATTTGTACCTACGAATGAAATTTAGAATGTGCCTAAGTACAAAAAAATCGGGATTTATCAAACGTGCGCAAGTGGTTCGTACGCACATCAGTAAGTAATCCTTGATGATAAATCCCACTTGTTCATAAGCACCATGCTCGTGCACGTTCATGTTCATTTGCATTTCGAAACGCCTCCAATGCACCATATATGGTGACAACACCTCCCGTTATAAGTCACGTGGTTGTGCTTTTTCCCTCATCGCAATAATGGCAAAGAGAGCGTAAAAGAGAAACTTTACAGACGCAGAAATTGAGTTACTGCTGGATGAGGTTAAATCCTAATAACACATCCTGTTTGGTTCACTTAGTATGGGAGGAATGACTAACAAAAGAAAACAAATCTGCATGGGAACATGTTACCAGTGAGTTTAATTCCGTTGGGTATGAGAACACTTTTAGAAATAAAAAAAAGTCGTTTGACATTAAATTATCAGCCCAAAAAAAAAAAACACAGCACACCGACGTGAAACGAGTGCAAGTGGAGGAGGACAGACAACTTTCCACCTTGGACAGCATCATATATAACCACCATCATTGGCGCGATCTTTGAAAACGCGCTACCGGCGGAATGGATTATTTGCCAAGTCTTCCAATAACGCAAGATAAGCCATTGCACTGTGTCAAGCATTTGACGGAGACTTCATTAATACAAATCACATGTGCTTTCACAGATACAGATACATATCACAAATAAATCATTAAACTTATTTGCTGTTACCATACTGACATTAATCATTTTTAACACCTGCTTGTGGATAATAAATAGACACTTTATACTCACTGGAACAGGGTCCTGTGTAGTATCGCTATTCTACCACTAGATGCTCTGCGTACGCATACTCCGAGGTGTGCGTATATTTACACACATTTCTAAGTATAAGTGCAATTTGATACATTCCACACTTTGCGTAAAACTGTTCCTACGCACACTTCTGTGCGTATGCACGCTTGATAAATGAGGCCCCAGGATTCAGAAATCTTGTGAAACAGTTTAACAGAAGATAAGAGATGCCAAGTCTTGGCAATACATTTTTTCTATTCATTTATGATTTGAAGCTTTTTATTTAACCTATAGTACCATTTAAGTACAGATACTGGGGTAATAAGTTCTGGTACTGTACCGAAGTCAAAATATCAAGCCAACTCTAATAGGCAACGATTTCTTTTTCCGCTGGTGGGTGCTCGTCACAATGTCAAGCAATGCTTAGGTGACGGCAGATGCTCTGGGGTGACGCGGACGCATGGTTTTATACACAAGATGTGAAGCAAATGTGCTTGGCCATTTCAGTTAGTGCTCAAGCACAGAGCGCTTTTGTGTGTGTCTTTTTGTAGCACTTCCACATGTGAAACAATACACAGTTCAAGTGAGGAACCTTATTAGGATTATAATGTTTCCAGCCACGCTGAAAAGGTGTTCTGATGGTTTTCGCAACCTTTGGTAACCATGAGAGAATATCTTGCCTCATTGTTTCACCCCAAGCCAGCGAGTAATCACTGATATCAGTTGCCTTTGCAAATAGCGTACTACCTCCAAGTCTGCTGGCCGTTTGAGCTTAAGCATGAGTTTTGAGACAAATGCAGACATGGTTTATGTTTTAATATCCTTAACTTACCAATCTGTTACGTACTGCTTAGGCCACGCTAACAAAGTTAATTGATTCGTTTGGTCATCTGCATTTTCTGGATCGGAATATGGCTCGTATTGGAGTATTTCTGGGAGTATTGCTTTGGGAGCTAATTTTCCAAATATGGTAAGGAGCATCACATTTCCATCACACACATGAGGTATCCGGGTAATCACAATGCATTGGACAGCTGGCCAGTCAGAGCAAACCATGCTTTTCAAAACGATGAGCTTAAATCGACAGGTTTCAGAAAGGCGGGGAAGAGTCCCAATAATGTGCGGTAATGTGAAAAATAATATGTTTATTGAACCATAAAGTCACAAACACATTCCATTACAACAAATAACGTCATAGGAGCTTTTTATAGATAAACTGTTGTCCGATTCATAATTTTGCATTTCCTTTGGTGTGTAAGTGTGTATTAGTTCATGTTAAGGATATGCAAAAGGTACAAAACCCCAAGGTAAACAATGACGTGAGTAATCATTTCCAACGTAAATCTCTTTTCTTGGACTACAACAAACACACGGATGGATTGTAGGCAACAATTTACTTCCTGGGTCTGTTGACGTAGACACGACTGTCACTATCATAATTTCTCCCCCTTGACTCACAGCTTCCAAGTTAACGCCTGTCATTGTGACCGAATCTTTTAAACATGATAAGGAGCGTCACATTTCCGGCTGATGTCAGAGGTATTTAGGCCAGGGACACAACGCTTTTCAGATTGATGAGTTTTGTAAAAAATCAAAGCATTTCAGGAGGGCAGGATATTTAAAAGCTAAAAAATGTTAGGGATGGCTCCCGCGAAACTGACGTTTCGACACTGTGTCGAGATCCCGAAGCGTAAATGTTTCGAAACACTGCTCCGAAATGTGATTCGAAACACCCATGTCACGTGATGAAGTGATTCGAAACACCAAGTGGTGCATTTCACAAGTATTTCGAAAGGTGGCGTACCTGTCGAATCTGCGTCGAATCTTAAACTGACAGGGTAGGAAACAAATCTGACAATACCTCATAGATGCGATTTTGGCGAGATCAAATACTATAATTTACTGAAAAGTCATTTTCCCTCATATCTATGTAACACTTACAAAAAAATGCATGCCAGCAAAAGTGTCCCTTGTGTGAGAATATTTTCAAAGGCTGGAGAAATTACATGTAAAAAAGAAGCTGGTTGAGTTTATCAACACAGAACAATTTATATATTTGAATAAAGATCTTTATATGTAAACAATGTGGCATATTATGGCTTGATATGTTTTATGAATCTCTTATTATTTATTTGGTATATCTCTATTCCATTTTTTTTTTTATTAAATAGACCCGAATAGCCTATAGTTATCGACAATTGTGAGCCTAAAAGCTCATGTAGTTGTCAAACAGATGTTAAAACAACAACAAAAAGCACTTTATTATGATAACGAAACGCATGCATTTCCCGGGTTCGATCCAATGATCTACGCATGAGAGTCGAGAGCACTATCCACTCTCCCATTCTATCACACGTGTGTTAAACAAACAACATGTGGGATACAATTTTACAGCGCTCATCTAAAATCTTGTCAAGGCTGCTTCATGTAAAGACATGCAAACGACCGCTAGGTGTCACTGTGGAGGCGGTTTCGGATTGATGTTTCGATTTTTTTTTTTTTACATATGCAGATCATTTTCTTCAGTCCGAAGTACAAACATAGCAGGCATCTTCCGTGAAACAGGTGATCCCGGTTATATTTAAAGTTTTAAATCTGCAGACAGATGGATGCGCATCTTGCCAGAGACTCAGATAAACTCCGCCTTAGACCTTTACCACTCCCCTAGCCCCGAGAAGCCCGCTTTGGCCCAACGATTTCGGCGGGCCAGAAAAGAGGGGCCTTAAGCACCAACGAAGCACCAGTGAAGCACGATCATGCCCCGGAAGTGACAATGCAAACGCGACAGGCCTCGGCAGGCATTGGCACGCCCGCTTGAAGCCCGATAGTGCAAACACGGCTATTGATTCAACTGTTTCAGTGTTTCACGAAGCCTCGCTCTGCCCACCACTAAAAAATGTATGGTACGTAGAAAACATACTAATATATAAACCATGCAAACACATTGTATTATGCAAAATACACAAAAAAATGTTGTTTTTAGCAATCAAATAGGTGCACTTTAATTATTTTTCTAATATAGGCAGTAATATGGTATTTGCAGTAGGCTATGGCACTAATATTACACTGCATCAGTGTAATGTAGTTTCATGTATATGCAAATTAACCGGTACCGCGGTATTACCATATGATACCACGATAACGCCACAGTACATAATGTCTCACTACAGTAAATAAACATAATTCCAGACACAATCAGCAATTCTACAGACAAAACTCAATTGAGGTCTCGGGTCTGTAAAAACAAAAAGACGAAATTAAGAAAATACACGATGAATATATCTGCGAGGTTCACAAATTGACATGTTTGATGATTGATCACATTTTTCAATGCGGATAAACGTTCAAGCACAAACACGCTGACAGAGTTTATAAAAACAAAGATGCGTGCTGTGTGTGTAAGGTGTGTGTCTATGTGAGGCAGGGGTGTGTTGTGTGTGGAATGTTTGTAAGGTTTGTGTCGAGGAAAACGAGTGTTTTAACGCCAGCAGTTAGCAGCGGCTAACACAAATCATAATAACGGGATACATCATTGAAAACCACTGACCTGAGATTAGCATTCATCTGCACGACTCAATGACGGATGAAAACGCTATCTTTCATTCCTCTTCTGCTCTTCGTTCGCTTATTTTCTCTCATTCGTTCTTCACATAAGCTGCTGCTTCAAGGCTGCCGCCATCTTGTTTACCTCCCTCCCATCGTTCGTTCGCGCACGCGCTTCCCGGGAACGCGCACGTCGCCAGCAGCAGTATGTCCGCGCACGCACCCGCTCTTCATTACAGACAGATGTGTCGATTTACCATTCATTTTTTATTTATAACGTAAAATTGATCAATTTTACATTTTTAAATACAGTTTAATGTGTAAATATGTCACGTTAACTATGTGTATGTGTGTAATTATTTAAAACCACAGAACCGATACTGCTTGCTTATAAAACTTTATTCTCATAAAGTGAGAAATGTCATTACCATCACACACACAATATAATAAACATTCAATTAATCAAGGCCATACCCCATCTTTAGTCCTTGACATGCTGATAAATAATAATAGATTATTTATATTATTTGGATCTAGTTGTATGTGTATATGGCAAATATATTTGTGTGATGCAAAAACGACATTATTTTAAGGACGGATGCAGCAACATGAAGGATCCTCAAGTATGAGTTTCTGTGTTGGAAATGGATGATCCTTGCTGGCTGCTCCTGTGGGTTATATTTAACACGTGTTAAGCCCGAAGAATGCCAAACTGAAGCTCTTATTACAGCCTCTTAATGATTACAGGACAAATATCAAACACCAGTTCAGAAATAATTGTATTATTTAAACTGTAACGTAGTAAACAATTTTGCCATTTCCATAAAAAACATTTATATAAGCATGCAGGTGTACATGCTGTCAGTGCACAAAACTAATTTAATTAATGTGGCATGGTTTACTTGTTATTTACAAATGTGTATTTTTACTTTTCTGTATAATCTTGGCTTTTAGTGCTTAACCTCGTCTAACTCTGCAACCTCTGTAATTACAAATCAAAATCACCATTAAAAATTACAAAATTAAAAAACTATATAAATATCTGGGCGCATACAGTAAACTTTAACTTGTTACACACACACACACACACACACACACACACACACACACACACACACACACACACACACACACACACACACACACACACACACACACACACACACACACACACACACACACACACACACACACACACACACACACACACACACACACACGTTTTGCAAAAAATTACCCCAAATTTCCCTCTTCAATTTAATGATTTAGTTTTGATTCAGCAAAGTTTTTGTTTTGCACCACATCCAAATGTACTTCAATATTTAAATGGCAACTTTCTGAGGCTTCTGCTGTTAATAAATTCATAAAACATTAATTATTCATTAAGTTAAACAAGTTATGATGCAGAATGTGAGTTTGTTGTTGTTGTTGGTGTCAATGTGTCACAGGCTTGTGCAAAACTGATTTGTAAGTTTCTAATGAATAAATAAATAAGCTAAAGAAAAAAAACAATTTAATACAAAAATTGTTTTTCAGTTTTTGTAATGCGTTGAATTATAAAATGGTAGTCTATTTTGTAACTGAAATTAAAATTGAATATTACCAAACTCCACCAGACCAGAGTTGCACCCCTGACCTTACAGTATCTCCTAAAAAAAAGACCAAAAAAAAGACAAAAAAAAATCGTTGACGTTCATTTTATAGGTTCTGGAGAAAAATAAATTCCAGACGTTAAAGTGAAAGAATGTTATTGAAGAAGCTGTGTGACCTTAAACCTAATAAGACTGAGTTCAGCGACTCTGATTGTGAAATAGACGCAAACGTTTACGTGGACACTGCAGTGTTGCCAACGCCGCGGTTTTCACGCTCAATAAGTGTAATTTTTAAACTTGTTGCACTGTTTGCCATTTCCCAAAAAGTGTAAACATAAGCAATTGGGTCAACAGTAGCCTACATATACAGTAATTTATGCATGCAATTTTATTATTCACTCTTAAAGACTCAATTGAAATGCATGATTTTATTTTACAAATAATGCAACACACACTTCATCGATTAAACTGAAAGATAATCAGAGAATGCTGTAGTAGAACAAATATCAGGAAATGTATAAATGCATATAAAAGTCAGTCGAAAATCTGAAAAAAAAAATGTTGAGATGAGTTTTAATCTCATTTTGATGTGTCTCACGGATTTGGCAACCCTGCAGTAAGTGACTCAGTTGAGCGTTTCGGATCGACCGCGCGCGCGTCTGTTGGTTGCTATCAAGCGTCTCCTCCCGGGCCACAAACATGTCCAAACTGGAGCAGGTCCTGATCCTAGATCCTCCGAACGACCTGAGGTTCAAAGGTAAGATGGTCGTGACGAAAAACAGTGGGGTTTGGTGAAACGTAAACGGGTTTTGCATTAGTTTTGCTTTAGACGAGCCTGAAAGTAGTGCGGGCCTCGCCAGATCCTCGGGCTCGAGTGAGTGACGGGCAGAGGGACGGACGCTCCTGCCCGGTTCTGCACCACAGCGTTCTTGGGCAGTTAGGCCGTGTGGATGAGGTGTCAGTTCGGGCAGAAGCTGTGGGTCCACCAGGGTACAGCGATACGTGGTTTCGTCATAGGACAGTACTTCAACTTCTTATCATGTTTAACTTACGTGGCAGTCCAAGAACACTATGGTATATATTCAAAACCATACATATTAACACCATATATGTGTATGACGAGTTGACTGCTGTTCTGATGATGTTGTCAGTGTTTGTCTATAGAGGATTATGAGCCCTTTTTGCCTCCATTACTCTGATTTTACCCTTTTACCTGTAAAGTGAATTTAGGTTGACTTGTGGTGTTGTCTCATCACAACCATGTTTGTCCGCTTTAGAAACACTCGACATGGATAATTTGAAAGCCTAAAAGAATATAGAAAAGTTGGATATGTATTTGTTGTGTTGTTTTTCCTCTCTCTGATCATCAGACACACATCAGATCCTGCAGTCTGTATCCGATTAATCTGATTGAGCTAGATCAGACTTTGATGATATGTGTTAGTTTTTTGTGTTCCTGGTGCAGAATTACACCACCCATGACATCATCACACTTCTTCTTCAAGGCACAGTTTCTCTCTGAATGTTTAAATCTAACTTCAGGAAGAATCTGAATAAAATTGTGGCAAGTGAATTTGTACATTTTGTTGAAACAGAGCAGAACTGCATATTTACCTTTCACCTGTTGTGTTGACGTGCATGACAGAGTCATTCCGGTATGACTCCTTCTGTTTGCATACATAATCTTTCATCAAAATATAGGAACTTGTTGGGCCTGTGATGTTGTTTTCTGACACCGAGTGACAAATCACTGATATTGTGTTTTTCAGTGTAGATCAATTGAACAAGTCTGATTGCTTGTCATCACATCTCAAGTCCTGAATGATGTGTTTGAGTTGATGTGTGATTTATATGTTGTTTGGTTTATGATTAATGTTGACAAAGTGATGACAGTAGCAGGACTTTGTGTGTTTTATTGGAGTATGTTGAAGTCTCTGGTCATGTGTTAGTCAGTAGCCTCTTTCATTTACCAAGTATGATTTTACCAGTAAATACAAAATTGTGCTGTTTCCACACACAGTGACGTTCAGTCTTTTACCAGTAAGACATCATTCACACATCTGTACCAAAATACCTCTAAACTGCCAAATGGCGAGCTCGGTGTTGTATGTGTAAACAATGGCGGGTTATGACTTCATATCCACAGTACGTATTTTGTAGGGATTTTATTTTATTTTATTATTTTTTTTCCAGTGGCAGCAAGGGATAGGTAGGAAATTGTTAAATATTTAAATTGAACAGCGGATATATTTGAGGTGACTTTGGCTATATTGCGTGTTTATCTCACGCAGCGCAGAGCCATGTCTCCACGGATTATCTCTTTTTAATGGTGTGTGTGTGTGTGAGAGAGAGAGAGAGAGAGAGAGAGAGAGAGAGAGAGAGAGAGAGAGAGAGAGAGCGAGCAGGAACAGTAAATGCAGCTGAACGAATACAATGCGTGTTTTAAAGTAAAAAAATAAATAAATAACGAAACGCAACATGTGGAGGCCGGTGTTGGATCTGTCTAACTAGAATTAGTCTAACTTATGTGTGGGAAACACAGTATGATATGAAAAATATCTTGCGTGAACCTGTGGCTAAACTATAAAAGTGGAACTCTAACAAATGTCATAATCATGGCTTGACATTAACTTTTTTGCTCACCAGCCAAAGTGGCTAGTTGGTTTTCAAAGTTACTAGCCACTCAGCATTTTCACTGGCCAAAATTTTGTTGCTGGTAAAATCAATTTTATATGATTAAACTTGACTTTGGCATCCTAAAATGACTTTTATTCGAGCAAATTTATTTGCTAATTTAGATGCAGACTGAATTTCAAATGCAGTCTGACTACCCAAATTAAGACAACATTTATTAGCTGGTATATAGCTGGTATATCAGTATAGATCATATCATATATTTAGGTGCATGAAAAACATGCTAGTAAATAAGGCATAAATAGATTAACTTGAATATATTAAAAGTAGAGCAGGGGTGTAGAAGAAACACTAATTCTAAACTGAAAAGATAAACACAAAACCCATCGACAACCACTTTAAATAAATATTTATTAACAACAGCAGTAAATACTGTCAAGAAATGTACATTAATTTTACTGTCAGCTAGTTTATGCAGATGTATTTTATAAGCTTGATCATGGTTTCTGATAAAAGTGATTTAAGACTTTTAATGACAAATGTCGAGAGGGCATTATTGTTACATTAAAATGATGCGTGAACCTCTCAGCTGGCGGGTTTCCTTGGATTTCGTGTGCATTCAGGTATGCGCTGAATTTCTCTTCGCTCTTGCCCTGAGAGTGTGCACGCAATTTATATCTCTTCAATCACTTCCATGAAATTGTTTTATCTTTCCCGAAGTGTGTATGCGCTCAGACTGCGTCCTCTTGTGCATTCGTAAATTCATCAGCTCTCGCCCGCTCTCTGGAAGGTGACGCTTTTGTCCGCAACGCCCCGCTGATCGCGTGCGCGTCTCTCAACAAATGGTCTCTGTGCATTGCGCTCATAGACAGTAAAAGAAATGGACACAGCGACCCCGTTGGATTCAACGGAGACAAGTGAAGCCAATTAGAAGCACACACTTTGGGGGGGTCAGGCGTACTGCGCAGACTCAATCAAACTGAGCTTGGTGATGTGTGCAAACCTGTCTGACAATTGTAAGTCTTCTAATAGCTGTGCCAAGAGAAATCTGAATCACCCACCGAATCTTGCAGAAACGGCGAGCGTGAACAGGAGTACATTTTGTATTAAGTATATTTAGTATTTTGATTAATTACTTTGTCATTTTGCATAGTATTTATTTATTTTAAGTTTAACGCCAGTACGCCATATTCTCTATGCGCTTCTCCTCCTGTCCATACGGTAATTTCTCTACTGTGCGACAGAGAGTCGCGTGGTTATGACGCAATCGTTAGCATAGTTTTACTAAAACTGCTTCTACTGGGCCATAACGTAAGATACAAGGTAATGGAGCATTTTATACATTTTCGTGTTTCTTTAGAAATAATTGATGCACAAATTGAGTCTTTAAACGCCTCAGATGTAAAGTTATTCACTGTCAAAGTGACGCCAAAATGAATGGGAGTCAATGGAATGCTAAGAGCAGGTGGGGGTCCGCTAGCCAATGGCGGTGCCCAGGGCTGCTTCAATAAAATATGAAACCCTGCCCCCCTGGTTGCGCTGGGTGCAGACTGCTCATGGGAGTTGTAGTTTCCCAGTGTCGCATTGCGTATTGTTTATCATTTCGCATAACTTTTAAGAAAACTACAATAAAAAAAATTATATTCAACCTGCCAGAGTGGCTAGTGGGATTGGCTGTCTTACCCGCCACGGCCGAAATCTACTCGCATGGGGTGTTCGTGTCAAGCCCTGGTCATAATACCATACATTCAAATATTATAATTCGCTTACTGTCCGCAAAAATGAGCCTTGGTTTGTGCTCTCTGGAAGAGAAATGCCCACTTGCATATCGTTGTTCAGCTCGTCTTTTTTGGTCTGTAAGTTACAACTTTAGCCGGGGGCAAAAGATTACGTTGCTGTGCACGAAACAGCATCTCGAATGCACACCAAAAGTTACCAGTGCTTTTGTAAGTGACGACAACGATGTGTGACGTTGCATCGCGTGCTTTACAAAAACGGTGCTGTACTAAAAGGTAAATTATAGTAAAATAAGTTTTTTTATTTGTGTATTTATTTAATGTGTATTATTTATTCCCCAAGCTCATAAAATAAATTTGGGTCGCACATAAATTGGCAGGGTCGGTCGGAAACCGGAACCAAACAAATTTTTTTTATGTTTTAGGCTTTACAGAGGGTCTGCTAAGGACACGAGCAATTCAGCAAATAGATGGTTAGCTGTTTTAAAGCCCCCCAACCTAAAAACCTTTTTTTCCTTTTAATGGACTTTAATGGACCCCAAAGCTTAACACTTAACTCAACACTTAACAGTTTTTTAATGGAGTTTCAAAAGACTCTAAACAATCCCAAACAAGGCATAAGGGTCTTATCTAGCAAACGATTGTCATATTTGACAAGAAAAATAAAAAATATGCACTTTTAAACCACAACTTCTCGTCTATGTCCGATCCTGTGATGTGCCAGCGCGACCTCACGTAATACGTCATCACGTCAAGAGGTCACGGATGATGTTTGCAAAACTACGCCCCAGTGTTTACAAGTGTGGACAAAGAGGACCGTTTGACATTGTTGTATGTCAAATGATACAAATTAATGTCTTTGTGTCAGTTTATTGTTAAAAATGGTCCACAAATGTGCGTTTCATATATGTAACACGTGACATTTCTACGTCACTACGCAATTACGTGAGGTCGCGCTGGCGCATCACAGGACCAGAGAAGTTGTGGTTTAAAAGTGCATATTTTTATTTTTTATTAATTGGTGGTGAGTAAATTATCTGGATTTTTTTTGTGAAAAAACCTTTAACTGTAATCAGTGATGCACGGGTCAATGTATAAACAACCCACACCTAGGCTATTTAATAAACTGAGCATATTCATCTGTCAATATATAACGCGACTTGGCCATTCTAGATCGGAAGAACGCGTATCGACCACCGTTACTGTAAAATATGCACGTATGTCTTTTTAAACTCAATTTTGGTCAAATGTGGATTATATCATTGCACTGGCAAGAATATGGTTACATGTAAAGATGCCGTACCAAGTATGAAAACGCTACATTCAACTGCTTTTGATATACGGTGTTTTTTTCACTTCCTGAAAAGTAACCGTTTTGGACATACGTGAGTTTCATTGGGCAGTGACGATATAATGGCTGGATATTCTAAAATAAACAATTAAGCCTTTATTAAATAAAAGTGTATTTATCAGGAAAAAATTTTTTGTGTTGTGAATGTTTTAGTATTATAAGTTATCTTTTGTATTAATAATATTCTACATCAACGTGTCATATTTTCTAAAATAAAGTAATATTTTTCTTATTCCATATTTATTTTAATAAGTCTTCGCTGTGGGCGCGTGCAGCAGGTGACGCCAATTATGGGTCCTCCGGAGGTTAGACCGTCTCATTTCAGTTCTCTTCGCGAACTTCTGAGGCTGTCACCTTGAAAGACTGAGTGCTCATCTTTTAGGTTGCATGCTTAGAAGGTTGCAGCCCTTGAATTGGGACACGGCTACTGTTAGCTGTTGGCTAACTCCACTCAGGCAGTAAATATGTGATGTATGCCGTAAAGCAGGTCGGACTGCGCAGGCAGTGGATGGGTGGGGCTGTGTGCTCCTACCCTAACACGAAACTTACAGAGTGTGGTTGTAGCTGTGAGGAGGCTTCCCAGGTTGAATAAAAAACAACCCGTGGAGACAGATTAAACAGTGGTCAAATCTAAACAAAAAAAAGCAGTGGACTTGGCAACCCCACCCAGCGCACAGCATCTGTCGTTGAGTTCATGCTTTATCTCTGGATACATGTACAAAGCTGAGTTGAAGAAGGTTGTTCTTAAGAAGTTTTCAGATATAGGCAATGAAAACACATTTTTCAAAAGGCACAACGCTATTTTATTACTATTATGTACTACCTAATGTTATGAAAGTACACATGAACGCTGTAGAATGTACAGCACCTGACCCCATTAGCCATTACCTTAATAATGCGTTGCCATTGCCTTAAATAAGAGGTAAATATAAGACGTGAACTTGAGCACAAATGTTCTGCGCATGTGCACAATGTATTTTTGCATCCGATACTACAATTCACATGTTTACATGCATATTTTTCTCCTGCTGATTGGATCATTGATGGGAGTGCACCACTCCTTTCAATACGATCCAAATTTGCATCTGATCGACCTCAATCGTATTAAGGTGTTTACATGAAGGCTTTTCAATACGAATTAGCCATCAATACGATTACAAAAGGATTATTTGGTTGCATATAAACATACCTACTGTGTCCCTGTAGATGCTGACCTCAGTGTTGTGAGTCACTGGCGTTATTTAGTGATAGATTTTAAAGTCAAATTTAAAATGCGTTTCTTTTATTTCAGGTCCGTTCACAGATGTTGTCACTGCTAACCTCAAGCTGAAAAATCCATCTGACAGGAAAGTGTGTTTTAAAGTCAAGACCACAGCCCCACGCAGATATTGTGTACGGCCCAACAGCGGCATCATTGAACCCGGGGCCACACTCATCATCTCAGGTCAGGACTCAGAGCGTCTGATGTGTACACATCACATTATAATCAAAGAATATATGATAATGTAATGTGTGTAGTATTGTGTATGTCAGTGATATTCTGATATTTGTTTTTGTCACACAGTGATGTTACAGCCCTTTGATTATGATCCAAATGAGAAGAGCAAACACAAGTTTATGGTTCAGACCATCTTTGCACCCACGGCCATGACAGACACAGAAGCCATGGTAATGCTTTTGACTTGTGTGTGTGTGTGTGTGTGTGTGTGTGTGTGTGTGTGTGTGTGTGTATTTCCACCGTTGTGATGAAAACAGCAGATGGCAGCAGATAGTCTGTTTACCTCACAATTCACACTTCATTATTTTTACTTTTAAAAGTGTTGTATATTTATGAGCGTGCGCTCATGTTTGTGTTTTAAATCCTGGTATATTTCAGACTTGTTGTCTAGGTAGACAAGATGTGGCTGTTGCAGATAAATTTAATGCCTTTCTATCATTTGCAGTGGAAAGACGCAAAACCCGACGACCTCATGGATTCCAAACTCAGATGCCTCTTTGATTTACCATCTGAAAGTGATAAAGTGGTAAGTAAAGCATGTGTGACACTGCGTTCACCCCTGAACTGAACAGAAATTGCGCTGCCACATTAAGCTGAAATAAGAATACATAAAATTGATCAAAAATAATTATGGTTTATGTGGAGTGCAAAAGAGTTTTGTCATAACGCCAGGTGCTTCCGTCTCCGAACGTCTCCGTGTGCATGTCAACTTGTTGATTCGTTTGCCACAGATGTTCTTGAATGGTGACGATTTCTATTCCATTTTCGATACAACCATGAATTAGCCAGGGGTGTGATTCTTCCGGATAAATCCGGAATTCCGGCTTTTCCGACCTGAAAATGAGGCTTTAGTGAATCATGCAAATCCAATTTTTTGTGTGTGTGTGTGTGGGTGGGGGGTTGCAAGGCACCGTTATAAATAACCGCATATCACTACGCATTAGTCTATTTATTTGTCACGATGGAACTTCATTCAAAGCAGAGCTCACCAAAGAGCTTGCAGTCAGATCTCCGGCGTGTGTTGTTGGCAGCGAATAAAAAAAAACATGCGTTTGCCAACAAATAGTATGAGAGAACAAATCTTTTACCCTCAACCAAACTAACAAACTAGCCAATCAGAAGTAGAATGGGGAGGGGTCTTTGAGGTGCGGCTGAGGTCCAGCTACAGATGCCGCGCGGCCGCGGTGAAGTCGTAGTGAAGTTAACGTTGTCAGCAGGATGAAGAGTAAGTTTATGAAGCCTAGGTAAGACAACCTAATTGATAAAGGACCTAAATCAGTGGCGCTGGGCATGGATAGAAGGAATAGGCAGAGACAAAGAGCATTTTAGTAGTAAGAAAATTAAGAGAACCCGCCAGGTGTTTGCTGCTTTGACAAAACTGTCCGTTTCAAATCAGGCTATGCCAGTAACAGTTAATGTAAATATCAGATTTGCTGTCTCGCAATATCAATATAAAGTTGCGTTTGTGTCAAAACGTTTGCTTGCATTATTATTCTGTAATCACTTATGTTAACGCACGCATATAAGTTACGCGAATCAGATCCAACGTCATCCTGACGAACACATGCATGCGTTTGCTCCTCTTAATGGTTTGTGAATCGGGCAGTAATGCTTGTGATTACAGAATAATATAATGACAAACACACACATTCATGGATCTGGTTTACCTGTGCGTGTGTGTGTGAAACGCGTAGCTCGACTGTGCCAAAATAACTATGCAAAAGACAAATGCACTTGACTGCCTTTCCAGAAAGTCATAACATTTGAATTGAGTAACAAATGTTGTAATCAATAATTAATCTGTATTAAATGCCCCCACTAATTATTCTATAAACGTTAAACATGTTTTGACCAATAGCGAATCCCATTTATCAAATTGTGTATGTGGCTTTTGTGCCTTCTTATTACCATATGCAACCAAAGATTTTACTAAAAGGGCATTTATTTGTTTAGAAGAACATAAAAATCCTCATAGATCTAGTCACTTATTTTTACTCTCAAAATGCACCACATTGATGTATTTACTTTTAAATGCACAAAATGATTTTGTTCAGTCTGATGCAGTGGCAAGGCTACATAATGGTCAGGGTGGCACTTGCCCACGCATTGACGATTGGCCAGTCAGATCGATAAACTTTGAGCCCAAATTATATTTCAACTGTATTTCATTTTATATAAATGTGTGTGTGTGTGTGCGCGCGTGCGTGCATGTGTGCATATGTATGTCGCCACGTCGTGGTAGGTGTTCCGTATATTTTCTTGCTTTTTTGTCCTTTGCCAATCACACCTATGATTAGCTGATGTAGTTTGTCTTTGTCGGTCTTCTTGAGTGTTCGAACATTGTAAGTTGATTTTATTGTGGCCGACCTTGGTGAAAACGGGGCCTTCAGGTTTGTGTTTCGTAGATGATGTTGTTGTTTTTGTCTATGAATGACCGTTGCATTATTGAGGAGCATTTGCATGCCCTGTCATAAGCTGAGATCTCTGGTGAGATTTCATGCAGCGACCAAATGAAAACTAGTATTTGTTGCCCGGAATGGGTGCTTCTTTTCTTGATTTCAGAATCTTTGAGGGTTTTTACTCAAATTCGGGTGATTAGCCCTGGATTTGAAACCTGGTGCGAGGTAGGGACTGGCTGTACCGGTTGCACCAACGGTAGCGGATTGCTTCTTTGAAAAGTCCGGCCAGACATCTAGAAAGTACAGTTTACATGTACCCTCTAGATCAGGGGTGCCCAGACCTGTTCCTGGAGGGCTACCATCCTGCAGATTTTAGCTCCAACCCCAATCAAACACAGCTAAAGGAGCTAAAGGAGCTAATCAAGGTGTTCAGGGTTGCTTGATAATTACAGACAGGTGTGTTGGAGCTTGGCTGGAACCGAAGTCTGCAGGACGGCAGCCCTCCAGGAGCAGGGCCGGGCACCCCCCTGCTCTAGATAAATGTATAAAGTCAAAGTTTAGTTGGAGAGAGTTCTTAAAGGAATAGTTCACCCAAAAATTTAAATTCTGTCATTATTTTCTCATCCTTATGTTGTTGTAAACCTGTATGAATTTCTTTTTTCTGATGAACACAAAATAAGATATTTTGATAAATGATGGTATGCACACAGTGTATTGTAACCATAGACTTACATAGTAGGAATACAAGTATATGATGGAATTTAATGGGTACTGTTATCTGTGTGCTTACCATATTTATCAAAATATCATCTTCATCAGTTATCACAATAGTTCCAAAATATTTTTTTCCTACCATGAAAGTCAATGGTTACAATTTGCTGTGTTTACCATCATTCCTCAAAATATCTTCTTTTGTGTTCATCAAAATAAAAAAAGCATACAGGTTTAGAACAACATGAGGATGAGTAAATGATGACAGAACTTTCTCTTTGCAGAAGAAATATTTGTTGTGCATATTTATTTGATTCTCTATTAACACAATGATATACCCAATTACTGCAAGTAATATAACAAAGGCATCATCTGTGGTATTACTTTATCTAGAAAAAAATGTTAACAGTTACAATCATCAAAGAGCTTGCATATCATAAAAAAAATCTGTATCGGCCGATCACGAAGATAACAAATCGGTAATCGGTATCGGCTGCAAAAATCCTGATTGGAGCATACCTAGCTGAAAGGTGACAAGTTTGCATCCCTGTCTAAAATGTAGGGGTGTCAACAATAATCGATTCGGCAATGCATCGCAATGCGGGCATGCACGATTCAGCATTCGGATTCTATGAAGTTAATGGGAAACTAGACAAGACTTAAGCTGTGTGTAAAATCCTCATCTCAGGTATATAATTGTCATTGTCTTAAAGCTGCTAAGCTTCCGTTTTGTTGAGAATAGTTGCACTTGACTTTACTACTTGACGGATAAAAAATTTGCCTTGTTGTGTACAGTAGAATTCTGATGCATCGCAATGCATCGTAGAATTGAATTGAATTGAAACGTTACCTGGTGAATCGTAATTGAATTGAATTGTGAGGGCAGTGCCAATGCACACCCCTACTAAAATGCCTTTAAGGAATTTAAAAAAACGTCAGGTAGCAAATGTGATTTGCTATCATAATTAGCCTATATCATCTTTTCGTAGAATAAATCAAAGTCTGGTAACTGGTGTTTGACAGACTGGTTATTAATTGTGTTACTAAAGTTTTACAACAAATATGGTTGCTTTATTAAAACTATGGTTGGGTAAAAATATAAGTAAAATGAGTAACAGGTGAACTTCTTTCACCGTTCGAGTTTAATGAGGAAAGTGATATCTGAGAAATTAAAGTAAACATGAAGTCAATTAATGTAAAAGCTTCAATAACACTGTAATCTTAATCTAATTATTTACTATAATTAAATGGTTATCATTATGGGGCGGTTTCCCGGACAGGGATTAGACTAGTCCTAGACTAAAATAAATGTAAGAGCTGTCCAAACTGAAAACAACCTGCACTGACATATCATAAAAAACATCAGTGCCATTTGTTCTGCCTCAAAATGCACACAAGTGATGTTTTTAGTAAGGCATGTTTGTTAAAACGAGTTATATTTCCTAATGAAACTAAGACCTAGTCCTGACTTAAGCTAATCCTTGTCCGGGAAACCACCCCAAAATCTATTAAAGTGACTAATTCATTGTCAAAAAAACAATAGAAGAACATCTTGGTCTAGTGCATTTTATAGGTTTCTATTCATTTCGTTTAGATTTAAAAAATGCCAATTAATTCGTTTTTTTTTAATAGCTTACTGCTCAAACTAAAATGGTACATGTATAGGTATTCAAATATAAGCATGATTTGTCCTTCTCCTCCACAGACAAACAAACAGGTGCCTACAGAATCAGCAACCACCCAGTTGAGCGAGCTTTCCCCTCAAACTTTGCTTAAAAGCCACACAAAATATGATAAAGATTCAAAAGATGCAAAACGATTGAACAAAGCAGTAGCTGAGTTTATATGTATTGATCAGGTGCCTATATATACAATTGAGAAAAGTGGATTTCGGAACCTTGTGCAGCAGCTGGACAGAAAATATGACATGCCTGGAACAAATCATTTCATGTGTAATGAAATCCCACAGCTGTACACTGAGACCAGGGATGTTATTCAGGCACAACTTGCACATCAGCCATTCTTTGCTTGTACCACTGACATCTGGACAAGCAGGGCAGTTGATGCATACATGACAGTCACAATCCATTACATAACTGAATCCTGGGAAATGCAGTCTTGGTGTTTGGGGTGTTCAGCTTTATATTCGGATCATACATCAGACAGTCTTCATGAAGCCCTGGTGGAGATTGTGTCAGAGAAATGGGGACTGGACTTGTCAAAAATGGCCGGCATAACCACTGATGCCTCTAACAACAAAAAGGCATTTGCAAGCTACAATTGGATGCCATGTTTTGGCCACAATCTTCATCTGGCTGTAGGCAAGGCATTAGGGCTGGACCGTGTCTCAAATTGTTTGTCTAGACTTCGTAAGACTGTGTCTGCCTTTTCCAGGTCAGGCAGAATGTTGAGAAGCTTAAAGGAGAAACAGAAAAACTTGAAGCTGCCCGAGCAAGACCTCATTCACGATGAGCCTACACGCTGGATTTCTACCTTTGAGATGGTGGACAGATTCTGTTTACATCAACAAGCTGTCTGTGCCGTTTTGGCTGAAAATGGCAAAAATTGTCATCTGATGCCTAAAGATTCGGATATGGCAACAATAGAAACTATTAGAGCTGTCCTGGGGCCACTCAGCAGCTTCGCCAATGCATTAGCTGAAGAGAAAAATTTCATATTGTCTTCTGTGCTGCCTCTGAAATGGAAACTACTTTCTTTTCTGACCTTAAAGGATTGCGAATGCAATCTTTTGTGTGACATGAAAGACAAAATAAAAACAGACTTCACAGCAAGATACAAAAACAGACAGCTGGACACTGTTCTTAACACTGTAACATTCCTGGACCCAAGATTTAAGGACACGTTTGTTACCCTGGAAGAAGAAGTGAAAGCATTACTTTCACAAAACTCAGATAAAGCTCCAAAACAGCCAGAGGAACAAGTCCCAAGCAGCAGGTAAAACAGACTTAAAAAGTCTGTTGTCCACCATCAAATCTGAAAAGATGGGTGAGTCAGCAAGGGCTGCTGGGGCTGAGGGTAGTAGTTCTGCATCTCCTGCTAACAAACTTCGGAGTGAGTTCCTGTTGTACAAAGACATGCAAGAGATAAGTGCTTCTGAAGACCCGCTTGCCTGGTGGAAGGACCATGCAGCCACACTTCCGTCTCTTGCACAATTAGCCAGACAGTACCTGTGCATTCCAGCCTTAAGCTGCGCATCAGATCATCTGTTCAACACATCAGACTTTATATGCAATTCTAGGCAGATCAGGTTGACAGAGGAGCATGTTGACATGCTTGTTTTCCTTGCGAAGAATCTAGAAGTGGCCAAAGAACTAACCAGAAAATAAGATAATTCTGACAATTAGGGATGCACCGGCCTCGATACTAGGGTTGTTGCGGTGACAGAATTTTCCCACCGGTAAATCAGCGCGTCACAAACCCGGTGATACCGGTTTCACCGGGTGGGAGGGGCTTATAAATGCACATACAGACGTGCGCATTTTACTTTCACTTTTGAATTAGATGCAACTGTTGTTTAAATCCAGCGCTTGTGTACGCTGCGTTAAATCGCGTATGAATTTGCGTGCAAATGCGAGTGCAAGAGCTGGTTTAAGTGCTTGAGTCAATGTGCGCATGTACTTCTGACAGAAACCCGCCAGTCCCAAGCAGAGCAACCGGCTATTCCTCCATAAAGCGCTGCTTGAATGATGGGTTTATTATTATTCTTAATAAAAAACACAACAACAAAACAATCTTGCTTATATTAAACATCATATATGTATATTATAACAAAAATGAGTAAGCACGCGGCTTCCGTCATCATCTGCTCGCCGCAGTCTGACAGGAATAAATTAAATCTGACACCCGCAGCCGCTGCTCTGTGATGACGCGTGTTCAGCTCCGCTGAATTCAGGCAGCAGACACATTCAGTTGTAAGTGTTTGCTCTCTCTAACGAAACTAAATGATTTAATTACAAGAAAATATCAAAACGACGGTGAAAAACAGTGTCGCGGTGGGCAAGTGATCTAACCGGTGAGAGGCTGAAGCACCGGTCATCACCGTTTCACCGTCTATCGCAACAAGCCTACTCGATACCACATTTTCTAAAGTACTCGTTAAAAGTCCCCCGATACCGGGGATCAATACCACGGTCTGAGAAATGTCTATGTTTGAGCGGTGTGTAAGGGATTAATGCCTCTTGTGTTGTCCAAAGAGGCAGAGTTTACAACAAACTGGAAAACTAGTCCCTTGCTTTTTTGTTAAATTATATGACTAAAGCTGTTACCTGTAAATTTAAATCATGTTTTTTAATTAACTACTCTGTATCGGTATCGGCAAGTACTGAAATGCAAGTCCTCGTACTCATATTCCAAAAAAGTGGTATCTGTGCATCCCTACTGACAATAACAGTAAAAAAAGCTAAAAATAAAACCTTTTCGTTCATTTAAGTTATGTGACAAAAATCTTTCAGCTGTCAACCAATCTTTGTTTATTAAGGGATGGACAATAATTTAATAATAATCAGTGAGAAAAATAGGCTTAAGCCATCAGGTGCACAGGTTAGAAAAGGGGAAAGATGAGAAATATGCAAACAATATCTTGTTATGAGTATAATATGTATATTATTTAGTAGGGTAGTTTATCATTATGTAGCTTGCTATGCAATTACAAATAGAGCTTTAAAGGGGACATTTCACAAGACTTTTTTAAGATGATTTAAAATAAATCTTTGGTGTCCCCAGAGTACATATGTGAAGTTTTAGCTCAAAATCATATAGATAATGTATTATAGCAAGTTAAAATTGCTATAATAGGTTAATAGGTTGATTAAAGCACTGGGGACCCACTTAAACATGGAAAAAGTTAAATTTTGATGGTATTTCGTATTTAATATTAATTTTTCTGTCCAACTATCTTGTGTAACATTAACCTACTACCATTCAAAAATTTTATGGTCACTTTCACTTTTATTTTTCCACATGTTTCTATCATAGCAAATAGATCTAAACTATGGAACTATGAAAGTCAGTCACTACTGTGCCTGAAGAAATCTATTAGTTTCAAACCTCTGCATTAAAGCATTTTAAAGTTTTTTAATATTAAAAAAATATTTGACAGTGAGCTTACATGTCATTTTGTATGAAGGCTAAATACAAATTAAAGATGAACATCAGTTTATTTATACCATTTTTGTTTTTTTAAAAATATTATATTGTTTTATAGGAGAAGGCTTCATAGAAGTTTGTATGTAGAACCATTCATTGTGGGCATGAAATTTTTGCCATATCGTCCAGCCTTAGGTTTATTTAATAAATGTCATCAGCTGAAACAGAAAAAAATATTACTTTTCTTCAAACATGTTATTTTATAAATAATATTTATAAAGAATATTTACATTATTTTCTTAATTTTTAATATTTAAACAGTTAACATTCCTGCTTTGCCTGAGCAAACAGCAATACTTTGTCATAACGTTTTTTATTTTTAAGTTTCATTTATTTGAATATTTAATTACTTTTTCTGTAAGTTTTACCATCCATAAAATTGTTTTATAAATATGCACCCTAAAATTAAAATAACATAAATATTAAATGTAATTGGAAGAGCCGTCCCTTCTCCATTTGTTGGGTATTATTGCTTCTGCTTTGTGCATTTTAAATCACAGAATTCCTACAAAGTATTTTGTCTACCAAAAAACTTTTCATTTCGTCATATCTATGCAGGCATGTTTCCGGTCGCCGTGATTTCACCAAGTAAGATGTGATCCTGGATCAACATTTTTTGTTGATCCTGGATCAACGTTTTAATCAAAGATACCCCAACCTACCCTTAACTCTAACCCTAACCATTTTTAAACCCTCAAATTAGTGTGAAATAATAGTTTGAGGGGTATTTTTTAAAAGCCCCTAATCCAATCCTAGACCTAAATCTAACATAAACCCTAATCCTAATCCTGCAATCTTATTGGTTAATGAAAATGTTGATCCAGGACCAACAATGGTGTTGATCCAGGATCACATCCCTCCTGGTGAAATCACATTCACCCATGTTTCCCTCATCTAAAATATAAAACATGAGTAGGGGAGAGCGGGGCACAACCATAGACTGTAAAAAAAAGATGGACGTAGTGTCCATGACATCCCCCATAGGTTTCTGAAGATCGTTTTTGAAGCTTAAAGTAGGCGGTGCCTGCCGTTGCCACCTTGCCCACGCGTCAACGCGCATCACTCGCGGATATCCGAAAGTGGGTAAAGAGGGGGGCGTAGGTGAAGCTGAGGTGGCTGGTTGCTGAAACCACACTCCCTAGCCCGATTCTAGTGACAGAAGTGGCAGTTCAAAAGTCACTCGAGCGGCCACACCCCTTAATTATGCAGAACTTTTATATAATTTAAATGGATGAGTTACAAAAAAATTCACCCCCCTCACAGTTGTCATGAAGGGCAAAATTACCCATATAGACCAAAAACACTTTTTGTACCAGGCTGTAAACATTTTATTTTCTACAGTAAACTTAGCCATTTTAACATGGGGGTCTATGGGAATTTACTCCCTTTTGGAGCCTGCCTCTAGCGGCCAGTTGATGCTTTTTAAATCACTTCCGTATTGGCAAGGTTGATTGGAAGGTTGCCCCTCTGGCCCAACCTAACACTTTTTGACTTTGGCTCTATCATTTAAAAAACATTTAAGGTAGATAAGTTAGTTACCCAATAACACACACTTCTCTGCTTCAAATGAACACTTAAAGTTTGCTTGTGTGACCTACCATTATCATACAGTTACACCACAAATGACTCCAGTGCAAACGTTACAACTTACCCCATAGATGGGGTTAATTGTAACAAACAGAAGCTTTGTTGTAACGCCTGCTAAAAATTTTGGTTTAAACTAGGGCTGTCAAAATTAACGCGTTCATAACGCGTTAACGCAAATTCATTTTAACGCCACTAATTTTATTAACGGAGATTAACGCAACGCGCAATTTCTGTTTGACCCTTGGTCCAGCCCATAGTTGAATGAACAGAGACGCAGACAAATGTGACTCTCTCTAAATGAGTAAAAGGTTTTCATAGAAATAAGAACATTAAGCAAATTGTCTACCAAATCCAATGCTCTAAATGCTCGTTGGACATCTGATATGATCTTTATTTATACGTCTGAGAGGTGTAACGTTACCGTCCTCCTAATGCTTAATCTAATACAAAGATGCGTCTCAATTCATTTTGGTTTCGCTTTTATGCATGACTTAGAAAATAGACTGCAGGACTTGCTTGATGTTAAAAGAGTCATTAAGAGAGTTAAAGTTCGGTACCTGATTAATGTTAAAGAGTTATTAAGAGCGACAAGACTCAAAAGCGATCTCCTCACGCTGACTGACTGATATCTGAAGCGCGTGCACACAGACGCGCGAGTGCGCGACCCGGATATATAGACATCTACACAAAATTACAGTTTTACAAATATCTGTTTTGATAAGAATTCACGCAGGTAGGCTCTATAATCTGTTATGTTTTAAGTAAATGGTTGGTTAACTGTTGGGTAAAACTATCTGATGTGTAACATTATATTAGATCACTTAGATTTTAAGCAGTCTGTCTCAATGTCAATCAAACAAAAGGAAAAAAAGTTGAACATACATTGATGATGTTTTTGCTTTGTGTGTGCTAAATCTATTAGTTTTACCAGTGATTTTAAGGTATTGATGTGGTAATATACTGTATGGATGTGGAAATGTTTGTGGTAATTTGACTCTTTCAACTTCAAACACGTGTAGTTCTGTCATATTTTGTTAACAAATCATGCATTGTTCTATGTTTTAATAGAGAATGTCAAAATATGAACAACTATTTTTTATAAATTTGCTAATTCCGACTCAACTTGCCAGCACAGGTCACAAATGATGCAGCAGCAAACAAAAATGGAGAAAGAAAAATCTTCTGAAAGGAAAATTCATATACAAAACAATGGCTGGTGATTCTGTTAAAATGTAAACAGGCTGTTGTTAACATACATTTGCATAAAGCATCTATATATGTATATATGATTAGAATATTAAAAACCTGAAAAGTGTTAAATTAGGGTAAATTTAGAATGGATAAAAATGTGTGATTAATTTGCGATTAATCGCAGTTAACTCATGAAATCATGCGATTAATCTAGATTAATTTTTTTAATCTATTGACAGCCCTAGTTTAAACACAAATAATTCAATAAAATTCTGTCTATATAGTAAAGGTGGATATTGTTTATATATCTGCCTATAATAGATAGATATCCACACATTCATCCATCCATCATCTAACCATCCATCTATTATGCATCAATGCAAATAAACAGATTTGTTTTGAAAGAGCAGCACAATTAAGACAAAAAATCATAACTGTAAGTTATTTCCCTTAATATTGTATTAAAGGCCACGTTCTTTCTGATCCCATTTTTTAAACCCTAGTTAGCAGTGGCGGAGTGGCAATCGGGAGAGTCGGGACTTTTCCCGGTGGGCCGGTAGTGTTTTAAGGCCGCGAAGGCCGGTCTGATAATAGCCGTGCTTTCAGTCTTTAGTCATGCACTCCGGCCACACTAAAAACTATTTATCATATATTTAATATCCTGCAGTGCTCAAAATGTATCTGGTCGCAAAGCTCTCTCTCTTAAGCCCGTCTTCCCTGGAGTTCTATCACCCAATCAAAATAAAAGAAAGAGGCTACACAACAGCCAATCAGGAAATAGCACTGTTGTATCTGGGTAAGATTTAACGCAACAACCAATAAAAAAGCATAGCCTCGCACACTCACAGAGGAATGGAGCTCCGAGCATCACTTTGAGCAGCACAGAGAGTAAGTCTGATCTCCTGTTTTAATGTTACAACAAATGCACAACTTTGACACAAACAATGACAACTTGACTGCTGTTAGAAAGTTTCCCAGATAATCAGCATCAGTTTTTCACGAGTGTCTGTAACTTAGCCAACAGTTTACAGCCTGTTCACTGACATGTAAGTTAGCCATATTATATTTTCGTTATCACACGATGACTGACATTTTGTCACATCTCTCTCCAAACAGGATTAATAATTTTAAAAGCAACTGCTTTGCAACCATAGTAAGCTTAAAGGAATAGTCTACTCATTTTCAATATTAAAATATGTTATTACCTTAACTAAGAACTGTTGATACATCCCTCTATCATCTGTGTGCGTGCACGTAAGCGCTGGAGCGCGCTGCGACGCTTCGATGGCATTTAGCTTGGCCCCATTCATTCAATGGTGCATTTGGGAGATGGAGTTGGAAGTGACCGGGCACGTCGGCGTTTTTCCTATTTGAGGCGAGTAGTTGTACGAGCAGGTTTGGTGGTACAGGATGAAGCGTGGCGCTTTTCTAAGCGGATTTAAAAGAGGAACTATATTTTATGGCGTAATGGCACTTATGGGAGTGCTTCGACTCGGCGCAGTAACACCCTTCCTCTCCCATTATGAGAAGGGGAGCAGACTTTTCAGGCGAGTCGAAGTACTCCCAAAAGCGCCACCACGCCATCAAACACAGTTCCTCTCTTAAATCCGCCCAGAAAAGCGCTACGGTTTATTTTCTACCACCAAACTTGCTCGTATAACTACTCGTCTTAAATAGGAAAAACGTTGATGTGTTTGGTCACTTCTAGCTTTCTCTCTGGATGGTGCCGTTGAGTGAATGGGGCTAAGCTAAATGCTATCGAATCACAACACACTAAACAAACTACACAATCAGAACTTGTTACGTATTTCTAAAGGAGGGACTTCATAGAACAAGGAAGACATCAGCACGTTTTGAGGACAGTGAAAACAGTGCTATACAGATAAGTCAATTGTGTGAAAAATATCGTGTATACTTAAAAAAAATACTTTAACAGTTATCATTTTGACAAATAGTATTTACATTATTTTCATTTCATTATCATTGTATACTGGAGGCTTAATTGTAAGGGCGGATCTGAAACCAGCCAATTAGAGCTCAGCCTCAGGTCACATGTTTTTACCCTTTTTACTGACCTACATAGACACTCATTAGGGGTGCGCCCCAGACACACAAACATAACACACACAACAAACTCTGTTTGGATTTTTTATTATTTTAAATAAATGATAACATGACTAACAGTGAAATAGTATAACTACACGATTTTATTTTGTATTGATTTGCATTATATATTTAACTTTTTTGTAACATGTTAAAGTAGCTTTCTTCTCTGGCCAACTTTCGGGGGCGGCACCCCTAGTGACCAGCAGCCACTGCTTAACAGCACTTGCATTATTATACATGTACCAACATTACTGTGCACTTCAAAATGAACATAAAATAGCTTACTTTTTATATTCTATGTCACTATCTTCAAGGTTTTTTTTGCAAGAAGATCAGTTTGTTAACATTTAAAGGGGTCATAGCATGAAAATGTTAGCATTGCCACTTTGTAGGTTTGAGCAAAAATGTGTCATTTTGGGTGTGTCTTTTAAAATGCAAATGAGCTGATGAAGTGCAAACACTGATCACAATGATGATGGTTTGATGCAATTCAAACTCAATTGTGCTGTGAATTATTTTTTCTCTCTTTCTTTCTCTCTGCACTAAATGGCAGTGTTGTGGTTGGATAGTGTACATTAAGGGGGCGGTATTATTCTAATAAGATATCCTTATGACATCAGTTCAATGACCTATTTTTGCTCACACCTACGGGGTGGCAATGCTAGCATTTTCACGCCATGGCCCCTTTAAACACAGAAGGCAATGTGTGCTGTTTTCGGTCTCACCTGCGATCGCGTGCTATCAACAACAAATCAAACACGGTGCATGTGCGCACCGAACCGTAGGAGAATAACAGGACGGTTTGATTCTTTACCGAGAACCGTTACACCACTAGTATAGACTGATATTTTTCTGAATTCTGGACCCTATAATCAGGGGTTTAGGAAAATATATATAATGACTGCATTCTCTGAGATATTATATTTGAACGTTTGACTGAAAATGTAAGATCTATAACACTGGGGAAATGCTGTATAGAATACAAAATACAACTTGTTCACCTTGAAATACTGAAAGAAATGGTGCATGTCACTATAAACTGCACTATACTTCATACTATTTAAACTTCAGATTTATCTGATACTTTCATTTCGTCTTTGGGGTTTCACACTTTTTAGTGTTTCAGTGGTTTATGAGTGTTATACATTTAATTCCGTCATAATTTAGACATCGTCAGGTTGTTTTTTTAAACCCACACTCTAGGGATGTCTGGGTTGTTTTTGACCCATGGTGAGTGAATGTTGGGCGGAACACGTGCTGGGTTGAAAATTGACCCAGTGCTGGGTTGTTTTAACCCAACTGCTGGGTTATTATACCCCATGGTTGCATAACAACAACCCAGTATTGGGTGGTTTTTGGCCCAGCACGTGTTCTGTCCAATGTTTGCCCATTATGGGTCAAAAATAACCCAGCCATTTTTAGAGTGCATATGACTTTCCTCCTCCTGTGAATACAGAAGTTAACATTAGTCCACATGCAGATATTCAAACATTTTCAGGTATTTTTATGATAATAAAGAATATTTGTAATGATTATGTTTGGCGAGTGTTGCCTTTTCAAATGCATGTTATAAATGACTCAAACTCAAAGTTATTTTAGATTGATAAGGACTTTCTAATGATCAAAGAGCTGTAGTACATGAAAGAGCTGTGCATAAAATCACCTTTGCAATTCAGAATAGATTTCGGATGGATATTATAGTGTGTATCGCCAGTGCTTTAAGTGGGCCGGAACGCCCCGGTACTCAGTACCGCCACTTCTAAAAATAGCTCTTGAGCGTACCACCACCTCTACGTGCGCCCAGAACGTGCTTTTAGCGTACCGGAACGCTCATCTGTTTAAAAATCAGAGGTTTAATTTAATCATTTGGCTGCGCTGCCGCTTTTCAGAGCGCCCTTAATGTACGCTTCCTAATTCGTTCCACCGAGAGCAGAGACTACATTACCCATACACCCTTGCGTTTACAAGTTAAAAGCGCATGCGTCCTTCAGTCAGTGTCAACGTGCTCTGGAGAGCACTAGCGTAGCCAGGATTCACAATGTGGGTGGGTCCAGAAAAAATCAGGTGGGCCTTAACCAAAAAAGCATCTGTTATCAAAATATACAAACACACAACTACACCAGTTTCAATATATGACCGTTTAATAAGAACAAAAGCCTGTATGGGCCCTATTTTAACAATTTAAGCGCAATGTGCAATAAACCAATAAGAGTCTCATCTCCTTTACAAGCCAGTGGCGCTTGCGCCATCCCGATTCCATTTGGCAGAATTTGTAAACTAAAAAACTGAGCAGAGGAAGAAGACCACCAGTTTAAGATTGATATTAAAAAATGCGTTGTTTTTATTTGTAATTAAATTGTTATTCTTTGGTATTAAAACCTTTAAAAGTCGCTTTCTTTCAGTCATGATCATTCAAGTAAAAATAGCAGGCTTTTAATTGCTGTATTGATAGCCCAGATGATCCGTGTTATCTCAAAGAATAGTTTACAAATATGCAAGAAAATCTTTAGGCCTACTTTAAAAATACTTTAAATACTTAATTTAAATTTGTTGGTATTTGAAAAGTTTAGTTGCAAAAGAAATCTCGTTTTTTGGTTTGCATTCCAATTAATATCAATTCAACTGCGGTTGGTTTGTTTTGATTTAAACCTTCATAACTTTAAAAATACAGCTAAGTAGCACTATAAAACAAAATAATAACCTCATAACATAATAATAATTTGATAAAAATGTTAAAAACGGAGTTCTCTCGTTTTTCAACGAAATTCTTCATTTAAACCTTTAAAAGTCGTTTTCTTTCAGTAATGGAAGTAAAAATAGCAGGCTTTTAATTATTGTAAATGTATGGATAGCCTACATGATCAGTAATCTCAAAGAATAATTTACAAATGTGCAAGAAAAGGTTTGTACTTTAAAAATAGTTTATTTGTAACAATAAATAATTTATAAACGCAATTTCAGCACTAGAACAGCGCTGTGGGTGTTTTGAAATGTAAGCATAACATAAAAACGGTTCTCATCTCATCATATCCACGGGTACAAAGTCATCATATATAATAAATCTTTGGGGTAGCATTAAAAAAATTCTAAATAAATGCAATATTTGCATTTGTTTAAAGCAAAACATTTAATTACTTACCAGGCTACAGGTGAAGCAGTTTCTTACGCCTTCAAACGTCATAATCGGTCCGTATTTATGTCCAAGACACTCAATAATAATCTTTAAAACATTTTAACATTTTAATCCTTTGATTTTTCATATTTTAAACGTTTGTGTGCTGCCGCGCATAAGCAAATGCGCGTTGCCGTTTATAGGCGCGTATGCGCTCATTAAATAACAAAAGCAATATTTCTCCATTGGCAGGTTTTAGTTGGTCAGTGGCGTAGGCTAGTCTATTTTATTTGCCTCAAAATAGCAAAGCACCAACAATGCGCCTGAACACACTTTCAGACCAGAAGGCTCATGGGCGCAAATGTTATCTGCAAAGACTTTTCTTCTTTTAGCTGCTGAACCAACATCTCAGGTTCAGAAACCTCAACGGTAATGTTAAAGGGTGCACCATCAAGCTGTAATAAAGTCTTCTCACCGAAGCTCTTCGTGACCTTCATTCTAAGACAATGAAGCAGCGCAGCTTTTATTATTCCTTACGTGTCAGCCTTAAACCGGGTGTTAATTTCTATGATGTGGGGTGTAGGAGGGGCCAGGAGGCTGTTCGAAATGCGCTATTTATTGCACTACTATTTACAAAATTAATTTATTCCTTATTATAATAGCAAACAAGAGTTAAAAAAAAGATTTATTTTATAGGTCAAGTATAGTGATAAATGCAACATAATTTACTCTTTAGGATAACTAATAGGCTTTACTGGATAGGCAGGTGGGTTGGCCTAGCTGACAGGTGGGTGGACCCAGGCCCACCCAGGCCCACCCATAGCTACGCGACTGCTGGAGAGGTGTGTGTTTGTGTGTGAAACGCTCAACCATTGCTGCTCGGTTAAAATGAAAATACAATGAACACGTAATATGCCCTCCTTGTTTTAGACTCTGAGTAGTAAAAGAACAAGGTCAGAATCAGAGGACTCGCTGACATCCCACCAAGCCAGAATGATAGCTACAGGTCAGACGCAAGCCTTGTAGGTACGTGATAATCTCCGCTGTCGCGGCTGTCAGTTTGGTTCCCCTCGACGCAACTTCGGATTTCCTCAGGCGATGTGCAGAAAACATTCTTGAAATTGTAATAGACATTTAGTTTAATTGCTAAACTAAAAGTAAACGAAATTTCAATGAATTTGAACGACGTGCACAGTAGTTTTACCACCTGCAAAATGGGAAAAAAATGGGACAAAATAAATGAATTTAGAGTTTCAAATGGCCAGTATTTTGTTATTCTTGACTACATAGACATGGTCTTGGTGTCATTTTAATGTTTTTTTTTTCAAGCTTTTTCTATCTGAACAACTAGTTTTAGCATTTAACCATGCTGAAAATTTTACTCACATATCTACCTTTTGCACATTTTATTTATGTTCAAAAACTCTTTCTACAGTAGCTCTTTCTAATGGTATTTTTTTCAAAATCCTTTTGCACATTTTATTTATGTTCAGTAGCTATTTCTAGCTCAAGCAAATCCACAAATTTTATAAAAGGATTAATTATTTTTTACAAGGTCATCTGTTGACTGCTAAATATAAAACCCCTTCAATATAGGAGTCGAGTCAGCAAAAAAAAAATAGAGTACCGGCACCTCTTTTGGGCCACTTAAAGCACTGTGTATCGCAAAATATTGTTACACCCCTAGAAGAGAACAGGGCGTGAATAAATGATAGTCATACCGGTTTGGATGAATGACACAATTTGAATCTTTGTGTGAACATTTTCCTTTTACATGTTCATGTTTTTAGAATGACATTGATGCAGCTAAAGCTGTGCCCACGCTCAACTCCTCTAAAGTGGACGGGCTGGGGGCACCTAAAGGCATCAGCGCTGCCATGGATGACTCTGAGATGAAGAAGATCCTGGACGAGTGCAAACGTTACCAGACGGAGGTTAGCAAGCTGAGCGAAGAAAACCGCCAGTTAAAGGTAAATACTGATTTATTGAAAAGATTCATACATGTTTGTTCGTATATTTACTCATTACGCTTTGTTTTTTTATTTTAAGGACGAAGGTTTGAGACTGCGAAAGATCCAACGAAGTGGCCCCCCAACGTCTAACTCCAACTCTCTAATTGGCCGAGAGTCCACCGTAAGCTCACTTCCCTCACTCCTGGTCGTCATAGCAGCCATCTTCATCGGATTCTTCCTCGGAAAGTTCATCCTGTAGGCGTAGGCGGCGGGATGTGACGCGGCGAACGATCACACGAGCCTGATGAAAGAGTCTTTCTGTTGACGTGACCATATCAGCGATAGTTTGGGCAGCATCATCACGGACCCCTTTATGTAGAATCAGCGTCCCGTCCTCTAGGGGCCAACACTATCAGTACAAAAGAGACAGAAAGACTGTTTATGGTTTGTTTCCTATTTTCTGTTGATTGCTTGAGTCCATGAACTGATTGTATTGGAGGGTTGAAGACGAACTGAGAGTATTTTGAGAAACACAAGATCATCTGAAAGACGCTGATGAGTTAAGACCAGTTGATTTCTAGCATCATAACTCTCCCCCAAAACTCTGTTATGTTTTATGATGAACTGAAAAGTCTAAAGGCATTTAATCTTTCATTCAGTCAACCACAACAAAGACCTTTAAATCCTTTTGTCCCGGACGACCTTGAAGTTTGTCCCTTCACGGTTAGCTTAGTGGTGATGTCAACAGTTGGACGGGCGACACAGGTGCCTCCTTCCTATGTACAGTTGTTCCTTGTCTGTTCCTAACAATACCAATGCAGACTGTTTTATTACTGTAATTATTATTATTATTATCATTTAATTAATTATATTATTAATGTCCTTTCTCTCAAAACAGAGCATTTTTTCCACAAATGTTCACAGATGTCTTTACTGTCTCATACTAGATGATGTTCAAGAAATTAAAAGTAAAAATAGAAAGTTCAGCCTGCGTGTCCTTTATTTTGCTCTCTGTGAAATAATCTATTTGCAATTATATTCACACCTCTTATTGTTTTCATCATCCTGTTCTTGTTTTGTACTTTTAACAATTAATGAAAAACTTTTTATTTTACAATCCAGTTATTTGTACAGCGCATCTGTCTAATGAATTATATGTGACCCTAAACCAAGTCAAGACCAAGACCAGTGCAAGTCACTGCATTAAAACACTTATGTTAAAATGTGGAATATGCTTATGATTAGGCACTTCTTGTCTGTGTCTGTGTGTGTGTCCGTGTGTGTGTGTGTGTGTGTGTGTGTGTGTGTGTGTGTGTGTGCCGTCAGAGAAGTTGATAAAATAATAAAAAGGCATTGCAGATATGTATGAATATATATTTGTCTATAAGCAAATAAAAGTGAACAAACACTAAAGAGCTGAAATCAACTTAACCATTTATTCTGAACTGTCTTTCCATGCTTGCCATCCACTTAACACAATGTAGGTGTTTTTAGTAATAAAATTAGAAAAATTATCATTGGGAGAAACTTAAACAATGCTTAAACAATGCCAGCATCATATGCCAAACCTGAATAAACTGCATAAAATGATAAAAAATAAAGTTGTGATGTGCCATCAGTTGTAGTCTTGACCAGTCTTGAAACAAAATTACGAGTCCTCTTTGTCTGAGACCGAGTAAAAATGCGGTCGATTCCAAGACGAGACCAAGACCTTAAAAAGTCATCTTGAGCCCGGTCTTGAGAACTACAAAACTACTGTCCACTTTGATAAGCCTGATACGACTCACAGCACATATTTCCTTTAGTGAAAAATAAAGTCATGTGAAAGGTTTAAAGTGATAGTTTACTTAGTATTGAACATTAGCGGTTAACTTACTCATTGTGATAAATTTGTGTTGCCTGTTTCTTCTTTTTTTGACAAACTGACATGACCTGACGACTTGTTTTTAATAAATCCCCAAGACCAGGCTTTCATCCTAAATTCTTAACTGAAGAGAAAATTGTCTCCCTGCCAGTGAAATCTAGACTAAAGTCTCATAATCTAATGATGAGATGCATCAAAGTTTGATTTCGATCTTTGACATGACCTTAGTCAATATTGAAGATAGCAAGGTTATATTTTTACAGAATGTCTTTCACATTATGTAGGTTTTTACAGACAAGGTCACAAATGTCACCTAACATCTTTTCAGTTTTAATGGCGAGTAAATTACCACCAGATTCTCATTATTTGGTGAACTATCACTTTAACTCAGCAGTGTTCATATACAGTTTATTGACTACCTTTATTCTCAATGGAGCCCTTAAACAAGTCACTTTGTCATCTCAAACACATCTGTACATAAATAAACATCCACAGAACAAAAACACAATTTTGTCATGTATCTGCCCTCATGTCCTCTCAAATCTGCTGATTATGTCCACAAATGTGTAAATGTTGAATGACCATCAGGGCTGGTAGTCAATTGTATAAACTGTTTTGTGATACCACCCCATTTTATTTTTTATCAGTCATATTTTGGAGCTTGACAGTCACTCTGACATAAGGTGGAGGAAACAATGGCTGTGTCTGAAAGCCTTGATGCCTTCATTCCAAGGCACATCCGAATCCAATGTTAGGTTTACTTCCCGTCTCCTGGGATACCTTCATTGTCCTGTCCCAAAATTCTATGTGTGGGTGTGCACGGAGAATGTGTTTGGTTGAGCCTGGCCAATAAGCGGCTAGAACACAAATTTAGTGTAAATAACTTTTACTTTTTACACCTTTTAGCAAGAAATTAGTGTTGTAGTTTTCCAATATGGGATTAGTTATCACAAAGGCACTCTCTGTTTATATTTCAAACAGAATTGCATTACGCTGCCTATGAAGGCTGTCCGAATGTGTTTCTCAGAGTTGCTTTCATGCCTCCGAAGTCATTGCCTCATGAGGCCGCGAGGCAACAAGTCAGCCACCTTTGCTTTCGAACAGAGCCAATGACAGATTTTTTCTGACAAAGCGCACAGTTTCTGCTGTGTTGATTTGTCGCTGATCAATATGTATATTCTGCATCAGATGTCGGCTCTCGCAGGTAGGGCGCACAGAAAAGTGCGTTCGGTTAACTTCAGTAGTGTTTATGCGTCATTCTGTCTCAGTCCATCAGCAAAAGAAACTTGTAAACACGCTCGAGGCCACAACCGCTACGATTGTTGCCAGGTTGCCATGGTAACGACGGCACGCAGCATCGTTTCCCAGGCTGACGGGTGCACCGGCAGAACACCGGAGCAGCGGCATTTGATAGGAGGTCGCCCTCTTCTCCGGACGGTCCGGACTGGAGCCGTCGCTGGGCCGCTGTCCGTTGTAGAGCACGAGTCGTCCGTGAATGTCCTGCTCCATCCGAAAGAGCTCGTGCTCTGTGTGTGGAAGGCGGATGCCCAGCGCTGCGCAGCCATTGGTTGGAGTGACGTCCTGAACCACGCCCACCTGCCAGGAGCCCCGAGTGCCGCACTCGTCCCTGTTAAAGTTGTTGAGAAGTGATGTTGTTGTGACGTCCATGGGGGTAACTCGCATGTGATTAACTGCGATACAATTAAAAACAAAAGTAAATGGTAATTTATGGCAAACAAATATTTCACTTTGGCAATTTCATGAAAATAATCAAAATAGTCTTAAAGTAGGCTTTTGTTGTCATCCAGACATGTTTTGAGGTTTCAAGAGATTTTTTACAGGTAAAAATCAAGCGTGCCGCACAAGCCCTGAAAAGTGAAGCCAAAACGTCTCGAGTGCCCCCCAGTGACTGGTCCCAGTGTAGGTCATAAACCCCACCTCCCCCATGTTATTCAATGGGACTTCAGACCAACTAAACAATTTAATTACACTTCCAATATCTTTTTTCCGAAGCGGAAACACTGGCGGCTTCACTTTTCACCAATGGAAGAGAGTGAGGGGGCGTCGTTCATCATTTTTTCCAGTCTATTGTAAAAATGAGTGCGCCTTTAAAGACAATTAAAGAGTAAAGACAAGTAAAGAGCTGTAAATTCAGTCTTACCTTCAAATACAAACTCTGTGGCACCCATGACACGTAGAGACAGATGTCCACCGCTGTATTGGCCTCTGGCGTAAATGCTGAACGCGGGGTGTTTGCAGAGCGGGTCAGAAAAGTGATGATAATTTCCTTCCCATGTGTTGTTATTGTCGTGGAATATAAAGTGTCGGGTGAGAAAGAGAACCTCCGGCCGGACTTCACAGCGCTGAGAGACCCAGTGGCCGTGCAGATGTACCGCGAGGTCTGGCTGCAGAGGGAGAACAGGAGGGTGAAATTCATCCGAACGGCTGATGAGGCGGCAGTCCAAGCAGCTGTGCTCGTGATTCTGGAGAACAGATATTACATTTTATTAGATTATTACATAGGAGCCAATTTAAAACAGATTAAACACTCATTGTTTATTGATAGATTAACCATCTCCTTAAGCAAAGAATTGAACTATTTTGTTTTAAAAGGTCATTTAAGAAAACAAATGTCTTTATCCAATTAATTAAACTAATTTAATCTTGTCTTTAAGGCCCAGTAAACGTGTCTATACATTTGCATTTATTGAACTCAAATTGAAGGAGGTGAATGAGACAACCCACAAACATTTGTTTGTTCTCACTTTAAATATTAAGTTGGTTACCTGGTTGCCTTAAAATAATCATAGATGAAGCTCATGAGATCCCGGATGAAAAAAGTGCACTAAAATATACTTTAAGTACACTTAAAGGTGGGGTATCACATTTTGAAAAAAGCTAAAGGTAGCCGACTAGCAATAAAATCACGATCCCACCCTCAAGTCAAATCGCCATCCAAAGTCACGCCTCTTTCAAAACACATGAACACGCACAGATCAGACGGTCACATCTCATGTCTCATTCAGCAGTGAGAAAACTTTGCAGTACAAAGTCGAATAACACTTCCAAAATAACCAACATAAACAACTGGTTTACCTCAGAATTAGTTTAAGCACACGTTCGGTTGTGTAGACGTAGTAACTATATCGTTACGCTAATCCGTAAACGAACACCAATTTCATAAGCAACACAATGTTTCATCAAAGTAGAATATCTGAATCCATCTCAATACAAACATATCTGATGTTCATTTGGGTTTTTGCTCTTGCTGATCCAGGCAGTTTTTGCTGTTGTTGTTATAAAAGATGTCTTTCGTTTTGTGGCTCCTATGCAGTTTGTCAATTCAGCAGAAAAGTTTGCCATTCTCGCTGTTTACAGGCAGGAGGTGAGCGCACGTGAACGCGCCGATGACGTATGGTGTCTGCGTGGACTAGCTGCACGGTGGGCATTCAAATTACGCTTACAGATGAGGGACAAAAAAGGCAATATCCGTTCGGACCGAAATCTATGATTGGTTAAATATTTTTTGGTCCTACGCCTTTCACAGATTACCTAAATTTCAACAAATACATTTAAACAACTTAACATAGTTATTGCTATCAGGATGTGAGGAGACTTTTAACCAGCACTATTAAAATGTATCTGAATCAAATGAGATACCTTACCTTTAAATGTACTTTTTTACACACTAATTTTGTAACAAACAAACAAACAAAAAATGTCTTTAGTGCCTCTTGAGATAAACTTCAGAACATCTTAAGTGTACTCAACTGTGTTATTATGAGACAAAATCAATTAGTTTGTAGTATACATTTTCCAAGTGCGTTTTGTTGCACTTACAAGACACTAAAAAATCCTAAAACATGCAGTGTAGCAGAAAATTGCAAAAATAAAAAATAAAAAAATCATTGTGGAAATTTTTTATAAATGAGTAGAAGCTTTGACAGGCAGTTATACACTGTAAGCAAGATTTCTGAATATGAAACAATCTGCTGCAACTAAATCTTCAGGTTTATAAATTACGTTTTTAAATAATGTAATATGATAAATACACTAAGATCAATTCTTAAAGGAAATGTGAAAAAAAAAAAAAACTTAAAACAAGACCCAAAGAAACCACTTCTGATACTAAAATCCAACAATAATAAGACATAAAGCTGACTGATGATTAAAAAATTAAAGAGTTATCACATCTGTCAGGTTAAATAAGAAGAAATGTTTCTCATCACATGGCCAGTTTTTGCTTGAGGGTTTTTTGTCTGCTCTTATGGGCTGAATGTGATCTGCGGCTTATTATTTAATACTTTTGTTTTAAATAAAGTCTTTTGTGGCTAAATTTCCAAACCAATTTTAAGCACATGTTTCAACTTCTTTTCATAGGAAACACATTTTTATGAGCTTATAAACGTCTCAAATTATACTTCAGTTGAAGTGTCTACTTAAAATCAGCTACATATGTGTGCTGGATTTTAGTTGTGTATCCTCACATTTATGTTTTCAGAGACAATGTGAATCAGTGCTTAGGGGAAAGGGTTGTTAAACTTCTTTTAAAAACAATAAAGACTATGAGATCAAAGTCTCACAATTTCATGCCATGCTGATGACTCATGCAAAGGTTTTGATGTGAAATTGAACCTGCTGCTCTTTAAGGACTGGAATTGCTCGTGATTCTGAATTCTGGGAACGCCACATCAATCACTCATTGTGATACTGAGAGCTTGAATCTGGAACTTAAAAAAACTCCCTAAAACAAACTCCTTATATGTCAATGAAACCTTTGTCATTCGAGCTTATTTCATGTATCTCTGAGATCAAAGATTTATCAGTTCCAAATTCCATTATATAATGCAAGTACATGGTGTTGAAATACAAAACATAAGGTGAAAACATGAGAGTGCTCAGTATGTTTGCATACTCCACTGACTCTTGACTTTTCCTCTGATGCAGTATTTACTCTTGAGTTCAGCAACACTGTTTCCTTTAAAATGAGGTTTCGTTTATTTCAATGCCAGGATGGAGATCAAAGGAGGCCATCATAATTTATTATTAGTATTATTATTGTGACCTCTTCTAAACTGCTAAGCAGAAACATAAACATTTCACATCACATCCTGTGTGTAGTGATGGAGAACAAGAGAGCCTTCTCGAACCATCTGAGATGTAAACAAGCAAGAGAGGAGAGATCCACCCCTAACCCTTAAAATAAATGAACACTTTAGCTCGATACTATAAACCCAACACTTCATAAATCTGTCAGGCATGTGTCACCTCATCCTCTCACACCAAATGAGAAACAACTTGACGGTTGTCTAAAAACATCTGTGTGCTTAACCAAAACCAACTTTAAAACACTGTTTTAGGTACACTTTATAGTTGGAAAAAACATAAAAATTACTTCAATTGGTAACACTTAAAAAAATAAAGTTTTATCAACTTTTGGTCAAAATTTCTCACTTTAGGTAAAAAAAATTAAGGTAAAAAACATAAAAAAGTTACTGTAACTGGTACCACCTAAAAAAAACTTAAAGTGAGAAAAATAAAGTATGAGGGGTTTCCAATTAAAGTATTTTTTAGTTACTCCTTTCACTTTTTCAAAGCATTGCAGAGATTTTCACCCTTATTCACCCTTTTGCTCCTGGTAACATTACACATTGTACTATTTTCATTTCCAAGTCACTTTAAATAAAAATGTAAAGTAGTAAAAAGAAACACTTGCCTAAAATATTTCTCATGATCGTACAAACCTCTTGATACACTCAATGTTAAAAAAAGATCCCTAAATGTTATTGGGGCTGTACCCTTTTAAAAATTAAAACTTTGCACATAAAGAGTTCATATTAGCACCTTTTTATAGTATTTGTACTAATGGTACTGCCACAGTGACAGCTTGGGATCAATTATAGACCATATTGTTTCTGCAGTGTATGATTAGCTTAAAATAAGTGGGAAAACATATTTTTGTTTGCACAAAATTAACTGTGCAAACATATTACACTGTAAAAAGTAAAAATATGGATCACTTAAAAATTGCTTTAGTTAGTAACACCAAAACAATGTAAGTTTATTCGAGTGACAATTTCACTTTAAGTGAACTGAAGTAACTTTTTGAGTTGATCCAACTTTTCACTTTCTACAGTGTACACTGTAAAAATGCAGCATTTTTGTCAAATCAGCATGTATTTTTATGTTACTTTAACTTAACAAATTAAGTTAAAATTTTTTAACTTGTTTTTTATAATTTATGTCAACTAAGTCAAAACTTACTTAAAATAGCAGGTTGATTTGACTTTATGCTGCATTTTTATACGGTGTACTTAAAAATGGATATAAAATTCCCCCCCCCGGACAGGGGATAAAAATGAATGTTTGAGCTAATTTAATTTTAAAATACCTTGTACTACTAGGGCTGTAACAATAAATCGCGTGTCCCGTTAAAAATGCCTGTCTGAAATCGATTCTGAATCACAAGGCTGCGATTTTTTGTTTCATGCACAGCTTGTGCGTGTACTACGACAATTAATCAGTAGGAAGTCCTTATCAATCTAAAAAAGGGTGGCCATTCGTGCCCGTTCCACCGGACACGTCCCAATTATTTTTCGGGTGCGTTCTCTGGATGTCGCGTTGGTCGACCGCATACGTCATCAAGGTTTAATATTTCAGGTTCAATTTCAGAAAAGCGACCGTTACATTTCAACGTAAGAATGAAACTACAATGATTGTATGTCTTTAAAGAAATACATCTTAATTTTGTACTGTAATGTATTTTAACTGAAATGTGAGAACCTCGATGAAGTATGCGGTCGAGCAACGCGACTTCCGGAGAACGCACCCGAAAACATGTTCGGGACATGTCCGGTGGAACTGGCACGAATGGCCACCCTAATCTTAAATCATTATGAGTCTGAGTCATTTATAACGTGCATTTAAAAAACCAACACCTGTTAAAAAACTTTCAAAATATTCTTTATTATCATGAAAATACCTGAAACAATTTAAAGAACAGCGATATAAATATTCTTATAGACATTTCCTGGAATAGCGTTTGTAATGCTGCTTCTTCTGTGGCACAAAGGGCACAAGAGCGCCCCCTGGCTTTGGGATGTCGGGATTTCACCGTAATACATTGAGAAAACGCGCATTTGCACGATTAATCGCTACAGCCCTACCTTGTACTGACATATTGCAATATCAGTGCCATTGTTTTGTCTTAAGATGCACACCAGTATAGTTTTTTGTAAAGTCTGTAAAAACTTCTTAAATGTCCTAAAATAACTAAGGCCTAACTTTAGTCCTGGATTAATCTAAACCCTGTATGCGAAAACCGCCCCTAAGAGTTCAGAATAGATAGAATAAAATCATAGGGTAAAACCTGTAGTGATCAAATGTCAAAATTGGGTGACCAATAAATTCTCTATTTTCTGTATTTGTGTTGAGTGAGATCATCTGCACTGACGTTACCTTGGTGTTCTGAAGTGCGGGCTGGTAACTGGAGGGTCGGTAAAACATCCTTTCCTCTGGTTCTGTGTGTATGTCACCCAGGTAAAGCTCCTCCACCAGATGATCCGGATTCCGGTTCAGGTAGCGCTTCTCCACGCGCAATAACTGCAGCTCGTGCATGGCAACGTTCAGGCTGCCATCCTCGCGCCATAGATCGTAACTCACGTTCGGCATCCATGTGTCAAAGTTCCTCAAGTCCCCGGAGCTGCGCTTCAGCCTTTCACTGAGCTCTCTGGCCACGGCCGCTGAGTGACAGACCACCTGGGTGCGGTGGATCTGATAATCGGCTTCGGTGCCGCCACGCACGATCCACGATGCTTGGCGGAGACGCAAGCGGCCGCGCGTCACCAGCGTGTATGTTGGGCGCGTGCAGTGATTGTCGGCGTAGTAGAACTGGTGCGTCTGAAATGAGTTGTTGAGGAAGAATCGGTACGAGCGCGTGATGAACTCTGGACCGGGCCGAACCTCACAGCTGCAGGGGTTAACACACAGAGAAGCTATCATGAACTCTTGGTAACACTGTATGAGTAAATGAGAAACTGATGTTTGGTGTTACAACATGTTAGCACTAACTTGAAATGAAAAATCATATTAATGTTGATAATGTGATCCATCTGTCGCCACCTTTACAGGGAGTTCATGAACCAGTGACTGTCAGCGGTCATTAAAATCAAATCACTACAGCATTTTCCTTATGTACTTTTTGTATTGGCCATTTGCCATTGATTCCTATAGCTTACACACTATAGCAGAACTAGAGTCTCCATTACAACCTCATAATCAATTCCCATTATAACCATTAAAATTTCTGTGATGTACAGAACAAAAGTAAAGTTTATTTAATCGCATGAGTCAGAATCACAGCTGGTAGAGACCCAGTGGCCCTGAATGTTCGGTGGCATCTGGATGGAGACGCGAGCGCTGTTATGCATGTGCTTCAGCATCAGGTGACACGCCGGATCAGTGGAGGGAAGCTGAAGGCCATCATTGAAATGCAGTGAGGAAGAATCCACCCAACCTGAGAGAAACCACAGGAAAAGATTAAAGGCATAGTTCAGCCAAAAATGAAATTAAACGCATGATTTACTCACCCCCAAGCTGTCCGAGATGCATATGCCTATAATTTTTCAGACAAACACATTTTCAGTTATTTTAGAAAATGTACTAGATCTTTCAGTTAAAATGTTAAGAAATGGGGTCCACCTCCTTCAAGTCCAAAAAATGTGCATCCATCCTTCACACTCCAGCGGGATAAACAAAGGCTTTCTGAGGGTAATCCGTGCAAGTTGTCATAGAAATATATTCATATTTAAAACTTTATAAACAAAAATAACTAGCTTTCAGTAACACCGCCATCTTACATGCATCCACATTCAGATGATAGTGTATGCATTAAGGGATTGTGCACACCAAAACTTGAAAACGCTGCTGAAAACGTCTGGACAACGCCGAATGGCAGCTGTTTTTTCAGCTGAGTGCCAGCTTTCTTCAGCTAAGCGCTTTGGTAGCTGTGATACTTTAGCTGTGAGCCGGTTGGTGGCTGTGGGAATGCCCCGCCCCTCCCCCACAGTGATTGGACAACCGTGTGAGAACTGACATTGACGAGCGGCGCTTTTCACCCAAAGTTGAATATTTTTCAACTCTTGGCGCTCAGTTAAGAAAACCACGAGTGCTGGTTAAGAAAACCGCTAGCTGCTGGCTTATTAAACGCTGCGCTTCCATTGGAAACAATTGAAAACATGCGCCGGCCGCGGGCGTAAAAGCTTTGGTGTGCACGCCCCCTAACACTGCGTACACTGTAACTCTGCACGGATTACCCTCAGAATGCCTTTGCTTATCCCCCTAGAGCTGTTTGGATTACCTTTGTGAAGAATGGATGCACATTTGTGGACTTGAAGGAGGTGGACCCCATATCTTAACATTTTAACAATTGAAAGATCTACACTGTAGTACATTTTCTAAAAGAACTAAAAAAGGGTTTGTTTGTATCAATACATATGGATTTTAAATCCACTCCAAACATTTTTAAGCAAATGCTGTAAATGACACCTAGTTAGTTTAAGACACAGTAAAACAACTGTATTTTATTATTTGGTCACATTTCAGCCTGAAGGGAAATATTTTTTTTAAAGGAACAGTATGTAAGAAATTTATATCAATTAATCATAAAATGGCATGTCATGTTGTGTATTGGCCACCAGTTGTGTGATTGCAGTACCAGTTTTAGCCACAAATTTTGTGATTGCAGTACCAGTTTTGACCACAACCCTACATACTGTTCCTTTAAATATGGGCCCATATTTGTTTTTAGATGTGGTTCAAAAGGATGTAGAGAAAGAAACATTTAGAACAGTTGAGTAAAGCTCTTTAATGAATGTGGGAACAAACTCGCAATTTGGGCAAAGATTTATTTCTTATTTTTATGCAATGACACTTGGAGATAATAAAGCCCAGCGCTGGAATAACAATACATTTTTGATCAGTGATCAGGGTCACATACGGCCACCACGTGAAATGAGAAAACCTTGAAGAGCTGAAGAATTGTAGGACTAAATCTTTGAAAATGAAAAATGTTGTGACTAAGCCTCAGTTATAAGTAAAAAATGTAGATCAGCATTTCAGACATTAAAACAAATGTTTTTCATTTAGGGGTGGTTTCCCGCACACGGTTTAGATCCAGGACTAGGTCTTATTAGGTCATTTAAGAAGTTTTTACCTACAAACTTTACAAAAAACACTACAGGTGTGCATCTTAAGAAAAAACAATGTCACCGATATGTTAAAATTAAACAGAACAAGGTGTCAGGAATCGCATGGCGAGTGAACCCAAGTGCAGATGATATTGGGGTTAACAAACGCTTTATTTTCACAATGACACAAAACAAAAGCCCACAATGGGGCGAACAACATAAAACAAGATATTGAACACTAAACTTGACACTAGCCTTTAACACTAGACTACAAACCAAGACTTACATACAGGCAATACGAAATGAACAAGCACAATAATAATAATAATAATACCTTACATTTATATAGCGCTTTTCTTAGTACTCAAAGCGATTTACATATGAACAGGGGGAATCTCCTCAACCACCACCAATGTGCAGCATCCACCTGGATGATGCGACAGCAGCCATATTGCGCCAGAACGCCCACCACACACCAGCTTATTAGTGGAGAGGAGACAGAGTTATATAGCCAATTAGGCCAATGGGCAAGTTTGGCCAGGGCACACCCCTACTCTTTTTCGAAGGACATCCTGGGATTTTTAATGACCGAAGGATGGTGCTTTTTGACAGTATAGTGTCCCCATTACTATACTGGGGTGTTAGGACCCACACAGACCACAGGGTGAGCACCCCCTGCTGGTCTCACTAACACCTCTACCAGCAGCAACCTGGTTTTCCCAGGTGGTCTCCCATCCAAGTACTGACCAAGCTCAGCCCTGCTTAGCTTCTGTGGACAAGCTGTCTTGGGCTACAGGGTGATATGGCTACACAAGACAACAAACACAAGGGCTTTAAATAAGGGAGTAAATCAAGAGGGGAACAAGTGACGGGAGCCGTTTCTCAATATGCGTTCTTGTCTGTACTTGCGTTCTTGTGGACTTGTGAAACGTCATCAGTCACGGCCCAAGTACTGTTCCAATTCAAAGTTCACATCAAGCCCAAGTTCACATAAAATCCCCGGATGTGTTCTTGATCCGCCCATTTTATCGAGGATGAATCAGAGGAGACTTGTGTGGACTTATAGCTGCGTCCGAAAACTCAAGGCATTGACTCGTTGCCTCGCTGCCTCATGAGGAAATGACTTCGGAGGCATGAAGGCAGCTCAGAGAAAGACTTTCGGACACACTTCAAAGGCAGCGTGTTTGAAATATAAACAGAGAGCGCCTTTGTGATAACTAATCACATATTTGAAAACTACAATACTAATTTCTCGCTAGAAATTCAATGAAAAAGTGTAAAATATGACTTTTATTTACACTAAATTTGTGCTCCAGTCGCGTCCTTGGCCCCCATTTTATTTTTTCGAACTCGACCAGGCTCGACCAATCACATTCTTATTGTACGCCCACGCATAGGTATCTCAGGAGACAGAAAGTAACATTGAATTGTTTTCGGACGCAGCCTATGACAGCGAAGTTTCCCAGAATGCATTTCGTGTCAGGAGTTCGTTCTTCCGAGTCTGAACTTGCAAGTTCGAACTACGAAGGACACAAGTCCGAGTTTGCCGTACTTGGTATTGAGAAACGGCAAGGGATCAAACAATCAAAACCAATGAGAATGACAAGGGAGCGGGATAAAAGAGACGAATGGGGAAAACACATGGCCTGTTATCATCAAACCATGGCCACGTGTTCCCACACAGAACATGATACTGTCAGAACCCTGTCAATTTAAACTAGACATTAAAACAAGAAAACATTCTGACAAGATCCTGACAAAAAGTGTTTTTAAATTAAATCAGCTCAAACATGCATTTTAGTCTTGGAATAGGATGGATAAGCCCTGTCTGGGAAATCACACCAAAAACTTTCAAAAAGTCTAAAACCTCTATATCGTCACAAGATGAAAACAAAACACTGGTTCTCATTCACTAGTTTTCATGAACAAATCATGATAAAAAAAAAACGTTGAGCTCGTTTTTTGAGGTCGACAGCTTATAAAAACTTATTTACAGATTAAACTTAAAAACAAAACAATACCTAAAAGCTGCTGTGTGACAATATGTACAGCTAACAAGACAAAAAACCCATAAATACGTTTTTGTAAGCTGTCGACCTCAAAAAACGAGCGTTTAAAACACAAAAGTGGAAACAGGCAACTTTTCATAGTACTCATATTAATAAAACTGCGTCCACTAGGGGAAACATAGTCGACTTTTTTCTCCTTAAAGGCTGAGTTTTACGGCTCGACAGCTTATAAAAACTGATTTCTGGGTGCTTTGGTTTGTTAGCTGTACATATTGTCACACAGCAGCTTTTAGGCATTATTCTGTTTTTTGTTATAAGCCAGAAATGACAAGGAGGCGGCTTCTCGCAATACAAAGTCATGGAGACGGTTGGATTGCGTTCCCCCCCAGTGGGCGTGGTTTTCAAATTTGCATAACTGCGCTCTGTCTCTATGGGCTTTTGATATCACTGCCGTAAAGCAATGTGTCGTAAAGCTTCTTGAGGCGTGATATTTTAATTCAAATGTATATTAGCCTATGACGAACATGCGAGGGCTGAATTTGGATCTGTTTCTTGCAATCGTATGATTTTTAAAGATGTGGATTACAGCAAATGAATAAAAGTAAATTTCTTTGTGAATTTATGTTGTATTTTGGTGTAATTGTTGCTTAGAAGTAATAATAACGTATTGCATAGAAGACACGTATTGCTAAAGAGAAAACACATTTTTATGTGTCATGGCAAACTAAATAAAAAAAGTTAAATAAATACAGAAATGTTATTTATTTAAAAGTTTTAAAATCTTCCATATTGTGAAATTATCTGAATATCATAATCATTTCATTAGGTAAATCGATAAACTGTCTTAAATAAATAAGTCAGAAAATATGATTGAAAACATATCATTAATATGAGTAAGAAACGTCAATGCCCGCGATTTTAATATTTATGAATAGGAATAACTTACGTACAAATGTGTACGTTTGTAAAGCTATAAATACATAAATGATTTACGTATGAGTCCTGTCAAAACGTCGATATTATACGTTTCAGTGTGTTTTAAACGTAAGTAAATGTACGTATGGTACAACCACACTTAAACGTAAAAATACACATGTATTCTCATGAGATCACTTTGGAAGTGTACAGTTGTACAGTTTAATTTTTGCATCTTGAAATAAATATGTTTTATGTTCTGTATTACTCTGTGTTGTGTTTGTTTCCTTTTTAAAAGATAATGGAGACTTTAAATCTCCTTTATAAAAGCTTTACAAAGCATAAATAATCCTTACTTTAGATGAGCTCACAAAAATAGTTAACTGACCACTTCTAAATTTTTTGAAGTAATCATGAATTACAGTAGGAATATGTGTTAATGAAGCATTTATTAACAAACTGACTAACTTATTATACGTCTAAATAATAAGATGTTTAAATGAATGTTTAAATAGTTTATTAATCATTTATTTACACTTCCTAAATGATCTTGTGGACCACTGACAACATCTTAGTGACTGATCTGTAAATAGTGTGGTGCTTGTTTTGGAAATGGTTAATTGATCATTAATAAAGTATGAAAAGAAAATTGTTAAACACATTATATATATGCTTATAAATCAAGAATAATAAATAAATCAAGAATATAAATCATTAATAAACTACTTACTAATGTCTATTAATGTTTAATAAATGAAGAATTGACTATTTAGTAATGCTTAACTAATGCTTTAATAATGCTTCAAAGTGTGCAGTTATTATAAAGTGTTACCGCTCTCTTTAGTGGAGGACATGACTTCCTTTACTACTGAAGTTCACTTGGTGTTCATAATTGTCATTTACTGTATATAAAATCTTGTTGTACTTTATATAACAAGATGTAATGAAAGGTATTCATGACTGACTCTGTCAATCAATAAATGAACTTATGTTTTCAACAAACATATATCTTTATTATAGCGGAGAGAAATATAATGAGTTGAATGTGGTGCATAGACACAAAAGCTTGTGAAAGTAAAAGCACAAAAAACCTGCCACCTTTAATTTTAAAATACTGGCATGATGGTTTTACATAGCTATTAAAGTATCAATACAAAAACAATACCATAAAAATGAAGATGAATGCTCTTTTCCTACGAACCGTAATTTTTAAATGATTGAAATTAGGGATGCATCGATATATCAGTATCGGCAGATGGCAGTAAATGTTTCCTACTATTGGACATCACAGAAATTTTTGTAGAGGTTTTTAATAAAAATGGACAGAAAAACGCATCAGAACTCATGTTAAGCGATTAGTTTTGACAATGACAACAGAATTGCAGTTTGTACGCTCTGCACTTCTAGGACTTCAAGACATAATAATTTAAAACAAGGAGTAATAAAACGCAGAACTATCGATATAGGCAGATATACTAAGTAATGGAACATCTGTATCGGCATGTAAGTTTTGTATCAGTCCATCCCTATTTGAAATGTAATATTAGCTGTAAGTGTGTGTGAGTTAGCAGGTTTTAAAACAAGGCCTGTTCAACGCAAATGCTTTTCTGAAGTTATTATTGCAACCACCCACAACACCCTAACAACCCACTGACATCCATTTATTTGCATAATCAGTAAGTTTTGAGCGTGTGAACATAAGTTCGATTTCAGAAAATATTTTGTATGGTTTTATTTCTCTTTTTACATTAATTCATGACAAATCTATTTTGCCGTAAATGTTTCAGCCGCAGTGAAGCGGTCAGTCACAGAACTCTTCAGACCCGACCACAAACAACATTTCCAGTTGGCCTGAACCCACGAGTGAAGTCACAGATCTGGGCCCACTTACAAACACACAAAGATCCAAGCAAAATTCCATCTCAAAGCGTTTTAACCACACAACTCCACAGTATGTTCAGCGTCTGACGGGCGTTTCTTTCGGAAAACAAACTCTCATTAATTCCCATTATATACACAACTTTAAACACTTCAATAGACATATAATGGAGAAAATCTGTTTGATGGGTTACAGGCTTAAGTAACATTCTTTGAACACACTTTAATTTTAAACAGACTCTAAACACACATGTATTTAGTGTTAAAAATATAATTCGGAGGGTGCGTAAATGTTGGAATTTCAAAGCAAAATTGAACAACATACTTGGAGCTGTGCTGAAGATTTACCCTAAATAATGACTTGAGTAGAAATGTGCTGCACAAGACATGAAATGAATCTCTAAAGATAAACGCTTTCTGCTAAAGAAATCTGCTGTTGAAGAAAGAAAGTCTGGAAAGAGCAAGACAGGCGTGAATGATGACAGAATAGTTATTTTTGGTTTGATTTAAAAAAGGTTTGGAGTCAATGGAAGTTTATCTCCACGTGAGGTTGATGTTTTGGCTTCTCTTTGACCTCTTTGAGGTTTCCCCCAAAAACATACAGCAGACTCTAAACTGCCTCGCCGGCTGCTGGGAAAAGCTGCTATAATCCACCACTTAATTCAATGTTACATTCATTCAAAAACACTGCGAGCTGCTAAAAGATACTTTTATCTGAAAGCTTCTTTTAAAACATCAACTTCAACTGATGAATGCGATAAAATTTAGCTCAAAGTCATCTTTAAACTAAATAAAAATTATTAGAAACTACATTTCCATTGTTGTATTTTAAGTTGTAGTTCTGCTTCTTTAATGTTGGTTTGTGACGTAAAGCAATGTAATTTTTTACTCTGCGAGTTCCATATAATGTAAAAATAAAGTTTGTTAACAATTGCAGCATTCCTCCTCTTGAAAACTGATAAATAATCTGATATTTATATTTAATAAAAAGAAATAAACAGTATTTTAAAGCAGTTTAAGCGGTTGTTTTTCTTACTGCTATCAATAAACTCACCAAATGCCATCAGCACCAATATCACAGATACGGCCATCGCAAAAGAGATTCTCGACCAGCGCATCTCTCGAAAGCTTCACCTTTATCCTGAACTTTACCAATCACTGAGACAGAACTGCACAGAGATCCATCTGAACCGTACAGACAAGACTGAGGCGTCACATTTCAAAAGCTCACATTAATCTTCAGATCTGTAGCTCTTCCCACAAAGCGTGGAGCAATCCCTGAAAAATCATAACAAAGATCTCACAGGAATCTGCATCAGGATTTCGTGAGCTATACAGAAATGTGTATCCTTCACACTGGAGAGAGAGAGAGAGAGAGAGAGAGAGAGAGAGAGAGAGAGAGAGAGAGAGACTGGGTGGGTGAGTGGGTGGGGTTTGAGGGGCGTGGACTGAGTTCTATTATTGAAATGTGAACTTTAGTTTGGCCAAGACATCAACTGAACACTAATCTCCCAGTAGTTAAAGCTCATCTTATTGCCATGACAGTAGACCTATAAGTTTATGCTCTAAAAATAAACAGGTAAATATTGTTTAATATTGTAAAACTGATTTATCTTTTATAAAAAAAATATAAAGCAGGACCTTAAATGGATAACTCCCTCTTATTTTACAACCACATTTATATAGAGAGATTTTTCATTATTCAATCAAAGCAAGTCCTGATATTCTTTTCTGTTTCACTAACACACAAATCAAATTCTACAGTGCACAGATGTGTTTCAGCAGGAATCGGTTTTAATGTTCAGTGTTTGTAAGTGATTTGATGTTTGTGATGTTGAGACCGACACAGTGTTAAAAACACAAGAGGCCTTAAAACGGCTGACTGCTTTTAGTTCTCTCATTTCAAAAGAACTTTAATCTGTCGATTTGGCCACAGTCAGACTGGATTTAAGTGGGAGTTAAAAGACCCTCCTCTCTCTCTTTCTCTTTCTCTCTCTCTCTCTCTCTCTCTGCCCTGGCACCCGAAAGCACTTGGAAACAGTGATGGAGAACAAAGCTTCAGATGTGGTGACTTCATACAGATCTGTTTCTTTCTCAAAGACTCTTCATTGGTTCTGTCTGCATTGTTCTTAAACTTAATGCTGCCTGGAAAACAGTTAGTGAAACGGCACTCGTGCAAAGGGACATTGACACAGACACACATGCACGCACACACATGGACAGACAGACAGACAGACAGACACACGCATGCACACACATTATTTTTGGCTACTGTAGTGATGCATGTGTGTGGCTTGTCAGATGTGTTTAAAGGGGACATATCATGAAATTCTGATTGGGTCCCCAGTGCTTCTATCAACTTAGAAAATGTGAAAAAGATCAACCCAGTAACATAGTTTGGTAAATTCTCTCTGCAACATGTGAAAAAATAGGTAATTCAAATTTGGCTCCCCGTGTGATGTCAGAAGGGGATCTTATTAAAATAATACCGCCCCTTAATCTGCACAATCCAGCCAGTCATTTAGTGCAGAGATCAGCTCATTTGCATTTTAAAGGACACACCCAAAAACGGCACATCTTACACATACAAAAAACCTATTTTAACATGCTATAATAAATTATCTGTGTGGTATTTTGAGGTATAACTTCACAGACGTAGTCTGGGTACACCCAAGTTTAAAGGTCACATAACACGCTGTTTCTGCATTTCTGATGTTAATCTGGAGTACCTATAGAGTAGTATTACATCCTTTATATCTCTGAAGAGTCGTTAGTTCAAACAGATTTAGAAAAGAAAGATTAGCTTTACCGAATCTTATCGATAATGTACGAAAAATGAAGAAGGAGGAGTTATACCGCGGGAGGAGCGAGTACGAGTCATGCACAATACAACACTGTTTTAACTTATGATTCACTACATGTTCCTGTCATTTATATAATATGCATGCGCCTATTTCCAACATAAGACAGAAGTCTTACTTACCGCATGCAACTCATGATCCGGTTGGGAAAATCAATCAAACACACACGCAAAACTCCGCTGCTACCCCAGATAATAAACTATAGCCATTGTTTTCATAAGACTGGATTTCTTGAAATTAAACAAAGCTGTCGCGTGATGTGAATGTTTGTAAGTTCTAGTGTCTCCCACTGATTGACGGGTGGGCGGGGTTTTCCGGGGGAAGTGCCCATATAAAGAAGCGATACATATAGAAACCCCTGAAACGTCAGCTGGACCCGTAATCGAAAAAAACTTTCCGAAACTTGTACGAACCCTGGCAAAGTGCATTCGGCACAGAAATACTCTGTAACACGTCCAAATGCTTTTTTGACACTTTGCCTACGTTTAGCATGAGGAAACAACTCTATAACTGTGTTAAGAAGTCAGAATGCTTGAAATACCATTGAACCCCCCCTTTAAATCTTAAAGTCTTGTGAAATGCCCCCTTTAACTGAATCTGAGGTAAACTACTATGGCACACCACTAAACTTTGACCTGTGACCTCTCTGTGTGACACACCAACCCTACATCACGAAATTGCGTGACCACTCCACGCATGGACCAGCGCGACAATGTCACGCTTTGCCGCGTTTGAGCGTGAGCATGTCACGCTTTTCTGTTTGTGTCGCTGTCACGTATTGGTTACTCAACTTTTTTGTCCTATTTTCAAACCATTGTCGCTTCGGCTTAGGGTTAGATTTGGTGCTTGTGTTATATGTCACTTTAAGTATTTGTCACTTTAAGTATTGGTTTATAAAATAAAAAGATACAATACTTATTCTTTTATATTTTCTAAACTTTAACCAATTGTCACCTGACGTTGGGGTTAGAGTTTGTTTAGGTAAGGGTGTCATTTTATGTAAATCTAACCCTAAACCGAAGCGACAATGGTAAGAAACTAGGACAAAAAAGCTGAGCAACCAATACGTGACAGCGACACAAACAGAAAGCGCGACATGCTCACGCTCAAACGCGGCAAAGCGTGACACCGCCACGCCGGTCCATGCGCGAAACAGCCACGCAATTTCGTGATACTGGGTTGGACACACACATGCACGCGCACACACACATTTAACTGAATGTGGCTCAGCAGTAGTTTTAATTAAACTCATTCTTTAAAGGATTTCCTCTGCTGCTATGGAGTTTACTATGGTATTCTCGCTGCTGTGTTTAATCCTTACACTGCTTTCTTTGTTACTTGTGTTATCTTCTCAGCTCCTCTTTTATTTTCTCTCTCAGAGATTCTGCTCTTGGCAGTGAAACAATGGCTGTTTCTCAATATGCGTTCTTCAGCGATCTTGCGTCCTCGTGTCCTCGCTCTACGTCATCATTAACGGTCGAAGTTCATTCCAATTCTCAAGAAAGCAAGGACAGAGGACGCATGAAAATACCCGGATGTGTTCTTGATATCGAGGATGCATCGAGTGCAGACTTGCTGAAATCGCTTAACGCCCCAGAAGTCATTGCGGCAAAACTTCCGAGTTCGTTCTTCCAAGGTCGCCTGGCAAGACCGATCTCCACGAGGACGCAAGACCGTTCTTTGCGTTCTTGGAATTGAGAAACAGCCAATGACTTTAAAAGAGGGATTTACTACCAAAGTTATTCAGATATAAGCAAGAGTTTTGTTTTACAACCTAGACAACATGACAAACAGCTATTTAGATTTTAGCTTCAAAAATCAAACAATTTCACCTATAACCCCAGATGCTGTAAACAGACCTCAGCTCCTTTTGAGGACAAGTGGGTTTTAAAAATGAATCCAAGCTATTTTAATTTTTCCTAAAATCTTGAATTTGCAAAGGTGTCATCAGTAGTTTACCCAGCTAAAGGAAAAATAAATGTTACTTAGAATCAGTGGTTTTCTACAGAGCCCCTAAGTGGACATGGGGCAAAAATTTAATAAAGTTTAGCTACGGGTGCACACGTGAGTATCGCTTGCCTTGCACACGTGAAACTATCGCGTTTAGTTTTGCGTGCGCACATGAAAGCGAAAGTTTCACGTGTGCACGCGAAACTAAACTTAAAAAAAAAAATCTGCACATGAACGTTTCGTGTGAGCAGCCTGAGCAGGCGAACGTTTCGCACGAGCAGGCGAAAGTTTCGCTTGAGCAGGCGAAAGTTTCACGTGAGCACATAAAACTTTCATGTGCAGAATTTTTTTTTTAAAGTCTAGTTTCGCGTTACTCCAATGTCACCTTAGGGGCTCGGTAGTTTTCTGCTTTGAACACATTGTAATCTATTGTATAAATGAATGAGGTATTCACTGGAAGTTGCAAGCGACTTTAGTATTGTGAAGTATCTCTGAATTAAATAAAATATTAGTCAGAAAGCGTGGCTTGTTTTTTTCCACACGGATACACACATGGATACACACCCGCACAGACACACACACACACACACACACACACTCCACATAATCACCTTCAGGGATGCAGGGAAAGTTGTCACAAATCTTTGAATGTAAACAATGTGGTGAATGAGTGCATGGGGCCCCGAGGAGGAACCCTGGATCTGTGATTTATTAGAACTGTTTTATAATCTCATCAGAGATGAAGGAGGAAGCAGCTTATTAAATCAAGACACCAGCTGTGTGACATTACATATGAAGCGTTTGTTTGATATTATTGTAATGGAATGAAATCTCTAGTCATGGGGTGAAAGAGAACAATATCAGAGGTATAAAATCATTTTTCACATATGTGACTACATGAAGCAACACTTTCACTGTGTGGGAAACTCAGAACCTAAAGTGCAAACAGTGTAGTGACTGTAGAAGACGCACACAGAACCTAACCCAATGCTGAATCAAATGGGACAAACCCAGCCGTTGGATTAAATGAAGACAGAGACAATGTTTATAGTTGACCCATCAAATTAATACAAACCAGAGCACTAAAGTCAGTTGCCTAGAGCAATGCCCACCCACGACCCATCTGATTTGTTGGGAATCACGAGTTTGTCCAATCAACGCGGCCTGAAAGTTTTGTAGTTGCACTCTTACACCAAAAACGCTTTTCTTAACTGGAGCTGTTTGTATTCATGCATCACTCTCAAAGGTAGGGCAGCGTCAGACGTTGCAATAAATCACAATCCACTACATTGAAGTTGCAAAACACCTCAATATAATCAGGGCCTGGATTTCGGCACAGCTTTGCGGGTTTCCTACAGATTCCAAATATCGGATATTCGTCTACTTGATCTGTAATAATTGGTATCGACACCGGGCCTGAAAAACATACATTGGTCGACCTCTAATTCCCGGTTCCCAGTTACCACTACAGTGATTGCAAACACACCAGGGAAGAGTGAATAGACGGAGAGGGAGTTTTGCTGCTTTTGGAACAAAAGTTCAGGGCCACTTTATAACTGGTATACCAGGGCTGTTTACACCTGGTATTAAGATGTGTTTTGGTCGATCGAATCAGAAGTCTTTCATTATTAGGGCCCGAGCACCGAGGCACTATTGTTTTTGTTCAGTTTCTTCTTTTTTTTCTCAAAAATGAATCACATTTTTGAGGGCCTAAACATGTTCGAAAACTCATGAAACTTTGCACACACGTCAGAAGTGACAAAAATGTACATGTGGTATAGGCGTCAGAAGTGGGTGTGTAGAAATGACTCGATAGCGCCACCTGCAAAATTTCAAGGGAACAGCGCTACCACTACGAAAAACTTACATATATGAAATTTGGTAGGGTCATCTATCACCTCAAGACTTAGAAAAAAATATCTTGGAGACAAGCTCTAAACCCCACGGGAAGTCTGCCATTTTGAATTTTTGCTGTGATTTGATCAGATCATAATCATATTTGGTCACTCTCATCTAAAGGCCTTTGCGATGTTAAATTGCAGAGATCTTGACTTTTTGTTGGAGGGTGTGTTTGTGGCAACCTGACAAATTTCGGCGTCTTCGCAATGAAACAGTAAGTTGTTCTAACTCAGGCTTACAATGTCCAATGTGACCCACGCTTCACATGTTTGATTAGGGTTTTGGCCTGAACACATTTCAATGCCAATATTCCACTACAATCATAGCGCCACCTAGAGGCAACAGGAAATGCATGTTTTACATTGTGATTTACTGCACATTGAGATTTAATCAAATCGTCAGAATGATCTTAAGGATTTTGCAATGATATATTGCGAAGATCTTGACTTTTCGTTGAAGGGTGTATCTGTGGCAGCCTCGCAAAGTGTGATGTTTCACCATGAAACAGGAAGCTGTTGTAATTCAGGCGTTGTCCTACCAGACTCAGACGTCACACGCTTGATAAGGGTCTTGACCCGAACACATCAACATAGCAATATTTAGATACAGTCATAGCGCCACATAGAGGCAGCATAGTGAAACCCATTGACAAACCATGCCCATTTATGCCCACTTTGCAATGTAGGTTGATATGATGGGTCGTATAGATCTTTTGTTAAGATGTAATTGTAAAATTGATAAACGGCCTATGAAAGTGGCTAGATTTCACAAACAAGCTTGATTTGCCTGGATGCTGCTCAAGCAAAATGTTTCATTATTTGGAATAACAAATATAAGCTACAATATAAAGCTGGTATGAAAATGGTATTGTTGGTTAAACAACTTTTAAATTCAGACTTTGGCTGCGTCCAAAACCGCATACTAGTTAAAACAGTAGTTACTGTATAGTATGAATCCCTGGCTGCGTTCCACTCCAGTTTTAGACACGCACTCGCAAACTTCCCTAAACACTTCCCCTCAGGGGAATCCCTGTACCCATTTTAAAGTGTGTTCCACTTCATCAAGTGGACGAGGGAAGTTTATATGCACAGACCCTCGCTTCCCATTTTGACCGAGTCTACTTCATATGCACACTTCAGGCAGCTCCATATCCCACTATGCAACACGATTGTGATGTCACTCAGCAGCTCACGCTTTGCACAGTTCAAATAATGGAGGGGGCGGTCTCCACTTTCCATGTGATCAAGGGCTTATAGAGCAATCCATTTGAACCTACTTCAAGTGTTTCAGCAGTAGTGGGCACTACTGCTGAAACAAGTTAGCGAGGGAAGGTCATAAAAAAATGAACTGGAACGCAGGGCTGGTAGTATAAATGAGATTAGGACATACTACATCCGCCATGTTGCTACATCACGTGACATACGTCGTCATCACGTCATGTCATTCCAGCCCGAAAACAGCCAAAAGTCCATCGTATGCACACTGCAAAATCTATCCGGAAGTAGTAGGTCATCCGGGTACTTTTCGCATACTGTTTTTCGAATACTATGTATTCGGACATACTACTCGCCTCGTCTACTGCTTTTCGCGTACTATATGGTATGGAAGTAGGCGGTTTCGGACGCCGCATTTGGACTGGTTTCCTCACTAAAAGCAAAGAACTTATATTGACAAGAAGTGAAAGCCAATAGAACGTTCCATTGCAACACCAGCGCCCAGCAGCAGCTCTACGAATCTACCATTTTGGAACGAGAGCGACTCAGGAGTCGACTATGAAAATGATATTGACCCGGAAAATAATTTTTTCAATACAGTAAATATTAATTGTTATGCGTATTACACAGAAGAACAATTTAACAAAAATGTGGATATGGAAGGGGCATTATCAATACTACATTTCAATAGTAGAAGTCTTTATAGATTTATAGATTTCCACTTCTATGGATAACAATGAATATACTGTGGGGGTGTTCCTAGATTTAAAAAAAGCTTTCGACACTATTGATCACAGTTTATTAATGAGGAAATTGGAGAGATATGGTATAAGAGGAAAAGCCTTTTCTTGGTTAAGCAGTTACCTTGAGGATAGATACCAGTTTGTACAAATAAAGAATATTAAATCTGATCTAATGAAAGTTACATGTGGTGTTCCACAAGGTTCGGTGTTAGGTCCCAAATTGTTTGTATTGTATATAGATGATATTTTGTAAAGTGTCTAAAAAAATCAAAAATGGTATTGTTTGCTGATGACACAAATTTATACTGTTCGGGGAAAAATTTGGAGCATCTCCTGAAAACAGTTGAAATTGAATTGATGGCTTTAAAAAGTTGGTTTGATGTTAATCGACTTTCATTGAATTTGACTAAAACAAAGTTCATAATATTCAGCAATCAACAAAGTAATATCAAAGCTAAAATTATGATTTGTAAGACGGAAATAGAAAGAGTATATGAATATAAATTTTTGGGTGTTACAATAGACCATAAATTAAGCTGGAAACCACATTTAAACCATGTAAAAACAAAAATGTCTAAATCCATTGCGATATTAAATAGAATAAAACATATTTTAATGAGAAAACATTATATACATTGTATTGTTCTCTCATAGTTCCATACATTACTTATTGTGTGGTGGTGTGGGGACATGCTTATAAAACTAATACAAAACCAATTTATATGTTACAAAAGAAAGCAATAAGGATTGTAAAACGTGCTGACTATTATGAACCAACAAATAAATTATTTATAAATTTACAAGCTTTAAAATTTGTCGATCTAGTTAAGTTATACTGCACAGGTCATGTATAAAGTTTATAAGAATTTACTTCCAAATTGTGTAGGATGTTCAAAATAAGAGACTTAACTGTATGGTAATTTTGAATGGACAAACTCGCTTATTGCATAATTATGTATAAAGGGTAGGCAAAAAAAGCATATGCTTCAGCCTGCACCTTTTTCGGCTGATATGTATGTATACATTTTCTTTGTTTTGGAAATTATGTGTGAGGACCGAAATAAATTTAGTTGATTGATTGATTGTTGATTGATTGACTAGAAGTGATGGCAATATCAGCTACTTTGTAAAAAAAGTACATTAAAAGATCAAATTCAAAATGAATGATCATACCAGTGATTATTAATCCGTTTTTACAGCTTATTTTCAGATATTTAGACAAGTCTTCCACTCTCCCCCCAAAAAAGTATTTATATATATATCATCTACCATCTACACTAGCACAATATAAAACACACACTATATATTCATACCAACATAAACTCATCCACACATAATATTTTGGCTCCATATACATACACATATACATCAGAATTGCTCGAAATTGATTAAGTAAAAAAAACACAGCCACTGTCCAAAATTATAGGGAAAAAAAACAGAGCAATGCATCACGTTCTATAAGATTATAATGTATAATGTTTGTAGCGGGATCCAGGGGATTAATATGTACAAAATATATTTCATACCTAGTGGAGTTGGTAACTAATAGTAAATGTGTAAAGTAGCATAAAATAGAATTGCATAATAAAGCAAGAAAAAAAAAACTCAAATGTGTATCTATTTAATGATTGGATTCCACAACTGATAATAACTACAACACAATACATAACAGACAATACAGCATTCATTGTAGGTGTAGCAAGTGAACAGAATTTTAATTTAAAAAACTTACTATTGCGCTTCTGATTTGGCTGTGAGATTCGCTGAGAATGAATTGAGAATGAATTGGCTGTGAGAATTTTCATTCCAAAATGGCGGCCGCGCTACTGAAGCGCCACCCGGTGGCTGTTGCCAAAACGCATCAGAGTTTCGCCTCTAGTTCTCTCTTTGCTAAAAGGCCATTTATTTTCCCATAGACTTTTTGGACTATCGCAAAAAAATAAGCTCTGTGTTTAACAAAAGTTTATGACACTTACACATTTGTCCAACAAGTTAATCTTTAACACAACTTTTATGAATTGTTATTCGTTTACTAATAAATAATTTTTTTTAGACTTAATTCATAAACGTTGTGTTCATCATCCGTTCATCTTGCTGTACAAAACGTGTAAGTTTCATTTTTAATATACACACATATTATATTTTGCGACAAAATATATGGGAAAAATGAATTGACCCAAAGCGGAAGTTTGTCCGCAGCATATTATTTCCTACCAGAAACACGGAACAAGTGAATGTGAATAAACGAATGTGCTGCAGGTGGAGCTGCAAACCTTAGCCTTTCGTGCTGTATGTACTGATCATATTTTGTTATTTTTAAACAGCGGTTCACGTAATTAGACTTTTGTATGTTTCTCTCAATAGGTGCCTCAATTTTTTTCTCTGTGTTAACGTTAATGTGTTTATTCTCCGTTGAAGGAGACGAGCTGGAGTATGGAGTAATACAGCAGATCATTATTAATGCTGAATAAATCACATTGATATTTCTGGTAAGAAATCTGTTAAATATCTTAATCTTTCAGTGTTATTTATTCTGTTTACTGATTGGACTTCCTGTAGAAAACGCCTGCTTGCTGTCATGCAGTTTCCTTTCATTGATTTTCCTTTATTTAATTGTCGCTTTGTAACGCTTTATAGTAATCTAGATCTAATTTCAAAATTAGGTTGAGGTGTAACATTTGTTTATGTATTCATGTGCATGTATAAAAACAGATTTGTCCCGTCTGTGAAATCCAGGCTGCAGTCTCAATTTAATTATAAGGTAACAAGCATCAAAATTATAAATAAATTTCACATTGATTTTAGTCTTTCACGTGGCTTTACATAAACTGATATATGCAATATTTTACTTTTTTGAATGTGTAGTAACATTAGCCTCGTCACAGTTGGAGTGGAGCAGTAGATTATCACAATGGGACTGTTGTCTGACCCCAACCGCAGAAAGGCCCTGATCAATCTCTTGACCCGCCTCAACACGCCCATATGGTAAGTGTTAACTTAAATTACTATGATATAACCGAAAGTTAATGAAGTCGTCTTAATTCATTTATTCTTTTTCATTAATTTACGCAATACAACCTCATCAGCAATCTCTTTCTGTTCTCTGTTCAATCCTTTACTCAGTATGGTGTGCTACATAGCAGCCATCATTTGGTTCATGGGTCTGGCATTTGAGCCCTTCACACTAAGGACATACATGTCAGAAAACGCCATGGGTTCTACTATGGTAGAGGAACGGTTCCCCGCCGGTGAAAGAGCCCTGTCCACTGCTAGGGAGTTTGATGCACACAAACGAAAGGCTGAGTGAGTCTCACAATCTGAGCATGTTACATTTATTTTCATATGAAATGTTTTCAATTAAATATTCTTACTTTTATTATTGTATTTAAAGAACCTCACAATAACATGTCCAGGTCATGCTTTACTTTAAAGTTTAAAGAAAAATGAAAATAAATAAACTATATCTTATTTAAAGAGTTTTGCATTTTCACTCCAATAATACAACTGAACATCTTACTTTGGACTGTTTTGTGTTAATGGGTACATTTAACATTTCAATCCAAATAAATATATGTGTAAACTTTAAGAATGATTGCTGAACTGTTGTGTAGTACATATTATTAAAAGGTTTATATGCATTAATGTTTTGTGGTCACTAACCCTTTCATTCTCTCTAGTGGTATGCCAGTGGATTGGTTAGTTAAGACGATGCAGGCTAGAGGACTGGAAGTGTTTACTCAAAGTTTTTCCCGCCTTCTGCCCTTCCCAGATGAGAATAAAGAGCGCTATGTAAGTTACTGTACTGTTTTTAAATGACACGCGTACAGTTTATCATTTAAGATTCAATATGCAAATGAGAGATGATAATTTATCCATGATAAATCTGATGGATTCAGTGATTCATTAAACTGTTGACCGTAACCAACTTAAGAGTCAATTGTTTCTGAATTAGTTTACACTGCTCACTAGATACTTTTGGTATTGAGTGCAGCTGGTTTGATGACATAAATGTTTTAAAAACTATTAAAAAAATTAAACTTTAAGAGTTTGAATATAAGTGTCAAGACTGAATAAAGTATGTTTAACATCCTCTTATGTTTTCAGATGGTTCGAGGCACAAATGTGTATGGGATCTTGCGGGCTCCCCGAGCTCCCAGGACAGAGGCGCTGGTAATCAGTGCGCCCTGTAGTCCCGGCAACAGCAATAACCAGGCGGTCGGTCTTCTTCTGGGTCTTGCACAGTATTTCAGAAGTAAGTCTAGAAAAGCACTAAGATGTCGATTTTAAATGATAACTAACCACAAGAAGTAACAATACAGAACAGAAACAATATTTTTAAAATATTTGTGTCTGTGTAAATTCTTTGTGTTACTCTAGTTTTCAACACACACCTGTCTCATGTTGTTGAATTTTACAATCGCTGTAATATGTCAGTTCCATAAATCGGACTGAATTTCGGTTCTTTAAGCTACACTTTGGAGTTTGTGTCCCTTGTAAACTGTCCACTGGATGTTCACATGATTCCCCCACCTAATGGCGTTTTGATTTCATGACAAGCAAGTTTAAAATATTAACTACGTGTTGTTTTGAAAATGTATATGTAAGCCACTTTTGTTTTATCAATGACAGTTTGAAGATCGCGCCAACCACTGTGGGTTCATCAAAAAACAGTAAATAAAAAAGACTTTAGCTAGGATTTTCACAGGCAGGGTCACATATGGCCATGTTTAAGGAATTAGTATAGTAACCCAAAAATCATTTAGTTTTCTGTATAGAGCTGCAGTTCTGTTATGTAGCAGAGACCCAAGTTATGCATACTGCTTGCACAAGCTGTGTGAAACAATTAAGAAAATATTGTTTAAAATGGTTTTAGTTGATAGTAATAGCACAGCAAGACAATGGAGTCAATTCATGTCAACCACCATATTGAGTGCTTTTAGGCCTGCTTAAGGCTTTGTCTTTTATTCGTCCATATAATTCCTCTTATGTTCAGTTATACTGATGTTCTGCAGTGAGACTGATCTTGTTTTTCATCCACTTTGTTCCAAAGATCAGGTTTACTGGGCCAAAGACATCATATTCTTAGTAAATGAACATGATCTGATTGGCATGCAGGCGTGGCTGGAGGGCTACCATCATACGAACATCACGGGTAAGTACTGATTCAGATTCACAGATTCAGTGCAAATGCACATATTTTTCCCCCAGTATATGCAGCCTTTTACATTTATCTATTTTAATGATGTTGTTATATTAAATGATGAGTTTAACATTATTTTTGAAAATACAACATAGTAGTTTAACTAGGGTGACCATATGTGTCATTCTTCCCGGACGCGTCCTGGCCAGGATTTCGGGTTCTTCTTCCGGAAGTCGTATTTGTCGACCGCATACATCATAGAGGATTATTATTATTATTATTATTATAACAGAAAAGCAACAGTTACATTTTAAGGTAAAAATGAAACTACGATTGTATGTCTTATGTTTTTTAACTGAATGGCGTATGCAATAAACAAATACGGCTTCCGGAAGACACAATGAAATCCTGGCCAGGATGCGTCCGGGAAGAATGACACGTATGGTCACCCTAGTTTAACATGAGGATTTTTTTGTCTTTAGTACAGTTCAGCTGACAGTGAATCCAAAACCTAATGATAGATTTAATGTATGCGTGTATTGAATGTGTGCTTCAATGAAAGCCAAAACTGATTTACCAATCTTGATTGTACCTATTTTTCTCTCAAGAAATAGCACTTGATATTAAAGGGGCGTTTCACACAGACTTTGAGCATTTTAATATTACAGATTATAATAACAATAATTAAAACTACTTATATAAACCTTAAAACAGATGAAATAAATGTTTTTGAAGTTAAACATGCAAATGTACTATTAAATAATAAAAATGTTACTTAAAGGGCCCATATTTCCTGGCTAGAAAAAACATTACTTTGTGTATTTGGTGTAATACAATGTGTTCGCGTGGTTTATGGTTAAAAAACACATTATATTCCACATATCGTACATTTTTGTAGCACCTCTAAGTCCCACTCTTCTGTAACAGGTCGTATTGTACAAAGCTCATCGCTCTGATGCTGCGTTTACACCAGCCGCGGTAGATGCGGCAAGCGCGGGTAATTTAACATGTTAATTCAATGCAAAGACGCGATTAGGCATTATGCGGCACGAATGGCATGGCGCGTTCCGCGTGAATTGAGCACTGCCGTGAGAAACACGCGAGTTGAAAAATCTGAACTTCAATAACGTAAACGGCAATGTAACGCTCCTTACCATGTTTTGAAAGATGAGCTCCCAAAACAATAGTGAAAGCCAGGAGATACTATCATCTTCACTCGCTGTCAATACGAGCCTGAGTCTGACCCAGAGTGTAGATGCAAAGTTGGAATTGCTCCACTTTTTAGACAAAGCCTTTATGTACAACCAGCCTTATACTCCCCCATGTTTAGAAAGTAATCCTTTTGTAAAATGTGCAGCTCACAATCGATCATTTGGGCTGTACTGTTCTAAAACAGTGTTGTAAGTAGTCAATTTTCTTAAAAAAATCCAGATAATTTACTCACCACCATATCATCCAAAATGTTGATGTCTTTCTTTGTCCAGTCAAGAAGAAATTATGTTTTTTGAGGAAAACATTCCATGATTTTTCTCATTTTAATGGACTTTAATGGACCCCAACATGTAACAGTTTGAAAATTGGAGTTTCAAAGGACTATAAATGATCCCAAACGAGGCATAAGGGTCTTATCTAGCGAAAAGATTGTCATTTTTGACAAGAAAAATAAAAAAAATGCACTTTTAAACTACAAATTCTCGTCCATCTCCGGTCCTGTGGCGCGCGGGCGCGACCTCACGTCATGCGTCGTCACATCAAGAGGTCACAGATGACATATGCAAAATTACGCCCCAGTGTTTACAAACTGGAAAGAGGACCGCTCTGACATTGTTGTATGTGAAATTATACTAATTAATGTCTTTGTGTCAGTTTATTGTTTAAAATGGTCTGCAAATGTGCGTTTCATATATGTAACACGTGACCTTTCCACTGCATTACGCAATTACGTGAGGTCGCGCTGGCGCTTCACAGGGCTGGAGAAGTTGTGGTTTAAAAGTGCATATTTTTAATTTTTCTTGTCAAAAATGACAATCGTTTCGCTAGATAAGACCCTTATGCCTCGTTTGAGATCGTTTAGAGTCCTTTGAAACTCTGTTGAAACTGCAATTTTAAACTTTTACCTGTTGGGGTCCATTATAGTCCATTAAAATAAAAAATACTGCAATGTTTTCCTCAAAAACCATAATTTCTTATTGATTGAACAAAGAAAGACATCAACATTTTGGATGACATGGTGGTGAATAAATTACCTGGATTTTTTTAAAGAAAATGGACTGATGCTTTAATGTTTACTCTATTGGAATGCCAAACAAAGTAGTTTGCCTTGCGCAATGAAACACACAGCGTCTACTCGCCATGGCGTAAACAACAATACTACAGACATCTTCAAACACTCGAAAAACTTGGGTCAAATGCCTCCTTTAAAATCACAGGGAGGAACTTCAAGTAAATAATTTAAGTCAAGGGGGATCGACTGACAAAATTTTTTTGAGATTCCCTGGTTCAAATGTTTAATGTTTAAATGTAATAATTGCGCAGAATCCTAAGTATGACCTTTTTCTGTAAAAAAGCTAACCATTTTTTGCAGGTTTGAAGTAGATTTTGATTTTTGAACCCAAAAATTTCCAATGTGGGTTTTCTCACTTTTATTCAGGAATGGAGTACTCACCACTGCAGGGTCGGGCGGGATCGATTCAAGCTGCGCTCTCATTGGAGCTTAGCAGTGATGTCATCACCAGCCTGGACTTGATTTTAGAAGGGCTCAATGGTCAGCTCCCTAACCTGGACCTGGCCAACCTCTTCCATGCCTTCTGCCAGAAGTTAAGTGTTATGTGCACCATTCAAGGAAAGGTAGGGGTCTTAGACAGGCATTGATTTAAGATTGCAGAGCTCTTGCTAAGCATTTCATGATTGCTGTTAATTTTCTCTCAGCTCCAGAGGAACGATTGGGACACGACGGAGGGCTACACCCATGCAGCTCAGACCATGATGCTGATGGTGTTGAAACAGGCAAGCGGACGCGCGTGGGGTGATCACGGCCTCTTTCTTCGCTATCACATTGAAGCCGCTTCTATACGAGGCATCAACAGTTTTAGACACTACAAGACAGACGTCACCACCATTGGCCGGTAGGTGTAGTATTGCCCACAGCAATACCTGAAATTTAAGAACTGTTCCTTTACATTCCTAATTTTTTCCAGTGGAATTTCCCTGGCTGTTACGTAAGCACCAGACGTATTTGACGCTAATCGATCGAAATTAAGTCACAACCTCGAACTTCGAATTAAAAAATGGGATCGTCGATGCTGCCATGCCCCCATGTCACATCCGGTCGGCTTGCCAAGTGGGGGAAAACTCTCAGGGGTGCCTTTAAAAACATTGGTTCAGGGGAACGCGATTTATATTTTAAACACGAGGGATGTATTGCTACAACTCCTTGAAATGCATATCATAAACAGGATTACTATCTGATCTGACTTCGGACAGAGCGCAGCTCTCTGCACGTACGCGAGAGAGCTGCCAAGATGCAGCAGGTTATATTTTATACAAAAGGGATAGTTTGCTTCAGCTCGCATGAAACACATAAAACTGAACAAATACGTATGGATTACTACTTTAGCTTATGTTTATACTTCGGACAGATACGAGAGTGCGTGCACATGAGACAGAGAGAAGTGCAGCTGCTTATGACGCGCTGGATTTATTTCAGATGCTAGGAGTCCAAGGCTGTTTACACTTGGCATTAACATGTGTTCTCGTCGATCGGATCACAAGTGGACGACATTAATGCCAGGTGTAAACGGTGTTCAAAACGTTTTGAGCTCGTCCACTTTCGACCACTTTCAACCGCATCCAGAGGTGGTCGAAACCACTTTCGATCGGATCGCTTTGGAGTTGCGGAACGCACATGTGGTTGAATGCGTTCGAACAGCCACACGCGACCGCCTTCTCTCCGCCCATTTATCTAATCTGAGATATTAAACACAAGTTTTACGTCTTTTTTGACTTCTGCCGTGAACATACGGTGAATAGCGCTATTTTTAGCCTTTCATTGATAAAACCAAGCGGCTGATCTCCGTAGTTTCGTTTTGAAAGCGTGTGAAAGTTGAGCGATCCTATTTCATCAATTGCGCGAAAATTCAAAGAAAGCTCTTACATACTCATGTACAAAACACTGTGCAGCATGTTTACTTGCTAAACAAGCAGTGCACTCCGACATAATATTAGTTTGCGTCCATATAAACTCATAATTACTCCCGCTCGGGTTTGAATGACAGCAGAGAGACTAGCCCACAGTCTCACAGACCACCCCCTCACAGTATTCAGCACAGAAGCGGTCGAAAGTGGACAAAAGAGACGGATTTAAATACCAGGTGTAAACGTCATGTGTCTCTCTCGTCCACTTGTGATCCGATCGACAAAAACACATCATAATTAATACCGCAAAAAACCGCCATGTGAGGAAAAGCATGCAATGTTAATGCGAGACTATAATAATAAATAAGAATGGCATAGCATTTTTTTGTCTTTAAATCGAAAGGATTTGGAGGATTTGAATCAAGGATTTGGAGAATTGTGACACCCCTATTTGATGTGTGCTTTGTTCTAAATTGGAAAATTAGTTGTGAGCACATAACTTTAACAAATAATCTATGCTCAGGTCATCATGACAATACTGAAGGCTAATGGCACCAGAAAAACTTACAGCCAAGAGTGCTTCACTTCGAAATATCCTCAGCTGAGATGCCAAGCGCAGCAAACAGGGAAAAGTGTAGTATTATAAAATAATATTAGTCTATTTCATGCTTTTTAGAGCCTTTAACTGGGCACTCTCAATAGAGAAAATATTTAGAGATACCCACAAGTTTCCATGGGGCCCTTCTGTAAAATAAGAATGTGGGTACAGCTTCCGGTAAGGTGGCGGAAGTAGCAAAGCAATGGGATTTTTGTTGTTGTGCTAATTAGACAGTCTAAGTGTTTTTCAGATCATTGTTTACTAGAGATGTTACGGTTACTGGTTTATTGGTTAACCGCAATAAAAATGTCCAACGGTTAGTATATCCACAGCCAGTGTGAAGCTGGAAAACCCCTGTCCAGCATCAACCAATTTAAGCAATAGCGTAAGACAAACGCATTCAATAACGTCTGCTCCCATGTGTTTGTGATGACAGTGCTTCATTGACGGAATCTAAAGCTCACGTAACACACGCTGTTTATGCATTTTTATGTTAATCTGGAGTACCTATAGAGTAGTATTACATTCTTTATATCTCCAAAGAGTCTTTAGTTTAATCAGATTTAGAAAAGAAAGATTAGCTTTACCGAATCTTTCCGATAAAGTACGAAAAAATGAAGAAGGAGGAGTTACTACCGCGGGAGGAGCGAGTACGAGTCTTGCAACACTTTATATAACACTGTTTAAAGGCGCTCTAAGCGAATCTGTGCGACGTCACTTTTTGTTGATGTTTGAACTGTTTTCAAACAAACGGCATTTGCAAACTAAACTGAATTAAATTACATTTTTATCATCCAACAATCTTATACCTATAGATCTTAATTAAAGGCTACTGTGAAGCAACATTTGCGAAACACGATTGACCCACGTACACAGTTTAGTACTTTTATTAGTTAATAATATCTTAATACAATAAACCATTTTCATGCCCTTAATTGTCAATTTTGTAATGACCTTTCACAAAAGTGCTATTGCATAACTACAAGAGCGTCCTGGCCCTGCAATACATGAACAACGCTGTCTGTACTTCACCTGTCACAGATGCTAGCACCCAAGCTCTGTTTCCGCTCAATGTCTGCTTTTAAGTAACGTACATAAGCTCGATGCTGACATCCTGGAATAACACCCGATCGACTTTATCACTGTGTAGATACTGAACCGCCTCTAGCTTTTCATATTGCATTGCCATCACATGCTACTGAATCTAAAACATAGCTAAAAATGCTACCGTACGTGATAAGTCCCAAACGTCTACCGCGAAGGGTAAAGGTATTGTTATGTCTCCCTTTTTAAGTTGTTGAAGTTGTATTTGGATGGCTAAATCTCGAATGAATACATGGCACGTTCCGCTTGTTTACTTCGATGCAGACGACACACCCACTTTTGATGCAAGGCCTCATGGGGCGTAGGAAACTTGCGGATAGAGGTAGATATTTTTCCACAGAATTCAGTTATGGACTATGGTATCAAGTCAAACCTTATGCACAGAGTGGATAAATGTTTTTGTAAGTGATTTGGTGCCTTGTTGTGGGGGAACAACCAGGCGTTGCTCATTTATTGAACGGACACTTGTAAACCTGTAGGAGTGAGATGAAGTGAGAGGGTGTTGAGAAGTGGACATTGATCTCCCTCCTGATCTCGCTGTAGTGTAAAAATGTATAACATTGCTTAAAATTGTTTGTGTTGTTTAAAATGTATAAATTAAATGTAAAATAACTCATCTAATAGACAACATCATATGAATACTGGTCAACCTGTACAAAAAGAATTTGAGAGTTTTTTTTAACCTGTACTTGAACTCATTATTTGTCTTTTCTCTTTGTTTAATTTCCTTGTTGGACAGGTTGCTGGAGGGAATGATCCGAAAGCTGAACAATCTTCTGGAACGTCTTCATCAGTCATATTTCTTTTATCTCATGCCTTCTCTCTCACGTTTCGTCTCCATCGGCTACTATATGCCAGCGTTTGGCCTCCTGGCTGTCATCTTACTGCTGCGAGTATCCACAGATGCCTGTCTCATGATTTTTTGTTTTTGGTATTCTAATTTCTCTTTATGGTACTAAGAATGTGTCTGTAGATTGGATGATGATAAAACCATCACAATTATTAACTAAACTTCTGGGACTGATAAGGTATTACTCATTGCATAGTTCAGAATGTGATGCTATAATTGTGTGTCGAGTACTTAACTTCACTGCAGGCGCTGGATCTCTGGGTTCATCTGGGGACCGCTGACCCGGCAGAGGTAGATGGAGTTGGTGAGGTGGAACGGGTAAGTATTGTGTTATTTAAGGCGCACTAAGTTTTACACCCAAATAGATCAAGATTGCGTCTCATGTACATGCATATGAGATGAAAAATTCATGAGGGGACTAGAAATGGATGACTTTTGGGGGTCGAACACCACCCCTGATGCAAGATTGGCCAGTTTTAACTTATACTATCTTATACTTTTTTCATTTAACATTTAAGATGTTAAAATCCCAGAAAGGATGTGGAATTTACTGAGATATGTTAAATAGGGAAGCCAGGGACCGGTAAGTGGACAAAATCGCAACTATTAACTGTATGGATTCATGTGAAAAAAGAGTGAATAAAGAGCTTTTTTAAAATAACAGCGTGGTTGTTGTAAAAGCAGGATTTCATGTCACGCATGACCTAGCTACACAACTCGCTTAGTAAATGCAGCAGTTTTGTAGTACGAATTTTTGCTGTCAGCAGAGGGATAGCAACAGAAAGATAAATGTTGAAATTTTCCTGTATTTTGAGTGAGTAAACCAGGACATTTCCCTTATTTTTAATGTTGACTTAAGCTATATAAACTAATATACAGATGTAATCACTGATCTATATAAATGACTGGATTGCGCATAGAACGCTTAACGTAACAGCGTGAGGTGAAGCCAGCGCAGAGTTCGATCCGCCATCTTGGTATACCCAACCGGCAGACAGCGTCATTGACTTCCATTCAAAATCATGTTTTAAATTCACCCGCTTTACAGCGTATCAGTCACGCAAGAATATTTTTAGGATATGCGTACGTAAATTAACTGTTAATTCTGGTGTTATTTTCAATGTTTATGTTTTAATCGGGCAGGAAAATGGATTTATAAAAAACCGTTAAGGTGAGTGTGTCTGCTGCGTTCTGTTAATGACACGGGTATAAATAAAGTTTTTTTTTTTTATTCAGCTACACGGTCAGCTTTATTTCTCTAAATAAGTTTAGGTAACTTGTAAGTTTAGATGACATAATACCAGCAAATTATTGCATGAAAATACAGTACAAAGTATGATTATTTATATAGATTTAAGAATGAGCACGTTTGTCATTAATACTAAATGCTGCGGTCAGTCTGCTGATCTGATACTGTAATGAAGATGAACGTAATAACTGATTAAAAACTAAAATGTACAACTTTCAGTAAATAACTATGTACATGCTTAGGACGTTTGTGTTGTAATAATGTACAGGGTAACTTCAGATATAAAAACGAAGACTTGTAAAGTGATGTTTTATCATTAAAATCTGATCGCGTCCATTGAATTTATGGAATGTTTGGGTATACCAACATGGCGGCGCGGTGGCTTCACAGTTGTGACGTCATGCGCAATCCAGACATTTATATAGATCAGTGGATGTAATACTTTACTGTCGTATATATAAATGTGATTTACATGTCATGTATACACATTACTAAGGGGTTGAGGTTAATGTTTGGTTTCCTACATAGAATAAAACATAATGAAGTGTTGTCCTTATCTGTCATTTTTAATGTAAAGTATTACTTTATTATTAATACAGCAACGGTTTACCATGGTCGAGATAATAACGCCAAATTAATCTAATTAAGACACACAACTGAGAGGAAGTATGTCTATAAACAGGGCGCAGTAGTACGAGTAACAGTAAAGGAGGCAAAATCAACATGGCCGCCATGCCAAGTAATGACATCACGACGCCCAAGCCGTATTGAGCAGCGTAATTGTGTTTGGTGTATTAGAGGGAAAGTTCACCCAAAAATGAAAATTCGGTCATCATTTACTCTTACAGGCTTACAACAACATGAGGGTGAGTTTTTTTATTTTGATGAACACAAACAAAGATATTTTGATAAAGTGATGGTGAGCACACACAGTTGATTGTAACCATTGACTTCCATAGTAGGTAAATAAACAAATATGGAAGTATTGTGATAAATAATGAAGATATTTTAATAGATGATGGTAAGCACACAGATTATTGTAACCATTTAATTCCATCCTATTTGTTTTCTACTATAGAAGTCAATGGGTACGGTCTACTGTGTGCTTGCCATCATTTATCGGAATATCTTCTTTTGTGTTCATCAGAAAAAATTCATTCATACAGATTTAGAACAACATTAGGATGAGAAAATGATGACAGAAATTTTATTTTTGGATAATCTATCCCTTAAATGTGCTGTTTTCTTGTTAATCACAAACAGATCAATGTATTTTGCAACCTAGGGTGAAGTCAGTTTGTACATTTAATGTCGATTTGGGACAAATATCATGAATTTAATGCTATCTGAATGCAGTGGCAAGATTTTGAGCACCGTCACAGAACGACTCTGCCAATGTGTGTACATGTATGTGTGTGAATTTAAAGATGTGGCGCAATGCTGCAGTATTCGTCTGGTCTGCGACCTTCTGTTAATGTAGTAGTCCTCCATAATTTACTGAGTTTACTTTCAGGTCTCATTTTTTACAGAATGCAGATTGTCTCGATTAATGTCCCATTTTGTAATTTTATGCTTCACTTGGAAAAATATTTCAGAACAGGAAAACATCTTTAAATCTCTCTTTCTTTTAAAATAAAATATTTAATCAATGTATCAATGAATGCTACGTCATTATTGCGTAACATCTGTTTTCTTTCTGAAGTCATCCAGTCCCGGGGTTTTGTCGCTGTTGACTCCAGTAGTTATCAGTCACCTGACAGGTGTGGCGCTCTATCTGCTTCCTGTTCAGCTGCAAGAAATGGCCGTGGAGCATTTCCCCGTCTCTGAAACTGAAGCTGTGGTGCTCAATGCCATCGCCATCTATACCGCAGGACTTGCGCTGCCACACAACACGCAACGGTACTCACAAACACTTGCTGTTTCAAAACTCAATGACCCCCTACATAGGCAGCATTTTAAGGCAACATAGGTGACTTCACCCAATATCAAGTAGGTTTTTTTTGTTTGTTTTAGAGTAGGCACACTTGCACCTTATTAAACATTGGTCACTTTTGAGGTTTCATGACAGTTACTCTAGGTTTTTGAGCGCACCAAAAATGTATATATATAGGTTTATGACCTATACTGGGACCAGTCACTGGGGGGCGAACGAGACTTTTTGGCTTCACTTTTCAGGGCTTGTGCGGCACACTTGGTTAGGATGACACATATGAAGTCTTAATAGATTTCAGTATGGAGCAGTAATGTAATGTATTTAGCATGTTATGGATGATGTGTTATTTGTCTGTCTGTGACAGGTTGTTATCCGGAGAGGGCACAGAGCAGGGCTGGAGGGTGCTGAAACTGATCGCTTTGCTCTATCTGGCCGTGCTTTTGGGCTGCACGGCGCTCATCAACTTTTCTCTGGGCTTCATCTTGGCCGTCACGCTGGTGCCAATCGCAGCCTGCATCACACCACACATGCCAAAGTAAAAAGCGAACACTCGCACCAAAAAGCACACTTTAGATCTTACTTGTTCATAGTGTCACAGCCAAAGTTTTTAATCAACTACATGTTTCTGTCTCTCTTAGAGCTTTAAGCGCACTGGCCGTGATACTGCTCAGTCCTGGCTTCACAATCCTCTACTGTGTCTTTCTCTACCAAGAGCTCATAGAAGCGCCTGTCAACATGAGCGAGGGCTGGATGCTCTACCTGTCGGTCATCTCTCAGGGCATTCTTGATCACACTCTCTACGGATCGCTCGTCTACCCACTGTTAGCCCTTTTCATTTACCCGTGCTGGCTGATGTTCTGGAATATTCTTTTCTGGAAGTAACCACATCCACATGTCCGTCCAAGCTGGCGAGGGTCAGCTGGTCTTGAAACTCATCCTACTGTGTGCCAACCATGAAGATTTATTGTTCAGACATGGACATTATCTGCATTCAGAGGTTGGCAGAAACAAGGAGAGGGATCTCAGGTCTAATGCAAGTCCAAATAAAAGGAGTTTGTAGGTGAATGTTTGCTCTGTATGTCAGAATGGATTGGCAGTTTGTTCAGGGGTTCGGTTGGTACAGTTTGAACAGATATTTAATGTATTAGGCATACATAGGTTTATGCGAATGATAGTATGCCTAATAAAGCAGAAATGTAAACAATTGGATTTGAAAAATAAATAAAGTTTATGTTCTTCTGTGCGGTAGGTAATATTTCTCGTGTAACTTATGCATCATCTAAAAAATGTTTGAGATTGTTTTAATTCAACCTTGACCACAACCATTCTCTCCTGTGCATTACATCTTTCTTTTATTGAATTAATAACATGTTTATGTCATGCAAGTTTGTCTTTATTTACATCATAATAATAAATGATGCAGTTTTTGGTCCTCCTGGTTAATTTGTCTTTTGCATAATTAAAACTAAGTGACCAACAGCACTTATAAATGAAGGTGCTTAAAAAAGCATTTAGCCAAAATTGGTTCTTCTATAGCATCGAGAAGATCTTTTAATATTAGGAGTGATAGGAATGGTTGCTCTCTATTTCTAAATCACCTCTTATTTTGGTGAAGAGGATAACTACAATAGTCTAGTCAAGGGTCCATAAATCTACCCTTCAGTTTCAGAAACAAAGCTTAAGGCTAGTCCTAGATTAAAAGATGTTTGAGCTGTCTCAAATGAAAATAACTTGCACAGTTCTTAAAATATACCAGTGTCATTGATTTGTCTCAAGATCAGTAATGCCTAAAGGCATGTTTATAAAAGCTGCTTAAACATCTTAACTTAAAAGTGCTGTAAAATGTAAAACTGTATTAACCTAGGCATAGAAAAATCATAAGAGTTCTGTAAATGGTAATGAGCCTCAAACACAATTGTTTTCTCCTCCTTAGTAAACCTCATGAATGCAAAAAGCCACTGGAAAACGGGCCAATCAATCAATCTTTATTACAGACTCGAGGTCCAGATAAAACAAAAGAATACTACAGACAAGACATTAAAACAAAATAAACAACCCAAACATCTACCACACACAATAAAAAGTTACAAAATACAACAATACCAATGTCTTCACAGCTTAGACTGATATCGTGTAGTACTCACACTTATATTCGATAGACCCACAATAATCTCATTTTGAATTATTTAGCCGACAGTTAAATCTATACATAGGATTTTGTAACATTGCTTTAAAAGTGATTATTCTAGCACAAACATTTCACTTGCACTATACCATCTAAGTCTCTTTAGTAAAATTATCATTGCATCATTATAGGCTACCTGTAGGTTCTGTAAACTTGATGTTCTATAGTTAAACCACAGGTGAGCAGTATAAAGTGTAGTGCAAAATGCTTTAAAAAGAGACACCTTCACCTCATCTGAACAGAAACTAAACTTACGTAAAAGTATATTAGCCTGCATATACATCATATTCCGTTGTCTTTCAATATCCTCATCGTCTTTCATGCGTTCATGTGATAAAATGTCCAAGGTATTTTAAGATCTAAGTAAGACTCTTATTAGACAACTTGAAGACTGGAAATTGTATACTTTTATCCTCCTTAGTCCTGCAAATCAAAACCACACTCTTATCAGGATTATATAAAATATCATGTTCAAGACCATAATCAGAACAGACATTTAAACGCTGTTGAAGGCCAGCATTGCTAAAAATAAACACCACAACATCACCTGCATACATAATATGATTCACACACATATTCCCAATCATACACCCAGTTTACAAGCTTTCAAACATTCAGATAGATCATCCATGTAAAAATTAAACAAAATTGGGGACAAAATCCCCCCCTTGTCTCATGCAATTAATAACCCCATATGGAGAAGAGAGTTTACTGCCCCATTTTACTTGCATCATCTGGTGGGAATACAAATAAACTAGGATTCTCACAATATATTCTGGCACCCCTCTTTGTTTCATTTTTAAAAATAACTTTGCATGGTTGACCCGATCGAAGGCCTTGGATGCATCAATAAAGCACATAAAAACTGATGAGTTTTTATTTCTATACTTATTTACAATTTCCTTTAAAGCATAAAGCTTTAATCTCAACATAACACAGACTCTGCTAATGTAGGTCCCGTATTTACAGAAACTCTGCATAGTGTGTACATAACCGAACTGAACAACTAGTAGTTAGTTAGTAGTTTAAACACTACTAGACTAACTTTAAACGTGCATCATGGACATGACAGGTCTTTCTTCTAAAAAAATAAAAGCCTAGAATGTGAAAAAGTCTTCTTTATGCGCGGTGCAGAAAATGACAGAGGCACGAGAATTTGCTGACCAGTGTTGCCAGATCTTGCATGAAAAAACAGCGAACAAGAAAAATCCAATAATAAACCGAAATAAATCCAAATGCTTTATGTCAAAGATCAAAATATTCGTACCGCATGTTCACACTTTAATAACACCAAAACTTGAGCGCTTCATCAGCCAAAAGCCATAAACGCCCTGCAAAAAAAAACAAAAAAAAAACAATAGACACTATCACAGAAATTCTATTGGTTTTATTGGGAATTTTTTTGGTTCGAATGGAATATGGCCCAAAACACACTACAGTGTATTGGTCTTTGTTGGTCTCTAATGGTATGTATGGGTTCTATGTATTGGTTCTAATGGAATATGACCCAAAATACATTACAGTGTAGTGGTTTTAATGGTAAAAGCTAATGGTTCCTATTGGTATTTTAATGGAAACCATTAGAATTTTCTGTAATGGTTTTATTGTTTTTTCATCAGGGCATCAAAACGGTATATAAGTATAAAAAAGACGAGGACCTGGCAACACTGCAAGAGCGCGCGCAGCCTCACAAATGCGTACAATACACAACGCCAAGACGGAGGTTTATTGCAAAACACAATGCTGTTAAATTATTTTGGTCAAAACTGTAAGTGATAAGCACGCGAGACGGCAGAACTTTGCTATGGTTATGTCTATGTCAATCATCACATTTTCGGGAGTGAGTCTTGTTCCGTACAGACATGTAACGAACATTTAGGGAATTCACTCTTGTATGTTTGCAGTGTGTAGAAGACCTTTATGTAGTAATCGGTTCGTGTAATTTGCAATCTTGTAGAAATCCTCCTTGATGAATCTTCTGTGGCCAATGAAGGTGATGAATATGTGCGCAAGGGATTTCAGTGGTAGACTGACATTTCATACCTAAGAATGCTTGTCTACATATTGACCGTGTTACGTACTCTCAACTTCATCAGCCATTTCTTCATCAAATTTATTCATCAAACCCCTGACAGCAATATGAACAGCAGTCTTCATAACAATACTTAAATAACAGTAGGCATACTTGGATGAATGAAAGTATATCTAAATATTTTAATGCAGGACCATGAAGTAACTTAAACACATTAATATCTAGTAGGATTGACAGAGGGACTTTGTGTCCTACTTACAAAGTTTCTCCTTTCATTTCCAACTTGTTCTTAAATGTTGTGTAGATGCTGACCGCCACATCTTTTGCCATTGCTTGATCATAGCTACTCTGATTGTTCCCTTAATTTCTGCTTTCCTACGTGCGAATCATCGTCGTCTTCTCATCGCATACCATCTGGAGTGTGAAGTGACTTCAGTCATTTTATCCTTAAAACCACTATGCTTAATGAAGTTTAAAACTGCCTTACATTGACCCATATCATTGTAATATGTTTGTTGATTGTAAATTATTTCCTGTAGCTCTCTTATTAACTCATTCCTTTCCTGTTCATACCTAGGACAGAATGCTGTATTGTCTGATGTTTTTTGTCTTATGTTTTCAGGGGTGTAATTCAGCTAAGTACACATTTGAGGTTGTTTTTAGCTTACTTTGAGTATTTTCATTTTATGCAACAGTATTACTATCAGGCCAGCTGACAGTCTTGCCTGGGCCCGGGACAAGATAATCTTAGAGGGCCCCCCACCCTTTACTTTTTACTGGTAACAAGACATTTGACATTATCAGATTCAGGACCCACGAATATTGCATATTATACATTGTATAAAACATTTAGTTAAAGGTGCAGTGTGTAATTTTTAGAAGGATCTCTTGACAGAAATGCAAAATAATATACAAAACTATATTATCAGGGGTGTATAAAGACCTTTTTATAATGAACCGTTATGTTTTTATTACATTAGAATGAGAAGTTTTTATCTACATACACAGAGGGTCCCCTTACGTGGAGGTCGCCATTTTGTGTCGCCATGTTTCTACAGAAACCTTTAACGAACAAACTTTTTTTACCAAGTTGTCTCTGACGATGACATGTTTTACCGGTGGTGGCTACTGTAGCTTCTCTATGCGTTTCAAAAGCGAGGGGTGAGTGGATTGAGCCGTTGGTTGCAATTTGCAACCTCACCACTAGATGCTTCTGAAATTTACACACTGCACCTTTAAATGTAGTGCACTGAGGGGAAATATTCATTGAATTTAATACATTTTTTGGGATGGGCGGTTGCAATCGGTTTGTTTAAGCTACATTTAAACAAAAAAGATTAGTAACGTAAAATAAAATATAAAACTTTTGTTTGAATGTAGCTTAAATGGGTTGATTGCAACCACTTACCTTAAAAAACTGATTAAATTCAATGAATATTTTTTTTCAGTGTACTGACACTGTATACTGACACAAAATATCATAATCACGTATGAATTATGAACAGACTATTGGAAATATCAGTAAAACAACTTCAGCTAATATTATGCCGTGTTTGGACTAAAAATTGAATAAATATTACTCCTCTCTTTAGAAATTTGAAGTAAACATATAAACTCAATCAAAATTTCTCCAAACATGCACGCCTTTGAACCAAAAGCCCAGAGGGATATTATTTTGTAAAGAGCTTTCATGATGAGCATGCATTGCATTTTTCTCAATGAATGCGACTGAGGGTAGAGCCCTGCATTTCAGCCCAAGCCCGACCCGACCTTTTTACACCCCTCAGGTCGGGTTTCGGCCAATTTTAACCTCACAGCTGATACGCGGGCGGACCTTGAGCTTATTTAGGCTTCTCCGTCTTTTTATATTTTTCAATTTAATTAAAATAACATTTTGACAGACGATGATTGCAAAACAAACGTAGTAAGACTTTTAACCTATAGCACGAGTCCGCTATAAGCACAGCCAGCCACACATTTACAATGCAGCTGTTGCGTATTTAACAGCAGTACCGCAGCGCACCGGGAAAAAATATTAATGGAGGACTAAAACCTTGGATACTGCGCATAATCTATGCAAACAGCATCCAATACATAATCTATATATGCATAGCGAAGTTGTAAGCAGGTTGCATGTTTATTCGGTTTCATGTTTATTTCGTTTCGTTTTGTAGCTATAGCCCTTTTCATTTTTATATTTCTGCCCCCGTTGCAGCTGCGAGCAGCAGAGCAACCTGCCTCCGCTTTTAAAAAATAGTGTGTGTAGATAATAAACGTTTAAACTAACACTGTGATATGCTGAAAATATATATTTTATGTAGTTGTTATTATAGACAAGTGAAGTGTTGATTTGAGAGTTCAATTCATCAAACATGTCGTCAACTTGCTGTCGGCTGCTAACCGCTTGTTGGAACAAACAAAAATACTCTAAAATGTAAATAAAAAAAAGAAATATAACTATTTTGCCATTTAAAACAAATCTGAACTGCTTTAATTGCTGCAAGAGTAGTACAGCTGTATAAGGAATCTGTGCAAGGAGTTATTTTTTGCTATTTCTGCGGATTTCTTTTGCAAAATCTATGCGGAATTTTGCAGAATAATTAAACATGTTTTAAGCACATTAAGCACATTCATTTGAGAGAATGTGCGCTGTGAATATTACAAAACAATAAAATATTTTATAATTACATTTTATTAAAGGATTACCCTGAATTAAACTGGACCAACATGAACCAACAGATAATGAACAATGTGCTGTCACGACCATAGAGTTTTATATAAAATGCATATATTACTGTCTATAGTGTAACAATAAAAATAAAAGGCTTCTCATTATGAATGTAGCCTATATCAAGATAATTTCATCTGTTTAACAATTTATATTTATCTTGTAAACGGATTTGAAATAATAAATAATTGTCGCGTCACTTGCAATAGAGACGATAGAGATCTCATTATCTTCTCCGCAGTAAGTTTTATTTCAAATTCAAGTTTTACATATTAAATATTAAATAGTTTGTGCTTTCTCTCATAAAAACCTCACAGCAAACAGCACAGACTTCTAAACACACGCGATGCAGTGACTATATCTGCGGTCACAGATTCCTAATGGAGAGAATTAGGAATTCTATTTTCCTCTATAAGGCCTATATTTTCTTCTTTTATTTTCTGAGCACCGGACTTGTGCTGAGTCTGACCGGAAATTTTGAGCATACTGAACTTCAAATCAAATGAATAAAATTTTTTCTTTATTTTTAACAATTATTCCATAGGTTCCAGTTCTGGGCCCCCCTCTGGGCCCACCCCCACCCTGGGCCCGGGACAACAGACCCGTTTGTCCCCCCCTGTCGGCGGGCGTGATTACTATTACACTATTATATGATGCATTCCTTTGTCTATCATAATTAAAAAATTAAATAATTTTGGCGAAAGTGGCTGTTTTTAAGTTTATTGTTTACAGTTTTGCTTTAGCACACATTAATAGACAATTAATTAATTCATAAACATTAACAAAACATTCATAAAAATCTTTTTTATTCCGGTTATATATTTATTTTCCAACAATTCCGATTTTTCTGATGCATTTCCTTAATTAAATTCCATATGTTGGTTTTAATTTAGTATGGCAGACACAACGTTTTTTAAATAAACCGTTAAAAGGATTTGATGATCACTCTTGTGATTGTGCGTTATTTTGTGTTGTCAATGTCAACATTAGGGTTGGATTTCAGCTGTGCTGCAATGGAACATTCTATTAAGTTTTGCTTCTTGTATACTTTCTTTCTTTGGGAGCATCATCAGCACAGCAGCCATGAGTCGCATTGGAGTGATGTCAACTCCCCTTCGACTGATTGGCTAGAAGAGGAGCAGCTGTCAATCTAGAACTAGTTGACCAATGGCTATACTCTTTGCCAATGGTGACACTAAAGCACGCCCCTGATTTACATGAAACTATAACTGAAACTATAAAGTGCCGCAAGGATGACATCCAGGCGGGCCGTTAAAGATCACGACACGCACACATCTCCTGGAAATCCTGTATAATTCAACCAATCAAAGGACGACTTTGAAATCTGCTGAAGTGTTATCAGAAAGTGTCATATGCATGACATCTGAAGCTAAGACTAGGCTACGCAATTATTGGGAAAGGCAAGTGCAGAATGTGGAAAAACAGGATACGCATACAAAAAATATGAGTAGAAAATATCATAGAGAAGAAAAAAATGAATCATTTAAACAAAGAAAACATGGCCTTGTATATGATTTTGAGAACTTTGCATTTATGTTCGCAATATAATTTTAAATGTATTTAAAGTTCTGATCAGTGCTCATTATTTTCTGATGAGGCCGCAATAAATTTGGTGGGAAATTTAGCCTATAGCATTTATCAGAACTCTAAGCTTGTGCCATGCTGCTGCCTTGTCTTTTCATTTACCAAAGATGATCTGCGACAATCTGCTGATCTTTCTCATCAATACAGCTTCCTGCCAAGATTAACTATAGGGGTAGGCAACGTCGGTCCTGGAGTGCCGATGTCCTGCAGGTCACGTGACCAACCATCCCTGCCACAGCCAGCCTCCACTCAGCCACTGCCAGGTCACGTGACCTGACATATCAGCAAGTAAAATAAAATAAAATCAACAATTAAAACAAAAAAGTTTTGAGTAGACCACCAAATTGTTTTTATCCATTATGGTAGCCCTTGCTCACAAAAGGTTGGAGACCCTGCCTTGATTAGTTGTTCAGGTGTGCTTGATTAGAGCTGGAGCTAAACTTTGCAGGACATCGGCACTCCAGGACCGACATTGCCTACCCCTGAAGGAGCCTCACATCACAACCATAAATCATCAGGACACTTTCTTGTAATGGGCCAGACATGCAAATATCATACTTGGTCTTATTAACCGATGTTAAGTAACCAATGGTTTGTTTCAGGCTGTATTTCTGCTGTAGTACAAATACTGCCATAACTTTGTTTTATTATTTTCTCTATTTAAACTGTTACTTTCTTCCAATGCTGAACTGCATGTTTGTGTGTGTACTATGTTAGAATAGTATGTGTTTAGTCTAGTCAGTAAAGTCTGGTTCATATCACATGGAATGTAGTTTGTTGTTCATGCTCATATCTGAAGTCTCTAAAAAGATACTGCTCTTAAATTTTAGGATATTAATAATTTGGCCAAACGAGTTATATCCTACTTTAGACTACAGTCCAATCATTTCGTTTGATCCAGATATTTATAATTGATAATAATCAATGTGTAGTATTTCTAGATAACATACTACATTTGACAAGTATGATATAGGCCTAGATCAGGGTACCTATACAGTAGTATAAGTTTATGGAAAGTTAATTGTTGCATTGTGGGCTATACTTTAAATACTGGTACACTATATAGACAAAAGTAGTGGGACACCCCTTCAATCAAAGATGTTTTGGGTGGCACAGTTACTCAGTGTTGACTCACAGCAACAAGGTCCTCGGTTTGAGCCCCAGCTGGGTCAGGAAGTCTTTCTGTGTGGAGTTTGCATGTTCTCTCTGTGTTTCTTACTATTTATTTTTATTATGTGTCTTGTTTAAATGTGTTTTACTATCTTTTTGATTAGTATTTTGTGTGTTTATGTGTTTCTTTGGACTTGATTTAACTCTTAAAATGTTTATTCTGTATAGCACTTTGGTCAGTGTGGTGAAAACTTTTAAATGTGCTTCATTAATAAAAGAACTAGAACATGCCCCCCCAAATAATAAAAACGCCACATGTCCACCCTCCCCCAATATTTGACATGGCTCCAGACTGCACCTAAAATGCTCACATCAGCGACCAAAATAAGGAGCGGTGAATCAAACAATCAATTTTAACTTGATAATTTGTTATATAAGAGGTCATCGTACTTAAATGAACATCCTGCAAGTTTCAAAACTGAAAACGTCCTCTTTACTGAATATAACAGTTTGTGGCACCAAGCCAAGAAAATGGTTGGTTCAGGAATGTGCCGATATATGATGTCAGAGTAGAATAGAGGGTATGCATTGATGTCACTTTTCCATGTGACCACGCGAGAGCTCGCCTGGTTGAGTGGCAAAACGTGTAATAAAATGGCTGTTTTTCTTAGGGGCTGCTGCGAAAATGCCAGTTGAGCCTGAACCTTACATCACGAGGTATTTTTGGGACCCAACATCCAATAGGAAAATTCAACTACAGTAGCCACCGTTCAACCTGAAGAGGGCAGCACTTTTTACACCATATATTGTAGTATTGAAACACTTTATATCCAAATGTCAAAAAACTTACTAAAATCAATGAACAGCACTAATAAAGCATCATTCTTACAAATCATTAACTAAAAAAAGTTGGTTTAGGGTTTAGTTACTCTTTAAAGATTTCCAAATGTAACCAAAATGACTTTTAAATAAATTTTTACTGAGAGACTTATTTTGACACGGTGATCTGTAACTGAGAAACTTTTATTTTGACGTGGTGATCTGTTGTGAGTAACCATGGAAACGGAGTCTTTAGTTGTGGAAGAACCTGGGAACAACACAGACGCTGCAACTTAACTCGGCGGCTCGGAACATAATATTAGGAATGCGTGGTTAAAGTTTATTTTTTAAGCGGTTTCAGCTCGCGTGGGGAGTGTTTGTTTCCTTTGTGTACCGCGGATTCATTTTTAAAGAAGCCACAAGTCGACGCTGGATTTGCAGAGAGACTGTGATTAAAAGCACCGCTAATATTGGATCTGACAAAAATGACACAGCAGTATACACACAGTAAGTAAACATTTTACTTTATTTAAGATAACGTTACTGCGTTTCACTATTGCTATGTAAGAGATGTCATGTCCGCGCTTACTGTGTTGTATACGGTAATTTAGTCACGTCGAGTTTAAAGTTTTGTTTCTACTTATATGTATTGTCATTTATGTGTAACGTTATCATCTTTAGCACCCAGAATCTTTTGTGCCTCAAACATATGTGTTCGCTTGCTATTTTTACACATTAATCTTTTTAAAACATTTCCCCACATGTAATGAAGGGTAATGAAGCTATCATAGCTGTGGGGGTTTCAGTCCAGGTCTTCAATGCGGCCCGCCCCTTTAAACGAACAATTTCTCCAGAGAGACACTAATTCATCAAAATAGCCTATTACTTATTGCTTTTACATCATAAGTAGACCTCAGACAACAGTATAAAACAACAAAATCGACAAATTCATGGCCCCTTTGCGAGTGCTGTCTTTGTCAAGGTCAATTTACACGTTATGATTTTAATGTTTGTACGTTATGCTTTATGTGCGCGCAGCAGAAGTTTATCATCATTTCTTGCGTTAGCGTAATAAAATGAGACGCAGCACGTGTCTTAAACAATCATTTTTGTGAAGCACCAGCCCAGCGCTGATGAGACGTGATCTGCAAACATAAAAATAATTCCATTTGTGTACGTACGCTTTCAATTTCTTCAGCAGTATTTAACTCATCAGAAAAGTACTACCAATTTCTAAAACGGTAACTTAAAAAAAAATACATATTCAGAATATAAATCAGAAAATCAAGCTCATTATTACATTGAACGTAATATTATAACATAATAATGTTAAACAATTATATTTATAGTAAAAACGATCCCCAAAATAGCACCTATAATCCTTTCTAAGACTCAACTCATTATTTATTCAAAAACAACAGCCAATAGCAAGTCTCCAAGTGCACGCACCCTTTAGTATTTTTTATTTTGTTTTTAGTAGCTGCTCTGTTTATTAAAATTTGAATATCCAGTTTGTTTGTAATATGATATATGGTAGATATAAATTATATAAAATTGTTACAGTAAGCATACAGTATTGTAGGTATATTCGTTCATGCAGTCTTAAAAACAAATTTTGGCTGTTTGTCATCATCAGCTGAAAATCTTATGTATAACGTATATAAGTGGGGAGATGAAGCTCTTTTTACTCAGATACCCGCTGCCTTTGGTAAGTAAGTACACTTTAATATGCTACAGATGGACGTATATATTTTGCTGTCTTGTATATTTTGATAAATAACGCATAAATGTTTTGGTCCCCCCAAATGTTTAAGCTGTGGTTAGGCCTTAAGTACACAAACTTCGGTAATTTACTGAAGTGACAACCGAATTCTCCTTACTAATTAACTCTCGCAAAATGCAGATAAGTTATAGTAACCTTTACAGAAACTGGATAGTGTGTAACCGAACTGAAGAAATAGTTGTTGATTAATTTTGGTTTTACTACAGTTAAAAACATGGTTTCTTAGTAAAAATCACGATTACCACACTTTTACCACAAAAAAGACATGGTTTATTTTCGCAAGGGAAGTGTGCTTCATGGGCATTACCTCTCTTCTAAAAAAGCCTAAAAGGGGGAAAAGTCTTCTGCAAAATAACAGAGGCACGAGCGCTTACTAGTGTTGCCCGTTGCCAGATCTTGCACGAGAAAAAACATTAATCCCATTACAAACCAAAGTAAATTAAATTGCTTTACTCAAAGATCAAAATATTGAATAAAGAATCAATAATATAATCAGTGAAATAGTCAAATAACTAGACAAATAAATACCATGTGTAATTATTTTACAATAAATAAAACTGCATGCTACGCTATAGGATTCATTTTGACATACGCTGAGCCGCTTTAAACCAGATTTTTTTTCTTTTTCTTTTTTTTTCTCTCTCTCGCCATGAACCAGATGACATCACATTTATAATTGGTGATGTCATAGAGAACGCTGCTCTCATAAAGCGCTGTTTGCAGTGTGTTTGATTATTCTATACAGTGAGACTCAGAACAGTAAAGGTTGACAACACTCGGGAAGACACTGCAAGGGAGGTAGGAAAAGAAACCTAACCAAGCATTACAATACAAACTTGGCACAACAAAGTCTAAGTTTTACATTAAGATAAATTAAACACATACTGTACAGAACAGTCGGCAGAGGTTTGGTGTCGTTGTGTAATTCAGCCTGAAGGTGGCACTCTAATATTGTTTGGCAGGTTTTACAGTCATATATAGACAGTATTATTGTATTTGGATATTTTGTACATGTACATATGTAAGAGGCTGAGTTGGTTACACAGCTACTGAATTGATGTAACCAAAAGAACCTGTTACATATGTGTTACAGACTTAGAAAGTACTTAGTACTACATAATATATGTTACTAAGGTATGAAGCAGCCTCTAGCAAACACATGATAAATGTATAGATTCAGTGGCCTACTGTTGTAACTGTTACATGCTGTTAAGAGTAACAGGGTGATTCAGATTTTTATTATTTATTTTCTTATTTATTTTCTTAAAACAGTGCTACATCAGAAGAACAAAATCTTGTCTTAAAAGGCAAAAATCCAAAAAGCATGATTACATTTTTTTTATATATTGTAGTTGGTTAAAAGCACTTTTTATAATTTTGTGTGTGTTTTATATTTTGTCTCTCTGTCAAGATATGCTATACCTGTTCAAGAAAAGCTGCCTGCAAGGGAAAACATAAACAGATCAATCACCCACCAAGATCTGCATTATCAGGTATTGTGCTTGAATGTACTTACTTTGTATCTACACTGAAAAAAATGATTCATTGAATTTAATAAATTCTTTTTAGGTAAGTGGTTGCAATCAATTTATTTACGCTACATTTAAGCAAAAAATATTAGTAAAGTAAAATAAAATATAAAACTTTTGTTTAAATGTAGCTTAAATAAATTGATTGCAACCACTTACCTTAAAAAAATTGATTAAATTCAATGAATCATTTTTTTTTCAGTATACTTACCTTATCTATCTGTACCTTAGTTTATATAAACTCACTAGGACATAGCTTAAATACATGTATTGACTTCCTAATTACATCGGCATTACAGAATATTATATAGTGATAAGCTACGTAAAAAGTGTATCAGGGACAGGGTTGTACTGAATTTAAGTGTACTTCATGTGTATCTACATACCAACTGACTTTCTTACTTAGTATTTATGAATTGTTTATGAAAAAAGTAAACTTATTTAAATAATTTTAAATAATTATATTTATTGTTTTTTTTTATTGTTTTAAGCACTAATTTACTTAAAGTTTGTATTTTTTTTGTCTAAATATATATATATATATATATATGTATGTATGTATGTATGTATGTATGTATGTATGTATGTATGTATGTAGGTAGGTAGGTAGGTAGGTAGGTAGGTAGGTAGGTAGGTAGGTAGGTAGACAGACAGACAGACAGACAGACAGACAGACAGACAGACAGACAGACAGACAGACAGACAGACAGACAGACAGACAGACAGACAGACAGACAGACAGACAGACAGACAGACAGATAGATAGATAGATATTTTTACTGAAAACAAGACAAAAATACTAAATAAGAAAGTCATTTTTTGCAGTGAAGATTCATTTTTCATTTCAGTTAAAATATAAGTCAAAAGTCACACTGGTACCATTTTATCACACGTGTTCCAGATAAGCCAAACTAAATAACATTCAACATGAATAACATGCAGTATTCAAAACAAAGAATGCAAGCCTTTGCAATAATCTCAGTTTTGTTACTGAGAAGATTTCCAGCATAGACAATTTTTTACTGTGCCTTCATGCCTCTATGATTCTTGGTCAGGTGCTGTAGTTTTTTCTACTTGTCATTATTAAGTTGGGAACAAATGATGTTTTGTGGCACTGTACCATTTAAGCCCATCTGTAAATAGTTATGAAAATAATTGGCTCTACAAAGTAATATGATGTTTTTTTTTGAATATGTATAATTTTGTGTATAGTTTAATAAATCATGCATGTTACCTGCAACAAATCAATTACAACCAATAAACTATAGTGATTGTATACCAACTGTTGCTGCTGACCTAAGATCAGCAGGGAATCTCTATGGCTAATTTAAAAGACATGTATAGTTTGCTGATATGTTGAAGGCTACATTTTGTTGTAAATTGAGTCTTTTGGGGTATCTTAGGGCTAGAATTAGTCAAGGGAGTCTGAAAGTTTGATCAATTGTACATAAGGACATGTGCAATAAATGCATAGAGAGTTAAGTTTATTTATTATTAAAGTATTTGTCAGTTATTTTAGGGGAGATGTGAATAATTGCATTGCAGACTAGTTGTGTTTAAATCACACATCTACTTAAAATTAACCATAGTTTATTATAGTGAATGTGTAGTTGATTCTCTGTAAAGCACTTCCTGGCTGACACAAGCTCTCATTTAAGATTTAGAAGGGCCTGCACTGTCAGGAGTTTTATAATCTCTATATTTACAGATTATTATACTTTGTTTAAAAGGACCCAAAAAGAAATTTTAAAGACCAAAATCTTTTTCAGCGTTCAGGCCAGGATTTGCCAAGTCAACATAAAGCTTGTCTGCAAACTTTAGCATGTACTTAGAGATCATTATACTCTGTCCAAGAGGCACCCGGAAATTATACCTGAAGGCCTCGCGCTTTTAGAAATGAAACGCTGACACATTTGATGATAAGTTGGTGATAATAAATCAACACCATGACACAGGGCCTCGTTTCTTTCACAGGGAGCCAGGTTATGTGCCTGAGATGTTGCGCGGCGGAGGATCTGAAAACCCCCCGCAGGACTCCTCGTCACCTGCCAGGACCCAGCGATGACACGGAGACATTACGGCCCGCCGTGAGTAGTTCCACTTTTCTTTTTTTTTTACAATCTCAGAAACATACACAAATATACACAAATACAACATAACATGATAAGAAAGAAAAGAGAAAATAATGATACAAATAATACTGGTAAAGAGATTAGTTAAATCCATAATGTCATGAGTTGTAATGGTGATTATTATTAATTCAATTTCTTTGGTGAAGAGAAATAGATAATAACTATACTAAATAATGAAATAGTATTATACAGCATCAAGATGATTTCTAATAGAAGTTATATACTATTATTATTATTATTATACAGCGTATTTTTAGATATAATGAGCATTTAAAGGACAAGTTGGGTATTTTACACTTAAAGCCCTGTTTTCAGATTGTTTATGATGAAATAGAACGGTTTTGACTGAAATTTCGACATATGCGGCTGCCCCGAGAATTTTCAGGTGTTTGTTGTTTACCTCCCACCTCAATAATGTGTGTATAGGTGCACAGCAACAATCCTTCGTTTTATCGAGAAATAAATACTTTTAAATCCAAAAACACCGTTCTTGTAACTTAACAATACCTCTAAAGTGACTTTGATACCGCTTTTAGAAACTAGCCAAGGAACGCCCATCAAGCGAGTGCGTGTCACTCGGTGTCGCTCACTTTTGTGGCTAATGTGACTGTAGGGTAAGTGAGATCTGGATGGGGGACCCAAGGCAGGGAGTAGGGATGGGACGATTACCGGTTTCACGATTAACCATGATAAAATGTCCTGATGGTTAGTATTATCGTTTAAAATGTAATTATCATTACAACCTTGTTTGATTACCGTGATTTTGAAAACTCCCGGTAAATCCTTTCCAGTCAGAATCAGCTTGACGCACGCGCGCATGCAACATTGTTTTTTGCACAAGAAGGCGTGTCGGAAGGCAGTAACAGGTGCACTGTGTTTTAATGCGTTGCTTATGTGTGCATTTGATGTTTTTATTTAAGGTACTGTTCATTAAAACAGGTTCATACATCTCAGGGATCCATGTTAATGTTCATTTAATGCAGAGATGTCCAACACGACCAGTCGATCGCAAATGCAATGGCGGTAGATCACACATACAGTAAGTTAATAACTGTGTATGCTGCTCTACGCCTCCACAACCTTTACTTAAAACAAAGCGCCAAATTGTCATTATGCTCTTAGAAACAAGTCTTTTTGAGTTGCTGCGCATTTCTTCTCAAGTGTGTTTTTATCAATCTTATGCCTGCCGCTGCAGCTGAGTCGTCTAACTTCCGAAATTTGGATGCACATTCTTGTATGTGCGCGCGACCGACCGACCGTACGAGAGAGAGAGAGAAAGAGATGCATCTGATAGTGTTGTCATTTTCTAGTTTATTTCATTAAAACCGCATCTCCGCTATTCCGCTATAAGGAGTACTCGGCATGTAGTATGTACTCAATGATTTTTTTTAACTCCTCAAAAAGAATGGAGTAATGGTGACAGCCCTAAATTCGACGTAGACATAGTCCTCCTAGTCCTCCTAACACACATTTAAAGTGTTATTAAAAAAATGTAACGGTGTTTTGTTAAAAAATGTTTTTTAGCAGGTAGTTCTTGTCGGCTTTATCATTTTAAAAGTAGATTGCCACACAAAAAAGGCTGGACACCCCTGATTTAATGTTTATGCTTAAAAAAGTGCATATAGCTGCTAATTGGATTTGTTGTTTGCTGATTTTCAAAAATAAAACTTGCTAAAATGTTTTCAGTGTGTGTATCAGTTCTTTTTGAACATTTCCATCTCAATTTAAGAAAACCATGATAATACTGATAACCGTGATAACTTTGGTCACTATAATCATGATATGAAATTTGCTAACTGTCCCATCCCTAGCAGGGAGCAGTAAATAGTGTTCACGCAAACAGGGTGCATCGGTCAGGCTCACCGAAAATGACATTGCACCAGCAGCACCCAGAGTGTCCATGGATCATCCGTGATAATGCACTTATATGACAAATAAATATACAAGTATACATTTCCAATATCTATACTATAACCACTACTACCACCACTTACATCTATATTATTAATAGTCTACATTAAAGGGATAGTTCGGCCAAAAACGATATTAAACCCATGATTTACTCACCCCCAAGCTGTCCGAGTTGCATATGTCCATCGTTTTTCAGACAAACACATTTTCGGATATTTTAGAAAATATTTTAGATCTTTCTGTTGATTAAATGTAATGTTACGGGGTCCAGCAATAGTCCACGACCTTCAAGTCCAAAAAAAGTGCGTCCATCCTTCACAAATTAAATCCAAACGGCTCCAGGATGATAAACAAAGGTCTTCTGAGGGTAATCCGTGCGGTGTTGTTGTAGAAATATCCATATTTAAAATGTTATTAACGTTATTAACTACCTTCCGGTAGCGCCGCCATCTTAGAGTCATCCGCATTCAGGATGAGCGCTTACGCAGCATACAGCGGTTTCTCTGCTGCTGCTCTGTCCCCCGCCCTCCGAATTTGTCATACGTCATTAAGAAAAGTGCATACACTACGCTAATACTCTCTCCTGAGTCTAAGATGGCGGCGCTACCGGAAGGTAGTTACTAACGTTAATAACATTTTAAATATGGATATTTCTACAACAACACCGCACGGATTACCCTCAGAAGACCTTTATTTATCATCCTGGAGCCGTTTGGATTTGATTTGTGAAGGATGGACGCACTTTTTTTGGACTTGAGGGTCGTGGACTGTTGCTGGACCCCGTGGCATTGCATTTGATCAGCAGAAGGATCTGGAGTATTTTCTGGGATATCCGAAGATGTGTTTGTCTGAAAAACGATGGACATATGCAACTTGGGCAGCTTGGGGGTGAGTAAATAATGGGTTTAATATCGTTTTTGGCCGAACTATCCCTTTAATAATAGTATTTATAACTTAATAGTGGTAACAGTATGAAAAAAAAGATAATAATAATAATAGTAAATAAATAAAATAAAAACAGGAAAATAGGAAATTCTCATAGTCCGTTATCATATAATTATAATATAATTTTATAGTCCAGTACATATACATTCTAATTATGTATAATTCATTGATGAATCATAAAATCAAAACTTATTTTTCATTCTTCTATTGTAGAGGCAGTTTGTGTTTACATCCCTTGACTCAATTTAGGACATCAGCTCACCAACTAGATTAATTCAATATGAAATGCTAAAAACAGGGGACTGAATGTTGTATTAAATTTTAATAACTAGTTTTGTGTTTTTGATGTATGTTGTTCTTGAATGCTAAAAACAGGGGACTGAATGTTGTATTAAATTTTAATAACTAGTTTTGTGTTTTTGATGTATGTTGTTCTTGAATGCTATGTTCCCTTAATAAATCTAGCCATTGTGTAACTGATATTTGGGTTTTATTTTTCCAGTTTAGTAATATAGTTTTCTTGGCAACAGCTAGAGACATGAGTAAGGGTGCTGAATGTCTAAAAGATGGGTCCATTTAAGAGGTATCGCCCAAGAGGCATAGTACAGGGAGCATCGGGACAGGTGGACATAACCAAATTGCATGAAGGTAGGAGTCCTGTGTTTTTAGGTTGCAATTGGTACATTTGTCAGAAGTTCCCAGGCCCATTTTAAACATCTTGGGGGGGGGTGCAAAATCTTTGATTACAGTTGTAGTTTTAATATAATTTCTGATAGTTGTAGATAGTAATAGTATTGTTCTTTTACTAGATTACATTTCTGCATTAGTTGTTAAATGTGATGAATGTGTTACCTGGAAACAGGTGAATTAAATGTGTGATGCCTTTCACCTTCCATTTGGTATTTTTTAGCGGACTATGGTTGATAGTAATGTCCGTGTTATTTCATATAGGCGAGTTGATATGTGGAGTGAGCTCATGATTTATCAGGGTATTAGTTTGCCACCAAGCATTAAGAGTTGTTTTAATCATTATATTTGTAAATAGATTATGTTGTTTAATTTTTTGTGAATGATGGATGAGATCAGATATAATAATTTCTTTACATCCTGCTTGTTCTAACTCTAGCCACGATTTTGGGTAGTGTCATATCTTATCCATTTGCAGAGATATTGTAAATGAGATGCTAAGTAATAGTGTAAAAAATTTGGTGCTGCTATTTTTTTGTAGTTTTTGTAGACTTATTTTAGGTTTCTTGTTTTTCCAGTTAAATTTCCTTATTATTTGATTTAGTGATGTAAACCATATCTTAGTTGGCTGTACAGGTGTCATGGTGAATAAATAAAGGACTTTTGGTAGTATACACATTTTAACTGTTGCAATGCGACCTATAATGGAAAGTGGTAACTTCATCCATCTGGTCAGGTCATCTTCTATCATTTTTAATTGTGGAATAAAATTAAGGTTAAATAGATCTGACATGTTCTGGGATATCTTTATTCCTAAATATGTAATATTATTTATTGTAAATGGTGTACCCTGTATACTAGTGTCATGGGGATTCATATTTAGTGGTAAAATTTTGGATTTGGTCGAGTTTATGGAATAATCTGATATAATATAATATTTATTAATGAGTTTTATTGTTTCTGAGAGTGAGACTTGAGGATTTTGTTGGAAAAGGAATATGTCATTTGCATATAGTGAGATTTTATGATTACTGTTGTGTGATAGTACTCCATGGATTTTTTCATTTTGTCTTATTGCAACTGCAAGAGGTTCTATGAATAGGGGACAACCTTGGCGAGTCCCTCGCTGAAGCTAAAACAGAAACAGTGAAGATATTATACTGTTTGTTATGACAGAAGCTAGTGGTGTATTGTATAATGTTTTGATCCAATGGATGAAGGAGTCTTTTTTAGTGTTGTATGGAGAAAGTACCAATTAACTTTTTCAAATGCCTTTTCTGCATCCAGTGATTTAATTATTGTTTTTTTCCTGTTTTGATTACATATATTCATTATATTAAATAATCGTCTGGTATTATTAGATGAGTGACGTCCTTTAATGAAACCTGTTTGATCCAAATGTACGAGGGAGGAGATTACTGATTCCAAACGGGTTGCTAAGGCTTTGCTTATTATTTTAAAATCTGTATTAATAAGAGATAAAGGGCGATAACTAGTGCATAATGTTGGGTCTTTATTTGGTTTGAGTAGAATTGTAATTAATATGTGCTGGAATAGATGAAGTATTTTTAATTTCTGTTGTCATTTGCATGAATAATGGGGATATTGTTGTCCAGAAGTGTTTATAAAATTTAAGTGGATATCCATCTAAGCCTGCGACTTTATTATTTGAAAGTGAGTCTAAGTCCTGTTTATATTCAATTTCTGATATAGGTTTATCTTATGAATCTCTTTGGGTTACATTAGAGGTATGTTATTGAGAAATAAATTAGTTTTGGGATCTTCGTCGTCACTGTACAGCTGTTTATAAAATCTGCGAAAGGTGTCATTGATGTCTTGTGTGGTGTGTGGAGTGTCTTCCCTTCTGTGTTCTTAATTACAGGGATTTGTGTTTTTTCTCTAGATATTTACTTGATTTGTTATTATGTTTAATGTGAGTGTATTTTAGACATTGTTTTGAAATTCTGCAGTTGATTTGTTTTGATTTAAACCTTCATAACTTAAAAAATACAGCTAAGTAGCACCATAAAACAAAACAATAACATGATAACATTATAATAAACATGTTTTGACAAAAATGTAAAAAAATGGATTTATCTCGTTTTGCAAGAAACTCTTCATTTATAAAAAGAATGAACACCTCAATAAAGAATAAAATGCTAAAAACAAAATTAATTAATGAATATGATTGAGTGTCTACGACAGGGCTATTCAATTAGTTCTCTGGACTAGCATCTCAAATGAGGGTCCGGAGATATATCAGTGATGATGACTACATACTCCTTCATTTAAACATACTCATGTTGTATTTTCAAACGGTATACAACAAAATTAGTGCATTGTAAGATGTCCAAGTAGGCTTTTTTTACATCCAGACATCTTCGTATGTTGCATTTTAAAACTGAATGTGCCCGGTTTACACCGTTGTGCCCTGTCTGCCCTCAGGTTTAGGTCGCTCCAAGGTGCTGCCATTAGGTTCGCTTGTTTCCTAGCTCGGGATGCAGCGCCCTGGGCGGGACTAGCAGCTTGGCTGCCCCGGCTTCCTGCCGCCCGCTTGACGCGCACCCTGCGTGCGCAGACAGCTGTGGCCTGTACCGCACATGGATTGCGGTGCAGGGCGGGCGCGGGTGTCCCCAGGGTCTCATTTAAGAGTTAGAGCAGGGCCTGTACTTTCGAAACACAGAAGCGTCTAATGGCAAACACCTTGTTTTATAACATCGGCGTTAAACCATGTTCATGCTTCATGCGTTAAAAAGCTTGGTACTTAAACATGCTAACAGCTAAACTAAGCTTCTGTCAAACAGTTTTAACCATTCAGGTCAGGATTCGTCAAGCCAACGCAAAGTTTGTCTACAAACTTTAGCATGTAGTTAGAGGTCATTATACACTGTCCAAGAGGCACCCGGAAATATAACCCGAAGGCCTCACGCTTTTAGAAATGAAACGCTGACACGTTTGATGATAGGTTTGGTGGTTGGGCTATACATGTTTTTGAAATATCTCCCATCTCTGGACATACCGCAGCGTCATGGTGTTGATGTATTAAGTCGGGTGGTTGGGCCATGCATTTTTTTGAAATATTGCCCATCTCTGGACCTACCACTGCGTCATGGTGTTGATGCGTCAACACCGTGACGCAGCGCCTCGTTTCTTTCACAGGGAGCCGAGTTACGTGGCTGAGACGTTAAGCGGCGAAGGATCCGAAAACTCCCAGCGGGACTCCTCGCCCCCTGACAGGACCCAGCGATGACACTGAGAGCGTTACGGCCCGCCGTGAGTAGTAGTTCCACTTTTCATGCGTCGGCGTACAAGAGATGGGCGTAAATTCATGGAAATGTTATTGCCTGTTATTAAATGTCCTAAAACTGTTTCTGCAAGTCAAGCGCAAAGATGGTTATTTTCAGAATGTGCCCGGTTTACACCGCTGTGCCCTGTCCGCCCTCAGGTTTAGGTCGCTCCAAGGTGCTGCCATTAGGTTCGCTTGTTTCCTAGCTCGGGATGCAGCGCCCTGGGCGGGACTAGCGGCTTGGCTGCCCCGGCTTCATGCCGCCCGCTTGACGCGCACCCTGCGTGCGCAGACAGCTGTGGCCTGTACCGCACATGGATTGCGGTGCAGGGCGGGCGCGGGTCGCGGTTCACCCCAGGGTCTCATTTAAGAGTTAGAGCAGGGCCTGCACTGTAAGGTGGCGGGAGGGAAACAGGAAGGGCCCTGCTTTCGAAACACAGAAGCGTCTAATGGCAAACACCTTGTTTTATAAAATCGGCGTTAAACCATGTTCATGCTTCATGCGTTAAAAAGCTTGGTACTTAAACATGCTAACAGCTAAACTAAGCTTCTGTCAAACAGTTTTAAACGTTCAGGTCAGGATTCGTCAAGCCAACGCAAAGTTGGCCTACAAACTTTAGCATGTAGTTAGAGGTCATTATACACTGTCCAAGAGGCACCCGGAAATATAACCCGAAGGCCTCACGCTTTTAGAAATGAAACGCTGACACGTTTGATGATAGGTTTGGTGGTTGGGCTATACATGTTTTTGAAATATCTCCCATCTCTGGACATACCGCAGCGTCATGGTGTTGATGCATTAAGTCGGGTGGTTGGGCCATGCAATTTTTTGAAATATTGCCCATCTCTGGACCTACCACTGCGTCATGGTGTTGATGCGTCAACACCGTGACGCAGCGCCTCGTTTCTTTCACAGGGAGCCGAGTTACGTGGCTGAGACGTTAAGCGGCGAAGGATCCGAAAACTCCCAGCGGGACTCCTCGCCCACTGACAGGACCCAGCGATGACACTGAGAGCGTTACGGCCCGCCGTGAGTAGTAGTTCCACTTTTCATGCGTCGGCGTACAAGAGATGGGCGTAAATTCATGGAAATGTTATTGCCTGTTATTAAATGTCCTAAAACTGTTTCTGCAAGTCAAGCGCAAAGATGGTTATTTTCAGAATGTGCCCGGTTTACACCGCTGTGCCCTGTCCGCCCTCAGGTTTAGGTCGCTCCAAGGTGCTGCCATTAGGTTCGCTTGTTTCCTAGCTCGGGATGCAGCGCCCTGGGCGGGACTAGCGGCTTGGCTGCCCCGGCTTCATGCCGCCCGCTTGACGCGCACCCTGCGTGCGCAGACAGCTGTGGCCTGTACCGCACATGGATTGCGGTGCAGGGCGGGCGCGGGTCGCGGTTCACCCCAGGGTCTCATTTAAGAGTTAGAGCAGGGCCTGCACTGTAAGGTGGCGGGAGGGAAACAGGAAGGGCCCTGCTTTCGAAACACAGAAGCGTCTAATGGCAAACACCTTGTTTTATAACATCGGCGTTAAACCATGTTCATGCTTCATGCGTTAAAAAGCTTGGTACTTAAACATGCTAACAGCTAAACTAAGCTTCTGTCAAACAGTTTTAACCGTTCAGGTCAGGATTCGTCAAGCCAACGCAAAGTTTGTCTACAAACTTTAGCATGTAGTTAGAGGTCTTTATACACTGTCCAAGAGGCACCCGGAAATATAACCCGAAGGCCTCACGATTTTAGAAATGAAACGCTGACACGTTTGATGATAGGTTTGGTGGTTGGGCTATACATGTTTTTGAAATATCTCCCATCTCTGGACATACCGCAGCGTCATGGTATTGATGCATTAAGTCGGGTGGTTGGGCCATGCATTTTTTTGAAATATTGCCCATCTCTGGACCTACCACTGCGTCATGGTGTTGATGCGTCAACACCGTGACGCAGCGCCTCGTTTCTTTCACAGGGAGCCGAGTTACAAGGCTGAGACGTTAAGCGGCGAAGGATCCGAAAACTCCCAGCGGGACTCCTCGCCCCCTGACAGGACCCAGCGATGACACTGAGAGCGTTACGGCCCGCCGTGAGTAGTAGTTCCACTTTTCATGCGTCGGCGTACAAGAGATGGGCATAAATTCATGGAAATGTTATTGCCTGTTATTAAATGTCCTAAAACTGTTTCTGCAAGTGAAGCGCAAAGATGGTTATTTTCAGAATGTGCCCGGTTTACACCGCTGTGCCCTGTCCGCCCTCAGGTTTAGATCGCTCCAAGGTGCTGCCATTAGGTTCGCTTGTTTCCTAGCTCGGGATGCAGCGCCCTGGGCGGGACTAGCGGCTTGGCTGCCCCGGCTTCATGCCGCCCGCTTGACGCGCACCCTGCGTGCGCAGACAGCTGTGGCCTGTACCGCACATGGATTGCGGTGCAGGGCGGGCGCGGGTCGCGGTTCACCCCAGGGTCTCATTTAAGAGTTAGAGCAGGGCCTGCACTGTAAGGTGGCGGGAGGGAAACAGGAAGGGCCCTGCTTTCGAAACACAGAAGCGTCTAATGGCAAACACCTTGTTTTATAACATCGGCGTTAAACCATGTTCTACTTCATGCGTTAAAAAGCTTGGTAGTTAAACATGCTAACAGCTAAACTAAGCTTCTGTCAAACAGTTTTAACCATTCAGGTCAGGATTCATCAAGCCAACGCAAAGTTTGTCTACAAACTTTAGCATGTAGTTAGAGGTCTTTATACACTGTCCAAGAGGCACCCGGAAATATAACCCGAAGGCCTCACGATTTTAGAAATGAAACGCTGACACGTTTGATGATAGGTTTGGTGGTTGGGCTATACATGTTTTTGAAATATCTCCCATCTCTGGACATACCGCAGCGTCATGGTGTTGATGCATTAAGTCGGGTGGTTGGGCCATGCATTTTTTTGAAATATTGCCCATCTCTGGACCTACCACTGCGTCATGGTGTTGATGCGTCAACACCGTGACGCAGCGCCTCGTTTCTTTCACAGGGAGCCGAGTTACGTGGCTGAGACGTTAAGCGGCGAAGGATCCGAAAACTCCCAGCGGGACTCCTCGCCCCCTGACAGGACCCAGCGATGACACTGAGAGCGTTACGGCCCGCCGTGAGTAGTAGTTCCACTTTTCATGCGTCGGCGTACAAGAGATGGGCGTAAATTCATGGAAATGTTATTGCCTGTTATTAAATGTCCTAAAACTGTTTCTGCAAGTCAAGCGCAAAGATGGTTATTTTCAGAATGTGCCCGGTTTACACCGCTGTGCCCTGTCCGCCCTCAGGTTTAGGTCGCTCCAAGGTGCTGCCATTAGGTTCGCTTGTTTCCTAGCTCGGGATGCAGCGCCCTGGGCGGGACTAGCGGCTTGGCTGCCCCGGCTTCATGCCGCCCGCTTGACGCGCACCCTGCGTGCGCAGACAGCTGTGGCCTGTACCGCACATGGATTGCGGTGCAGGGCGGGCGCGGGTCGCGGTTCACCCCAGGGTCTCATTTAAGAGTTAGAGCAGGGCCTGCACTGTAAGGTGGCGGGAGGGAAACAGGAAGGGCCCTGCTTTCGAAACACAGAAGCGTCTAATGGCAAACACCTTGTTTTATAACATCGGCGTTAAACCATGTTCATGCTTCATGCGTTAAAAAGCTTGGTACTTAAACATGCTAACAGCTAAACTAAGCTTCTGTCAAACAGTTTTAACCGTTCAGGTCAGGATTCGTCAAGCCAACGCAAAGTTTGTCTACAAACTTTAGCATGTAGTTAGAGGTCTTTATACACTGTCCAAGAGGCACCCGGAAATATAACCCGAAGGCCTCACGCTTTTAGAAATGAAACGCTGACACATTTGATGATAGGTTTGGTGGTTGGGCTATACATGTTTTTGAAATATCTCCCATCTCTGGACATACCGCAGTGTCATGGTGTTGATGTATTAAGTCGGGTGGTTGGGCCATGCATTTTTTTGAAATATTGCCCATCTCTGGACCTACCACTGCGTCATGGTGTTGATGCGTCAACACCGTGACGCAGCGCCTCGTTTCTTTCACAGGGAGCCGAGTTACGTGGCTGAGACGTTAAGCGGCGAAGGATCCGAAAACTCCCAGCGGGACTCCTCGCCCCCTGACAGGACCCAGCGATGACACTGAGAGCGTTACGGCCCGCCGTGAGTAGTAGTTCCACTTTTCATGCGTCGGCGTACAAGAGATGGGCGTAAATTCATGGAAATGTTATTGCCTGTTATTAAATGTCCTAAAACTGTTTCTGCAAGTCAAGCGCAAAGATGGTTATTTTCAGAATGTGCCCGGTTTACACCGCTGTGCCCTGTCCGCCCTCAGGTTTAGGTCGCTCCAAGGTGCTGCCATTAGGTTCGCTTGTTTCCTAGCTCGGGATGCAGCGCCCTGGGCGGGACTAGCGGCTTGGCTGCCCCGGCTTCATGCCGCCCGCTTGACGCGCACCCTACGTGCGCAGACAGCTGTGGCCTGTACCGCACATGGATTGCGGTGCAGGGCGGGCGCGGGTCGCGGTTCACCCCAGGGTCTCATTTAAGAGTTAGAGCAGGGCCTGCACTGTAAGGTGGCGGGAGGGAAACAGGAAGGGCCCTGCTTTCGAAACACAGAAGCGTCTAATGGCAAACACCTTGTTTTATAACATCGGCGTTAAACCATGTTCATGCTTCATGCGTTAAAAAGCTTGGTACTTAAACATGCTAACAGCTAAACTAAGCTTCTGTCAAACAGTTTTAACCGTTCAGGTCAGGATTCGTCAAGCCAACGCAAAGTTTGTCTACAAACTTTAGCATGTAGTTAGAGGTCTTTATACACTGTCCAAGAGGCACCCGGAAATATAACCCGAAGACCTCACGCTTTTAGAAATGAAACGCTGACACATTTGATGATAGGTTTGGTGGTTGGGCTATACATGTTTTTGAAATATCTCCCATCTCTGGACATACCGCAGCGTCATGGTGTTGATGTATTAAGTCGGGTGGTTGGGCCATGCATTTTTTTGAAATATTGCCCATCTCTGGACCTACCACTGCGTTATGGTGTTGATGCGTCAACACCGTGACGCAGCGCCTCGTTTCTTTCACAGGGAGCCGAGTTACGTGGCTGAGACGTTAAGCGGCGAAGGATCCGAAAACTCCCAGCGGGACTCCTCGCCCCCTGACAGGACCCAGCGATGACACTGAGAGCGTTACGGCCCGCCGTGAGTAGTAGTTCCACTTTTCATGCGTCGGCGTACAAGAGATGGGCGTAAATTCATGGAAATGTTATTGCCTGTTATTAAATGTCCTAAAACTGTTTCTGCAAGTCAAGCGCAAAGATGGTTATTTTCAGAATGTGCCCGGTTTACACCGCTGTGCCCTGTCCGCCCTCAGGTTTAGGTCGCTCCAAGGTGCTGCCATTAGGTTCGCTTGTTTCCTAGCTCGGGATGCAGCGCCCTGGGCGGGACTAGCGGCTTGGCTGCCCCGGCTTCATGCCGCCCGCTTGACGCGCACCCTGCGTGCGCAGACAGCTGTGGCCTGTACCGCACATGGATTGCGGTGCAGGGCGGGCGCGGGTCGCGGTTCACCCCAGGGTCTCATTTAAGAGTTAGAGCAGGGCCTGCACTGTAAGGTGGCGGGAGGGAAACAGGAAGGGCCCTGCTTTCGAAACACAGAAGCGTCTAATGGCAAACACCTTGTTTTATAACATCGGCGTTAAACCATGTTCATGCTTCATGCGTTAAAAAGCTTGGTACTTAAACATGCTAACAGCTAAACTAAGCTTCTGTCAAACAGTTTTAACCGTTCAGGTCAGGATTCGTCAAGCCAACGCAAAGTTGGCCTACAAACTTTAGCATGTAGTTAGAGGTCATTATACACTGTCCAAGAGCCACCCGGAAATATAACCCGAAGGCCTCACGCTTTTAGAAATGAAACGCTGACACGTTTGATGATAGGTTTGGTGGTTGGGCTATACATGTTTTTGAAATATCTCCCATCTCTGGACATACCGCAGCGTCATGGTGTTGATGCATTAAGTCGGGTGGTTGGGCCATGCATTTTTTTGAAATATTGCCCATCTCTGGACCTACCACTGCGTCATGGTGTTGATGCGTCAACACCGTGACGCAGCGCCTCGTTTCTTTCACAGGGAGCCGAGTTACGTGGCTGAGACGTTAAGCGGCGAAGGATCCGAAAACTCCCAGCGGGACTCCTCGCCCCCTGACAGGACCCAGCGATGACACTGAGAGCGTTACGGCCCGCCGTGAGTAGTAGTTCCACTTTTCATGCGTCGGCGTACAAGAGATGGGCGTAAATTCATGGAAATGTTATTGCCTGTTATTAAATGTCCTAAAACTGTTTCTGCAAGTCAAGCGCAAAGATGGTTATTTTCAGAATGTGCCCGGTTTACACCGCTGTGCCCTGTCCGCCCTCAGGTTTAGGTCGCTCCAAGGTGCTGCCATTAGGTTCGCTTGTTTCCTAGCTCGGGATGCAGCGCCCTGGGCGGGACTAGCGGCTTGGCTGACCCGGCTTCATGCCGCCCGCTTGACGCGCACCCTGCGTGCGCAGACAGCTGTGGCCTGTACCGCACATGGATTGCGGTGCAGGGCGGGCGCGGGTCGCGGTTCACCCCAGGGTCTCATTTAAGAGTTAGAGCAGGGCCTGCACTGTAAGGTGGCGGGAGGGAAACAGGAAGGGCCCTGCTTTCGAAACACAGAAGCGTCTAATGGCAAAAACCTTGTTTTATAACATCGGCGTTAAACCATGTTCATGCTTCATGCGTTAAAAAGCTTGGTACTTAAACATGCTAACAGCTAAACTAAGCTTCTGTCAAACAGTTTTAACCGTTCAGGTCAGGATTCGTCAAGCCAACGCAAAGTTGGCCTACAAACTTTAGCATGTAGTTAGAGGTCATTATACACTGTCCAAGAGGCACCCGGAAATATAACCCGAAGGCCTCACGCTTTTAGAAATGAAACACTGACACGTTTGATGATAGGTTTGGTGGTTGGGCTATACATGTTTTTGAAATATCTCCCATCTCTGGACATACCGCAGCGTCATGGTGTTGATGCATTAAGTCGGGTGGTTGGGCCATGCATTTTTTTGAAATATTGCCCATCTCTGGACCTACCACTGCGTCATGGTGTTTATGCGTCAACACCGTGACGCAGCGCCTCGTTTCTTTCACAGGGAGCCGAGTTACGTGGCTGAGACGTTAAGCGGCGAAGGATCCGAAAACTCCCAGCGGGACTCCTCGCCCCCTGACAGGACCCAGCGATGACACTGAGAGCGTTACGGCCCGCCGTGAGTAGTAGTTCCACTTTTCATGCGTCGGCGTACAAGAGATGGGCGTAAATTCATGGAAATGTTATTGCCTGTTATTAAATGTCCTAAAACTGTTTCTGCAAGTCAAGCGCAAAGATGGTTATTTTCAGAATGTGCCCGGTTTACACCGCTGTGCCCTGTCCGCCCTCAGGTTTAGGTCGCTCCAAGGTGCTGCCATTAGGTTCGCTTGTTTCCTAGCTCGGGATGCAGCGCCCTGGGCGGGACTAGCGGCTTGGCTGCCCCGGCTTCATGCCGCCCGCTTGACGCGCACCCTGCGTGCGCAGACAGCTGTGGCCTGTACCGCACATGGATTGCGGTGCAGGGCGGGCGCGGGTCGCGGTTCACCCCAGGGTCTCATTTAAGAGTTAGAGCAGGGCCTGCACTGTAAGGTGGCGGGAGGGAAACAGGAAGGGCCCTGCTTTCGAAACACAGAAGCGTCTAATGGCAAACACCTTGTTTTATAACATCGGCGTTAAACTATGTTCATGCTTCATGCGTTAAAAAGCTTGGTACTTAAACATGCTAACAGCTAAACTAAGCTTCTGTCAAACAGTTTTAACCGTTCAGGTCAGGATTCGTCAAGCCAACGCAAAGTTTGTCTACAAACTTTAGCATGTAGTTAGAGGTCTTTATACACTGTCCAAGAGGCACCCGGAAATATAACCCGAAGGCCTCACGCTTTTAGAAATGAAACGCTGACACATTTGATGATAGGTTTGGTGGTTGGGCTATACATGTTTTTGAAATATCTCCCATCTCTGGACATACCGCAGCGTCATGGTGTTGATGTATTAAGTCGGGTGGTTGGGCCATGCATTTTTTTGAAATATTGCCCATCTCTGGACCTACCACTGCGTCATGGTGTTGATGCGTCAACACCGTGACGCAGCGCCTCGTTTCTTTCACAGGGAGCCGAGTTACGTGGCTGAGACGTTAAGCGGCGAAGGATCCGAAAACTCCCAGCGGGACTCCTCGCCCCCTGACAGGACCCAGCGATGACACTGAGAGCGTTACGGCCCGCCGTGAGTAGTAGTTCCACTTTTCATGCGTCGGCGTACAAGAGATGGGCGTAAATTCATGGAAATGTTATTGCCTGTTATTAAATGTCCTAAAACTGTTTCTGCAAGTCAAGCGCAAAGATGGTTATTTTCAGAATGTGCCCGGTTTACACCGCTGTGCCCTGTCCGCCCTCAGGTTTAGGTCGCTCCAAGGTGCTGCCATTAGGTTCGCTTGTTTCCTAGCTCGGGATGCAGCGCCCTGGGCGGGACTAGCGGCTTGGCTGCCCCGGCTTCATGCCGCCCGCTTGACGCGCACCCTGCGTGCGCAGACAGCTGTGGCCTGTACCGCACATGGATTGCGGTGCAGGGCGGGCGCGGGTCGCGGTTCACCCCAGGGTCTCATTTAAGAGTTAGAGCAGGGCCTGCACTGTAAGGTGGCGGGAGGGAAACAGGAAGGGCCCTGCTTTCGAAACACAGAAGCGTCTAATGGCAAACACCTTGTTTTATAACATCGGCGTTAAACTATGTTCATGCTTCATGCGTTAAAAAGCTTGGTACTTAAACATGCTAACAGCTAAACTAAGCTTCTGTCAAACAGTTTTAACCGTTCAGGTCAGGATTCGTCAAGCCAACGCAAAGTTTGTCTACAAACTTTAGCATGTAGTTAGAGGTCTTTATACACTGTCCAAGAGGCACCCGGAAATATAACCCGAAGGCCTCACGCTTTTAGAAATGAAACGCTGACACATTTGATGATAGGTTTGGTGGTTGGGCTATACATGTTTTTGAAATATCTCCCATCTCTGGACATACCGCAGCGTCATGGTGTTGATGTATTAAGTCGGGTGGTTGGGCCATGCATTTTTTTGAAATATTGCCCATCTCTGGACCTACCACTGCGTCATGGTGTTGATGCGTCAACACCGTGACGCAGCGCCTCGTTTCTTTCACAGGGAGCCGAGTTACGTGGCTGAGACGTTAAGCGGCGAAGGATCCGAAAACTCCCAGCGGGACTCCTCGCCCCCTGACAGGACCCAGCGATGACACTGAGAGCGTTACGGCCCGCCGTGAGTAGTAGTTCCACTTTTCATGCGTCGGCGTACAAGAGATGGGCGTAAATTCATGGAAATGTTATTGCCTGTTATTAAATGTCCTAAAACTGTTTCTGCAAGTCAAGCGCAAAGATGGTTATTTTCAGAATGTGCCCGGTTTACACCGCTGTGCCCTGTCCGCCCTCAGGTTTAGGTCGCTCCAAGGTGCTGCCATTAGGTTCGCTTGTTTCCTAGCTCGGGATGCAGCGCCCTGGGCGGGACTAGCGGCTTGGCTGCCCCGGCTTCATGCCGCCCGCTTGACGCGCACCCTGCGTGCGCAGACAGCTGTGGCCTGTACCGCACATGGATTGCGGTGCAGGGCGGGCGCGGGTCGCGGTTCACCCCAGGGTCTCATTTAAGAGTTAGAGCAGGGCCTGCACTGTAAGGTGGCGGGAGGGAAACAGGAAGGGCCCTGCTTTCGAAACACAGAAGCGTCTAATGGCAAACACCTTGTTTTATAACATCGGCGTTAAACCATGTTCATGCTTCATGCGTTAAAAAGCTTGGTACTTAAACATGCTAACAGCTAAACTAAGCTTCTGTCAAACAGTTTTAACCGTTCAGGTCAGGATTCGTCAAGCCAACGCAAAGTTGGCCTACAAACTTTAGCATGTAGTTAGAGGTCATTATACACTGTCCAAGAGGCACCCGGAAATATAACCCGAAGGCCTCACGCTTTTAGAAATGAAACGCTGACACGTTTGATGATAGGTTTGGTGGTTGGGCTATACATGTTTTTGAAATATCTCCCATCTCTGGACATACCGCAGCGTCATGGTGTTGATGCATTAAGTCGGGTGGTTGGGCCATGCATTTTTTTGAAATATTGCCCATCTCTGGACCTACCACTGCGTCATGGTGTTGATGCGTCAACACCGTGACGCAGCGCCTCGTTTCTTTCACAGGGAGCCGAGTTACGTGGCTGAGACGTTAAGCGGCGAAGGATCCGAAAACTCCCAGCGGGACTCCTCGCCCCCTGACAGGACCCAGCGATGACACTGAGAGCGTTACGGCCCGCCGTGAGTAGTAGTTCCACTTTTCATGCGTCGGCGTACAAGAGATGGGCGTAAATTCATGGAAATGTTATTGCCTGTTATTAAATGTCCTAAAACTGTTTCTGCAAGTCAAGCGCAAAGATGGTTATTTTCAGAATGTGCCCGGTTTACACCGCTGTGCCCTGTCCGCCCTCAGGTTTAGGTCGCTCCAAGGTGCTGCCATTAGGTTCGCTTGTTTCCTAGCTCGGGATGCAGCGCCCTGGGCGGGACTAGCGGCTTGGCTGCCCCGGCTTCATGCCGCCCGCTTGACGCGCACCCTGCGTGCGCAGACAGCTGTGGCCTGTACCGCACATGGATTGCGGTGCAGGGCGGGTGCGGGTCGCGGTTCACCCCAGGGTCTCATTTAAGAGTTAGAGCAGGGCCTGCACTGTAAGGTGGCGGGAGGGAAACAGGAAGGGCCCTGCTTTCGAAACACAGAAGCGTCTAATGGCAAACACCTTGTTTTATAACATCGGCGTTAAACCATGTTCATGCTTCATGCGTTAAAAAGCTTGGTACTTAAACATGCTAACAGCTAAACTAAGCTTCTGTCAAACAGTTTTAACCGTTCAGGTCAGGATTCGTCAAGCCAACGCAAAGTTTGTCTACAAACTTTAGCATGTAGTTAGAGGTCTTTATAAAACGGTTAGTTCCAATCCTTGATTCTGATTGGTCAATAGGTGTGCTTTATTCACGATAAAACACTGCTATGACCGCTTCACCCAACGGTTCTATTTAATATCACTGCGCCCTTAGCAACACCCTTAGCAACACATAAACATATAATGAGACAAAGTCTGAGAACAGTTTGTTGTTTTTATTGAGCTTTCATGTTGTTGTTCGCAGTCAGGGACTATTTTTTCTAGCGGAAGGAATGCTTTTATTGATTTAACTTCATGAAAGTTGCACTAATTTTTTTTTACTTTAACATTGTGTGGTAACCGTTTTATAAAAGCAATAAGGTACTCGAGGCAAGTGCTGTATCGTGAATAAGTAAAGGCCGAAGGGGTTGCAGGCACTCCGCTTCGCGTCGTGCCTAACAACGCCCTTCAGCCGTTACTTATTCACGATATAGCACAGCCTCTCGTACCTTATTGCTTACTTATACACTGTCCAAGAGGCACCCGGAAATATAACCCGAAGGCCTCACGCTTTTAGAAATGAAACGCTGACACGTTTGATGATAGGTTTGGTGGTTGGGCTATACATGTTTTTGAAATATCTCCCATCTCTGGACATTACGCAGCGTCATGGTGTTGATGCATTAAGTCGGGTGGTTGGGCCATGCATTTTTTTGAAATATTGCCCATCTCTGGACCTACCACTGCATCATGGTGTTGATGCGTCAACACCGTGACGCAGCGCCTCGTTTCTTTCACAGGGAGCCGAGTTACGTGGCTGAGACGTTAAGCGGCGAAGGATCCGAAAACTCCCAGCGGGACTCCTCGCCCCCTGACAGGACCCAGCGATGACACTTGAGAACGTTACGGCCCGCCGTGAGTAGTAGTTCCACTTTTCATGCGTCGGCGTACAAGAGATGGGCGTAAATTCATGGAAATGTTATTGCCTGTTATTAAATGTCCTAAAACTGTTTCTGCAAGTCAAGCGCAAAGATGGTTATTTTCAGAATGTGCCCGGTTTACACCGCTGTGCCCTGTCCGCCCTCAGGTTTAGGTCGCTCCAAGGTGCTGCCATTAGGTTCGCTTGTTTCCTAGCTCGGGATGCAGCGCCCTGGGCGGGACTAGCGGCTTGGCTGCCCCGGCTTCATGCCGCCCGCTTGACGCGCACCCTGCGTGCGCAGACAGCTGTGGCCTGTACCGCACATGGATTGCGGTGCAGGGCGGGCGCGGGTCGCGGTTCACCCCAGGGTCTCATTTAAGAGTTAGAGCAGGGCCTGCACTGTAAGGTGGCGGGAGGGAAACAGGAAGGGCCCTGCTTTCGAAACACAGAAGCGTCTAATGGCAAACACCTTGTTTTATAACATCGGCGTTAAACCATGTTCATGCTTCATGCGTTAAAAAGCTTGGTACTTAAACATGCTAACAGCTAAACTAATCTTCTGTCAAACAGTTTTAACCGTTCAGGTCAGGATTCATCAAGCCAACGCAAAGTTTGTCTACAAACTTTAGCATGTAGTTAGAGGTCTTTATACACTGTCCAAGAGGCACCCGGAAATATAACCCGAAGGCCTCACGCTTTTAGAAATGAAACGCTGACACGTTTGATGATAGGTTTGGTGGTTGGGCTATACATGTTTTTGAAATATCTCCCATCTCTGGACATACCGCAGCGTCATGGTGTTGATGCATTAAGTCGGGTGGTTGGGCCATGCATTTTTTTGAAATATTGCCCATCTCTGGACCTACCACTGCGTCATGGTGTTGATGCGTCAACACCGTGACGCAGCGCCTCGTTTCTTTCACAGGGAGCCGAGTTACGTGGCTGAGACGTTAAGCGGCGAAGGATCCGAAAACTCCCAGCGGGACTCCTCGCCCCCTGACAGGACCCAGCGATGACACTGAGAGCGTTACGGCCCGCCGTGAGTAGTAGTTCCACTTTTCATGCGTCGGCGTACAAGAGATGGGCGTAAATTCATGGAAATGTTATTGCCTGTTATTAAATGTCCTAAAACTGTTTCTGCAAGTCAAGCGCAAAGATGGTTATTTTCAGAATGTGCCCGGTTTACACCGCTGTGCCCTGTCCGCCCTCAGGTTTAGGTCGCTCCAAGGTGCTGCCATTAGGTTCGCTTGTTTCCTAGCTCGGGATGCAGCGCCCTGGGCGGGACTAGCGGCTTGGCTGCCCCGGCTTCATGCCGCCCGCTTGACGCGCACCCTGCGTGCGCAGACAGCTGTGGCCTGTACCGCACATGGATTGCGGTGCAGGGCGGGCGCGGGTCGCGGTTCACCCCAGGGTCTCATTTAAGAGTTAGAGCAGGGCCTGCACTGTAAGGTGGCGGGAGGGAAACAGGAAGGGCCCTGCTTTCGAAACACAGAAGCGTCTAATGGCAAACACCTTGTTTTATAACATCGGCGTTAAACCATGTTCATGCTTCATGCGTTAAAAAGCTTGGTACTTAAACATGCTAACAGCTAAACTAATCTTCTGTCAAACAGTTTTAACCGTTCAGGTCAGGATTCATCAAGCCAACGCAAAGTTTGTCTACAAACTTTAGCATGTAGTTAGAGGTCTTTATACACTGTCCAAGAGGCACCCGGAAATATAACCCGAAGGCCTCACGCTTTTAGAAATGAAACGCTGACACGTTTGATGATAGGTTTGGTGGTTGGGCTATACATGTTTTTGAAATATCTCCCATCTCTGGACATACCGCAGCGTCATGGTGTTGATGCATTAAGTCGGGTGGTTGGGCCATGCATTTTTTTGAAATATTGCCCATCTCTGGACCTACCACTGCGTCATGGTGTTGATGCGTCAACACCGTGACGCAGCGCCTCGTTTCTTTCACAGGGAGCCGAGTTACGTGGCTGAGACGTTAAGCGGCGAAGGATCCGAAAACTCCCAGCGGGACTCCTCGCCCCCTGACAGGACCCAGCGATGACACTGAGAGCGTTACGGCCCGCCGTGAGTAGTAGTTCCACTTTTCATGCGTCGGCGTACAAGAGATGGGCGTAAATTCATGGAAATGTTATTGCCTGTTATTAAATGTCCTAAAACTGTTTCTGCAAGTCAAGCGCAAAGATGGTTATTTTCAGAATGTGCCCGGTTTACACCGCTGTGCCCTGTCCGCCCTCAGGTTTAGGTCGCTCCAAGGTGCTGCCATTAGGTTCGCTTGTTTCCTAGCTCGGGATGCAGCGCCCTGGGCGGGACTAGCGGCTTGGCTGCCCCGGCTTCATGCCGCCCGCTTGACGCGCACCCTGCGTGCGCAGACAGCTGTGGCCTGTACCGCACATGGATTGCGGTGCAGGGCGGGCGCGGGTCGCGGTTCACCCCAGGGTCTCATTTAAGAGTTAGAGCAGGGCCTGCACTGTAAGGTGGCGGGAGGGAAACAGGAAGGGCCCTGCTTTCGAAACACAGAAGCGTCTAATGGCAAACACCTTGTTTTATAACATCGGCGTTAAACCATGTTCATGCTTCATGCGTTAAAAAGCTTGGTACTTAAACATGCTAACAGCTAAACTAAGCTTCTGTCAAACAGTTTTAACCGTTCAGGTCAGGATTCGTCAAGCCAACGCAAAGTTGGCCTACAAACTTTAGCATGTAGTTAGAGGTCATTATACACTGTCCAAGAGGCACCCGGAAATATAACCCAAAGGCCTCACGCTTTTAGAAATGAAACGCTGACACGTTTGATGATAGGTTTGGTGGTTGGGCTATACATGTTTTTGAAATATCTCCCATCTCTGGACATACCGCAGCGTCATGGTGTTGATGCATTAAGTCGGGTGGTTGGGCCATGCATTTTTTTGAAATATTGCCCATCTCTGGACCTACCACTGCGTCATGGTGTTGATGCGTCAACACCGTGACGCAGCGCCTCGTTTCTTTCACAGGGAGCCGAGTTACGTGGCTGAGACGTTAAGCGGCGAAGGATCCGAAAACTCCCAGCGGGACTCCTCGCCCCCTGACAGGACCCAGCGATGACACTGAGAGCGTTACGGCCCGCCGTGAGTAGTAGTTCCACTTTTCATGCGTCGGCGTACAAGAGATGGGCGTAAATTCATGGAAATGTTATTGCCTGTTATTAAATGTCCTAAAACTGTTTCTGCAAGTCAAGCGCAAAGATGGTTATTTTCAGAATGTGCCCGGTTTACACCGCTGTGCCCTGTCCGCCCTCAGGTTTAGGTCGCTCCAAGGTGCTGCCATTAGGTTCGCTTGTTTCCTAGCTCGGGATGCAGCGCCCTGGGCGGGACTAGCGGCTTGGCTGCCCCGGCTTCATGCCGCCCGCTTGACGCGCACCCTGCGTGCGCAGACAGCTGTGGCCTGTACCGCACATGGATTGCGGTGCAGGGCGGGTGCGGGTCGCGGTTCACCCCAGGGTCTCATTTAAGAGTTAGAGCAGGGCCTGCACTGTAAGGTGGCGGGAGGGAAACAGGAAGGGCCCTGCTTTCGAAACACAGAAGCGTCTAATGGCAAACACCTTGTTTTATAACATCGGCGTTAAACCATGTTCATGCTTCATGCGTTAAAAAGCTTGGTACTTAAACATGCTAACAGCTAAACTAAGCTTCTGTCAAACAGTTTTAACCGTTCAGGTCAGGATTCGTCAAGCCAACGCAAAGTTTGTCTACAAACTTTAGCATGTAGTTAGAGGTCTTTATAAAACGGTTAGTTCCAATCCTTGATTCTGATTGGTCAATAGGTGTGCTTTATTCACGATAAAACACTGCTATGACCGCTTCACCCAACGGTTCTATTTAATATCACTGCGCCCTTAGCAACACCCTTAGCAACACATAAACATATAATGAGACAAAGTCTGAGAACAGTTTGTTGTTTTTATTGAGCTTTCATGTTGTTGTTCGCAGTCAGGGACTATTTTTTCTAGCGGAAGGAATGCTTTTATTGATTTAACTTCATGAAAGTTGCACTAATTTTTTTTTACTTTAACATTGTGTGGTAACCGTTTTATAAAAGCAATAAGGCACTCGAGGCAAGTGCTGCATCGTGAATAAGCAAAGGCTGAAGGGGTTGCAGGCACTCCGCTTCGCGTCGTGCCTAACAACGCCCTTCAGCCGTTACTTATTCACGATATAGCACAGCCTCTCGTACCTTATTGCTTACTTATACACTGTCCAAGAGGCACCCGGAAATATAACCCGAAGGCCTCACGCTTTTAGAAATGAAACGCTGACACGTTTGATGATAGGTTTGGTGGTTGGGCTATACATGTTTTTGAAATATCTCCCATCTCTGGACATACCGCAGCGTCATGGTGTTGATGCATTAAGTCGGGTGGTTGGGCCATGCATTTTTTTGAAATATTGCCCATCTCTGGACCTACCACTGCATCATGGTGTTGATGCGTCAACACCGTGACGCAGCGCCTCGTTTCTTTCACAGGGAGCCGAGTTACGTGGCTGAGACGTTAAGCGGCGAAGGATCCGAAAACTCCCAGCGGGACTCCTCGCCCCCTGACAGGACCCAGCGATGACACTTGAGAACGTTACGGCCCGCCGTGAGTAGTAGTTCCACTTTTCATGCGTCGGCGTACAAGAGATGGGCGTAAATTCATGGAAATGTTATTGCCTGTTATTAAATGTCCTAAAACTGTTTCTGCAAGTCAAGCGCAAAGATGGTTATTTTCAGAATGTGCCCGGTTTACACCGCTGTGCCCTGTCCGCCCTCAGGTTTAGGTCGCTCCAAGGTGCTGCCATTAGGTTCGCTTGTTTCCTAGCTCGGGATGCAGCGCCCTGGGCGGGACTAGCGGCTTGGCTGCCCCGGCTTCATGCCGCCCGCTTGACGCGCACCCTGCGTGCGCAGACAGCTGTGGCCTGTACCGCACATGGATTGCGGTGCAGGGCGGGCGCGGGTCGCGGTTCACCCCAGGGTCTCATTTAAGAGTTAGAGCAGGGCCTGCACTGTAAGGTGGCGGGAGGGAAACAGGAAGGGCCCTGCTTTCGAAACACAGAAGCGTCTAATGGCAAACACCTTGTTTTATAACATCGGCGTTAAACCATGTTCATGCTTCATGCGTTAAAAAGCTTGGTACTTAAACATGCTAACAGCTAAACTAATCTTCTGTCAAACAGTTTTAACCGTTCAGGTCAGGATTCATCAAGCCAACGCAAAGTTTGTCTACAAACTTTAGCATGTAGTTAGAGGTCTTTATACACTGTCCAAGAGGCACCCGGAAATATAACCCGAAGGCCTCACGCTTTTAGAAATGAAACGCTGACACGTTTGATGATAGGTTTGGTGGTTGGGCTATACATGTTTTTGAAATATCTCCCATCTCTGGACATACCGCAGCGTCATGGTGTTGATGCATTAAGTCGGGTGGTTGGGCCATGCATTTTTTTGAAATATTGCCCATCTCTGGACCTACCACTGCGTCATGGTGTTGATGCGTCAACACCGTGACGCAGCGCCTCGTTTCTTTCACAGGGAGCCGAGTTACGTGGCTGAGACGTTAAGCGGCGAAGGATCCGAAAACTCCCAGCGGGACTCCTCGCCCCCTGACAGGACCCAGCGATGACACTGAGAGCGTTACGGCCCGCCGTGAGTAGTAGTTCCACTTTTCATGCGTCGGCGTACAAGAGATGGGCGTAAATTCATGGAAATGTTATTGCCTGTTATTAAATGTCCTAAAACTGTTTCTGCAAGTCAAGCGCAAAGATGGTTATTTTCAGAATGTGCCCGGTTTACACCGCTGTGCCCTGTCCGCCCTCAGGTTTAGGTCGCTCCAAGGTGCTGCCATTAGGTTCGCTTGTTTCCTAGCTCGGGATGCAGCGCCCTGGGCGGGACTAGCGGCTTGGCTGCCCCGGCTTCATGCCGCCCGCTTGACGCGCACCCTGCGTGCGCAGACAGCTGTGGCCTGTACCGCACATGGATTGCGGTGCAGGGCGGGCGCGGGTCGCGGTTCACCCCAGGGTCTCATTTAAGAGTTAGAGCAGGGCCTGCACTGTAAGGTGGCGGGAGGGAAACAGGAAGGGCCCTGCTTTCGAAACACAGAAGCGTCTAATGGCAAACACCTTGTTTTATAACATCGGCGTTAAACCATGTTCATGCTTCATGCGTTAAAAAGCTTGGTACTTAAACATGCTAACAGCTAAACTAATCTTCTGTCAAACAGTTTTAACCGTTCAGGTCAGGATTCATCAAGCCAACGCAAAGTTTGTCTACAAACTTTAGCATGTAGTTAGAGGTCTTTATACACTGTCCAAGAGGCACCCGGAAATATAACCCGAAGGCCTCACGCTTTTAGAAATGAAACGCTGACACGTTTGATGATAGGTTTGGTGGTTGGGCTATACATGTTTTTGAAATATCTCCCATCTCTGGACATACCGCAGCGTCATGGTGTTGATGCATTAAGTCGGGTGGTTGGGCCATGCATTTTTTTGAAATATTGCCCATCTCTGGACCTACCACTGCGTCATGGTGTTGATGCGTCAACACCGTGACGCAGCGCCTCGTTTCTTTCACAGGGAGCCGAGTTACGTGGCTGAGACGTTAAGCGGCGAAGGATCCGAAAACTCCCAGCGGGACTCCTCGCCCCCTGACAGGACCCAGCGATGACACTGAGAGCGTTACGGCCCGCCGTGAGTAGTAGTTCCACTTTTCATGCGTCGGCGTACAAGAGATGGGCGTAAATTCATGGAAATGTTATTGCCTGTTATTAAATGTCCTAAAACTGTTTCTGCAAGTCAAGCGCAAAGATGGTTATTTTCAGAATGTGCCCGGTTTACACCGCTGTGCCCTGTCCGCCCTCAGGTTTAGGTCGCTCCAAGGTGCTGCCATTAGGTTCGCTTGTTTCCTAGCTCGGGATGCAGCGCCCTGGGCGGGACTAGCGGCTTGGCTGCCCCGGCTTCATGCCGCCCGCTTGACGCGCACCCTGCGTGCGCAGACAGCTGTGGCCTGTACCGCACATGGATTGCGGTGCAGGGCGGGCGCGGGTCGCGGTTCACCCCAGGGTCTCATTTAAGAGTTAGAGCAGGGCCTGCACTGTAAGGTGGCGGGAGGGAAACAGGAAGGGCCCTGCTTTCGAAACACAGAAGCGTCTAATGGCAAACACCTTGTTTTATAACATCGGCGTTAAACCATGTTCATGCTTCATGCGTTAAAAAGCTTGGTACTTAAACATGCTAACAGCTAAACTAAGCTTCTGTCAAACAGTTTTAACCGTTCAGGTCAGGATTCGTCAAGCCAACGCAAAGTTGGCCTACAAACTTTAGCATGTAGTTAGAGGTCATTATACACTGTCCAAGAGGCACCCGGAAATATAACCCGAAGGCCTCACGCTTTTAGAAATGGAACGCTGACACGTTTGATGATAGGTTTGGTGGTTGGGCTATACATGTTTTTGAAATATCTCCCATCTCTGGACATACCGCAGCGTCATGGTGTTGATGCATTAAGTCGGGTGGTTGGGCCATGCATTTTTTTGAAATATTGCCCATCTCTGGACCTACCACTGCGTCATGGTGTTGATGCGTCAACACCGTGACGCAGCGCCTCGTTTCTTTCACAGGGAGCCGAGTTACGTGGCTGAGACGTTAAGCGGCGAAGGATCCGAAAACTCCCAGCGGGACTCCTCGCCCCCTGACAGGACCCAGCGATGACACTGAGAGCGTTACGGCCCGCCGTGAGTAGTAGTTCAACTTTTCATGCGTCGGCGTACAAGAGATGGGCATAAATTCATGGAAATGTTATTGCCTGTTATTAAATGTCCTAAAACTGTTTCTGCAAGTCAAGCGCAAAGATGGTTATTTTCAGAATGTGCCCGGTTTACACCGCTGTGCCCTGTCCGCCCTCAGGTTTAGGTCGCTCCAAGGTGCTGCCATTAGGTTCGCTTGTTTCCTAGCTCGGGATGCAGCGCCCTGGGCGGGACTAGCGGCTTGGCTGCCCCGGCTTCATGCCGCCCGCTTGACGCGCACCCTGCGTGCGCAGACAGCTGTGGCCTGTACCGCACATGGATTGCGGTGCAGGGCGGGCGCGGGTCGCGGTTCACCCCAGGGTCTCATTTAAGAGTTAGAGCAGGGCCTGCACTGTAAGGTGGCGGGAGGGAAACAGGAAGGGCCCTGCTTTCGAAACACAGAAGCGTCTAATGGCAAACACCTTGTTTTATAACATCGGCGTTAAACCATGTTCATGCTTCATGCGTTAAAAAGCTTGGTACTTAAACATGCTAACAGCTAAACTAAGCTTCTGTCAAACAGTTTTAACCGTTCAGGTCAGGATTCGTCAAGCCAACGCAAAGTTTGTCTACAAACTTTAGCATGTAGTTAGAGGTCTTTATACACTGTCCAAGAGGCACCCAGAAATATAACCAGAAGGCCTCACGCTTTTAGAAATGAAACGCTGACACGTTTGATGATAGGTTTGGTGGTTGGGCTATACATGTTTTTGAAATATCTCCCATCTCTGGACATACCGCAGCGTCATGGTGTTGATGCATTAAGTCGGGTGCTTGGGCCATGCATTTTTTTGAAATATTGCCCATCTTTGGACCTACCACTGCGTCATGGTGTTGATGCGTCAACACCGTGACGCAGCGCCTCGTTTCTTTCACAGGGAGCCGAGTTACGTGGCTGAGACGTTAAGCGGCGAAGGATCCGAAAACTCCCAGCGGGACTCCTCGCCCCCTGACAGGACCCAGCGATGACACTGAGAGCGTTACGGCCCGCCGTGAGTAGTAGTTCCACTTTTCATGCGTCGGCGTACAAGAGATGGGCGTAAATTCATGGAAATGTTATTGCCTGTTATTAAATGTCCTAAAACTGTTTCTGCAAGTCAAGCGCAAAGATGGTTATTTTCAGAATGTGCCCGGTTTACACCGCTGTGCCCTGTCCGCCCTCAGGTTTAGGTCGCTCCAAGGTGCTGCCATTAGGTTCGCTTGTTTCCTAGCTCGGGATGCAGCGCCCTGGGCGGGACAAGCGGCTTGGCTGCCCCGGCTTCATGCCGCCCGCTTGACGCGCACCCTGCGTGCGCAGACAGCTGTGGCCTGTACCGCACATGGATTGCGGTGCAGGGTGGGCGCGGGTCGCGGTTCACCCCAGGGTCTCATTTAAGAGTTAGAGCAGGGCCTGCACTGTAAGGTGGCGGGAGGGAAACAGGAAGGGCCCTGCTTTCGAAACACAGAAGCGTCTAATGGCAAACACCTTGTTTTATATCATCGGCGTTAAACCATGTTCATGCTTCATGCGTTTAAAAGCTTGGTACTTAAACATGCTAACAGCTAAACTAAGCTTCTGTCAAACAGTTTTAACCGTTCAGGTCAGGATTCGTCAAGCCAACGCAAAGTTTGTCTACAAACTTTAGCATGTAGTTAGAGGTCATTATACTCTGTCCAAGAGGCACCTGGAAATATAACCCGAAGGCCTCACGCTTTTAGAAATGAAACGCTGACACGTTTGATGATAGGTTTGGTGGTTGGGCTATAGATGTTTTTGAAATATCTCCCATCTCTGGACTTACCGTAGCGTCATGGTGTTGATGCATTAAGTCGGGTGGTTGGGCCATGCATTTTTTTGAAATATTGCCCATCTCTGGACCTACCACTGCGTCATGGTGTTGATGCGTCGACACCGTGACGCAGCACCTCGTTTCTTTCACAGGGAGCCGAGTTACGTGGCTGAGACGTTAAGCGGCGAAGGATCCAAAAACTCCCAGCGGGACTCCTTGCCCCCTGACAGGACCCAGCGATGACACTGAGAGCGTTATGGCCCGCCGTGAGTAGTAGTTCCACTTTTCATGCAGTTCACCCCATAGTTAGAGCAGGGCCTGCACTGTAAGGTGGTGGGTGTGAAACAGGAAGGGTCCTGCTTTAAAAAACACAGAAGCATCCTAGATAATTTACTCACCCCCATGTCATCCAATGTTGATGTCTTTCTTTGTTCAGTTGAGAAGAAATGTATTTTTTTGATGAAAACATTCCAGGATTTTTCTCAATTCAATAGACTTTATTGGACCCCTGTTTACAGTTTAAATTGAAGTTTCAATGCAGCTTTAAAGGTCTCCAAATTATCCCAACCGAGGTATAAAGCCCGATTTTTAGTCGTGCGTAGGTTGTACGCCGTAGCTTCGCGCTGTGATTGGTCCACCAGAACTCCTCCCGTCAGGTAAAAAAAACGGTGTAATAGTTATTTTCGTTTGTGACGGTGAAAACAAAGATGAGCCAAGTTGAGGAGTGATTTAACTCAAAATGCATCAAAAGTCGCTGTTTATTTACTTCCATCATTGCTGGTCTTCTCAAATTATACACAACAAGTTGCTGTTTCTTCTTCGTTTGTGGGTTAACTTGCTAAGCTTCTTCTTCTTTGTCGTTTGTGCTGCTACTGTGGTTACATGCGTGGTTACTGCCTACCAGCGGTCTGCGCGTGTGTTTGCACGTCGACGCGGACGGCGACCCAAAAGTATAAATGAAAACCGACGTGGAACCTACTCCGTCGCGGCTACGCCGTAGGACCTACGCACGACTAAAAGGAGCCCTTAAGGTTGTTAGCTAGCAAAGCGGCAAGAAAATTAAAAAAATATGTACTTTTAAACTTCAACTTCTCATCTTGCACTATCTATGTGATGCGCCAGCAGTAAACAATAAACTGACACAAAGACATTAATTAATATCATTCCACATACCACGACGTCAGAACGGTCCTCTTCTCCACACTTGTAAACACTGGAGCGTTAAATTTGCATACGTCATGCTTGACCTTTCGATGTCATAATGCATTACGTGAGGTCGCGCTGGCGCGTCACACGATTATTTTTTATTTTATTTTTTAATTTTTCTTGCCGAAAATGACAATCGTTCGACTTATCACTAGATAAATCCCTTATGCCTTGTTTGGGATTGTTTAAAGCCCTTTGAAGCTGCGTTGAAACTGCAGGGTTAGGGTTAAAAAACTTCTTAACTGATCAAAGAAAGACATCACCATTTGAGGAGACATGGGGTTGAGTAAATTATTGGGATTTTTTTAAGGAAAGTAGAGTAATAATTTAATCTCAGATAAATGTATATTCAAATAATGTGTTTGCCTCGTCTCTCCCCTAAGATTCTTCCTCTGGTTAAAAATAAAAAGATGTATAAGTATTTTGATTTCTCGTCTTATTATTGGGAGCATTTCTATCAGTGATAAAACAAAGAAATAATCTGTGTATCACAAACATATTATACAAAGGAAAAATGTTTTGGCTAAGGCAATGGTGAATTGGAATAACATTATACTTCCCTTTCTTTTCAGAATTTATTGTAAGATATTAATAAATATGTAATTCCTAATGAGGTCAAAACACCCTGATAGCAATCATTGTCTAAATGTATTTTTATAAATATACACAATCAGCCATAACAATATGACCACCTGCCTAATATTTCCACCAAAACAGCCCTGACCAATCAAGGCATAGACATAGAATTTAGCACCAGATCTTGCTGCATATATAATGCTGCCTTTTAATTTTTAAAGGTCACATAACATATATCATATAACAATATCATGTTAATGTTATCTTGGGTACCTGTAATGTATTGAAGACAGGAAAATTCATGTGGTGAACTGAACTGGCTTTTACTCATGTCTGCATATATAATAAGATGGTAATGCCTCACAGAGTTCACTCAGTTACATTACAACATGTACACATACATGACATCTCCCTTTATTAATTTTTTAAAACATTATTGGCCTCCTAAGACCCGAGCTTTGTTTTTTTTTCAGATTTCTTCCAGCTATTTTAGGGTTAGGAAGAACCAATAAATATAACAACCAATTATTTGTCTTTGAACATGAAGCAGTGTAATTGTCCATGTTTGTGTTCAACAGGTTCCAGTTACACAGAATTAAGTATTATGGTGCAAACAACTAAAAAAAGTGATGTCCACGTATGTTGAATAATACTTAATTCTGGTGCCTGTTAGCCTGTCTGCATACCGAGCGTATTATTCTGCCTGTCTGTGTCTTTCTGTTTTGACCCGTGCCTGTTTATTGTGTTTTTATTGTTTGCTGCCTGCCTCGACCCTTGCTTGGATATTGACAGTGGTGTAAAGTAATGAAATACAAATACTCTCATTACTGTAATTGAGTAGTTTTTCCTCAATAATTGTAATTTATTAGGTAGTTTATTTTTAGGGCTGTATCTGTACATTTATGGCGCTACTTTCCCGCAACCCGCCGTCATTACATTATGGGCCCTATTTTAACGATCTGGGGCCGTATTCACAAAGAACCTTAAGGCTAAAAGTAGCTCCTAACTGGCAAATTTAGGAGCAACTTCTAAAAATAAAGGGCGTGTCACTCCTAACTTTAGGACTCCTAATTTTTTTCACTAAAAGTAATTCACGAAGCATTTTAGCCCTAAAAGTAGCACCTAAGTCTGGGACAGCTTAAAAGAAATCGAGAGGACTCCTAACTCACTAAGACCTATTCACAAAGAATCCTAAAGGCTTAGGTGCTGTCTGATCCTCCTTAACACGGACAGTTTCACCAACTCAAAAGCTTTGCCTAGACTTAAAAGCACACTTTAATGTAAGCATATTGTTTATGACATTTGTTTTTTACAATTCATTACATTCATGAAAAGCAGGAAGTTTTTAGAATTACATGAAACAATAATGATATTATGATATTATATATTTAATATTGTACACCAACGCCATGCTTGCCCGTTTAAAGGCTGCAATCTCAACCCTTGACTGCGATTGTAATGCATACCACCGCCTCTCGCAGTCGTCCGAGTCTGCTGCATTGATCTGCAAACAAATCCTCTCCCCATGCGCGGGTTGATCCGAAATGAGCGTGTGCCTGCGGTTACGAGTCATCCAAAAATATTTTTTATGATATTCGGGTCGCGGTCGGGCGGGTCTTTGAAATAAAAATGCCAGTAAACTATTTTAAACAATTACTATTTAAAAAAAAATGCGGGCCAGGGAGCGGGTCGGGTATATATATCATGAATGATCCAGCGTCTATGGGCTTTTGGCGAGTTCATAATCCACCGTCATTTATTTATTACATTAGGCTTCTATATGGGCAACATTTCCTTGCTTTAAGTAGTTTTTTTAGGCTAATATGTAATAATAGGATGTAAATTAATCAAGCAAGTGTTAATGCAATGTCATTTTTTATTATTAGGCAATTGGCGGTTTTCATTTGGGTATTAGCTAGCTTGATTTAATTTAATTTCATTCACGACTTTTCTTTTATATATGCATTTCGATGGTATTACTATTATTATTTTGTGTAGGACACAGACATATCTTGATGTTGTAATTCCATGATTTGGTGCGTCTGTGTTATGTTCCGCATGACAGCCTGTCAGTGTCATCTAACAACCAATCACCGTGGTCATTGCGAGGCAGCTCGTGCATGAGAATTGACGTCATCCGTAGCAACGGAGACTCACTCTTGGTTTAGGAGTTATCATTTTTCCTTACTAAAAGTAGGTCTGAAAGGCGTTGTGAATAACTTTTAAGAGAAAACTCCTAGCTAAAATCTTTTAGTGCGATTTAAGAGTACTCTTAGTGGTAAGATAAAATTCTTTGTGAATACGGCCGCTGAAACGCAAGTGCGAAGCGCAAAGCGCAAGTGACTTTGTGGGCAGATCTTGGGCGCAGTTGCTATTTTCCCGGCGGGAGAAATAACTCTTGCGCCAGGCACAAATCAATAAGGGGTTGGTCTGAAGTAGGTTCATTATTCATAGGTGTGGTTTGGGCGTAACGTCAAATAAACCAATCAGAACGCTATCCAACATTCCCTTTAAACAAAAGGGCGCACGTTCCATGGCGGGTTGCTATTATTATGACGGATTTACCAGGCGCACGCCAGGAGCGGTTCACAGCCGAGGAGACCCACGTTCTTGTAAGAGCAGTCAAAGAAAGAGAAGTTGTTTTGTATGAGGATATGAGAAACCCGCCCAAATCAGCGTCGGTTAAACAGGTGTGAGAGGAAATAGCCACAATTGTCTCATCAGCTGGCATCCCCATCGTAGCGCCAAGCGCTACAATGATGTCAGGAGACGGGGGAATCCCAAGCTTGCCAGCATAAATCCGGCACGCTGTGTAACGGGACGTGGATCTGCCTCTACACATGACCTGACGCCGGCAGAGGACATCGCTGCGTCCACCCTCACCGCTGAAAGCCAAGAAACGCAAGCAGTCCAACCCCAAAGTACACTTACAAATCAAGTTCATATACATTAAGGTTTCTTATGAAAACATTTTAATTATTATTTACATAAAATAAATGTAATACAGCCACACAACAAACTTATGAAAATATTTTAATTGTTTTTTGCATGATAATTTTTTAACGCAGCCACACAATAAATAAAAACTATCACCACAATGCTCACCACTATGATTTCCCTTATCTCATGTGTTAATATTTTTTATTGTAACAATTTATGATTTGCAATAATAACTGTTGCATCTGTGTAGATTAGATAGGCAAAGTGTGTGCGCATTGTGCACGCTATACATTATGGTCAAGCATGCGCCCTTAAAATAGCATAATGAACAACGCGCAACGCGCCACTGACTTTAGACTAGTTTTTTTTGGTCAGTGGCGCAATTGTTTTTTGAAACTGCAAAACAGCATCAGGGATGGTTTGCGCCAGAACATGCTTCCTTTTTTGCGCTGAACTGCCCAGGGAGCGCAAGTTCATTCCCTAGTTTGAGGAAGTGCGTCTGTGGAGGGAAAAAAAACCTTTGCGCCGGTGCAAAATACAAATGATACATGCGTCACTGACAAATTCAATTGCGCTGGGTGCAAGATAGGGCCCTTTATGTTTATTTTTTCCTGTCAGTGATGATTGATCACATTGTGAAGGTTTAATATAACTGAATGACTGGTAACATCTGATCACATTGTGAAGGTTTAATATAACTGCATGACAGGTAACATCTGATCACATTGTGAAGGTTTAATATAACTGCATGACAGATAACATCTGATCACATTGTGAAGGTTTAATATACTGAATGACAGATAACATCTGATCACATTGTGAAGGTTTAATATAACTGAATGACAGATAACATCTGATCACACTGCGAAGGTTTAATATAACTGCATGACATATAACATCTGATCACATTGTGAAGGTTTATTAACACTGAATGACAGATAACATCTGATCACATTGTAAAGGTTTAATATAACTGAATGACAGATAACATCTGATCACATTGTGAAGGTTTAATATAACTGAATGACAGATAACATCTGATCACATTGTGAAGGTTTAATATAACTGAATGACAGATAACATCTGATCACATTGTGAAGGTTTAATATAACTGAATGACAGATAACATCTGATCACATTGTGAAGGTTTAATAAAACTGAATGACAGATAACATCTGATCCAACACATCCTCACCCCATATCGTCAATATTTGACGACACTTGACCATTCGTCAATATATATTTTTTGACGAACTGGGGACTTCAATACTATTACGTCCGTTGCATTCTCTTTCCTATTTTCTTACCATTTTCGCGTCGGTTTAGGGTTAGATTACGCAAAATTAAACAGTGTACCCGAAATTAAACAGTTGTCACCTGGCGTTGGGGTTAGAGTTAGGTTTGGGTAGGGATGTTATTATGTAAATCTAACCCTAAACCGACGCGAAAATGGTAAGAAAAAAGGAAAGAGAATGCAACGGACGTAATAGTATTGAAGTCCCCAGTTCGTCAAAAAATGACGCGAAAGGTATACCCTCCCTGTCACATATTGACGAATGGTCAAGTGTCGTCAAATATTGACGATATGGGGTGAGGATGGGTTGTCTGATCACATTGTGAAGGTTTAATAAAACTGAATGACAGATAACATCTGATCACATTGTGAAAGTTTAAAATAACTGAATGACAGATAACATTTGATCACATTGTGAAGGTTTAATATAACTGCATGACAGGTAACATTTGATCACATTGTGCAGGTTTAATATAACCGAATGACAGATAACATCTGATCACATTGTGAAGGTTTAATATTGTGCAGGTTTAATATAACTGAATGACAGATAACATCTGATCACATTGTGCAGGTTTAATATAACCGAATGACAGATAACATCTGATCACATTGTGAAGGTTTAATATTGTGCAGGTTTAATATAACTGAATGACAGATAACATCTGATTACATTGTGAAGGTTTAATATAACTGAATGACAGATAACATCTGATCACATTGTGCAGGTTTAATATAACCGAATGACAGATAACATCTGATCACATTGTGAAGGTTTAATATTGTGCAGGTTTAATATAACTGAATGACAGATAACATCTGATCACATTGTGAAGGTTTAATATAACTGCATGACAGATAACATCTGATCACATTGTGCAGGTTTAATATAACCGAATGACAGATAACATCTGATCACATTGTGAAGGTTTAATATAACTGAATGACAGATAACATCTGATCACACTGTGAAGGTTTAATATAACTGAATGACAGGTAACATCTGATCACATTGTGAAGGTTTAATATAACTGAATGACAGATAACATCTGATCACATTGTGAAGGTTTAATATTGTGCAGGTTTAATATAACTGAATGACAGATAACATCTGATCACATTGTGCAGGTTTAATATAACCGAATGACAGATAACATCTGATCACATTGTGAAGGTTTAATATTGTGCAGGTTTAATATAACTGAATGACAGATAACATCTGATCACATTGTGCAGGTTTAATATAACCGAATGACAGATAACATCTGATCACATTGTGAAGGTTTAATATAACTGAATGACAGATAACATCTGATCACATTGTGAAGGTTTAATATTGTGCAGGTTTAATATAACTGAATGACAGATAACATCTGATTACATTGTGAAGGTTTAATAAAATCGAATGACAGATAACATCTGATCACATTGTGAAGGTTTAATATAACTGAATGACAGATAACATCTGATCACATTGTGCAGGTTTAATATAACCGAATGACAGATAACATCTGATCACACTGTGAAGGTTTAATATTGTGCAGGTTTAATATAACTGAATGACAGATAACATCTGATCACATTGTGCAGGTTTAATATAACTGAATGACAGATAACATCTGATCACATTGTGAAGGTTTAATATAACCGAATGACAGATAACATCTGATCACATTGTGAAGCTTTAATATAATCGAATGACAGATAACATCTGATCACATTGTGCAGGTTTAATATAACTGAATGACAGATAACATCTGATCACATTGTGAAGGTTTAATATAACTGCATGACAGATAACATCTGATCACATTGTGAAGGTTTAATATAATTGAATGACAGATAACATCTGATCACATTGTGAAGGTTTAATATAACCGAATGACAGATAACATCTGATCACATTGTGAATGTTTAATATAACTGAATGACAGATAACATCTGATCACATTGTGAAGCTTTAATATAACTGAATGACAGATAACATCTGATCACATTGTGCAGGTTTAATATAACCGAATGACAGATAACATCTGATCACATTGTGAAGGTTTAATATAACTGGATGACAGATAACATCTGATCACATTGTGCAGGTTTAATATAACTGAATGACAGATAACATCTGATCACATTGTGAAGGTTTAATATAACTGAATGACAGATAACATCTGATCACATTGTGCAGGTTTAATATAACTGAATGACAGATAACATCTGATCACATTGGGAAGGTTTAATATAACCGAATGACAGATAACATCTGATCACATTGTGAAGCTTTAATATAATTGAATGACAGATAACATCTGATCACATTGTGAAGGTTTAATATAACCGAATGACAGATAACATCTGATCACATTGTGAATGTTTAATATAAATGAATGACAGATAACATCTGATCACATTGTGAAGGTTTAATAAAACTGAATGACAGATAACATCTGATCACATTGTGGAGGTTTAATATAACTGCATGACAGATAACATCTGATCACATTTTGAAGGTTTAATAAAACTGAATGACAGATAACATCTGATCACATTGTGAAGGTTTAATATTGTGAAGGTTTAATATAACTGAATGACAGATAACATCTGATCACATTATGAAGGTTTAATATTGTGAAGGTTTAATATGACTGAATGACAGATAACATCTGACCACATTGTGAAGGTTTAATATTGTGAATGTTTAATATAACTGAATGACAGATAACATCTGATCACATTGTAAAGGTTTAATAAAACTGAATGACAGATAACATCTGATCACATTTGAAGGTTTAATATTGTGAAGGTTTAATATAACTGAATGACAGATAACATCTGATCACATTGTGAAGGTTTAATAAAACTGAATGACAGATAACATCTGATCACATTTGAAGGTTTAATATTGTGAAGGTTTAATATAACTGAATGACAGATAACATCTGATCACATTGTGAAGGTTTAATATAACCGAATGACAGATAACATCTGATCACACTGTGAAGGTTTAATATAATCGAATGACAAGTAACATCTGATCACATTGTGAAGGTTTAATATAACTGCATGACAGATAACATCTGATCACATTGTGAAGGTTTAATATTGTGAAGGTTTAATATAACTGCATGACAGATAACATCTGATCACATTGTGAAGGTTTAATATAACGGCATGACAGATAACATCTGATCACATTGTGAAGGTTTAATATAACTGAATGACAGATAACATCTGATCACATTATGAAGGTTTAATATTGTGAAGGTTTAATATAACTGCATGACAGGTAACATCTGATCATATTGTGAAGGTTTAATATAACTGCATGACAGGTAACATCTGATCATATTGTGAAGGTTTAATATAACTGAATGACAGATAACATCTGATCACATTATGAAGGTTTATTATTGTGAAGGTTTAATATAACTGCATGACAGATAACATCTGATCACATTGTGAAGGTTTAATATTGTGAAGGTTTAATATAACTGAATGACAGATAACATCTGATCACATTGTGAAAGTTTAATAAAACTGAATGACAGATAACATCTGATCACATTTTGAAGGTTTAATATTGTGAAGGTTTAATATAACTGACTGACAGATAACATCTGATCACATTGTGAAGGTTTAATATAACCGAATGACAGATAACATCTGATCACACTGTGAAGGTTTAATATAACTGAATGACAGGTAACATCTGATCACATTGTGAAGGTTTATTAACACTGAATGACAGATAACATCTGATCACATTGTGAAGGTTTAATATAACTGAATGACAGATAACATCTGATCACACTGTGAAGGTTTAATATAACTGCATGACAGATAACATCTGATCACATTGTGAAGGTTTATTAACACTGAATGACAGATAACATCTGATCACATTGTGAAGGTTTAATATAACTGAATGACAGATAACATCTGATCACATTGTGAAGGTTTAATATAACTGAATGACAGATAACATCTGATCACATTGTGAAGGTTTAATAAAACTGAATGACAGATAACATCTGATCACATTGTGAAGGTTTAATAAAACTGAATGACAGATAACATCTGATCCAACACATCCTCACCCCATATCGTCAATATTTGACGACACTTGACCATTCGTCAATATGTGACGGGGAGGATATACCTTTCGCGTCATTTTTTGACGAACTGGCGACTTCAATACTATTACGTCTGTTGCATTCTCTTTCCTATTTTCTTACCATTTTCGCGTCGGTTTAGGGTTAGATTACGCAAAATTAAACAGTGTACCCGAAATTAAACAGTTGTCACCTGGCGTTGGGGTTAGAGTTAGGTACGACCGTTGTCACCTGGCGTTGGGGTTAGAGTTAGGTTTGGGTAGGGATGTCATTATGTAAATCTAACCCTAAACCGACGCGAAAATGGTAAGAAAAAAGGAAAGAGAATGCAACGGACGTAATAGTATTGAAGTCCCCAGTTCGTCAAAAAATGACGCGAAAGGTATACCCTCCCCGTCACATATTGACGAATGGTCAAGTGTCGTCAAATATTGACGATATGGGGTGAGGATGGGTTGTCTGATCACATTGTGAAGGTTTAATAAAACTGAATGACAGATAACATCTGATCACATTGTGAAAGTTTAAAATAACTGAATGACAGGTAACATTTGATCACATTGTGAAGGTTTAATATAACTGAATGACAGATAACGGAGGGGTTACTTGACTGTAACCTTGTTCCCTGAAAAAGCGGAACGAGATGCTGCGCTGCTAAGCGCTATGGGGAAACGTCTTTATCGTTGACCAGCTGAATATAGTGTGCAAACACGTCAATGAAATTGACCTGGAGGTATATAGCCTCGGTTGATGACGACATCACAGCGCACCCAATGCGAGGCTATAAAATAGATGAGCAACAGCTGTGTCATCAGATCTTTTGTTTGAAGACCAGTCCTGGGACATCTACTGTACGGCAAGACAGCGCAGCATCTCGTTCCGCTTTTTCAGGGAACAAGGTTACAGTCAAGTAACCCCTGCGTTCCCTATCAAAAGCTTTACTCGATGCTGCGCTGCTAAGCGCTATGGGGAACGACAATACCCACGCTGCCGTGCTTGGAGATGTCTGGACCCCTTACGGATGTGTAAGTGTGTGCACAAGGACCGCAAAGAAATCTCAGACATAAACAACCAAGCTAAAAATAGTGGATGTGTGCGGAAAAGATGCTCCTGCCGCCTCACAAACATCTATAAGAAGGCACCCCTTCCTAATAAATAGCAGTGGGGAATACCCCTTTTTGGAAAAATGGTTTAGACAGCAGCTTGAGATGTTGACTCGAGGACATGAGACCCTGGAGTGACATGAGCATCCAAGCTATAAAATCTTATGAATGTATGCGGAGAGGACCAGCCCGCCGTATCACAAACGCTCTGTAAGGAGGCACCCCTTACTAAAAATAGCAGTGGGGGATACCCCTTTTATGGACAAATGGCATAGACATCAGCTTGAGATGTTGACTTGAGGACAGGAGATCCTGGAGTGACATGAGCATCCAAGCTATAAAATCTTATGAATGTATGCGGAGAGGACCAGCCTGCCGCATCACAAACGCTCTGCAAGAAGGCCCCTTTTACTAAAGCAGTAGAAGAGGCTACTCCCCTGGTGGAGTGAGCTCTCAGACCTGCTGGCGAGACTTGACAGCGCGCCTCAAAGGCAAGAGCAATGGCATCCCTAACCCAATGTGATATGGACTGCCTGGTGGCCGCAGCACCTCTGTTGCGGCCTCCAAAACAGACAAACAACTGCTCTGACTTACGCCACTGGCTAGTGCGGTGGACATAAGTCTGAAGAGCACGGACTGGACACAATCTGTGGTATAACTCCTGCTCCGGCGTGGTGAACGGCGGAGGGCCGAAAGTCTCAAGAATGACTGGATGTGCAGTCGAAAAGGGAACCTTAAGCAGGTAATCAAGATAAGGATGTAAAATCAACTTCACCATTCCTGGGGCAAAATCTAGACAGGATGGCGAGATCGCCAGAGCCTGCATATCCCCAATTCTTTTTAAAGAAGTTAACGCCATTAGAACAACCATCTTTAGTGTCAGAAGTCTATCAGACGCTGACTCTAGAGGTTCAAAAGGATGTCTGAACCAGACCCTCAAGGACTATAGCTAGGTCCCACGAAGGAATCTTAGTTCTTGCTGTAGGCCTCAATCGTTGGATGCCCCCCGAGCGGCGCCCCGTCCACCAAAACGTGGCAAGCCGAAAAAGCGGCCACATAAAACCTGAGAGTGGATGGGCATAAGCTGCTGACAGCTTTTCCTGCAGAAAACTCAGAACTGTAGCAAACTGGCAGTTAACAGGATCTGCATTATGTGTCATGCACCATGCTTCAAAGACACCCTATTTAAAGGCATAATTCTTTCTAGTGGAAGGAGCCCTAGCACTCAAAATAGTGTCAGTAACATCAGGCGACAAACCTGTGTCCCTCAGTTGGTACCCTTAGGAGCCAAACATGGAGATTCCACAGGTCGGGCCTGAGATGCATTATCATGAGACAGAACGCCCCTCCTCTCCGGACTTGCCCATGGCGAGCCGTTGAGGAGAGATATTATCCCTATAAAAACCATACTCTGTTCACCCAACGCGGTGCAATCAGAAAGAGGCAAGAGCCTTGCTGGCGAACTCTGGCTAGAACCTGCGGGAGCAGCGCCACTGGAGGAAACGCATAAAGGCGTTTGTCCGGCCATGTGTGCGCCATTGCGTCCAGACCCAGGGGGGCTGGGGAACTCAGAGAGAAGTAAAGGAGACATTGCGCTATCTGAAAAGAGGCCAAGAGGTCCACTTCCTCTCTGTAAAATCAGGTCCATATCTGAGACACTATGTCTGGGTGGGGTTTCCAATCCCCAGTCGATAATGTCTGCCTGGACAGTAAATCTGCTCCTACATATAGGTTTTCTGGAATGTACACTGTTCTGAGTGACAGGAACTTGTCCTGAGCCCAGAGAAAAATCTGCCTCGCTATCTTGTTCAGATTGAGCGAGCGCCGACCTCCCTGGTGACTTAAGTATGAGACTGTCGCTGTGTTGTCCATCCACACTAGGACATGACAGCTTCTCATTTGGCGGAGAAAATATTTCAGGGCCAGAAATACAGCCGTCAGCTCTAGGCAATTGATGTGCCAACCGAGCTGATGACCCTCCCATTCCCCTTGAGCTGGACGACCATCTAAGGTCGCACCCCAGCCCGTCAGGGAGGCGTCTGTCATTAGCAGTTTGCGATGACAAGTCGCTCATAGCGTGGGACCCAAGGCAACAAACCGGGGTCTTATCCACATAGTTAGTGTATGAAGCCCGTGGCGCATCACTTTAATCAGCCTTTGAGGGTTGGCCCTTGGATGAAACCCTCCGGCTCTGAAACGGCGTCATATGCAACAGCCCCAAAGGAATCACCGTGGATGCTGATGCCATAAACCCTAATATCCTCTGATATTATCTCACAGTGAGATCCTGGCCTAGCCTGACTCTGCTCAGGGTATGCTGAATGGCCTCGATTCGTGCGGGAGACAAATGTGCCCGCATCGTAATCGAATCCCAGACTATCCCTAAATAAGTCATTCTCTGGGCATGAGAAAGAACGCTTTTCTTGGCGTTGAGTCTCAACCCTAGAAAAAGTAGATGTGCTAACACAATGTTTTTGTGTTGAAGCGCCACCTATCGCGATTTTGCTAGTATTAGCCAATCATCCATGTAATTTAAAATGCGGATGCCCCGGAGTCTCAATGGAGCCAGTGCTGCATCCATACATTTTGTGTGTGTGCGGGGTGATAAAGCTAGGCAGACTGTAAGAACCAAGAAGTATCTGCTGTAAAAGCCTGACCTTCTCTCTGGAAGGGGAACATGTTCTATGGCCCCTTTCATCAGTCGAGTTTGTATTTCTTGCAACAGTACGTGCGTTCGTTCCGGTCTCACGGAAGTGAATATCACGCCATTGAAGTGCGGAGGACGACGAATAAATTGGATTATGTATCCTAAGTGTACTGTGCTTAATACCCAAGCAGAAACGGCTGGCAGTAGTTTCCACGCTGCCAGACTCTCTGATAACGGTATTAATTTTATTATTTCCTCTTAGGGGAATGCTAAAAACCCTGCACGGGGGGCCTTTAACATTGAAGACAGAGGGCCTTTAACATTATGCTGGAAACCGCCCCCCGCCCCCCCGCAAGCCCAGAGGCGGCGGAGGTGGAGAGGCTTCGTAAAGGCAACGGGACGGAGCGATCTGATGTAACATGATATGCCCCGCCCGCCGGCGAGCCCTACTGTAAAGAGTGGAATATTCCCTCATGCTTTTAACTTCAGTGAATTTCGTGACAACGGAGTCAACCGTGTCACCAAATAAACCCAATGGGGAAACAGGGGCATTTAAAAGAAAAGTTTTATCCTTCTCATTTATGCCTGACAGATTTAACCATAAATGCCTCTCTGTGTTAACCAGAGCAGACATAGTACGGCCGATAGCGCGAGCCGTTTATTTAATGACACGAAGAGCCAGATCTGTAGTCATACGCAACTCGTCAAATGTCTCTTTGTCTATCGTCTCGCCTGCACTCAAATCCTTTAACAGATCAGCCTGGTATGCCTATAATATTGCCAAAGTATGCAGCGCAGCACCAGCCTGACCTGCGGCTTGATAAGCTTTGCCCACGAGAGCAGAAGTTATTTTACACGGTTTCGTGGGCAGGGTAGGTTTCTTTAATGAGGATGCCGAGCCAGGCGAGAGATAACTCGCGTGCGTCTCTTCCACCTGTGGCATTTCGGTATATCCGCGCGTCTTCGTACCCACGATAGTCATAAATTGACGCCGTGGGCATGAAGCACGCAATGAGTATGGTCTTTCCCATGATTTATTTAATTCACCATGGAGATCCTCAAAGAAAGAGAGAGGCTCATGTTTCGTCCTCTCCCTTTGTCACTATAGAAACCTATCCGCTAGTTTGCTTTGTTTGGGGTTCTCTGGCTCGCGAGGCTAATCAATTTGCAACCTGGCGCGTGTTACCACCTCGAGAAGCTCCTCGACCGACTTTCATCGCGCGAGAAACGCTCGGAGGCTGGTTTATGAAACTCCGCAGAACCGAGAGAGATATCATCAACGTCATTATTATAATTACCCCCACATAACCCGAAGAAACACCGGAGTGCGCTTCGGAATCACGCGAAGAAATATAACTTAATTTAAGGTTGCGGTCAGAAATAATCACGGCGAGCACGAATCATTTACATTGTGAATGATTCACAATGCTCGCACTCATCAGACTGTACAAAGCCATGACCGCATGCTCCTCCCCCAAACACACAAAACAGTTAAGTGTGTGTGTCGTCCTTCGCCATAAAGCGAAAACAAACACGACTTAGACTGCTCGTGACTCTTCTTACTCATATTATCCTTTAACTTAAACTCCTTTAAAATCGGAAAGAGAGAAAGTCTGCACTCTATCTTGTTGGAATCTAACTCCTAACAAAGATCTCAAGTGAAGTTCAAAAGGTAAGAGAGAGATTTGCATTTCAGTGTAGCACACACTCATTCAGAGTTGGTCTGAAAATAAAAAGACCTGATGACACAGCTGTTGCTCATCTATTTTATAGCCTCGCATTGGGTGCGCTGTGATGTCGTCATCAACCGAGGCTATATACCTCCGGGTCAATTTCATTGACGTGTTTGCACACTATATTCAGCTGGTCAACGATAAAGACGTTTCCCCATAGCGCTTAGCAGCGCAGCATCGAGTAAAGCTTTTGATAGGGAACATCTGATCACATTGTGAAGGTTTAATATAACAGCATGACAGGTAACATTTGATCACATTGTGAAGGTTTAATATAACAGCATGACAGGTAACATTTGATCACATTGTGAAGGTTTAATAAAACTGAATGACAGATAACATCTGATCACATTGTGAAGGTTTAATATAACTGCATGACAGGTAACATTTGATCACATTGTGAAGGTTTAATAAAACTGAATGACAGGTAACATCTGATCACATTGTGAAGGTTTAATATAACTGCATGACAGGTAACATCTGATTACATTGTGAAGGTTTAATAAAACTGAATGACAGATAACATCTGATCACACTGTGAAGGTTTAATATAACTAAATGACAGGTAACATCTGATCACATTGTAAAGGTTTAATAAAACTGAATGACAGATAACATCTGATCACATTGTGAAGGTTTAATATAACCGAATGACAGATAACATCTGATCACATTGTGAAGGTTTATTATAACTGAATGACAGATAACATCTGATCACATTGTGCAGGTTTAATATAACCGAATGACAGATAACATCTGATCACATTGTGAAGGTTTAATATTGTGCAGGTTTAATATAACTGAATGACAGATAACATCTGATTACATTGTGAAGGTTTAATATAACTGAATGACAGGTAACATCTGATCACATTGTGAAGGTTTAAAAAAACTGAATGACAGATAACATCTGATCACATTGTGAAGGTTTAATATTTGAAGGTTTAATATTACTGAATGAAAGATAACATCAGATCACATTGTAAAGGTTTAATATAACTGAATGACAGATAACATCTGATCACATTGTGAAGGTTTAATATTTGAAGGTTTAATATTACTGAATGAAAGATAACATCTGATCACATTGTGAAGGTTTAATATAACCGAATGACAGATAACATCTGATCACATTGTGAAGCTTTAATATATCTTAATGACAGATAACATCTGATCACATTTTGAAGGTTTAATATAACTGAATGACAGGTAACATCTGATCACATTGTGAAGGTTTAATATAACTGCATGACAGATAACATCTGATCACATTGTGAAGCTTTAATATAACTGCATGACAGATAACATCTGATCACATTGTGAAGGTTTATTATAACTGAATGACAGATAACATCTGATCACATTGTGCAGGTTTAATATAACCGAATGACAGATAACATCTGATCACATTGTGAAGGTTTAATATTGTGCAGGTTTAATATAACTGAATGACAGATAACATCTGATTACATTGTGCAGGTTTAATATAACCGAATGACAGATAACATCTGATCACATTGTGAAGGTTTAATATTGTGCAGGTTTAATATAACTGAATGACAGATAACATCTGATCACATTGTGAAGGTTTAATATAACTGAATGACAGATAACATCTGATCACATTGTGAAGGTTTAATATAATCGAATGACAGATAACATCTGATCACATTGTGCAGGTTTAATATAACTGAATGACAGATAACATCTGATCACATTGTGCAGGTTTAATATAACCGAATGACAGATAACATCTGATCACATTGTGAAGCTTTAATATAATCGAATGACAGATAACATCTGATCACATTGTGCAGGTTTAATATAACTGAATGACAGATAACATCTGATCACATTGTGCAGGTTTAATATAACTGAATGAAAGATAACATCTGATCACATTGTGCAGGTTTAATATAACCGAATGACAGATAACATCTGATCACATTGTGAAGCTTTAATATAATCGAATGACAGATAACATCTGATCACATTGTGCAGGTTTAATATAACTGAATGACAGATAACATCTGATCACATTGTGAAGGTTTAATAAAACTGAATGACAGATAACATCTGATCACATTTTGAAGGTTTAATATTGTGAAGGTTTAATATAACTGAATGACAGATAACATCTGATCACATTGTGAAAGTTTAATAAAACTGAATGACAGATAACATCTGATCACATTTTGAAGGTTTAATATTGTGAAGGTTTAATATAACTGACTGACAGATAACATCTGATCACATTGTGAAGGTTTAATATAACCGAATGACAGATAACATCTGATCACACTGTGAAGGTTTAATATAACTGAATGACAGGTAACATCTGATCACATTGTGAAGGTTTAATATAACTGCATGACAGATAACATCTGATCACATTGTGAAGGTTTATTAACACTGAATGACAGATAACATCTGATCACATTGTGAAGGTTTAATATAACTGAATGACAGATAACATCTGATCACATTGTGAAGGTTTATTAAAACTGAATGACAGATAACATCTGATCACATTGTGAAGGTTTAATATAACTGAATGACAGATAACATCTGATCACATTGTAAAGGTTTAATATAACTGAATGACAAATAACATCTGATTACATTGTGAAGGTTTAATATAATCGAATGACAGATAACATCTGATCACATTGTGCAGGTTTAATATAACTGAATGACAGATAACATCTGATCACATTGTGAAGGTTTAATAAAACTGAATGACAGATAACATCTGATCACATTGTGAATGTTTAATATAACTGAATGACAGATAACATCTGATCACATTGTGAAGGTTTAATAAAACTGAATGACAGATAACATCTGATCACATTGTGAAGGTTTAATATAACTGAATGACAGATAAGATCTGATCACATTGTGAATGTTTAATATAACTGAATGACAGATAACATCTGATCACATTGTGAAGGTTTAATAAAACTGAATGACAGATAACATCTGATCACATTGTGAAGGTTTAATATAACTGAATGACAGATAAGATCTGATCACATTGTGAATGTTTAATATAACTGAATGACAGATAACATCTGATCACATTGTGAAGGTTTAATAAAATTTGAATGACAGATAAAATCTGATCACATTGTGAAGGTTTAAAGGAACACGCCCACATTTTGGGTGTTTAGCTTATTCACTGTATCCCCCAGAGTTAGATATGTCCATACATACCTCTCTCATCTCCGTGCGTGCTGTAACTCTGTCTGACGCAGCCCCCGCTAGCTTAGCTTAGCACAAAGACTGGAAATGCATGGCTCCAGCTAGTATACTGCTCCCAATAAGTGACAAAATAACGCGATCATTTTCCTATTTATGTGTTTTGATTTGTATAGTCAAACCGTGTACAAATAACAAGGTGATATGAGACACAGCGATCTTTTAACAGTATACATACTGAGAACTATATTCTCTGAAGACGAAGCACTGCCGCATGGGCGGAGTGATTTGCACAACTCTGACCGAACTCTCTGCTCCTCACCAGGGGCTTCTCGTGTGCTGCGAGCGGATCGCTCCGCCCGTGCGGCGGTGCTTCGTCTTCAGAGAGTGTGGTTCTCAGTGTGTGTGCTGTTGGGGGATCGCTGTGTCTCATGTCACCTTGTTGTTTGTGCACGGTTTGACTGTACAAATCAAAACACATAAATAGGAAAATGATCGCGTTATTTTGTCACTTATTGGGAGCAGTATACTAGCTGGAGCCATGCATTTCCAGTCTTTGTGCTAAGCTAAGCTAGCGGGGGCTGCGTCAGACAGAGTTACACCACGCACGGAGATGAGAGAGGTATGTATGGACTTATCTAACTCTGGGGGATACGGTGAATAAGCTAAATTCCCAAAATGTGGGCGTGTTCCTTTAATAAAACTGAATGACAGATAACATCTGATCACATTTTGAAGGTTTAATATAACTGAATGACAGATAACATCTGATCACATTGTGCAGGTTTAATATAACTGAATGACAGATAACATCTGATCACATTGTGCAGGTTTAATATAACTGGATGACAGATAACATCTGATCACATTGTGAAGGTTTAATATAACCGAATGACAGATAACATCTGATCACATTGTGAATGTTTAATATAACCGAATGACAGATAACATCTGATCACATTGTGAAGGTTTAATATAACCGAATGACAGATAACATCTGATCACATTGTGAATGTTTAATATAACTGAATGACAGATAACATCTGATCACATTGTGAAGGTTTAATATAACTGAATGACAGATAAGATCTGATCACATTGTGAAGGTTTAAATTAAACCTTCACAATGTGATCAGATCTTATCTGTCATTCAGTTATATTAAACAGTTTAATATAACTGAATGACAGATAACATCTGATCACATTGTGAAGGTTTAATATAATCGAATGACAGATAACATCTGATCACATTGTGAAGGTTTAATAAAATTTGAATGACAGATAAAATCTGATCACATTGTGAAGGTTTAATAAAACTGAATGACAGATAACATCTGATCACATTGTGCAAGTTTAATATAACTGAATGACAGATAACATCTGATCACATTGTGCAGGTTTAATATAACTGGATGACAGATAACATCTGATCACATTGTGCAGGTTTAATATAACTGGATGACAGATAACATCTGATTACATTGTGAAGGTTTAATATAACCGAATGACAGATAACATCTGATCACATTGTGAATGTTTAATATAACCGAATGACAGATAACATCTGATCACATTGTGAAGGTTTAATAAAACTGAATGACAGATGACATCTGATCACATTGTGCAGGTTTAATATAACTGAATGACAGATAACATCTGATCACATTGTGAAGGTTTATTAACACTGAATGACAGGTAACATCTGATCACATTGTGAAGGTTTAATATAACTGAATGACAGATGACATCTGATCACATTGTGCAGGTTTAATATAACTGAATGACAGATAACATCTGATCACATTGTGCAGGTTTAATATAACTGAATGACAGATAACATCTGATCACATTGTGCAGGTTTAATATAACTGAATGACAGATAACATCTGATCACATCGTGCAGGTTTAATATAAACGAATGACAGATAACATCTGATCACATCGTGCAGGTTTAATATAAACGAATGACAGATAACATCTGATCACATTGTGCAGGTTTAATATAACTGAATGACAGATAACATCTGATCACATTGTAAAGGTTTAATATAACTGAATGACAAATAACATCTGATTACATTGTGAAGGTTTAATATAATCGAATGACAGATAACATCTGATCACATTGTGCAGGTTTAATATAACTGAATGACAGATAACATCTGATCACATTGTGAAGGTTTAATATAACCGAATGACAGATAACATCTGATCACATTGTGAATGTTTAATATAACCGAATGACAGATAACATCTGATCACATTGTGAAGGTTTAATAAAACTGAATGACAGATAACATCTGATCACATTGTGAAGGTTTAATATAACTGCATGACAGATAACATCTGATCACATTGTGAAGGTTTAATATAACTGCATGACAGATAACATCTGATCACATTGTGAAGGTTTAATATAACTGGATGACATGTAACATCTGATCACATTGTGCAGGTTTAATATAACCGAATGACAGATAACATCTGATCACACTGTGAAGGTTTAATATAATCGAATGACAGATAACATCTGATCACATTGTGCAGGTTTAATATAACTGAATGACAGATAACATCTGATCACATTGTAAAGGTATAATATAACTGAATGACAGATAACATCTGATCACATTGTGAAGGTTTAATATAACTGAATGACAGATAAGATCTGATCACATTGTGAATGTTTAATATAACTGAATGACAGATAACATCTGATCAACTCAATCAATCAATCAACTTTTATTTCTATAGCACATTTTGCCAACAAGAACAGTCTCCAAAGTGCTGTACAGTAACAATGATAGACAATAAACAGGCACACAAATACTAAACCACAATCATTTAAAATAAATAAATAAAAACAAAATAATAAAAGACACAGGACCACATAACTCACGCTGTGTTAAAAGCCAAGGAATAAAAGTGGGTCTTAAGACGAGACTTAAAACATTCCACTGTGGGTGCCGCACGGATCAGAGGAGGCAGAGCGTTCCACAGTCTGGGGCCAACTACAGAGAAGGCCCGGTCCCCCCTGGATTTAAGTCTGGACTTAGGAACCACGAGCTGGAACTGGCCATTTGACCTCAGTGAACGCGCCGGTGTATAAATTTGGATGAGGTCAGTGATGTATTGCGGGGCCTGTCCACTCAACGCTATAAAAACAAACAATAAAATCTTAAAATCGATTCGAAATCGAACAGGAAGCCAGTTCAATTAGGCGAGGATGGGGGTGATGTGTTCGCGCTTTTTAGTTCCTGTTAAAAGTCTAGCCGCAGAGTTCTGGACTAACTGCAGGCGCGAAAGTGCATTTTGGGAAATTCCAGTATAAAGCGAATTGCAGTAGTCCAGACGTGAAGAAATAAAATCATGCATTACTAGCTCAAAATGTTTTAACGTTAAAAAAGGTTTAATTTTAGATAAAAGCCGAAGATGGAAAAAACATGATTTAACGACTTTGTTAATTTGTTTATCCAGTTTAAAATCACCGTCTATAGTGACGCCAAGGCTGGTGGCTATGGGATGCACGTGATTATTGAGGGGGCCCAAATCAACCATAGTCCTAATGGGACCAAATAACATTATCTCAGTCTTTCCCTCATTTAGAATTAAAGAATTCTGAGCTAACCAAGCCTTGACGTCACTTAAACACTCAAGTAGGGGTGTCAGAGGAGCATGATCATTTTTAGTCAGTGGCAGGTATATTTGGCAATCGTCTGCATAAAAATGATAAGAGATACCATGTCTTTTAAAAATCACACTGAGAGGTACTTCTCAAAAGAATTGGCCCAAGAATTGATCCTTGGGGGACTCCACAATTTAAAGGAGCTGTGGACGAAGTGGAGTCCCCCAGTCTAACAGTAAAACATCTCCCAGACAGGTATGACCTGAACCACTCTAGCGCTGTTCCCCTGACACCCACACAATTTTCTAAACGAGATAAAAGTATTGTGTGGTCAACTGTGTCAAAAGCAGCCGTCAGGTCTAAAAGTACTAAAACAGCAGAATCACCCGTATCAGTTATTAAAAATAAATCATTACAAACCTTTAAAAGTGCAGACTCAGTGCTATGGAAGGTTCTGTAACCTGACTGGAAAGTGTCAAAAATGCAATTTGCATCTAAAAAAGGCTGCAACTGTGCAAATACACTCTTCTCTAAAATCTTCGACAGGAATGGTAATTTAGAAATTGGCCGATAATTTGATAAAGTTGTAGGGTCAAGACCACTTTTTTTAATCAGAGGTTCAACAACAGCCTTTTTACAAAAAGATGGCACAATACCAGAAGACAAACTGCCATTGATGATTTCTCTGACATAGGGGCCAATAGTCAACCAAACCTCTTTAAAAAAGCGAGGAGGAACTGTATCAGTGGGAGAAGAGGAGGGTTTTAATTTATTGACAATTTCTGTAAGAAATGACAACGACACAGGCTTAAACTGATTAAAAATAGCAGAGCATTGTGTCATTGTAGGAAGATGATACAGGGGGGAAGATATATTGGCTCTGATAGTAGCAACCTTGTTATTAAAAAACTGCAGAAAGTTTTCACATGTTTCACGTGTAGCTTCCAATACAGTGGTAGGAGTGGGATTTAAAACTAGACCAATAGTTTTAAACAGAACTGCAGGCTTTTCTATATTATTTAATATGATATTAGAGAGATATTTTGTTTTTTTAGCTTTAACAATATTCTGATAAGTTCTCCATCTATCTTTAAGAATTTGGTACGACACACAAAGCCCGTCTTTTTTCCACCTGCGCTCTGCCTTTCTACACTCACGTCTTGCTGCACGCGTGGTGTCATTGAGCCACTTCTCTTCTTTAAATTTGGGGCGAATAGCCTTTTTTGGGGCTACAATGTCCAAAACATCAGTACAGGTGGAAGTAAAAGCTTCCATTAGTTGTTCCGTGTCTAAAGAAGAGGCTTGGCTTATTTGAGCTTGCGCTGACGTGAACAAAGAGGAGAAATCAGCTGCAGTGGACGGCTTAATAAAACGGCCGAAATGCACGGGAATGGGCCTTTTTGTATAATAGTTTACATTAAAATCAAACATGACAGGACTATGGTCAGAAAATACTGCATCGCCCAAAAAGACATTATCTACAGAAAAACCATATGACAGTACAAGATCTAAAGTGTGTCCGTGCATATGAGTTGGACCAAAGACATTTTGTACCAGACTAAAGGCATGAACCAAATCCAAAAAGTTTTTAGCCATAGGCTTGGTTGGACAACAAACATGTACATTAAAATCACCAACGATTAAAATCCTGTCATAGTTTATCCTTATAGCAGCAATGAAATCAGAAAATTCTTTTATAAAGTCTTTGTTGTGTTTGGGAGGTCTATAAACGACCGCACACAACACTGGCACAGTCTGTCGTAACTCAAAACAGCTCAGTTCAAACGAGGAAAATGACGTAAACAATAAGGGTTTGTGAGATAAACAAGTCTTTAAAACAGTAGCTATACCTCCTCCACGACCAGTAGTTCTTGGGGTGTTTAAAAACTTACAGTCCGGAGGTAACAGCTCTGAAAAGGCTGTAGACTCATCAGCATTTACCCAAGTTTCAGTTACAAACAGTATATCCAGAGAATGCGATTTGAAGAAGTCTTGTAAAATGAACGTCTTATTCATCAACGATCTCGCGTTAACAAGTGCACATTTTGTTGAAGCCTGAGTTTTAACAGTCGCTAGAGCTGCCCGGCTCAGCGACAAGAGGTGACCGGAGTTCACACCGCCTGAAGCTCCAAACGGAGGGCGGCGAGGGCGCAGCTTATAAAACACCTCGTGCGGTCCTATAACTGGGACCAACCAGGCACCAACAGGAGCGAATATGCGCCGCGAGATATATCGGTGAAAGCACTCTTCATAATCCTGCGGAACATTCGCTGGGAGCCGAGTTAATCCAGGAAAACCCGCTAGCCAGCATTTGAGTTTCAATAGTCTGCCACCTCGCACTCCTCGGCGTCTACGTTTCCTGGAAATCAGTGCCCTTACACGCCACAGGTGCTCTGGCACATCCGCCAGGTAAGAGCTACGCGGTTTGTTCGATTTCAATTTAATTGATTCAACACTCGGTCCATAACAGCTATATTCCGCATATGAATCCACAATGTCTTTGATTTTCATCAATTCCTGACGATCATAAACCAGCAGAGAGTCAATAGTCCTTGTAACAAACGTTAAAACTAACATAAAACAAATCAGAGTAAGCTGATTCAAGCGGCGAGCCAAACACACCGGCGCCATCTTGAAAAAAGGCGCATCTGATCACATTGTGAAGGTTTAATATAACTGAATGACAGATAACATCTGATCACATTTTGAAGGTTTAATATAACTGAATGACAGATAACATCTGATCACATTGTGCAGGTTTAATATAACTGAATGACAGATAACATCTGATCACATTGTGCAGGTTTAATATAACTGAATGACAGATAACATCTGATTACATTGTGAAGGTTTAATATAACCGAATGACAGATAACATCTGATCACATTGTGAATGTTTAATATAACTGAATGACAGATAACATCTGATCACATTGTGAAGGTTTAATAAAACTGAATGACAGATAACATCTGATCACATTGTGAAGGTTTAATAAAACTGAATGACAGATAACATCTGATCACATTGTGAAGGTTTAATATAACTGAATGACAGATAAGATCTGATCACATTGTGAATGTTTAAATTAAACCTTCACAATGTGATCAGATCTTATCTGTCATTCAGTTATATTAAACAGTTTAATATAACTGAATGACAGATAACATCTGATCACATTGTGAAGGTTTAATATAATCGAATGACAGATAACATCTGATCACATTGTGAAGGTTTAATAAAATTTGAATGACAGATAAAATCTGATCACATTGTGAAGGTTTAATAAAACTGAATGACAGATAACATCTGATCACATTGTGAAGGTTTAATATAACTGAATGACAGATAACATCTAATCACATTGTGGAGGTTTAATATAACTGAATGACAGATAACATCTGATCACATTGTGCAGGTTTAATATAACTGGATGACAGATAACATCTGATTACATTGTGAAGGTTTAATATAACCGAATGACAGATAACATCTGATCACATTGTGAATGTTTAATATAACTGAATGACAGATAACATCTGATCACATTGTGCAGGTTTAATATAACTGGATGACAGATAACATCTGATTACATTGTGAAGGTTTAATATAACCGAATGACAGATAACATCTGATCACATTGTGAATGTTTAATATAACTGAATGACAGATAACATCTGATCACATCGTGCAGGTTTAATATAACTGAATGACAGATAACAACTGATCACATTGTAAAGGTTTAATATAATCGAATGACAGATAACATCTGATCACATTGTGCAGGTTTAATATAACTGAATGACAGATAACATCTGATCACATTGTGAAGGTTTAATATAACCGAATGACAGATAACATCTGATCACATTGTGAATGTTTAATATAACTGAATGTCAGATAACATCTGATCACATTGTGCAGGTTTAATATAACTGCATGACAGATAACATCTGATCACATTGTGAAGGTTTATAACTGAATGACAGATAACATCTGATCACATTGTGAAGGTTTAATAAAACTGAATGACAGATAACATCTGATCACATTGTGAAGGTTTAATAAAACTGAATGACAGATAACATCTGATCACATTGTGAAGGTTTAATATAACCGAATGACAGATAACATCTGATCACATTGTGAAGGTTTAATAAAACTGAATGACAGATAACATCTGATCACATTGTGAAGGTTTAATATAACTGAATGACAGATAACATCTGATCACATTGTGAAGGTTTAATATAACCGAATGACAGATAACATCTGATCACATTGTGCAGGTTTAATATAACTGAATGACAGATAACATCTGATCACATTGTGAAGGTTTAATATAACCGAATGACAGATAACATCTGATCACATTGTGAATGTTTAATATAACTGAATGTCAGATAACATCTGATCACATTGTGCAGGTTTAATATAACTGAATGACAGATAACATCTGATCACATTGTGCAGGTTTAATATAACTGAATGACAGATAACATCTGATCACATTGTGAAGGTTTAATAAAACTGAATGACAGATAACATCTGATCACATTGTGAAGGTTTAATAAAACTGCATGACAGATAACATCTGATCACATTGTGAATGTTTAATATAACTGAATGACAGATAACATCTGATCACATTGTGAAGGTTTAATAAAATTTGAATGACAGATAAAATCTGATCACATTGTGAAGGTTTAATAAAACTGAATGACAGATAACATCTGATCACATTGTGAAGGTTTAATATAACTGAATGACAGATAACATCTGATCACATTGTGAAGGTTTAATATAACTGAATGACAGATAACATCTGATCACATTGTGCAGGTTTAATATAACTGAATGACAGATAACATCTGATCACATTGTGCAGGTTTAATATAACTGGATGACAGATAACATCTGATTACATTGTGAAGGTTTAATATAACCGAATGACAGATAACATCTGATCACATTGTGAAGGTTTAATATAACCGAATGACAGATAACATCTGATCACATTGTGAAGGTTTAATAAAACTGAATGACAGATAACATCTGATCACATTGTGAAGGTTTAATATAACTGAATGACAGATAACATCTGATCACATTGTGAAGGTTTAATATAACCGAATGACAGATAACATCTGATCACATTGTGAAGGTTTAATATAATCGAATGACAGATAACATCTGATCACATTGTGCAGGTTTAATATAACTGAATGACAGATAACATCTGATTACATTGTGAAGGTTTAATATAACTGCATGACAGATAACATCTGATGATATTGTGCAGGTTTAATATAACTGAATGACAGATAACATCTGATCACATTGTGAAGGTTTAATATAACCGAATGATAGATAGCATCTGATCACATTGTGCAGGTTTAATATAACCGAATGATAGATAGCATCTGATCACATTGTGAAGGTTTAATATAACCGAATGATAGATAGCATCTGATCACATTGTGCAGGTTTAATATAATCGAATGACAGATAACATCTGATCACATTGTGCAGGTTTAATATAACTGAATGACAGATAACATCTGATCACATTTTGAAGGTTTAATAAAACTGAATGACAGATAACATCTGATCACATTGTGCAGGTTTAATATAACCGAATGACAGATAACATCTGATCACATTGTGAAGGTTTAATATTGTGCAGGTTTAATATAACTGAATGACAGATAACATCTGATTACATTGTGAAGGTTTAATATAACTGCATGACAGGTAACATCTGATCAGATTGTGAAGGTTTAATATAACTGAATGACAGATAACATCTGATCACATTGTGAAGGTTTAATATAACTGCATGACAGATAACATCTGATCACATTGTGAAGGTTTAATATAACTGCATGACAGATAACATCTGATCACATTGTGAAGGTTTAATATAACTGAATGACAGATAACATCTGATCACATTGTGCAGGTTTAATATAACCGAATGACAGATAACATCTGATCACATTGTGAAGGTTTAATATTGTGCAGGTTTAATATAACTGAATGACAGATAACATCTGATTACATTGTGAAGGTTTAATATAATCGAATGACAGATAACATCTGATCACATTGTGAAGGTTTAATATAACTGAATGACAGATAACATCTGATCACATTGTGCAGGTTTAATATAACTGAATGACAGATAACATCTGATTACATTGTGCAGGTTTAATATAACCGAATGACAGATAACATCTGATCACATCGTGCAGGTTTAATATAACTGAATGACAGATAACATCTGATCACATCGTGCAGGTTTAATATAACTGAATGACAGATAACATCTGATCACATTGTGAAGGTTTAATATAACTGAATGACAGATAACATCTGATCACATTGTGCAGGTTTAATATAACTGAATGACAGATAACATCTGATCACATTGTGCAGGTTTAATATAACTGGATGACAGATAACATCTGATTACATTGTGAAGGTTTAATATAACCGAATGACAGATAACATCTGATCACATTGTGAAGGTTTAATATAACCGAATGACAGATAACATCTGATCACATTGTGAAGGTTTAATAAAACTGAATGACAGATAACATCTGATCACATTGTGAAGGTTTAATATAACTGAATGACAGATAACATCTGATCACATTGTGAAGGTTTAAATTAAACCTTCACAATGTGATCAGATCTTATCTGTCATTCAGTTATATTAAACAGTTTAATATAACTGAATGACAGATAACATCTGATCACATTGTGAAGGTTTAATATAATCGAATGACAGATAACATCTGATCACATTGTGAAGGTTTATTAACCTGAATGACAGATAACATCTGATGACATTGTGAAGGTTTAATATAACTGAATGACAGATAACATCTGATCACATTGTGCAGGTTTAATATAATCGAATGACAGATAACATCTGATCACATTGTGCAGGTTTAATATAACCGAATGACAGATAACATCTGATCACATTGTGAAGGTTTAATATAATCGAATGACAGATAACATCTGATCACATTGTGCAGGTTTAATATAACTGAATGACAGATAACATCTGATTACATTGTGAAGGTTTAATATAACTGCATGACAGATAACATCTGATGATATTGTGCAGGTTTAATATAACTGAATGACAGATAACATCTGATCACATTGTGAAGGTTTAATATAACCGAATGATAGATAGCATCTGATCACATTGTGCAGGTTTAATATAACCGAATGATAGATAGCATCTGATCACATTGTGAAGGTTTAATATAACCGAATGATAGATAGCATCTGATCACATTGTGCAGGTTTAATATAATCGAATGACAGATAACATCTGATCACATTGTGCAGGTTTAATATAACTGAATGACAGATAACATCTGATCACATTTTGAAGGTTTAATAAAACTGAATGACAGATAACATCTGATCACATTTTGAAGGTTTAATATAACTGAATGACAGATAACATCTGATTACATTGTGAAGGTTTAATATAACTGCATGACAGGTAACATCTGATCACATTGTGAAGGTTTAATATAACTGAATGACAGATAACATCTGATCACATTGTGAAGGTTTAATATAACTGCATGACAGATAACATCTGATCACATTGTGAAGGTTTAATATAACTGCATGACAGATAACATCTGATCACATTGTGAAGGTTTAATATAACTGAATGACAGATAACATCTGATCACATTGTGCAGGTTTAATATAACCGAATGACAGATAACATCTGATCACATTGTGAAGGTTTAATATTGTGCAGGTTTAATATAACTGAATGACAGATAACATCTGATTACATTGTGAAGGTTTAATATAATCGAATGACAGATAACATCTGATCACATTGTGAAGGTTTAATATAACTGAATGACAGATAACATCTGATCACATTGTGAAGGTTTAATATAACCGAATGACAGATAACATCTGATCACATTGTGAAGGTTTAATAAAACTGAATGACAGATAACATCTGATCACATTGTGAAGGTTTAATATAATCGAATGACAGATAACATCTGATCACATTGTGCAGGTTTAATATAACTGAATGACAGATAACATCTGATCACATTGTGAAGGTTTAATATAACTGAATGACAGATAACATCTGATCACATTTTGAAGGTTTAATATTGTGCAGGTTTAATATAACTGAATGACAGATAACATCTGATCACATTGTGAAGGTTTAATATAACTGAATGACAGATAACATCTGATCACATTGTGAAGGTTTAATATAATCGAATGACAGATAACATCTGATCACATTGTGCAGGTTTAATATAACTGAATGACAGATAACATCTGATCACATTGTGCAGGTTTAATATAACCGAATGACAGATAACATCTGATCACATTGTGAAGCTTTAATATAATCGAATGACAGATAACATCTGATCACAATGTGCAGGTTTAATATAACTGAATGACAGATAACATCTGATCACATTGTGCAGGTTTAATATAACTGAATGACAGATAACATCTGATCACATTGTAAAGGTTTAATATAACTGAATGACAGATAACATCTGATTACATTGTGCAGGTTTAATATAACCGAATGACAGATAACATCTGATCACACTGTGAAGGTTTAATATAATCGAATGACAGATAACATCTGATCACATTGTGAAGGTTTAATATAACCGAATGACAGATAACATCTGATCACACTGTGAAGGTTTAATATAATCGAATGACAGATAACATCTGATCACATTGTGCAGGTTTAATATAACTGAATGACAGTTAACATCTGATCACATTGTGAAGGTTTAAAACTGAATGACAGGTAACATCTGATCACATTGTGAAGGTTTAATATAACTGAATGACAGATAACATCTGATCACATCGTGCAGGTTTAATATAACTGAATGACAGATAACATCTGATCACATTGTAAAGGTTTAATATAACTGAATGACAAATAACATCTGATTACATTGTGAAGGTTTAATATAATCGAATGACAGATAACATCTGATCACATTGTGCAGGTTTAATATAACTGAATGACAGATAACATCTGATCACATTGTGAAGGTTTAATATAACCGAATGACAGATAACATCTGATCACATTGTGAATGTTTAATATAACTGAATGACAAATAACATCTGATCACATTGTGAAGGTTTAATAAAACTGAATGACAGATAACATCTGATCACATTGTGAATGTTTAATATAACTGAATGACAGATAACATCTGATCACATTGTGAAGGTTTAATAAAATTTGAATGACAGATAAAATCTGATGACATTGTGAAGGTTTAATAAAACTGAATGACAGATAACATCTGATCACATTGTGAAGGTTTAATATAACTGAATGACAGATAACATCTGATCACATTGTGCAGGTTTAATATAACTGAATGACAGATAACATCTGATCACATTGTGCAGGTTTAATATAACTGGATGACCAGTGGGGAAACTTCAGGGCCTTCTACGCCTTCAGAGAAGGCCTAAAAAAATTAATAAAAATATTTTTTATAATAATACTAATAAATAATAAAGTATTCAATAAAAATATATTTTTACATGTTTAAATTTATATTTAATTTAATTTAATACATGTAATATATTTTCTCTCATCTATGTTCTAACGTTAAGCTTACTGTCAGGTTCATATCCAATCAGAATCGTCTGTCTCTATTAAGGCCCGGTAAACTGGCTCATTCATTGGTTAGGACTTCAAGAATCCCAAGGAAGGCCAAGCTATGTGTTTTGGTGTGGAGAGTGACGGGCAAATCGACCAATCACGCTTTGATTTCAAGTGGGCGGGTAAAAAACAAAGCATTGTAAGCCTTCATGAAGTCCTAATCATGCAACAAGCTGGATGCGAGCTGCCGTAAAACACCAAAGAAGAAGAAGTCCTAATCATAGACCGTCTAATGGCCCGAATCTCTGCGGTGAGAGTGGTTGAGGTAAATGGCAGAAAACGTGATTGACGCTGTGGCTAGTTTGATAGGGCTGAGGTAAAAACGAAATTACTTAAGCGGGTACTCGTGAAGAGCACAGCCGAGAGATGCGCGTGCAGCTGCGCTGCGCATATCAGACGTGAACACGAGAAAAATAATGGGTTTAATTATACTTTCACTTCCTGACAGTTTTACTTGAGGATAGTAATGACTGCAGGCGACGCCGAATTACATACAATATAATTACCTAACTAAATCTCAGAGAATGCAAAAACATTCACCGGGGCTCGGGCTAGGGATTTTGCGAGCCCGCAAAATATAACGTTATAAGCCACAAGGAGGTGCACTGAGAACGCAGGGTGCTATATTTCCCCTTATGAAAAAAGACTAACAAGCTATCCTACAGCTAAATATATATTTACAAAAAAAAAAAAATTAAATGCAAATTTACAGAGCAGCAGAGTCTGTATTTGTGTTTATCAGTTAGATTAAAGTAATTTTAAACTTTAAAACTGCATTTAAAGGCAAACGATGCCTATTCTGTAATTTAACTTTGCGTGCTCAGAATTTTTACACGTTCACTGTATGATTTAACGAAATACGAATAGCCTAGTATTATATTCTGAATTTTAAAATTTATGAAAAACAAACTACTCTCAATTTATTTTGGTGTTTTTTCCCCCATGCTCAATTGTCTCCATTTTCCTGTTTTTAAGAATTAAGGCGGTGTAGTAAGTAGAACCTATCCATTAAATTTGTGACTTTCATTTATTGCGCCATGCGTAATTGCGCATGGAGAGGCATTTGCACTTCATTGCATATTTTGAAGGCCCAGCTGAAGTACTCACGGTTCGCCACTGTGGATGACAGATAACATCTGATTACATTGTGAAGGTTTAATATAACCGAATGACAGATAACATCTGATCACATTGTGAATGTTTAATATAACTGAATGACAGATAACATCTGATCACATTGTGAAGGTTTATTAACCTGAATGACAGATAACATCTGATCACATTGTGAAGGTTTAATATAACTGCATGACAGATAACATCTGATCACATTGTGAAGGTTTAATATAACTGCATGACAGATAACATCTGATCACACTGTGAAGGTTTAATATAATCGAATGACAGATAACATCTGATCACATTTTGAAGGTTTAATATTGTGAAGGTTTAATATAACTGAATGACAGATAACATCTGATCACATTGTGAAAGTTTAATAAAACTGAATGACAGATAACATCTGATCACATTTTGAAGGTTTAATATAACTGAATGACAGATAACATCTGATTACATTGTGCAGGTTTAATATAACCGGATGACAGATAACATCTGATCACATTGTGAAGGTTTAATATAACTGAATGACAGATAACATCTGATCACATTGTGAAGGTTTAATATAACTGCATGACAGATAACATCTGATCACATTGTGAAGGTTTAATATAACTGCATGACAGATAACATCTGATCACATTGTGAAGGTTTAATATAACTGCATGACAGATAACATCTGATCACATTGTGAAGGTTTAATATAACTGGATGACATGTAACATCTGATCACATTGTGCAGGTTTAATATAACCGAATGACAGATAACATCTGATCACACTGTGAAGGTTTAATATAATCGAATGACAGATAACATCTGATCACATTGTGCAGGTTTAATATAACTGAATGACAGATAACATCTGATCACATTGTAAAGGTATAATATAACTGAATGACAAATAACATCTGATTACATTGTGTAGGTTTAATATAATCGAATGACAGATAACATCTGATCACATTGTGCAGGTTTAATATAACTGAATGACAGATAACATCTGATCACATTGTGAAGGTTTAATATAACTGAATGACAGATAACATCTGATCACATTGTGAAGGTTTAATAAAACTGAATGACAGATAACATCTGATCACATTGTGAAGGTTTAATATAATCGAATGACAGATAACATCTGATCACATTGTGCAGGTTTAATATAACTGAATGACAGATAACATCTGATCACATTGTGAAGGTTTAATATAACTGAATGACAGATAACATCTGATCACATTGTGAAGGTTTAATAAAACTGAATGACAGATAACATCTGATCACATTGTGAAGGTTTAATATAATCGAATGACAGATAACATCTGATCACATTGTGCAGGTTTAATATAACTGAATGACAGATAACATCTGATCACATTGTGAAGGTTTAATATAACTGAATGACAGATAACATCTGATCACATTGTGAAGGTTTAATAAAACTGAATGACAGATAACATCTGATCACATTGTGAAGGTTTAATATAACTGCATGACAGATAACAATTGGAGTTTATAATAAACTCTAAACTGCATTTGGATCCGCTCACCTTGTCTTGCATTGCCTACCCGTGACAATTATATTCTTGTATTTGTTTATATATGTTAAATATCAATAGATTTGTTCTCTTTTATCAAAAACTGTCACAGCAAACATCACGCAGGCTTGTACTGCTCACAAACATGCGAGGTATGAATGCCTATCAATGACAAATTCTTAAATCTGCCGTTTTCTGAGGTTATCTGCGTGCATGAAATCGGGGCAGGCCTGCTTTTCATCACGACCTTGATGCTTTGTGTGATCGACTTTATGTAGTTCTACTCCGACTGATTGGGTTATGTCATCAAAGTACCGTGAGAGCAATGTAAAGGCGGACCATTCCAACGAGCTCGTTCTGCTCAGCACAGCATGAACTGAAACCCCGTTGAATCTCTGGCAAAAAGAAGCATGAGAAGTGGTGATACGCAAGAGAAAGTGAAGGTAAGCTTGAAAGCCTAAAATATAAAAGTGGCGGTACTGGGAGCACTGTTTTAGCTACTTACATCGCATGTTGCTCTTTTACCACCACTAACAACTTGAAGCATCACGCAGTCAAGCAGTCGCTTTGCAAACAATAGACTACCAGTACTTTTAGTTGTCACAGAAGTCTGATAAAATATGCTTCTTGGTCATAATCAGCTACCATTAACACAGACTACCCATCAGAATGTGCTGCCACCATAAATAAAGGTACACAGGTAGCGCATCCTGTCAGCATAATATACTCATCAGAATGTGCTGCCACACTTAAAAAAAGGCTTGTAACACAGGTAGCACATCCTGTCAACATAATATACTCATCAGAATGTGCTGCCACACTTAATAAAAGGCTTGTAACACAGGTAGGGCATCCTGTCAGCATAATATACTCATCAGAATGTGCTGCCACACTTAATAAAAGGCTTGTAACACAGGTAGGGCATCCTGTCAGCATAATATACTCATCAGAATGTGATATCACACTTAATAAAAATGCTCATAACACAGGTAGCGCATCCTGTCAGCATAATATACTCATCAGAATGTGCTGCCACACTTTAAAAAGGCTTGTAACACAGGTAGCGCATCCTGTCAACATAATATACTCATCAGAATGTGCTGCCACACTTTAAAAAGGCTTGTAACACAGGTAGGGCATCCTGTCAGCATAATATACTCATCAGAATGTGCTGCCACACTTTAAAAAGGCTTGTAACACAGGTAGCACATCCTGTCAACATAATATACTCATCAGAATGTGCTGCCACACTTAATAAAAGGCTTGTAACACAGGTAGGGCATCCTGTCAGCATAATATACTCATCAGAATGTGCTGCCACACTTAATAAAAGGCTTGTAACACAGGTAGGGCATCCTGTCAGCATAATATACTCATCAGAATGTGATATCACACTTAATAAAAATGCTCATAACACAGGTAGCGCATCCTGTCAGCATAATATACTCATCAGAATGTGCTGCCACATTTTAAAAAGGCTTGTAACACAGGTAGCGCATCCTGTCAACATAATATACTCATCAGAATGTGCTGCCACACTTTAAAAAGGCTTGTAACACAGGTAGGGCATCCTGTCAGCATAATATACTCATCAGAATGTGCTGCCACACTTTAAAAAGGCTTGTAACACAGGTAGCGCATCCTGTCAACATAATATACTCATCAGAATGTGCTGCCACACTTTAAAAAGGCTTGTAACACAGGTAGGGCATCCTGTCAGCATAATATACTCATCAGAATGTGCTGCCACACTTTAAAAAGGCTTGTAACACAGGTAGGGCATCCTGTCAACATAATATACTCATCAGAATGTGCTGCCACACTTTAAAAAGGCTTGTAACACAGGTAGCGCATCCTGTCAACATAATATACTCATCAGAATGTGCTGCCACACTTTAAAAAGGCTTGTAACACAGGTAGGGCATCCTGTCAACATAATATACTCATCAGAATGTGCTGCCACACTTTAAAAAGGCTTGTAACACAGGTAGCGCATCCTGTCAACATAATATACTCATCAGAATGTGCTGCCACATTTTAAAAAGGCTTGTAACACAGGTAGCGCATCCTGTCAACATAATATACTCATCAGAATGTGCTGCCACATTTTAAAAAGGCTTGTAACACAGGTAGCGCATCCTGTCAACATAATATACTCATCAGAATGTGCTACCACACTTTAAAAAGGCTTGTAACACAGGTAGCGCATCCTGTCAACATAATATACTCATCAGAATGTGCTGCCACACTTTAAAAAGGCTTGTAACACAGGTAGGGCATCCTGTCAACATAATATACTCATCAGAATGTGCTGCCACACTTTAAAAAGGCTTGTAACACAGGTAGCGCATCCTGTCAACATAATATACTCATCAGAATGTGCTGCCACATTTTAAAAAGGCTTGTAACACAGGTAGCGCATCCTGTCAACATAATATACTCATCAGAATGTGCTGCCACATTTTAAAAAGGCTTGTAACACAGGTAGCGCATCCTGTCAACATAATATACTCATCAGAATGTGCTACCACACTTTAAAAAGGCTTGTAACACAGGTAGCGCATCCTGTCAACATAATATACTCATCAGAATGTGCTGCCACACTTTAAAAAGGCTTGTAACACAGGTAGGGCATCCTGTCAACATAATATACTCATCAGAATGTGCTGCCACACTTTAAAAAGGCTTGTAACACAGGTAGCGCATCCTGTCAACATAATATACTCATCAGAATGTGCTGCCACATTTTAAAAAGGCTTGTAACACAGGTAGCGCATCCTGTCAACATAATATACTCATCAGAATGTGCTGCCACATTTTAAAAAGGCTTGTAACACAGGTAGCGCATCCTGTCAACATAATATACTCATCAGAATGTGCTACCACACTTTAAAAAGGCTTGTAACACAGGTAGCGCATCCTGTCAACATAATATACTCATCAGAATGTGCTACCACACTTTAAAAAGGCTTGTAACACAGGTAGCGCATCCTGTCAGCACAATATACTTATCAGAATGTGCTGCCACACTTAAAAAAAGGCTTGTAACACAGGTAGCGCATCCTGTCAGCATAATATACTCATCAGAATGTGCTGCCACACTTAATAACAGGCTTGTAACACAGGTAGCGCATCCTGTCAGCATAATATACTCATCAGAATGTGCTGCCACACTTAATAACAGGCTTGTAACACAGGTAGCGCATCCTGTCAGCATAATATACTCATCAGAATGTGCTGCCACACTTAATAAAAGGCTTGTAACACAGGTAGCGCATCCTGTCAGCATAATATACTCATCAGAATGTGCTGCCATACTTAAAAAAAGGCTTGTAACACAGGTAGCGCATCCTGTCAGCATAATATACTCATCAGAATGTGCTGCCATACTTAATAAAAGGCTTAAAACACAGGTAGCACATCCTGTCAGCATAATATACTCATCAGAATGTGCTGCCACACTTAAATAAAGGCTTGTAACACAGGTAGGGCATCCTGACAGCATAATATACTCATCAGAATGTGCTGCCACATTTTAAAAAGGCTTGTTACACAGGTAGCGCATCCTGTCAGCATAATATACTCATCAGAATGTGCTGCCATACTTAATAAAAGGCTTGTAACAGAGGTAACGCATCCTGTCAGCAAAATATACCAATCAGAATGTGCTGCCACACTTAATAAAAGGCTTAAAACACAGGTAGCACATCCTGTCAGCATAATATACTCATCAGAATGTGCTGCCACACTTAATAAAAGGCTTGTAACACAGGTAGCACATCCTGTCAGCTCAATATACTCATCAGAATGTGCTGCCACACTTAAAAAAAGGCTTGTAACACAGGTAGCGCATCCTGTCAGCATAATATACTTATCAGAATGTGCTGCCACACTTAAAAAAAGGCTTGTAACACAGGTAGCGCATCCTGTCAGCATAATATTCTCATCAGAATGTGCTGTCACATTTTAAGAAGGCTTGTAACACAGGTATCGCATCCTGTCAGCATAATATAATCATCAAAATGTGCTGCCACACTTAATAAAAGGCTCGTAGCACAGGTAACGCATCCTGTCAGCATAATATACTCATCAGAATGTGCTGCCACACTTAAAAAAAGCTTGTAACACAGGTAGCGCATCCTGTCAGCATAATATACTCATCAGAATGTGCTGCCACACTTAAAAAAAGGCTTAAAACACAGGTAGCGCATCCTGTCAGCATAATATACTCATCAGAATGTGCTAACACACTTTAAAAAGGCTTGTAACACAGGTAGCACATCCTGTCAGCATAATATACTTGTCAGAATGTGCTGCCACACTTAAAAAAAGGCTTGTAACACAGGTTGCGCATCCTGTCAGCATAATATACTCATCAGAATGTGCTGCCACACTTAAAAAAAGGCTCGTAGTACAGGTAACGCATCCTGTCAGCATAATATACTCATCAGAATGTGCTGCCACACTTAAAAAAAGCTTGTAACACAGGTAGCACATCCTGTCAGCATAATATAATCATCAAAATGTGCTGTCACACTTAATAAAAGGCTCGTAGTACAGGTAACGCATCCTGTCAGCATAATATACTCATCAGAATGTGCTGCCACACTTAAAAAAAGCTTGTAACACAGGTAGGGCATCCTGTCAGCATAACATACTCATCAGAATGCAGCCCAGTCTCACGAAATTTCGTTATATAGTCACGTATTTTTTGATTCTTTTTTCGTGCTATTATCACGAAATTTCGTGTTTTTTCGTAGTCGTATAACGAATTCCTGTTTTCGTGTGATTATCACGTATTGGTTACTCGACTGTTTTGTCCTATTTTCTTACCATTGTCGCTTCGGTTTAGGGTTAGATTTACATAAAATGACATCCCTAACCAAACCCAACTCTAACCCTAACGCCAGGCGACATATAAAAAAATAAATCAGGAAAAATAGTATAGATCAATATATTAAGTGACATTCTAATGCAAGCACCAAATCTAACCCTAAACCGAAGCGACAATGGTTTAAAAATAGGAAAAAACAGTCGAGTAACCAATACGTGATAATCACACGAAAACAGGAATTCGTTATACGACTACGAAAAAACACGAAATTTCGTGATAATAGCACGAAAAAAGAATCAAAAAAATACGTGACTATATCACGAAACTTTGTGAGACTGGGTAGTCAGAATGTGCTGCCACACTTAAAAAAAGCTTGTAACACAGGTAGCGCATCCTGTCAGCATAATATAATCATGAAAATGTGCTGCCACACTTAATAAAAGGCTTGTAGCACAGGAAATGCATCCTGTCAGCATAATATAGCAATCAGATTGTGCTGCCACATTTTAAAAAGGCTTGTAACACAGGTAGCACATCCTGTCAGGATAATATACTCATCAGAATGTGCTGCCACATTTTAAAAAGGCTTGTAACACAGGTAGCGCATCCTGTCAGCATAATATACTCATCAGAATGTGCTGCCATACTTAATAAAAGGCTTGTAACACAGGTAACACATCCTGTCAGCAAAATATACCAATCAGAATGTGCTGCCACACTTAAAAAAAGGCTTGTAACACAGGTAACGCATCCTGTCAGCATAATATTCTCATCAGAATGTGCTGCCACATTTTAAGAAGGCTTGTAACACAGGTAACGCATCCTGTCAGCACAATATACTTATCAGAATGTGCTGCCACACTTAAAAAAAGGCTTGTAACACAGGTATCGCATCCTGTCAGCATAATATACTCATCAGAATGTGCTGCCACACTTAATAAAAGGCTCGTTGCACAGGTAACGCATCCTGTCAGCATAATATAGTAATCAGATTGTGCTGCCACACTTAATAAAACGCTTAAAACACAGGTAGCACATCCTGTCAGCATAATATACTCATCAGAATGTGCTGCCACACTTTAAAAAGGCTTGTAACACAGGTAACGCATCCTGTCAGCATAATATATTCATCAAAATGTGCTGCCACACTTAATAAAAGGCTTGTTGCACAGGTAGCACATCCTGTCAGCATAAATACTCATCAGAATGTGCTGCCACACTTAATAAAAGGCTTGTAACACAGGTAGCGCATCCTGTCAGCATAATATACTTATCAGAATGTGCTGCCACACTTTAAAAAGGCTTGTAACATAGGTAGCGCATCCTGTCAGCATAATATACTCATCAGAATGTGCTGACACACTTAATAAAAGGCTTGTAACACAGGTAGCGCATCCTGTCAGCATAATATACTCATCAGAATGTGCTGCCACACTTAATAAAACGCTTAAAACACAGGTAGGGCATCCTGTCAGCATAATATACTCATCAGAATGTGCCGCCACACTTAAAAAAAGGCTTGTAACACAGGTAGCGCATCCTGTCAGCACAATATACTCATCAGAATGTGCCGCCACACTTAATAAAAGGCTTGTAACACAGGTAGCGCATCCTGTCAGCACAATATACTCATCAGAATGTGCCGCCACACTTAATAAAAGGCTTGTAACACAGGTAGCGCATCCTGTCAGCCCAATATACTCATCAGAATGTGCCGCCACACTTAATAAAAGGCTTGTAACACAGGTAGCGCATCCTGTCAGCAGAATATAATCATCAGAATGTGCCGCCACACTTAATAAAAGGCTTGTAACACAGGTAGCGCATCCTGTCAGCATAATATACTCATCAGAATGTGCCGCCACACTTAATAAAAGGCTTGTAACACAGGTAGCGCATCCTGTCAGCACAATATACTCATCAGAATGTGCTGCCACACTTAATAAAAGGCTTATAACACAGGTAGCGCATCCTGTCAGCACAATATACTCATCAGAATGTGCTGCCACACGTAATAAAAGGCTTGTAACACAGGTAGCGCATCCTGTCAGCATAATATACTCATCAGAATGTGCTGCCACACTTAATAAAAGGCTTGTAACACAGGTAGGGCATCCTGTCAGCATAATATACTCATCAGAATGTGCTGCCACACTTAATAAAAGGCTTGTAACACAGGTAGGGCATCCTGTCAGCATAATATACTCATCAGAATGTGATATCACACTTAATAAAAATGCTCATAACACAGGTAGCGCATCCTGTCAGCATAATATACTCATCAGAATGTGCTGCCACATTTTAAAAAGGCTTGTAACACAGGTAGCGCATCCTGTCAGCATAATATACTCATCAGAATGTGCTGCCACACTTTAAAAAAACTCATAAAACAGGTAGGGCATCCTGTCAGCATAATATACTCATCAGAATGTGCTGCCACACTTTAAAAAGGCTTGTAACACAGGTAGCGCATCCTGTCAACATAATATACTCATCAGAATGTGCTGCCACACTTTAAAAAGGCTTGTAACACAGGTAGGGCATCCTGTCAGCATAATATACTCATCAGAATGTGCTGCCACACTTTAAAAAGGCTTGTAACACAGGTAGGGCATCCTGTCAACATAATATACTCATCAGAATGTGCTGCCACACTTTAAAAAGGCTTGTAACACAGGTAGCGCATCCTGTCAACATAATATACTCATCAGAATGTGCTGCCACACTTTAAAAAGGCTTGTAACACAGGTAGGGCATCCTGTCAACATAATATACTCATCAGAATGTGCTGCCACACTTTAAAAAGGCTTGTAACACAGGTAGCGCATCCTGTCAACATAATATACTCATCAGAATGTGCTGCCACATTTTAAAAAGGCTTGTAACACAGGTAGCGCATCCTGTCAACATAATATACTCATCAGAATGTGCTACCACACTTTAAAAAGGCTTGTAACACAGGTAGTGCATCCTGTCAACATAATGTACTTATCAGAATGTGCTGCCACAATTAAAAAAAAGGCTTGTAACACAGGTAGCGCATCCTGTCAGCACAATATACTTATCAGAATGTGCTGCCACACTTTAAAAAGGCTTGTAACACAGGTAGGGCATCCTGTCAGCATAATATACTCATCAGAATGTGCTGCCAAACTTAATAAAAGGCTTGTAACACAGGTAGGGCATCCTGTCAGCATAATATACTCATCAGAATGTGATATCACACTTAATAAAAATGCTCATAACACAGGTAGCGCATCCTGTCAGCATAATATCCTCATCAGTATGTGCTGCCACATTTCAAAAACTCTCATATCACACGTAGGGCATCCTGTCAGCATAATATACTCATCAGAATGTGCTGCCACACTTAAAAAAGGCTTGTAACACAGGTAGCGCATCCTGTCAACATAATATACTCATCAGAATGTGCTGCCACACTTTAAAAAGGCTTGTAACACAGGTAGGGCATCCTGTCAGCATAATATACTCATCAGAATGTGCTGCCACACTTTAAAAAGGCTTGTAACACAGGTAGCGCATCCTGTCAACATAATATACTCATCAGAATGTGCTGCCACACTTTAAAAAGGCTTGTAACACAGGTAGGGCATCCTGTCAGCATAATATACTCATCAGAATGTGCTGCCACACTTTAAAAAGGCTTGTAACACAGGTAGGGCATCCTGTCAACATAATATACTCATCAGAATGTGCTGCCACACTTTAAAAAGGCTTGTAACACAGGTAGCGCATCCTGTCAACATAATATACTCATCAGAATGTGCTGCCACACTTTAAAAAGGCTTGTAACACAGGTAGGGCATCCTGTCAACATAATATACTCATCAGAATGTGCTGCCACACTTTAAAAAGGCTTGTAACACAGGTAGCGCATCCTGTCAACATAATATACTCATCAGAATGTGCTGCCACATTTTAAAAAGGCTTGTAACACAGGTAGCGCATCCTGTCAACATAATATACTCATCAGAATGTGCTGCCACATTTTAAAAAGGCTTGTAACACAGGTAGCGCATCCTGTCAACATAATATACTCATCAGAATGTGCTACCACACTTTAAAAAGGCTTGTAACACAGGTAGTGCATCCTGTCAACATAATGTACTTATCAGAATGTGCTGCCACAATTAAAAAAAAGGCTTGTAACACAGGTAGCGCATCCTGTCAGCACAATATACTTATCAGAATGTGCTGCCACACTTAAAAAAAGGCTTGTAACACAGGTAGCGCATCCTGTCAGCATAATATACTCATCAGAATGTGCTGCCACACTTAATAACAGGCTTGTAACACAGGTAGCGCATCCTGTCAGCATAATATACTCATCAGAATGTGCTGCCACACTTAATAACAGGCTTGTAACACAGGTAGCGCATCCTGTCAGCATAATATACTCATCAGAATGTGCTGCCACACTTAATAAAAGGCTTGTAACACAGGTAGCGCATCCTGTCAGCATAATATACTCATCAGAATGTGCTGCCATACTTAAAAAAAGGCTTGTAACACAGGTAGCGCATCCTGTCAGCATAATATACTCATCAGAATGTGCTGCCATACTTAATAAAAGGCTTAAAACACAGGTAGCACATCCTGTCAGCATAATATACTCATCAGAATGTGCTGCCACACTTAAATAAAGGCTTGTAACACAGGTAGGGCATCCTGACAGCATAATATACTCATCAGAATGTGCTGCCACATTTTAAAAAGGCTTGTTACACAGGTAGCGCATCCTGTCAGCATAATATACTCATCAGAATGTGCTGCCATACTTAATAAAAGGCTTGTAACAGAGGTAACGCATCCTGTCAGCAAAATATACCAATCAGAATGTGCTGCCACACTTAATAAAAGGCTTAAAACACAGGTAGCACATCCTGTCAGCATAATATACTCATCAGAATGTGCTGCCACACTTAATAAAAGGCTTGTAACACAGGTAGCACATCCTGTCAGCTCAATATACTCATCAGAATGTGCTGCCACACTTAAAAAAAGGCTTGTAACACAGGTAGCGCATCCTGTCAGCATAATATACTTATCAGAATGTGCTGCCACACTTAAAAAAAGGCTTGTAACACAGGTAGCGCATCCTGTCAGCATAATATTCTCATCAGAATGTGCTGTCACATTTTAAGAAGGCTTGTAACACAGGTATCGCATCCTGTCAGCATAATATAATCATCAAAATGTGCTGCCACACTTAATAAAAGGCTCGTAGCACAGGTAACGCATCCTGTCAGCATAATATACTCATCAGAATGTGCTGCCACACTTAAAAAAAGCTTGTAACACAGGTAGCGCATCCTGTCAGCATAATATACTCATCAGAATGTGCTGCCACACTTAAAAAAAGGCTTGTAACACAGGTAGCGCATCCTGTCAGCATAATATACTCATCAGAATGTGCTAACACACTTTAAAAAGGCTTGTAACACAGGTAGCACATCCTGTCAGCATAATATACTTGTCAGAATGTGCTGCCACACTTAAAAAAAGGCTTGTAACACAGGTTGCGCATCCTGTCAGCATAATATACTCATCAGAATGTGCTGCCACACTTAAAAAAAGGCTCGTAGTACAGGTAACGCATCCTGTCAGCATAATATACTCATCAGAATGTGCTGCCACACTTAAAAAAAGCTTGTAACACAGGTAGCACATCCTGTCAGCATAATATAATCATCAAAATGTGCTGTCACACTTAATAAAAGGCTCGTAGTACAGGTAACGCATCCTGTCAGCATAATATACTCATCAGAATGTGCTGCCACACTTAAAAAAAGCTTGTAACACAGGTAGGGCATCCTGTCAGCATAACATACTCATCAGAATGCAGCCCAGTCTCACGAAATTTCGTTATATAGTCACGTATTTTTTGATTCTTTTTTCGTGCTATTATCACGAAATTTCGTGTTTTTTCGTAGTCGTATAACGAATTCCTGTTTTCGTGTGATTATCACGTATTGGTTACTCGACTGTTTTGTCCTATTTTCTTACCATTGTCGCTTCGGTTTAGGGTTAGATTTACATAAAATGACATCCCTAACCAAACCCAACTCTAACCCTAACGCCAGGCGACATATAAAAAAATAAATCAGGAAAAATAGTATAGATCAATATATTAAGTGACATTCTAATGCAAGCACCAAATCTAACCCTAAACCGAAGCGACAATGGTTTAAAAATAGGAAAAAACAGTCGAGTAACCAATACGTGATAATCACACGAAAACAGGAATTCGTTATACGACTACGAAAAAACACGAAATTTCGTGATAATAGCACGAAAAAAGAATCAAAAAAATACGTGACTATATCACGAAACTTTGTGAGACTGGGTAGTCAGAATGTGCTGCCACACTTAAAAAAAGCTTGTAACACAGGTAGCGCATCCTGTCAGCATAATATAATCATGAAAATGTGCTGCCACACTTAATAAAAGGCTTGTAGCACAGGAAATGCATCCTGTCAGCATAATATAGCAATCAGATTGTGCTGCCACATTTTAAAAAGGCTTGTAACACAGGTAGCACATCCTGTCAGGATAATATACTCATCAGAATGTGCTGCCACATTTTAAAAAGGCTTGTAACACAGGTAGCGCATCCTGTCAGCATAATATACTCATCAGAATGTGCTGCCATACTTAATAAAAGGCTTGTAACACAGGTAACACATCCTGTCAGCAAAATATACCAATCAGAATGTGCTGCCACACTTAAAAAAAGGCTTGTAACACAGGTAACGCATCCTGTCAGCATAATATTCTCATCAGAATGTGCTGCCACATTTTAAGAAGGCTTGTAACACAGGTAACGCATCCTGTCAGCACAATATACTTATCAGAATGTGCTGCCACACTTAAAAAAAGGCTTGTAACACAGGTATCGCATCCTGTCAGCATAATATACTCATCAGAATGTGCTGCCACACTTAATAAAAGGCTCGTTGCACAGGTAACGCATCCTGTCAGCATAATATAGTAATCAGATTGTGCTGCCACACTTAATAAAACGCTTAAAACACAGGTAGCACATCCTGTCAGCATAATATACTCATCAGAATGTGCTGCCACACTTTAAAAAGGCTTGTAACACAGGTAACGCATCCTGTCAGCATAATATATTCATCAAAATGTGCTGCCACACTTAATAAAAGGCTTGTTGCACAGGTAGCACATCCTGTCAGCATAAATACTCATCAGAATGTGCTGCCACACTTAATAAAAGGCTTGTAACACAGGTAGCGCATCCTGTCAGCATAATATACTTATCAGAATGTGCTGCCACACTTTAAAAAGGCTTGTAACATAGGTAGCGCATCCTGTCAGCATAATATACTCATCAGAATGTGCTGACACACTTAATAAAAGGCTTGTAACACAGGTAGCGCATCCTGTCAGCATAATATACTCATCAGAATGTGCTGCCACACTTAATAAAACGCTTAAAACACAGGTAGGGCATCCTGTCAGCATAATATACTCATCAGAATGTGCCGCCACACTTAAAAAAAGGCTTGTAACACAGGTAGCGCATCCTGTCAGCACAATATACTCATCAGAATGTGCCGCCACACTTAATAAAAGGCTTGTAACACAGGTAGCGCATCCTGTCAGCACAATATACTCATCAGAATGTGCCGCCACACTTAATAAAAGGCTTGTAACACAGGTAGCGCATCCTGTCAGCCCAATATACTCATCAGAATGTGCCGCCACACTTAATAAAAGGCTTGTAACACAGGTAGCGCATCCTGTCAGCAGAATATAATCATCAGAATGTGCCGCCACACTTAATAAAAGGCTTGTAACACAGGTAGCGCATCCTGTCAGCATAATATACTCATCAGAATGTGCTGCCACACTTAATAAAAGGCTTGTAACACAGGTAGCGCATCCTGTCAGCACAATATACTCATCAGAATGTGCTGCCACACTTAATAAAAGGCTTATAACACAGGTAGCGCATCCTGTCAGCACAATATACTCATCAGAATGTGCTGCCACACGTAATAAAAGGCTTGTAACACAGGTAGCGCATCCTGTCAGCATAATATACTCATCAGAATGTGCTGCCACACTTAATAAAAGGCTTGTAACACAGGTAGCGCATCCTGTCAGCACAATATACTCATCAGAATATGCTGCCACACTTAATAAAAGGCTTGTAACACAGGTAGCGCATCCTGTCAGCACAATATACTCATCAGAATGTGCTGCCACACTTAATAAAAGGCTTGTAACACAGGTAGCACATCCTGTGAGCATAATATACTCATCAGAATGTGCTGCCACACTTAAAAAAAGGCTTGTAACACACGTTGCGCATCCTGTCAGCATAATATACTCATCAGAATGTGCCGCCACACTTAAAAAAAGGCTTAAAACACACGTTGCGCATCCTGTCAGCACAATATACTCATCAGAATGTGCCGCCACACTTAATAAAAGGCTTGTAACACAGGTAGCGCATCCTGTCAGCACAATATACTCATCAGAATGTGCCGCCACACTTAATAAAAGGCTTGTAACACAGGTAGCGCATCCTGTCAGCACAATATACTCATCAGAATGTGCCGCCACACTTAATAAAAGGCTTGTAACACAGGTAGCGCATCCTGTCAGCACAATATACTCATCAGAATGTGCCGCCACACTTAATAAAAGGCTTGTAACACAGGTAGCGCATCCTGTCAGCAGAATATAATCATCAGAATGTGCTGCCACACTTAATAAAAGGCTTGTAACACAGGTAGCGCATCCTGTCAACATAATATACTCATCAGAATGTGCTGCCACACTTAAAAAAAGGCTTTGTTACACAGGTTGCGCATCCTGTCAGCATAATATACTCATCAGAATGTGCCGCCACACTTAATAAAAGGCTTGTAACACAGGTAGCGCATCCTGTCAGCACAATATACTCATCAGAATGTGCTGCCACACTTAATAAAAGGCTTGTAACACAGGTAGCGCATCCTGTCAACATAATATACTCATCAGAATGTGCTGCCACACTTAAAAAAGGCTTTGTTACACAGGTTGCGCATCCTGTCAGCACAATATACTCATCAGAATGTGCTGCCACACTTAAAAAAAGGCTTGTAACACAGGTTGCGCATCCTGTCAGCATAATATATTCATCAGAATGTGCTGCCACACTTAAAAAAAGGCTTGTAACACAGGTAGCGCATCCTGTCAACATAATATACTCATCAGAATGTGCTGCCACACTTAAAAAAGGCTTTGTTACACAGGTTGCGCATCCTGTCAGCACAATATACTCATCAGAATGTGCTGCCACACTTAAAAAAAGGCTTGTAACACAGGTAGCGCATCCTGTCAGCATAATATACTCATCAGAATGTGCTGCCACACTTAAAAAAAGGCTTAAAACACAGGTAGCGCATCCTGTCAGCAAAATATACTCATCAGAATGTGCTGCCACACTTAAAAAAAGGCTTAAAACACAGGTAGCGCATCCTGTCAGCATAATATATTCATCAGAATGTGCTGCCACACTTAAAAAAAGGCTTGTAACACAGGTAGCGCATCCTGTCAGCATAATATACTCATCAGAATGTGCTGCCACACTTAAAAAAAGGCTTAAAACACAGGTAGCGCATCCTGTCAGCAAAATATACTCATCAGAATGTGCTGCCACACTTAAAAAAAGGCTTAAAACACAGGTAGCGCATCCTGTCAGCATAATATACTCATCAGAATGTGCTGCCACACTTTAAAAAGGCTTGTAACACAGGTAGCGCATCCTGTCAGCATAATATATTCATCAGAATGTGCTGCCACACTTAAAAAAAGGCTTGTAACACAGGTAGCGCATCCTGTCAGCATAATATACTCATCAGAATGTGCTGCCACACTTAAAAAAAGGCTTAAAACACAGGTAGCGCATCCTGTCAGCAAAATATACTCATCAGAATGTGCTGCCACACTTAAAAAAAGGCTTAAAACACAGGTAGCGCATCCTGTCAGCATAATATACTCTTTAGAATGTGCTGCCACACTTAAAAAAAGCTTGTAACACAGGTAGCGCATCCTGTCAGCACAATATACTCATCAGAATGTGCTGCCACACGTAATAAAAGGCTTGTAACACAGGTAGCGCATCCTGTCAGCATAATATACTCATCAGAATGTGCTGCCACACTTTAAAAAGGCTTGTAACACAGGTAGCGCATCCTGTCAGCATAATATACTCATCAGAATGTGCTGCCACACTTAAAAAAAGCTTGTAACACAGGTAGGGCATCCTGTCAGCATAATATACTCATCAGAATGTGCTGCCACACTTAATAAAAGGCTTGTAACACAGGTAGCGCATCCTGTCAGCATAATATACATAATATTATCAGAATAATATAGCATAAATACTCATCAAAATGTGCTGCCACACTTAATAAAAGGCTTGTAACACAGGTAGCGCATCCTGTCAGCACAATATACTCATCAGAATATGCTGCCACACTTAATAAAAGGCTTGTAACACAGGTAGCGCATCCTGTCAGCATAATATACATAATATTATCAGAATAATATAGCATAAATACTCATCAAAATGTGCTGCCACACTTAATAAAAGGCTTGTTGCACAGGTAGCGCATCCTGTCAGCATAATATAATGATCAAAATGTGCTGCCACACTTAATAAAAGGCTCGTAGCACAGGTAACGCATCCTGTCAGCATAATATACTCATCAGAATGTGCTGCCACACTTAAAAAAAAGCTTGTAACACAGGTAGGGCATCCTGTCAGCATAATATACTCATCAGAATGTGCTGCCACACTTAATAAAAGGCTCGTTGCACAGGTAGCGCATCCTGTCAGCATAATATAATCATCAAAATGTGCTGCCACACTTTAAAAAGGCTTGTAACATAGGTAGCGCATCCTGTCAGCATAATATAATCATCAAAATGTGCTGCCACACTTTAAAAAGGCTTGTAACATAGGTAGCGCATCCTGTCAGCATAATATACTTATCAGAATGTGCTGCCACACTTTAAAAAGGCTTGTAACACAGGTAGCGCATCCTGTCAGCATAATATACTCATCAGAATGTGCTGACACACTTAATAAAAGGCTTGTAACACAGGTAGCGCATCCTGTCAGCATAATATACTCATCAGAATGTGCTGACACACTTAATAAAAGGCTTGTAACACAGGTAGCGCATCCTGTCAGCATAATATACTCATCAGAATGTGCTGCCACACTTAAAAAAAGGCTTGTAACACAGGTAGCGCATCCTGTCAGCATAATATACTTATCAGAATGTGCTGCCACACTTAAAAAAAGGCTTGTAACACAGGTAGCACATCCTGTCAGCATAATATACTCATCAGAATGTGCTGCCACACTTAATAAAAGGCTTGTAACACAGGTAGCACATCCTGTCAGCATAATATACTCATCAGAATGTGCTGCCACACTTAATAAAAGGCTTGTAACACAGGTAGCGCATCCTGTCAGCATAATATACTCATCAGAATGTGCTGCCACACTTAATAAAAGGCTCGTTGCACAGGTAGCGCATCCTGTCAGCATAATATAATCATCAAAATGTGCTGCCACACTTTAAAAAGGCTTGTAACATAGGTAGCGCATCCTGTCAGCATAATATACTCATCAGAATGTGCTGACACACTTAATAAAAGGCTTGTAACACAGGTAGCGCATCCTGTCAGCATAATATACTCATCAGAATGTGCTGACACACTTAATAAAAGGCTTGTAACACAGGTAGCGCATCCTGTCAGCATAATATACTTATCAGAATGTGCTGCCACACTTTAAAAAGGCTTGTAACACAGGTAGCGCATCCTGTCAGCATAATATACTTATCAGAATGTGCTGACACACTTAATAAAAGGCTTGTAACATAGGTAGCGCATCCTGTCAGCATAATATACTCATCAGAATGTGCTGACACACTTAATAAAAGGCTTGTAACACAGGTAGCGCATCCTGTCAGCATAATATACTCATCAGAATGTGCTGACACACTTAATAAAAGGCTTGTAACACAGGTAGCGCATCCTGTCAGCATAATATACTCATCAGAATGTGCTGCCACACTTAATAAAACGCTTAAAACACAGGTAGGGCATCCTGTCAGCATAATATACTCATCAGAATGTGCTGCCACACTTAATAAAAGGCTTGTAACACAGGTAGCGCATCCTGTCAGCACAATATACTTATCAGAATGTGCTGCCACACTTAAAAAAAGGCTTGTAACACAGGTAGCGCATCCTGTCAGCATAATATACTCATCAGAATGTGCTGCCACACTTAATAAAACGCTTAAAACACAGGTAGGGCATCCTGTCAGCATAATATACTCATCAGAATGTGCTGCCACACTTAATAAAAGGCTTGTAACACAGGTAGCGCATCCTGTCAGCACAATATACTTATCAGAATGTGCTGCCACACTTAAAAAAAGGCTTGTAACACAGGTAGCGCATCCTGTCAGCATAATATACTCATCAGAATGTGCTGCCACACTTAATAAAAGGCTTGTAACACAGGTAGCGCATCCTGTCAGCACAATATACTTATTAGAATGTGCTGCCACACTTAATAAAAGGCTTGTAACACAGGTAGCACATCCTGTCAGCATAATATACTCATCAGAATGTGCTGCCACACTTAAAAAAAGGCTTGTAACACAGGTAGCGCATCCTGTCAGCATAATATACTTATCAGAATGTGCTGCCACACTTAAAAAAAGGCTTGTAACACAGGTAGCACATCCTGTCAGCACAATATACTCATCAGAATGTGCTGCCACACTTAATAAAAGGCTTGTAACACAGGTAGCGCATCCTGTCAGCACAATATACTTATCAGAATGTGCTGCCACACTTAAAAAAAGGCTTGTAACACAGGTAGCGCATCCTGTCAGCATAATATACTCATCAGAATGTGCTGCCACACTTAATAAAACTCTTGAAACACAAGTAGCACCTCCTGTCAGCATAATATACTCATCAGAATGTGCTGCCACACTTTAAAAAGGCTTGTAAGACAGGTAGCGCATCCTGTCAGCATAATATACTCATCAGAATGTGCTGCCACACTTTAAAAAGGCTTGTAAGACAGGTAGCGCATCCTGTCAGCATAATATACTTATCAGAATGTGCTGCCACACTTAAAAAAAGGCTTGTAACACAGGTAGCGCATCCTGTCAGCATAATATACTCATCAGAATGTGCTGCCACACTTAAAAAAAGGCTTGTAACACAGGTAGCGCATCCTGTCAGCATAATATACTCATCAGAATGTGCTGCCACACTTAAAAAAAGGCTTGTAACACAGGTAGCGCATCCTGTCAGCATAATATACTCATCAGAATGTGCTGCCACACTTAATAAAAGGCTTGTAACACAGGTAGCGCATCCTGTCAGCATAATATACTTATCAGAATGTGCTGCCACACTTAAAAAAAGGCTTGTAACACAGGTAGCGCATCCTGTCAGCATAATATACTCATCAGAATGTGCTGCCACACTTAATAAAAGGCTTGTAACACAGGTAGCGCATCCTGTCAGCATAATATACTTATCAGAATGTGCTGCCACAAATAATAAAACACTTGTAACACAGGTAGCGCATCCTGTCAGCATAATATACTCATCAGAATGTGCTGCCACACTTAAAAAAAGGCTTGTAACACAGGTAGCGCATCCTGTCAGCATAATATACTCATCAGAATGTGCTGCCACACTTAATAAAAGGCTTGTAACACAGGTAGCGCATCCTGTCAGCATAATATACTTATCAGAATGTGCTGCCACAAATAATAAAACACTTGTAACACAGGTAGGGCATCCTGTCAGCATAATATACTCATCAGAATGTGCTGCCACACTTCAAAAAAAGGCTTGTAACACAGGTAGCGCATCTTGTCAGCATAATATACTCATCAGAATGTGCTGCCACACTTAAAAAAGGCTTGTAACACAGGTAGCGCATCCTGTCAGCACAATATACTTATCAGAATGTGCTGCCACACTTAATAAAAGGCCTGTAACACAGGTAGCGCATCCTGTCAGCATAATATACTCATCAGAATGTGCTGCCACACTTTAAAAAGGCTTGTAAGACAGGTAGCACATCCTGTCAGCATAATATATTCATCAGAATGTGCTGCTGTTACGTCCCTCCATTACCTGTGGTGGCTCTGTTTCTTTTTTCTAATGTTTGGCAGTGTCTTGTTCATTTGTTATTGTGTGCAGGTGTGATCTGTAACGAGTGGGCGGAGGGACACCCTTTAAAACCTTTCGTGTGGAAGAAGACTCGAGCCCCGACTACCCCGCCTGTGATTGATCTTCCTGCCTCAATTTCTATTTTGTTGTAGTTAAATTTCTATTTTCTGTTTTGTTTGCAAGTTATGTAGTTGTTTAATAAATCCCTTAGATAAACGCGTCCAATCGACTTTGCGGTCCTTTCTGTGTTGTGGTTAGTGTGCCTGATCATAACAATTGGGAGCTCGTCCGTTTGGTTTTTTTTGGGGGTAGAAAGTAATTTGTAGTGAGCGACTTGTGGTGAGTACCATATATATTTTTTTTCTGGGTAGAGGAGCGTGCACCTCAATAAGTAAGTCATCGGGCAGACATAGAGTCTGCCACTTTATTATTTTAGTTTCATTATTTTTGGTGGTATCCTTAGTCGGTACGTTTCGGGGGTTGTGGTAGACTGCGTAATCGGTCTACTATGTCCTCACGAGCTTAACGTTTAATGTACACCGGGTAGGGGGATCCACTGAAGACTAGTGAGGCTAAGTTTAGTTTTTTTTGGATAGGTAAGTAGGGGTTGGGGTGTGGCAGTGAATCTCCCAGTCTTTTGGTACTTATTTTGTCGTTTAAGTGATTTAATAATGCACCACATAAAGTGGTGTTTAAACAGGCTGAGGTCGAGTTTAGACTTTTGTTGGCTGCAGTGATTTTTGGGGTTCTAGCCCATTTTGTGTCTAACTTTTCCTCAGCTTGTCAGTATTGTGGCGTAGTTATGTTAAAGTTTTGTGTTCATTTTGGGGATTTTGATCACTTCGTTTCTAGTTTTTTCCTGTAGTTATGTAGCAGCCTGTAGTATTTAGTTTTCTTTATTTTGAATTACTATATTAATCATGTCTATAGCTCCGGAGTTTGTTGAAAACCCTTCTGTAGAGGCATTTAATAATCTTAAAAAAGAGCAACTTTTGGAATTGGCTACATTTTATGAGATTGAATTGTCCGCTTCCGAAAAACGTCTCAAACAAACCATTAAAACTGTTCTGCTACCATTTTTGGTAGAGAAGAGGGTTTTGCCTCCTGTTGATATGAGGGATTCTATTCGGTTGAAAGAGCTTTCTATTCGGGAGAGAGAGTTAGACAATGAGAGAGAGTCATTGCGGTTAAAAGTCTCTGAGAATGAATTGGAAATGAAACGCTTAGATTTAAAAGCTAGACAGGAAAATATTGATCTCATTCACACAGGGTCTTTTGACGTGAGCAAAAACATTAGGCTTGTACCACCGTTCATAGAAAAAGACGTGGAAAAATATTTTCCGCATTTTGAGAAAGTTGCGTCAACTTTAAATTGGCCAAAAGAGGTATGGACTTTGTTAATTCAGTCAGTTTTAACTGGTAGGGCACAAGAAGTGTACTCTTCACTTTCACTTGAGCAAAGTAAAGACTATGGTGTGGTTAAGGCGGCTATTCTTAATTGTTACCAATTAGTTCCAGAAGCTTATCGACAGCGCTTTCGCCGATGTGAGAGAACTGAGCAGCAGACTTATATCGAGTTTGCTCGTGAGAAGGAGGCTTTGTTTGATCGATGGTGTTCGTCAAGTGAAGTGGACAGCCAGGCAAAGTTGCGAGCTTTAATTCTTGTGGAAGAATTTAAAAACTGCTTGCCCGATGTTGTAGCTACTTACCTTAATGAACATAAAGTCGATTCTTTGCATGAAGCTGCTGTTTTGGCAGATGAATTTGTTTTGACCCATCGTATCTTCAAAGAACGATATAAACCTATAGGTTCATCTCCAAATTCCAGTTATGCTGCTGTTCATTCTTCTAGTAGTTCAGAGCAGGCTTGTTTTTATTGTAAGAAGCCTGGGCATTTTGTGGCAGACTGTCCAGTGTTGAAGAAAAAGCAAGCTGCGAAAGGCTTTGGGTTGATTAAAGCATCTCCCTATTCTGCTTTGCCATGTCTTGAATTTTCAAGTGACGTGAAGACCGGCTATGAACCTTTCATTAGTGATGGTTTTGTGTCATTGTGTGAGGATGGTGATAGTTTAATTCCTGTACGCATTTTGCGTGACACCGGTGCTGCACAATCATTTATTTTAAATGGGGTTTTACCTTTGTCTCAAACAACAAAAAATGGCACTAGTGTATTAGTTCGTGGCTTTGAGATGGGCGTTACTGTTGTTCCACTTCACCAAATCATTTTAAAATCTGGTGTAGTCACCGGCCGCGTTGCGGTTGGTGTTCGTGAATCTCTGCCCATTCCTGGTGTGTCCTTTATTTTGGGCAATGATTTGGCAGGTGGTAATGTGTGGAACCAAGTAAATATGGAAGTTCTTCCTCAAGTTGTTACTATACCTGGCAAGACAGTAGAGCATGAGTGTGTAGAGAAAAATCCAGATGTGTTTCCCGCATGCGCGATTACTCGTGCTATGGTGAAGAAAGGAGGGCGCTCCTTTTCTCCTGCTGAATATGAGTTGTCTGATTCTTTCTTTGTGAATCTTGAGTCTGAGAAATCTCCTGAGTCATCTGCTGTTGATCTATCTGGGCCTGATAAGGAGATTAATAAAACTATGACGGAGTCTGCGTGCTTGTCACGCACAAAATTGATCGCTGCTCAAAAAGCAGATATGTCTTTAGTCTCTCTATCTCGTTCTGCCTTATCTGATGTTAACATTGATAAAGAACCACAATGTTTTTTCTTTCAGGATGGTGTTTTAATGAGGAAGTGGAGGCCTTACAATGTTCCTGACCATGGTAACTCTGTTTATCAAATTGTGATGCCAGTTCAATATAGGGATAAAATTTTGAGTGTAGCCCATGACTGTGTAGCTGGTCATATGGGGGTTGCCAAAACATTAAATCGTGTTAGCCAACACTTTTACTGGCCAGGGTTGAAGCGGGATGTAGTTAGCTTCTGTAAAACTTGTAAGGTCTGTCAGCTGGTTGGTAAACCCAACCAGAAAATCTCTCCTGCTCCTCTGTATCCCATCCCTGTGGTGGCCCCGCCATTTGATCATGTCATTGTTGATATTGTTGGTCCACTTGTGCGTTCCACGAGTGGATATCAATATCTTTTAACAATGATGTGTGCATCTACTCGTTTTCCGGAGGCTATTCCTCTACGAAAAATTTCCGCTAAAGTTGTGTTAAAGGAACTGCTAAAATTCTTCTCTGTGTTTGGTCTGCCAAAAATCATCCAAACTGATCGTGGATCGAATTTCATGTCTCGCGTATTCACCCGTGTTTTGAAACAGCTTAGCATACAACATAATGTTTCCAGTGCCTATCATCCTGAAAGCCAGGGGGCACTGGAACGTTATCATCAAACTCTGAAGGGGATGTTGCGCGCATATTGCCTTGAGACCGGTAAGGATTGGGTAGATGCAGTTCCCTGGTTGCTGTTTGCCTGTAGAGAGGTGAGACAGGAGTCACTTGGGTTTAGTCCCGCTGATCTTGTTTTTGCACACAATCCACGAGGTCCGTTGGCTGTATTAAAAGATCAGTTTTTAAGTGATCTACCTGCAAAAGACATTTTGAGTTATGTGTCAAATTTTCGTTCTCGTTTACACAGAGCCCGTGAGTTAGCCCATGAAAATCTTGAGCAAGCACAAGATAAGATGAAAAGCTGGTACGACCGTAAGACTATAGATCGACACTTCAAAGTGGGTGATAAAGTTCTTATGTTACGTCCCATCCCTGGATCTGCGCTACAAGCCCATTTTAGTGGTCCATATGTGGTAGTGCATAAAGTTTCTGACCGCGATTATGTAATCGCCACTCCAGATCGACGACAGCAAAAGCGACTCTGTCACATTAATATGTTGAAGCCTTATTTTGAGCGTACTTCTCTTTCCGCTTCTTTAGTTTCATTTCCAGCTGAGCTGGAATCTGATTCATCGAGGTCGAAAAGTGATAAATCCGTGCTGTTATCTGTTGTGGTGGAAGAGAGTGATGAACTTGAAAATAATCCATCTCGTGCTTTAATTGAGGGTCGTCTTAACAACACTGAAATGCTCTCAGTCTTAGCTGATCACCTCTCACACCTCACAGACTCTGAGAAGGCTGACATTTTGGATGTTGTTCATCAATTTCGAGAGTTGTTTAGTGATGTTCCAAAACAAACTCATGTCATTGAGCATGACATTGATGTTGGAACAACAGCACCAATAAAACAACATCCATACAGGGCAAACCCTTTGAAACGTGCTGTGTTAAAGAAGGAAGTACAGTATATGCTTCTAAATAACATTGCAGAGCCTAGCATGAGTGCATGGAGTTCTCCATGTCTCTTGGTGGCAAAGCCTGATGGTACGTTTAGGTTTTGTACAGATTATCGGCGTGTTAACGCAGTTACTAGACCTGACTGTCATCCTTTGCCTAGGTTGGATGATTGTATTGATCACGTGGGTTCTGCAGTTTTTGTTAGTAACTTTGACTTGCTGAAAGGCTATTGGCAGGTTCCCCTTACTAGTCGTGCAAGAGAAATATCTGCATTTGTTACCCCAGACGACTTTCTGAATTACCACGTCATGGCTTTTGGAATGCGTAATGCTCCCGCGACATTTCAGTGGTTAATAAATACAGTGTTGTCTGGCATGTCTGGCTGTGAGGCCTATTTGGACGATGTGGTCCTTTATAGTGCATCATGGCCAGAGCATGTTCAGCAGATCCGAGAACTGTTTTGTCGACTCTCTGCCGCCAATTTGACCATTAATTTAGCTAAATGCGAGATTGGCAAAGCAACAGTTACTTACTTGGGTAGAGTAGTAGGAGGTGGCCAGGTGCGTCCTTTGGAGGCTAAAGTGTCTGCTATCTGTAGTTTCCCACCCCCTGCTGATCGTCGTGAGTTGCGCAGATTTCTTGGTATGGTGGGCTACTACCGTAGTTTTTGCAGGAATTTTTCATCTGTAGTAGCTCCACTGACTAATTTACTTAGTCCAAAGGTTGTATATGAGTGGTCTGAATACTGTCAGAGCGCCTTTGAGAATGCAAAGGCATTACTCATTTCAGCTCCTGTGTTAGCTGCACCTGATTTTGCGACACCTTTTTTTTTAATGGTTGACGCTAGTGATAAAGGTGCTGGCGCTGTTCTTCTTCAAGATGTTGAGAATGTCCATCACCCCGTTTGCTACTTCTCCAAGAAGTTTAACTCATATCAACGGTGGTACTCAACCATCGAAAAGGAGACGCTAGCCCTTGTTCTTGCGGTCCAACACTTTGAAGTATATCTGGGTGCTTCAGAGAGAACGATTGTTTATAGTGATCATGACCCCCTGAAGTTTCTTAGCCGCATGAGAAATACCAATCAGCGCCTGATGCGGTGGAGTTTGATTCTACAGCCTTTTAACATCGAGGTTAAGCATATCCGTGGCTCTGACAACGTCTTGGCAGACGCCTTGTCTAGGGTACCTTAGTTTAGTATTTTTATGTCTACAGTTACTTGGTAACTGTATGGTTGTGTGTGTTTTGTGTATTTGTGTGTTTTGTCATTTAATTATGAAGACTGAAGTCAACATTTTGGTTTGGGGGTGTGTTACGTCCCTCCATTACCTGTGGTGGCTCTGTTTCTTTTTTCTAATGTTTGGCAGTGTCTTGTTCATTTGTTATTGTGTGCAGGTGTGATCTGTAACGAGTGGGCGGAGGGACACCCTTTAAAACCTTTCGTGTGGAAGAAGACTCGAGCCCCGACTACCCCGCCTGTGATTGATCTTCCTGCCTCAATTTCTATTTTGTTGTAGTTAAATTTCTATTTTCTGTTTTGTTTGCAAGTTATGTAGTTGTTTAATAAATCCCTTAGATAAACGCGTCCAATCGACTTTGCGGTCCTTTCTGTGTTGTGGTTAGTGTGCCTGATCATAACAGCTGCCACACTTAATAAAACGCTTGAAACACAGGTAGCGCATCCTGTCAGCACAATATACTCATCAGAATGTGCTGCCACACTTAATAAAACGCTTTAAACACAGGTAGCGCATCCTGTCACCATAATATACTTATCAGAATGTGCTGCCACACTTTAAAAAGGCTTGTAACACAGGTAGCGCATCCTGTCAGCATAATATACTCATCAGAATGTGCTGCCACACTTAAAAAAAACTTGTAACACAGGTAGCGCATCCTGTCAGCACAATATACTCATCAGAATGTGCTGCCACACTTAAAAAAAACTTGTAACACAGGTAGCGCATCCTGTCAGCATAATATACTCTTCAGAATCTGCTGTCACATTTTAAAAAGGCTTGTAACACAGGTAGTGCATCCGGTCAGCATAATATACTCATCAAAATGTGCTGCCACACTTAATAAAAGGCTTGTAGCACAAGAAGCGCATCCTGTCAGCATAATATACCAATCAGAATGTGCTGCCACACTTAATAAAACGCTTAAAACACAGGTAGCGCATCCTGTCAGCATAATGTACTCATCGAAATGTGCTGCCACACTTAATAAAAGGCTTGTAGCACAGGTAGCGCATCCTGTCAGCATAATATACCAATCAGAATGTGCTGCCACACTTAATAAAACGCTTAAAACACAGGTAGCGCATCCTGTCAGCATAATATACTCATCAGAATGTGCTGCCACACTTAATAAAAGGCTTGTAACACAGGTAACGCATTCTGTCAGCACAATATACTTATCAGAATGTGCTGCCACACTTAAAAAAAGGCTTGTAACACAGGTAGCGCATCCTGTCAGCACAATATACTTATCAGAATGTGCTGCCACACTTAAAAAAAGGCTTGTAACACAGGTAGCACATCCTGTCAGCACAATATACTTATCAGAATGTGCTGCCACACTTAAAAAAAGGCTTGTAGCACAGGTAGCGCATCCTGTCAGCATAATATACCAATCAGAATGTGCTGCCACACTTAATAAAAGGCTTGTAACACAGGTAGCGCATCCTGTCAGCACAATATACTCATCAGAAATGCTGCCACATTTAAAAAAAGGCTTGTAACACAGGTAACGCATCCTGTCAGCATAATATTCTCATCAGAATGTGCTGCCACACTTAAAAAAAAGCTTAAAACACAGGTAGCGCATCCTGTCAGCATAATATACTTATCAGAATGTGCTGCCACACTAAAAAAAAAGGCTTGTAACACAGGTAGCGCATCCTGTCAGCATAATATACTCATCAGAATGTGCTGCCACACTTAAAAAAGGCTTAAAACACAGGTAGCGCATCCTGTCAGCATAATATACTCATCAGAATGTGCTGCCACACTTAATAAAACGCTTAAAACACAGGTAGCACATCCTGTCAGCATAATATACTCATCAGAATGTGCTGACACACTTAATAAAAGGCTTGTAACACAGGTAGCACATCCTGTCAGCATAATATACTCATCAGAATGTGCTGCCACACTTAAAAAAAGGCTTAAAACACAGGTAGCGCATCCTGTCAGCATAATATACTTATCAGAATGTGCTGCCACACAAAAAAAAAGGCTTGTAACACAGGTAGCGCATCCTGTCAGCATAATATACTCATCAGAATGTGCTGGCACACTTAAAAAAGGCTTAAAACACAGGTAGCGCATCCTGTCAGCATAATATGCTCATCAGAATGTGTTGCCACACCTAATAAAACGCTTAAAACACAGGTAGCGCATCCTGTCAGCATAATATACTCATCAGAATGTGCTGCCACACTTAATAAAACGCTTAAAACACAGGTAGCACATCCTGTCAGCATAATATACTCATCAGAATGTGCTGCCACACTTAAAAAAAGGCTTAAAACACAGGTAGCACATCCTGTCAGCATAATATACTCATAAGAATGTTCTGACACACTTAATAAAAGGCTTGTAACACAGGTAGCACATCCTGTCAGCATAATATACTCATCAGAATGTGCTGCCACACTTAATAAAACGCTTAAAACACAGGTAGCACATCCTGTCAGTATAATATAGTCATCAGAATGTGCTGCCACACTTAAAAAAAGGCTTAAAACACAGGTAGCACATCCTGTCAGCATAATATACTCATCAGAATGTGCTGACACACTTAATAAAAGGCTCGTTGCACAGGTAGCACATCCTGTCAGCATAATATACTCATCAGAATGTGCTGCCACACTTAAAAAAAGGCTTAAAACACAGGTAGCGCATCCTGTCAGCATAATATACTCATCAGAATGTGCTGCCACACTTAAAAAAGGCTTAAAACACAGGTAGCGCATCCTGTCAGCATAATATGCTCATCAGAATGTGTTGCCACACCTAATAAAACGCTTAAAACACAGGTAGCACATCCTGTCAGCATAATATACTCATCAGAATGTGCTGCCACACTTAAAAAAAGGCTTAAAACACAGGTAGCACATCCTGTCAGCATAATATACTCATAAGAATGTTCTGACACACTTAATAAAAGGCTTGTAACACAGGTAGCACATCCTGTCAGCATAATATACTCATCAGAATGTGCTGCCACACTTAATAAAACGCTTAAAACACAGGTAGCACATCCTGTCAGCATAATATACTCATCAGAATGTGCTGCCATACTTAAAAAAGGCTTAAAACACAGGTAGCACATCCTGTCAGCATAATATACTCATAAGAATGTTCTGACACACTTAATAAAAGGCTTGTAACACAGGTAGCACATCCTGTCAGCATAATATACTCATCAGAATGTGCTGCCACACTTAAAAAAAGGCTTAAAACACAGGTGGCACATCCTGTCAGCATAATATACTCATCAGAATGTGCCGCCACACTTAATAAAAGGCTTGTAACACAGGAAGCACATCCTGTCAGCATAATACACTCATCAGAATGTGCTGCCACACTTAATAAAAGGCTTGTAACACAGGTAGCGCATCCTGTCAGCACAATATATTTATCAGAATGTGCTGCCACACTTAATAAAAGGCTTGTAACACAGGTAGCACATCCTGTCAGCATAATATACCAATCAGAATGTGCTGCCACACTTAAAAAAAGGCTTGTAACACAGGTAGCGCATCCTGTCAGCACAATATACTTATCAGAATGTGCTGCCACACTTAAAAAAGGCTTGTAACACAGGTAACGCATCCTGTCAGCATAATATACTCATCAGAATGTGCTGCCACACTTAATAAAAGGCTTTTAACACAGGTAGCGCATCCTGTCAGCACAATATATTTATCAGAAATGCTGCCACACTTAAAAAAAGGCTTGTAACACAGGTAACGCATCCTGTCAGCATAATATTCTCATCAGAATGTGCTGCCACACTTAAAAAAAAGCTTAAAACACAGGTAGCGCATCCTGTCAGCATAATATACTTATCAGAATGTGCTGCCACACTAAAAAAAAAGGCTTGTAACACAGGTAACGCATCCTGTCAGCATAATATTCTCATCAGAATGTGCTGCCACACTTAAAAAAAAGCTTAAAACACAGGTAGCGCATCCTGTCAGCATAATATACTCATCAGAATGTGCTGCCACACTTAAAAAAGGCTTAAAACACAGGTAGCGCATCCTGTCAGCATAATATACTCATCAGAATGTGCTGCCACACTTAATAAAACGCTTAAAACACAGGTAGCACATCCTGTCAGCATAATATACTCATCAGAATGTGCTGACACACTTAATAAAAGGCTTGTAACACAGGTAGCACATCCTGTCAGCATAATATACTCATCAGAATGTGCTGCCACACTTAAAAAAAGGCTTAAAATACATGTAGCGCATCCTGTCAGCATAATATACTTATCAGAATGTGTTGCCACACCTAATAAAACGCTTAAAACACAGGTAGCACATCCTGTCAGCATAATATACTCATCAGAATGTGCTGACACACTTAATAAAAGGCTTGTAACACAGGTAGCACATCCTGTCAGCATAATATACTCATCAGAATGTGCTGGCACACTTAAAAAAGGCTTAAAACACAGGTAGCGCATCCTGTCAGCATAATATGCTCATCAGAATGTGTTGCCACACCTAATAAAACGCTTAAAACACAGGTAGCGCATCCTGTCAGCATAATATACTCATCAGAATGTGCTGCCACACTTAATAAAACGCTTAAAACACAGGTAGCACATCCTGTCAGCATAATATACTCATCAGAATGTGCTGGCACACTTAAAAAAGGCTTAAAACACAGGTAGCGCATCCTGTCAGCATAATATGCTCATCAGAATGTGTTGCCACACCTAATAAAACGCTTAAAACACAGGTAGCGCATCCTGTCAGCATAATATACTCATCAGAATGTGTTGCCACACCTAATAAAACGCTTAAAACACAGGTAGCGCATCCTGTCAGCATAATATACTCATCAGAATGTGTTGCCACACCTAATAAAACGCTTAAAACACAGGTAGCACATCCTGTCAGCATAATATACTCATCAGAATGTGCTGCCACACTTAAAAAAAGGCTTAAAACACAGGTAGCACATCCTGTCAGCATAATATACTCATAAGAATGTTCTGACACACTTAATAAAAGGCTTGTAACACAGGTAGCACATCCTGTCAGCATAATATACTCATCAGAATGTGCTGCCACACTTAAAAAAAGGCTTAAAACACAGGTAGCGCATCCTGTCAGCACAATATACTTATCAGAATGTGCTGCCACACTTAATAAAAGGCTTGTAACACAGGTAGCGCATCCTGTCAGCATAATAAACTCATCAAAATGTGCTGCCACACTTTAAAAAGGCTTGTAACACAGGTAGCGCATCCTGTCAGCATAATATACTCATCAGAATGTGCTGCCACATTTTAAAAAGCCTTGTAACACAGGTAGCACATCCTGTCAGCATAATATACTCATCAGAATGTGCTGCCACACTTAATAAAAGGCTTGTAACATAGGTAACGCATCCTGTCAGCATAATATACTCATCAAAATGTGCTGCCACACTTTAAAAAGGCTTGTAACACAGGTAGCGCATCCTGTCAGCATAATATACTCATCAGAATGTGCTGCCACATTTTAAAAAGCCTTGTAACACAGGTAGCGCATCCTGTCAGCATAATATACTCATCAAAATGTGCTGCCACACTTAATAAAAGGCTTGTAGCGCAGGTAGCGCATCCTGTCACCATAATATACCAATCAGAATGTGCTGCCACACTTAATAAAACGCTTAAAACACAAGTAGCGCATCCTGTCAGCATAATATACTTATCAGAATGTGCTGCCACACAAAAAAAAAGGCTTGTAGCACAGGTAGCGCATCCTGTCAGCATAATATACCAATCAGAATGTGCTGCCACACTTAATAAAACGCTTAAAACACAGGTAACGCATTCTGTCAGCACAATATACTTATCAGAATGTGCTGCCACACTTAATAAAACGCTTAAAACACAGGTAACGCATTCTGTCAGCATAATATACTCATCAGAATGTGCTGCCACATTTTAAGAAGGCTTGTAACACAGGTATCGCATCCTGTCAGCATATTATACTCATCAGAATGTGCTGCCACACTTAATAAAAGGCTCGTAGCACAGGTACCGCATCCTGTCAGCACAATATACTTATCAGAATGTGCTGCCACACTTAAAAAAAGGCTTGTAACACAGGTAGCGCATCCTGTCAGCACAATATACTTATCAGAATGTGCTGCCACACTTAAAAAAACGGCTTGTAACACAGGTAACGCATCCTGTCAGCATAATATACTCATCAGAATGTGCTGCCACACTTAATAAAAGGCTTGTAACACAGGTAGCGCATCCTGTCAGCACAATATATTTATCAGAAATGCTGCCACACTTAAAAAAAGGCTTGTAACACAGGTAACGCATCCTGTCAGCATAATATTCTCATCAGAATGTGCTGCCACACTTAAAAAAAGCTTAAAACACAGGTAGCGCATCCTGTCAGCATAACATACTTATCAGAATGTGCTGCCACACTAAAAAAAAAGGCTTGTAACACAGGTAGCGCATCCTGTCAGCATAATATACTCATCAGAATGTGCTGCCACACTTAAAAAAGGCTTAAAACACAGGTAGCGCATCCTGTCAGCATAATATACTCATCAGAATGTGCTGCCACACTTAATAAAACGCTTAAAACACAGGTAGCACATCCTGTCAGCATAATATACTCATTAGAATGTGCTGACACACTTAATAAAAGGCTTGTAACACAGGTAGCACATCCTGTCAGCATAATATACTCATCAGAATGTGCTGCCACACTTAAAAAAAGGCTTAAAACACAGGTAGCGCATCCTGTCAGCATAATATACTCATCAGAATGTGCTGCCATACTTAAAAAAAGGCTTAAAACACAGGTAGCACATCCTGTCAGCATAATATACTCATAAGAATGTTCTGACACACTTAATAAAAGGCTTGTAACACAGGTAGCACATCCTGTCAGCATAATATACTCATCAGAATGTGCTGCCACACTTAAAAAAAGGCTTAAAACACAGGTGGCACATCCTGTCAGCATAATATACTCATCAGAATGTGCCGCCACACTTAATAAAAGGCTTGTAACACAGGTAGCACATCCTGTCAGCATAATACACTCATCAGAATGTGCTGCCACACTTAATAAAAGGCTTGTAACACAGGTAGCGCATCCTGTCAGCACAATATATTTATCAGAATGTGCTGCCACACTTAATAAAACGCTTAAAACACAGGTAGCACATCCTGTCAGTATAATATAGTCATCAGAATGTGCTGCCACACTTAAAAAAAGGCTTAAAACACAGGTAGCACATCCTGTCAGCATAATATACTCATCAGAATGTGCTGCCACACTTAAAAAAAGGCTTAAAACACAGGTAGCACATCCTGTCAGCATAATATACTCATCAGAATGTGCTGCCACACTAAAAAAAAAGGCTTGTAACACAGGTAGCGCATCCTGTCAGCATAATATACTCATCAGAATCTGCTGCCACACTTAAAAAAGGCTTAAAACACAGGTAGCGCATCCTGTCAGCATAATATGCTCATCAGAATGTGTTGCCACACCTAATAAAACGCTTAAAACACAGGTAGCGCATCCTGTCAGCATAATATACTCATCAGAATGTGCTGCCACACTTAATAAAACGCTTAAAACACAGGTAGCACATCCTGTCAGCATAATATACTCATCAGAATGTGCTGACACACTTAATAAAAGGCTCGTTGCACAGGTAGCACATCCTGTCAGCATAATATACTCATCAGAATGTGCTGCCACACTTAAAAAAAGGCTTAAAACACAGGTAGCGCATCCTGTCAGCATAATATACTTATCAGAATGTGCTGCCACACTAAAAAAAAAGGCTTGTAACACAGGTAGCGCATCCTGTCAGCATAATATACTCATCAGAATGTGCTGCCACACTTAAAAAAGGCTTAAAACACAGGTAGCGCATCCTGTCAGCATAATATGCTCATCAGAATGTGTTGCCACACCTAATAAAACGCTTAAAACACAGGTAGCACATCCTGTCAGCATAATATACTCATCAGAATGTGCTGCCACACTTAAAAAAAGGCTTAAAACACAGGTAGCACATCCTGTCAGCATAATATACTCATAAGAATGTTCTGACACACTTAATAAAAGGCTTGTAACACAGGTAGCACATCCTGTCAGCATAATATACTCATCAGAATGTGCTGCCACACTTAAAAAAAGGCTTAAAACACAGGTGGCACATCCTGTCAGCATAATATACTCATCAGAATGTGCCGCCACACTTAATAAAAGGCTTGTAACACAGGTAGCACATCCTGTCAGCATAATACACTCATCAGAATGTGCTGCCACACTTAATAAAAGGCTTGTAACACAGGTAGCGCATCCTGTCAGCACAATATATTTATCAGAATGTGCTGCCACACTTAATAAAAGGCTTGTAACACAGGTAGCACATCCTGTCAGCATAATATACCAATCAGAATGTGCTGCCACACTTAAAAAAAGGCTTGTAACACAGGTAGCGCATCCTGTCAGCACAATATACTTATCAGAATGTGCTGCCACACTTAAAAAAGGCTTGTAACACAGGTAACGCATCCTGTCAGCATAATATACTCATCAGAATGTGCTGCCACACTTAATAAAAGGCTTGTAACACAGGTAGCGCATCCTGTCAGCACAATATATTTATCAGAAATGCTGCCACACTTAAAAAAAGGCTTGTAACACAGGTAACGCATCCTGTCAGCATAATATTCTCATCAGAATGTGCTGCCACACTTAAAAAAAGCTTAAAACACAGGTAGCGCATCCTGTCAGCATAATATACTTATCAGAATGTGCTGCCACACTAAAAAAAAGGCTTGTAACACAGGTAACGCATCCTGTCAGCATAATATTCTCATCAGAATGTGCTGCCACACTTAAAAAAAAGCTTAAAACACAGGTAGCGCATCCTGTCAGCATAATATACTCATCAGAATGTGCTGCCACACTTAAAAAAGGCTTAAAACACAGGTAGCGCATCCTGTCAGCATAATATACTCATCAGAATGTGCTGGCACACTTAAAAAAGGCTTAAAACACAGGTAGCGCATCCTGTCAGCATAATATACTCATCAGAATGTGCTGCCACACTTAATAAAACGCTTAAAACACAGGTAGCACATCCTGTCAGCATAATATACTCATCAGAATGTGCTGGCACACTTAAAAAAGGCTTAAAACACAGGTAGCGCATCCTGTCAGCATAATATACTCATCAGAATGTGCTGCCACACTTAATAAAACGCTTAAAACACAGGTAGCACATCCTGTCAGCATAATATGCTCATCAGAATGTGTTGCCACACCTAATAAAACGCTTAAAACACAGGTAGCGCATCCTGTCAGCATAATATACTCATCAGAATGTGCTGCCACACTTAATAAAACGCTTAAAACACAGGTAGCACATCCTGTCAGCATAATATACTCATCAGAATGTGCTGGCACACTTAAAAAAGGCTTAAAACACAGGTAGCGCATCCTGTCAGCATAATATGCTCATCAGAATGTGTTGCCACACCTAATAAAACGCTTAAAACACAGGTAGCGCATCCTGTCAGCATAATATACTCATCAGAATGTGTTGCCACACCTAATAAAACGCTTAAAACACAGGTAGCGCATCCTGTCAGCATAATATACTCATCAGAATGTGTTGCCACACCTAATAAAACGCTTAAAACACAGGTAGCACATCCTGTCAGCATAATATACTCATCAGAATGTGCTGCCACACTTAAAAAAAGGCTTAAAACACAGGTAGCACATCCTGTCAGCATAATATACTCATAAGAATGTTCTGACACACTTAATAAAAGGCTTGTAACACAGGTAGCACATCCTGTCAGCATAATATACTCATCAGAATGTGCTGCCACACTTAATAAAAGGCTTGTAACACAGGTAGCGCATCCTGTCAGCATAATATACTCATCAGAATGTGCTGCCACACTTAAAAAAAGGCTTAAAACACAGGTAGCGCATCCTGTCAGCACAATATACTTATCAGAATGTGCTGCCACACTTAATAAAACGCTTAAAACACAGGTAGCACATCCTGTCAGCATAATATACTCATAAGAATGTTCTGACACACTTAATAAAAGGCTTGTAACACAGGTAGCACATCCTGTCAGCATAATATACTCATCAGAATGTGCTGCCACACTTAATAAAAGGCTTGTAACACAGGTAGCGCATCCTGTCAGCATAATATACTCATCAGAATGTGCTGCCACACTTAAAAAAAGGCTTAAAACACAGGTAGCACATCCTGTCAGCATAATATACTCATAAGAATGTTCTGACACACTTAATAAAAGGCTTGTAACACAGGTAGCACATCCTGTCAGCATAATATACTCATCAGAATGTGCTGCCACACTTAATAAAAGGCTTGTAACACAGGTAGCGCATCCTGTCAGCATAATAAACTCATCAAAATGTGCTGCCACACTTTAAAAAGGCTTGTAACACAGGTAGCGCATCCTGTCAGCATAATATACTCATCAGAATGTGCTGCCACATTTTAAAAAGCCTTGTAACACAGGTAGCACATCCTGTCAGCATAATATACTCATCAGAATGTGCTGCCACACTTAATAAAAGGCTTGTAACATAGGTAACGCATCCTGTCAGCATAATATACTCATCAAAATGTGCTGCCACACTTTAAAAAGGCTTGTAACACAGGTAGCGCATCCTGTCAGCATAATATACTCATCAGAATGTGCTGCCACATTTTAAAAAGCCTTGTAACACAGGTAGCGCATCCTGTCAGCATAATATACTCATCAAAATGTGCTGCCACACTTAATAAAAGGCTTGTAGCGCAGGTAGCGCATCCTGTCACCATAATATACCAATCAGAATGTGCTGCCACACTTAATAAAACGCTTAAAACACAAGTAGCGCATCCTGTCAGCATAATATACTTATCAGAATGTGCTGCCACACAAAAAAAAGGCTTGTAGCACAGGTAGCGCATCCTGTCAGCATAATATACCAATCAGAATGTGCTGCCACACTTAATAAAACGCTTAAAACACAGGTAACGCATTCTGTCAGCACAATATACTTATCAGAATGTGCTGCCACACTTAAAAAAAGGCTTGTAACACAGGTAGCGCATCCTGTCAGCACAATATACTTATCAGAATGTGCTGCCACACTTAAAAAAAGGCTTGTAACACAGGTAGCGCATCCTGTCAGCACAATATATTTATCAGAATGTGCTGCCACACTTAAAAAAAGGCTTGTAACACAGGTAACGCATCCTGTCAGCATAATATACTCATCAGAATGTGCTGCCACATTTTAAGAAGGCTTGTAACACAGGTATCGCATCCTGTCAGCATATTATACTCATCAGAATGTGCTGCCACACTTAATAAAAGGCTCGTAGCACAGGTACCGCATCCTGTCAGCACAATATACTTATCAGAATGTGCTGCCACACTTAAAAAAAGGCTTGTAACACAGGTAGCGCATCCTGTCAGCACAATATATTTATCAGAAATGCTGCCACACTTAAAAAAAGGCTTGTAACACAGGTAACGCATCCTGTCAGCATAATATTCTCATCAGAATGTGCTGCCACACTTAAAAAAAAGCTTAAAACACAGGTAGCGCATCCTGTCAGCATAATATACTTATCAGAATGTGCTGCCACACTAAAAAAAAAGGCTTGTAACACAGGTAGCGCATCCTGTCAGCATAATATACTCATCAGAATGTGCTGCCACACTTAAAAAAGGCTTAAAACACAGGTAGCGCATCCTGTCAGCATAATATACTCATCAGAATGTGCTGCCACACTTAATAAAACGCTTAAAACACAGGTACCACATCCTGTCAGCATAATATACTCATAAGAATGTGCTGACACACTTAATAAAAGGCTTGTAACACAGGTAGCACATCCTGTCAGCATAATATACTCATCAGAATGTGCTGCCACACTTAAAAAAAGGCTTAAAACACAGGTAGCGCATCCTGTCAGCATAATATACTCATCAGAATGTGCTGCCATACTTAAAAAAAGGCTTAAAACACAGGTAGCACATCCTGTCAGCATAATATACTCATAAGAATGTTCTGACACACTTAATAAAAGGCTTGTAACACAGGTAGCACATCCTGTCAGCATAATATACTCATCAGAATGTGCTGCCACACTTAAAAAAAGGCTTAAAACACAGGTGGCACATCCTGTCAGCATAATATACTCATCAGAATGTGCCGCCACACTTAATAAAAGGCTTGTAACACAGGTAGCACATCCTGTCAGCATAATACACTCATCAGAATGTGCTGCCACACTTAATAAAAGGCTTGTAACACAGGTAGCGCATCCTGTCAGCACAATATATTTATCAGAATGTGCTGCCACACTTAATAAAACGCTTAAAACACAGGTAGCACATCCTGTCAGTATAATATAGTCATCAGAATGTGCTGCCACACTTAAAAAAAGGCTTAAAACACAGGTAGCACATCCTGTCAGCATAATATACTCATCAGAATGTGCTGACACACTTAATAAAAGGCTCGTTGCACAGGTAGCACATCCTGTCAGCATAATATACTCATCAGAATGTGCTGCCACACTTAAAAAAAGGCTTAAAACTAGGGCTGTCAAAAGATTAATCGCGATTAATCGCATCCAAAATAAAAGTTTGTGTTAACATAACAAATGTGTGTGTATGGTGTATAATTATTATTCATATATAAAAACACACCCAATTATATATTTAAGAAAAATGTATTATATTTATATGTAAAATATTTATATTCATATATAATATAAATTATATAAATGTATATACAGTATTTAAATGCAAATATTTCTTAAATATATACCTGAATGTGTCGGTATTTATATATACATAATATTTAGACACAGTACACACACATATGTTATGTAAACACAAACTTTTTTTTTGGATGCGATTAATCGCGATTAATCTTTTGACAGCCCTACTTAAAACACAGGTAGCGCATCCTGTCAGCATAATATACTTATCAGAATGTGCTGCCACACTAAAAAAAAAGGCTTGTAACACAGGTAGCGCATCCTGTCAGCATAATATACTCATCAGAATGTGCTGCCACACTTAAAAAAGGCTTAAAACACAGGTAGCGCATCCTGTCAGCATAATATGCTCATCAGAATGTGTTGCCACACCTAATAAAACGCTTAAAACACAGGTAGCGCATCCTGTCAGCATAATATACTCATCAGAATGTGCTGCCACACTTAATAAAACGCTTAAAACACAGGTAGCACATCCTGTCAGCATAATATACTCATCAGAATGTGCTGCCACACTTAAAAAAAGGCTTAAAACACAGGTAGCACATCCTGTCAGCATAATATACTCATAAGAATGTTCTGACACACTTAATAAAAGGCTTGTAACACAGGTAGCACATCCTGTCAGCATAATATACTCATCAGAATGTGCTGCCACACTTAAAAAAAGGCTTAAAACACAGGTGGCACATCCTGTCAGCATAATATACTCATCAGAATGTGCCGCCACACTTAAAAAAGGCTTAAAACACAGGTAGCGCATCCTGTCAGCATAATATACTCATCAGAATGTGCTGCCACACTTAATAAAACGCTTAAAACACAGGTACCACATCCTGTCAGCATAATATACTCATAAGAATGTGCTGACACACTTAATAAAAGGCTTGTAACACAGGTAGCACATCCTGTCAGCATAATATACTCATCAGAATGTGCTGCCACACTTAAAAAAAGGCTTAAAACACAGGTAGCGCATCCTGTCAGCATAATATACTCATCAGAATGTGCTGCCATACTTAAAAAAAGGCTTAAAACACAGGTAGCACATCCTGTCAGCATAATATACTCATAAGAATGTTCTGACACACTTAATAAAAGGCTTGTAACACAGGTAGCACATCCTGTCAGCATAATATACTCATCAGAATGTGCTGCCACACTTAAAAAAAGGCTTGTAACACAGGTAGCGCATCCTGTCAGCATAATATACTCATCAGAATGTGCTGCCACACTTAAAAAAGGCTTAAAACACAGGTAGCGCATCCTGTCAGCATAATATACTCATCAGAATGTGCTGCCACACTTAATAAAACGCTTAAAACACAGGTACCACATCCTGTCAGCATAATATACTCATAAGAATGTGCTGACACACTTAATAAAAGGCTTGTAACACAGGTAGCACATCCTGTCAGCATAATATACTCATCAGAATGTGCTGCCACACTTAAAAAAAGGCTTAAAACACAGGTAGCGCATCCTGTCAGCATAATATACTCATCAGAATGTGCTGCCATACTTAAAAAAAGGCTTAAAACACAGGTAGCACATCCTGTCAGCATAATATACTCATAAGAATGTTCTGACACACTTAATAAAAGGCTTGTAACACAGGTAGCACATCCTGTCAGCATAATATACTCATCAGAATGTGCTGCCACACTTAAAAAAAGGCTTAAAACACAGGTGGCACATCCTGTCAGCATAATATACTCATCAGAATGTGCCGCCACACTTAATAAAAGGCTTGTAACACAGGTAGCACATCCTGTCAGCATAATACACTCATCAGAATGTGCTGCCACACTTAATAAAAGGCTTGTAACACAGGTAGCGCATCCTGTCAGCACAATATATTTATCAGAATGTGCTGCCACACTTAATAAAACGCTTAAAACACAGGTAGCACATCCTGTCAGTATAATATAGTCATCAGAATGTGCTGCCACACTTAAAAAAAGGCTTAAAACACAGGTAGCACATCCTGTCAGCATAATATACTCATCAGAATGTGCTGACACACTTAATAAAAGGCTCGTTGCACAGGTAGCACATCCTGTCAGCATAATATACTCATCAGAATGTGCTGCCACACTTAAAAAAAGGCTTAAAACTAGGGCTGTCAAAAGATTAATCGCGATTAATCGCATCCAAAATAAAAGTTTGTGTTAACATAACAAATGTGTGTGTATGGTGTATAATTATTATTCATATATAAAAACACACCCAATTATATATTTAAGAAAAATGTATTATATTTATATGTAAAATATTTATATTCATATATAATATAAATTATATAAATGTATATACAGTATTTAAATGCAAATATTTCTTAAATATATACCTGAATGTGTCGGTATTTATATATACATAATATTTAGACACAGTACACACACATATGTTATGTAAACACAAACTTTTTTTTTGGATGCGATTAATCGCGATTAATCTTTTGACAGCCCTACTTAAAACACAGGTAGCGCATCCTGTCAGCATAATATACTTATCAGAATGTGCTGCCACACTAAAAAAAAAGGCTTGTAACACAGGTAGCGCATCCTGTCAGCATAATATACTCATCAGAATGTGCTGCCACACTTAAAAAAGGCTTAAAACACAGGTAGCGCATCCTGTCAGCATAATATGCTCATCAGAATGTGTTGCCACACCTAATAAAACGCTTAAAACACAGGTAGCGCATCCTGTCAGCATAATATACTCATCAGAATGTGCTGCCACACTTAATAAAACGCTTAAAACACAGGTAGCACATCCTGTCAGCATAATATACTCATCAGAATGTGCTGCCATACTTAAAAAAAGGCTTAAAACACAGGTAGCACATCCTGTCAGCATAATATACTCATAAGAATGTTCTGACACACTTAATAAAAGGCTTGTAACACAGGTAGCACATCCTGTCAGCATAATATACTCATCAGAATGTGCTGCCACACTTAAAAAAAGGCTTAAAACACAGGTGGCACATCCTGTCAGCATAATATACTCATCAGAATGTGCCGCCACACTTAATAAAAGGCTTGTAACACAGGTAGCACATCCTGTCAGCATAATACACTCATCAGAATGTGCTGCCACACTTAATAAAAGGCTTGTAACACAGGTAGCGCATCCTGTCAGCACAATATATTTATCAGAATGTGCTGCCACACTTAATAAAAGGCTTGTAACACAGGTAGCACATCCTGTCAGCATAATATACCAATCAGAATGTGCTGCCACACTTAAAAAAAGGCTTGTAACACAGGTAGCGCATCCTGTCAGCACAATATACTTATCAGAATGTGCTGCCACACTTAAAAAAAGGCTTGTAACACAGGTAACGCATCCTGTCAGCATAATATACTCATCAGAATGTGCTGCCACACTTAATAAAAGGCTTGTAACACAGGTAGCGCATCCTGTCAGCACAATATATTTATCAGAAATGCTGCCACACTTAAAAAAAGGCTTGTAACACAGGTAACGCATCCTGTCAGCATAATATACTTATCAGAATGTGCTGCCACACTAAAAAAAAAGGCTTGTAACACAGGTAGCGCATCCTGTCAGCATAATATACTCATCAGAATGTGCTGCCACACTTAAAAAAGGCTTAAAACACAGGTAGCGCATCCTGTCAGCATAATATACTCATCAGAATGTGCTGCCACACTTAATAAAACGCTTAAAACACAGGTAGCACATCCTGTCAGCATAATATACTCATCAGAATGTGCTGACACACTTAATAAAAGGCTTGTAACACAGGTAGCACATCCTGTCAGCATAATATACTCATCAGAATGTGCTGCCACACTTAAAAAAAGGCTTAAAACACAGGTAGCGCATCCTGTCAGCATAATATACTTATCAGAATGTGCTGCCACACACAAAAAAGGCTTGTAACACAGGTAGCGCATCCTGTCAGCATAATATACTCATCAGAATGTGCTGGCACACTTAAAAAAGGCTTAAAACACAGGTAGCGCATCCTGTCAGCATAATATGCTCATCAGAATGTGTTGCCACACCTAATAAAACGCTTAAAACACAGGTAGCGCATCCTGTCAGCATAATATACTCATCAGAATGTGCTGCCACACTTAATAAAACGCTTAAAACACAGGTAGCACATCCTGTCAGCATAATATACTCATCAGAATGTGCTGGCACACTTAAAAAAGGCTTAAAACACAGGTAGCGCATCCTGTCAGCATAATATACTCATCAGAATGTGCTGCCACACTTAATAAAACGCTTAAAACACAGGTAGCGCATCCTGTCAGCATAATATGCTCATCAGAATGTGTTGCCACACCTAATAAAACGCTTAAAACACAGGTAGCGCATCCTGTCAGCATAATATACTCATCAGAATGTGTTGCCACACCTAATAAAACGCTTAAAACACAGGTAGCACATCCTGTCAGCATAATATACTCATCAGAATGTGCTGCCACACTTAAAAAAAGGCTTAAAACACAGGTAGCACATCCTGTCAGCATAATATACTCATAAGAATGTTCTGACACACTTAATAAAAGGCTTGTAACACAGGTAGCACATCCTGTCAGCATAATATACTCATCAGAATGTGCTGCCACACTTAATAAAAGGCTTGTAACACAGGTAGCGCATCCTGTCAGCACAATATACTTATCAGAATGTGCTGCCACACTTAATAAAAGGCTTGTAACACAGGTAGCGCATCCTGTCAGCATAATAAACTCATCAAAATGTGCTGCCACACTTTAAAAAGGCTTGTAACACAGGTACAATTCCTGTCAGCATAATATACTCATCAGAATGTGCTGCCACATTTTAAAAAGCCTTGTAACACAGGTAGCACATCCTGTCAGCATAATATACTCATCAGAATGTGCTGCCACACTTAATAAAAGGCTTGTAACATAGGTAACGCATCCTGTCAGCATAATATACTCATCAAAATGTGCTGCCACACTTTAAAAAGGCTTGTAACACAGGTAGCGCATCCTGTCAGCATAATATACTCATCAGAATGTGCTGCCACATTTTAAAAAGCCTTGTAACACAGGTAGCGCATCCTGTCAGCATAATATACTCATCAAAATGTGCTGCCACACTTAATAAAAGGCTTGTAGCGCAGGTAGCGCATCCTGTCACCATAATATACCAATCAGAATGTGCTGCCACACTTAATAAAACGCTTAAAACACAAGTAGCGCATCCTGTCAGCATAATATACTTATCAGAATGTGCTGCCACACAAAAAAAAAGGCTTGTAGCACAGGTAGCGCATCCTGTCAGCATAATATACCAATCAGAATGTGCTGCCACACTTAATAAAACGCTTAAAACACAGGTAACGCATTCTGTCAGCACAATATACTTATCAGAATGTGCTGCCACACTTAAAAAAAGGCTTGTAACACAGGTAGCGCATCCTGTCAGCACAATATACTTATCAGAATGTGCTGCAACACTTAAAAAAAGGCTTGTAACACAGGTAGCGCATCCTGTCAGCACAATATATTTATCAGAATGTGCTGCCACACTTAAAAAAAGGCTTGTAACACAGGTAGCGCATCCTGTCAGCACAATATACTTATCAGAATGTGCTGCCACACTTAAAAAAAGGCTTGTAACACAGGTAGCGCATCCTGTCAGCATAATATACTCATCAGAATGTGCTGCCACATTTTAAGAAGGCTTGTAACACAGGTATCGCATCCTGTCAGCATATTATACTCATCAGAATGTGCTGCCACACTTAATAAAAGGCTCGTAGCACAGGTACCGCATCCTTTCAGCACAATATACTTATCAGAATGTGCTGCCACACTTAAAAAAAGGCTTGTAACACAGGTAGCGCATCCTGTCAGCACAATATACTTATCAGAATGTGCTGCCACACTTAAAAAAAGGCTTGTAACACAGGTAACGCATCCTGTCAGCATAATATACTCATCAGAATGTGCTGCCACACTTAATAAAAGGCTTGTAACACAGGTAGCGCATCCTGTCAGCACAATATATTTATCAGAAATGCTGCCACACTTAAAAAAAGGCTTGTAACACAGGTAACGCATCCTGTCAGCATAATATTCTCATCAGAATGTGCTGCCACACTTAAAAAAAAGCTTAAAACACAGGTAGCGCATCTTGTCAGCATAATATACTTATCAGAATGTGCTGCCACACTAAAAAAAAAGGCTTGTAACACAGGTAGCGCATCCTGTCAGCATAATATACTCATCAGAATGTGCTGCCACACTTAAAAAAGGCTTAAAACACAGGTAGCGCATCCTGTCAGCATAATATACTCATCAGAATGTGCTGCCACACTTAAAAAAGGCTTAAAACACAGGTAGCGCATCCTGTCAGCATAATATACTCATCAGAATGTGCTGACACACTTAATAAAAGGCTTGTAACACAGGTAGCACATCCTGTCAGCATAATATACTCATCAGAATGTGCTGCCACACTTAAAAAAAGGCTTAAAACACAGGTAGCGCATCCTGTCAGCATAATATACTTATCAGAATGTGCTGCCACACAAAAAAAAAAGGCTTGTAACACAGGTAGCGCATCCTGTCAGCATAATATACTCATCAGAATGTGCTGACACACTTAATAAAAGGCTTGTAACACAGGTAGCACATCCTGTCAGCATAATATACTCATCAGAATGTGCTGGCACACTTAAAAAAGGCTTAAAACACAGGTAGCGCATCCTGTCAGCATAATATGCTCATCAGAATGTGTTGCCACACCTAATAAAACGCTTAAAACACAGGTAGCGCATCCTGTCAGCATAATATACTCATCAGAATGTGCTGCCACACTTAATAAAACGCTTAAAACACAGGTAGCACATCCTGTCAGCATAATATACTCATCAGAATGTGCTGCCACACTTAAAAAAAGGCTTAAAACACAGGTAGCACATCCTGTCAGCATAATATACTCATAAGAATGTTCTGACACACTTAATAAAAGGCTTGTAACACAGGTAGCACATCCTGTCAGCATAATATACTCATCAGAATGTGCTGCCACACTTAATAAAACGCTTAAAACACAGGTAGCACATCCTGTCAGTATAATATAGTCATCAGAATGTGCTGCCACACTTAAAAAAAGGCTTAAAACACAGGTAGCACATCCTGTCAGCATAATATACTCATCAGAATGTGCTGCCACACTTAAAAAAGGCTTAAAACACAGGTAGCGCATCCTGTCAGCATAATATGCTCATCAGAATGTGTTGCCACACCTAATAAAACGCTTAAAACACAGGTAGCGCATCCTGTCAGCATAATATACTCATCAGAATGTGCTGCCACACTTAATAAAACGCTTAAAACACAGGTAGCACATCCTGTCAGCATAATATACTCATCAGAATGTGCTGCCATACTTAAAAAAAGGCTTAAAACACAGGTAGCACATCCTGTCAGCATAATATACTCATAAGAATGTTCTGACACACTTAATAAAAGGCTTGTAACACAGGTAGCACATCCTGTCAGCATAATATACTCATCAGAATGTGCTGCCACACTTAAAAAAAGGCTTAAAACACAGGTGGCACATCCTGTCAGCATAATATACTCATCAGAATGTGCCGCCACACTTAATAAAAGGCTTGTAACACAGGTAGCACATCCTGTCAGAATAATACACTCATCAGAATGTGCTGCCACACTTAATAAAAGGCTTGTAACACAGGTAGCACATCCTGTCAGCATAATATACCAATCAGAATGTGCTGCCACACTTAAAAAAAGGCTTGTAACACAGGTAGCGCATCCTGTCAGCACAATATACTTATCAGAATGTGCTGCCACACTTAAAAAAAGCTTGTAACACAGGTAACGCATCCTGTCAGCATAATATACTCATCAGAATGTGCTGCCACACTTAATAAAAGGCTTGTAACACAGGTAGCGCATCCTGTCAGCACAATATATTTATCAGAAATGCTGCCACACTTAAAAAAAGGCTTGTAACACAGGTAACGCATCCTGTCAGCATAATATTCTCATCAGAATGTGCTGCCACACTTAAAAAAAAGCTTAAAACACAGGTAGCGCATCCTGTCAGCATAATATACTTATCAGAATGTGCTGCCACACTAAAAAAAAAGGCTTGTAACACAGGTAGCGCATCCTGTCAGCATAATATACTCATCAGAATGTGCTGCCACACTTAAAAAAGGCTTAAAACACAGGTAGCACATCCTGTCAGCAAAATATACTCATCAGAATGTGCTGACACACTTAATAAAAGGCTTGTAACACAGGTAGCACATCCTGTCAGCATAATATACTCATCAGAATGTGCTGCCACACTTAAAAAAAGGCTTAAAACACAGGTAGCGCATCCTGTCAGCATAATATACTTATCAGAATGTGCTGCCACACAAAAAAAAGGCTTGTAACACAGGTAGCGCATCCTGTCAGCATAATATACTCATCAGAATGTGCTGGCACACTTAAAAAAGGCTTAAAACACAGGTAGCGCATCCTGTCAGCATAATATACTTATCAGAATGTGCTGCCACACAAAAAAAAGGCTTGTAACACAGGTAGCGCATCCTGTCAGCATAATATGCTCATCAGAATGTGTTGCCACACCTAATAAAACGCTTAAAACACAGGTAGCGCATCCTGTCAGCATAATATGCTCATCAGAATGTGTTGCCACACCTAATAAAACACTTAAAACACAGGTAGCGCATCCTGTCAGCATAATATACTCATCAGAATGTGCTGCCACACTTAAAAAAAGGCTTAAAACACAGGTAGCGCATCCTGTCAGCACAATATACTTATCAGAATGTGCTGCCACACTTAATAAAACGCTTAAAACACAGGTAGCACATCCTGTCAGCATAATATACTCATCAGAATGTGCTGCCACACTTAAAAAAAGGCTTAAAACACAGGTAGCACATCCTGTCAGCATAATATACTCATAAGAATGTTCTGACACACTTAATAAAAGGCTTGTAACACAGGTAGCACATCCTGTCAGCATAATATACTCATCAGAATGTGCTGCCACACTTAATAAAAGGCTTGTAACACAGGTAGCGCATCCTGTCAGCACAATATACTTATCAGAATGTGCTGCCACACTTAATAAAAGGCTTGTAACACAGGTAGCGCATCCTGTCAGCATAATAAACTCATCAAAATGTGCTGCCACACTTTAAAAAGGCTTGTAACACAGGTAGCGCATCCTGTCAGCATAATATACTCATCAGAATGTGCTGCCACATTTTAAAAAGCCTTGTAACACAGGTAGCACATCCTGTCAGCATAATATACTCATCAGAATGTGCTGCCACACTTAATAAAAGGCTTGTAACACAGGTAACGCATCCTGTCAGCATAATATACTCATCAAAATGTGCTGCCACACTTTAAAAAGGCTTGTAACACAGATAGCGCATCCTGTCAGCATAATATACTCATCAGAATGTGCTGCCACATTTTAAAAAGCCTTGTAACACAGGTAGCGCATCCTGTCAGCATAATATACTCATCAGAATGTGCTGCCACACTTAATAAAAGGCTTGTAGCGCAGGTAGCGCATCCTGTCAGCATAATATACCAATCAGAATGTGCTGCCACACTTAATAAAACGCTTAAAACACAAGTAGCGCATCCTGTCAGCATAATATACTTATCAGAATGTGCTGCCACACAAAAAAAAAGGCTTGTAACACAGGTAGCGCATCCTGTCAGCATAATATACTCATCAGAATGTGCTGCCACATTTAAAAAAGGCTTAAAACACAGGTAGCGCATCCTGTCAGCATAATATGCTCATCAGAATGTGTTGCCACACCTAATAAAACGCTTAAAACACAGGTAGCACATCCTGTCAGTATAATATAGTCATCAGAATGTGCTGCCACATTTAAAAAAGGCTTAAAACACAGGTAGCGCATCCTGTCAGCATAATATGCTCATCAGAATGTGTTGCCACACCTAATAAAACGCTTAAAACACAGGTAGCGCATCCTGTCAGCATAATATGCTCATCAGAATGTGTTGCCACACCTAATAAAACGCTTAAAACACAGGTAGCGCATCCTGTCAGCATAATATACTCATCAGAATGTGCTGCCACACTTAATAAAACGCTTAAAACACAGGTAGCACATCCTGTCAGTATAATATAGTCATCAGAATGTGCTGCCACACTTAAAAAAAGGCTTAAAACACAGGTAGCACATCCTGTCAGCATAATATACTCATCAGAATGTGCTGACACACTTAATAAAAGGCTCGTTGCACAGGTAGCACATCCTGTCAGCATAATATACTCATCAGAATGTGCTGCCACACTTAATAAAATGCTTAAAACACAGGTGGCACATCCTGTCAGCATAATATACTCATCAGAATGTGCTGCCACACTTAAAAAAAGGCTTAAAACACAGGTAGCGCATCCTGTCAGCATAATATACTTATCAGAATGTGCTGCCACACTAAAAAAAAAGGCTTGTAACACAGGTAGCGCATCCTGTCAGCATAATATACTCATCAGAATGTGCTGCCACACTTAAAAAAGGCTTAAAACACAGGTAGCGCATCCTGTCAGCATAATATGCTCATCAGAATGTGTTGCCACACCTAATAAAACGCTTAAAACACAGGTAGCGCATCCTGTCAGCATAATATACTCATCAGAATGTGCTGCCACACTTAATAAAACGCTTAAAACACAGGTAGCACATCCTGTCAGCATAATATACTCATCAGAATGTGCTGCTATACTTAAAAAAAGGCTTAAAACACAGGTAGCACATCCTGTCAGCATAATATACTCATAAGAATGTTCTGACACACTTAATAAAAGGCTTGTAACACAGGTAGCACATCCTGTCAGCATAATATACTCATCAGAATGTGCTGCCACACTTAAAAAAAGGCTTAAAACACAGGTGGCACATCCTGTCAGCATAATATACTCATCAGAATGTGCCGCCACACTTAATAAAAGGCTTGTAACACAGGACAGGTAGCACATCCTGTCAGCATAATACACTCATCAGAATGTGCTGCCACACTTAATAAAAGGCTTGTAACACAGGTAGCGCATCCTGTCAGCACAATATATTTATCAGAATGTGCTGCCACACTTAATAAAAGGCTTGTAACACAGGTAGCACATCCTGTCAGCATAATACACTCATCAGAATGTGCTGCCACACTTAATAAAAGGCTTGTAACACAGGTAGCACATCCTGTCAGCATAATATACTCATCAAAATGTGCTGCCACACTTTAAAAAGGCTTGTAACACAGGTAGCGCATCCTGTCAGCATAATATACTCATCAAAATGTGCTGCCACACTTTAAAAAGGCTTGTAACACAGGTAGCGCATCCTGTCAGCATAATATACTCATCAGAATGTGCTGCCACACTTAATAAAAGGCTTGTAGCGCAGGTAGCGCATCCTGTCACCATAATATACCAATCAGAATGTGCTGCCACACTTAATAAAACGCTTAAAACACAGGTAGCGCATCCTGTCAGCATAATATACTTATCAGAATGTGCTGCCACACAACAAAAAAGGCTTGTAACACAGGTAGCGCATCCTGTCAGCACAATATACTCATCAGAATGTGCTGCCACACTTAAAAAAAGGCTTGTAACACAGGTAGCGCATCCTGTCAGCACAATATACTCATCAGAATGTGCTGCCACACTTAAAAAAAGGCTTGTAACACAGGTAGCGCATCCTGTCAGCACAATATACTCATCAGAATGTGCTGCCACACTTAAAAAAAGGCTTGTAACACAGGTAGCGCATCCTGTCAGCACAATATACTCATCAGAATGTGCTGCCACACTTAATAAAAGGCTTGTAACACAGGTAGCGCATCCTGTCAGCACAATATACTCATCAGAATGTGCTGCCACACTTAATAAAAGGCTTGTAACACAGGTAGGGCATCCTGACAGCATAATATACTCATCAGAATGTGCTGCCACATTTTAAAAAGGCTTGTAACACAGGTAGCACATCCTGTCAGCATAATATACTCATCAGAATGTGCTGCCACACTTAAATAAAGGCTTGTAACACAGGTAGGGCATCCTGACAGCATAATATACTCATCAGAATGTGCTGCCACATTTTAAAAAGGCTTGTTACACAGGTAGCGCATCCTGTCAGCATAATATACTCATCAGAATGTGCTGCCATACTTAATAAAAGGCTTGTAACAGAGGTAACGCATCCTGTCAGCAAAATATACCAATCAGAATGTGCTGCCACACTTAATAAAAGGCTTAAAACACAGGTAGCACATCCTGTCAGCATAATATACTCATCAGAATGTGCTGCCACACTTAATAAAAGGCTTGTAACACAGGTAGCACATCCTGTCAGCTCAATATACTCATCAGAATGTGCTGCCACACTTAAAAAAAGGCTTGTAACACAGGTAGCGCATCCTGTCAGCATAATATACTTATCAGAATGTGCTGCCACACTTAAAAAAAGGCTTGTAACACAGGTAGCGCATCCTGTCAGCACAATATACTTATCAGAATGTGCTGCCACACTTAAAAAAAGGCTTGTAACACAGGTAGCGCATCCTGTCAGCATAATATTCTCATCAGAATGTGCTGTCACATTTTAAGAAGGCTTGTAACACAGGTATCGCATCCTGTCAGCATAATATAATCATCAAAATGTGCTGCCACACTTAATAAAAGGCTCGTAGCACAGGTAACGCATCCTGTCAGCATAATATACTCATCAGAATGTGCTGCCACACTTAAAAAAAGGCTTAAAACACAGGTAGCGCATCCTGTCAGCATAATATACTCATCAGAATGTGCTGCCACATTTTAAAAAGGCTTGTAACACAGGTAGCACATCCTGTTAGCATAATATACTCATCAGAATGTGCTGCCACACTTAAAAAAAAGCTTGTAACACAGGTAGGGCATCCTGTCAGCATAATATACTCATCAGAATGTGCTGCCATACTTAATAAAAGGCTTGTAACACAGGTAACGCATCCTGTCAGCAAAATATACCAATCAGAATGTGCTGCCACACCTAATAAAAGGCTTGTTACACAGGTAGCGCATCCTGTCAGCACAATATACTTATCAGAATGTGCTGCCACACTTAAAAAAAGGCTTGTAACGCATCCTGTCAGCATAATATTCTCATCCGAATGTGCTGCTACATTTTAAGAAGGCTCGTAACACAGGTATCGCATCCTGTCAGCATAATATAATCATCAAAATGTGCTGCCACACTTAATAAAAGGCTCGTAGCACAGGTAACGTATCCTGTCAGCATAATATACTCATCAGAATGTGCTGCCACACTTAATAAAAGGCTCGTAGCACAGGTAGCGCATCCTGTCAGCACAATATACTTATCAGAATGTGCTGCCACACTTAATAAAAGGCTTGTAACACAGGTAGCGCATCCTGTCAGCACAATATACTTATCAGAATGTGCTGCCACACTTAAAAAAAGGCTTGTAACACAGGTAACGCATCCTGTCAGCATAATATACTCATCAGAATGTGCTGCCACACTTAATAAAAGGCTTGTAACACAGGTAGCGCATCCTGTCAGCACAATATACTTATCAGAATGTGCTGCCACACTTAAAAAAAGGCTTGTAACACAGGTAGCGCATCCTGTCAGCATAATATACTCATCAGAATGTGCTGCCACATTTTAAAAAGGCTTGTAACACAGGTAGCGCATCCTGTCAGCATAATATACTCATCAGAATGTGCTGCCATACTTAATAAAAGGCTTGTAACACAGGTAGCGCATCCTGTCAGCACAATATACTTATCAGAATGTGCTGCCACACTTAAAAAAAGGCTTGTAACACAGGTAGCGCATCCTGTCAGCACAATATACTCATCAGAATGTGCTGCCACACTTAAAAAAAGGCTTGTAACACAGGTAGCGCATCCTGTCAGCACAATATACTCATCAGAATGTGCTGCCACATTTTAAAAAGGCTTGTAACACAGGTAGCGCATCCTGTCAGCATAATATACTCATCAGAATGTGCTGCCATACTTAATAAAAGGCTTGTAACACAGGTAGCACATCCTGTCAGCATAATATACTCATCAGAATGTGCTGCCACACTTAAAAAAAGGCTTGTAACACAGGTAGCGCATCCTGTCAGCATAATATACTTATCAGAATGTGCTGCCACACTTAAAAAAAGGCTTGTAACACAGGTAGCACATCCTGTCAGAATAATATACTCATCAGAATGTGCTGCCACACTTAAAAAAAGGCTTGTAACACAGGTAGCGCATCCTGTCAGCACAATATACTTATTAGAATGTGCTGCCATACTTAATAAAAGGCTTGTAACACAGGTAGCACATCCTGTCAGCATAATATACTCATCAGAATGTGCTGCCACACTTAAAAAAAGGCTTGTAACACAGGTAGCGCATCCTGTCAGCATAATATACTTATCAGAATGTGCTGCCACACTTAAAAAAAGGCTTGTAACACAGGTAGCACATCCTGTCAGCATAATATACTCATCAGAATGTGCTGCCATACTTAATAAAAGGCTTGTAACACAGGTAGCGCATCCTGTCAGCATAATATACTTATCAGAATGTGCTGCCACACTTAAAAAAAGGCTTGTAACACAGGTAGCACATCCTGTCAGCATAATATACTCATCAGAATGTGCTGCCACACTTAATAAAACGCTTAAAACACAGGTAGCACATCCTGTCAGCATAATATACTCATCAGAATGTGCTGCCACACTTAAAAAAAGGCTTAAAACACAGGTAGCGCATCCTGTCAGCATAATATACTTATCAGAATGTGCTGCCACACAAAAAAAAGGCTTGTAACACAGGTAGCGCATCCTGTCAGCATAATATACTCATCAGAATGTGCTGGCACACTTAAAAAAGGCTTAAAACACAGGTAGCGCATCCTGTCAGCATAATATACTTATCAGAATGTGCTGCCACACAAAAAAAAGGCTTGTAACACAGGTAGCGCATCCTGTCAGCATAATATGCTCATCAGAATGTGTTGCCACACCTAATAAAACGCTTAAAACACAGGTAGCGCATCCTGTCAGCATAATATGCTCATCAGAATGTGTTGCCACACCTAATAAAACACTTAAAACACAGGTAGCGCATCCTGTCAGCATAATATACTCATCAGAATGTGCTGCCACACTTAAAAAAAGGCTTAAAACACAGGTAGCGCATCCTGTCAGCACAATATACTTATCAGAATGTGCTGCCACACTTAATAAAACGCTTAAAACACAGGTAGCACATCCTGTCAGCATAATATACTCATCAGAATGTGCTGCCACACTTAAAAAAAGGCTTAAAACACAGGTAGCACATCCTGTCAGCATAATATACTCATAAGAATGTTCTGACACACTTAATAAAAGGCTTGTAACACAGGTAGCACATCCTGTCAGCATAATATACTCATCAGAATGTGCTGCCACACTTAATAAAAGGCTTGTAACACAGGTAGCGCATCCTGTCAGCACAATATACTTATCAGAATGTGCTGCCACACTTAATAAAAGGCTTGTAACACAGGTAGCGCATCCTGTCAGCATAATAAACTCATCAAAATGTGCTGCCACACTTTAAAAAGGCTTGTAACACAGGTAGCGCATCCTGTCAGCATAATATACTCATCAGAATGTGCTGCCACATTTTAAAAAGCCTTGTAACACAGGTAGCACATCCTGTCAGCATAATATACTCATCAGAATGTGCTGCCACACTTAATAAAAGGCTTGTAACACAGGTAACGCATCCTGTCAGCATAATATACTCATCAAAATGTGCTGCCACACTTTAAAAAGGCTTGTAACACAGGTAGCGCATCCTGTCAGCATAATATACTCATCAGAATGTGCTGCCACATTTTAAAAAGCCTTGTAACACAGGTAGCGCATCCTGTCAGCATAATATACTCATCAAAATGTGCTGCCACACTTAATAAAAGGCTTGTAGCGCAGGTAGCGCATCCTGTCACCATAATATACCAATCAGAATGTGCTGCCACACTTAATAAAACGCTTAAAACACAAGTAGCGCATCCTGTCAGCATAATATACTTATCAGAATGTGCTGCCACACAAAAAAAAGGCTTGTAACACAGGTAGCGCATCCTGTCAGCATAATATACTCATCAGAATGTGCTGCCACATTTAAAAAAGGCTTAAAACACAGGTAGCGCATCCTGTCAGCATAATATGCTCATCAGAATGTGTTGCCACACCTAATAAAACGCTTAAAACACAGGTAGCACATCCTGTCAGTATAATATAGTCATCAGAATGTGCTGCCACATTTAAAAAAGGCTTAAAACACAGGTAGCGCATCCTGTCAGCATAATATGCTCATCAGAATGTGTTGCCACACCTAATAAAACGCTTAAAACACAGGTAGCGCATCCTGTCAGCATAATATGCTCATCAGAATGTGTTGCCACACCTAATAAAACGCTTAAAACACAGGTAGCGCATCCTGTCAGCATAATATACTCATCAGAATGTGCTGCCACACTTAATAAAACGCTTAAAACACAGGTAGCACATCCTGTCAGCATAATATACTCATCAGAATGTGCTGACACACTTAATAAAAGGCTCGTTGCACAGGTAGCACATCCTGTCAGCATAATATACTCATCAGAATGTGCTGCCACACTTAATAAAATGCTTAAAACACAGGTGGCACATCCTGTCAGCATAATATACTCATCAGAATGTGCTGCCACACTTAAAAAAAGGCTTAAAACACAGGTAGCGCATCCTGTCAGCATAATATACTTATCAGAATGTGCTGCCACACTAAAAAAAAAGGCTTGTAACACAGGTAGCGCATCCTGTCAGCATAATATACTCATCAGAATGTGCTGCCACACTTAAAAAAGGCTTAAAACACAGGTAGCGCATCCTGTCAGCATAATATGCTCATCAGAATGTGTTGCCACACCTAATAAAACGCTTAAAACACAGGTAGCGCATCCTGTCAGCATAATATGCTCATCAGAATGTGTTGCCACACCTAATAAAACGCTTAAAACACAGGTAGCGCATCCTGTCAGCATAATATACTCATTAGAATGTGCTGCCACACTTAATAAAACGCTTAAAACACAGGTAGCACATCCTGTCAGCATAATATACTCATCAGAATGTGCTGCCACACTTAAAAAAGGCTTAAAACACAGGTAGCGCATCCTGTCAGCATAATATGCTCATCAGAATGTGTTGCCACACCTAATAAAACGCTTAAAACACAGGTAGCGCATCCTGTCAGCATAATATACTCATTAGAATGTGCTGCCACACTTAATAAAACGCTTAAAACACAGGTAGCACATCCTGTCAGCATAATATACTCATAAGAATGTTCTGACACACTTAATAAAAGGCTTGTAACACAGGTAGCACATCCTGTCAGCATAATATACTCATCAGAATGTGCTGCCACACTTAAAAAAAGGCTTAAAACACAGGTGGCACATCCTGTCAGCATAATATACTCATCAGAATGTGCCGCCACACTTAATAAAAGGCTTGTAACACAGGTAGCACATCCTGTCAGCATAATACACTCATCAGAATGTGCTGCCACACTTAATAAAAGGCTTGTAACACAGGTAGCGCATCCTGTCAGCACAATATATTTATCAGAATGTGCTGCCACACTTAATAAAAGGCTTGTAACACAGGTAGCACATCCTGTCAGCATAATACACTCATCAGAATGTGCTGCCACACTTAATAAAAGGCTTGTAACACAGGTAGCACATCCTGTCAGCATAATATACTCATCAAAATGTGCTGCCACACTTTAAAAAGGCTTGTAACACAGGTAGCGCATCCTGTCAGCATAATATACTCATCAAAATGTGCTGCCACACTTTAAAAAGGCTTGTAACACAGGTAGCGCATCCTGTCAGCATAATATACTCATCAGAATGTGCTGCCACACTTAATAAAAGGCTTGTAGCGCAGGTAGCGCATCCTGTCACCATAATATACCAATCAGAATGTGCTGCCACACTTAATAAAACGCTTAAAACACAGGTAGCGCATCCTGTCAGCATAATATACTTATCAGAATGTGCTGCCACACAAAAAAAAAAGGCTTGTAACACAGGTAGCGCATCCTGTCAGCACAATATACTCATCAGAATGTGCTGCCACACTTAAAAAAAGGCTTGTAACACAGGTAGCGCATCCTGTCAGCACAATATACTCATCAGAATGTGCTGCCACACTTAAAAAAAGGCTTGTAACACAGGTAGCGCATCCTGTCAGCACAATATACTCATCAGAATGTGCTGCCACACTTAATAAAAGGCTTGTAACACAGGTAGCGCATCCTGTCAGCACAATATACTCATCAGAATGTGCTGCCACACTTAATAAAAAGCTTGTAACACAGGTAGCGCATCCTGTCAGCACAATATACTCATCAGAATGTGCTGCCACACTTAATAAAAGGCTTGTAACACAGGTATCGCATCCTGTCAGCATAATATACTCATCAGAATGTGCTGCCACACTTAATAAAAGGCTCGTTGCACAGGTAGCGCATCCTGTCAGCATAATATAATCATCAAAATGTGCTGCCACACTTAATAAAAGGCTTGTAGCACAGGTAACGCATCCTGTCAGCATAATATAGTAATCAGATTGTGCTGCCACACTTAATAAAACGCTTAAAACACAGGTAGCACATCCTGTCAGCATAATATACTCATCAGAATGTGCTGCCACACTTTAAAAAGGCTTGTAACACAGGTAACGCATCCTGTCAGCATAATATATTCATAAAAATGTGCTGCCACACTTAATAAAAGGCTTGTTGCACAGGTAGCACATCCTGTCAGCATAAATACTCATCAGAATGTGCTGCCACACTTTAAAAAGGCTTGTAACACAGGTAACGCATCCTGTCAGCATAATATATTCATCAAAATGTGCTGCCACACTTAATAAAAGGCTTGTTGCACAGGTAGCACATCCTGTCAGCATAAATACTCATCAGAATGTGCTGCCACACTTAATAAAAGGCTTGTTGCACAGGTAGCACATCCTGTCAGCATAAATACTCATCAAAATGTGCTGCCACACTTAATAAAAGGCTTGTTGCACAGGTAGCGCATCCTGTCAGCATAATATAATCATCAAAATGTGCTGCCACACTTAATAAAAGGCTCGTAGCACAGGTAACGCATCCTGTCAGCATAATATACTCATCAGAATGTGCTGCCACACTTAATAAAAGGCTCGTTGCACAGGTAGCGCATCCTGTCAGCATAATATAATCATCAAAATGTGCTGCCACACTTTAAAAAGGCTTGTAACATAGGTAGCGCATCCTGTCAGCATAATATACTCATCAGAATGTGCTGACACACTTAATAAAAGGCTTGTAACACAGGTAGCGCGTCCTGTCAGCATAATATACTCATCAGAATGTGCTGCCACACTTAATAAAACGCTTAAAACACAGGTAGGGCATCCTGTCAGCATAATATACTCATCAGAATGTGCTGCCACACTTAAAAAAAGGCTTGTAACAAAGGTAGCGCATCCTGTCAGCATAATATACTTATCAGAATGTGCTGCCACACTTAAAAAAAGGCTTGTAACACAGGTAGCACATCCTGTCAGCATAATATACTCATCAGAATGTGCTGCCACACTTAATAAAAGGCTTGTAACACAGGTAGCACATCCTGTCAGCATAATATACTCATCAGAATGTGCTGCCACACTTAATAAAAGGCTTGTAACACAGGTAGCGCATCCTGTCAGCATAATATACTTATCAGAATGTGCTGCCACACTTAAAAAAAGGCTTGTAACACAGGTAGCGCATCCTGTCAGCATAATATTCTTATCAGAATGTGCTGCCACACTTAATAAAAGGCTTGTAACACAGGTAGCACATCCTGTCAGCATAATATACTTATCAGAATGTGCTGCCACACTTAAAAAAAGGCTTGTAACACAGGTAGCACATCCTGTCAGCATAATATTCTCATCAGAATGTGCTGCCACACTTAATAAAAGGCTTGTAACACAGGTAGGGCATCCTGACAGCATAATATACTCATCAGAATGTGCTGCCACATTTTAAAAAGGCTTGTAACACAGGTAGCACATCCTGTCAGCATAATATACTCATCAGAATGTGCTGCCACATTTTAAAAAGGCTTGTTACACAGGTAGCGCATCCTGTCAGCATAATATACTCATCAGAATGTGCTGCCATACTTAATAAAAGGCTTGTAACAGAGGTAACGCATCCTGTCAGCAAAATATACCAATCAGAATGTGCTGCCACACTTAATAAAAGGCTTAAAACACAGGTAGCACATCCTGTCAGCATAATAAACTCATCAGAATGTGCTGCCACACTTAATAAAAGGCTTGTAACACAGGTAGCACATCCTGTCAGCTCAATATACTCATCAGAATGTGCTGCCACACTTAAAAAAAGGCTTGTAACACAGGTAGCGCATCCTGTCAGCATAATATACTTATCAGAATGTGCTGCCACACTTAAAAAAAGGCTTGTAACACAGGTAGCGCATCCTGTCAGCACAATATACTTATCAGAATGTGCTGCCACACTTAAAAAAAGGCTTGTAACACAGGTAGCGCATCCTGTCAGCATAATATTCTCATCAGAATGTGCTGTCACATTTTAAGAAGGCTTGTAACACAGGTATCGCATCCTGTCAGCATAATATAATCATCAAAATGTGCTGCCACACTTCATAAAAGGCTCGTAGCACAGGTAACGCATCCTGTCAGCATAATATACTCATCAGAATGTGCTGCCACACTTAAAAAAAGGCTTAAAACACAGGTAGCGCATCCTGTCAGCATAATATACTCATCAGAATGTGCTGCCACATTTTAAAAAGGCTTGTAACACAGGTAGCACATCCTGTTAGCATAATATACTCATCAGAATGTGCTGCCACACTTAAAAAAAAAGCTTGTAACACAGGTAGGGCATCCTGTCAGCATAATATACTCATCAGAATGTGCTGCCATACTTAATAAAAGGCTTGTAACACAGGTAACGCATCCTGTCAGCAAAATATACCAATCAGAATGTGCTGCCACACCTAATAAAAGGCTTGTTAAACAGGTAGCGCATCCTGTCAGCACAATATACTTATCAGAATGTGCTGCCACACTTAAAAAAAGGCTTGTAACGCATCCTGTCAGCATAATATTCTCATCCGAATGTGCTGCTACATTTTAAGAAGGCTCGTAACACAGGTATCGCATCCTGTCAGCATAATATAATCATCAAAATGTGCTGCCACACTTAATAAAAGGCTCGTAGCACAGGTAGCGCATCCTGTCAGCACAATATACTTATCAGAATGTGCTGCCACACTTAATAAAAGGCTTGTAACACAGGTAGCGCATCCTGTCAGCACAATATACTTATCAGAATGTGCTGCCACACTTAAAAAAAGGCTTGTAACACAGGTAACGCATCCTGTCAGCATAATATACTCATCAGAATGTGCTGCCACACTTAATAAAAGGCTTGTAACACAGGTAGCGCATCCTGTCAGCACAATATACTTATCAGAATGTGCTGCCACACTTAAAAAAAGGCTTGTAACACAGGTAGCGCATCCTGTCAGCATAATATACTCATCAGAATGTGCTGCCACATTTTAAAAAGGCTTGTAACACAGGTAGCGCATCCTGTCAGCATAATATACTCATCAGAATGTGCTGCCATACTTAATAAAAGGCTTGTAACACAGGTAGCGCATCCTGTCAGCACAATATACTTATCAGAATGTGCTGCCACACTTAAAAAAAGGCTTGTAACACAGGTAGCGCATCCTGTCAGCACAATATACTTATCAGAATGTGCTGCCACACTTAAAAAAAGGCTTGTAACACAGGTAGCGCATCCTGTCAGCACAATATACTCATCAGAATGTGCTGCCACATTTTAAAAAGGCTTGTAACACAGGTAGCGCATCCTGTCAGCATAATATACTCATCAGAATGTGCTGCCATACTTAATAAAAGGCTTGTAACACAGGTAGCACATCCTGTCAGCATAATATACTCATCAGAATGTGCTGCCACACTTAAAAAAAGGCTTGTAACACAGGTAGCGCATCCTGTCAGCATAATATACTTATCAGAATGTGCTGCCACACTTAAAAAAAGGCTTGTAACACAGGTAGCACATCCTGTCAGCATAATATACTCATCAGAATGTGCTGCCACACTTAAAAAAAGGCTTGTAACACAGGTAGCGCATCCTGTCAGCACAATATACTTATTAGAATGTGCTGCCATACTTAATAAAAGGCTTGTAACACAGGTAGCACATCCTGTCAGCATAATATACTCATCAGAATGTGCTGCCACACTTAAAAAAAGGCTTGTAACACAGGTAGCGCATCCTGTCAGCATAATATACATATCAGAATGTGCTGCCACACTTAAAAAAAGGCTTGTAACACAGGTAGCACATCCTGTCAGCATAATATACTCATCAGAATGTGCTGCCATACTTAATAAAAGGCTTGTAACACAGGTAGCGCATCCTGTCAGCATAATATACTTATCAGAATGTGCTGCCACACTTAAAAAAAGGCTTGTAACACAGGTAGCACATCCTGTCAGCATAATATACTCATCAGAATGTGCTGCCACACTTAATAAAACGCTTAAAACACAGGTAGCACATCCTGTCAGCATAATATACTCATCAGAATGTGCTGAAACACTTAATAAAAGGCTTGTAACACAGGTAGCACATCCTGTCAGCATAATATACTCATCAGAATGTGCTGCCACACTTAAAAAAAGGCTTAAAACACAGGTAGCGCATCCTGTCAGCATAATATACTTATCAGAATGTGCTGCCACACAAAAAAAAGGCTTGTAACACAGGTAGCGCATCCTGTCAGCATAATATACTCATCAGAATGTGCTGGCACACTTAAAAAAGGCTTAAAACACAGGTAGCGCATCCTGTCAGCATAATATGCTCATCAGAATGTGTTGCCACACCTAATAAAACGCTTAAAACACAGGTAGCGCATCCTGTCAGCATAATATACTCATCAGAATGTGCTGCCACACTTAATAAAACGCTTAAAACACAGGTAGCACATCCTGTCAGCATAATACTCATAAGAATGTTCTGACACACTTAATAAAAGGCTTGTAACACAGGTAGCACATCCTGTCAGCATAATATACTCATCAGAATGTGCTGCCACACTTAAAAAAAGGCTTAAAACACAGGTAGCGCATCCTGTCAGCACAATATACTTATCAGAATGTGCTGCCACACTTAATAAAACGCTTAAAACACAGGTAGCACATCCTGTCAGCATAATATACTCATCAGAATGTGCTGCCACACTTAAAAAAAGGCTTAAAATACAGGTAGCACATCCTGTCAGCATAATATACTCATAAGAATGTTCTGACACACTTAATAAAAGGCTTGTAACACAGGTAGCACATCCTGTCAGCATAATATACTCATCAGAATGTGCTGCCACACTTAATAAAAGGCTTGTAACACAGGTAGCGCATCCTGTCAGCACAATATACTTATCAGAATGTGCTGCCACACTTAATAAAAGGCTTGTAACACAGGTAGCGCATCCTGTCAGCATAATAAACTCATCAAAATGTGCTGCCACACTTTAAAAAGGCTTGTAACACAGGTAGCGCATCCTGTCAGCATAATATACTCATCAGAATGTGCTGCCACATTTTAAAAAGCCTTGTAACACAGGTAGCACATCCTGTCAGCATAATATACTCATCAGAATGTGCTGCCACACTTAATAAAAGGCTTGTAACACAGGTAACGCATCCTGTCAGCATAATATACTCATCAAAATGTGCTGCCACACTTTAAAAAGGCTTGTAACACAGGTAGCGCATCCTGTCAGCATAATATACTCATCAGAATGTGCTGCCACATTTTAAAAAGCCTTGTAACACAGGTAGCGCATCCTGTCAGCATAATATACTCATCAAAATGTGCTGCCACACTTAATAAAAGGCTTGTAGCGCAGGTAGCGCATCCTGTCACCATAATATACCAATCAGAATGTGCTGCCACACTTAATAAAACGCTTAAAACACAAGTAGCGCATCCTGTCAGCATAATATACTTATCAGAATGTGCTGCCACACAAAAAAAAAGGCTTGTAACACAGGTAGCGCATCCTGTCAGCATAATATACTCATCAGAATGTGCTGCCACATTTAAAAAAGGCTTAAAACACAGGTAGCGCATCCTGTCAGCATAATATGCTCATCAGAATGTGTTGCCACACCTAATAAAACGCTTAAAACACAGGTAGCACATCCTGTCAGTATAATATAGTCATCAGAATGTGCTGCCACATTTAAAAAAGGCTTAAAACACAGGTAGCGCATCCTGTCAGCATAATATGCTCATCAGAATGTGTTGCCACACCTAATAAAACGCTTAAAACACAGGTAGCGCATCCTGTCAGCATAATATGCTCATCAGAATGTGTTGCCACACCTAATAAAACGCTTAAAACACAGGTAGCGCATCCTGTCAGCATAATATACTCATCAGAATGTGCTGCCACACTTAATAAAACGCTTAAAACACAGGTAGCACATCCTGTCAGTATAATATAGTCATCAGAATGTGCTGCCACACTTAAAAAAAGGCTTAAAACACAGGTAGCACATCCTGTCAGCATAATATACTCATCAGAATGTGCTGACACACTTAATAAAAGGCTCGTTGCACAGGTAGCACATCCTGTCAGCATAATATACTCATCAGAATGTGCTGCCACACTTAATAAAATGCTTAAAACACAGGTGGCACATCCTGTCAGCATAATATACTCATCAGAATGTGCTGCCACACTTAAAAAAGGCTTAAAACACAGGTAGCGCATCCTGTCAGCATAATATACTTATCAGAATGTGCTGCCACACTAAAAAAAAAGGCTTGTAACACAGGTAGCGCATCCTGTCAGCATAATATACTCATCAGAATGTGCTGCCACACTTAAAAAAGGCTTAAAACACAGGTAGAGCATCCTGTCAGCATAATATGCTCATCAGAATGTGTTGCCACACCTAATAAAACGCTTAAAACACAGGTAGCGCATCCTGTCAGCATAATATACTCATCAGAATGTGCTGCCACACTTAATAAAACGCTTAAAACACAGGTAGCACATCCTGTCAGCATAATATACTCATAAGAATGTTCTGACACACTTAATAAAAGGCTTGTAACACAGGTAGCACATCCTGTCAGCATAATATACTCATCAAAATGTGCTGCCACACTTTAAAAAGGCTTGTAACCCACGTAGCGCATCCTGTCAGCATAATATACTCATCAAAATGTGCTGCCACACTTTAAAAAGGCTTGTAACACAGGTAGCGCATCCTGTCAGCATAATATACTCATCAGAATGTGCTGCCACATTTTAAAAAGCCTTGTAACACAGGTAGCACATCCTGTCAGCATAATATACTCATCAGAATGTGCTGCCACACTTAATAAAAGGCTTGTAGCGCAGGTAGCGCATCCTGTCACCATAATATACCAATCAGAATGTGCTGCCACACTTAATAAAACGCTTAAAACACAGGTAGCGCATCCTGTCAGCATAATATACTTATCAGAATGTGCTGCCACACAAAAAAAAAGGCTTGTAACACAGGTAGCGCATCCTGTCAGCACAATATACTCATCAGAATGTGCTGCCACACTTAAAAAAAGGCTTGTAACACAGGTAGCGCATCCTGTCAGCAAAATATACTCATCAGAATGTGCTGCCACACTTAAAAAAAGGCTTGTAACACAGGTAGCGCATCCTGTCAGCACAATATACTCATCAGAATGTGCTGCCACACTTAATAAAAAGCTTGTAACACAGGTAGCGCATCCTGTCAGCACAATATACTCATCAGAATGTGCTGCCACACTTAATAAAAGGCTTGTAACACAGGTATCGCATCCTGTCAGCATAATATACTCATCAGAATGTGCTGCCACACTTAATAAAAGGCTCGTTGCACAGGTAGCGCATCCTGTCAGCATAATATAATCATCAAAATGTGCTGCCACACTTAATAAAAGGCTTGTAGCACAGGTAACGCATCCTGTCAGCATAATATAGTAATCAGATTGTGCTGCCACACTTAATAAAACGCTTAAAACACAGGTAGCACATCCTGTCAGCATAATATACTCATCAGAATGTGCTGCCACACTTTAAAAAGGCTTGTAACACAGGTAACGCATCCTGTCAGCATAATATATTCATCAAAATGTGCTGCCACACTTAATAAAAGGCTTGTTGCACAGGTAGCACATCCTGTCAGCATAAATACTCATCAGAATGTGCTGCCACACTTTAAAAAGGCTTGTAACACAGGTAACGCATCCTGTCAGCATAATATATTCATCAAAATGTGCTGCCACACTTAATAAAAGGCTTGTTGCACAGGTAGCACATCCTGTCAGCATAAATACTCATCAGAATGTGCTGCCACACTTAATAAAAGGCTTGTTGCACAGGTAGCACATCCTGTCAGCATAAATACTCATCAAAATGTGCTGCCACACTTAATAAAAGGCTTGTTGCACAGGTAGCGCATCCTGTCAGCATAATATAATCATCAAAATGTGCTGCCACACTTAATAAAAGGCTCGTAGCACAGGTAACGCATCCTGTCAGCATAATATACTCATCAGAATGTGCTGCCACACTTAATAAAAGGCTCGTTGCACAGGTAGCGCATCCTGTCAGCATAATATAATCATCAAAATGTGCTGCCACACTTTAAAAAGGCTTGTAACACAGGTAACGCATCCTGTCAGCATAATATATTCATCAAAATGTGCTGCCACACTTAATAAAAGGCTTGTTGCACAGGTAGCACATCCTGTCAGCATAAATACTCATCAGAATGTGCTGCCACACTTAATAAAAGGCTTGTTGCACAGGTAGCACATCCTGTCAGCATAAATACTCATCAAAATGTGCTGCCACACTTAATAAAAGGCTTGTTGCACAGGTAGCGCATCCTGTCAGCATAATATAATCATCAAAATGTGCTGCCACACTTAATAAAAGGCTCGTAGCACAGGTAACGCATCCTGTCAGCATAATATACTCATCAGAATGTGCTGCCACACTTAATAAAAGGCTCGTTGCACAGGTAGCGCATCCTGTCAGCATAATATACTCATCAGAATGTGCTGCCACACTTAATAAAAGGCTCGTTGCACAGGTAGCGCATCCTGTCAGCATAATATACTCATCAGAATGTGCTGACACACTTAATAAAAGGCTTGTAACACAGGTAGCGCATCCTGTCAGCATAATATACTCATCAGAATGTGCTGCCACACTTAATAAAACGCTTAAAACACAGGTAGGGCATCCTGTCAGCATAATATACTCATCAGAATGTGCTGCCACACTTAAAAAAAGGCTTGTAACACAGGTAGCGCATCCTGTCAGCATAATATACTTATCAGAATGTGCTGCCACACTTAAAAAAAGGCTTGTAACACAGGTAGCACATCCTGTCAGCATAATATACTCATCAGAATGTGCTGCCACACTTAATAAAAGGCTTGTAACACAGGTAGCACATCCTGTCAGCATAATATACTCATCAGAATGTGCTGCCACACTTAATAAAAGGCTTGTAACACAGGTAGCGCATCCTGTCAGCATAATATACTTATCAGAATGTGCTGCCACACTTAATAAAAGGCTTGTAACACAGGTAGCGCATCCTGTCAGCATAATATACTCATCAGAATGTGCTGCCACACTTAATAAAAGGCTTGTAACACAGGTAGCACATCCTGTCAGCATAATATACTCATCAGAATGTGCTGCCACACTTAATAAAAGGCTTGTAACACAGGTAGCGCATCCTGTCAGCATAATATTCTTATCAGAATGTGCTGCCACACTTAATAAAAGGCTTGTAACACAGGTAGCACATCCTGTCAGCATAATATACTTATCAGAATGTGCTGCCACACTTAAAAAAAGGCTTGTAACACAGGTAGCACATCCTGTCAGCATAATATTCTCATCAGAATGTGCTGCCACACTTAATAAAAGGCTTGTAACACAGGTAGGGCATCCTGACAGCATAATATACTCATCAGAATGTGCTGCCACATTTTAAAAAGGCTTGTAACACAGGTAGCACATCCTGTCAGCATAATATACTCATCAGAATGTGCTGCCACACTTAAATAAAGGCTTGTAACAGAGGTAACGCATCCTGTCAGCAAAATATACCAATCAGAATGTGCTGCCACACTTAATAAAAGGCTTAAAACACAGGTAGCACATCCTGTCAGCATAATATACTCATCAGAATGTGCTGCCATACTTAATAAAAGGCTTGTAACAGAGGTAACGCATCCTGTCAGCAAAATATACCAATCAGAATGTGCTGCCACACTTAATAAAAGGCTTAAAACACAGGTAGCACATCCTGTCAGCATAATATACTCATCAGAATGTGCTGCCACACTTAATAAAAGGCTTGTAACACATGTAGCACATCCTGTCAACTCAATATACTCATCAGAATGTGCTGCCACACTTAAAAAAAGGCTTGTAACACAGGTAGCGCATCCTGTCAGCATAATATACTTATCAGAATGTGCTGCCACACTTAAAAAAAGGCTTGTAACACAGGTAGCGCATCCTGTCAGCACAATATACTTATCAGAATGTGCTGCCACACTTAAAAAAAGGCTTGTAACACAGGTAGCGCATCCTGTCAGCATAATATTCTCATCAGAATGTGCTGTCACATTTTAAGAAGGCTTGTAACACAGGTATCGCATCCTGTCAGCATAATATAATCATCAAAATGTGCTGCCACACTTAATAAAAGGCTCGTAGCACAGGTAACGCATCCTGTCAGCATAATATACTCATCAGAATGTGCTGCCACACTTAAAAAAAAGCTTGTAACACAGGTAGGGCATCCTGTCAGCATAATATACTCATCAGAATGTGCTGCCACACTTAATTAAAGGCTCGTAGCACAGGTAACGCATCCTGTCAGCATAATATACTCATCAGAATGTGCTGCCACACTTAAAAAAAGGCTTAAAACACAGGTAGCGCATCCTGTCAGCATAATATACTCATCAGAATGTGCTGCCACATTTTAAAAAGGCTTGTAACACAGGTAGCACATCCTGTTAGCATAATATACTCATCAGAATGTGCTGCCACACTTAAAAAAAAGCTTGTAACACAGGTAGGGCATCCTGTCAGCATAATATACTCATCAGAATGTGCTGCCATACTTAATAAAAGGCTTGTAACACAGGTAACGCATCCTGTCAGCAAAATATACCAATCAGAATGTGCTGCCACACCTAATAAAAGGCTTGTTACACAGGTAGCGCATCCTGTCAGCACAATATACTTATCAGAATGTGCTGCCACACTTAAAAAAAGGCTTGTAACACAGGTAACGCATCCTGTCAGCATAATATAATCATCAAAATGTGCTGCCACACTTAATAAAAGGCTCGTAGCACATGTAACGTATCCTGTCAGCATAATATACTCATCAGAATGTGCTGCCACACTTAATAAAAGGCTCGTAGCACAGGTAGCGCATCCTGTCAGCACAATATACTTATCAGAATGTGCTGCCACACTTAATAAAAGGCTTGTAACACAGGTAGCGCATCCTGTCAGCACAATATACTTATCAGAATGTGCTGCCACACTTAAAAAAAGGCTTGTAACACAGGTAACGCATCCTGTCAGCATAATATACTCATCAGAATGTGCTGCCACACTTAATAAAAGGCTTGTAACACAGGTAGCGCATCCTGTCAGCACAATATACTTATCAGAATGTGCTGCCACACTTAAAAAAAGGCTTGTAACACAGGTAGCGCATCCTGTCAGCATAATATACTCATCAGAATGTGCTGCCACATTTTAAAAAGGCTTGTAACACAGGTAGCGCATCCTGTCAGCATAATATACTCATCAGAATGTGCTGCCATACTTAATAAAAGGCTTGTAACACAGGTAGCGCATCCTGTCAGCACAATATACTTATCAGAATGTGCTGCCACACTTAAAAAAAGGCTTGTAACACAGGTAGCGCATCCTGTCAGCACAATATACTTATCAGAATGTGCTGCCACACTTAAAAAAAGGCTTGTAACACAGGTAGCGCATCCTGTCAGCACAATATACTCATCAGAATGTGCTGCCACATTTTAAAAAGGCTTGTAACACAGGTAGCGCATCCTGTCAGCATAATATACTCATCAGAATGTGCTGCCATACTTAATAAAAGGCTTGTAACACAGGTAGCGCATCCTATCAGCACAATATACTTATTAGAATGTGCTGCCATACTTAATAAAAGGCTTGTAACACAGGTAGCACATCCTGTCAGCATAATATACTCATCAGAATGTGCTGCCACACTTAAAAAAAGGCTTGTAACACAGGTAGCGCATCCTGTCAGCATAATATACTTATCAGAATGTGCTGCCACACTTAAAAAAAGGCTTGTAACACAGGTAGCACATCCTGTCAGCATAATATACTCATCAGAATGTGTTGCCATACTTAATAAAAGGCTTGTAACACAGGTAGCGCATCCTGTCAGCATAATATACTTATCAGAATGTGCTGCCACACTTAAAAAAAGGCTTGTAACACAGGTAGCACATCCTGTCAGCATAATATACTCATCAGAATGTGCTGCCACACTTAATAAAAGGCTTGTAACACAGGTAGCACATCCTGTCAGCATAATATACTCATCAGAATGTGCTGCCACACTTAATAAAAGGCTTGTAACACAGGTAGCGCATCCTGTTAGCATAATATACTTATCAGAATGTGCTGCCACACTTAAAAAAAGGCTTGTAACACAGGTAACGCATCCTGTCAGCATAATATTCTTATCAGAATGTGCTGCCACACTTAATAAAAGGCTTGTAACACAGGTAGCACATCCTGTCAGCATAATATACTTATCAGAATGTGCTGCCACACTTAAAAAAAGGCTTGTAACACAGGTAGCACATCCTGTCAGCATAATATTCTCATCAGAATGTGCTGCCACACTTAATAAAAGGCTTGTAACACAGGTAGCACATCCTGTCAGCATAATATACTCATCAGAATGTGCTGCCACACTTAATAAAAGGCTTGTAACACAGGTAGCGCATCCTGTCAGCATAATATACTCATCAGAATGTGCTGCCACACTTAATAAAAGGCTTGTAACACAGGTAGCGCATCCTGTCAGCATAATATACTTATCAGAATGTGCTGCCACACTTAAAAAAAGGCTTGTAACACAGGTAGCGCATCCTGTCAGCATAATATTCTCATCAGAATGTGCTGCCACATTTTAAGAAGGCTTGTAACACAGGTATCGCATCCTGTCAGCATAATATAATCATCAAAATGTGCTGCCACACTTAATAAAAGGCTCGTAGCACAGGTAACGCATCCTGTCAGCATAATATACTCATCAGAATGTGCTGCCACACTTAATAAAAGGCTCGTAGCACAGGTAACGCATCCTGTCAGCATAATATACTCATCAGAATGTGCTGCCACACTTAAAAAAAGCTTGTAGCACAGGTAACGCATCCTGTCAGCATAATATACTCATCAGAATGTGCTGCCACACTTAATAAAAGGCTCGTAGCACAGGTAACGCATCCTGTCAGCATAATATAATCATCAAAATGTGCTGCCACACTTAATAAAAGGCTTGTAGCAGAGGTAACGCATCCTGTCAGGATAATATAGCAATCAGATTGTGCTGCCACACTTAATATACTCATCAGAATGTGCTGCCACACTTAATAAAAGGCTTGTAACACAAGTAGCGCATCCTGTCAGCATAATATACTCATCAGAATGTGCTGCCACACTTAATAAAAGGCTTGTAACACAAGTAGCGCTTCCTGTCAGCATAATATACTCATCAGAATGTGCTGCCACACTTTAAAAAGGCTTGTAACACAGGTAGCACATCCTGTCAGCATAATACACTCATCAGAATGTGCTGCAACACTTAATAAAAGGCTTGTAACACAGGTAGCGCATCCTGTCAGCATAATATTCTCATCAGAATGTGCTGCCACATTTTAAGAAGGCTTGTAACACAGGTATCGCATCCTGTCAGCATAATATAATCATCAAAATGTGCTGCCACACTTAATAAAAGGCTCGTAGCACAGGTAACGCATCCTGTCAGCATAATATACTCATCAGAATGTGCTGCCACACTTAAAAAAAGGCTTAAAACACAGGTAGCGCATCCTGTCAGCATAATATACTCATCAGAATGTGCTGCCACACTTTAAAAAGGCTTGTAACACAGGTAGCGCATCCTGTCAGCATAATATACTCATCAGAATGTGCTGCCAAACTTAAAAAAAGCTTGTAACACAGGTAGGGCATCCTGTCAGCATAATATACTCATCAGAATGTGCTGCCACTTTTTAAAAAGGCTTGTAACACAGGTAGCGCATCCTGTCAGCATAATATACTCATCAGAATGTGCTGCCATACTTAATAAAAGGCTTGTAACACAGGTAACGCATCCTGTCAGCAAAATATACCAATCAGAATGTGCTGCCACACCTAATAAAAGGCTTGTTACACAGGTAGCGCATCCTGTCAGCACAATATACTTATCAGAATGTGCTGCCACACTTAAAAAAAGGCTTGTAACACAGGTAACGCATCCTGTCAGCATAATATTCTCATCCGAATGTGCTGCTACATTTTAAGAAGGCTCGTAACACAGGTATCGCATCCTGTCAGCATAATATAATCATCAAAATGTGCTGCCACACTTAATAAAAGGCTCGTAGCACAGGTAGCGCATCCTGTCAGCACAATATACTTATCAGAATGTGCTGCCACACTTAATAAAAGGCTTGTAACACAGGTAGCGCATCCTGTCAGCACAATATACTTATCAGAATGTGCTGCCACACTTAAAAAAAGGCTTGTAACACAGGTAACGCATCCTGTCAGCATAATATACTCATCAGAATGTGCTGCCACACTTAATAAAAGGCTTGTAACACAGGTAGCACATCCTGTCAGCATAATACACTCATCAGAATGTGCTGCCACACTTAATAAAAGGCTTGTAACACAGGTAGCACATCCTGTCAGCATAATATACTCATCAGAATGTGCTGCCACACTTAATAAAAGGCTTGTAACACAGGTAGCGCATCCTGTCAGCACAATATACTCATCAGAATGTGCTGCCACACTTAAAAAAAGGCTTGTAACACAGGTAGGGCATCCTGTCAGCATAATATACTTATCAGAATGTGCTGCCACACTTAAAAAAAGGCTTGTAACACAGGTAGCGCATCCTGTCAGCATAATATACTTATCAGAATGTGCTGCCACACTTAAAAAAAGGCTTGTAACACAGGTAGCGCATCCTGTCAGCACAATATACTTATCAGAATGTGCTGCCACACTTAAAAAAAGGCTTGTAACACAGGTAGCGCATCCTGTCAGCATAATATTCTTATCAGAATGTGCTGCCACACTTAATAAAAGGCTTGTAACACAGGTAGCGCATCCTGTCAGCATAATATACTCATCAGAATGTGCTGCCACATTTTAAAAAGGCTTGTAACACAGGTAGCGCATCCTGTCAGCATAATATACTCATCAGAATGTGCTGCCATACTTAATAAAAGGCTTGTAACACAGGTAGCGCATCCTGTCAGCACAATATACTTATCAGAATGTGCTGCCATACTTAATAAAAGGCTTGTAACACAGGTAGCGCATCCTGTCAGCATAATATACTCATCAGAATGTGCTGCCACACTTAAAAAAAGGCTTGTAACACAGGTAGCGCATCCTGTCAGCATAATATACTTATCAGAATGTGCTGCCACACTTAAAAAAAGGCTTGTAACACAGGTAGCACATCCTGTCAGCATAATATACTCATCAGAATGTGATGCCACACTTAATAAAAGGCTTGTAACACAGGTAGCGCATCCTGTCAGCATAATATACTTATCAGAATGTGCTGCCACACTTAAAAAAAGGCTTGTAACACAGGTAGCGCATCCTGTCAGCATAATATTCTTATCAGAATGTGCTGCCACACTTAATAAAAGGCTTGTAACACAGGTAGCACATCCTGTCAGCATAAAATACCTATCAGAATGTGCTGCCACACTTAAAAAAAGGCTTGTAACACAGGTAGCGCATCCTGTCAGCACAATATACTTATCAGAATGTGCTGCCATACTTAATAAAAGGCTTGTAACACAGGTAGCGCATCCTGTCAGCATAATATACTCATCAGAATGTGCTGCCACACTTAAAAAAAGGCTTGTAACACAGGTAGCGCATCCTGTCAGCATAATATTCTCATCAGAATGTGCTGCCACATTTTAAGAAGGCTTGTAACACAGGTAGCGCATCCTGTCAGCATAATATACTTATCAGAATGTGCTGCCACACTTAAAAAAAGGCTTTTAACACAGGTAGCGCATCCTGTCAGCATAATATTCTCATCAGAATGTGCTGCCACATTTTAAGAAGGCTTGTAACACAGGTATCGCATCCTGTCAGCATAATATAATCATCAAAATGTGCTGCCACACTTAATAAAAGGCTCGTAGCACAGGTAACGCATCCTGTCAGCATAATATACTCATCAGAATGTGCTGCCACACTTAATAAAAGGCTTGTAGCAGAGGTAACGCATCCTGTCAGCATAATATAGCAATCAGATTGTGCTGCCACACTTAATAAAAGGCTTGTAACACAAGTAGCGCATCCTGTCAGCATAATATACTCATCAGAATGTGCTGCCACACTTAAAAAAAGGCTTGTAACACAGGTAGCGCATCCTGTCAGCATAATATACTCATCAGAATGTGCTGCCACACTTTAAAAAGGCTTGTAACACAGGTAGCACATCCTGTCAGCACAATATACTCATCAGAATGTGCTGCCACACTTAATAAAAGGCTTGTAACACAGGTAGCGCATCCTGTCAGCATAATATACTCATCAGAATGTGCTGCCACACTTAATAAAAGGCTTGTAACACAGGTAGCGCATCCTGTCAGCACAATATACTCATCAGAATGTGCCGCCACACTTAATAAAAGGCTTGTAACACAGGTAGCGCATCCTGTCAGCCCAATATACTCATCAGAATGTGCCGCCACACTTAATAAAAGGCTTGTAACACAGGTAGCGCATCCTGTCAGCAGAATATAATCATCAGAATGTGCCGCCACACTTAATAAAAGGCTTGTAACACAGGTAGCGCATCCTGTCAGCATAATATACTCATCAGAATGTGCTGCCACACTTAATAAAAGGCTTGTAACACAGGTAGCGCATCCTGTCAGCACAATATACTCATCAGAATGTGCTGCCACACTTAATAAAAGGCTTGTAACACAGGTAGCGCATCCTGTCAGCATAATATACTCATCAGAATGTGCTGCCACACTTAATAAAAGGCTTGTAACACAGGTAGCACATCCTGTCAGCATAATATACTCATCAGAATGTGCTGCCACACTTAAAAAAAGGCTTGTAACACACGTTGCGCATCCTGTCAGCATAATATACTCATCAGAATGTGCCGCCACACTTAAAAAAAGGCTTAAAACACACGTTGCGCATCCTGTCAGCACAATATACTCATCAGAATGTGCCGCCACACTTAATAAAAGGCTTGTAACACAGGTAGCGCATCCTGTCAGCACAATATACTCATCAGAATGTGCCGCCACACTTAATAAAAGGCTTGTAGCACAGGAAATGCATCCTGTCAGCATAATATAGCAATCAGAATGTGCTGCCACATTTTAAAAAGGCTTGTAACACAGGTAGCACATCCTGTCAGCATAATATACTCATCAGAATGTGCTGCCACATTTTAAAAAGGCTTGTAACACAGGTAGCGCATCCTGTCAGCATAATATACTCATCAGAATGTGCTGCCATACTTAATAAAAGGCTTGTAACACAGGTAACGCATCCTGTCAGCATAATATTCTCATCAGAATGTGCTGCCACATTTTAAGAAGGCTTGTAACACAGGTAACGCATCCTGTCAGCACAATATACTTATCAGAATGTGCTGCCACACTTAAAAAAAGGCTTGTAACACAGGTAACGCATCCTGTCAGCATAATATTCTCATCAGAATGTGCTGCCACATTTTAAGAAGGCTTGTAACACAGGTAACGCATCCTGTCAGCACAATATACTTATCAGAATGTGCTGCCACACTTAAAAAAAGGCTTGTAACACAGGTATCGCATCCTGTCAGCATAATATACTCATCAGAATGTGCTGCCACACTTAATAAAAGGCTCGTTGCACAGGTAGCGCATCCTGTCAGCATAATATAATCATCAAAATGTGCTGCCACACTTAATAAAAGGCTTGTAGCACAGGTAACGCATCCTGTCAGCATAATATAGTAATCAGATTGTGCTGCCACACTTAATAAAACGCTTAAAACACAGGTAGCACATCCTGTCAGCATAATATACTCATCAGAATGTGCTGCCACACTTTAAAAAGGCTTGTAACACAGGTAACGCATCCTGTCAGCATAATATATTCATCAAAATGTGCTGCCACACTTAATAAAAGGCTTGTTGCACAGGTAGCACATCCTGTCAGCATAAATACTCATCAGAATGTGCTGCCACACTTAATAAAAGGCTTGTAACACAGGTAGCGCATCCTGTCAGCATAATATACTTATCAGAATGTGCTGCCACACTTTAAAAAGGCTTGTAACATAGGTAGCGCATCCTGTCAGCATAATATACTCATCAGAATGTGCTGACACACTTAATAAAAGGCTTGTAACACAGGTAGCGCATCCTGTCAGCATAATATACTCATCAGAATGTGCCGCCACACTTAATAAAAGGCTTGTAACACAGGTAGCGCATCCTGTCAGCATAATATACTCATCAGAATGTGCTGCCACACTTAATAAAAGGCTTGTAACACAGGTAGCGCATCCTGTCAGCACAATATACTCATCAGAATGTGCTGCCACACTTAATAAAAGGCTTGTAACACAGGTAGCGCATCCTGTCAGCATAATATACTCATCAGAATGTGCTGCCACACTTAATAAAAGGCTTGTAACACAGGTAGCACATCCTGTCAGCATAATATACTCATCAGAATGTGCTGCCACACTTAAAAAAAGGCTTGTAACACACGTTGCGCATCCTGTCAGCATAATATACTCATCAGAATGTGCCGCCACACTTAAAAAAAGGCTTAAAACACACGTTGCGCATCCTGTCAGCACAATATACTCATCAGAATGTGCCGCCACACTTAATAAAAGGCTTGTAACACAGGTAGCGCATCCTGTCAGCACAATATACTCATCAGAATGTGCCGCCACACTTAATAAAAGGCTTGTAACACAGGTAGCGCATCCTGTCAGCACAATATACTCATCAGAATGTGCTGCCACACTTAATAAAAGGCTTGTAACACAGGTAGCGCATCCTGTCAACATAATATACTCATCAGAATGTGCTGCCACACTTAAAAAAAGGCTTTGTTACACAGGTTGCGCATCCTGTCAGCATAATATACGCATCAGAATGTGCCGCCACACTTAATAAAAGGCTTGTAACACAGGTAGCGCATCCTGTCAGCACAATATACTCATCAGAATGTGCTGCCACACTTAATAAAAGGCTTGTAACACAGGTAGCGCATCCTGTCAACATAATATACTCATCAGAATGTGCTGCCACACTTAAAAAAGGCTTTGTTACACAGGTTGCGCATCCTGTCAGCATAATATACTCATCAGAATGTGCCGCCACACTTAAAAAAAGGCTTAAAACACACGTTGCGCATCCTGTCAGCACAATATACTCATCAGAATGTGCTGCCACACTTAAAAAAAGGCTTGTAACACAGGTTGCGCATCCTGTCAGCATAATATACTCATCAGAATGTGCTGCCACACTTAAAAAAAGGCTTGTAACACAGGTAGCGCATCCTGTCAACATAATATACTCATCAGAATGTGCTGCCACACTTAAAAAAAGGCTTGTAACACAGGTTGCGCATCCTGTCAGCATAATATACTCATCAGAATGTGCCGCCACACTTAAAAAAAGGCTTAAAACACACGTTGCGCATCCTGTCAGCACAATATACTTATCAGAATGTGCTGCCACACTTAATAAAAGGCTTGTAACACAGGTAGCGCATCCTGTCAGCATAATATACTCATCAGAATGTGCTGCCACACTTTAAAAAGGCTTGTAACACAGGTTGCGCATCCTGTCAGCATAATATACTCATCAGAATGTGCTGCCACACTTAAAAAAAGGCTTAAAACACAGAAAGCGCATCCTGTCAGCATAATATACTCATCAGAATGTGCTGCCACACTTAAAAAAAGGCTTGTAACACAGGTTGCGCATCCTGTCAGCATAATATACTCATCAGAATGTGCTGCCACACTTAAAAAAAGGCTTGTAGCAGAGGTAACGCATCCTGTCAGGATAATATAGCAATCAGATTGTGCTGCCACACTTAATATACTCATCAGAATGTGCTGCCACACTTAATAAAAGGCTTGTAACACAAGTAGCGCATCCTGTCAGCATAATATACTCATCAGAATGTGCTGCCACACTTAATAAAAGGCTTGTAACACAAGTAGCGCTTCCTGTCAGCATAATATACTCATCAGAATGTGCTGCCACACTTTAAAAAGGCTTGTAACACAGGTAGCACATCCTGTCAGCATAATACACTCATCAGAATGTGCTGCAACACTTAATAAAAGGCTTGTAACACAGGTAGCGCATCCTGTCAGCATAATACACTCATCAGAATGTGCTGCAACACTTAATAAAAGGCTTGTAACACAGGTAGCGCATCCTGTCAGCATAATATTCTCATCAGAATGTGCTGCCACATTTTAAGAAGGCTTGTAACACAGGTATCGCATCCTGTCAGCATAATATAATCATCAAAATGTGCTGCCACACTTAATAAAAGGCTCGTAGCACAGGTAACGCATCCTGTCAGCATAATATACTCATCAGAATGTGCTGCCACACTTAAAAAAAGGCTTAAAACACAGGTAGCGCATCCTGTCAGCATAATATACTCATCAGAATGTGCTGCCACACTTTAAAAAGGCTTGTAACACAGGTAGCGCATCCTGTCAGCATAATATACTCATCAGAATGTGCTGCCAAACTTAAAAAAAGCTTGTAACACAGGTAGGGCATCCTGTCAGCATAATATACTCATCAGAATGTGCTGCCACTTTTTAAAAAGGCTTGTAACACAGGTAGCGCATCCTGTCAGCATAATATACTCATCAGAATGTGCTGCCATACTTAATAAAAGGCTTGTAACACAGGTAACGCATCCTGTCAGCAAAATATACCAATCAGAATGTGCTGCCACACCTAATAAAAGGCTTGTTACACAGGTAGCGCATCCTGTCAGCACAATATACTTATCAGAATGTGCTGCCACACTTAAAAAAAGGCTTGTAACACAGGTAACGCATCCTGTCAGCATAATATTCTCATCCGAATGTGCTGCTACATTTTAAGAAGGCTCGTAACACAGGTATCGCATCCTGTCAGCATAATATAATCATCAAAATGTGCTGCCACACTTAATAAAAGGCTCGTAGCACAGGTAGCGCATCCTGTCAGCACAATATACTTATCAGAATGTGCTGCCACACTTAATAAAAGGCTTGTAACACAGGTAGCGCATCCTGTCAGCACAATATACTTATCAGAATGTGCTGCCACACCTAAAAAAAGGCTTGTAACACAGGTAACGCATCCTGTCAGCATAATATACTCATCAGAATGTGCTGCCACACTTAATAAAAGGCTTGTAACACAGGTAGCACATCCTGTCAGCATAATACACTCATCAGAATGTGCTGCCACACTTAATAAAAGGCTTGTAACACAGGTAGCACATCCTGTCAGCATAATATACTCATCAGAATGTGCTGCCACACTTAATAAAAGGCTTGTAACACAGGTAGCGCATCCTGTCAGCACAATATACTCATCAGAATGTGCTGCCACACTTAAAAAAAGGCTTGTAACACAGGTAGGGCATCCTGTCAGCATAATATACTTATCAGAATGTGCTGCCACACTTAAAAAAAGGCTTGTAACACAGGTAGCGCATCCTGTCAGCATAATATACTTATCAGAATGTGCTGCCACACTTAAAAAAAGGCTTGTAACACAGGTAGCGCATCCTGTCAGCACAATATACTTATCAGAATGTGCTGCCACACTTAAAAAAAGGCTTGTAACACAGGTAGCGCATCCTGTCAGCATAATATTCTTATCAGAATGTGCTGCCACACTTAATAAAAGGCTTGTAACACAGGTAGCGCATCCTGTCAGCATAATATACTCATCAGAATGTGCTGCCACATTTTAAAAAGGCTTGTAACACAGGTAGCGCATCCTGTCAGCATAATATACTCATCAGAATGTGCTGCCATACTTAATAAAAGGCTTGTAACACAGGTAGCGCATCCTGTCAGCACAATATACTTATCAGAATGTGCTGCCATACTTAATAAAAGGCTTGTAACACAGGTAGCGCATCCTGTCAGCATAATATACTCATCAGAATGTGCTGCCACACTTAAAAAAAGGCTTGTAACACAGGTAGCGCATCCTGTCAGCATAATATACTTATCAGAATGTGCTGCCACACTTAAAAAAAGGCTTGTAACACAGGTAGCACATCCTGTCAGCATAATATACTCATCAGAATGTGCTGCCACACTTAATAAAAGGCTTGTAACACAGGTAGCGCATCCTGTCAGCATAATATACTCATCAGAATGTGATGCCACACTTAATAAAAGGCTTGTAACACAGGTAGCGCATCCTGTCAGCATAATATACTTATCAGAATGTGCTGCCACACTTAAAAAAAGGCTTGTAACACAGGTAGCGCATCCTGTCAGCATAATATTCTTATCAGAATGTGCTGCCACACTTAATAAAAGGCTTGTAACACAGGTAGCACATCCTGTCAGCATAAAATACCTATCAGAATGTGCTGCCACACTTAAAAAAAGGCTTGTAACACAGGTAGCGCATCCTGTCAGCACAATATACTTATCAGAATGTGCTGCCATACTTAATAAAAGGCTTGTAACACAGGTAGCGCATCCTGTCAGCATAATATACTCATCAGAATGTGCTGCCACACTTAAAAAAAGGCTTGTAACACAGGTAGCGCATCCTGTCAGCATAATATTCTCATCAGAATGTGCTGCCACATTTTAAGAAGGCTTGTAACACAGGTAGCGCATCCTGTCAGCATAATATACTTATCAGAATGTGCTGCCACACTTAAAAAAAGGCTTTTAACACAGGTAGCGCATCCTGTCAGCATAATATTCTCATCAGAATGTGCTGCCACATTTTAAGAAGGCTTGTAACACAGGTATCGCATCCTGTCAGCATAATATAATCATCAAAATGTGCTGCCACACTTAATAAAAGGCTCGTAGCACAGGTAACGCATCCTGTCAGCATAATATACTCATCAGAATGTGCTGCCACACTTAATAAAAGGCTTGTAGCAGAGGTAACGCATCCTGTCAGCATAATATAGCAATCAGATTGTGCTGCCACACTTAATAAAAGGCTTGTAACACAAGTAGCGCATCCTGTCAGCATAATATACTCATCAGAATGTGCTGCCACACTTAAAAAAAGGCTTGTAACACAGGTAGCGCATCCTGTCAGCACAATATACTTATCAGAATGTGCTGCCACACTTAAAAAAAGGCTTGTAACACAGGTAGCGCATCCTGTCAGCATAATATTCTCATCAGAATGTGCTGTCACATTTTAAGAAGGCTTGTAACACAGGTATCGCATCCTGTCAGCATAATATAATCATCAAAATGTGCTGCCACACTTAATAAAAGGCTCGTAGCACAGGTAGCGCATCCTGTCAGCACAATATACTCATCAGAATGTGCTGCCACACTTAATAAAAGGCTTGTAGCAGAGGTAACGCATCCTGTCAGCATAATATAGCAATCAGATTGTGCTGCCACACTTAATAAAAGGCTTGTAACACAAGTAGCGCATCCTGTCAGCATAATATACTCATCAGAATGTGCTGCCACACTTAAAAAAAGGCTTGTAACACAGGTAGCGCATCCTGTCAGCACAATATACTTATCAGAATGTGCTGCCACACTTAAAAAAAGGCTTGTAACACAGGTAGCGCATCCTGTCAGCATAATATTCTCATCAGAATGTGCTGTCACATTTTAAGAAGGCTTGTAACACAGGTAGCGCATCCTGTCAGCATAATATACTCATCAGAATGTGCTGCCACACTTTAAAAAGGCTTGTAACACAGGTAGCACATCCTGTCAGCACAATATACTCATCAGAATGTGCTGCCACACTTAATAAAAGGCTTGTAACACAGGTAGCGCATCCTGTCAGCATAATATACTCATCAGAATGTGCTGCCACACTTAATAAAAGGCTTGTAACACAGGTAGCGCATCCTGTCAGCACAATATACTCATCAGAATGTGCCGCCACACTTAATAAAAGGCTTGTAACACAGGTAGCGCATCCTGTCAGCCCAATATACTCATCAGAATGTGCCGCCACACTTAATAAAAGGCTTGTAACACAGGTAGCGCATCCTGTCAGCAGAATATAATCATCAGAATGTGCCGCCACACTTAATAAAAGGCTTGTAACACAGGTAGCGCATCCTGTCAGCATAATATACTCATCAGAATGTGCTGCCACACTTAATAAAAGGCTTGTAACACAGGTAGCGCATCCTGTCAGCACAATATACTCATCAGAATGTGCTGCCACACTTAATAAAATGCTTGTAACACAGGTAGCGCATCCTGTCAGCATAATATACTCATCAGAATGTGCTGCCACACTTAATAAAAGGCTTGTAGCACAGGTAACGCATCCTGTCAGCATAATATACTCATCAGAATGTGCTGCCACACTTAATAAAAGGCTTGTAGCAGAGGTAACGCATCCTGTCAGCATAATATAGCAATCAGATTGTGCTGCCACACTTAATAAAAGGCTTGTAACACAAGTAGCGCATCCTGTCAGCATAATATACTCATCAGAATGTGCTGCCACACTTAAAAAAAGGCTTGTAACACAGGTAGCGCATCCTGTCAGCACAATATACTTATCAGAATGTGCTGCCACACTTAAAAAAAGGCTTGTAACACAGGTAGCGCATCCTGTCAGCATAATATTCTCATCAGAATGTGCTGTCACATTTTAAGAAGGCTTGTAACACAGGTAGCGCATCCTGTCAGCATAATATACTCATCAGAATGTGCTGCCACACTTTAAAAAGGCTTGTAACACAGGTAGCACATCCTGTCAGCACAATATACTCATCAGAATGTGCTGCCACACTTAATAAAAGGCTTGTAACACAGGTAGCGCATCCTGTCAGCATAATATACTCATCAGAATGTGCTGCCACACTTAATAAAAGGCTTGTAACACAGGTAGCGCATCCTGTCAGCACAATATACTCATCAGAATGTGCCGCCACACTTAATAAAAGGCTTGTAACACAGGTAGCGCATCCTGTCAGCCCAATATACTCATCAGAATGTGCCGCCACACTTAATAAAAGGCTTGTAACACAGGTAGCGCATCCTGTCAGCAGAATATAATCATCAGAATGTGCCGCCACACTTAATAAAAGGCTTGTAACACAGGTAGCGCATCCTGTCAGCATAATATACTCATCAGAATGTGCTGCCACACTTAATAAAAGGCTTGTAACACAGGTAGCGCATCCTGTCAGCACAATATACTCATCAGAATGTGCTGCCACACTTAATAAAATGCTTGTAACACAGGTAGCGCATCCTGTCAGCATAATATACTCATCAGAATGTGCTGCCACACTTAATAAAAGGCTTGTAACACAGGTAGCACATCCTGTCAGCATAATATACTCATCAGAATGTGCTGCCACACTTAAAAAAAGGCTTGTAACACACGTTGCGCATCCTGTCAGCATAATATACTCATCAGAATGTGCCGCCACACTTAAAAAAAGGCTTAAAACACACGTTGCGCATCCTGTCAGCACAATATACTCATCAGAATGTGCCGCCACACTTAATAAAAGGCTTGTAACACAGGTAGCGCATCCTGTCAGCACAATATACTCATCAGAATGTGCCGCCACACTTAATAAAAGGCTTGTAGCACAGGAAATGCATCCTGTCAGCATAATATAGCAATCAGAATGTGCTGCCACATTTTAAAAAGGCTTGTAACACAGGTAGCACATCCTGTCAGCATAATATACTCATCAGAATGTGCTGCCACATTTTAAAAAGGCTTGTAACACAGGTAGCGCATCCTGTCAGCATAATATACTCATCAGAATGTGCTGCCATACTTAATAAAAGGCTTGTAACACAGGTAACGCATCCTGTCAGCATAATATTCTCATCAGAATGTGCTGCCACATTTTAAGAAGGCTTGTAACACAGGTAACGCATCCTGTCAGCACAATATACTTATCAGAATGTGCTGCCACACTTAAAAAAAGGCTTGTAACACAGGTAACGCATCCTGTCAGCATAATATTCTCATCAGAATGTGCTGCCACATTTTAAGAAGGCTTGTAACACAGGTAACGCATCCTGTCAGCACAATATACTTATCAGAATGTGCTGCCACACTTAAAAAAAGGCTTGTAACACAGGTATCGCATCCTGTCAGCATAATATACTCATCAGAATGTGCTGCCACACTTAATAAAAGGCTCGTTGCACAGGTAGCGCATCCTGTCAGCATAATATAATCATCAAAATGTGCTGCCACACTTAATAAAAGGCTTGTAGCACAGGTAACGCATCCTGTCAGCATAATATAGTAATCAGATTGTGCTGCCACACTTAATAAAACGCTTAAAACACAGGTAGCACATCCTGTCAGCATAATATACTCATCAGAATGTGCTGCCACACTTTAAAAAGGCTTGTAACACAGGTAACGCATCCTGTCAGCATAATATATTCATCAAAATGTGCTGCCACACTTAATAAAAGGCTTGTTGCACAGGTAGCACATCCTGTCAGCATAAATACTCATCAGAATGTGCTGCCACACTTAATAAAAGGCTTGTAACACAGGTAGCGCATCCTGTCAGCATAATATACTTATCAGAATGTGCTGCCACACTTTAAAAAGGCTTGTAACATAGGTAGCGCATCCTGTCAGCATAATATACTCATCAGAATGTGCTGACACACTTAATAAAAGGCTTGTAACACAGGTAGCGCATCCTGTCAGCATAATATACTCATCAGAATGTGCCGCCACACTTAATAAAAGGCTTGTAACACAGGTAGCGCATCCTGTCAGCATAATATACTCATCAGAATGTGCTGCCACACTTAATAAAAGGCTTGTAACACAGGTAGCGCATCCTGTCAGCACAATATACTCATCAGAATGTGCTGCCACACTTAATAAAAGGCTTGTAACACAGGTAGCGCATCCTGTCAGCATAATATACTCATCAGAATGTGCTGCCACACTTAATAAAAGGCTTGTAACACAGGTAGCACATCCTGTCAGCATAATATACTCATCAGAATGTGCTGCCACACTTAAAAAAAGGCTTGTAACACACGTTGCGCATCCTGTCAGCATAATATACTCATCAGAATGTGCCGCCACACTTAAAAAAAGGCTTAAAACACACGTTGCGCATCCTGTCAGCACAATATACTCATCAGAATGTGCCGCCACACTTAATAAAAGGCTTGTAACACAGGTAGCGCATCCTGTCAGCACAATATACTCATCAGAATGTGCCGCCACACTTAATAAAAGGCTTGTAACACAGGTAGCGCATCCTGTCAGCACAATATACTCATCAGAATGTGCTGCCACACTTAATAAAAGGCTTGTAACACAGGTAGCGCATCCTGTCAACATAATATACTCATCAGAATGTGCTGCCACACTTAAAAAAAGGCTTTGTTACACAGGTTGCGCATCCTGTCAGCATAATATACGCATCAGAATGTGCCGCCACACTTAATAAAAGGCTTGTAACACAGGTAGCGCATCCTGTCAGCACAATATACTCATCAGAATGTGCTGCCACACTTAATAAAAGGCTTGTAACACAGGTAGCGCATCCTGTCAACATAATATACTCATCAGAATGTGCTGCCACACTTAAAAAAGGCTTTGTTACACAGGTTGCGCATCCTGTCAGCATAATATACTCATCAGAATGTGCCGCCACACTTAAAAAAAGGCTTAAAACACACGTTGCGCATCCTGTCAGCACAATATACTCATCAGAATGTGCTGCCACACTTAAAAAAAGGCTTGTAACACAGGTTGCGCATCCTGTCAGCATAATATACTCATCAGAATGTGCTGCCACACTTAAAAAAAGGCTTGTAACACAGGTAGCGCATCCTGTCAACATAATATACTCATCAGAATGTGCTGCCACACTTAAAAAAAGGCTTGTAACACAGGTTGCGCATCCTGTCAGCATAATATACTCATCAGAATGTGCCGCCACACTTAAAAAAAGGCTTAAAACACACGTTGCGCATCCTGTCAGCACAATATACTTATCAGAATGTGCTGCCACACTTAATAAAAGGCTTGTAACACAGGTAGCGCATCCTGTCAGCATAATATACTCATCAGAATGTGCTGCCACACTTTAAAAAGGCTTGTAACACAGGTTGCGCATCCTGTCAGCATAATATACTCATCAGAATGTGCTGCCACACTTAAAAAAAGGCTTAAAACACAGAAAGCGCATCCTGTCAGCATAATATACTCATCAGAATGTGCTGCCACACTTAAAAAAAGGCTTGTAACACAGGTTGCGCATCCTGTCAGCATAATATACTCATCAGAATGTGCTGCCACACTTAAAAAAAGGCTTGTAGCAGAGGTAACGCATCCTGTCAGGATAATATAGCAATCAGATTGTGCTGCCACACTTAATATACTCATCAGAATGTGCTGCCACACTTAATAAAAGGCTTGTAACACAAGTAGCGCATCCTGTCAGCATAATATACTCATCAGAATGTGCTGCCACACTTAATAAAAGGCTTGTAACACAAGTAGCGCTTCCTGTCAGCATAATATACTCATCAGAATGTGCTGCCACACTTTAAAAAGGCTTGTAACACAGGTAGCACATCCTGTCAGCATAATACACTCATCAGAATGTGCTGCAACACTTAATAAAAGGCTTGTAACACAGGTAGCGCATCCTGTCAGCATAATACACTCATCAGAATGTGCTGCAACACTTAATAAAAGGCTTGTAACACAGGTAGCGCATCCTGTCAGCATAATATTCTCATCAGAATGTGCTGCCACATTTTAAGAAGGCTTGTAACACAGGTATCGCATCCTGTCAGCATAATATAATCATCAAAATGTGCTGCCACACTTAATAAAAGGCTCGTAGCACAGGTAACGCATCCTGTCAGCATAATATACTCATCAGAATGTGCTGCCACACTTAAAAAAAGGCTTAAAACACAGGTAGCGCATCCTGTCAGCATAATATACTCATCAGAATGTGCTGCCACACTTTAAAAAGGCTTGTAACACAGGTAGCGCATCCTGTCAGCATAATATACTCATCAGAATGTGCTGCCAAACTTAAAAAAAGCTTGTAACACAGGTAGGGCATCCTGTCAGCATAATATACTCATCAGAATGTGCTGCCACTTTTTAAAAAGGCTTGTAACACAGGTAGCGCATCCTGTCAGCATAATATACTCATCAGAATGTGCTGCCATACTTAATAAAAGGCTTGTAACACAGGTAACGCATCCTGTCAGCAAAATATACCAATCAGAATGTGCTGCCACACCTAATAAAAGGCTTGTTACACAGGTAGCGCATCCTGTCAGCACAATATACTTATCAGAATGTGCTGCCACACTTAAAAAAAGGCTTGTAACACAGGTAACGCATCCTGTCAGCATAATATTCTCATCCGAATGTGCTGCTACATTTTAAGAAGGCTCGTAACACAGGTATCGCATCCTGTCAGCATAATATAATCATCAAAATGTGCTGCCACACTTAATAAAAGGCTCGTAGCACAGGTAGCGCATCCTGTCAGCACAATATACTTATCAGAATGTGCTGCCACACTTAATAAAAGGCTTGTAACACAGGTAGCGCATCCTGTCAGCACAATATACTTATCAGAATGTGCTGCCACACCTAAAAAAAGGCTTGTAACACAGGTAACGCATCCTGTCAGCATAATATACTCATCAGAATGTGCTGCCACACTTAATAAAAGGCTTGTAACACAGGTAGCACATCCTGTCAGCATAATACACTCATCAGAATGTGCTGCCACACTTAATAAAAGGCTTGTAACACAGGTAGCACATCCTGTCAGCATAATATACTCATCAGAATGTGCTGCCACACTTAATAAAAGGCTTGTAACACAGGTAGCGCATCCTGTCAGCACAATATACTCATCAGAATGTGCTGCCACACTTAAAAAAAGGCTTGTAACACAGGTAGGGCATCCTGTCAGCATAATATACTTATCAGAATGTGCTGCCACACTTAAAAAAAGGCTTGTAACACAGGTAGCGCATCCTGTCAGCATAATATACTTATCAGAATGTGCTGCCACACTTAAAAAAAGGCTTGTAACACAGGTAGCGCATCCTGTCAGCACAATATACTTATCAGAATGTGCTGCCACACTTAAAAAAAGGCTTGTAACACAGGTAGCGCATCCTGTCAGCATAATATTCTTATCAGAATGTGCTGCCACACTTAATAAAAGGCTTGTAACACAGGTAGCGCATCCTGTCAGCATAATATACTCATCAGAATGTGCTGCCACATTTTAAAAAGGCTTGTAACACAGGTAGCGCATCCTGTCAGCATAATATACTCATCAGAATGTGCTGCCATACTTAATAAAAGGCTTGTAACACAGGTAGCGCATCCTGTCAGCACAATATACTTATCAGAATGTGCTGCCATACTTAATAAAAGGCTTGTAACACAGGTAGCGCATCCTGTCAGCATAATATACTCATCAGAATGTGCTGCCACACTTAAAAAAAGGCTTGTAACACAGGTAGCGCATCCTGTCAGCATAATATACTTATCAGAATGTGCTGCCACACTTAAAAAAAGGCTTGTAACACAGGTAGCACATCCTGTCAGCATAATATACTCATCAGAATGTGCTGCCACACTTAATAAAAGGCTTGTAACACAGGTAGCGCATCCTGTCAGCATAATATACTCATCAGAATGTGATGCCACACTTAATAAAAGGCTTGTAACACAGGTAGCGCATCCTGTCAGCATAATATACTTATCAGAATGTGCTGCCACACTTAAAAAAAGGCTTGTAACACAGGTAGCGCATCCTGTCAGCATAATATTCTTATCAGAATGTGCTGCCACACTTAATAAAAGGCTTGTAACACAGGTAGCACATCCTGTCAGCATAAAATACCTATCAGAATGTGCTGCCACACTTAAAAAAAGGCTTGTAACACAGGTAGCGCATCCTGTCAGCACAATATACTTATCAGAATGTGCTGCCATACTTAATAAAAGGCTTGTAACACAGGTAGCGCATCCTGTCAGCATAATATACTTATCAGAATGTGCTGCCACACTTAAAAAAAGGCTTGTAACACAGGTAGCGCATCCTGTCAGCATAATATTCTCATCAGAATGTGCTGCCACATTTTAAGAAGGCTTGTAACACAGGTAGCGCATCCTGTCAGCATAATATACTTATCAGAATGTGCTGCCACACTTAAAAAAAGGCTTTTAACACAGGTAGCGCATCCTGTCAGCATAATATTCTCATCAGAATGTGCTGCCACATTTTAAGAAGGCTTGTAACACAGGTATCGCATCCTGTCAGCATAATATAATCATCAAAATGTGCTGCCACACTTAATAAAAGGCTCGTAGCACAGGTAACGCATCCTGTCAGCATAATATACTCATCAGAATGTGCTGCCACACTTAATAAAAGGCTTGTAGCAGAGGTAACGCATCCTGTCAGCATAATATAGCAATCAGATTGTGCTGCCACACTTAATAAAAGGCTTGTAACACAAGTAGCGCATCCTGTCAGCATAATATACTCATCAGAATGTGCTGCCACACTTAAAAAAAGGCTTGTAACACAGGTAGCGCATCCTGTCAGCATAATATACTCATCAGAATGTGCTGCCACACTTTAAAAAGGCTTGTAACACAGGTAGCACATCCTGTCAGCACAATATACTCATCAGAATGTGCTGCCACACTTAATAAAAGGCTTGTAACACAGGTAGCGCATCCTGTCAGCATAATATACTCATCAGAATGTGCTGCCACACTTAATAAAAGGCTTGTAACACAGGTAGCGCATCCTGTCAGCACAATATACTCATCAGAATGTGCCGCCACACTTAATAAAAGGCTTGTAACACAGGTAGCGCATCCTGTCAGCCCAATATACTCATCAGAATGTGCCGCCACACTTAATAAAAGGCTTGTAACACAGGTAGCGCATCCTGTCAGCAGAATATAATCATCAGAATGTGCCGCCACACTTAATAAAAGGCTTGTAACACAGGTAGCGCATCCTGTCAGCATAATATACTCATCAGAATGTGCTGCCACACTTAATAAAAGGCTTGTAACACAGGTAGCGCATCCTGTCAGCACAATATACTCATCAGAATGTGCTGCCACACTTAATAAAATGCTTGTAACACAGGTAGCGCATCCTGTCAGCATAATATACTCATCAGAATGTGCTGCCACACTTAATAAAAGGCTTGTAACACAGGTAGCACATCCTGTCAGCATAATATACTCATCAGAATGTGCTGCCACACTTAAAAAAAGGCTTGTAACACACGTTGCGCATCCTGTCAGCATAATATACTCATCAGAATGTGCCGCCACACTTAAAAAAAGGCTTAAAACACACGTTGCGCATCCTGTCAGCACAATATACTCATCAGAATGTGCCGCCACACTTAATAAAAGGCTTGTAACACAGGTAGCGCATCCTGTCAGCACAATATACTCATCAGAATGTGCCGCCACACTTAATAAAAGGCTTGTAGCACAGGAAATGCATCCTGTCAGCATAATATAGCAATCAGAATGTGCTGCCACATTTTAAAAAGGCTTGTAACACAGGTAGCACATCCTGTCAGCATAATATACTCATCAGAATGTGCTGCCACATTTTAAAAAGGCTTGTAACACAGGTAGCGCATCCTGTCAGCATAATATACTCATCAGAATGTGCTGCCATACTTAATAAAAGGCTTGTAACACAGGTAACGCATCCTGTCAGCATAATATTCTCATCAGAATGTGCTGCCACATTTTAAGAAGGCTTGTAACACAGGTAACGCATCCTGTCAGCACAATATACTTATCAGAATGTGCTGCCACACTTAAAAAAAGGCTTGTAACACAGGTAACGCATCCTGTCAGCATAATATTCTCATCAGAATGTGCTGCCACATTTTAAGAAGGCTTGTAACACAGGTAACGCATCCTGTCAGCACAATATACTTATCAGAATGTGCTGCCACACTTAAAAAAAGGCTTGTAACACAGGTATCGCATCCTGTCAGCATAATATACTCATCAGAATGTGCTGCCACACTTAATAAAAGGCTCGTTGCACAGGTAGCGCATCCTGTCAGCATAATATAATCATCAAAATGTGCTGCCACACTTAATAAAAGGCTTGTAGCACAGGTAACGCATCCTGTCAGCATAATATAGTAATCAGATTGTGCTGCCACACTTAATAAAACGCTTAAAACACAGGTAGCACATCCTGTCAGCATAATATACTCATCAGAATGTGCTGCCACACTTTAAAAAGGCTTGTAACACAGGTAACGCATCCTGTCAGCATAATATATTCATCAAAATGTGCTGCCACACTTAATAAAAGGCTTGTTGCACAGGTAGCACATCCTGTCAGCATAAATACTCATCAGAATGTGCTGCCACACTTAATAAAAGGCTTGTAACACAGGTAGCGCATCCTGTCAGCATAATATACTTATCAGAATGTGCTGCCACACTTTAAAAAGGCTTGTAACATAGGTAGCGCATCCTGTCAGCATAATATACTCATCAGAATGTGCTGACACACTTAATAAAAGGCTTGTAACACAGGTAGCGCATCCTGTCAGCATAATATACTCATCAGAATGTGCCGCCACACTTAATAAAAGGCTTGTAACACAGGTAGCGCATCCTGTCAGCATAATATACTCATCAGAATGTGCTGCCACACTTAATAAAAGGCTTGTAACACAGGTAGCGCATCCTGTCAGCACAATATACTCATCAGAATGTGCTGCCACACTTAATAAAAGGCTTGTAACACAGGTAGCGCATCCTGTCAGCATAATATACTCATCAGAATGTGCTGCCACACTTAATAAAAGGCTTGTAACACAGGTAGCACATCCTGTCAGCATAATATACTCATCAGAATGTGCTGCCACACTTAAAAAAAGGCTTGTAACACACGTTGCGCATCCTGTCAGCATAATATACTCATCAGAATGTGCCGCCACACTTAAAAAAAGGCTTAAAACACACGTTGCGCATCCTGTCAGCACAATATACTCATCAGAATGTGCCGCCACACTTAATAAAAGGCTTGTAACACAGGTAGCGCATCCTGTCAGCACAATATACTCATCAGAATGTGCCGCCACACTTAATAAAAGGCTTGTAACACAGGTAGCGCATCCTGTCAGCACAATATACTCATCAGAATGTGCTGCCACACTTAATAAAAGGCTTGTAACACAGGTAGCGCATCCTGTCAACATAATATACTCATCAGAATGTGCTGCCACACTTAAAAAAAGGCTTTGTTACACAGGTTGCGCATCCTGTCAGCATAATATACGCATCAGAATGTGCCGCCACACTTAATAAAAGGCTTGTAACACAGGTAGCGCATCCTGTCAGCACAATATACTCATCAGAATGTGCTGCCACACTTAATAAAAGGCTTGTAACACAGGTAGCGCATCCTGTCAACATAATATACTCATCAGAATGTGCTGCCACACTTAAAAAAGGCTTTGTTACACAGGTTGCGCATCCTGTCAGCATAATATACTCATCAGAATGTGCCGCCACACTTAAAAAAAGGCTTAAAACACACGTTGCGCATCCTGTCAGCACAATATACTCATCAGAATGTGCTGCCACACTTAAAAAAAGGCTTGTAACACAGGTTGCGCATCCTGTCAGCATAATATACTCATCAGAATGTGCTGCCACACTTAAAAAAAGGCTTGTAACACAGGTAGCGCATCCTGTCAACATAATATACTCATCAGAATGTGCTGCCACACTTAAAAAAAGGCTTGTAACACAGGTTGCGCATCCTGTCAGCATAATATACTCATCAGAATGTGCCGCCACACTTAAAAAAAGGCTTAAAACACACGTTGCGCATCCTGTCAGCACAATATACTTATCAGAATGTGCTGCCACACTTAATAAAAGGCTTGTAACACAGGTAGCGCATCCTGTCAGCATAATATACTCATCAGAATGTGCTGCCACACTTTAAAAAGGCTTGTAACACAGGTTGCGCATCCTGTCAGCATAATATACTCATCAGAATGTGCTGCCACACTTAAAAAAAGGCTTAAAACACAGAAAGCGCATCCTGTCAGCATAATATACTCATCAGAATGTGCTGCCACACTTAAAAAAAGGCTTGTAACACAGGTTGCGCATCCTGTCAGCATAATATACTCATCAGAATGTGCTGCCACACTTAAAAAAAGGCTTAAAACACAGGTAGCGCATCCTGTCAGCAAAATATACTCATCAGAATGTGCTGCCACACTTAATAAAACGCTTAAAACACAGAAAGCGCATCCTGTCAGCATAATATACTCATCAGAATGTGCTGCCACACTTTAAAAAGGCTTGTAACACAGGTAGCACATCCTGTCAGCATAATATACTTGTCAGAATGTGCTGCCACACTTAAAAAAAGGCTTGTAACACAGGTTGCGCATCCTGTCAGCATAATATACTCATCAGAATGTGCTGCCACACTTAAAAAAAGGCTTAAAACACAGGTAGCGCATCCTGTCAGCATAATATACTCATCAGAATGTGCTGCCACACTTTAAAAAGGCTTGTAACACAGGTAGCGCATCCTGTCAGCATAATATACTCATCAGAATGTGCTGCCACACTTAAAAAAAGGCTCGTAGTACAGGTAACGCATCCTGTCAGCATAATATACTCTTTAGAATGTGCTGCCACACTTAAAAAAAGCTTGTAACACAGGTAGGGCATCCTGTCAGCATAATATACTCATCAGAATGTGCTGCCACACTTAAAAAAAGCTTGTAACACAGGTAGCACATCCTGTCAGCATAATATAATCATCAAAATGTGCTGTCACACTTAATAAAAGGCTCGTAGTACAGGTAACGCATCCTGTCAGCATAATATACTCATCAGAATGTGCTGCCACACTTAAAAAAAGCTTGTAACACAGGTAGGGCATCCTGTCAGCATAATATAATCATGAAAATGTGCTGCCACACTTAATAAAAGGCTTGTAGCACAGGAAATGCATCCTGTCAGCATAATATAGCAATCAGAATGTGCTGCCACATTTTAAAAAGGCTTGTAACACAGGTAGCACATCCTGTCAGCATAATATACTCATCAGAATGTGCTGCCACATTTTAAAAAGGCTTGTAACACAGGTAGCGCATCCTGTCAGCATAATATACTCATCAGAATGTGCTGCCATACTTAATAAAAGGCTTGTAACACAGGTAACACATCCTGTCAGCAAAATATACCAATCAGAATGTGCTGCCACACTTAAAAAAAGGCTTGTAACACAGGTAACGCATCCTGTCAGCATAATATTCTCATCAGAATGTGCTGCCACATTTTAAGAAGGCTTGTAACACAGGTAACGCATCCTGTCAGCATAATATAGTAATCAGATTGTGCTGCCACACTTAATAAAACGCTTAAAACACAGGTAGCACATCCTGTCAGCATAATATACTCATCAGAATGTGCTGCCACACTTTAAAAAGGCTTGTAACACAGGTAACGCATCCTGTCAGCATAATATATTCATCAAAATGTGCTGCCACACTTAATAAAAGGCTTGTTGCACAGGTAGCACATCCTGTCAGCATAAATACTCATCAGAATGTGCTGCCACACTTAATAAAAGGCTTGTAACACAGGTAGCGCATCCTGTCAGCATAATATACTTATCAGAATGTGCTGCCACACTTTAAAAAGGCTTGTAACATAGGTAGCGCATCCTGTCAGCATAATATACTCATCAGAATGTGCTGACACACTTAATAAAAGGCTTGTAACACAGGTAGCGCATCCTGTCAGCATAATATACTCATCAGAATGTGCTGCCACACTTAATAAAACGCTTAAAACACAGGTAGGGCATCCTGTCAGCATAATATACTCATCAGAATGTGCTGCCACACTTAAAAAAAGGCTTGTAACACAGGTAGCGCATCCTGTCAGCACAATATACTCATCAGAATGTGCTGCCACACTTAATAAAAGGCTTGTAACACAGGTAACGCATCCTGTCAGCATAATATACTCATCAGAATGTGCTGCCACACTTAATAAAAGGCTTGTAACACAGGTAGCACATCCTGTCAGCATAATATACTCATCAGAATGTGCTGCCACACTTAAAAAAAGGCTTGTAACACACGTTGCGCATCCTGTCAGCATAATATACTCATCAGAATGTGCTGCCACACTTAATAAAAGGCTTGTAACACAGGTAGCACATCCTGTCAGCATAATATACTCATCAGAATGTGCTGCCACACTTAAAAAAAGGCTTGTAACACACGTTGCGCATCCTGTCAGCATAATATACTCATCAGAATGTGCTGCCACACTTAAAAAAAGGCTTAAAACACAGGTAGCACATCCTGTCAGCATAATATACTCATAAGAATGTTCTGACACACTTAATAAAAGGCTTGTAACACAGGTAGCACATCCTGTCAGCATAATATACTCATCAGAATGTGCTGCCACACTTAATAAAAGGCTTGTAACACAGGTAGCGCATCCTGTCAGCACAATATACTTATCAGAATGTGCTGCCACACTTAATAAAAGGCTTGTAACACAGGTAGCGCATCCTGTCAGCATAATAAACTCATCAAAATGTGCTGCCACACTTTAAAAAGGCTTGTAACACAGGTAGCGCATCCTGTCAGCATAATATACTCATCAGAATGTGCTGCCACATTTTAAAAAGCCTTGTAACACAGGTAGCACATCCTGTCAGCATAATATACTCATCAGAATGTGCTGCCACACTTAATAAAAGGCTTGTAACACAGGTAACGCATCCTGTCAGCATAATATACTCATCAAAATGTGCTGCCACACTTTAAAAAGGCTTGTAACACAGGTAGCGCATCCTGTCAGCATAATATACTCATCAGAATGTGCTGCCACATTTTAAAAAGCCTTGTAACACAGGTAGCGCATCCTGTCAGCATAATATACTCATCAAAATGTGCTGCCACACTTAATAAAAGGCTTGTAGCGCAGGTAGCGCATCCTGTCAGCATAATATACCAATCAGAATGTGCTGCCACACTTAATAAAACGCTTAAAACACAAGTAGCGCATCCTGTCAGCATAATATACTTATCAGAATGTGCTGCCACACAAAAAAAAAGGCTTGTAACACAGGTAGCGCATCCTGTCAGCATAATATACTCATCAGAATGTGCTGCCACATTTAAAAAAGGCTTAAAACACAGGTAGCGCATCCTGTCAGCATAATATGCTCATCAGAATGTGTTGCCACACCTAATAAAACGCTTAAAACACAGGTAGCACATCCTGTCAGTATAATATAGTCATCAGAATGTGCTGCCACATTTAAAAAAGGCTTAAAACACAGGTAGCGCATCCTGTCAGCATAATATGCTCATCAGAATGTGTTGCCACACCTAATAAAACGCTTAAAACACAGGTAGCGCATCCTGTCAGCATAATATGCTCATCAGAATGTGTTGCCACACCTAATAAAACGCTTAAAACACAGGTAGCGCATCCTGTCAGCATAATATACTCATCAGAATGTGCTGCCACACTTAATAAAACGCTTAAAACACAGGTAGCACATCCTGTCAGTATAATATAGTCATCAGAATGTGCTGCCACACTTAAAAAAAGGCTTAAAACACAGGTAGCACATCCTGTCAGCATAATATACTCATCAGAATGTGCTGACACACTTAATAAAAGGCTCGTTGCACAGGTAGCACATCCTGTCAGCATAATATACTCATCAGAATGTGCTGCCACACTTAATAAAATGCTTAAAACACAGGTGGCACATCCTGTCAGCATAATATACTCATCAGAATGTGCTGCCACACTTAAAAAAAGGCTTAAAACACAGGTAGCGCATCCTGTCAGCATAATATACTTATCAGAATGTGCTGCCACACTAAAAAAAAAGGCTTGTAACACAGGTAGCGCATCCTGTCAGCATAATATACTCATCAGAATGTGCTGCCACACTTAAAAAAGGCTTAAAACACAGGTAGCGCATCCTGTCAGCATAATATGCTCATCAGAATGTGTTGCCACACCTAATAAAACGCTTAAAACACAGGTAGCGCATCCTGTCAGCATAATATACTCATCAGAATGTGCTGCCACACTTAATAAAACGCTTAAAACACAGGTAGCACATCCTGTCAGCATAATATACTCATCAGAATGTGCTGCTATACTTAAAAAAAGGCTTAAAACACAGGTAGCGCATCCTGTCAGCATAATATACTCATCAGAATGTGCTGCCACACTTAATAAAACGCTTAAAACACAGGTAGCACATCCTGTCAGCATAATATACTCATCAGAATGTGCTGCTATACTTAAAAAAAGGCTTAAAACACAGGTGGCACATCCTGTCAGCATAATATACTCATCAGAATGTGCCGCCACACTTAATAAAAGGCTTGTAACACAGGTAGCACATCCTGTCAGAATAATACACTCATCAGAATGTGCTGCCACACTTAATAAAAGGCTTGTAACACAGGTAGCACATCCTGTCAGCATAATATACCAATCAGAATGTGCTGCCACACTTAAAAAAAGGCTTGTAACACAGGTAGCGCATCCTGTCAGCACAATATACTTATCAGAATGTGCTGCCACACTTAAAAAAGGCTTGTAACACAGGTAACGCATCCTGTCAGCATAATATACTCATCAGAATGTGCTGCCACACTTAATAAAAGGCTTGTAACACAGGTAGCGCATCCTGTCAGCACAATATATTTATCAGAAATGCTGCCACACTTAAAAAAAGGCTTGTAACACAGGTAACGCATCCTGTCAGCATAATATTCTCATCAGAATGTGCTGCCACACTTAAAAAAAAGCTTAAAACACAGGTAGCGCATCCTGTCAGCATAATATACTTATCAGAATGTGCTGCCACACTAAAAAAAAAGGCTTGTAACACAGGTAGCGCATCCTGTCAGCATAATATACTCATCAGAATGTGCTGCCACACTTAAAAAAGGCTTAAAACACAGGTAGCACATCCTGTCAGCAAAATATACTCATCAGAATGTGCTGACACACTTAATAAAAGGCTTGTAACACAGGTAGCACATCCTGTCAGCATAATATACTCATCAGAATGTGCTGCCACACTTAAAAAAAGGCTTAAAACACAGGTAGCGCATCCTGTCAGCATAATATACTTATCAGAATGTGCTGCCACACAAAAAAAAGGCTTGTAACACAGGTAGCGCATCCTGTCAGCATAATATGCTCATCAGAATGTGTTGCCACACAAAAAAAAGGCTTGTAACACAGGTAGCGCATCCTGTCAGCATAATATACTTATCAGAATGTGCTGCCACACAAAAAAAAGGCTTGTAACACAGGTAGCGCATCCTGTCAGCATAATATACTTATCAGAATGTGCTGCCACACAAAAAAAGGCTTGTAACACAGGTAGCGCATCCTGTCAGCATAATATGCTCATCAGAATGTGTTGCCACACCTAATAAAACGCTTAAAACACAGGTAGCGCATCCTGTCAGCATAATATGCTCATCAGAATGTGTTGCCACACCTAATAAAACACTTAAAACACAGGTAGCGCATCCTGTCAGCATAATATACTCATCAGAATGTGCTGCCACACTTAAAAAAAGGCTTAAAACACAGGTAGCGCATCCTGTCAGCACAATATACTTATCAGAATGTGCTGCCACACTTAATAAAACGCTTAAAACACAGGTAGCACATCCTGTCAGCATAATATACTCATCAGAATGTGCTGCCACACTTAAAAAAAGGCTTAAAACACAGGTAGCACATCCTGTCAGCATAATATAATCATAAGAATGTTCTGACACACTTAATAAAAGGCTTGTAACACAGGTAGCACATCCTGTCAGCATAATATACTCATCAGAATGTGCTGCCACACTTAATAAAAGGCTTGTAACACAGGTAGCGCATCCTGTCAGCACAATATACTTATCAGAATGTGCTGCCACACTTAATAAAAGGCTTGTAACACAGGTAGCGCATCCTGTCAGCATAATAAACTCATCAAAATGTGCTGCCACACTTTAAAAAGGCTTGTAACACAGGTAGCGCATCCTGTCAGCATAATATACTCATCAGAATGTGCTGCCACATTTTAAAAAGCCTTGTAACACAGGTAGCACATCCTGTCAGCATAATATACTCATCAGAATGTGCTGCCACACTTAATAAAAGGCTTGTAACACAGGTAACGCATCCTGTCAGCATAATATACTCATCAAAATGTGCTGCCACACTTTAAAAAGGCTTGTAACACAGGTAGCGCATCCTGTCAGAATAATATACTCATCAGAATGTGCTGCCACACAAAAAAAGGCTTAAAACACAGGTAGCGCATCCTGTCAGCATAATATACTTATCAGAATGTGCTGCCACACAAAAAAAAGGCTTGTAACACAGGTAGCGCATCCTGTCAGCATAATATACTTATCAGAATGTGCTGCCACACAAAAAAAAGGCTTGTAACACAGGTAGCGCATCCTGTCAGCATAATATGCTCATCAGAATGTGTTGCCACACCTAATAAAACGCTTAAAACACAGGTAGCGCATCCTGTCAGCATAATATGCTCATCAGAATGTGTTGCCACACCTAATAAAACACTTAAAACACAGGTAGCGCATCCTGTCAGCATAATATACTCATCAGAATGTGCTGCCACACTTAAAAAAAGGCTTAAAACACAGGTAGCGCATCCTGTCAGCACAATATACTTATCAGAATGTGCTGCCACACTTAATAAAACGCTTAAAACACAGGTAGCACATCCTGTCAGCATAATATACTCATCAGAATGTGCTGCCACACTTAAAAAAAGGCTTAAAACACAGGTAGCACATCCTGTCAGCATAATATACTCATAAGAATGTTCTGACACACTTAATAAAAGGCTTGTAACACAGGTAGCACATCCTGTCAGCATAATATACTCATCAGAATGTGCTGCCACACTTAATAAAAGGCTTGTAACACAGGTAGCGCATCCTGTCAGCACAATATACTTATCAGAATGTGCTGCCACACTTAATAAAAGGCTTGTAACACAGGTAGCGCATCCTGTCAGCATAATAAACTCATCAAAATGTGCTGCCACACTTTAAAAAGGCTTGTAACACAGGTAGCGCATCCTGTCAGCATAATATACTCATCAGAATGTGCTGCCACATTTTAAAAAGCCTTGTAACACAGGTAGCACATCCTGTCAGCATAATATACTCATCAGAATGTGCTGCCACACTTAATAAAAGGCTTGTAACACAGGTAACGCATCCTGTCAGCATAATATACTCATCAAAATGTGCTGCCACACTTTAAAAAGGCTTGTAACACAGGTAGCGCATCCTGTCAGCATAATATACTCATCAGAATGTGCTGCCACATTTTAAAAAGCCTTGTAACACAGGTAGCGCATCCTGTCAGCATAATATACTCATCAAAATGTGCTGCCACACTTAATAAAAGGCTTGTAGCGCAGGTAGCGCATCCTGTCAGCATAATATACCAATCAGAATGTGCTGCCACACTTAATAAAACGCTTAAAACACAAGTAGCGCATCCTGTCAGCATAATATACTTATCAGAATGTGCTGCCACACAAAAAAAAAGGCTTGTAACACAGGTAGCGCATCCTGTCAGCATAATATACTCATCAGAATGTGCTGCCACATTTAAAAAAGGCTTAAAACACAGGTAGCGCATCCTGTCAGCATAATATGCTCATCAGAATGTGTTGCCACACCTAATAAAACGCTTAAAACACAGGTAGCACATCCTGTCAGTATAATATAGTCATCAGAATGTGCTGCCACATTTAAAAAAGGCTTAAAACACAGGTAGCGCATCCTGTCAGCATAATATGCTCATCAGAATGTGTTGCCACACCTAATAAAACGCTTAAAACACAGGTAGCGCATCCTGTCAGCATAATATGCTCATCAGAATGTGTTGCCACACCTAATAAAACGCTTAAAACACAGGTAGCGCATCCTGTCAGCATAATATACTCATCAGAATGTGCTGCCACACTTAATAAAACGCTTAAAACACAGGTAGCACATCCTGTCAGTATAATATAGTCATCAGAATGTGCTGCCACACTTAAAAAAAGGCTTAAAACACAGGTAGCACATCCTGTCAGCATAATATACTCATCAGAATGTGCTGACACACTTAATAAAAGGCTCGTTGCACAGGTAGCACATCCTGTCAGCATAATATACTCATCAGAATGTGCTGCCACACTTAATAAAATGCTTAAAACACAGGTGGCACATCCTGTCAGCATAATATACTCATCAGAATGTGCTGCCACACTTAAAAAAAGGCTTAAAACACAGGTAGCGCATCCTGTCAGCATAATATACTTATCAGAATGTGCTGCCACACTAAAAAAAAAGGCTTGTAACACAGGTAGCGCATCCTGTCAGCATAATATACTCATCAGAATGTGCTGCCACACTTAAAAAAGGCTTAAAACACAGGTAGCGCATCCTGTCAGCATAATATGCTCATCAGAATGTGTTGCCACACCTAATAAAACGCTTAAAACACAGGTAGCGCATCCTGTCAGCATAATATACTCATCAGAATGTGCTGCCACACTTAATAAAACGCTTAAAACACAGGTAGCACATCCTGTCAGCATAATATACTCATCAGAATGTGCTGCTATACTTAAAAAAAGGCTTAAAACACAGGTAGCACATCCTGTCAGCATAATATACTCATAAGAATGTTCTGACACACTTAATAAAAGGCTTGTAACACAGGTAGCACATCCTGTCAGCATAATATACTCATCAGAATGTGCTGCCACACTTAAAAAAAGGCTTAAAACACAGGTGGCACATCCTGTCAGCATAATATACTCATCAGAATGTGCCGCCACACTTAATAAAAGGCTTGTAACACAGGTAGCACATCCTGTCAGCATAATACACTCATCAGAATGTGCTGCCACACTTAATAAAAGGCTTGTAACACAGGTAGCGCATCCTGTCAGCACAATATATTTATCAGAATGTGCTGCCACACTTAATAAAAGGCTTGTAACACAGGTAGCACATCCTGTCAGCATAATACACTCATCAGAATGTGCTGCCACACTTAATAAAAGGCTTGTAACACAGGTAGCACATCCTGTCAGCATAATATACTCATCAAAATGTGCTGCCACACTTTAAAAAGGCTTGTAACACAGGTAGCGCATCCTGTCAGCATAATATACTCATCAAAATGTGCTGCCACACTTTAAAAAGGCTTGTAACACAGGTAGCGCATCCTGTCAGCATAATATACTCATCAGAATGTGCTGCCACACTTAATAAAAGGCTTGTAGCGCAGGTAGCGCATCCTGTCACCATAATATACCAATCAGAATGTGCTGCCACACTTAATAAAACGCTTAAAACACAGGTAGCGCATCCTGTCAGCATAATATACTTATCAGAATGTGCTGCCACACAAAAAAAAAGGCTTGTAACACAGGTAGCGCATCCTGTCAGCACAATATACTCATCAGAATGTGCTGCCACACTTAAAAAAAGGCTTGTAACACAGGTAGCGCATCCTGTCAGCACAATATACTCATCAGAATGTGCTGCCACACTTAAAAAAAGGCTTGTAACACAGGTAGCGCATCCTGTCAGCACAATATACTCATCAGAATGTGCTGCCACACTTAATAAAAGGCTTGTAACACAGGTAGCGCATCCTGTCAGCACAATATACTCATCAGAATGTGCTGCCACACTTAATAAAAAGCTTGTAACAAAGGTAGCGCATCCTGTCAGCACAATATACTCATCAGAATGTGCTGCCACACTTAATAAAAGGCTTGTAACACAGGTATCGCATCCTGTCAGCATAATATACTCATCAGAATGTGCTGCCACACTTAATAAAAGGCTCGTTGCACAGGTAGCGCATCCTGTCAGCATAATATAATCATCAAAATGTGCTGCCACACTTAATAAAAGGCTTGTAGCACAGGTAACGCATCCTGTCAGCATAATATAGTAATCAGATTGTGCTGCCACACTTAATAAAACGCTTAAAACACAGGTAGCACATCCTGTCAGCATAATATACTCATCAGAATGTGCTGCCACACTTTAAAAAGGCTTGTAACACAGGTAACGCATCCTGTCAGCATAATATATTCATCAAAATGTGCTGCCACACTTAATAAAAGGCTTGTTGCACAGGTAGCACATCCTGTCAGCATAAATACTCATCAGAATGTGCTGCCACACTTTAAAAAGGCTTGTAACACAGGTAACGCATCCTGTCAGCATAATATATTCATCAAAATGTGCTGCCACACTTAATAAAAGGCTTGTTGCACAGGTAGCACATCCTGTCAGCATAAATACTCATCAGAATGTGCTGCCACACTTAATAAAAGGCTTGTTGCACAGGTAGCACATCCTGTCAGCATAAATACTCATCAAAATGTGCTGCCACACTTAATAAAAGGCTTGTTGCACAGGTAGCGCATCCTGTCAGCATAATATAATCATCAAAATGTGCTGCCACACTTAATAAAAGGCTCGTAGCACAGGTAACGCATCCTGTCAGCATAATATAATCATCAAAATGTGCTGCCACACTTTAAAAAGGCTTGTAACATAGGTAGCGCATCCTGTCAGCATAATATACTCATCAGAATGTGCTGACACACTTAATAAAAGGCTTGTAACACAGGTAGCGCACCCTGTCAGCATAATATACTCATCAGAATGTGCTGCCACACTTAATAAAACGCTTAAAACACAGGTAGGGCATCCTGTCAGCATAATATACTCATCAGAATGTGCTGCCACACTTAAAAAAAGGCTTGTAACAAAGGTAGCGCATCCTGTCAGCATAATATACTTATCAGAATGTGCTGCCACACTTAAAAAAAGGCTTGTAACACAGGTAGCACATCCTGTCAGCATAATATACTCATCAGAATGTGCTGCCACACTTAATAAAAGGCTTGTAACACAGGTAGCACATCCTGTCAGCATAATATACTCATCAGAATGTGCTGCCACACTTAATAAAAGGCTTGTAACACAGGTAGCGCATCCTGTCAGCATAATATACTTATCAGAATGTGCTGCCACACTTAAAAAAAGGCTTGTAACACAGGTAGCGCATCCTGTCAGCATAATATTCTTATCAGAATGTGCTGCCACACTTAATAAAAGGCTTGTAACACAGGTAGCACATCCTGTCAGCATAATATACTTATCAGAATGTGCTGCCACACTTAAAAAAAGGCTTGTAACACAGGTAGCACATCCTGTCAGCATAATATTCTCATCAGAATGTGCTGCCACACTTAATAAAAGGCTTGTAACACAGGTAGGGCATCCTGACAGCATAATATACTCATCAGAATGTGCTGCCACATTTTAAAAAGGCTTGTAACACAGGTAGCACATCCTGTCAGCATAATATACTCATCAGAATGTGCTGCCACACTTAAATAAAGGCTTGTAACACAGGTAGGGCATCCTGACAGCATAATATACTCATCAGAATGTGCTGCCACATTTTAAAAAGGCTTGTTACACAGGTAGCGCATCCTGTCAGCATAATATACTCATCAGAATGTGCTGCCATACTTAATAAAAGGCTTGTAACAGAGGTAACGCATCCTGTCAGCAAAATATACCAATCAGAATGTGCTGCCACACTTAATAAAAGGCTTAAAACACAGGTAGCACATCCTGTCAGCATAATATACTCATCAGAATGTGCTGCCACACTTAATAAAAGGCTTGTAACACAGGTAGCACATCCTGTCAGCTCAATATACTCATCAGAATGTGCTGCCACACTTAAAAAAAGGCTTGTAACACAGGTAGCGCATCCTGTCAGCATAATATACTTATCAGAATGTGCTGCCACACTTAAAAAAAGGCTTGTAACACAGGTAGCGCATCCTGTCAGCACAGTATACTTATCAGAATGTGCTGCCACACTTAAAAAAAGGCTTGTAACACAGGTAGCGCATCCTGTCAGCATAATATTCTCATCAGAATGTGCTGTCACATTTTAAGAAGGCTTGTAACACAGGTATCGCATCCTGTCAGCATAATATAATCATCAAAATGTGCTGCCACACTTAATAAAAGGCTCGTAGCACAGGTAACGCATCCTGTCAGCATAATATACTCATCAGAATGTGCTGCCACACTTAAAAAAAGGCTTAAAACACAGGTAGCGCATCCTGTCAGCATAATATACTCATCAGAATGTGCTGCCACATTTTAAAAAGGCTTGTAACACAGGTAGCACATCCTGTCAGCATAATATACTCATCAGAATGTGCTGCCATACTTAATAAAAGGCTTGTAACACAGGTAACGCATCCTGTCAGCAAAATATACCAATCAGAATGTGCTGCCACACCTAATAAAAGGCTTGTTACACAGGTAGCGCATCCTGTCAGCACAATATACTTATCAGAATGTGCTGCCACACTTAAAAAAAGGCTTGTAACGCATCCTGTCAGCATAATATTCTCATCCGAATGTGCTGCTACATTTTAAGAAGGCTCGTAACACAGGTATCGCATCCTGTCAGCATAATATAATCATCAAAATGTGCTGCCACACTTAATAAAAGGCTCGTAGCACAGGTAACGTATCCTGTCAGCATAATATACTCATCAGAATGTGCTGCCACACTTAATAAAAGGCTCGTAGCACAGGTAGCGCATCCTGTCAGCACAATATACTTATCAGAATGTGCTGCCACACTTAATAAAAGGCTTGTAACACAGGTAGCGCATCCTGTCAGCACAATATACTTATCAGAATGTGCTGCCACACTTAAAAAAAGGCTTGTAACACAGGTAACGCATCCTGTCAGCATAATATACTCATCAGAATGTGCTGCCACACTTAATAAAAGGCTTGTAACACAGGTAGCGCATCCTGTCAGCACAATATACTTATCAGAATGTGCTGCCACACTTAAAAAAAGGCTTGTAACACAGGTAGCGCATCCTGTCAGCATAATATACTCATCAGAATGTGCTGCCACATTTTAAAAAGGCTTGTAACACAGGTAGCGCATCCTGTCAGCATAATATACTCATCAGAATGTGCTGCCACACTTTAAAAAGGCTTGTAACACAGGTAGCGCATCCTGTCAGCATAATATACTCATCAGAATGTGCTGCCACACAAAAAAAAAGCTTAAAACACAGGTAGCGCATCCTGTCAGCACAATATACTTATCAGAATGTGCTGCCACACTTAAAAAAAGGCTTGTAACACAGGTAGCGCATCCTGTCAGCACAATATACTTATCAGAATGTGCTGCCACACTTAAAAAAAGGCTTGTAACACAGGTAGCGCATCCTGTCAGCACAATATACTCATCAGAATGTGCTGCCACATTTTAAAAAGGCTTGTAACACAGGTAGCGCATCCTGTCAGCATAATATACTCATCAGAATGTGCTGCCATACTTAATAAAAGGCTTGTAACACAGGTAGCACATCCTGTCAGCATAATATACTCATCAGAATGTGCTGCCACACTTAAAAAAAGGCTTGTAACACAGGTAGCGCATCCTGTCAGCATAATATACTTATCAGAATGTGCTGCCACACTTAAAAAAAGGCTTGTAACACAGGTAGCACATCCTGTCAGCATAATATACTCATCAGAATGTGCTGCCACACTTAAAAAAAGGCTTGTAACACAGGTAGCGCATCCTGTCAGCACAATATACTTATTAGAATGTGCTGCCATACTTAATAAAAGGCTTGTAACACAGGTAGCACATCCTGTCAGCATAATATACTCATCAGAATGTGCTGCCACACTTAAAAAAAGGCTTGTAACACAGGTAGCGCATCCTGTCAGCATAATATACTTATCAGAATGTGCTGCCACACTTAAAAAAAGGCTTGTAACACAGGTAGCACATCCTGTCAGCATAATATACTCATCAGAATGTGCTGCCATACTTAATAAAAGGCTTGTAACACAGGTAGCGCATCCTGTCAGCATAATATACTTATCAGAATGTGCTGCCACACTTAAAAAAAGGCTTGTAACACAGGTAGCACATCCTGTCAGCATAATATACTCATCAGAATGTGCTGCCACACTTAATAAAACGCTTAAAACACAGGTAGCACATCCTGTCAGCATAATATACTCATCAGAATGTGCTGACACACTTAATAAAAGGCTTGTAACACAGGTAGCACATCCTGTCAGCATAATATACTCATCAGAATGTGCTGCCACACTTAAAAAAAGGCTTAAAACACAGGTAGCGCATCCTGTCAGCATAATATACTTATCAGAATGTGCTGCCACACAAAAAAAAGGCTTGTAACACAGGTAGCGCATCCTGTCAGCATAATATACTCATCAGAATGTGCTGGCACACTTAAAAAAGGCTTAAAACACAGGTAGCGCATCCTGTCAGCACAATATACTTATCAGAATGTGCTGCCACACTTAATAAAACGCTTAAAACACAGGTAGCACATCCTGTCAGCATAATATACTCATCAGAATGTGCTGCCACACTTAAAAAAAGGCTTAAAACACAGGTAGCACATCCTGTCAGCATAATATACTCATAAGAATGTTCTGACACACTTAATAAAAGGCTTGTAACACAGGTAGCACATCCTGTCAGCATAATATACTCATCAGAATGTGCTGCCACACTTAATAAAAGGCTTGTAACACAGGTAGCGCATCCTGTCAGCACAATATACTTATCAGAATGTGCTGCCACACTTAATAAAAGGCTTGTAACACAGGTAGCGCATCCTGTCAGCATAATAAACTCATCAAAATGTGCTGCCACACTTTAAAAAGGCTTGTAACACAGGTAGCGCATCCTGTCAGCATAATATACTCATCAGAATGTGCTGCCACATTTTAAAAAGCCTTGTAACACAGGTAGCACATCCTGTCAGCATAATATACTCATCAGAATGTGCTGCCACACTTAATAAAAGGCTTGTAACACAGGTAACGCATCCTGTCAGCATAATATACTCATCAAAATGTGCTGCCACACTTTAAAAAGGCTTGTAACACAGGTAGCGCATCCTGTCAGCATAATATACTCATCAGAATGTGCTGCCACATTTTAAAAAGCCTTGTAACACAGGTAGCGCATCCTGTCAGAATAATATACTCATCAAAATGTGCTGCCACACTTAATAAAAGGCTTGTAGCGCAGGTATCGCATCCTGTCACCATAATATACCAATCAGAATGTGCTGCCACACTTAATAAAACGCTTAAAACACAAGTAGCGCATCCTGTCAGCATAATATACTTATCAGAATGTGCTGCCACACAAAAAAAAAGGCTTGTAACACAGGTAGCGCATCCTGTCAGCATAATATACTCATCAGAATGTGCTGCCACAATTAAAAAAGGCTTAAAACACAGGTAGCGCATCCTGTCAGCATAATATGCTCATCAGAATGTGTTGCCACACCTAATAAAACGCTTAAAACACAGGTAGCACATCCTGTCAGTATAATATAGTCATCAGAATGTGCTGCCACATTTAAAAAAGGCTTAAAACACAGGTAGCGCATCCTGTCAGCATAATATGCTCATCAGAATGTGTTGCCACACCTAATAAAACGCTTAAAACACAGGTAGCGCATCCTGTCAGCATAATATGCTCATCAGAATGTGTTGCCACACCTAATAAAACGCTTAAAACACAGGTAGCGCATCCTGTCAGCATAATATACTCATCAGAATGTGCTGCCACACTTAATAAAACGCTTAAAACACAGGTAGCACATCCTGTTAGTATAATATAGTCATCAGAATGTGCTGCCACACTTAAAAAAAGGCTTAAAACACAGGTAGCACATCCTGTCAGCATAATATACTCATCAGAATGTGCTGACACACTTAATAAAAGGCTCGTTGCACAGGTAGCACATCCTGTCAGCATAATATACTCATCAGAATGTGCTGCCACACTTAATAAAATGCTTAAAACACAGGTGGCACATCCTGTCAGCATAATATACTCATCAGAATGTGCTGCCACACTTAAAAAAAGGCTTAAAACACAGGTAGCGCATCCTGTCAGCATAATATACTTATCAGAATGTGCTGCCACACTAAAAAAAAAGGCTTGTAACACAGGTAGCGCATCCTGTCAGCATAATATACTCATCAGAATGTGCTGCCACACTTAAAAAAGGCTTAAAACACAGGTAGAGCATCCTGTCAGCATAATATGCTCATCAGAATGTGTTGCCACACCTAATAAAACGCTTAAAACACAGGTAGCGCATCCTGTCAGCATAATATACTCATCAGAATGTGCTGCCACACTTAATAAAACGCTTAAAACACAGGTAGCACATCCTGTCAGCATAATATACTCATCAGAATGTGCTGCCATACTTAAAAAAGGCTTAAAACACAGGTAGCACATCCTGTCAGCATAATATACTCATAAGAATGTTCTGACACACTTAATAAAAGGCTTGTAACACAGGTAGCACATCCTGTCAGCATAATATACTCATCAGAATGTGCTGCCACACTTAAAAAAAGGCTTAAAACACAGGTGGCACATCCTGTCAGCATAATATACTCATCAGAATGTGCCGCCACACTTAATAAAAGGCTTGTAACACAGGTAGCACATCCTGTCAGCATAATACACTCATCAGAATGTGCTGCCACACTTAATAAAAGGCTTGTAACACAGGTAGCGCATCCTGTCAGCACAATATATTTATCAGAATGTGCTGCCACACTTAATAAAAGGCTTGTAACACAGGTAGCACATCCTGTCAGCATAATACACTCATCAGAATGTGCTGCCACACTTAATAAAAGGCTTGTAACACAGGTAGCACATCCTGTCAGCATAATATACTCATCAAAATGTGCTGCCACACTTTAAAAAGGCTTGTAACACAGGTAGCGCATCCTGTCAGCATAATATACTCATCAAAATGTGCTGCCACACTTTAAAAAGGCTTGTAACACAGGTAGCGCATCCTGTCAGCATAATATACTCATCAGAATGTGCTGCCACATTTTAAAAAGCCTTGTAACACAGGTAGCACATCCTGTCAGCATAATATACTCATCAGAATGTGCTGCCACACTTAATAAAAGGCTTGTAGCGCAGGTAGCGCATCCTGTCACCATAATATACCAATCAGAATGTGCTGCCACACTTAATAAAACGCTTAAAACACAGGTAGCGCATCCTGTCAGCATAATATACTTATCAGAATGTGCTGCCACACAAAAAAAAAGGCTTGTAACACAGGTAGCGCATCCTGTCAGCACAATATACTCATCAGAATGTGCTGCCACACTTAAAAAAAGGCTTGTAACACAGGTAGCGCATCCTGTCAGCACAATATACTCATCAGAATGTGCTGCCATACTTAAAAAAAGGCTTAAAACACAGGTAGCACATCCTGTCAGCATAATATACTCATAAGAATGTTCTGACACACTTAATAAAAGGCTTGTAACACAGGTAGCACATCCTGTCAGCATAATATACTCATCAGAATGTGCTGCCACACTTAAAAAAAGGCTTAAAACACAGGTGGCACATCCTGTCAGCATAATATACTCATCAGAATGTGCTGCCATACTTAAAAAAAGGCTTAAAACACAGGTAGCACATCCTGTCAGCATAATATACTCATAAGAATGTTCTGACACACTTAAAAAAAGGCTTGTAACACAGGTAGCGCATCCTGTCAGCACAATATACTCATCAGAATGTGCTGCCATACTTAAAAAAAGGCTTAAAACACAGGTAGCACATCCTGTCAGCATAATATACTCATAAGAATGTTCTGACACACTTAATAAAAGGCTTGTAACACAGGTAGCACATCCTGTCAGCATAATATACTCATCAGAATGTGCTGCCACACTTAAAAAAAGGCTTAAAACACAGGTAGCACATCCTGTCAGCATAATATACTCATAAGAATGTTCTGACACACTTAATAAAAGGCTTGTAACACAGGTAGCACATCCTGTCAGCATAATATACTCATCAGAATGTGCTGCCACACTTAATAAAAGGCTTGTAACACAGGTAGCACATCCTGTCAGCATAATACACTCATCAGAATGTGCTGCCACACTTAATAAAAGGCTTGTAACACAGGTAGCACATCCTGTCAGCATAATATACCAATCAGAATGTGCTGCCACACTTAAAAAAAGGCTTGTAACACAGGTAACGCATCCTGTCAGCATAATATACTCATCAGAATGTGCTGCCACACTTAATAAAAGGCTTGTAACACAGGTAACGCATCCTGTCAGCATAATATACTCATCAGAATGTGCTGCCACACTTAATAAAAGGCTTGTAACACAGGTAGCGCATCCTGTCAGCACAATATATTTATCAGAAATGCTGCCACACTTAAAAAAAGGCTTGTAACACAGGTAACGCATCCTGTCAGCATAATATACTTATCAGAATGTGCTGCCACACTAAAAAAAAAGGCTTGTAACACAGGTAGCGCATCCTGTCAGCATAATATACTCATCAGAATGTGCTGCCACACTTAATAAAAGGCTTGTAACACAGGTAGCGCATCCTGTCAGCACAATATACTTATCAGAATGTGCTGCCACACTTAAAAAAAGGCTTGTAACACAGGTAACGCATCCTGTCAGCATAATATACTCATCAGAATGTGCTGCCACACTTAATAAAAGGCTTGTAACACAGGTAGCGCATCCTGTCAGCACAATATACTTATCAGAATGTGCTGCCACACTTAAAAAAAGGCTTGTAACACAGGTAACGCATCCTGTCAGCATAATATACTCATCAGAATGTGCTGCCACACTTAATAAAAGGCTTGTAACACAGGTAACGCATCCTGTCAGCATAATATACTTATCAGAATGTGCTGCCACACTAAAAAAAAAGGCTTGTAACACAGGTAGCGCATCCTGTCAGCATAATATACTCATCAGAATGTGCTGCCACACTTAAAAAAGGCTTAAAACACAGGTAGCGCATCCTGTCAGCATAATATACTCATCAGAATGTGCTGCCACACTTAATAAAACGCTTAAAACACAGGTAGCACATCCTGTCAGCATAATATACTCATCAGAATGTGCTGACACACTTAATAAAAGGCTTGTAACACAGGTAGCACATCCTGTCAGCATAATATACTCATCAGAATGTGCTGCCACACTTAAAAAAAGGCTTAAAACACAGGTAGCGCATCCTGTCAGCATAATATACTTATCAGAATGTGCTGCCACACACAAAAAAGGCTTGTAACACAGGTAGCGCATCCTGTCAGCATAATATACTCATCAGAATGTGCTGGCACACTTAAAAAAGGCTTAAAACACAGGTAGCGCATCCTGTCAGCATAATATGCTCATCAGAATGTGTTGCCACACCTAATAAAACGCTTAAAACACAGGTAGCGCATCCTGTCAGCATAATATACTCATCAGAATGTGCTGCCACACTTAATAAAACGCTTAAAACACAGGTAGCACATCCTGTCAGCATAATATACTCATCAGAATGTGCTGGCACACTTAAAAAAGGCTTAAAACACAGGTAGCGCATCCTGTCAGCATAATATGCTCATCAGAATGTGCTGCCACACTTAATAAAACGCTTAAAACACAGGTAGCGCATCCTGTCAGCATAATATACTCATCAGAATGTGCTGCCACACTTAATAAAACGCTTAAAACACAGGTAGCGCATCCTGTCAGCATAATATGCTCATCAGAATGTGTTGCCACACCTAATAAAACGCTTAAAACACAGGTAGCGCATCCTGTCAGCATAATATACTCATCAGAATGTGTTGCCACACCTAATAAAACGCTTAAAACACAGGTAGCACATCCTGTCAGCATAATATACTCATCAGAATGTGCTGCCACACTTAAAAAAAGGCTTAAAACACAGGTAGCGCATCCTGTCAGCACAATATACTTATCAGAATGTGCTGCCACACTTAATAAAACGCTTAAAACACAGGTAGCACATCCTGTCAGCATAATATACTCATAACAATGTTCTGACACACTTAATAAAAGGCTTGTAACACAGGTAGCACATCCTGTCAGCATAATATACTCATCAGAATGTGCTGCCACACTTAATAAAAGGCTTGTAACACAGGTAGCGCATCCTGTCAGCACAATATACTTATCAGAATGTGCTGCCACACTTAATAAAAGGCTTGTAACACAGGTAGCGCATCCTGTCAGCATAATAAACTCATCAAAATGTGCTGCCACACTTTAAAAAGGCTTGTAACACAGGTACAATTCCTGTCAGCATAATATACTCATCAGAATGTGCTGCCACATTTTAAAAAGCCTTGTAACACAGGTAGCACATCCTGTCAGCATAATATACTCATCAGAATGTGCTGCCACACTTAATAAAAGGCTTGTAACATAGGTAACGCATCCTGTCAGCATAATATACTCATCAAAATGTGCTGCCACACTTTAAAAAGGCTTGTAACACAGGTAGCGCATCCTGTCAGCATAATATACTCATCAGAATGTGCTGCCACATTTTAAAAAGCCTTGTAACACAGGTAGCACATCCTGTCAGCATAATATACTCATCAGAATGTGCTGCCACACTTAATAAAAGGCTTGTAACATAGGTAACGCATCCTGTCAGCATAATATACTCATCAAAATGTGCTGCCACACTTTAAAAAGGCTTGTAACACAGGTAGCGCATCCTGTCAGCATAATATACTCATCAAAATGTGCTGCCACACTTAATAAAAGGCTTGTAGCGCAGGTAGCGCATCCTGTCACCATAATATACCAATCAGAATGTGCTGCCACACTTAATAAAACGCTTAAAACACAAGTAGCGCATCCTGTCAGCATAATATACTTATCAGAATGTGCTGCCACACAAAAAAAAAGGCTTGTAGCACAGGTAGCGCATCCTGTCAGCATAATATACCAATCAGAATGTGCTGCCACACTTAATAAAACGCTTAAAACACAGGTAACGCATTCTGTCAGCACAATATACTTATCAGAATGTGCTGCCACACTTAAAAAAAGGCTTGTAACACAGGTAGCGCATCCTGTCAGCACAATATACTTATCAGAATGTGCTGCAACACTTAAAAAAAGGCTTGTAACACAGGTAGCGCATCCTGTCAGCACAATATATTTATCAGAATGTGCTGCCACACTTAAAAAAAGGCTTGTAACACAGGTAGCGCATCCTGTCAGCACAATATACTTATCAGAATGTGCTGCCACACTTAAAAAAAGGCTTGTAACACAGGTAGCGCATCCTGTCAGCATAATATACTCATCAGAATGTGCTGCCACATTTTAAGAAGGCTTGTAACACAGGTATCGCATCCTGTCAGCATATTATACTCATCAGAATGTGCTGCCACACTTAATAAAAGGCTCGTAGCACAGGTACCGCATCCTTTCAGCACAATATACTTATCAGAATGTGCTGCCACACTTAAAAAAAGGCTTGTAACACAGGTAGCGCATCCTGTCAGCACAATATACTTATCAGAATGTGCTGCCACACTTAAAAAAAGGCTTGTAACACAGGTAGCGCATCCTGTCAGCACAATATATTTATCAGAAATGCTGCCACACTTAAAAAAAGGCTTGTAACACAGGTAACGCATCCTGTCAGCATAATATTCTCATCAGAATGTGCTGCCACACTTAAAAAAAAGCTTAAAACACAGGTAGCGCATCTTGTCAGCATAATATACTTATCAGAATGTGCTGCCACACTAAAAAAAAAGGCTTGTAACACAGGTAGCGCATCCTGTCAGCATAATATACTCATCAGAATGTGCTGCCACACTTAAAAAAGGCTTAAAACACAGGTAGCGCATCCTGTCAGCATAATATACTCATCAGAATGTGCTGCCACACTTAAAAAAGGCTTAAAACACAGGTAGCGCATCCTGTCAGCATAATATACTCATCAGAATGTGCTGACACACTTAATAAAAGGCTTGTAACACAGGTAGCACATCCTGTCAGCATAATATACTCATCAGAATGTGCTGCCACACTTAAAAAAAGGCTTAAAACACAGGTAGCGCATCCTGTCAGCATAATATACTTATCAGAATGTGCTGCCACACAAAAAAAAAGGCTTGTAACACAGGTAGCGCATCCTGTCAGCATAATATACTCATCAGAATGTGCTGGCACACTTAAAAAAGGCTTAAAACACAGGTAGCGCATCCTGTCAGCATAATATGCTCATCAGAATGTGTTGCCACACCTAATAAAACGCTTAAAACACAGGTAGCGCATCCTGTCAGCATAATATACTCATCAGAATGTGCTGCCACACTTAATAAAACGCTTAAAACACAGGTAGCACATCCTGTCAGCATAATATACTCATCAGAATGTGCTGCCACACTTAAAAAAAGGCTTAAAACACAGGTAGCACATCCTGTCAGCATAATATACTCATAAGAATGTTCTGACACACTTAATAAAAGGCTTGTAACACAGGTAGCACATCCTGTCAGCATAATATACTCATCAGAATGTGCTGCCACACTTAATAAAACGCTTAAAACACAGGTAGCACATCCTGTCAGTATAATATAGTCATCAGAATGTGCTGCCACACTTAAAAAAAGGCTTAAAACACAGGTAGCACATCCTGTCAGCATAATATACTCATCAGAATGTGCTGACACACTTAATAAAAGGCTCGTTGCACAGGTAGCACATCCTGTCAGCATAATATACTCATCAGAATGTGCTGCCACACTTAAAAAAGGCTTAAAACACAGGTAGCGCATCCTGTCAGCATAATATGCTCATCAGAATGTTTTGCCACACCTAATAAAACGCTTAAAACACAGGTAGCGCATCCTGTCAGCATAATATACTCATCAGAATGTGCTGCCACACTTAATAAAACGCTTAAAACACAGGTAGCACATCCTGTCAGCATAATATACTCATCAGAATGTGCTGCCATACTTAAAAAAAGGCTTAAAACACAGGTAGCACATCCTGTCAGCATAATATACTCATAAGAATGTTCTGAACCACTTAATAAAAGGCTTGTAACACAGGTAGCACATCCTGTCAGCATAATATACTCATCAGAATGTGCTGCCACACTTAAAAAAAGGCTTAAAACACAGGTGGCACCTCCTGTCAGCATAATATACTCATCAGAATGTGCCGCCACACTTAATAAAAGGCTTGTAACACAGGTAGCACATCCTGTCAGAATAATACACTCATCAGAATGTGCTGCCACACTTAATAAAAGGCTTGTAACACAGGTAGCACATCCTGTCAGCATAATATACTCATCAGAATGTGCTGCCACACTTAAAAAAGGCTTGTAACACAGGTAGCGCATCCTGTCAGCACAATATATTTATCAGAAATGCTGCCACACTTAAAAAAGGCTTGTAACACAGGTAGCGCATCCTGTCAGCACAATATACTTATCAGAATGTGCTGCCACACTTAAAAAAGGCTTGTAACACAGGTAACGCATCCTGTCAGCATAATATACTCATCAGAATGTGCTGCCACACTTAATAAAAGGCTTGTAACACAGGTAGCGCATCCTGTCAGCACAATATATTTATCAGAAATGCTGCCACACTTAAAAAAAGGCTTGTAACACAGGTAACGCATCCTGTCAGCATAATATTCTCATCAGAATGTGCTGCCACACTTAAAAAAAAGCTTAAAACACAGGTAGCGCATCCTGTCAGCATAATATACTTATCAGAATGTGCTGCCACACTAAAAAAAAGGCTTGTAACACAGGTAGCGCATCCTGTCAGCATAATATACTCATCAGAATGTGCTGCCACACTTAAAAAAGGCTTAAAACACAGGTAGCACATCCTGTCAGCAAAATATACTCATCAGAATGTGCTGACACACTTAATAAAAGGCTTGTAACACAGGTAGCACATCCTGTCAGCATAATATACTCATCAGAATGTGCTGCCGCACTTAAAAAAAGGCTTAAAACACAGGTAGCGCATCCTGTCAGCATAATATACTTATCAGAATGTGCTGCCACACAAAAAAAAGGCTTGTAACACAGGTAGCGCATCCTGTCAGCATAATATACTCATCAGAATGTGCTGGCACACTTAAAAAAGGCTTAAAACACAGGTAGCGCATCCTGTCAGCATAATATACTTATCAGAATGTGCTGCCACACAAAAAAAAGGCTTGTAACACAGGTAGCGCATCCTGTCAGCATAATATGCTCATCAGAATGTGTTGCCACACCTAATAAAACGCTTAAAACACAGGTAGCGCATCCTGTCAGCATAATATGCTCATCAGAATGTGTTGCCACACCTAATAAAACACTTAAAACACAGGTAGCGCATCCTGTCAGCATAATATACTCATCAGAATGTGCTGCCACACTTAAAAAAAGGCTTAAAACACAGGTAGCGCATCCTGTCAGCACAATATACTTATCAGAATGTGCTGCCACACTTAATAAAACGCTTAAAACACAGGTAGCACATCCTGTCAGCATAATATACTCATCAGAATGTGCTGCCACACTTAAAAAAAGGCTTAAAACACAGGTAGCACATCCTGTCAGCATAATATACTCATAAGAATGTTCTGACACACTTAATAAAAGGCTTGTAACACAGGTAGCACATCCTGTCAGCATAATATACTCATCAGAATGTGCTGCCACACTTAATAAAAGGCTTGTAACACAGGTAGCGCATCCTGTCAGCACAATATACTTATCAGAATGTGCTGCCACACTTAATAAAAGGCTTGTAACACAGGTAGCGCATCCTGTCAGCATAATAAACTCATCAAAATGTGCTGCCACACTTTAAAAAGGCTTGTAACACAGGTAGCGCATCCTGTCAGCATAATATACTCATCAGAATGTGCTGCCACATTTTAAAAAGCCTTGTAACACAGGTAGCACATCCTGTCAGCATAATATACTCATCAGAATGTGCTGCCACACTTAATAAAAGGCTTGTAACACAGGTAACGCATCCTGTCAGCATAATATACTCATCAAAATGTGCTGCCACACTTTAAAATGGCTTGTAACACAGGTAGCGCATCCTGTCAGCATAATATACTCATCAGAATGTGCTGCCACATTTTAAAAAGCCTTGTAACACAGGTAGCGCATCCTGTCAGCATAATATACTCATCAAAATGTGCTGCCACACTTAATAAAAGGCTTGTAGCGCAGGTAGCGCATCCTGTCAGCATAATATACCAATCAGAATGTGCTGCCACACTTAATAAAACGCTTAAAACACAAGTAGCGCATCCTGTCAGCATAATATACTTATCAGAATGTGCTGCCACACAAAAAAAAAGGCTTGTAACACAGGTAGCGCATCCTGTCAGCATAATATACTCATCAGAATGTGCTGCCACATTTAAAAAAGGCTTAAAACACAGGTAGCGCATCCTGTCAGCATAATATGCTCATCAGAATGTGTTGCCACACCTAATAAAACGCTTAAAACACAGGTAGCACATCCTGTCAGTATAATATAGTCATCAGAATGTGCTGCCACATTTAAAAAAGGCTTAAAACACAGGTAGCGCATCCTGTCAGCATAATATGCTCATCAGAATGTGTTGCCACACCTAATAAAACGCTTAAAACACAGGTAGCGCATCCTGTCAGCATAATATGCTCATCAGAATGTGTTGCCACACCTAATAAAACGCTTAAAACACAGGTAGCGCATCCTGTCAGCATAATATACTCATCAGAATGTGCTGCCACACTTAATAAAACGCTTAAAACACAGGTAGCACATCCTGTCAGTATAATATAGTCATCAGAATGTGCTGCCACACTTAAAAAAAGGCTTAAAACACAGGTAGCACATCCTGTCAGCATAATATACTCATCAGAATGTGCTGACACACTTAATAAAAGGCTCGTTGCACAGGTAGCACATCCTGTCAGCATAATATACTCATCAGAATGTGCTGCCACACTTAATAAAATGCTTAAAACACAGGTGGCACATCCTGTCAGCATAATATACTCATCAGAATGTGCTGCCACACTTAAAAAAGGCTTAAAACACAGGTAGCGCATCCTGTCAGCATAATATACTTATCAGAATGTGCTGCCACACTAAAAAAAAAGGCTTGTAACACAGGTAGCGCATCCTGTCAGCATAATATACTCATCAGAATGTGCTGCCACACTTAAAAAAGGCTTAAAACACAGGTAGCGCATCCTGTCAGCATAATATGCTCATCAGAATGTGTTGCCACACCTAATAAAACGCTTAAAACACAGGTAGCGCATCCTGTCAGCATAATATACTCATCAGAATGTGCTGCCACACTTAATAAAACGCTTAAAACACAGGTAGCACATCCTGTCAGCATAATATACTCATCAGAATGTGCTGCTATACTTAAAAAAAGGCTTAAAACAAAGGTGGCACATCCTGTCAGCATAATATACTCATCAGAATGTGCCGCCACACTTAATAAAAGGCTTGTAACACAGGTAGCACATCCTGTCAGCATAATATACTCATAAGAATGTTCTGACACACTTAATAAAAGGCTTGTAACACAGGTAGCACATCCTGTCAGCATAATATACTCATCAGAATGTGCTGCCACACTTAAAAAAAGGCTTAAAACAAAGGTGGCACATCCTGTCAGCATAATATACTCATCAGAATGTGCCGCCACACTTAATAAAAGGCTTGTAACACAGGTAGCACATCCTGTCAGCATAATACACTCATCAGAATGTGCTGCCACACTTAATAAAAGGCTTGTAACACAGGTAGCGCATCCTGTCAGCACAATATATTTATCAGAATGTGCTGCCACACTTAATAAAAGGCTTGTAACACAGGTAGCACATCCTGTCAGCATAATACACTCATCAGAATGTGCTGCCACACTTAATAAAAGGCTTGTAACACAGGTAGCACATCCTGTCAGCATAATATACTCATCAAAATGTGCTGCCACACTTTAAAAAGGCTTGTAACACAGGTAGCGCATCCTGTCAGCATAATATACTCATCAAAATGTGCTGCCACACTTTAAAAAGGCTTGTAACACAGGTAGCGCATCCTGTCAGCATAATATACTCATCAGAATGTGCTGCCACACTTAATAAAAGGCTTGTAGCGCAGGTAGCGCATCCTGTCACCATAATATACCAATCAGAATGTGCTGCCACACTTAATAAAACGCTTAAAACACAGGTAGCGCATCCTGTCAGCATAATATACTTATCAGAATGTGCTGCTACACACAAAAAAAGGCTTGTAACACAGGTAGCGCATCCTGTCAGCACAATATACTCATCAGAATGTGCTGCCACACTTAAAAAAAGGCTTGTAACACAGGTAGCGCATCCTGTCAGCACAATATACTCATCAGAATGTGCTGCCACACTTAAAAAAAGGCTTGTAACACAGGTAGCGCATCCTGTCAGCACAATATACTCATCAGAATGTGCTGCCACACTTAATAAAAGGCTTGTAACACAGGTAGCGCATCCTGTCAGCACAATATACTCATCAGAATGTGCTGCCACACTTAATAAAAAGCTTGTAACACAGGTAGCGCATCCTGTCAGCACAATATACTCATCAGAATGTGCTGCCACACTTAATAAAAGGCTTGTAACACAGGTATCGCATCCTGTCAGCATAATATACTCATCAGAATGTGCTGCCACACTTAATAAAAGGCTCGTTGCACAGGTAGCGCATCCTGTCAGCATAATATAATCATCAAAATGTGCTGCCACACTTAATAAAAGGCTTGTAGCACAGGTAACGCATCCTGTCAGCATAATATAGTAATCAGATTGTGCTGCCACACTTAATAAAACGCTTAAAACACAGGTAGCACATCCTGTCAGCATAATATACTCATCAGAATGTGCTGCCACACTTTAAAAAGGCTTGTAACACAGGTAACGCATCCTGTCAGCATAATATATTCATCAAAATGTGCTGCCACACTTAATAAAAGGCTTGTTGCACAGGTAGCACATCCTGTCAGCATAAATACTCATCAGAATGTGCTGCCACACTTTAAAAAGGCTTGTAACACAGGTAACGCATCCTGTCAGCATAATATATTCATCAAAATGTGCTGCCACACTTAATAAAAGGCTTGTTGCACAGGTAGCACATCCTGTCAGCATAAATACTCATCAGAATGTGCTGCCACACTAAAAAAAAAGGCTTGTAACACAGGTAGCGCATCCTGTCAGCATAATATACTCATCAGAATGTGCTGCCACACTTAAAAAAGGCTTAAAACACAGGTAGCGCATCCTGTCAGCATAATATGCTCATCAGAATGTGTTGCCACACCTAATAAAACGCTTAAAACACAGGTAGCGCATCCTGTCAGCATAATATACTCATCAGAATGTGCTGCCACACTTAATAAAACGCTTAAAACACAGGTAGCACATCCTGTCAGCATAATATACTCATCAGAATGTGCTGTTATACTTAAAAAAGGCTTAAAACACAGGTAGCACATCCTGTCAGCATAATATACTCATAAGAATGTTCTGACACACTTAATAAAAGGCTTGTAACACAGGTAGCACATCCTGTCAGCATAATATACTCATCAGAATGTGCTGCCACACTTAAAAAAAGGCTTAAAACAAAGGTGGCACATCCTGTCAGCATAATATACTCATCAGAATGTGCCGCCACACTTAATAAAAGGCTTGTAACACAGGTAGCACATCCTGTCAGCATAATACACTCATCAGAATGTGCTGCCACACTTAATAAAAGGCTTGTAACACAGGTAGCGCATCCTGTCAGCACAATATATTTATCAGAATGTGCTGCCACACTTAATAAAAGGCTTGTAACACAGGTAGCACATCCTGTCAGCATAATACACTCATCAGAATGTGCTGCCACACTTAATAAAAGGCTTGTAACACAGGTAGCACATCCTGTCAGCATAATATACTCATCAAAATGTGCTGCCACACTTTAAAAAGGCTTGTAACACAGGTAGCGCATCCTGTCAGCATAATATACTCATCAAAATGTGCTGCCACACTTTAAAAAGGCTTGTAACACAGGTAGCGCATCCTGTCAGCATAATATACTCATCAGAATGTGCTGCCACACTTAATAAAAGGCTTGTAGCGCAGGTAGCGCATCCTGTCACCATAATATACCAATCAGAATGTGCTGCCACACTTAATAAAACGCTTAAAACACAGGTAGCGCATCCTGTCAGCATAATATACTTATCAGAATGTGCTGCTACACACAAAAAAAGGCTTGTAACACAGGTAGCGCATCCTGTCAGCACAATATACTCATCAGAATGTGCTGCCACACTTAAAAAAAGGCTTGTAACACAGGTAGCGCATCCTGTCAGCACAATATACTCATCAGAATGTGCTGCCACACTTAAAAAAAGGCTTGTAACACAGGTAGCGCATCCTGTCAGCACAATATACTCATCAGAATGTGCTGCCACACTTAATAAAAGGCTTGTAACACAGGTAGCGCATCCTGTCAGCACAATATACTCATCAGAATGTGCTGCCACACTTAATAAAAAGCTTGTAACACAGGTAGCGCATCCTGTCAGCACAATATACTCATCAGAATGTGCTGCCACACTTAATAAAAGGCTTGTAACACAGGTATCGCATCCTGTCAGCATAATATACTCATCAGAATGTGCTGCCACACTTAATAAAAGGCTCGTTGCACAGGTAGCGCATCCTGTCAGCATAATATAATCATCAAAATGTGCTGCCACACTTAATAAAAGGCTTGTAGCACAGGTAACGCATCCTGTCAGCATAATATAGTAATCAGATTGTGCTGCCACACTTAATAAAACGCTTAAAACACAGGTAGCACATCCTGTCAGCATAATATACTCATCAGAATGTGCTGCCACACTTTAAAAAGGCTTGTAACACAGGTAACGCATCCTGTCAGCATAATATATTCATCAAAATGTGCTGCCACACTTAATAAAAGGCTTGTTGCACAGGTAGCACATCCTGTCAGCATAAATACTCATCAGAATGTGCTGCCACACTTTAAAAAGGCTTGTAACACAGGTAACGCATCCTGTCAGCATAATATATTCATCAAAATGTGCTGCCACACTTAATAAAAGGCTTGTTGCACAGGTAGCACATCCTGTCAGCATAAATACTCATCAGAATGTGCTGCCACACTTAATAAAAGGCTTGTTGCACAGGTAGCACATCCTGTCAGCATAAATACTCATCAAAATGTGCTGCCACACTTAATAAAAGGCTTGTTGCACAGGTAGCGCATCCTGTCAGCATAATATAATCATCAAAATGTGCTGCCACACTTAATAAAAGGCTCGTAGCACAGGTAACGCATCCTGTCAGCATAATATACTCATCAGAATGTGCTGCCACACTTAATAAAAGGCTCGTTGCACAGGTAGCGCATCCTGTCAGCATAATATAATCATCAAAATGTGCTGCCACACTTTAAAAAGGCTTGTAACATAGGTAGCGCATCCTGTCAGCATAATATACTCATCAGAATGTGCTGACACACTTAATAAAAGGCTTGTAACACAGGTAGCGCATCCTGTCAGCATAATATACTCATCAGAATGTGCTGCCACACTTAATAAAACGCTTAAAACACAGGTAGGGCATCCTGTCAGCATAATATACTCATCAGAATGTGCTGCCACACTTAAAAAAAGGCTTGTAACAAAGGTAGCGCATCCTGTCAGCATAATATACTTATCAGAATGTGCTGCCACACTTAAAAAAAGGCTTGTAACACAGGTAGCACATCCTGTCAGCATAATATACTCATCAGAATGTGCTGCCACACTTAATAAAAGGCTTGTAACACAGGTAGCACATCCTGTCAGCATAATATACTCATCAGAATGTGCTGCCACACTTAAAAAAGGCTTAAAACACAGGTAGCGCATCCTGTCAGCATAATATACTCATCAGAATGTGCTGCCACACTTAATAAAACGCTTAAAACACAGGTAGCACATCCTGTCAGCATAATATACTCATCAGAATGTGCTGACACACTTAATAAAAGGCTTGTAACACAGGTAGCACATCCTGTCAGCATAATATACTCATCAGAATGTGCTGCCACACTTAAAAAAAGGCTTAAAACACAGGTAGCGCATCCTGTCAGCATAATATACTTATCAGAATGTGCTGCCACACACAAAAAAGGCTTGTAACACAGGTAGCGCATCCTGTCAGCATAATATACTCATCAGAATGTGCTGGCACACTTAAAAAAGGCTTAAAACACAGGTAGCGCATCCTGTCAGCATAATATGCTCATCAGAATGTGTTGCCACACCTAATAAAACGCTTAAAACACAGGTAGCGCATCCTGTCAGCATAATATACTCATCAGAATGTGCTGCCACACTTAATAAAACGCTTAAAACACAGGTAGCACATCCTGTCAGCATAATATACTCATCAGAATGTGCTGGCACACTTAAAAAAGGCTTAAAACACAGGTAGCGCATCCTGTCAGCATAATATACTCATCAGAATGTGCTGCCACACTTAATAAAACGCTTAAAACACAGGTAGCGCATCCTGTCAGCATAATATGCTCATCAGAATGTGTTGCCACACCTAATAAAACGCTTAAAACACAGGTAGCGCATCCTGTCAGCATAATATACTCATCAGAATGTGTTGCCACACCTAATAAAACGCTTAAAACACAGGTAGCACATCCTGTCAGCATAATATACTCATCAGAATGTGCTGCCACACTTAAAAAAAGGCTTAAAACACAGGTAGCACATCCTGTCAGCATAATATACTCATAAGAATGTTCTGACACACTTAATAAAAGGCTTGTAACACAGGTAGCACATCCTGTCAGCATAATATACTCATCAGAATGTGCTGCCACACTTAAAAAAAGGCTTAAAACACAGGTAGCGCATCCTGTCAGCACAATATACTTATCAGAATGTGCTGCCACACTTAATAAAACGCTTAAAACACAGGTAGCACATCCTGTCAGCATAATATACTCATCAGAATGTGCTGCCACACTTAAAAAAAGGCTTAAAACACAGGTAGCACATCCTGTCAGCATAATATACTCATAAGAATGTTCTGACACACTTAATAAAAGGCTTGTAACACAGGTAGCACATCCTGTCAGCATAATATACTCATCAGAATGTGCTGCCACACTTTAAAAAGGCTTGTAACACAGGTAACGCATCCTTTCAGCACAATATACTTATCAGAATGTGCTGCCACACTTAAAAAAAGGCTTGTAACACAGGTAGCGCATCCTGTCAGCACAATATACTTATCAGAATGTGCTGCCACACTTAAAAAAAGGCTTGTAACACAGGTAACGCATCCTGTCAGCATAATATACTCATCAGAATGTGCTGCCACACTTAATAAAAGGCTTGTAACACAGGTAGCGCATCCTGTCAGCACAATATATTTATCAGAAATGCTGCCACACTTAAAAAAAGGCTTGTAACACAGGTAACGCATCCTGTCAGCATAATATTCTCATCAGAATGTGCTGCCACACTTAAAAAAAAGCTTAAAACACAGGTAGCGCATCTTGTCAGCATAATATACTTATCAGAATGTGCTGCCACACTAAAAAAAAAGGCTTGTAACACAGGTAGCGCATCCTGTCAGCATAATATACTCATCAGAATGTGCTGCCACACTTAAAAAAGGCTTAAAACACAGGTAGCGCATCCTGTCAACATAATATACTCATCAGAATGTGCTGCCACACTTAAAAAAGGCTTAAAACACAGGTAGCGCATCCTGTCAGCATAATATACTCATCAGAATGTGCTGACACACTTAATAAAAGGCTTGTAACACAGGTAGCGCATCCTGTCAGCATAATATACTTATCAGAATGTGCTGCCACACAAAAAAAAAGGCTTGTAACACAGGTAGCGCATCCTGTCAGCATAATATACTCATCAGAATGTGCTGGCACACTTAAAAAAGGCTTAAAACACAGGTAGCGCATCCTGTCAGCATAATATGCTCATCAGAATGTGTTGCCACACCTAATAAAACGCTTAAAACACAGGTAGCGCATCCTGTCAGCATAATATACTCATCAGAATGTGCTGCCACACTTAATAAAACGCTTAAAACACAGGTAGCACATCCTGTCAGCATAATATACTCATCAGAATGTGCTGCCACACTTAAAAAAAGGCTTAAAACACAGGTAGCACATCCTGTCAGCATAATATACTCATAAGAATGTTCTGACACACTTAATAAAAGGCTTGTAACACAGGTAGCACATCCTGTCAGCATAATATACTCATCAGAATGTGCTGCCACACTTAATAAAACGCTTAAAACACAGGTAGCACATCCTGTCAGTATAATATAGTCATCAGAATGTGCTGCCACACTTAAAAAAAGGCTTAAAACACAGGTAGCACATCCTGTCAGCATAATATACTCATCAGAATGTGCTGACACACTTAATAAAAGGCTCGTTGCACAGGTAGCACATCCTGTCAGCATAATATACTCATCAGAATGTGCTGCCACACTTAAAAAAGGCTTAAAACACAGGTAGCGCATCCTGTCAGCATAATATGCTCATCAGAATGTTTTGCCACACCTAATAAAACGCTTAAAACACAGGTAGCGCATCCTGTCAGCATAATATACTCATCAGAATGTGCTGCCACACTTAATAAAACGCTTAAAACACAGGTAGCACATCCTGTCAGCATAATATACTCATCAGAATGTGCTGCCATACTTAAAAAAAGGCTTAAAACACAGGTAGCACATCCTGTCAGCATAATATACTCATAAGAATGTTCTGACACACTTAATAAAAGGCTTGTAACACAGGTAGCACATCCTGTCAGCATAATATACTCATCAGAATGTGCTGCCACACTTAAAAAAAGGCTTAAAACACAGGTGGCACCTCCTGTCAGCATAATATACTCATCAGAATGTGCCGCCACACTTAATAAAAGGCTTGTAACACAGGTAGCACATCCTGTCAGAATAATACACTCATCAGAATGTGCTGCCACACTTAATAAAAGGCTTGTAACACAGGTAGCACATCCTGTCAGCATAATATACCAATCAGAATGTGCTGCCACACTTAAAAAAAGGCTTGTAACACAGGTAGCGCATCCTGTCAGCACAATATACTTATCAGAATGTGCTGCCACACTTAAAAAAGGCTTGTAACACAGGTAACGCATCCTGTCAGCATAATATACTCATCAGAATGTGCTGCCACACTTAATAAAAGGCTTGTAACACAGGTAGCGCATCCTGTCAGCACAATATATTTATCAGAAATGCTGCCACACTTAAAAAAAGGCTTGTAACACAGGTAACGCATCCTGTCAGCATAATATTCTCATCAGAATGTGCTGCCACACTTAAAAAAAAGCTTAAAACACAGGTAGCGCATCCTGTCAGCATAATATACTTATCAGAATGTGCTGCCACACTAAAAAAAAAGGCTTGTAACACAGGTAGCGCATCCTGTCAGCATAATATGCTCATCAGAATGTGTTGCCACACCTAATAAAACGCTTAAAACACAGGTAGCGCATCCTGTCAGCATAATATGCTCATCAGAATGTGTTGCCACACCTAATAAAACACTTAAAACACAGGTAGCGCATCCTGTCAGCATAATATACTCATCAGAATGTGCTGCCACACTTAAAAAAAGGCTTAAAACACAGGTAGCGCATCCTGTCAGCACAATATACTTATCAGAATGTGCTGCCACACTTAATAAAACGCTTAAAACACAGGTAGCACATCCTGTCAGCATAATATACTCATCAGAATGTGCTGCCACACTTAAAAAAAGGCTTAAAACACAGGTAGCACATCCTGTCAGCATAATATACTCATAAGAATGTTCTGACACACTTAATAAAAGGCTTGTAACACAGGTAGCACATCCTGTCAGCATAATATACTCATCAGAATGTGCTGCCACACTTAATAAAAGGCTTGTAACACAGGTAGCGCATCCTGTCAGCACAATATACTTATCAGAATGTGCTGCCACACTTAATAAAAGGCTTGTAACACAGGTAGCGCATCCTGTCAGCATAATAAACTCATCAAAATGTGCTGCCACACTTTAAAAAGGCTTGTAACACAGGTAGCGCATCCTGTCAGCATAATATACTCATCAGAATGTGCTGCCACATTTTAAAAAGCCTTGTAACACAGGTAGCACATCCTGTCAGCATAATATACTCATCAGAATGTGCTGCCACACTTAATAAAAGGCTTGTAACACAGGTAACGCATCCTGTCAGCATAATATACTCATCAAAATGTGCTGCCACACTTTAAAAAGGCTTGTAACACAGGTAGCGCATCCTGTCAGCATAATATACTCATCAAAATGTGCTGCCACACTTAATAAAAGGCTTGTAGCGCAGGTAGCGCATCCTGTCAGCATAATATACCAATCAGAATGTGCTGCCACACTTAATAAAACGCTTAAAACACAAGTAGCGCATCCTGTCAGCATAATATACTTATCAGAATGTGCTGCCACACAAAAAAAAAGGCTTGTAACACAGGTAGCGCATCCTGTCAGCATAATATACTCATCAGAATGTGTTGCCACACCTAATAAAACGCTTAAAACACAGGTAGCACATCCTGTCAGTATAATATAGTCATCAGAATGTGCTGCCACATTTAAAAAAGGCTTAAAACACAGGTAGCGCATCCTGTCAGCATAATATGCTCATCAGAATGTGTTGCCACACCTAATAAAACGCTTAAAACACAGGTAGCACATCCTGTCAGTATAATATAGTCATCAGAATGTGCTGCCACATTTAAAAAAGGCTTAAAACACAGGTAGCGCATCCTGTCAGCATAATATGCTCATCAGAATGTGTTGCCACACCTAATAAAACGCTTAAAACACAGGTAGCGCATCCTGTCAGCATAATATGCTCATCAGAATGTGTTGCCACACCTAATAAAACGCTTAAAACACAGGTAGCGCATCCTGTCAGCATAATATACTCATCAGAATGTGCTGCCACACTTAATAAAACGCTTAAAACACAGGTAGCACATCCTGTCAGTATAATATAGTCATCAGAATGTGCTGCCACACTTAAAAAAAGGCTTAAAACACAGGTAGCACATCCTGTCAGCATAATATACTCATCAGAATGTGCTGACACACTTAATAAAAGGCTCGTTGCACAGGTAGCACATCCTGTCAGCATAATATACTCATCAGAATGTGCTGCCACACTTAATAAAATGCTTAAAACACAGGTGGCACATCCTGTCAGCATAATATACTCATCAGAATGTGCTGCCACACTTAAAAAAAGGCTTAAAACACAGGTAGCGCATCCTGTCAGCATAATATACTTATCAGAATGTGCTGCCACACTAAAAAAAAAGGCTTGTAACACAGGTAGCGCATCCTGTCAGCATAATATACTCATCAGAATGTGCTGCCACACTTAAAAAAGGCTTAAAACACAGGTAGCGCATCCTGTCAGCATAATATGCTCATCAGAATGTGTTGCCACACCTAATAAAACGCTTAAAACACAGGTAGCGCATCCTGTCAGCATAATATACTCATCAGAATGTGCTGCCACACTTAATAAAACGCTTAAAACACAGGTAGCACATCCTGTCAGCATAATATACTCATCAGAATGTGCTGCTATACTTAAAAAAAGGCTTAAAACACAGGTAGCACATCCTGTCAGCATAATATACTCATAAGAATGTTCTGACACACTTAATAAAAGGCTTGTAACACAGGTAGCACATCCTGTCAGCATAATATACTCATCAGAATGTGCTGCCACACTTAAAAAAAGGCTTAAAACAAAGGTGGCACATCCTGTCAGCATAATATACTCATCAGAATGTGCCGCCACACTTAATAAAAGGCTTGTAACACAGGTAGCACATCCTGTCAGCATAATACACTCATCAGAATGTGCTGCCACACTTAATAAAAGGCTTGTAACACAGGTAGCGCATCCTGTCAGCACAATATATTTATCAGAATGTGCTGCCACACTTAATAAAAGGCTTGTAACACAGGTAGCACATCCTGTCAGCATAATACACTCATCAGAATGTGCTGCCACACTTAATAAAAGGCTTGTAACACAGGTAGCACATCCTGTCAGCATAATATACTCATCAAAATGTGCTGCCACACTTTAAAAAGGCTTGTAACACAGGTAGCGCATCCTGTCAGCATAATATACTCATCAAAATGTGCTGCCACACTTTAAAAAGGCTTGTAACACAGGTAGCGCATCCTGTCAGCATAATATACTCATCAGAATGTGCTGCCACACTTAATAAAAGGCTTGTAGCGCAGGTAGCGCATCCTGTCACCATAATATACCAATCAGAATGTGCTGCCACACTTAATAAAACGCTTAAAACACAGGTAGCGCATCCTGTCAGCATAATATACTTATCAGAATGTGCTGCCACACACAAAAAAAGGCTTGTAACACAGGTAGCGCATCCTGTCAGCACAATATACTCATCAGAATGTGCTGCCACACTTAAAAAAAGGCTTGTAACACAGGTAGCGCATCCTGTCAGCACAATATACTCATCAGAATGTGCTGCCACACTTAAAAAAAGGCTTGTAACACAGGTAGCGCATCCTGTCAGCACAATATACTCATCAGAATGTGCTGCCACACTTAATAAAAGGCTTGTAACACAGGTAGCGCATCCTGTCAGCACAATATACTCATCAGAATGTGCTGCCACACTTAATAAAAAGCTTGTAACACAGGTAGCGCATCCTGTCAGCACAATATACTCATCAGAATGTGCTGCCACACTTAATAAAAGGCTTGTAACACAGGTATCGCATCCTGTCAGCATAATATACTCATCAGAATGTGCTGCCACACTTAATAAAAGGCTTGTAACACAGGTAGCGCATCCTGTCAGCATAATAAACTCATCAAAATGTGCTGCCACACTTTAAAAAGGCTTGTAACACAGGTACAATTCCTGTCAGCATAATATACTCATCAGAATGTGCTGCCACATTTTAAAAAGCCTTGTAACACAGGTAGCACATCCTGTCAGCATAATATACTCATCAGAATGTGCTGCCACACTTAATAAAAGGCTTGTAACATAGGTAACGCATCCTGTCAGCATAATATACTCATCAAAATGTGCTGCCACACTTTAAAAAGGCTTGTAACACAGGTAGCGCATCCTGTCAGCATAATATACTCATCAGAATGTGCTGCCACATTTTAAAAAGCCTTGTAACACAGGTAGCACATCCTGTCAGCATAATATACTCATCAGAATGTGCTGCCACACTTAATAAAAGGCTTGTAACATAGGTAACGCATCCTGTCAGCATAATATACTCATCAAAATGTGCTGCCACACTTTAAAAAGGCTTGTAACACAGGTAGCGCATCCTGTCAGCATAATATACTCATCAAAATGTGCTGCCACACTTAATAAAAGGCTTGTAGCGCAGGTAGCGCATCCTGTCACCATAATATACCAATCAGAATGTGCTGCCACACTTAATAAAACGCTTAAAACACAAGTAGCGCATCCTGTCAGCATAATATACTTATCAGAATGTGCTGCCACACAAAAAAAAAGGCTTGTAGCACAGGTAGCGCATCCTGTCAGCATAATATACCAATCAGAATGTGCTGCCACACTTAATAAAACGCTTAAAACACAGGTAACGCATTCTGTCAGCACAATATACTTATCAGAATGTGCTGCCACACTTAAAAAAAGGCTTGTAACACAGGTAGCGCATCCTGTCAGCACAATATACTTATCAGAATGTGCTGCAACACTTAAAAAAAGGCTTGTAACACAGGTAGCGCATCCTGTCAGCACAATATATTTATCAGAATGTGCTGCCACACTTAAAAAAAGGCTTGTAACACAGGTAGCGCATCCTGTCAGCACAATATACTTATCAGAATGTGCTGCCACACTTAAAAAAAGGCTTGTAACACAGGTAGCGCATCCTGTCAGCATAATATACTCATCAGAATGTGCTGCCACATTTTAAGAAGGCTTGTAACACAGGTATCGCATCCTGTCAGCATATTATACTCATCAGAATGTGCTGCCACACTTAATAAAAGGCTCGTAGCACAGGTACCGCATCCTTTCAGCACAATATACTTATCAGAATGTGCTGCCACACTTAAAAAAAGGCTTGTAACACAGGTAGCGCATCCTGTCAGCACAATATACTTATCAGAATGTGCTGCCACACTTAAAAAAAGGCTTGTAACACAGGTAGCGCATCCTGTCAGCACAATATATTTATCAGAAATGCTGCCACACTTAAAAAAAGGCTTGTAACACAGGTAACGCATCCTGTCAGCATAATATTCTCATCAGAATGTGCTGCCACACTTAAAAAAAAGCTTAAAACACAGGTAGCGCATCTTGTCAGCATAATATACTTATCAGAATGTGCTGCCACACTAAAAAAAAAGGCTTGTAACACAGGTAGCGCATCCTGTCAGCATAATATACTCATCAGAATGTGCTGCCACACTTAAAAAAGGCTTAAAACACAGGTAGCGCATCCTGTCAGCATAATATACTCATCAGAATGTGCTGCCACACTTAAAAAAGGCTTAAAACACAGGTAGCGCATCCTGTCAGCATAATATACTCATCAGAATGTGCTGACACACTTAATAAAAGGCTTGTAACACAGGTAGCACATCCTGTCAGCATAATATACTCATCAGAATGTGCTGCCACACTTAAAAAAAGGCTTAAAACACAGGTAGCGCATCCTGTCAGCATAATATACTTATCAGAATGTGCTGCCACACAAAAAAAAAGGCTTGTAACACAGGTAGCGCATCCTGTCAGCATAATATACTCATCAGAATGTGCTGGCACACTTAAAAAAGGCTTAAAACACAGGTAGCGCATCCTGTCAGCATAATATGCTCATCAGAATGTGTTGCCACACCTAATAAAACGCTTAAAACACAGGTAGCGCATCCTGTCAGCATAATATACTCATCAGAATGTGCTGCCACACTTAATAAAACGCTTAAAACACAGGTAGCACATCCTGTCAGCATAATATACTCATCAGAATGTGCTGCCACACTTAAAAAAAGGCTTAAAACACAGGTAGCACATCCTGTCAGCATAATATACTCATAAGAATGTTCTGACACACTTAATAAAAGGCTTGTAACACAGGTAGCACATCCTGTCAGCATAATATACTCATCAGAATGTGCTGCCACACTTAATAAAACGCTTAAAACACAGGTAGCACATCCTGTCAGTATAATATAGTCATCAGAATGTGCTGCCACACTTAAAAAAAGGCTTAAAACACAGGTAGCACATCCTGTCAGCATAATATACTCATCAGAATGTGCTGACACACTTAATAAAAGGCTCGTTGCACAGGTAGCACATCCTGTCAGCATAATATACTCATCAGAATGTGCTGCCACACTTAAAAAAGGCTTAAAACACAGGTAGCGCATCCTGTCAGCATAATATGCTCATCAGAATGTTTTGCCACACCTAATAAAACGCTTAAAACACAGGTAGCGCATCCTGTCAGCATAATATACTCATCAGAATGTGCTGCCACACTTAATAAAACGCTTAAAACACAGGTAGCACATCCTGTCAGCATAATATACTCATCAGAATGTGCTGCCATACTTAAAAAAAGGCTTAAAACACAGGTAGCACATCCTGTCAGCATAATATACTCATAAGAATGTTCTGAACCACTTAATAAAAGGCTTGTAACACAGGTAGCACATCCTGTCAGCATAATATACTCATCAGAATGTGCTGCCACACTTAAAAAAAGGCTTAAAACACAGGTGGCACCTCCTGTCAGCATAATATACTCATCAGAATGTGCCGCCACACTTAATAAAAGGCTTGTAACACAGGTAGCACATCCTGTCAGAATAATACACTCATCAGAATGTGCTGCCACACTTAATAAAAGGCTTGTAACACAGGTAGCACATCCTGTCAGCATAATATACCAATCAGAATGTGCTGCCACACTTAAAAAAAGGCTTGTAACACAGGTAGCGCATCCTGTCAGCACAATATACTTATCAGAATGTGCTGCCACACTTAAAAAAGGCTTGTAACACAGGTAACGCATCCTGTCAGCATAATATACTCATCAGAATGTGCTGCCACACTTAATAAAAGGCTTGTAACACAGGTAGCGCATCCTGTCAGCACAATATATTTATCAGAAATGCTGCCACACTTAAAAAAAGGCTTGTAACACAGGTAACGCATCCTGTCAGCATAATATTCTCATCAGAATGTGCTGCCACACTTAAAAAAAAGCTTAAAACACAGGTAGCGCATCCTGTCAGCATAATATACTTATCAGAATGTGCTGCCACACTAAAAAAAAGGCTTGTAACACAGGTAGCGCATCCTGTCAGCATAATATACTCATCAGAATGTGCTGCCACACTTAAAAAAGGCTTAAAACACAGGTAGCACATCCTGTCAGCAAAATATACTCATCAGAATGTGCTGACACACTTAATAAAAGGCTTGTAACACAGGTAGCACATCCTGTCAGCATAATATACTCATCAGAATGTGCTGCCGCACTTAAAAAAAGGCTTAAAACACAGGTAGCGCATCCTGTCAGCATAATATACTTATCAGAATGTGCTGCCACACAAAAAAAAGGCTTGTAACACAGGTAGCGCATCCTGTCAGCATAATATACTCATCAGAATGTGCTGGCACACTTAAAAAAGGCTTAAAACACAGGTAGCGCATCCTGTCAGCATAATATACTTATCAGAATGTGCTGCCACACAAAAAAAAGGCTTGTAACACAGGTAGCGCATCCTGTCAGCATAATATGCTCATCAGAATGTGTTGCCACACCTAATAAAACGCTTAAAACACAGGTAGCGCATCCTGTCAGCATAATATGCTCATCAGAATGTGTTGCCACACCTAATAAAACACTTAAAACACAGGTAGCGCATCCTGTCAGCATAATATACTCATCAGAATGTGCTGCCACACTTAAAAAAAGGCTTAAAACACAGGTAGCGCATCCTGTCAGCACAATATACTTATCAGAATGTGCTGCCACACTTAATAAAACGCTTAAAACACAGGTAGCACATCCTGTCAGCATAATATACTCATCAGAATGTGCTGCCACACTTAAAAAAAGGCTTAAAACACAGGTAGCACATCCTGTCAGCATAATATACTCATAAGAATGTTCTGACACACTTAATAAAAGGCTTGTAACACAGGTAGCACATCCTGTCAGCATAATATACTCATCAGAATGTGCTGCCACACTTAATAAAAGGCTTGTAACACAGGTAGCGCATCCTGTCAGCACAATATACTTATCAGAATGTGCTGCCACACTTAATAAAAGGCTTGTAACACAGGTAGCGCATCCTGTCAGCATAATAAACTCATCAAAATGTGCTGCCACACTTTAAAAAGGCTTGTAACACAGGTAGCGCATCCTGTCAGCATAATATACTCATCAGAATGTGCTGCCACATTTTAAAAAGCCTTGTAACACAGGTAGCACATCCTGTCAGCATAATATACTCATCAGAATGTGCTGCCACACTTAATAAAAGGCTTGTAACACAGGTAACGCATCCTGTCAGCATAATATACTCATCAAAATGTGCTGCCACACTTTAAAATGGCTTGTAACACAGGTAGCGCATCCTGTCAGCATAATATACTCATCAGAATGTGCTGCCACATTTTAAAAAGCCTTGTAACACAGGTAGCGCATCCTGTCAGCATAATATACTCATCAAAATGTGCTGCCACACTTAATAAAAGGCTTGTAGCGCAGGTAGCGCATCCTGTCAGCATAATATACCAATCAGAATGTGCTGCCACACTTAATAAAACGCTTAAAACACAAGTAGCGCATCCTGTCAGCATAATATACTTATCAGAATGTGCTGCCACACAAAAAAAAAGGCTTGTAACACAGGTAGCGCATCCTGTCAGCATAATATACTCATCAGAATGTGCTGCCACATTTAAAAAAGGCTTAAAACACAGGTAGCGCATCCTGTCAGCATAATATGCTCATCAGAATGTGTTGCCACACCTAATAAAACGCTTAAAACACAGGTAGCACATCCTGTCAGTATAATATAGTCATCAGAATGTGCTGCCACATTTAAAAAAGGCTTAAAACACAGGTAGCGCATCCTGTCAGCATAATATGCTCATCAGAATGTGTTGCCACACCTAATAAAACGCTTAAAACACAGGTAGCGCATCCTGTCAGCATAATATGCTCATCAGAATGTGTTGCCACACCTAATAAAACGCTTAAAACACAGGTAGCGCATCCTGTCAGCATAATATACTCATCAGAATGTGCTGCCACACTTAATAAAACGCTTAAAACACAGGTAGCACATCCTGTCAGTATAATATAGTCATCAGAATGTGCTGCCACACTTAAAAAAAGGCTTAAAACACAGGTAGCACATCCTGTCAGCATAATATACTCATCAGAATGTGCTGACACACTTAATAAAAGGCTCGTTGCACAGGTAGCACATCCTGTCAGCATAATATACTCATCAGAATGTGCTGCCACACTTAATAAAATGCTTAAAACACAGGTGGCACATCCTGTCAGCATAATATACTCATCAGAATGTGCTGCCACACTTAAAAAAGGCTTAAAACACAGGTAGCGCATCCTGTCAGCATAATATACTTATCAGAATGTGCTGCCACACTAAAAAAAAAGGCTTGTAACACAGGTAGCGCATCCTGTCAGCATAATATACTCATCAGAATGTGCTGCCACACTTAAAAAAGGCTTAAAACACAGGTAGCGCATCCTGTCAGCATAATATGCTCATCAGAATGTGTTGCCACACCTAATAAAACGCTTAAAACACAGGTAGCGCATCCTGTCAGCATAATATACTCATCAGAATGTGCTGCCACACTTAATAAAACGCTTAAAACACAGGTAGCACATCCTGTCAGCATAATATACTCATCAGAATGTGCTGCTATACTTAAAAAAAGGCTTAAAACAAAGGTGGCACATCCTGTCAGCATAATATACTCATCAGAATGTGCCGCCACACTTAATAAAAGGCTTGTAACACAGGTAGCACATCCTGTCAGCATAATATACTCATAAGAATGTTCTGACACACTTAATAAAAGGCTTGTAACACAGGTAGCACATCCTGTCAGCATAATATACTCATCAGAATGTGCTGCCACACTTAAAAAAAGGCTTAAAACAAAGGTGGCACATCCTGTCAGCATAATATACTCATCAGAATGTGCCGCCACACTTAATAAAAGGCTTGTAACACAGGTAGCACATCCTGTCAGCATAATACACTCATCAGAATGTGCTGCCACACTTAATAAAAGGCTTGTAACACAGGTAGCGCATCCTGTCAGCACAATATATTTATCAGAATGTGCTGCCACACTTAATAAAAGGCTTGTAACACAGGTAGCACATCCTGTCAGCATAATACACTCATCAGAATGTGCTGCCACACTTAATAAAAGGCTTGTAACACAGGTAGCACATCCTGTCAGCATAATATACTCATCAAAATGTGCTGCCACACTTTAAAAAGGCTTGTAACACAGGTAGCGCATCCTGTCAGCATAATATACTCATCAAAATGTGCTGCCACACTTTAAAAAGGCTTGTAACACAGGTAGCGCATCCTGTCAGCATAATATACTCATCAGAATGTGCTGCCACACTTAATAAAAGGCTTGTAGCGCAGGTAGCGCATCCTGTCACCATAATATACCAATCAGAATGTGCTGCCACACTTAATAAAACGCTTAAAACACAGGTAGCGCATCCTGTCAGCATAATATACTTATCAGAATGTGCTGCTACACACAAAAAAAGGCTTGTAACACAGGTAGCGCATCCTGTCAGCACAATATACTCATCAGAATGTGCTGCCACACTTAAAAAAAGGCTTGTAACACAGGTAGCGCATCCTGTCAGCACAATATACTCATCAGAATGTGCTGCCACACTTAAAAAAAGGCTTGTAACACAGGTAGCGCATCCTGTCAGCACAATATACTCATCAGAATGTGCTGCCACACTTAATAAAAGGCTTGTAACACAGGTAGCGCATCCTGTCAGCACAATATACTCATCAGAATGTGCTGCCACACTTAATAAAAAGCTTGTAACACAGGTAGCGCATCCTGTCAGCACAATATACTCATCAGAATGTGCTGCCACACTTAATAAAAGGCTTGTAACACAGGTATCGCATCCTGTCAGCATAATATACTCATCAGAATGTGCTGCCACACTTAATAAAAGGCTCGTTGCACAGGTAGCGCATCCTGTCAGCATAATATAATCATCAAAATGTGCTGCCACACTTAATAAAAGGCTTGTAGCACAGGTAACGCATCCTGTCAGCATAATATAGTAATCAGATTGTGCTGCCACACTTAATAAAACGCTTAAAACACAGGTAGCACATCCTGTCAGCATAATATACTCATCAGAATGTGCTGCCACACTTTAAAAAGGCTTGTAACACAGGTAACGCATCCTGTCAGCATAATATATTCATCAAAATGTGCTGCCACACTTAATAAAAGGCTTGTTGCACAGGTAGCACATCCTGTCAGCATAAATACTCATCAGAATGTGCTGCCACACTTTAAAAAGGCTTGTAACACAGGTAACGCATCCTGTCAGCATAATATATTCATCAAAATGTGCTGCCACACTTAATAAAAGGCTTGTTGCACAGGTAGCACATCCTGTCAGCATAAATACTCATCAGAATGTGCTGCCACACTAAAAAAAAAGGCTTGTAACACAGGTAGCGCATCCTGTCAGCATAATATACTCATCAGAATGTGCTGCCACACTTAAAAAAGGCTTAAAACACAGGTAGCGCATCCTGTCAGCATAATATGCTCATCAGAATGTGTTGCCACACCTAATAAAACGCTTAAAACACAGGTAGCGCATCCTGTCAGCATAATATACTCATCAGAATGTGCTGCCACACTTAATAAAACGCTTAAAACACAGGTAGCACATCCTGTCAGCATAATATACTCATCAGAATGTGCTGTTATACTTAAAAAAGGCTTAAAACACAGGTAGCACATCCTGTCAGCATAATATACTCATAAGAATGTTCTGACACACTTAATAAAAGGCTTGTAACACAGGTAGCACATCCTGTCAGCATAATATACTCATCAGAATGTGCTGCCACACTTAAAAAAAGGCTTAAAACAAAGGTGGCACATCCTGTCAGCATAATATACTCATCAGAATGTGCCGCCACACTTAATAAAAGGCTTGTAACACAGGTAGCACATCCTGTCAGCATAATACACTCATCAGAATGTGCTGCCACACTTAATAAAAGGCTTGTAACACAGGTAGCGCATCCTGTCAGCACAATATATTTATCAGAATGTGCTGCCACACTTAATAAAAGGCTTGTAACACAGGTAGCACATCCTGTCAGCATAATACACTCATCAGAATGTGCTGCCACACTTAATAAAAGGCTTGTAACACAGGTAGCACATCCTGTCAGCATAATATACTCATCAAAATGTGCTGCCACACTTTAAAAAGGCTTGTAACACAGGTAGCGCATCCTGTCAGCATAATATACTCATCAAAATGTGCTGCCACACTTTAAAAAGGCTTGTAACACAGGTAGCGCATCCTGTCAGCATAATATACTCATCAGAATGTGCTGCCACACTTAATAAAAGGCTTGTAGCGCAGGTAGCGCATCCTGTCACCATAATATACCAATCAGAATGTGCTGCCACACTTAATAAAACGCTTAAAACACAGGTAGCGCATCCTGTCAGCATAATATACTTATCAGAATGTGCTGCTACACACAAAAAAAGGCTTGTAACACAGGTAGCGCATCCTGTCAGCACAATATACTCATCAGAATGTGCTGCCACACTTAAAAAAAGGCTTGTAACACAGGTAGCGCATCCTGTCAGCACAATATACTCATCAGAATGTGCTGCCACACTTAAAAAAAGGCTTGTAACACAGGTAGCGCATCCTGTCAGCACAATATACTCATCAGAATGTGCTGCCACACTTAATAAAAGGCTTGTAACACAGGTAGCGCATCCTGTCAGCACAATATACTCATCAGAATGTGCTGCCACACTTAATAAAAAGCTTGTAACACAGGTAGCGCATCCTGTCAGCACAATATACTCATCAGAATGTGCTGCCACACTTAATAAAAGGCTTGTAACACAGGTATCGCATCCTGTCAGCATAATATACTCATCAGAATGTGCTGCCACACTTAATAAAAGGCTCGTTGCACAGGTAGCGCATCCTGTCAGCATAATATAATCATCAAAATGTGCTGCCACACTTAATAAAAGGCTTGTAGCACAGGTAACGCATCCTGTCAGCATAATATAGTAATCAGATTGTGCTGCCACACTTAATAAAACGCTTAAAACACAGGTAGCACATCCTGTCAGCATAATATACTCATCAGAATGTGCTGCCACACTTTAAAAAGGCTTGTAACACAGGTAACGCATCCTGTCAGCATAATATATTCATCAAAATGTGCTGCCACACTTAATAAAAGGCTTGTTGCACAGGTAGCACATCCTGTCAGCATAAATACTCATCAGAATGTGCTGCCACACTTTAAAAAGGCTTGTAACACAGGTAACGCATCCTGTCAGCATAATATATTCATCAAAATGTGCTGCCACACTTAATAAAAGGCTTGTTGCACAGGTAGCACATCCTGTCAGCATAAATACTCATCAGAATGTGCTGCCACACTTAATAAAAGGCTTGTTGCACAGGTAGCACATCCTGTCAGCATAAATACTCATCAAAATGTGCTGCCACACTTAATAAAAGGCTTGTTGCACAGGTAGCGCATCCTGTCAGCATAATATAATCATCAAAATGTGCTGCCACACTTAATAAAAGGCTCGTAGCACAGGTAACGCATCCTGTCAGCATAATATACTCATCAGAATGTGCTGCCACACTTAATAAAAGGCTCGTTGCACAGGTAGCGCATCCTGTCAGCATAATATAATCATCAAAATGTGCTGCCACACTTTAAAAAGGCTTGTAACATAGGTAGCGCATCCTGTCAGCATAATATACTCATCAGAATGTGCTGACACACTTAATAAAAGGCTTGTAACACAGGTAGCGCATCCTGTCAGCATAATATACTCATCAGAATGTGCTGCCACACTTAATAAAACGCTTAAAACACAGGTAGGGCATCCTGTCAGCATAATATACTCATCAGAATGTGCTGCCACACTTAAAAAAAGGCTTGTAACAAAGGTAGCGCATCCTGTCAGCATAATATACTTATCAGAATGTGCTGCCACACTTAAAAAAAGGCTTGTAACACAGGTAGCACATCCTGTCAGCATAATATACTCATCAGAATGTGCTGCCACACTTAATAAAAGGCTTGTAACACAGGTAGCACATCCTGTCAGCATAATATACTCATCAGAATGTGCTGCCACACTTAAAAAAGGCTTAAAACACAGGTAGCGCATCCTGTCAGCATAATATACTCATCAGAATGTGCTGCCACACTTAATAAAACGCTTAAAACACAGGTAGCACATCCTGTCAGCATAATATACTCATCAGAATGTGCTGACACACTTAATAAAAGGCTTGTAACACAGGTAGCACATCCTGTCAGCATAATATACTCATCAGAATGTGCTGCCACACTTAAAAAAAGGCTTAAAACACAGGTAGCGCATCCTGTCAGCATAATATACTTATCAGAATGTGCTGCCACACACAAAAAAGGCTTGTAACACAGGTAGCGCATCCTGTCAGCATAATATACTCATCAGAATGTGCTGGCACACTTAAAAAAGGCTTAAAACACAGGTAGCGCATCCTGTCAGCATAATATGCTCATCAGAATGTGTTGCCACACCTAATAAAACGCTTAAAACACAGGTAGCGCATCCTGTCAGCATAATATACTCATCAGAATGTGCTGCCACACTTAATAAAACGCTTAAAACACAGGTAGCACATCCTGTCAGCATAATATACTCATCAGAATGTGCTGGCACACTTAAAAAAGGCTTAAAACACAGGTAGCGCATCCTGTCAGCATAATATACTCATCAGAATGTGCTGCCACACTTAATAAAACGCTTAAAACACAGGTAGCGCATCCTGTCAGCATAATATGCTCATCAGAATGTGTTGCCACACCTAATAAAACGCTTAAAACACAGGTAGCGCATCCTGTCAGCATAATATACTCATCAGAATGTGTTGCCACACCTAATAAAACGCTTAAAACACAGGTAGCACATCCTGTCAGCATAATATACTCATCAGAATGTGCTGCCACACTTAAAAAAAGGCTTAAAACACAGGTAGCACATCCTGTCAGCATAATATACTCATAAGAATGTTCTGACACACTTAATAAAAGGCTTGTAACACAGGTAGCACATCCTGTCAGCATAATATACTCATCAGAATGTGCTGCCACACTTAAAAAAAGGCTTAAAACACAGGTAGCGCATCCTGTCAGCACAATATACTTATCAGAATGTGCTGCCACACTTAATAAAACGCTTAAAACACAGGTAGCACATCCTGTCAGCATAATATACTCATCAGAATGTGCTGCCACACTTAAAAAAAGGCTTAAAACACAGGTAGCACATCCTGTCAGCATAATATACTCATAAGAATGTTCTGACACACTTAATAAAAGGCTTGTAACACAGGTAGCACATCCTGTCAGCATAATATACTCATCAGAATGTGCTGCCACACTTTAAAAAGGCTTGTAACACAGGTAACGCATCCTTTCAGCACAATATACTTATCAGAATGTGCTGCCACACTTAAAAAAAGGCTTGTAACACAGGTAGCGCATCCTGTCAGCACAATATACTTATCAGAATGTGCTGCCACACTTAAAAAAAGGCTTGTAACACAGGTAACGCATCCTGTCAGCATAATATACTCATCAGAATGTGCTGCCACACTTAATAAAAGGCTTGTAACACAGGTAGCGCATCCTGTCAGCACAATATATTTATCAGAAATGCTGCCACACTTAAAAAAAGGCTTGTAACACAGGTAACGCATCCTGTCAGCATAATATTCTCATCAGAATGTGCTGCCACACTTAAAAAAAAGCTTAAAACACAGGTAGCGCATCTTGTCAGCATAATATACTTATCAGAATGTGCTGCCACACTAAAAAAAAAGGCTTGTAACACAGGTAGCGCATCCTGTCAGCATAATATACTCATCAGAATGTGCTGCCACACTTAAAAAAGGCTTAAAACACAGGTAGCGCATCCTGTCAACATAATATACTCATCAGAATGTGCTGCCACACTTAAAAAAGGCTTAAAACACAGGTAGCGCATCCTGTCAGCATAATATACTCATCAGAATGTGCTGACACACTTAATAAAAGGCTTGTAACACAGGTAGCGCATCCTGTCAGCATAATATACTTATCAGAATGTGCTGCCACACAAAAAAAAAGGCTTGTAACACAGGTAGCGCATCCTGTCAGCATAATATACTCATCAGAATGTGCTGGCACACTTAAAAAAGGCTTAAAACACAGGTAGCGCATCCTGTCAGCATAATATGCTCATCAGAATGTGTTGCCACACCTAATAAAACGCTTAAAACACAGGTAGCGCATCCTGTCAGCATAATATACTCATCAGAATGTGCTGCCACACTTAATAAAACGCTTAAAACACAGGTAGCACATCCTGTCAGCATAATATACTCATCAGAATGTGCTGCCACACTTAAAAAAAGGCTTAAAACACAGGTAGCACATCCTGTCAGCATAATATACTCATAAGAATGTTCTGACACACTTAATAAAAGGCTTGTAACACAGGTAGCACATCCTGTCAGCATAATATACTCATCAGAATGTGCTGCCACACTTAATAAAACGCTTAAAACACAGGTAGCACATCCTGTCAGTATAATATAGTCATCAGAATGTGCTGCCACACTTAAAAAAAGGCTTAAAACACAGGTAGCACATCCTGTCAGCATAATATACTCATCAGAATGTGCTGACACACTTAATAAAAGGCTCGTTGCACAGGTAGCACATCCTGTCAGCATAATATACTCATCAGAATGTGCTGCCACACTTAAAAAAGGCTTAAAACACAGGTAGCGCATCCTGTCAGCATAATATGCTCATCAGAATGTTTTGCCACACCTAATAAAACGCTTAAAACACAGGTAGCGCATCCTGTCAGCATAATATACTCATCAGAATGTGCTGCCACACTTAATAAAACGCTTAAAACACAGGTAGCACATCCTGTCAGCATAATATACTCATCAGAATGTGCTGCCATACTTAAAAAAAGGCTTAAAACACAGGTAGCACATCCTGTCAGCATAATATACTCATAAGAATGTTCTGACACACTTAATAAAAGGCTTGTAACACAGGTAGCACATCCTGTCAGCATAATATACTCATCAGAATGTGCTGCCACACTTAAAAAAAGGCTTAAAACACAGGTGGCACCTCCTGTCAGCATAATATACTCATCAGAATGTGCCGCCACACTTAATAAAAGGCTTGTAACACAGGTAGCACATCCTGTCAGAATAATACACTCATCAGAATGTGCTGCCACACTTAATAAAAGGCTTGTAACACAGGTAGCACATCCTGTCAGCATAATATACCAATCAGAATGTGCTGCCACACTTAAAAAAAGGCTTGTAACACAGGTAGCGCATCCTGTCAGCACAATATACTTATCAGAATGTGCTGCCACACTTAAAAAAGGCTTGTAACACAGGTAACGCATCCTGTCAGCATAATATACTCATCAGAATGTGCTGCCACACTTAATAAAAGGCTTGTAACACAGGTAGCGCATCCTGTCAGCACAATATATTTATCAGAAATGCTGCCACACTTAAAAAAAGGCTTGTAACACAGGTAACGCATCCTGTCAGCATAATATTCTCATCAGAATGTGCTGCCACACTTAAAAAAAAGCTTAAAACACAGGTAGCGCATCCTGTCAGCATAATATACTTATCAGAATGTGCTGCCACACTAAAAAAAAAGGCTTGTAACACAGGTAGCGCATCCTGTCAGCATAATATGCTCATCAGAATGTGTTGCCACACCTAATAAAACGCTTAAAACACAGGTAGCGCATCCTGTCAGCATAATATGCTCATCAGAATGTGTTGCCACACCTAATAAAACACTTAAAACACAGGTAGCGCATCCTGTCAGCATAATATACTCATCAGAATGTGCTGCCACACTTAAAAAAAGGCTTAAAACACAGGTAGCGCATCCTGTCAGCACAATATACTTATCAGAATGTGCTGCCACACTTAATAAAACGCTTAAAACACAGGTAGCACATCCTGTCAGCATAATATACTCATCAGAATGTGCTGCCACACTTAAAAAAAGGCTTAAAACACAGGTAGCACATCCTGTCAGCATAATATACTCATAAGAATGTTCTGACACACTTAATAAAAGGCTTGTAACACAGGTAGCACATCCTGTCAGCATAATATACTCATCAGAATGTGCTGCCACACTTAATAAAAGGCTTGTAACACAGGTAGCGCATCCTGTCAGCACAATATACTTATCAGAATGTGCTGCCACACTTAATAAAAGGCTTGTAACACAGGTAGCGCATCCTGTCAGCATAATAAACTCATCAAAATGTGCTGCCACACTTTAAAAAGGCTTGTAACACAGGTAGCGCATCCTGTCAGCATAATATACTCATCAGAATGTGCTGCCACATTTTAAAAAGCCTTGTAACACAGGTAGCACATCCTGTCAGCATAATATACTCATCAGAATGTGCTGCCACACTTAATAAAAGGCTTGTAACACAGGTAACGCATCCTGTCAGCATAATATACTCATCAAAATGTGCTGCCACACTTTAAAAAGGCTTGTAACACAGGTAGCGCATCCTGTCAGCATAATATACTCATCAAAATGTGCTGCCACACTTAATAAAAGGCTTGTAGCGCAGGTAGCGCATCCTGTCAGCATAATATACCAATCAGAATGTGCTGCCACACTTAATAAAACGCTTAAAACACAAGTAGCGCATCCTGTCAGCATAATATACTTATCAGAATGTGCTGCCACACAAAAAAAAAGGCTTGTAACACAGGTAGCGCATCCTGTCAGCATAATATACTCATCAGAATGTGTTGCCACACCTAATAAAACGCTTAAAACACAGGTAGCACATCCTGTCAGTATAATATAGTCATCAGAATGTGCTGCCACATTTAAAAAAGGCTTAAAACACAGGTAGCGCATCCTGTCAGCATAATATGCTCATCAGAATGTGTTGCCACACCTAATAAAACGCTTAAAACACAGGTAGCACATCCTGTCAGTATAATATAGTCATCAGAATGTGCTGCCACATTTAAAAAAGGCTTAAAACACAGGTAGCGCATCCTGTCAGCATAATATGCTCATCAGAATGTGTTGCCACACCTAATAAAACGCTTAAAACACAGGTAGCGCATCCTGTCAGCATAATATGCTCATCAGAATGTGTTGCCACACCTAATAAAACGCTTAAAACACAGGTAGCGCATCCTGTCAGCATAATATACTCATCAGAATGTGCTGCCACACTTAATAAAACGCTTAAAACACAGGTAGCACATCCTGTCAGTATAATATAGTCATCAGAATGTGCTGCCACACTTAAAAAAAGGCTTAAAACACAGGTAGCACATCCTGTCAGCATAATATACTCATCAGAATGTGCTGACACACTTAATAAAAGGCTCGTTGCACAGGTAGCACATCCTGTCAGCATAATATACTCATCAGAATGTGCTGCCACACTTAATAAAATGCTTAAAACACAGGTGGCACATCCTGTCAGCATAATATACTCATCAGAATGTGCTGCCACACTTAAAAAAAGGCTTAAAACACAGGTAGCGCATCCTGTCAGCATAATATACTTATCAGAATGTGCTGCCACACTAAAAAAAAAGGCTTGTAACACAGGTAGCGCATCCTGTCAGCATAATATACTCATCAGAATGTGCTGCCACACTTAAAAAAGGCTTAAAACACAGGTAGCGCATCCTGTCAGCATAATATGCTCATCAGAATGTGTTGCCACACCTAATAAAACGCTTAAAACACAGGTAGCGCATCCTGTCAGCATAATATACTCATCAGAATGTGCTGCCACACTTAATAAAACGCTTAAAACACAGGTAGCACATCCTGTCAGCATAATATACTCATCAGAATGTGCTGCTATACTTAAAAAAAGGCTTAAAACACAGGTAGCACATCCTGTCAGCATAATATACTCATAAGAATGTTCTGACACACTTAATAAAAGGCTTGTAACACAGGTAGCACATCCTGTCAGCATAATATACTCATCAGAATGTGCTGCCACACTTAAAAAAAGGCTTAAAACAAAGGTGGCACATCCTGTCAGCATAATATACTCATCAGAATGTGCCGCCACACTTAATAAAAGGCTTGTAACACAGGTAGCACATCCTGTCAGCATAATACACTCATCAGAATGTGCTGCCACACTTAATAAAAGGCTTGTAACACAGGTAGCGCATCCTGTCAGCACAATATATTTATCAGAATGTGCTGCCACACTTAATAAAAGGCTTGTAACACAGGTAGCACATCCTGTCAGCATAATACACTCATCAGAATGTGCTGCCACACTTAATAAAAGGCTTGTAACACAGGTAGCACATCCTGTCAGCATAATATACTCATCAAAATGTGCTGCCACACTTTAAAAAGGCTTGTAACACAGGTAGCGCATCCTGTCAGCATAATATACTCATCAAAATGTGCTGCCACACTTTAAAAAGGCTTGTAACACAGGTAGCGCATCCTGTCAGCATAATATACTCATCAGAATGTGCTGCCACACTTAATAAAAGGCTTGTAGCGCAGGTAGCGCATCCTGTCACCATAATATACCAATCAGAATGTGCTGCCACACTTAATAAAACGCTTAAAACACAGGTAGCGCATCCTGTCAGCATAATATACTTATCAGAATGTGCTGCCACACACAAAAAAAGGCTTGTAACACAGGTAGCGCATCCTGTCAGCACAATATACTCATCAGAATGTGCTGCCACACTTAAAAAAAGGCTTGTAACACAGGTAGCGCATCCTGTCAGCACAATATACTCATCAGAATGTGCTGCCACACTTAAAAAAAGGCTTGTAACACAGGTAGCGCATCCTGTCAGCACAATATACTCATCAGAATGTGCTGCCACACTTAATAAAAGGCTTGTAACACAGGTAGCGCATCCTGTCAGCACAATATACTCATCAGAATGTGCTGCCACACTTAATAAAAAGCTTGTAACACAGGTAGCGCATCCTGTCAGCACAATATACTCATCAGAATGTGCTGCCACACTTAATAAAAGGCTTGTAACACAGGTATCGCATCCTGTCAGCATAATATACTCATCAGAATGTGCTGCCACACTTAATAAAAGGCTCGTTGCACAGGTAGCGCATCCTGTCAGCATAATATAATCATCAAAATGTGCTGCCACACTTAATAAAAGGCTTGTAGCACAGGTAACGCATCCTGTCAGCATAATATAGTAATCAGATTGTGCTGCCACACTTAATAAAACGCTTAAAACACAGGTAGCACATCCTGTCAGCATAATATACTCATCAGAATGTGCTGCCACACTTTAAAAAGGCTTGTAACACAGGTAACGCATCCTGTCAGCATAATATATTCATCAAAATGTGCTGCCACACTTAATAAAAGGCTTGTTGCACAGGTAGCACATCCTGTCAGCATAAATACTCATCAGAATGTGCTGCCACACTTTAAAAAGGCTTGTAACACAGGTAACGCATCCTGTCAGCATAATATATTCATCAAAATGTGCTGCCACACTTAATAAAAGGCTTGTTGCACAGGTAGCACATCCTGTCAGCATAAATACTCATCAGAATGTGCTGCCACACTTAATAAAAGGCTTGTTGCACAGGTAGCACATCCTGTCAGCATAAATACTCATCAAAATGTGCTGCCACACTTAATAAAAGGCTTGTTGCACAGGTAGCGCATCCTGTCAGCATAATATAATCATCAAAATGTGCTGCCACACTTAATAAAAGGCTCGTAGCACAGGTAACGCATCCTGTCAGCATAATATACTCATCAGAATGTGCTGCCACACTTAATAAAAGGCTCGTTGCACAGGTAGCGCATCCTGTCAGCATAATATAATCATCAAAATGTGCTGCCACACTTTAAAAAGGCTTGTAACATAGGTAGCGCATCCTGTCAGCATAATATACTCATCAGAATGTGCTGACACACTTAATAAAAGGCTTGTAACACAGGTAGCGCATCCTGTCAGCATAATATACTCATCAGAATGTGCTGCCACACTTAATAAAACGCTTAAAACACAGGTAGGGCATCCTGTCAGCATAATATACTCATCAGAATGTGCTGCCACACTTAAAAAAAGGCTTGTAACAAAGGTAGCGCATCCTGTCAGCATAATATACTTATCAGAATGTGCTGCCACACTTAAAAAAAGGCTTGTAACACAGGTAGCACATCCTGTCAGCATAATATACTCATCAGAATGTGCTGCCACACTTAATAAAAGGCTTGTAACACAGGTAGCACATCCTGTCAGCATAATATACTCATCAGAATGTGCTGCCACACTTAATAAAAGGCTTGTAACACAGGTAGCGCATCCTGTCAGCATAATATACTTATCAGAATGTGCTGCCACACTTAAAAAAAGGCTTGTAACACAGGTAGCGCATCCTGTCAGCATAATATTCTTATCAGAATGTGCTGCCACACTTAATAAAAGGCTTGTAACACAGGTAGCACATCCTGTCAGCATAATATACTTATCAGAATGTGCTGCCACACTTAAAAAAAGGCTTGTAACACAGGTAGCACATCCTGTCAGCATAATATTCTCATCAGAATGTGCTGCCACACTTAATAAAAGGCTTGTAACACAGGTAGGGCATCCTGACAGCATAATATACTCATCAGAATGTGCTGCCACATTTTAAAAAGGCTTGTAACACAGGTAGCACATCCTGTCAGCATAATATACTCATCAGAATGTGCTGCCACACTTAAATAAAGGCTTGTAACACAGGTAGGGCATCCTGACAGCATAATATACTCATCAGAATGTGCTGCCACACTTAAAAAAAGGCTTGTAACACAGGTAGCACATCCTGTCAGCATAATATTCTCATCAGAATGTGCTGCCACACTTAAAAAAAGGCTTGTAACACAGGTAGCACATCCTGTCAGCATAATATTCTCATCAGAATGTGCTGCCACACTTAATAAAAGGCTTGTAACACAGGTAGGGCATCCTGACAGCATAATATACTCATCAGAATGTGCTGCCACATTTTAAAAAGGCTTGTAACACAGGTAGCACATCCTGTCAGCATAATATACTCATCAGAATGTGCTGCCACACTTAAAAAAAGGCTTGTAACACAGGTAGCACATCCTGTCAGCATAATATTCTCATCAGAATGTGCTGCCACACTTAATAAAAGGCTTGTAACACAGGTAGGGCATCCTGACAGCATAATATACTCATCAGAATGTGCTGCCACATTTTAAAAAGGCTTGTAACACAGGTAGCACATCCTGTCAGCATAATATACTCATCAGAATGTGCTGCCACACTTAAATAAAGGCTTGTAACACAGGTAGGGCATCCTGACAGCATAATATACTCATCAGAATGTGCTGCCACATTTTAAAAAGGCTTGTTACACAGGTAGCGCATCCTGTCAGCATAATATACTCATCAGAATGTGCTGCCATACTTAATAAAAGGCTTGTAACAGAGGTAACGCATCCTGTCAGCAAAATATACCAATCAGAATGTGCTGCCACACTTAATAAAAGGCTTAAAACACAGGTAGCACATCCTGTCAGCATAATATACTCATCAGAATGTGCTGCCACACTTAATAAAAGGCTTGTAACACAGGTAGCACATCCTGTCAGCTCAATATACTCATCAGAATGTGCTGCCACACTTAAAAAAAGGCTTGTAACACAGGTAGCGCATCCTGTCAGCATAATATACTTATCAGAATGTGCTGCCACACTTAAAAAAAGGCTTGTAACACAGGTAGCGCATCCTGTCAGCACAATATACTTATCAGAATGTGCTGCCACACTTAAAAAAAGGCTTGTAACACAGGTAGCGCATCCTGTCAGCATAATATTCTCATCAGAATGTGCTGTCACATTTTAAGAAGGCTTGTAACACAGGTATCGCATCCTGTCAGCATAATATAATCATCAAAATGTGCTGCCACACTTAATAAAAGGCTCGTAGCACAGGTAACGCATCCTGTCAGCATAATATACTCATCAGAATGTGCTGCCACACTTAAAAAAAGGCTTAAAACACAGGTAGCGCATCCTGTCAGCATAATATACTCATCAGAATGTGCTGCCACATTTTAAAAAGGCTTGTAACACAGGTAGCACATCCTGTTAGCATAATATACTCATCAGAATGTGCTGCCACACTTAAAAAAAAAGCTTGTAACACAGGTAGGGCATCCTGTCAGCATAATATACTCATCAGAATGTGCTGCCATACTTAATAAAAGGCTTGTAACACAGGTAACGCATCTTGTCAGCAAAATATACCAATCAGAATGTGCTGCCACACCTAATAAAAGGCTTGTTACACAGGTAGCGCATCCTGTCAGCACAATATACTTATCAGAATGTGCTGCCACACTTAAAAAAAGGCTTGTAACGCATCCTGTCAGCATAATATTCTCATCCGAATGTGCTGCTACATTTTAAGAAGGCTCGTAACACAGGTATCGCATCCTGTCAGCATAATATAATCATCAAAATGTGCTGCCACACTTAATAAAAGGCTCGTAGCACAGGTAACGTATCCTGTCAGCATAATATACTCATCAGAATGTGCTGCCACACTTAATAAAAGGCTCGTAGCACAGGTAGCGCATCCTGTCAGCACAATATACTTATCAGAATGTGCTGCCACACTTAATAAAAGGCTTGTAACACAGGTAGCGCATCCTGTCAGCACAATATACTTATCAGAATGTGCTGCCACACTTAAAAAAAGGCTTGTAACACAGGTAACGCATCCTGTCAGCATAATATACTCATCAGAATGTGCTGCCACACTTAATAAAAGGCTTGTAACACAGGTAGCGCATCCTGTCAGCACAATATACTTATCAGAATGTGCTGCCACACTTAAAAAAAGGCTTGTAACACAGGTAGCGCATCCTGTCAGCATAATATACTCATCAGAATGTGCTGCCACATTTTAAAAAGGCTTGTAACACAGGTAGCGCATCCTGTCAGCATAATATACTCATCAGAATGTGCTGCCATACTTAATAAAAGGCTTGTAACACAGGTAGCGCATCCTGTCAGCACAATATACTTATCAGAATGTGCTGCCACACTTAAAAAAAGGCTTGTAACACAGGTAGCGCATCCTGTCAGCACAATATACTTATCAGAATGTGCTGCCACACTTAAAAAAAGGCTTGTAACACAGGTAGCGCATCCTGTCAGCACAATATACTCATCAGAATGTGCTGCCACATTTTAAAAAGGCTTGTAACCCAGGTAGCGCATCCTGTCAGCATAATATACTCATCAGAATGTGCTGCCATACTTAATAAAAGGCTTGTAACACAGGTAGCACATCCTGTCAGCATAATATACTCATCAGAATGTGCTGCCACACTTAAAAAAAGGCTTGTAACACAGGTAGCGCATCCTGTCAGCATAATATACTTATCAGAATGTGCTGCCACACTTAAAAAAAGGCTTGTAACACAGGTAGCACATCCTGTCAGCATAATATACTCATCAGAATGTGCTGCCACACTTAAAAAAAGGCTTGTAACACAGGTAGCGCATCCTGTCAGCACAAAATACTTATTAGAATGTGCTGCCATACTTAATAAAAGGCTTGTAACACAGGTAGCACATCCTGTCAGCATAATATACTCATCAGAATGTGCTGCCACACTTAAAAAAAGGCTTGTAACACAGGTAGCGCATCCTGTCAGCATAATATACTTATCAGAATGTGCTGCCACACTTAAAAAAAGGCTTGTAACACAGGTAGCACATCCTGTCAGCATAATATACTCATCAGAATGTGCTGCCATACTTAATAAAAGGCTTGTAACACAGGTAGCGCATCCTGTCAGCATAATATACTTATCAGAATGTGCTGCCACACTTAAAAAAAGGCTTGTAACACAGGTAGCACATCCTGTCAGCATAATATACTCATCAGAATGTGCTGCCACACTTAATAAAACGCTTAAAACACAGGTAGCACATCCTGTCAGCATAATATACTCATCAGAATGTGCTGACACACTTAATAAAAGGCTTGTAACACAGGTAGCACATCCTGTCAGCATAATATACTCATCAGAATGTGCTGCCACACTTAAAAAAAGGCTTAAAACACAGGTAGCGCATCCTGTCAGCATAATATACTTATCAGAATGTGCTGCCACACAAAAAAAAGGCTTGTAACACAGGTAGCGCATCCTGTCAGCATAATATACTCATCAGAATGTGCTGGCACACTTAAAAAAGGCTTAAAACACAGGTAGCGCATCCTGTCAGCATAATATGCTCATCAGAATGTGTTGCCACACCTAATAAAACGCTTAAAACACAGGTAGCGCATCCTGTCAGCATAATATACTCATCAGAATGTGCTGCCACACTTAATAAAACGCTTAAAACACAGGTAGCACATCCTGTCAGCATAATACTCATAAGAATGTTCTGACACACTTAATAAAAGGCTTGTAACACAGGTAGCACATCCTATCAGCATATTATACTCATCAGAATGTGCTGCCACACTTAAAAAAAGGCTTAAAACACAGGTAGCGCATCCTGTCAGCACAATATACTTATCAGAATGTGCTGCCACACTTAATAAAACGCTTAAAACACAGGTAGCACATCCTGTCAGCATAATATACTCATCAGAATGTGCTGCCACACTTAAAAAAAGGCTTAAAACACAGGTAGCACATCCTGTCAGCATAATATACTCATAAGAATGTTCTGACACACTTAATAAAAGGCTTGTAACACAGGTAGCACATCCTGTCAGCATAATATACTCATCAGAATGTGCTGCCACACTTAATAAAAGGCTTGTAACACAGGTAGCGCATCCTGTCAGCACAATATACTTATCAGAATGTGCTGCCACACTTAATAAAAGGCTTGTAACACAGGTAGCGCATCCTGTCAGCATAATAAACTCATCAAAATGTGCTGCCACACTTTAAAAAGGCTTGTAACACAGGTAGCGCATCCTGTCAGCATAATATACTCATCAGAATGTGCTGCCACATTTTAAAAAGCCTTGTAACACAGGTAGCACATCCTGTCAGCATAATATACTCATCAGAATGTGCTGCCACACTTAATAAAAGGCTTGTAACACAGGTAACGCATCCTGTCAGCATAATATACTCATCAAAATGTGCTGCCACACTTTAAAAAGGCTTGTAACACAGGTAGCGCATCCTGTCAGCATAATATACTCATCAGAATGTGCTGCCACATTTTAAAAAGCCTTGTAACACAGGTAGCGCATCCTGTCAGCATAATATACTCATCAAAATGTGCTGCCACACTTAATAAAAGGCTTGTAGCGCAGGTAGCGCATCCTGTCACCATAATATACCAATCAGAATGTGCTGCCACACTTAATAAAACGCTTAAAACACAAGTAGCGCATCCTGTCAGCATAATATACTTATCAGAATGTGCTGCCACACAAAAAAAAAGGCTTGTAACACAGGTAGCGCATCCTGTCAGCATAATATACTCATCAGAATGTGCTGCCACAATTAAAAAAGGCTTAAAACACAGGTAGCGCATCCTGTCAGCATAATATGCTCATCAGAATGTGTTGCCACACCTAATAAAACGCTTAAAACACAGGTAGCACATCCTGTCAGTATAATATAGTCATCAGAATGTGCTGCCACATTTAAAAAAGGCTTAAAACACAGGTAGCGCATCCTGTCAGCATAATATGCTCATCAGAATGTGTTGCCACACCTAATAAAACGCTTAAAACACAGGTAGCGCATCCTGTCAGCATAATATGCTCATCAGAATGTGTTGCCACACCTAATAAAACGCTTAAAACACAGGTAGCGCATCCTGTCAGCATAATATGCTCATCAGAATGTGTTGCCACACCTAATAAAACGCTTAAAACACAGGTAGCGCATCCTGTCAGCATAATATACTCATCAGAATGTGCTGCCACACTTAATAAAACGCTTAAAACACAGGTAGCACATCCTGTCAGTATAATATAGTCATCAGAATGTGCTGCCACACTTAAAAAAAGGCTTAAAACACAGGTAACACATCCTGTCAGCATAATATACTCATCAGAATGTGCTGACACACTTAATAAAAGGCTCGTTGCACAGGTAGCACATCCTGTCAGCATAATATACTCATCAGAATGTGCTGCCACACTTAATAAAATGCTTAAAACACAGGTGGCACATCCTGTCAGCATAATATACTCATCAGAATGTGCTGCCACACTTAAAAAAAGGCTTAAAACACAGGTAGCGCATCCTGTCAGCATAATATACTTATCAGAATGTGCTGCCACACTAAAAAAAAAGGCTTGTAACACAGGTAGCGCATCCTGTCAGCATAATATACTCATCAGAATGTGCTGCCACACTTAAAAAAGGCTTAAAACACAGGTAGAGCATCCTGTCAGCATAATATGCTCATCAGAATGTGTTGCCACACCTAATAAAACGCTTAAAACACAGGTAGCGCATCCTGTCAGCATAATATACTCATCAGAATGTGCTGCCACACTTAATAAAACGCTTAAAACACAGGTAGCACATCCTGTCAGCATAATATACTCATCAGAATGTGCTGCCATACTTAAAAAAAGGCTTAAAACACAGGTAGCACATCCTGTCAGCATAATATACTCATAAGAATGTTCTGACACACTTAATAAAAGGCTTGTAACACAGGTAGCACATCCTGTCAGCATAATATACTCATCAGAATGTGCTGCCACACTTAAAAAAAGGCTTAAAACACAGGTGGCACATCCTGTCAGCATAATATACTCATCAGAATGTGCCGCCACACTTAATAAAAGGCTTGTAACACAGGTAGCACATCCTGTCAGCATAATACACTCATCAGAATGTGCTGCCACACTTAATAAAAGGCTTGTAACACAGGTAGCGCATCCTGTCAGCACAATATATTTATCAGAATGTGCTGCCACACTTAATAAAAGGCTTGTAACACAGGTAGCACATCCTGTCAGCATAATACACTCATCAGAATGTGCTGCCACACTTAATAAAAGGCTTGTAACACAGGTAGCACATCCTGTCAGCATAATATACTCATCAAAATGTGCTGCCACACTTTAAAAAGGCTTGTAACACAGGTAGCGCATCCTGTCAGCATAATATACTCATCAAAATGTGCTGCCACACTTTAAAAAGGCTTGTAACACAGGTAGCGCATCCTGTCAGCATAATATACTCATCAGAATGTGCTGCCACATTTTAAAAAGCCTTGTAACACAGGTAGCACATCCTGTCAGCATAATATACTCATCAGAATGTGCTGCCACACTTAATAAAAGGCTTGTAGCGCAGGTAGCGCATCCTGTCACCATAATATACCAATCAGAATGTGCTGCCACACTTAATAAAACGCTTAAAACACAGGTAGCGCATCCTGTCAGCATAATATACTTATCAGAATGTGCTGCCACACAAAAAAAAAGCTTGTAACACAGGTAGCGCATCCTGTCAGCACAATATACTCATCAGAATGTGCTGCCACACTTAAAAAAAGGCTTGTAACACAGGTAGCGCATCCTGTCAGCACAATATACTCATCAGAATGTGCTGCCACACTTAAAAAAAGGCTTGTAACACAGGTAGCGCATCCTGTCAGCACAATATACTCATCAGAATGTGCTGCCACACTTAATAAAAAGCTTGTAACACAGGTAGCGCATCCTGTCAGCACAATATACTCATCAGAATGTGCTGCCACACTTAATAAAAGGCTTGTAACACAGGTATCGCATCCTGTCAGCATAATATACTCATCAGAATGTGCTGCCACACTTAATAAAAGGCTCGTTGCACAGGTAGCGCATCCTGTCAGCATAATATAATCATCAAAATGTGCTGCCACACTTAATAAAAGGCTTGTAGCACAGGTAACGCATCCTGTCAGCATAATATAGTAATCAGATTGTGCTGCCACACTTAATAAAACGCTTAAAACACAGGTAGCACATCCTGTCAGCATAATATACTCATCAGAATGTGCTGCCACACTTTAAAAAGGCTTGTAACACAGGTAACGCATCCTGTCAGCATAATATATTCATCAAAATGTGCTGCCACACTTAATAAAAGGCTTGTTGCACAGGTAGCACATCCTGTCAGCATAAATACTCATCAGAATGTGCTGCCACACTTTAAAAAGGCTTGTAACACAGGTAACGCATCCTGTCAGCATAATATATTCATCAAAATGTGCTGCCACACTTAATAAAAGGCTTGTTGCAAAGGTAGCACATCCTGTCAGCATAAATACTCATCAGAATGTGCTGCCACACTTAATAAAAGGCTTGTTGCACAGGTAGCACATCCTGTCAGCATAAATACTCATCAAAATGTGCTGCCACACTTAATAAAAGGCTTGTTGCACAGGTAGCGCATCCTGTCAGCATAATATAATCATCAAAATGTGCTGCCACACTTAATAAAAGGCTCGTAGCACAGGTAACGCATCCTGTCAGCATAATATACTCATCAGAATGTGCTGCCACACTTAATAAAAGGCTCGTTGCACAGGTAGCGCATCCTGTCAGCATAATATAATCATCAAAATGTGCTGCCACACTTTAAAAAGGCTTGTAACATAGGTAGCGCATCCTGTCAGCATAATATACTCATCAGAATGTGCTGACACACTTAATAAAAGGCTTGTAACACAGGTAGCGCATCCTGTCAGCATAATATACTCATCAGAATGTGCTGCCACACTTAATAAAACGCTTAAAACACAGGTAGGGCATCCTGTCAGCATAATATACTCATCAGAATGTGCTGCCACACTTAAAAAAAGGCTTGTAACACAGGTAGCGCATCCTGTCAGCATAATATACTTATCAGAATGTGCTGCCACACTTAATAAAAGGCTTGTAACACAGGTAGCGCATCCTGTCAGCATAATATACTCATCAGAATGTGCTGCCACACTTAATAAAAGGCTTGTAACACAGGTAGCGCATCCTGTCAGCATAATATTCTTATCAGAATGTGCTGCCACACTTAATAAAAGGCTTTGTAGAACAACATTGAGTACATGTTCATAATAATGTGATTTGTATCTTTAGCGTATCCGTATTAGTGACGTCAGAGTACGCCCTGACGTATAAGGAACTGTGTGGTGCAACAACTCACATGTACTTCGTGTAATGCTGATGCAGTTTAAGTAAAGATTATTGTTCCAAAGTTTTGATTGAGATCATAATTTAAACATGGTGTCAGAAGACGGCTCTCGGGACGGTAGCCTTTGAGGATTGCTGTCGTGTGGTAAATTTATTTGAAATAGAGATGTAGTGGAAAAGGTCGGTAACTTCATTGAAAATGGCGGAAGGTTTCAGACGACCTAACACACTTGTGTTTGATGGCAATATCAGTGAGAACTGGCGTGTGTTCGAGCAAGAATACGATATCTTCATAGCGGCAGCTCACTCAGATAAGGATGCCCGGACTCAAGCGTTTATACTCCTCAATCTGGCCGGATCGGAAGCCATCGAGCGAGAGCGTGCGTTTGTTTACGCACAAGCCCGGTACACAGGCGAAGGGGAGAACAGACAGCTGGTCGCGGAGGCAGAGTCCAGAGAAAACCCGGAATGTCTAAAAAGAAAATTCCGTGAGTTATGCAACCCACAAACAAATGTTACAATGGAACGTCACAAATTTAATATGAGAAATCAAAAACCAGGTGAAACGATAGAAGCGTACGTGAGTGATTTACGGAACAAAGCAAAGACGTGCCGATTTGGCGATCTAACAGACGAACTATTAAGAGACAGGCTGGTGTGTGGCGTAAGCAACGATGGCATGAGAAAACTGTTACTGAGGGACAGTGAGCTAACACTAGCTAAAGCAATAGAACTGTGTCAAATACACGAGTTGACGGATCTACACACGAAGACTCTTGCGGTGCCTAAAGGCAATACAAATGTAGATAGTGTTCATCATAAGACAAAAGTTAAGATGTCACAAAGAGCTACTTCAGATCGAACAGCTTCACAGATGATTGTAAACTGTAGTTGTTGTGGAGGCAAGCATGAAGCAAAAAAGGAGAAATGTTTAGCATATGGACAGCAATGTCACAAGTGTAAAAAGTGGAACCATTACAAAAAGTGCTGCAAAACTACACAAAAGCACATGCAAAACAGACGTAGAAGAGCAGTAGACCAGCTAGAATCAAATGAAAACCTCACAGACAGTCCTGATGAATCGTATTACGTAGATGGAGTGTCAATGGAAAATGTTACTGTACAAACAGTCGGCATGAAAACTCCTCAAAAGACTGAGTTGAGATATATTTTGCACATCAACGGACTTTCAGTTGATTTCAAAGTGGACACTGGAGCCAAATGCAATGTCATTTCTGAAAATCTGTTCAGAAAAATACAAAAAGGAGAAGAATTAATCTCATCAAGGAACACTAAGCTTATTGCTTATGGAGGAGAGGAGATACCCACAGCAGGATTTGTAACATTCATCTGTCACTCATCTGAAAAGGAATACAACCTCTCATTCTACGTGGTGAGAAGAAATGTACAACCATTAATTGGACTTCCAGACTGTTTACAAATGGAGTTGGTCAGGTTAGACAAAGAAATACATCACCTGTCAATGGATGAAGTTGCAAGCTTCACAAGTCAGATCTACTCAGAGTATTCTGATCTTTTCAAAGATGAGATTGGTAAGCTGCCAGTGACATATTCGATGAAAATAGATCCAGCAATACACCCAGTTGTTAAACCAGCACGGAAAATTCCAGCAGCCATGCACGATAAGGTTAAAGCAGAACTGCAAAGGATGGTCAAAATGGAAGTATTAGTTCCAGTCTCTGAGCCCACTAAATGGGTGTCATCGATGGTGGCAACGCATAAAAAGAATTCAGATGACATAAGAATATGCATCGATCCAAGAGACCTCAACAAAGCACTACTACGACCACATCATCCAATGCGTACGGTGGAAGACGTTGCATCACAAATGCCGAACTCTTCTGTCTTTTCAGTCTTGGATGCGAAATCATCATTCTGGCAAATATCGCTTGATGAAAGGTCATCAAAGTTGACAACGTTCAACTCACCCTTTGGTAGATTTAGGTTTCTCCGAATGCCATTTGGGATTAGCGCAGCAAGTGAGGTATTCCAAAGAGCCATGGAGCAAATATTCGCCGGATATCCCTGTTCAATTATTGTAGACGACATCTTAGTAGGAGGTAAAGATGTTAAAGAGCATGATGAAAATCTAAGGAATGTACTGGATCGTGCAAGAAAAGTCCATCTAAGATTGAACCCTCTTAAGTGCAAGTTTCGACTGTCAGAAGTTGCCTACGTGGGACATGTGTTCACAAGTGAAGGCTTGAAACCTGACCCGTCAAAGGTCAAAGCAATCACGGAAATGGATGCTCCTGAAAATGTGACTGCTTTACAGCGCTTTCTAGGAATGGTTAACTACCTGGGAAAGTTTGTTCCATGTTTCAGTGACCTCGCCACACCTTTAAGAGAATTAACTCGCAAAGATGTAGAATGGTGTTGGTTGGAGCAACACGAAAAAGCATTCAACAAGCTGAAGGAATGTATCTCAAATACACCGACATTACGCTATTATGATGTCGACAAATCTGTCACACTGACATGCGATGCTTCACAATTCGGACTTGGAGCAGCATGCCTTCAACAGAATGTGCCTATAGCGTATGCTTCACGCACTTTAACCCAGACTGAGACCCAATATGCTCAGATCGAGAAGGAACTTCTAGCAGTGGTGTTTGCTTGTGAAAAGTTCCACGATTTCATCTACGGGAAAAAGATTCAAATCGAGACAGATCATCAGCCATTGGTGACGATTCTAAATAAACCACTACACATGGCGCCTGCACGATTACAACGTATGATGTTGAAACTCCAGAAGTATAACTTTGTGATAAGTTACAAAAAGGGAAAGGAAATGTACCTTGCTGATACTCTCTCTCGTGCTCCGCAGAAGGACACAGAAACTACAGATGCTGAAAAAGCTGATTTTGAGGTAATGTCAGTGGAACATATCTCATCGTCAAGGCTTGCAGAGTTGAAAGCGCATACAGCTACAGATCCAACATTGCAACAGCTTTGCAGAACAATACATATAGGTTGGCCAAGTCGACTGGTAAAACTTCCTAATGTACTTCAGCAATACTACCCGTACAGAGACGAACTCACAACAAGGGATGAAATTGTTATGAAAGGTCCAAAAGCTGTGATTCCAAAGTCACTTCAGAAGAAATATATCACTATTCTTCACCGAGGGCACCCTGGAGTAGAAACTACTAAAAACAGAGCACGAGGTATAGTGTTCTGGCCTTCAATGAGCAAGGACATTGAAAGAGAATGCGCTACATGTACTGTATGTAATAGTATGAAACCGCACCAACAGAAAGAACCATTGAAGCAACACGAAATCCCAGAACTTCCCTGGTCGATTGTTGCAGCAGATCTTTTCGAATGGAATAATCAACATTATCTTGTTTTGGCAGATTCCTATTCGGGATGGTTTGAGATCGACCTTCTACAAAACCTAACGTCAGTTGCGGTGACTACAAAGATGAAAAGACACTTTTCAGTACATGGTTGTCCCAAAACCGTGTTCACTGACAACGGCACGCAGTTTTCTAGTCAACAATTCAAAAACTTTGCAAGTACATGGGACTTTGTTCATATTACAAGCAGCCCAGAATATCCACAATCTAATGGATTAGTGGAAAGAGCAGTACGCAGCGCAAAAGAGTTGATGGAAAAATCAAAGAGAGACGGAACAGATGTCTTTCTAAATTTGCTAAATCTGAGGAATATGCCTCGAGATGGAGTCCTTGGTTCGCCAGCTGAGAGACTCATGTCAAGACAAACAAGGACAACACTTCCAATCAACAAAACTTTGTTGTATCCATCTACAAAAAAATCACAGTACAGTCAGAAGGCGACTTGCACACAAACGTCATCAGCAGAAGGTGTACTATGACAAAACCAGCAAACCTCTTCGTTCCCTGATGAAAGGAGAAACGGTCAGACTGCAAACGCCTCATGGATATAACAAAGTTGGAATCATTAAAGACATTTGCAAAGAACCAAGATCATATGTTGTGGAGTCAGACGGACGATGTTACAGAAGAAATCGTCGACACATTTTGTCTGTGCCTGAGCCTAAGCCAAAGCAGGAAGAAGAACACAACATTACTCAACCTGAAAGACTAAGTACACAAACATATGAGAAAAGTTTCTTGACCAACAACACAAGTACACAGATAACAAGTACAAGTTCAGTAACATCATCTCAAAGCACAATGCCTACCAAAGAACCAGAAAAGACTCTTTATGTAACTCGATCAGGCAGGATTTCTAGACCAAACCCAAAGTATGCTGACTGAAATGTTTAGAGACATTTAAAATCAAGAAATAATTGATAACTTGTGTGGTTAACAGTTCAAGCTTTATTTGTTAACAAAATGTTATGGTTTACAGCATACTAGGTTATGTACGCTTTAATTGATGTAAATAATTTTTATTTGTTTACAGGATAGTCTACTAAAGAAAGAGGATGTAGAACATTGAGTACATGTTCATAATAATGTGATTTGTATCTTTAGCGTATCCGTATTAGTGACGTCAGAGTACGCCCTGACGTATAAGGAACTGTGTGGTGCAACAACTCACATGTACTTCGTGTAATGCTGATGCAGTTTAAGTAAAGATTATTGTTCCAAAGTTTTGATTGAGATCATAATTTAAACAGGCTTGTAACACAGGTAGCACATCCTGTCAGCATAATATACTTATCAGAATGTGCTGCCACACTTAAAAAAAGGCTTGTAACACAGGTAGGGCATCCTGACAGCATAATATACTCATCAGAATGTGCTGCCACATTTTAAAAAGGCTTGTAACACAGGTAGCACATCCTGTCAGCATAATATACTCATCAGAATGTGCTGCCATACTTAATAAAAGGCTTGTAACAGAGGTAACGCATCCTGTCAGCAAAATATACCAATCAGAATGTGCTGCCACACTTAATAAAAGGCTTAAAACACAGGTAGCACATCCTGTCAGCATAATATACTCATCAGAATGTGCTGCCACACTTAATAAAAGGCTTGTAACACATGTAGCACATCCTGTCAGCTCAATATACTCATCAGAATGTGCTGCCACACTTAAAAAAAGGCTTGTAACACAGGTAGCGCATCCTGTCAGCATAATATTCTCATCAGAATGTGCTGTCACATTTTAAGAAGGCTTGTAACACAGGTATCGCATCCTGTCAGCATAATATAATCATCAAAATGTGCTGCCACACTTAATAAAAGGCTCGTAACACAGGTAGCACATCCTGTCAGCATAATATACTCATCAGAATGTGCTGCCACACTTAAAAAAAAGCTTGTAACACAGGTAGGGCATCCTGTCAGCATAATATACTCATCAGAATGTGCTGCCACACTTAATTAAAGGCTTGTAACACAGGTAGGGCATCCTGACAGCATAATATACTCATCAGAATGTGCTGCCACATTTTAAAAAGGCTTGTAACACAGGTAGCACATCCTGTCAGCATAATATACTCATCAGAATGTGCTGCCATACTTAATAAAAGGCTTGTAACAGAGGTAACGCATCCTGTCAGCAAAATATACCAATCAGAATGTGCTGCCACACTTAATAAAAGGCTTAAAACACAGGTAGCACATCCTGTCAGCATAATATACTCATCAGAATGTGCTGCCACACTTAATAAAAGGCTTGTAACACATGTAGCACATCCTGTCAGCTCAATATACTCATCAGAATGTGCTGCCACACTTAAAAAAAGGCTTGTAACACAGGTAGCGCATCCTGTCAGCATAATATACTTATCAGAATGTGCTGCCACACTTAAAAAAAGGCTTGTAACACAGGTAGCGCATCCTGTCAGCACAATATACTTATCAGAATGTGCTGCCACACTTAAAAAAAGGCTTGTAACACAGGTATCGCATCCTGTCAGCATAATATAATCATCAAAATGTGCTGCCACACTTAATAAAAGGCTCGTAACACAGGTAGCACATCCTGTCAGCATAATATACTCATCAGAATGTGCTGCCACACTTAAAAAAAAGCTTGTAACACAGGTAGGGCATCCTGTCAGCATAATATACTCATCAGAATGTGCTGCCACACTTAATTAAAGGCTTGTAACACAGGTAGGGCATCCTGACAGCATAATATACTCATCAGAATGTGCTGCCACATTTTAAAAAGGCTTGTAACACAGGTAGCACATCCTGTCAGCATAATATACTCATCAGAATGTGCTGCCATACTTAATAAAAGGCTTGTAACAGAGGTAACGCATCCTGTCAGCAAAATATACCAATCAGAATGTGCTGCCACACTTAATAAAAGGCTTAAAACACAGGTAGCACATCCTGTCAGCATAATATACTCATCAGAATGTGCTGCCACACTTAATAAAAGGCTTGTAACACATGTAGCACATCCTGTCAGCTCAATATACTCATCAGAATGTGCTGCCACACTTAAAAAAAGGCTTGTAACACAGGTAGCGCATCCTGTCAGCATAATATACTTATCAGAATGTGCTGCCACACTTAAAAAAAGGCTTGTAACACAGGTAGCGCATCCTGTCAGCACAATATACTTATCAGAATGTGCTGCCACACTTAAAAAAAGGCTTGTAACACAGGTAGCGCATCCTGTCAGCATAATATTCTCATCAGAATGTGCTGTCACATTTTAAGAAGGCTTGTAACACAGGTATCGCATCCTGTCAGCATAATATAATCATCAAAATGTGCTGCCACACTTAATAAAAGGCTCGTAGCACAGGTAACGCATCCTGTCAGCATAATATACTCATCAGAATGTGCTGCCACACTTAAAAAAAAGCTTGTAACACAGGTAGGGCATCCTGTCAGCATAATATACTCATCAGAATGTGCTGCCACACTTAATTAAAGGCTCGTAGCACAGGTAACGCATCCTGTCAGCATAATATACTCATCAGAATGTGCTGCCACACTTAAAAAAAGGCTTAAAACACAGGTAGCGCATCCTGTCAGCATAATATACTCATCAGAATGTGCTGCCACATTTTAAAAAGGCTTGTAACACAGGTAGCACATCCTGTTAGCATAATATACTCATCAGAATGTGCTGCCACACTTAAAAAAAAGCTTGTAACACAGGTAGGGCATCCTGTCAGCATAATATACTCATCAGAATGTGCTGCCATACTTAATAAAAGGCTTGTAACACAGGTAACGCATCCTGTCAGCAAAATATACCAATCAGAATGTGCTGCCACACCTAATAAAAGGCTTGTTACACAGGTAGCGCATCCTGTCAGCACAATATACTTATCAGAATGTGCTGCCACACTTAAAAAAAGGCTTGTAACACAGGTAACGCATCCTGTCAGCATAATATTCTCATCCGAATGTGCTGCTACATTTTAAGAAGGCTCGTAACACAGGTATCGCATCCTGTCAGCATAATATAATCATCAAAATGTGCTGCCACACTTATTAAAAGGCTCGTAGCACAGGTAACGTATCCTGTCAGCATAATATACTCATCAGAATGTGCTGCCACACTTAATAAAAGGCTCGTAGCACAGGTAGCGCATCCTGTCAGCACAATATACTTATCAGAATGTGCTGCCACACTTAAAAAAAGGCTTGTAACACAGGTAACGCATCCTGTCAGCATAATATACTCATCAGAATGTGCTGCCACACTTAATAAAAGGCTTGTAACACAGGTAGCGCATCCTGTCAGCACAATATACTTATCAGAATGTGCTGCCACACTTAAAAAAAGGCTTGTAACACAGGTAGCGCATCCTGTCAGCATAATATACTCATCAGAATGTGCTGCCTCATTTTAAAAAGGCTTGTAACACAGGTAGCGCATCCTGTCAGCATAATATACTCATCAGAATGTGCTGCCATACTTAATAAAAGGCTTGTAACACAGGTAGCGCATCCTGTCAGCACAATATACTTATCAGAATGTGCTGCCACACTTAAAAAAAGGCTTGTAACACAGGTAGCGCATCCTGTCAGCACAATATACTTATCAGAATGTGCTGCCACACTTAAAAAAAGGCTTGTAACACAGGTAGCGCATCCTGTCAGCACAATATACTCATCAGAATGTGCTGCCACATTTTAAAAAGGCTTGTAACACAGGTAGCGCATCCTGTCAGCATAATATACTCATCAGAATGTGCTGCCATACTTAATAAAAGGCTTGTAACACAGGTAGCGCATCCTATCAGCACAATATACTTATTAGAATGTGCTCCCATACTTAATAAAAGGCTTGTAACACAGGTAGCACATCCTGTCAGCATAATATACTCATCAGAATGTGCTGCCACACTTAAAAAAAGGCTTGTAACACAGGTAGCGCATCCTGTCAGCATAATATACTTATCAGAATGTGCTGCCACACTTAAAAAAAGGCTTGTAACACAGGTAGCACATCCTGTCAGCATAATATACTCATCAGAATGTGTTGCCATACTTAATAAAAGGCTTGTAACACAGGTAGCGCATCCTGTCAGCATAATATACTTATCAGAATGTGCTGCCACACTTAAAAAAAGGCTTGTAACACAGGTAGCACATCCTGTCAGCATAATATACTCATCAGAATGTGCTGCCACACTTAATAAAAGGCTTGTAACACAGGTAGCACATCCTGTCAGCATAATATACTCATCAGAATGTGCTGCCACACTTAATAAAAGGCTTGTAACACAGGTAGCGCATCCTGTTAGCATAATATACTTATCAGAATGTGCTGCCACACTTAAAAAAAGGCTTGTAACACAGGTAGCGCATCCTGTCAGCATAATATTCTTATCAGAATGTGCTGCCACACTTAATAAAAGGCTTGTAACACAGGTAGCACATCCTGTCAGCATAATATACTTATCAGAATGTGCTGCCACACTTAAAAAAAGGCTTGTAACACAGGTAGCACATCCTGTCAGCATAATATTCTCATCAGAATGTGCTGCCACACTTAATAAAAGGCTTGTAACACAGGTAGCGCATCCTGTCAGCATAATATACTCATCAGAATGTGCTGCCACACTTAATAAAAGGCTTGTAACACAGGTAGCGCATCCTGTCAGCATAATATACTCATCAGAATGTGCTGCCACACTTAATAAAAGGCTTGTAACACAGGTAGCGCATCCTGTCAGCATAATATACTTATCAGAATGTGCTGCCACACTTAAAAAAAGGCTTGTAACACAGGTAGCGCATCCTGTCAGCATAATATTCTCATCAGAATGTGCTGCCACATTTTAAGAAGGCTTGTAACACAGGTATCGCATCCTGTCAGCATAATATAATCATCAAAATGTGCTGCCACACTTAATAAAAGGCTCGTAGCACAGGTAACGCATCCTGTCAGCATAATATACTCATCAGAATGTGCTGCCACACTTAATAAAAGGCTCGTAGCACAGGTAACGCATCCTGTCAGCATAATATACTCATCAGAATGTGCTGCCACACTTAAAAAAAGCTTGTAGCACAGGTAACGCATCCTGTCAGCATAATATACTCATCAGAATGTGCTGCCACACTTAATAAAAGGCTCGTAGCACAGGTAACGCATCCTGTCAGCATAATATAATCATCAAAATGTGCTGCCACACTTAATAAAAGGCTTGTAGCAGAGGTAACGCATCCTGTCAGGATAATATAGCAATCAGATTGTGCTGCCACACTTAATATACTCATCAGAATGTGCTGCCACACTTAATAAAAGGCTTGTAACACAAGTAGCGCATCCTGTCAGCATAATATACTCATCAGAATGTGCTGCCACACTTAATAAAAGGCTTGTAACACAAGTAGCGCTTCCTGTCAGCATAATATACTCATCAGAATGTGCTGCCACACTTTAAAAAGGCTTGTAACACAGGTAGCACATCCTGTCAGCATAATACACTCATCAGAATGTGCTGCAACACTTAATAAAAGGCTTGTAACACAGGTAGCGCATCCTGTCAGCATAATATTCTCATCAGAATGTGCTGCCACATTTTAAGAAGGCTTGTAACACAGGTATCGCATCCTGTCAGCATAATATAATCATCAAAATGTGCTGCCACACTTAATAAAAGGCTCGTAGCACAGGTAACGCATCCTGTCAGCATAATATACTCATCAGAATGTGCTGCCACACTTAAAAAAAGGCTTAAAACACAGGTAGCGCATCCTGTCAGCATAATATACTCATCAGAATGTGCTGCCACACTTTAAAAAGGCTTGTAACACAGGTAGCGCATCCTGTCAGCATAATATACTCATCAGAATGTGCTGCCAAACTTAAAAAAAGCTTGTAACACAGGTAGGGCATCCTGTCAGCATAATATACTCATCAGAATGTGCTGCCACTTTTTAAAAAGGCTTGTAACACAGGTAGCGCATCCTGTCAGCATAATATACTCATCAGAATGTGCTGCCATACTTAATAAAAGGCTTGTAACACAGGTAACGCATCCTGTCAGCAAAATATACCAATCAGAATGTGCTGCCACACCTAATAAAAGGCTTGTTACACAGGTAGCGCATCCTGTCAGCACAATATACTTATCAGAATGTGCTGCCACACTTAAAAAAAGGCTTGTAACACAGGTAACGCATCCTGTCAGCATAATATTCTCATCCGAATGTGCTGCTACATTTTAAGAAGGCTCGTAACACAGGTATCGCATCCTGTCAGCATAATATAATCATCAAAATGTGCTGCCACACTTAATAAAAGGCTCGTAGCACAGGTAGCGCATCCTGTCAGCACAATATACTTATCAGAATGTGCTGCCACACTTAATAAAAGGCTTGTAACACAGGTAGCGCATCCTGTCAGCACAATATACTTATCAGAATGTGCTGCCACACTTAAAAAAAGGCTTGTAACACAGGTAGCACATCCTGTCAGCATAATATACTCATCAGAATGTGCTGCCACACTTAATAAAAGGCTTGTAACACAGGTAGCACATCCTGTCAGCATAATATACTCATCAGAATGTGCTGCCACACTTAATAAAAGGCTTGTAACACAGGTAGCACATCCTGTCAGCATAATATACTCATCAGAATGTGCTGCCACACTTAATAAAAGGCTTGTAACACAGGTAGCGCATCCTGTCAGCACAATATACTCATCAGAATGTGCTGCCACACTTAAAAAAAGGCTTGTAACACAGGTAGGGCATCCTGTCAGCATAATATACTTATCAGAATGTGCTGCCACACTTAAAAAAAGGCTTGTAACACAGGTAGCGCATCCTGTCAGCATAATATACTTATCAGAATGTGCTGCCACACTTAAAAAAAGGCTTGTAACACAGGTAGCGCATCCTGTCAGCACAATATACTTATCAGAATGTGCTGCCACACTTAAAAAAAGGCTTGTAACACAGGTAGCGCATCCTGTCAGCATAATATTCTTATCAGAATGTGCTGCCACACTTAATAAAAGGCTTGTAACACAGGTAGCGCATCCTGTCAGCATAATATACTCATCAGAATGTGCTGCCACATTTTAAAAAGGCTTGTAACACAGGTAGCGCATCCTGTCAGCATAATATACTCATCAGAATGTGCTGCCATACTTAATAAAAGGCTTGTAACACAGGTAGCGCATCTCAGCATAATATTCTTATCAGAATGTGCTGCCACACTTAATAAAAGGCTTGTAACACAGGTAGCACATCCTGTCAGCATAAAATACCTATCAGAATGTGCTGCCACACTTAAAAAAAGGCTTGTAACACAGGTAGCGCATCCTGTCAGCACAATATACTTATCAGAATGTGCTGCCATACTTAATAAAAGGCTTGTAACACAGGTAGCGCATCCTGTCAGCATAATATACTCATCAGAATGTGCTGCCACACTTAAAAAAAGGCTTGTAACACAGGTAGCGCATCCTGTCAGCATAATATTCTCATCAGAATGTGCTGCCACATTTTAAGAAGGCTTGTAACACAGGTAGCGCATCCTGTCAGCATAATATACTTATCAGAATGTGCTGCCACACTTAAAAAAAGGCTTTTAACACAGGTAGCGCATCCTGTCAGCATAATATTCTCATCAGAATGTGCTGCCACATTTTAAGAAGGCTTGTAACACAGGTATCGCATCCTGTCAGCATAATATAATCATCAAAATGTGCTGCCACACTTAATAAAAGGCTCGTAGCACAGGTAACGCATCCTGTCAGCATAATATACTCATCAGAATGTGCTGCCACACTTAATAAAAGGCTTGTAGCAGAGGTAACGCATCCTGTCAGCATAATATAGCAATCAGATTGTGCTGCCACACTTAATAAAAGGCTTGTAACACAAGTAGCGCATCCTGTCAGCATAATATACTCATCAGAATGTGCTGCCACACTTAAAAAAAGGCTTGTAACACAGGTAGCGCATCCTGTCAGCATAATATACTCATCAGAATGTGCTGCCACACTTTAAAAAGGCTTGTAACACAGGTAGCACATCCTGTCAGCATAATATACTCATCAGAATGTGCTGCCACACTTAATAAAAGGCTTGTAACACAGGTAGCGCATCCTGTCAGCACAATATACTCATCAGAATGTGCTGCCACACTTAATAAAAGGCTTGTAACACAGGTAGCGCATCCTGTCAGCATAATATACTCATCAGAATGTGCTGCCACACTTAATAAAAGGCTTGTAACACAGGTAGCGCATCCTGTCAGCACAATATACTCATCAGAATGTGCCGCCACACTTAATAAAAGGCTTGTAACACAGGTAGCGCATCCTGTCAGCCCAATATACTCATCAGAATGTGCCGCCACACTTAATAAAAGGCTTGTAACACAGGTAGCGCATCCTGTCAGCAGAATATAATCATCAGAATGTGCCGCCACACTTAATAAAAGGCTTGTAACACAGGTAGCGCATCCTGTCAGCATAATATACTCATCAGAATGTGCTGCCACACTTAATAAAAGGCTTGTAACACAGGTAGCGCATCCTGTCAGCACAATATACTCATCAGAATGTGCTGCCACACTTAATAAAAGGCTTGTAACACAGGTAGCGCATCCTGTCAGCATAATATACTCATCAGAATGTGCTGCCACACTTAATAAAAGGCTTGTAACACAGGTAGCACATCCTGTCAGCATAATATACTCATCAGAATGTGCTGCCACACTTAAAAAAAGGCTTGTAACACACGTTGCGCATCCTGTCAGCATAATATACTCATCAGAATGTGCCGCCACACTTAAAAAAAGGCTTAAAACACACGTTGCGCATCCTGTCAGCACAATATACTCATCAGAATGTGCCGCCACACTTAATAAAAGGCTTGTAACACAGGTAGCGCATCCTGTCAGCACAATATACTCATCAGAATGTGCCGCCACACTTAATAAAAGGCTTGTAACACAGGTAGCGCATCCTGTCAGCACAATATACTCATCAGAATGTGCCGCCACACTTAATAAAAGGCTTGTAACACAGGTAGCGCATCCTGTCAGCACAATATACTCATCAGAATGTGCTGCCACACTTAATAAAAGGCTTGTAACACAGGTAGCGCATCCTGTCAACATAATATACTCATCAGAATGTGCTGCCACACTTAAAAAAAGGCTTTGTTACACAGGTTGCGCATCCTGTCAGCATAATATACTCATCAGAATGTGCCGCCACACTTAATAAAAGGCTTGTAACACAGGTAGCGCATCCTGTCAGCACAATATACTCATCAGAATGTGCTGCCACACTTAATAAAAGGCTTGTAACACAGGTAGCGCATCCTGTCAACATAATATACTCATCAGAATGTGCTGCCACACTTAAAAAAGGCTTTGTTACACAGGTTGCGCATCCTGTCAGCATAATATACTCATCAGAATGTGCCGCCATACTTAAAAAAAGGCTTAAAACACACGTTGCGCATCCTGTCAGCACAATATACTTATCAGAATGTGCTGCCACACTTAAAAAAAGGCTTGTAACACAGGTAGCGCATCCTGTCAACATAATATACTCATCAGAATGTGCTGCCACACTTAAAAAAAGGCTTGTAACACAGGTTGCGCATCCTGTCAGCATAATATACTCATCAGAATGTGCCGCCACACTTAAAAAAAGGCTTAAAACACACGTTGCGCATCCTGTCAGCACAATATACTTATCAGAATGTGCTGCCACACTTAAAAAAAGGCTTGTAACACAGGTAGCGCATCCTGTCAACATAATATACTCATCAGAATGTGCTGCCACACTTAAAAAAAGGCTTGTAACACAGGTTGCGCATCCTGTCAGCATAATATACTCATCAGAATGTGCCGCCACACTTAAAAAAAGGCTTAAAACACACGTTGCGCATCCTGTCAGCACAATATACTTATCAGAATGTGCTGCCACACTTAAAAAAAGGCTTGTAACACAGGTTGCGCATCCTGTCAGCATAATATACTCATCAGAATGTGCTGCCACACTTTAAAAAGGCTTGTAACACAGGTTGCGCATCCTGTCAGCATAATATACTCATCAGAATGTGCTGCCACACTTAAAAAAAGGCTTAAAACACAGAAAGCGCATCCTGTCAGCATAATATACTCATCAGAATGTGCTGCCACACTTAAAAAAAGGCTTGTAACACAGGTTGCGCATCCTGTCAGCATAATATACTCATCAGAATGTGCTGCCACACTTAATAAAAGGCTTGTAACACAGGTAGCGCATCCTGTCAGCATAATATACTCATCAGAATGTGCTGCCACACTTTAAAAAGGCTTGTAACACAGGTTGCGCATCCTGTCAGCATAATATACTCATCAGAATGTGCTGCCACACTTAAAAAAAGGCTTAAAACACAGAAAGCGCATCCTGTCAGCATAATATACTCATCAGAATGTGCTGCCACACTTAAAAAAAGGCTTGTAACACAGGTTGCGCATCCTGTCAGCATAATATACTCATCAGAATGTGCTGCCACACTTAAAAAAAGGCTTAAAACACAGGTAGCGCATCCTGTCAGCAAAATATACTCATCAGAATGTGCTGCCACACTTAATAAAACGCTTAAAACACAGAAAGCGCATCCTGTCAGCATAATATACTCATCAGAATGTGCTGCCACACTTTAAAAAGGCTTGTAACACAGGTAGCACATCCTGTCAGCATAATATACTTGTCAGAATGTGCTGCCACACTTAAAAAAAGGCTTGTAACACAGGTTGCGCATCCTGTCAGCATAATATACTCATCAGAATGTGCTGCCACACTTAAAAAAAGGCTTAAAACACAGGTAGCGCATCCTGTCAGCATAATATACTCATCAGAATGTGCTGCCACACTTTAAAAAGGCTTGTAACACAGGTAGCGCATCCTGTCAGCATAATATACTCATCAGAATGTGCTGCCACACTTAAAAAAAGGCTCGTAGTACAGGTAACGCATCCTGTCAGCATAATATACTCTTTAGAATGTGCTGCCACACTTAAAAAAAGCTTGTAACACAGGTAGGGCATCCTGTCAGCATAATATACTCATCAGAATGTGCTGCCACACTTAAAAAAAGCTTGTAACACAGGTAGCACATCCTGTCAGCATAATATAATCATCAAAATGTGCTGTCACACTTAATAAAAGGCTCGTAGTACAGGTAACGCATCCTGTCAGCATAATATACTCATCAGAATGTGCTGCCACACTTAAAAAAAGCTTGTAACACAGGTAGGGCATCCTGTCAGCATAATATAATCATGAAAATGTGCTGCCACACTTAATAAAAGGCTTGTAGCACAGGAAATGCATCCTGTCAGCATAATATAGCAATCAGAATGTGCTGCCACATTTTAAAAAGGCTTGTAACACAGGTAGCACATCCTGTCAGCATAATATACTCATCAGAATGTGCTGCCACATTTTAAAAAGGCTTGTAACACAGGTAGCGCATCCTGTCAGCATAATATACTCATCAGAATGTGCTGCCATACTTAATAAAAGGCTTGTAACACAGGTAACACATCCTGTCAGCAAAATATACCAATCAGAATGTGCTGCCACACTTAAAAAAAGGCTTGTAACACAGGTAACGCATCCTGTCAGCATAATATTCTCATCAGAATGTGCTGCCACATTTTAAGAAGGCTTGTAACACAGGTAACGCATCCTGTCAGCACAATATACTTATCAGAATGTGCTGCCACACTTAAAAAAAGGCTTGTAACACAGGTATCGCATCCTGTCAGCATAATATACTCATCAGAATGTGCTGCCACACTTAATAAAAGGCTCGTTGCACAGGTAGCGCATCCTGTCAGCATAATATAATCATCAAAATGTGCTGCCACACTTAATAAAAGGCTTGTAGCACAGGTAACGCATCCTGTCAGCATAATATAGTAATCAGATTGTGCTGCCACACTTAATAAAACGCTTAAAACACAGGTAGCACATCCTGTCAGCATAATATACTCATCAGAATGTGCTGCCACACTTTAAAAAGGCTTGTAACACAGGTAACGCATCCTGTCAGCATAATATATTCATCAAAATGTGCTGCCACACTTAATAAAAGGCTTGTTGCACAGGTAGCGCATCCTGTCAGCATAATATACTTATCAGAATGTGCTGCCACACTTTAAAAAGGCTTGTAACATAGGTAGCGCATCCTGTCAGCATAAAATACTCATCAGAATGTGCTGCCACACTTAATAAAAGGCTTGTAACACAGGTAGCGCATCCTGTCAGCATAATATACTTATCAGAATGTGCTGCCACACTTTAAAAAGGCTTGTAACATAGGTAGCGCATCCTGTCAGCATAATATACTCATCAGAATGTGCTGACACACTTAATAAAAGGCTTGTAACACAGGTAGCGCATCCTGTCAGCATAATATACTCATCAGAATGTGCCGCCACACTTAATAAAAGGCTTGTAACACAGGTAGCGCATCCTGTCAGCATAATATACTCATCAGAATGTGCTGCCACACTTAATAAAAGGCTTGTAACACAGGTAGCGCATCCTGTCAGCACAATATACTCATCAGAATGTGCTGCCACACTTAATAAAAGGCTTGTAACACAGGTAGCGCATCCTGTCAGCATAATATACTCATCAGAATGTGCTGCCACACTTAATAAAAGGCTTGTAACACAGGTAGCACATCCTGTCAGCATAATATACTCATCAGAATGTGCTGCCACACTTAAAAAAAGGCTTGTAACACACGTTGCGCATCCTGTCAGCATAATATACTCATCAGAATGTGCCGCCACACTTAAAAAAAGGCTTAAAACACACGTTGCGCATCCTGTCAGAACAATATACTCATCAGAATGTGCCGCCACACTTAATAAAAGGCTTGTAACACAGGTAGCGCATCCTGTCAGCACAATATACTCATCAGAATGTGCCGCCACACTTAATAAAAGGCTTGTAACACAGGTAGCGCATCCTGTCAGCACAATATACTCATCAGAATGTGCCGCCACACTTAATAAAAGGCTTGTAACAGAGGTAACGCATCCTGTCAACATAATATACTCATCAGAATGTGCTGCCACACTTAAAAAAAGGCTTAAAACACACGTTGCGCATCCTGTCAGCACAATATACTCATCAGAATGTGCCGCCACACTTAATAAAAGGCTTGTAACACAGGTAGCGCATCCTGTCAGCACAATATACTCATCAGAATGTGCTGCCACACTTAATAAAAGGCTTGTAACACAGGTAGCGCATCCTGTCAACATAATATACTCATCAGAATGTGCTGCCACACTTAAAAAAAGGCTTTGTTACACAGGTTGCGCATCCTGTCAGCATAATATACTCATCAGAATGTGCCGCCACACTTAAAAAAAGGCTTAAAACACACGTTGCGCATCCTGTCAGCACAATATACTCATCAGAATGTGCCGCCACACTTAATAAAAGGCTTGTAACACAGGTAGCGCATCCTGTCAGCACAATATACTCATCAGAATGTGCTGCCACACTTAATAAAAGGCTTGTAACACAGGTAGCGCATCCTGTCAACATAATATACTCATCAGAATGTGCTGCCACACTTAAAAAAAGGCTTTGTTACACAGGTTGCGCATCCTGTCAGCATAATATACTCATCAGAATGTGCCGCCACACTTAATAAAAGGCTTGTAACACAGGTAGCGCATCCTGTCAGCACAATATACTCATCAGAATGTGCTGCCACACTTAATAAAAGGCTTGTAACACAGGTAGCGCAGCCTGTCAACATAATATACTCATCAGAATGTGCTGCCACACTTAAAAAAGGCTTTGTTACACAGGTTGCGCATCCTGTCAGCATAATATACTCATCAGAATGTGCCGCCACACTTAAAAAAAGGCTTAAAACACACGTTGCGCATCCTGTCAGCACAATATACTCATCAGAATGTGCTGCCACACTTAAAAAAAGGCTTGTAACACAGGTTGCGCATCCTGTCAGCATAATATACTCATCAGAATGTGCTGCCACACTTAAAAAAAGGCTTGTAACACAGGTAGCGCATCCTGTCAACATAATATACTCATCAGAATGTGCTGCCACACTTAAAAAAAGGCTTGTAACACAGGTTGCGCATCCTGTCAGCATAATATACTCATCAGAATGTGCCGCCACACTTAAAAAAAGGCTTAAAACACACGTTGCGCATCCTGTCAGCACAATATACTTATCAGAATGTGCTGCCACACTTAATAAAAGGCTTGTAACACAGGTAGCGCATCCTGTCAGCATAATATACTCATCAGAATGTGCTGCCACACTTTAAAAAGGCTTGTAACACAGGTTGCGCATCCTGTCAGCATAATATACTCATCAGAATGTGCTGCCACACTTAAAAAAAGGCTTAAAACACAGAAAGCGCATCCTGTCAGCATAATATACTCATCAGAATGTGCTGCCACACTTAAAAAAAGGCTTGTAACACAGGTTGCGCATCCTGTCAGCATAATATACTCATCAGAATGTGCTGCCACACTTAAAAAAAGGCTTAAAACACAGGTAGCGCATCCTGTCAGCAAAATATACTCATCAGAATGTGCTGCCACACTTAATAAAACGCTTAAAACACAGAAAGCGCATCCTGTCAGCATAATATACTCATCAGAATGTGCTGCCACACTTTAAAAAGGCTTGTAACACAGGTAGCACATCCTGTCAGCATAATATACTTGTCAGAATGTGCTGCCACACTTAAAAAAAGGCTTGTAACACAGGTTGCGCATCCTGTCAGCATAATATACTCATCAGAATGTGCTGCCACACTTAAAAAAAGGCTTAAAACACAGGTAGCGCATCCTGTCAGCATAATATACTCATCAGAATGTGCTGCCACACTTAAAAAAAGGCTCGTAGTACAGGTAACGCATCCTGTCAGCATAATATACTCTTTAGAATGTGCTGCCACACTTAAAAAAAGCTTGTAACACAGGTAGGGCATCCTGTCAGCATAATATACTCATCAGAATGTGCTGCCACACTTAAAAAAAGCTTGTAACACAGGTAGCACATCCTGTCAGCATAATATAATCATCAAAATGTGCTGTCACACTTAATAAAAGGCTCGTAGTACAGGTAACGCATCCTGTCAGCATAATATACTCATCAGAATGTGCTGCCACACTTAAAAAAAGCTTGTAACACAGGTAGGGCATCCTGTCAGCATAATATAATCATGAAAATGTGCTGCCACACTTAATAAAAGGCTTGTAGCACAGGAAATGCATCCTGTCAGCATAATATAGCAATCAGAATGTGCTGCCACATTTTAAAAAGGCTTGTAACACAGGTAGCACATCCTGTCAGCATAATATACTCATCAGAATGTGCTGCCACATTTTAAAAAGGCTTGTAACACAGGTAGCGCATCCTGTCAGCATAATATACTCATCAGAATGTGCTGCCATACTTAATAAAAGGCTTGTAACACAGGTAACACATCCTGTCAGCAAAATATACCAATCAGAATGTGCTGCCACACTTAAAAAAAGGCTTGTAACACAGGTAACGCATCCTGTCAGCATAATATTCTCATCAGAATGTGCTGCCACATTTTAAGAAGGCTTGTAACACAGGTAACGCATCCTGTCAGCACAATATACTTATCAGAATGTGCTGCCACACTTAAAAAAAGGCTTGTAACACAGGTATCGCATCCTGTCAGCATAATATACTCATCAGAATGTGCTGCCACACTTAATAAAAGGCTCGTTGCACAGGTAGCGCATCCTGTCAGCATAATATAATCATCAAAATGTGCTGCCACACTTAATAAAAGGCTTGTAGCACAGGTAACGCATCCTGTCAGCATAATATACTCATCAGAATGTGCTGCCACACTTTAAAAAGGCTTGTAACACAGGTAACGCATCCTGTCAGCATAATATATTCATCAAAATGTGCTGCCACACTTAATAAAAGGCTTGTTGCACAGGTAGCACATCCTGTCAGCATAAATACTCATCAGAATGTGCTGCCACACTTAATAAAAGGCTTGTAACACAGGTAGCGCATCCTGTCAGCATAATATACTTATCAGAATGTGCTGCCACACTTTAAAAAGGCTTGTAACATAGGTAGCGCATCCTGTCAGCATAATATACTCATCAGAATGTGCTGACACACTTAATAAAAGGCTTGTAACACAGGTAGCGCATCCTGTCAGCATAATATACTCATCAGAATGTGCTGCCACACTTAATAAAACGCTTAAAACACAGGTAGGGCATCCTGTCAGCATAATATACTCATCAGAATGTGCTGCCACACTTAAAAAAGGCTTGTAACACAGGTAGCGCATCCTGTCAGCACAATATACTCATCAGAATGTGCTGCCACACTTAATAAAAGGCTTGTAACACAGGTAACGCATCCTGTCAGCATAATATACTCATCAGAATGTGCTGCCACACTTAATAAAAGGCTTGTAACACAGGTAGCACATCCTGTCAGCATAATATACTCATCAGAATGTGCTGCCACACTTAAAAAAAGGCTTGTAACACACGTTGCGCATCCTGTCAGCATAATATACTCATCAGAATGTGCCGCCACACTTAAAAAAAGGCTTGTAACACAGGTAGCGCATCCTGTCAGCACAATATACTCATCAGAATGTGCCGCCACACTTAATAAAAGGCTTGTAACACAGGTAGCGCATCCTGTCAGCACAATATACTCATCAGAATGTGCCGCCACACTTAATAAAAGGCTTGTAACACAGGTAGCGCATCCTGTCAGCACAATATACTCATCAGAATGTGCCGCCACACTTAATAAAAGGCTTGTAACACAGGTAGCGCATCCTGTCAGCACAATATACTCATCAGAATGTGCTGCCACACTTAATAAAAGGCTTGTAACACAGGTAGCGCATCCTGTCAACATAATATACTCATCAGAATGTGCTGCCACACTTAAAAAAAGGCTTTGTTACACAGGTTGCGCATCCTGTCAGCATAATATACTCATCAGAATGTGCCGCCACACTTAATAAAAGGCTTGTAACACAGGTAGCGCATCCTGTCAGCACAATATACTCATCAGAATGTGCTGCCACACTTAATAAAAGGCTTGTAACACAGGTAGCGCATCCTGTCAACATAATATACTCATCAGAATGTGCTGCCACACTTTAAAAAAGGCTTTGTTACACAGGTTGCGCATCCTGTCAGCATAATATACTCATCAGAATGTGCCGCCACACTTAAAAAAAGGCTTAAAACACACGTTGCGCATCCTGTCAGCACAATATACTCATCAGAATGTGCTGCCACACTTAAAAAAAGGCTTGTAACACAGGTAGCGCATCCTGTCAACATAATATACTCATCAGAATGTGCTGCCACACTTTAAAAAAGGCTTTGTTACACAGGTTGCGCATCCTGTCAGCATAATATACTCATCAGAATGTGCCGCCACACTTAAAAAAAGGCTTAAAACACACGTTGCGCATCCTGTCAGCATAATATACTCATCAGAATGTGCTGCCACACTTAAAAAAAGGCTTGTAACACAGGTAGCGCATCCTGTCAACATAATATACTCATCAGAATGTGCTGCCACACTTAAAAAAAGGCTTGTAACACAGGTTGCGCATCCTGTCAGCATAATATACTCATCAGAATGTGCCGCCACACTTAAAAAAAGGCTTAAAACACACGTTGCGCATCCTGTCAGCAGTGTTGGGGGTAACGCATTACAAGTAACTTGAGTTACGTAATAATATTACTTTTCTGAAGTAACGAGTAAAGTAACGCATTACTTTTTAAATGTACACATTAATATTTGAGTTACTTTTTCAAAAAAGTAACTCAAGTTACTTTTTTAGTTTAATTAATTTGATTAAAAATATGTACTGAATTAAACTAAACGTATGCACTCTCTGTGCCTGTGTGGAAACAGTTTGAGTCAGAAACTGAGATGGCAGGCCAGAGCTAAACATTTTTGTGATGAAATATGCAATTTCTGAATGCAGAACTTTTCAGTCATAAAAGCAAGGCCTGAAAGAGATCAAGCTTTAGCCAAGAAAAAGTAACGCAAAAGTAACAAAGTAACGTAAGCATTACTTTCCATGAAAAGTAACTAAGTAATGCAATTAGTTACTTTTTTTTGGGAGTAACTTAATATTGTAATGCATTACTTTTAAAAGTAACTTTCCCCAACACTGCCTGTCAGCACAATATACTTATCAGAATGTGCTGCCACACTTAATAAAAGGCTTGTAACACAGGTAGCGCATCCTGTCAGCATAATATACTCATCAGAATGTGCTGCCACACTTTAAAAAGGCTTGTAACACAGGTTGCGCATCCTGTCAGCATAATATACTCATCAGAATGTGCTGCCACACTTAAAAAAAGGCTTAAAACACAGAAAGCGCATCCTGTCAGCATAATATACTCATCAGAATGTGCTGCCACACTTAAAAAAAGGCTTGTAACACAGGTTGCGCATCCTGTCAGCATAATATACTCATCAGAATGTGCTGCCACACTTAAAAAAAGGCTTAAAACACAGGTAGCGCATCCTGTCAGCAAAATATACTCATCAGAATGTGCTGCCACACTTAATAAAACGCTTAAAACACAGAAAGCGCATGCTGTCAGCATAATATACTCATCAGAATGTGCTGCCACACTTTAAAAAGGCTTGTAACACAGGTAGCACATCCTGTCAGCATAATATACTTGTCAGAATGTGCTGCCACACTTAAAAAAAGGCTTGTAACACAGGTTGCGCATCCTGTCAGCATAATATACTCATCAGAATGTGCTGCCACACTTAAAAAAAGGCTTGTAACACAGGTTGCGCATCCTGTCAGCATAATATACTCATCAGAATGTGCTGCCACACTTTAAAAAGGCTTGTAACACAGGTAGCGCATCCTGTCAGCATAATATACTCATCAGAATGTGCTGCCACACTTAAAAAAAGGCTCGTAGTACAGGTAACGCATCCTGTCAGCATAATATACTCTTTAGAATGTGCTGCCACACTTAAAAAAAGCTTGTAACACAGGTAGGGCATCCTGTCAGCATAATATACTCATCAGAATGTGCTGCCACACTTAAAAAAAGCTTGTAACACAGGTAGGGCATCCTGTCAGCATAATATAATCATGAAAATGTGCTGCCACACTTAATAAAAGGCTTGTAGCACAGGAAATGCATCCTGTCAGCATAATATAGCAATCAGAATGTGCTGCCACATTTTAAAAAGGCTTGTAACACAGGTATCGCATCCTGTCAGCATAATATACTCATCAGAATGTGCTGCCATACTTAATAAAAGGCTTGTAACACAGGTAACGCATCCTGTCAGCATAATATTCTCATCAGAATGTGCTGCCACATTTTAAGAAGGCTTGTAACACAGGTAACGCATCCTGTCAGCACAATATACTTATCAGAATGTGCTGCCACACTTAAAAAAAGGCTTGTAACACAGGTATCGCATCCTGTCAGCATAATATACTCATCAGAATGTGCTGCCACACTTAATAAAAGGCTCGTTGCACAGGTAGCGCATCCTGTCAGCATAATATAATCATCAAAATGTGCTGCCACACTTAATAAAAGGCTTGTAGCACAGGTAACGCATCCTGTCAGCATAAAATAGTAATCAGATTGTGCTGCCACACTTAATAAAACGCTTAAAACACAGGTAGCACATCCTGTCAGCATAATATACTCATCAGAATGTGCTGCCACACTTTAAAAAGGCTTGTAACACAGGTAACGCATCCTGTCAGCATAATATATTCATCAAAATGTGCTGCCACACTTAATAAAAGGCTTGTTGCACAGGTAGCACATCCTGTCAGCATAAATACTCATCAGAATGTGCTGCCACACTTAATAAAAGGCTTGTAACACAGGTAGCGCATCCTGTCAGCATAATATACTTATCAGAATGTGCTGCCACACTTTAAAAAGGCTTGTAACATAGGTAGCGCATCCTGTCAGCATAATATACTCATCAGAATGTGCTGACACACTTAATAAAAGGCTTGTAACACAGGTAGCGCATCCTGTCAGCATAATATACTCATCAGAATGTGCTGCCACACTTAATAAAACGCTTAAAACACAGGTAGGGCATCCTGTCAGCATAATATACTCATCAGAATGTGCCGCCACACTTAAAAAAAGGCTTGTAACACAGGTAGCGCATCCTGTCAGCACAATATACTCATCAGAATGTGCCGCCACACTTAATAAAAGGCTTGTAACACAGGTAGCGCATCCTGTCAGCACAATATACTCATCAGAATGTGCCACCACACTTAATAAAAGGCTTGTAACACAGGTAGCGCATCCTGTCAGCAGAATATAATCATCAGAATGTGCCGCCACACTTAATAAAAGGCTTGTAACACAGGTAGCGCATCCTGTCAGCATAATATACTCATCAGAATGTGCTGCCACACTTAATAAAAGGCTTGTAACACAGGTAGCGCATCCTGTCAGCACAATATACTCATCAGAATGTGCTGCCACACTTAATAAAAGGCTTGTAACACAGGTAGCGCATCCTGTCAGCACAATATACTCATCAGAATGTGCTGCCACACGTAATAAAAGGCTTGTAACACAGGTAGCGCATCCTGTCAGCACAATATACTCATCAGAATGTGCTGCCACACTTAATAAAAGGCTTGTAACACAGGTAGCGCATCCTGTCAGCACAATATACTCATCAGAATATGCTGCCACACTTAATAAAAGGCTTGTAACACAGGTAGCGCATCCTGTCAACATAATATACTCATCAGAATGTGCTGCCACACTTAAAAAAGGCTTTGTTACACAGGTTGCGCATCCTGTCAGCATAATATACTCATCAGAATGTGCCGCCACACTTAAAAAAAGGCTTAAAACACACGTTGCGCATCCTGTCAGCACAATATACTCATCAGAATGTGCCGCCACACTTAAAAAAAGGCTTAAAACACACGTTGCGCATCCTGTCAGCACAATATACTCATCAGAATGTGCTGCCACACTTAAAAAAAGGCTTGTAACACAGGTAGCGCATCCTGTCAACATAATATACTCATCAGAATGTGCTGCCACACTTAAAAAAAGGCTTAAAACACACGTTGCGCATCCTGTCAGCACAATATACTCATCAGAATGTGCTGCCACACTTAAAAAAAGGCTTGTAACACAGGTAGCGCATCCTGTCAACATAATATACTCATCAGAATGTGCTGCCACACTTAAAAAAAGGCTTGTAACACAGGTAGCGCATCCTGTCAGCATAATATACTCATCAGAATGTGCTGCCACACTTTAAAAAGGCTTGTAACACAGGTAGCACATCCTGTCAGCATAATATACTTGTCAGAATGTGCTGCCACACTTAAAAAAAGGCTTGTAACACAGGTTGCGCATCCTGTCAGCATAATATACTCATCAGAATGTGCTGCCACACTTAAAAAAAGGCTTAAAACACAGGTAGTGCATCCTGTCAGCATAATATACTCATCAGAATGTGCTGCCACACTTTAAAAAGGCTTGTAACACAGGTAGCGCATCCTGTCAGCATAATATACTCATCAGAATGTGCTGCCACACTTAAAAAAAGGCTTGTAACACAGGTAGCGCATCCTGTCAGCATAATATACTCATCAGAATGTGCTGACACACTTAATAAAAGGCTTGTAACACAGGTAGCGCATCCTGTCAGCATAATATACTTATCAGAATGTGCTGCCACACTTTAAAAAGGCTTGTAACATAGGTAGCGCATCCTGTCAGCATAATATACTCATCAGAATGTGCTGACACACTTAATAAAAGGCTTGTAACACAGGTAGCGCATCCTGTCAGCATAATATACTTATCAGAATGTGCTGCCACACTTAAAAAAAGGCTTGTAACACAGGTAGCGCATCCTGTCAGCATAATATACTCATCAGAATGTGCTGACACACTTAATAAAAGGCTTGTAACACAGGTAGCGCATCCTGTCAGCATAATATACTTATCAGAATGTGCTGCCACACTTTAAAAAGGCTTGTAACATAGGTAGCGCATCCTGTCAGCATAATATACTCATCAGAATGTGCTGACACACTTAATAAAAGGCTTGTAACACAGGTAGCGCATCCTGTCAGCATAATATACTCATCAGAATGTGCTGACACACTTAATAAAAGGCTTGTAACACAGGTAGCGCATCCTGTCAGCATAATATACTTATCAGAATGTGCTGCCACACTTTAAAAAGGCTTGTAACATAGGTAGCGCATCCTGTCAGCATAATATACTCATCAGAATGTGCTGACACACTTAATAAAAGGCTTGTAACACAGGTAGCGCATCCTGTCAGCATAATATACTCATCAGAATGTGCTGCCACACTTAAAAAAAGGCTTGTAACACAGGTAGCGCATCCTGTCAGCATAATATACTTATCAGAATGTGCTGCCACACTTAAAAAAAGGCTTGTAACACAGGTAGCACATCCTGTCAGCATAATATACTAATCAGAATGTGCTGCCACACTTAATAAAAGGCTTGTAACACAGGTAGCACATCCTGTCAGCATAATATACTCATCAGAATGTGCTGCCACACTTAATAAAAGGCTTGTAACACAGGTAGCGCATCCTGTCAGCATAATATACTTATCAGAATGTGCTGCCACACTTAAAAAAAGGCTTGTAACACAGGTAGCGCATCCTGTCAGCATAATATTCTTATCAGAATGTGCTGCCACACTTAATAAAAGGCTTGTAACACAGGTAGCACATCCTGTCAGCATAATATACTTATCAGAATGTGCTGCCACACTTAAAAAAAGGCTTGTAACACAGGTAGCACATCCTGTCAGCATAATATTCTCATCAGAATGTGCTGCCACACTTAATAAAAGGCTTGTAACACAGGTAGGGCATCCTGACAGCATAATATACTCATCAGAATGTGCTGCCACATTTTAAAAAGGCTTGTAACACAGGTAGCACATCCTGTCAGCATAATATACTCATCAGAATGTGCTGCCACACTTAATAAAAGGCTTGTAACACAGGTAGCGCATCCTGTCAGCACAATATACTTATCAGAATGTGCTGCCACACTTAAAAAAAGGCTTGTAACACAGGTAGCGCATCCTGTCAGCATAATATACTCATCAGAATGTGCTGCCACACTTTAAAAAGGCTTGTAACACAGGTAGCGCATCCTGTCAGCATAATATACTCATCAGAATGTGCTGCCATACTTAATAAAAGGCTTGTAACACAGGTAGCGCATCCTGTCAGCATAATATACTCATCAGAATGTGCTGCCATACTTAATAAAAGGCTTGTAACACAGGTAGCGCATCCTGTCAGCATAATATACTCATCAGAATGTGCTGCCATACTTAATAAAAGGCTTGTAACACAGGTAGCACATCCTGTCAGCATAATATACTCATCAGAATGTGCTGCCACACTTAAATAAAGGCTTGTAACACAGGTAGCGCATCCTGTCAGCATAATATACTCATCAGAATGTGCTGCCATACTTAATAAAAGGCTTGTAACACAGGTAGCACATCCTGTCAGCATAATATACTCATCAGAATGTGCTGCCACACTTAAATAAAGGCTTGTAACACAGGTAGGGCATCCTGACAGCATAATATACTCATCAGAATGTGCTGCCACATTTTAAAAAGGCTTGTTACACAGGTAGCGCATCCTGTCAGCATAATATACTCATCAGAATGTGCTGCCATACTTAATAAAAGGCTTGTAACAGAGGTAGCACATCCTGTCAGCATAATATACTCATCAGAATGTGCTGCCACACTTAATAAAAGGCTTGTAACACAGGTAGCACATCCTGTCAGCTCAATATACTCATCAGAATGTGCTGCCACACTTAAAAAAAGGCTTGTAACACAGGTAGCGCATCCTGTCAGCATAATATACTTATCAGAATGTGCTGCCACACTTAAAAAAAGGCTTGTAACACAGGTAGCGCATCCTGTCAGCATAATATTCTCATCAGAATGTGCTGTCACATTTTAAGAAGGCTTGTAACACAGGTATCGCATCCTGTCAGCATAATATAATCATCAAAATGTGCTGCCACACTTAATAAAAGGCTCGTAGCACAGGTAACGCATCCTGTCAGCATAATATACTCATCAGAATGTGCTGCCACACTTAAAAAAAGCTTGTAACACAGGTAGCGCATCCTGTCAGCATAATATACTCATCAGAATGTGCTGCCACACTTAAAAAAAGGCTTGTAACACAGGTAACGCATCCTGTCAGCATAATATACTCATCAGAATGTGCTAACACACTTTAAAAAGGCTTGTAACACAGGTAGCACATCCTGTCAGCATAATATACTTGTCAGAATGTGCTGCCACACTTAAAAAAAGGCTTGTAACACAGGTTGCGCATCCTGTCAGCATAATATACTCATCAGAATGTGCTGCCACACTTAAAAAAAGGCTTAAAACACAGGTAGCGCATCCTGTCAGCAAAATATTCTCATCAGAATGTGCTGCCACACTTAAAAAAAGGCTCGTAGTACAGGTAACGCATCCTGTCAGCATAATATACTCATCAGAATGTGCTGCCACACTTAAAAAAAGCTTGTAACACAGGTAGCACATCCTGTCAGCATAATATAATCATCAAAATGTGCTGTCACACTTAATAAAAGGCTCGTAGTACAGGTAACGCATCCTGTCAGCATAATATACTCATCAGAATGTGCTGCCACACTTAAAAAAAGCTTGTAACACAGGTAGGGCATCCTGTCAGCATAACATACTCATCAGAATGTGCTGCCACACTTAAAAAAAGCTTGTAACACAGGTAGCGCATCCTGTCAGCATAATATAATCATGAAAATGTGCTGCCACACTTAATAAAAGGCTTGTAGCACAGGAAATGCATCCTGTCAGCATAATATAGCAATCAGATTGTGCTGCCACATTTTAAAAGGCTTGTAACACAGGTAGCTCATCCTGTCAGGATAATATACTCATCAGAATGTGCTGCCACATTTTAAAAAGGCTTGTAACACAGGTAGCGCATCCTGTCAGCATAATATACTCATCAGAATGTGCTGCCATACTTAATAAAAGGCTTGTAACACAGGTAACACATCCTGTCAGCAAAATATACCAATCAGAATGTGCTGCCACACTTAAAAAAAGGCTTGTAACACAGGTAACGCATCCTGTCAGCATAATATTCTCATCAGAATGTGCTGCCACATTTTAAGAAGGCTTGTAACACAGGTAACGCATCCTGTCAGCACAATATACTTATCAGAATGTGCTGCCACACTTAAAAAAAGGCTTGTAACACAGGTATCGCATCCTGTCAGCATAATATACTCATCAGAATGTGCTGCCACACTTAATAAAAGGCTCGTTGCACAGGTAGCGCATCCTGTCAGCATAATATAATCATCAAAATGTGCTGCCACACTTAATAAAAGGCTTGTAGCACAGGTAACGCATCCTGTCAGCATAATATAGTAATCAGATTGTGCTGCCACACTTAATAAAACGCTTAAAACACAGGTAGCACATCCTGTCAGCATAATATACTCATCAGAATGTGCTGCCACACTTTAAAAAGGCTTGTAACACAGGTAACGCATCCTGTCAGCATAATATATTCATCAAAATGTGCTGCCACACTTAATAAAAGGCTTGTTGCACAGGTAGCACATCCTGTCAGCATAAATACTCATCAGAATGTGCTGCCACACTTAATAAAAGGCTTGTAACACAGGTAGCGCATCCTGTCAGCATAATATACTTATCAGAATGTGCTGCCACACTTTAAAAAGGCTTGTAACATAGGTAGCGCATCCTGTCAGCATAATATACTCATCAGAACGTGCTGACACACTTAATAAAAGGCTTGTAACACAGGTAGCGCATCCTGTCAGCATAATATACTCATCAGAATGTGCTGCCACACTTAATAAAACGCTTAAAACACAGGTAGGGCATCCTGTCAGCATAATATACTCATCAGAATGTGCCGCCACACTTAAAAAAAGGCTTGTAACACAGGTAGCGCATCCTGTCAGCACAATATACTCATCAGAATGTGCCGCCACACTTAATAAAAGGCTTGTAACACAGGTAGCGCATCCTGTCAGCACAATATACTCATCAGAATGTGCCGCCACACTTAATAAAAGGCTTGTAACACAGGTAGCGCATCCTGTCAGCACAATATACTCATCAGAATGTGCCGCCACACTTAATAAAAGGCTTGTAACACAGGTAGCGCATCCTGTCAGCCCAATATACTCATCAGAATGTGCCGCCACACTTAATAAAAGGCTTGTAACACAGGTAGCGCATCCTGTCAGCAGAATATAATCATCAGAATGTGCCGCCACACTTAATAAAAGGCTTGTAACACAGGTAGCGCATCCTGTCAGCATAATATACTCATCAGAATGTGCTGCCACACTTAATAAAAGGCTTGTAACACAGGTAGCGCATCCTGTCAGCACAATATACTCATCAGAATGTGCTGCCACACTTAATAAAAGGCTTATAACACAGGTAGCGCATCCTGTCAGCACAATATACTCATCAGAATGTGCTGTCACACGTAATAAAAGGCTTGTAACACAGGTAGCGCATCCTGTCAGCATAATATACTCATCAGAATGTGCTGCCACACTTAATAAAAGGCTTGTAACACAGGTAGCGCATCCTGTCAGCACAATATACTCATCAGAATGTGCTGCCACACGTAATAAAAGGCTTGTAACACAGGTAGCGCATCCTGTCAGCACAATATACTCATCAGAATATGCTGCCACACTTAATAAAAGGCTTGTAACACAGGTAGCGCATCCTGTCAGCACAATATACTCATCAGAATGTGCTGCCACACTTAATAAAAGGCTTGTAACACAGGTAGCACATCCTGTCAGCATAATATACTCATCAGAATGTGCTGCCACACTTAAAAAAAGGCTTGTAACACACGTTGCGCATCCTGTCAGCATAATATACTCATCAGAATGTGCCGCCACACTTAAAAAAAGGCTTAAAACACACGTTGCGCATCCTGTCAGCACAATATACTCATCAGAATGTGCCGCCACACTTAATAAAAGGCTTGTAACACAGGTAGCGCATCCTGTCAGCACAATATACTCATCAGAATGTGCCGCCACACTTAATAAAAGGCTTGTAACACAGGTAGCGCATCCTGTCAGCAGAATATAATCATCAGAATGTGCTGCCACACTTAATAAAAGGCTTGTAACACAGGTAGCGCATCCTGTCAACATAATATACTCATCAGAATGTGCTGCCACACTTAAAAAAAGGCTTGTAACACAGGTAGCGCATCCTGTCAGCACAATATACTCATCAGAATGTGCCGCCACACTTAATAAAAGGCTTGTAACACAGGTAGCGCATCCTGTCAGCACAATATACTCATCAGAATGTGCCGCCACACTTAATAAAAGGCTTGTAACACAGGTAGCGCATCCTGTCAGCACAATATACTCATCAGAATGTGCCGCCACACTTAATAAAAGGCTTGTAACACAGGTAGCGCATCCTGTCAGCAGAATATAATCATCAGAATGTGCTGCCACACTTAATAAAAGGCTTGTAACACAGGTAGCGCATCCTGTCAACATAATATACTCATCAGAATGTGCTGCCACACTTAAAAAAAGGCTTTGTTACACAGGTTGCGCATCCTGTCAGCATAATATACTCATCAGAATGTGCCGCCACACTTAATAAAAGGCTTGTAACACAGGTAGCGCATCCTGTCAGCACAATATACTCATCAGAATGTGCTGCCACACTTAATAAAAGGCTTGTAACACAGGTAGCGCATCCTGTCAACATAATATACTCATCAGAATGTGCTGCCACACTTAAAAAAGGCTTTGTTACACAGGTTGCGCATCCTGTCAGCATAATATACTCATCAGAATGTGCCGCCACACTTAAAAAAAGGCTTAAAACACACGTTGCGCATCCTGTCAGCACAATATACTCATCAGAATGTGCTGCCAAACTTAAAAAAAGGCTTGTAACACAGGTTGCGCATCCTGTCAGCATAATATACTTGTCAGAATGTGCTGCCACACTTAAAAAAAGGCTTAAAACACAGGTAGCGCATCCTGTCAGCAAAATATACTCATCAGAATGTGCTGCCACACTTAATAAAACGCTTAAAACACAGGTAGCGCATCCTGTCAGCATAATATACTCATCAGAATGTGCTGCCACACTTTAAAAAGGCTTGTAACACAGGTAGCACATCCTGTCAGCATAATATACTTGTCAGAATGTGCTGCCACACTTAAAAAAAGGCTTGTAACACAGGTTGCGCATCCTGTCAGCATAATATACTCATCAGAATGTGCTGCCACACTTAAAAAAAGGCTTAAAACACAGGTAGCGCATCCTGTCAGCAAAATATACTCATCAGAATGTGCTGCCACACTTAAAAAAAGGCTTAAAACACAGGTAGCGCATCCTGTCAGCATAATATACTCATCAGAATGTGCTGCCACACTTAAAAAAAGGCTCGTAGTACAGGTAACGCATCCTGTCAGCATAATATACTCATCAGAATGTGCTGCCACACTTAAAAAAAGCTTGTAACACAGGTAGCACATCCTGTCAGCATAATATAATCGTCAAAATGTGCTGTCACACTTAATAAAAGGCTCGTAGTACAGGTAACGCATCCTGTCAGCATAATATACTCATCAGAATGTGCTGCCACCCTAAAAAAAGCTTGTAACACAGGTAGGGCATCCTGTCAGCATAATATACTCATCAGAATGTGCTGCCACACTTAAAAAAAGCTTGTAACACAGGTAGCGCATCCTGTCAGCATAATATAATCATGAAAATGTGCTGCCACACTTAATAAAAGGCTTGTAACACAGGTAGCACATCCTGTCAGGATAATATACTCATCAGAATGTGCTGCCACATTTTAAAAAGGCTTGTAACACAGGTAGCACATCCTGTCAGCATAATATACTCATCAGAATGTGCTGCCACATTTTAAAAAGGCTTGTAACACAGGTAGCGCATCCTGTCAGCATAATATACTCATCAGAATGTGCTGCCATACTTAATAAAAGGCTTGTAACACAGGTAACACATCCTGTCAGCATAATATTCTCATCAGAATGTGCTGCCACATTTTAAGAAGGCTTGTAACACAGGTAGCACATCCTGTCAGCATAATATACTCATCAGAATGTGCTGCCACATTTTAAAAAGGCTTGTAACACAGGTAGCGCATCCTGTCAGCATAATATACTCATCAGAATGTGCTGCCACATTTTAAAAAGGCTTGTAACACAGGTAGCACATCCTGTCAGCATAATATACTCATCAGAATGTGCTGCCACATTTTAAAAAGGCTTGTAACACAGGTAGCGCATCCTGTCAGCATAATATACTCATCAGAATGTGCTGCCACACTTAAAAAAAGGCTTGTAACACAGGTAACGCATCCTGTCAGCATAATATTCTCATCAGAATGTGCTGCCACATTTTAAGAAGGCTTGTAACACAGGTAACGCATCCTGTCAGCACAATATACTTATCAGAATGTGCTGCCACACTTAAAAAAAGGCTTGTAACACAGGTAACGCATCCTGTCAGCATAATATACTCATCAGAATGTGCTGCCACACTTAATAAAAGGCTCGTTGCACAGGTAGCGCATCCTGTCAGCATAATATAATCATCAAAATGTGCTGCCACACTTAATAAAAGGCTTGTAGCACAGGTAACGCATCCTGTCAGCATAATATAGTAATCAGATTGTGCTGCCACACTTAATAAAACGCTTAAAACACAGGTAGCACATCCTGTCAGCATAATATACTCATCAGAATGTGCTGCCACACTTTAAAAAGGCTTGTAACACAGGTAACGCATCCTGTCAGCATAATATATTCATCAAAATGTGCTGCCACACTTAATAAAAGGCCTGTTGCACAGGTAGCACATCCTGTCAGCATAAATACTCATCAGAATGTGCTGCCACACTTTAAAAAGGCTTGTAACACAGGTAACGCATCCTGTCAGCATAATATATTCATCAAAATGTGCTGCCACACTTAATAAAAGGCTTGTTGCACAGGTAGCACATCCTGTCAGCATAAATACTCATCAGAATGTGCTGCCACACTTAATAAAAGGCTTGTTGCACAGGTAGCACATCCTGTCAGCATAAATACTCATCAAAATGTGCTGCCACACTTAATAAAAGGCTTGTTGCACAGGTAGCGCATCCTGTCAGCATAATATAATGATCAAAATGTGCTGCCACACTTAATAAAAGGCTCGTAGCACAGGTAACGCATCCTGTCAGCATAATATACTCATCAGAATGTGCTGCCACACTTAAAAAAAAGCTTGTAACACAGGTAGGGCATCCTGTCAGCATAATATACTCATCAGAATGTGCTGCCACACTTAATAAAAGGCTCGTTGCACAGGTAGCGCATCCTGTCAGCATAATATAATCATCAAAATGTGCTGCCACACTTTAAAAAAGCTTGTAACACAGGTAGGGCATCCTGTCAGCATAATATACTCATCAGAATGTGCTGCCACACTTAATAAAAGGCTCGTTGCACAGGTAGCGCATCCTGTCAGCATAATATACTCATCAGAATGTGCTGACACACTTAATAAAAGGCTTGTAACACAGGTAGCGCATCCTGTCAGCATAATATACTCATCAGAATGTGCTGACACACTTAATAAAAGGCTTGTAACACAGGTAGCGCATCCTGTCAGCATAATATACTCATCAGAATGTGCTGACACACTTAATAAAAGGCTTGTAACACAGGTAGCGCATCCTGTCAGCATAATATACTCATCAGAATGTGCTGCCACACTTAAAAAAAGGCTTGTAACACAGGTAGCGCATCCTGTCAGCATAATATACTTATCAGAATGTGCTGCCACACTTAAAAAAAGGCTTGTAACACAGGTAGCACATCCTGTCAGCATAATATACTCATCAGAATGTGCTGCCACACTTAATAAAAGGCTTGTAACACAGGTAGCACATCCTGTCAGCATAATATACTCATCAGAATGTGCTGCCACACTTAATAAAAGGCTTGTAACACAGGTAGCGCATCCTGTCAGCATAATATTCTTATCAGAATGTGCTGCCACACTTAAAAAAAGGCTTGTAACACAGGTAGCACATCCTGTCAGCATAATATTCTCATCAGAATGTGCTGCCACACTTAATAAAAGGCTTGTAACACAGGTAGGGCATCCTGACAGCATAATATACTCATCAGAATGTGCTGCCACACTTAATAAAAGGCTCGTTGCACAGGTAGCGCATCCTGTCAGCATAATATAATCATCAAAATGTGCTGCCACACTTAATAAAAGGCTTGTAGCACAGGTAACGCATCCTGTCAGCATAATATAGTAATCAGATTGTGCTGCCACACTTAATAAAACGCTTAAAACACAGGTAGCACATCCTGTCAGCATAATATACTCATCAGAATGTGCTGCCACACTTTAAAAAGGCTTGTAACACAGGTAACGCATCCTGTCAGCATAATATATTCATCAAAATGTGCTGCCACACTTAATAAAAGGCTTGTTGCACAGGTAGCACATCCTGTCAGCATAAATACTCATCAGAATGTGCTGCCACACTTAATAAAAGGCTTGTTGCACAGGTAGCATATCCTGTCAGCATAATATACTCATCAGAATGTGCTGCCACACTTAATAAAAGGCTTGTTGCACAGGTAGCACATCCTGTCAGCATAATATAATCATCAAAATGTGCTGCCACACTTTAAAAAGGCTTGTAACATAGGTAGCGCATCCTGTCAGCATAATATACTCATCAGAATGTGCTGACACACTTAATAAAAGGCTTGTAACACAGGTAGCGCATCCTGTCAGCATAATATACTCATCAGAATGTGCTGACACACTTAATAAAAGGCTTGTAACACAGGTAGCGCATCCTGTCAGCATAATATACTCATCAGAATGTGCTGACACACTTAATAAAAGGCTTGTAACACAGGTAGCGCATCTTGTCAGCATAATATACTTATCAGAATGTGCTGCCACACTTTAAAAAGGCTTGTAACACAGGTAGCGCATCCTGTCAGCATAATATACTTATCAGAATGTGCTGACACACTTAATAAAAGGCTTGTAACATAGGTAGCGCATCCTGTCAGCATAATATACTCATCAGAATGTGCTGACACACTTAATAAAAGGCTTGTAACACAGGTAGCGCATCCTGTCAGCATAATATACTCATCAGAATGTGCTGACACACTTAATAAAAGGCTTGTAACACAGGTAGCGCATCCTGTCAGCATAATATACTCATCAGAATGTGCTGCCACACTTAATAAAACGCTTAAAACACAGGTAGGGCATCCTGTCAGCATAATATACTCATCAGAATGTGCTGCCACACTTAATAAAAGGCTTGTAACACAGGTAGCGCATCCTGTCAGCATAATATACTCATCAGAATGTGCTGCCACACTTAATAAAAGGCTTGTAACACAGGTAGCGCATCCTGTCAGCACAATATACTTATCAGAATGTGCTGCCACACTTAAAAAAAGGCTTGTAACACAGGTAGCGCATCCTGTCAGCATAATATACTCATCAGAATGTGCTGCCACACTTAATAAAACGCTTAAAACACAGGTAGGGCATCCTGTCAGCATAATATACTCATCAGAATGTGCTGCCACACTTAATAAAAGGCTTGTAACACAGGTAGCGCATCCTGTCAGCACAATATACTTATCAGAATGTGCTGCCACACTTAAAAAAAGGCTTGTAACACAGGTAGCGCATCCTGTCAGCATAATATACTCATCAGAATGTGCTGCCACACTTAATAAAAGGCTTGTAACACAGGTAGCGCATCCTGTCAGCACAATATACTTATTAGAATGTGCTGCCACACTTAATAAAAGGCTTGTAACACAGGTAGCACATCCTGTCAGCATAATATACTCATCAGAATGTGCTGCCACACTTAAAAAAAGGCTTGTAACACAGGTAGCGCATCCTGTCAGCATAATATACTTATCAGAATGTGCTGCCACACTTAAAAAAAGGCTTGTAACACAGGTAGCACATCCTGTCAGCATAATATACTCATCAGAATGTGCTGCCACACTTAAAAAAAGGCTTGTAACACAGGTAGCGCATCCTGTCAGCATAATATTCTTATCAGAATGTGCTGCCACACTTAATAAAAGGCTTGTAACACAGGTAGCACATCCTGTCAGCATAATATACTTATCAGAATGTGCTGCCACACTTAAAAAAAGGCTTGTAACACAGGTAGCACATCCTGTCAGCATAATATTCTCATCAGAATGTGCTGCCACACTTAATAAAAGGCTTGTAACACAGGTAGCACATCCTGTCAGCATAATATACTCATCAGAATGTGCTGCCACACTTAATAAAAGGCTTGTAACACAGGTAGCGCATCCTGTCAGCATAATATACTCATCAGAATGTGCTGCCACACTTAATAAAAGGCTTGTAACACAGGTAGCGCATCCTGTCAGCATAATATACTTATCAGAATGTGCTGCCACACTTAAAAAAAGGCTTGTAACACAGGTAGCACATCCTGTCAGCATAATATTCTCATCAGAATGTGCTGCCACACTTAATAAAAGGCTTGTAACACAGGTAGCACATCCTGTCAGCATAATATACTCATCAGAATGTGCTGCCACACTTAATAAAAGGCTTGTAACACAGGTAGCACATCCTGTCAGCATAATATACTCATCAGAATGTGCTGCCACACTTAATAAAAGGCTTGTAACACAGGTAGCGCATCCTGTCAGCATAATATTCTCATCAGAATGTGCTGCCACATTTTAAGAAGGCTTGTAACACAGGTAGCGCATCCTGTCAGCATAATATACTCATCAGAATGTGCTGCCACACTTAATAAAAGGCTTGTAACACAGGTAACGCATCCTGTCAGCATAATATACTCATCAGAATGTGCTGCCACACTTAAAAAAAGCTTGTAACACAGGTAGTGCATCCTGTCAGCATAATATAATCATCAAAATGTGCTGCCACACTTAATAAAAGGCTTGTAGCAGAGGTAACGCATCCTGTCAGCATAATATAGCAATCAGATTGTGCTGCCACACTTAATATACTCATCAGAATGTGCTGCCACACTTAATAAAAGGCTTGTAACACAAGTAGCGCTTCCTGTCAGCATAATATACTCATCAGAATGTGCTGCCACACTTTAAAAAGGCTTGTAACACAGGTAGCACATCCTGTCAGCATAATATACTCATCAGAATGTGCTGCAACACTTAATAAAAGGCTTGTAACACAGGTAGCGCATCCTGTCAGCATAATATAATCATCAAAATGTGCTGCCACACTTAATAAAAGGCTTAAAACACAGGTAGCGCATCCTGTCAGCATAATATACTCATCAGAATGTGCTGCCACACTTTAAAAAGGCTTGTAACACAGGTAGCGCATCCTGTCAGCATAATATACTCATCAGAATGTGCTGCCACATTTTAAAAAGGCTTGTAACACAGGTAGCACATCCTGTTAGCATAATATACTCATCAGAATGTGCTGCCAAACTTAAAAAAAAGCTTGTAACACAGGTAGGGCATCCTGTCAGCATAATATACTCATCAGAATGTGCTGCCATACTTAATAAAAGGCTTGTAACACAGGTAACGCATCCTGTCAGCAAAATATACCAATCAGAATGTGCTGCCACACCTAATAAAAGGCTTGTTACACAGGTAGCGCATCCTGTCAGCACAATATACTTATCAGAATGTGCTGCCACACTTAAAAAAAGGCTTGTAACACAGGTAGCGCATCCTGTCAGCACAATATACTTATCAGAATGTGCTGCCACACTTAAAAAAAGGCTTGTAACACAGGTAACGCATCCTGTCAGCATAATATACTCATCAGAATGTGCTGCCACACTTAATAAAAGGCTTGTAACACAGGTAGCGCATCCTGTCAGCACAATATACTTATCAGAATGTGCTGCCACACTTAAAAAAAGGCTTGTAACACAGGTAGCGCATCCTGTCAGCATAATATACTCATCAGAATGTGCTGCCACATTTTAAAAAGGCTTGTAACACAGGTAGTGCATGCTGTCAGCATAATATACTCATCAGAATGTGCTGCCATACTTAATAAAAGGCTTGTAACACAGGTAGCGCATCCTGTCAGCACAATATACTTATCAGAATGTGCTGCCACACTTAAAAAAAGGCTTGTAACACAGGTAACGCATCCTGTCAGCATAATATACTCATCAGAATGTGCTGCCACACTTAATAAAAGGCTTGTAACACAGGTAGCGCATCCTGTCAGCACAATATACTTATCAGAATGTGCTGCCACACTTAAAAAAAGGCTTGTAACACAGGTAGCGCATCCTGTCAGCATAATATACTCATCAGAATGTGCTGCCACATTTTAAAAAGGCTTGTAACACAGGTAGCGCATGCTGTCAGCATAATATACTCATCAGAATGTGCTGCCATACTTAATAAAAGGCTTGTAACACAGGTAGCGCATCCTGTCAGCACAATATACTTATCAGAATGTGCTGCCACACTTAAAAAAAGGCTTGTAACACAGGTAGCGCATCCTGTCAGCACAATATACTTATCAGAATGTGCTGCCACACTTAAAAAAAGGCTTGTAACACAGGTAGCGCATCCTGTCAGCACAATATACTCATCAGAATGTGCTGCCACATTTTAAAAAGGCTTGTAACACAGGTAGCGCATCCTGTCAGCACAATATACTTATCAGAATGTGCTGCCATACTTATTAAAAGGCTTGTAACACAGGTAGCGCATCCTGTCAGCATAATATACTCATCAGAATGTGCTGCCATACTTAAAAAAAGGCTTGTAACACAGGTAGCGCATCCTGTCAGCATAATATACTTATCAGAATGTGCTGCCACACTTAAAAAAAGGCTTGTAACACAGGTAGCACATCCTGTCAGCATAATATACTCATCAGAATGTGCTGCCACACTTAATAAAAGGCTTGTAACACAGGTAGCGCATCCTGTCAGCATAATATACTCATCAGAATGTGCTGCCACACTTAATAAAAGGCTTGTAACACAGGTAGCGCATCCTGTCAGCATAATATACTTATCAGAATGTGCTGCCACACTTAAAAAAAGGCTTGTAACACAGGTAGCGCATCCTGTCAGCATAATATTCTTATCAGAATGTGCTGCCACACTTAATAAAAGGCTTGTAACACAGGTAGCACATCCTGTCAGCATAAAATACCTATCAGAATGTGCTGCCACACTTAAAAAAAGGCTTGTAACACAGGTAGCGCATCCTGTCAGCATAATATACTCATCAGAATGTGCTGCCACACTTAAAAAAAGGCTTGTAACACAGGTAGCGCATCCTGTCAGCATAATATACTTATCAGAATGTGCTGCCACACTTAAAAAAAGGCTTTTAACACAGGTAGCGCATCCTGTCAGCATAATATTCTCATCAGAATGTGCTGCCACACTTTAAAAAGGCTTTTAACACAGGTATCGCATCCTGTCAGCATAATATAATCATCAAAATGTGCTGCCACACTTAATAAAAGGCTCGTAGCACAGGTAACGCATCCTGTCAGCATAATATACTCATCAGAATGTGCTGCCACACTTAATAAAAGGCTCGTAGCACAGGTAACGCATCCTGTCAGCATAATATAGCAATCAGATTGTGCTGCCACACTTAATAAAAGGTTTGTAACACAAGTAGCGCATCCTGTCAGCATAATATACTCATCAGAATGTGCTGCCACACTTTAAAAAGGCTTGTAACACAGGTAACGCATCCTGTCAGCATAATATAATCATCAAAATGTGCTGCCACACTTAATAAAAGGCTTGTAGCAGAGGTAACGCATCCTGTCAGCATAATATAATCATCAAAATGTGCTGCCACACTTAATAAAAGGCTTGTAACACAAGTAGCGCATCCTGTCAGCATAATATACTCATCAGAATGTGCTGCCACACTTAAAAAAAGGCTTGTAACACAGGTAGCGCATCCTGTCAGCATAATATACTCATCAGAATGTGCTGCCACACTTAATAAAAGGCTCGTAGCACAGGTAACGCATCCTGTCAGCATAATATACTCATCAGAATGTGCTGCCACACTTAATAAAAGGCTCGTAGCACAGGTAACGCATCCTGTCAGCATAATATAATCATCAAAATGTGCTGCCACACTTAATAAAAGGCTTGTAGCAGAGGTAACGCATCCTGTCAGCATAATATAGCAATCAGATTGTGCTGCCACACTTAATAAAAGGCTTGTAACACAAGTAGCGCATCCTGTCAGCATAATATACTCATCAGAATGTGCTGCCACACTTACAAAAAGGCTTGTAACACAGGTAGCGCATCCTGTCAGCATAATATACTCATCAGAATGTGCTGCCACACTTAATAAAAGGCTTGTAACACAGGTAGCGCATCCTGTCAGCATAATATACTCATCAGAATGTGCTGCCACACTTAATAAAAGGCTTGTAACACAGGTAGCGCATCCTGTCAGCACAATATACTCATCAGAATGTGCTGCCACACTTAATAAAAGGCTTGTAACACAGGTAGCGCATCCTGTCAGCATAATATACTCATCAGAATGTGCTGCCACACTTAATAAAATGCTTGTAACACAGGTAGCACATCCTGTCAGCATAATATACTCATCAGAATGTGCTGCCACACTTAATAAAAGGCTTGTAACACAGGTAGCGCATCCTGTCAGCACAATATACTCATCAGAATGTGCTGCCACACTTAATAAAATGCTTGTAACACAGGTAGCACATCCTGTCAGCATAATATACTCATCAGAATGTGCTGCCACACTTAATAAAATGCTTGTAACACAGGTAGCACATCCTGTCAGCATAATATACTCATCAGAATGTGCTGCCACACTTAATAAAATGCTTGTAACACAGGTAGCGCATCCTGTCAGCATAATATACTCATCAGAATGTGCTGCCATACTTAATAAAAGGCTTGTAACACAGGTAACGCATCCTGTCAGCATAATATTCTCATCAGAATGTGCTGCCACATTTTAAGAAGGCTTGTAACACAGGTAACGCATCCTGTCAGCACAATATACTTATCAGAATGTGCTGCCACACTTAATAAAATGCTTGTAACACAGGTAGCGCATCCTGTCAGCATAATATACTCATCAGAATGTGCTGCCACACTTAAAAAAAGGCTTGTAACACAGGTATCGCATCCTGTCAGCATAATATACTCATCAGAATGTGCTGCCACACTTAATAAAATGCTTGTAACACAGGTAGCACATCCTGTCAGCATAATATACTCATCAGAATGTGCTGCCACACTTAATAAAATGCTTGTAACACAGGTAGCGCATCCTGTCAGCATAATATACTCATCAGAATGTGCTGCCACACTTAAAAAAAGGCTTGTAACACAGGTATCGCATCCTGTCAGCATAATATACTCATCAGAATGTGCTGCCACACTTAATAAAAGGCTCGTAGCACAGGTAACGCATCCTGTCAGCATAATATACTCATCAGAATGTGCTGCCACACTTTAAAAAGGCTTGTAACACAGGTAGCACATCCTGTCAGCATAATATACTTGTCAGAATGTGCTGCCACACTTAAAAAAAGGCTTGTAACACAGGTTGCGCATCCTGTCAGCATAATATACTCATCAGAATGTGCTGCCACACTTAAAAAAAGGCTTAAAACACAGGTAGCGCATCCTGTCAGCAAAATATACTCATCAGAATGTGCTGCCACACTTAAAAAAAGGCTTAAAACACAGGTAGCGCATCCTGTCAGCATAATATACTCATCAGAATGTGCTGCCACACTTTAAAAAGGCTTGTAACACAGGTAGCGCATCCTGTCAGCATAATATACTCATCAGAATGTGCTGCCACACTTAAAAAAAGGCTCGTAGTACAGGTAACGCATCCTGTCAGCATAATATACTCATCAGAATGTGCTGCCACACTTAAAAAAAGCTTGTAACACAGGTAGCGCATCCTGTCAGCATAATATACTCATCAGAATGTGCTGCCACACTTTAAAAAGGCTTGTAACACAGGTAGCGCATCCTGTCAGCATAATATACTCATCAGAATGTGCTGCCACACTTAAAAAAAGGCTCGTAGTACAGGTAACGCATCCTGTCAGCATAATATACTCATCAGAATGTGCTGCCACACTTAAAAAAAGCTTGTAACACAGGTAGGGCATCCTGTCAGCATAATATACTCATCAGAATGTGCTGCCACACTTAAAAAAAGCTTGTAACACAGGTAGCGCATCCTGTCAGCATAATATAATCATGAAAATGTGCTGCCACACTTAATAAAAGGCTTGTAACACAGGTAACGCATCCTGTCAGGATAATATACTCATCAGAATGTGCTGCCACATTTTAAAAAGGCTTGTAACACAGGTAGCACATCCTGTCAGCATAATATACTCATCAGAATGTGCTGCCACATTTTAAAAAGGCTTGTAACACAGGTAGCGCATCCTGTCAGCATAATATACTCATCAGAATGTGCTGCCATACTTAATAAAAGGCTTGTAACACAGGTAACGCATCCTGTCAGCATAATATACTCATCAGAATGTGCTGCCACATTTTAAAAAGGCTTGTAACACAGGTAGCACATCCTGTCAGCATAATATACTCATCAGAATGTGCTGCCACATTTTAAAAAGGCTTGTAACACAGGTAGCGCATCCTGTCAGCATAATATACTCATCAGAATGTGCTGCCACACTTAAAAAAAGGCTTGTAACACAGGTAACGCATCCTGTCAGCATAATATTCTCATCAGAATGTGCTGCCACATTTTAAGAAGGCTTGTAACACAGGTAACGCATCCTGTCAGCACAATATACTTATCAGAATGTGCTGCCACACTTAAAAAAAGGCTTGTAACACAGGTAACGCATCCTGTCAGCATAATATACTCATCAGAATGTGCTGCCACACTTAATAAAAGGCTCGTTGCACAGGTAGCGCATCCTGTCAGCATAATATAATCATCAAAATGTGCTGCCACACTTAATAAAAGGCTTGTAGCACAGGTAACGCATCCTGTCAGCATAATATATTCATCAAAATGTGCTGCCACACTTAATAAAAGGCTTGTTGCACAGGTAGCACATCCTGTCAGCATAAATACTCATCAGAATGTGCTGCCACACTTTAAAAAGGCTTGTAACACAGGTAACGCATCCTGTCAGCATAATATATTCATCAAAATGTGCTGCCACACTTAATAAAAGGCTTGTTGCACAGGTAGCACATCCTGTCAGCATAAATACTCATCAGAATGTGCTGCCACACTTAATAAAAGGCTTGTTGCACAGGTAGCACATCCTGTCAGCATAAATACTCATCAAAATGTGCTGCCACACTTAATAAAAGGCTTGTTGCACAGGTAGCGCATCCTGTCAGCATAATATAATGATCAAAATGTGCTGCCACACTTAATAAAAGGCTCGTAGCACAGGTAACGCATCCTGTCAGCATAATATACTCATCAGAATGTGCTGCCACACTTAAAAAAAAGCTTGTAACACAGGTAGGGCATCCTGTCAGCATAATATACTCATCAGAATGTGCTGCCACACTTAATAAAAGGCTCGTTGCACAGGTAGCGCATCCTGTCAGCATAATATAATCATCAAAATGTGCTGCCACACTTTAAAAAGGCTTGTAACATAGGTAGCGCATCCTGTCAGCATAATATACTCATCAGAATGTGCTGACACACTTAATAAAAGGCTTGTAACACAGGTAGCGCATCCTGTCAGCATAATATACTTATCAGAATGTGCTGCCACACTTTAAAAAGGCTTGTAACATAGGTAGCGCATCCTGTCAGCATAATATACTCATCAGAATGTGCTGACACACTTAATAAAAGGCTTGTAACACAGGTAGCGCATCCTGTCAGCATAATATACTCATCAGAATGTGCTGACACACTTAATAAAAGGCTTGTAACACAGGTAGCACATCCTGTCAGCATAATATACTCATCAGAATGTGCTGCCACACTTAATAAAAGGCTTGTAACACAGGTAGCGCATCCTGTCAGCATAATATACTCATCAGAATGTGCTGCCACACTTAAAAAAAGGCTTAAAACACAGGTAGCACATCCTGTCAGCATAATATACTCATAAGAATGTTCTGACACACTTAATAAAAGGCTTGTAACACAGGTAGCACATCCTGTTAGCATAATATACTCATCAGAATGTGCTGCCACACTTAATAAAAGGCTTGTAACACAGGTAGCGCATCCTGTCAGCATAATATACTCATCAGAATGTGCTGCCACACTTAAAAAAAGGCTTGTAACACAGGAAGCGCATCCTGTCAGCATAATATACTTATCAGAATGTGCTGCCACACTTAAAAAAAGGCTTGTAACACAGGTAGCACATCCTGTCAGCATAATATACTCATCAGAATGTGCTGCCACATTTTAAAAAGGCTTGTAACACAGGTAGCGCATCCTGTCAGCATAATATACTCATCAGAATGTGCTGCCATACTTAATAAAAGGCTTGTAACACAGGTAGCGCATCCTGTCAGCACAATATACTTATCAGAATGTGCTGCCACACTTAAAAAAAGGCTTGTAACACAGGTAGCGCATCCTGTCAGCACAATATACTTATCAGAATGTGCTGCCACACTTAAAAAAAGGCTTGTAACACAGGTAGCGCATCCTGTCAACATAATATACTCATCAGAATGTGCTGCCACACTTAAAAAAAGGCTTTGTTACACAGGTTGCGCATTCTGTCAGCATAATATACTCATCAGAATGTGCCGCCACACTTAATAAAAGGCTTGTAACACAGGTAGCGCATCCTGTCAGCATAATATACTCATCAGAATGTGCTGCCACACTTAAAAAAGGCTTTGTTACACAGGTTGCGCATCCTGTCAGCATAATATACTCATCAGAATGTGCCGCCACACTTAAAAAAAGGCTTAAAACACACGTTGCGCATCCTGTCAGCACAATATACTCATCAGAATGTGCTGCCACACTTAAAAAAAGGCTTGTAACACAGGTTGCGCATCCTGTCAGCATAATATACTCATCAGAATGTGCTGCCACACTTAAAAAAAGGCTTGTAACACAGGTTGCGCATCCTGTCAGCATAATATACTCATCAGAATGTGCCGCCACACTTAAAAAAAGGCTTAAAACACACGTTGCGCATCCTGTCAGCACAATATACTCATCAGAATGTGCTGCCACACTTAATAAAAGGCTTGTAACACAGGTATCGCATCCTGTCAGCATAATATACTCATCAGAATGTGCTGCCACACTTAATAAAAGGCTTGTAACACAGGTTGCGCATCCTGTCAGCATAATATACTCATCAGAATGTGCTGCCACACCAGGGCTCTCAAGTTTTATCAAAAGTTTGGAGTGAGATTTCATCTGTTAGGGGAGGAGCCACTTAAATATTTGCAGCAGCGACCCCTCGGCCCCAACCAATTCTCTCAGGTTTTTGGTAGCAGTTAAATTGAATATATTGTTTATAATTGATTAGCACAAATAAAAATTATAACAGTTGGGAAATCTAATTAAAGACAAAGTCATAGAAATTAAATACATTGTTTTATTTCAAAAATACAAATATATAAAAAATTGCCCCAAATGAGCCAACTGAACAGCAACATTGCAGAACTTGCCCTGAGCATACTTACAATACAAGGTGTGTTTGTGTGACATCTTTTAAACAGATTAATGCAATGATTAATGTATACATTGGCAGGATATAAACATTACTAAAATAAAAGCCAGAGTATAGCTGAATAGCTAAAAAGAGTATGAATAAAGTATAATTTGAAAATAATGAAATAAATGAAAATGAAATATCTTGTCCTTTCCATTCCCAGGTGAAAAAAATACTATAGTAATTTATAGTGTTTTTGACCCATACTATAGTAATGTACTTGAATTAATTTGTTGTGGTAATTCTATAGTTGCTGTGATAACATAACAACTATAGTAATATAAACGTATTACTTTATCCAATACTGTACTACATTGTCTACAACTATAGGGTATAATATACTAGAATATACACTACAGATTACTGTAGTATAAACTAAAGAATACTAACGTTAGAGTATTTATTACAGTTTATCAGTTCACTACTATAGTTAATACAGAGTATGCTGTAGCAATCATTAACAAAGTGTTGTAAATACTATAATATACTAAAATTTACTATACTATTAGTATGGTTCAAAAACACTATAGTATTTCCTATAATATTTTTCACCTGGGATTGTTTCAGGTAGCCTCTAGTGTTTAGTACTTTCCTAAAGTTAAAGCTAATTCTGATTGCAAAGCAGTTCGATTTTTTTAATCAATAATAATTTACCTCGGCTATATTTCCCAACAACAGTTTTTATTATCTTTGATCACATTTTTGTGATGTCATCCAAGAATCGTAAAATCAAATTGCTATAAAAAAGAATGCGTTACCTACCGCTTTCATCGGATTCTTCTCTTCCAACTGCCACTTCGTCTGTGTGACGTGAGAATCTATGTTGCCTAGTATTAGTAACGAATGTGCTTGCAGCAGGATCACGAAATTTACACAGAAACAACAAATTCTGATTTCTGATTGGCTGGTAGGTGACAATTATATCAGGATGTCTAGTGTGACCGTGTCCGCGGCTCGACAGATATGAACTCGGCAGAGAACTTCTCTCCTGTGCCTCCTTCATTAATTGTATAGAGTGGGAAAAGTTTTCTTATTTTTTCAGCGTGAGAAATACAAGGTGTGGCGTGTGAGCGTGTGAACTTACTGAAATGCGTGAGTCTCACGGTGAATGCGTGAGACTTGAGAGCCCTGTGCCACACTTAATAAAACGCTTAAAACACAGGTAGCGCATCCTGTCAGCATAATATACTCATCAGAATGTGCTACCACACTTTAAAAAGGCTTGTAACACAGGTAGCACATCCTGTCAGCATAATATACTTATCAGAATGTGCTGCCACACTTAAAAAAAGGCTTGTAACACAGGTAGCGCATCCTGTCAGCATAATATACTCATCAGAATGTGCTGCCACACTTAAAAAAAGGCTCGTAGTACAGGTAACGCATCCTGTCAGCATAATATACTCTTTAGAATGTGCTGCCACACTTAAAAAAGCTTGTAACACAGGTAGGGCATCCTGTCAGCATAATATACTCATCAGAATGTGCTGCCACACTTAAAAAAAGCTTGTAACACAGGTAGCACATCCTGTCAGCATAATATAATCATCAAAATGTGCTGTCACACTTAATAAAAGGCTCGTAGTACAGGTAACGCATCCTGTCAGCATAATATACTCATCAGAATGTGCTGCCACACTTAAAAAAAGCTTGTAACACAGGTAGGGCATCCTGTCAGCATAATATACTCATCAGAATGTGCTGCCACACTTAAAAAAAGCTTGTAACACAGGTAGCGCATCCTGTCAGCATAATATAATCATGAAAATGTGCTGCCACACTTAATAAAAGGCTTGTAGCACAGGAAATGCATCCTGTCAGCATAATATAGCAATCAGATTGTGCTGCCACATTTTAAAAAGGCTTGTAACACAGGTAGCACATCCTGTCAGCATAATATACTCATCAGAATGTGCTGCCACATTTTAAAAAGGCTTGTAACACAGGTAGCGCATCCTGTCAGCATAATATACTCATCAGAATGTGCTGCCATACTTAATAAAAGGCTTGTAACACAGGTAACACATCCTGTCAGCAAAATATACCAATCAGAATGTGCTGCCACACTTAAAAAAAGGCTTGTAACACAGGTAACGCATCCTGTCAGCATAATATTCTCATCAGAATGTGCTGCCACATTTTAAGAAGGCTTGTAACACAGGAAACGCATCCTGTCAGCACAATATACTTATCAGAATGTGCTGCCACACTTAAAAAAAGGCTTGTAACACAGGTATCGCATCCTGTCAGCATAATATACTCATCAGAATGTGCTGCCACACTTAATAAAAGGCTCGTTGCACAGGTAGCGCATCCTGTCAGCATAATATAATCATCAAAATGTGCTGCCACACTTAATAAAAGGCTTGTAGCACAGGTAACGCATCCTGTCAGCATAATATAGTAATCAGATTGTGCTGCCACACTTAATAAAACGCTTAAAACACAGGTAGCACATCCTGTCAGCATAATATACTCATCAGAATGTGCTGCCACACTTTAAAAAGGCTTGTAACACAGGTAACGCATCCTGTCAGCATAATATATTCATCAAAATGTGCTGCCACACTTAATAAAAGGCTTGTTGCACAGGTAGCACATCCTGTCAGCATAAATACTCATCAGAATGTGCTGCCACACTTAATAAAAGGCTTGTTGCACAGGTAGCACATCCTGTCAGCATAATATACTCATCAGAATGTGCTGCCACACTTAATAAAAGGCTTGTTGCACAGGTAGCACATCCTGTCAGCATAATATAATCATCAAAATGTGCTGCCACACTTTAAAAAGGCTTGTAACATAGGTAGCGCATCCTGTCAGCATAATATACTCATCAGAATGTGCTGACACACTTAATAAAAGGCTTGTAACACAGGTAGCGCATCCTGTCAGCATAATATACTCATCAGAATGTGCTGACACACTTAATAAAAGGCTTGTAACACAGGTAGCGCATCCTGTCAGCATAATATATTTATCAGAATGTGCTGCCACACTTTAAAAAGGCTTGTAACACAGGTAGCGCATCCTGTCAGCATAATATACTTATCAGAATGTGCTGACACACTTAATAAAAGGCTTGTAACATAGGTAGCGCATCCTGTCAGCATAATATACTCATCAGAATGTGCTGACACACTTAATAAAAGGCTTGTAACACAGGTAGCGCATCCTGTCAGCATAATATACTCATCAGAATGTGCTGCCACACTTAATAAAACGCTTAAAACACAGGTAGGGCATCCTGTCAGCATAATATACTCATCAGAATGTGCTGCCACACTTAATAAAAGGCTTGTAACACAGGTAGCGCATCCTGTCAGCATAATATACTCATCAGAATGTGCTGCCACACTTAATAAAAGGCTTGTAACACAGGTAGCGCATCCTGTCAGCACAATATACTCATCAGAATGTGCTGCCACACTTAAAAAAAGGCTTGTAACACAGGTAGCGCATCCTGTCAGCATAATATACTCATCAGAATGTGCTGCCACACTTAATAAAACGCTTAAAACACAGGTAGGGCATCCTGTCAGCATAATATACTCATCAGAATGTGCTGCCACACTTAATAAAAGGCTTGTAACACAGGTAGCGCATCCTGTCAGCACAATATACTCATCAGAATGTGCTGCCACACTTAAAAAAAGGCTTGTAACACAGGTAGCGCATCCTGTCAGCATAATATACTCATCAGAATGTGCTGCCACACTTAATAAAAGGCTTGTAACACAGGTAGCGCATCCTGTCAGCACAATATACTTATTAGAATGTGCTGCCACACTTAATAAAAGGCTTGTAACACAGGTAGCACATCCTGTCAGCATAATATACTCATCAGAATGTGCTGCCACACTTAAAAAAAGGCTTGTAACACAGGTAGCGCATCCTGTCAGCATAATATACTTATCAGAATGTGCTGCCACACTTAAAAAAAGGCTTGTAACACAGGTAGCACATCCTGTCAGCATAATATACTCATCAGAATGTGCTGCCACACTTAAAAAAAGGCTTGTAACACAGGTAGCGCATCCTGTCAGCATAATATTCTTATCAGAATGTGCTGCCACACTTAATAAAAGGCTTGTAACACAGGTAGCACATCCTGTCAGCATAATATACTTATCAGAATGTGCTGCCACACTTAAAAAAAGGCTTGTAACACAGGTAGCACATCCTGTCAGCATAATATTCTCATCAGAATGTGCTGCCACACTTAATAAAAGGCTTGTAACACAGGTAGCACATCCTGTCAGCATAATATACTCATCAGAATGTGCTGCCACACTTAATAAAAGGCTTGTAACACAGGTAGCACATCCTGTCAGCATAATATACTCATCAGAATGTGCTGCCACACTTAATAAAAGGCTTGTAACACAGGTAGCGCATCCTGTCAGCATAATATTCTCATCAGAATGTGCTGCCACATTTTAAGAAGGCTTGTAACACAGGTAGCGCATCCTGTCAGCATAATATACTCATCAGAATGTGCTGCCACACTTAATAAAAGGCTTGTAACACAGGTAACGCATCCTGTCAGCATAATATACTCATCAGAATGTGCTGCCACACTTAATAAAAGGCTCGTAGCACAGGTAACGCATCCTGTCAGCATAATATACTCATCAGAATGTGCTGCCACACTTAAAAAAAGCTTGTAACACAGGTAGTGCATCCTGTCAGCATAATATAATCATCAAAATGTGCTGCCACACTTAATAAAAGGCTTGTAGCAGAGGTAACGCATCCTGTCAGCATAATATAGCAATCAGATTGTGCTGCCACACTTAATATACTCATCAGAATGTGCTGCCACACTTAATAAAAGGCTTGTAACACAAGTAGCGCTTCCTGTCAGCATAATATACTCATCAGAATGTGCTGCCACACTTTAAAAAGGCTTGTAACACAGGTAGCGCATCCTGTCAGCATAATATAATCATCAAAATGTGCTGCCACACTTAATAAAAGGCTTAAAACACAGGTAGCGCATCCTGTCAGCATAATATACTCATCAGAATGTGCTGCCACATTTTAAAAAGGCTTGTAACACAGGTAGCACATCCTGTTAGCATAATATACTCATCAGAATGTGCTGCCAAACTTAAAAAAACCTTGTAACACAGGTAGGGCATCCTGTCAGCATAATATACTCATCAGAATGTGCTGCCATACTTAATAAAAGGCTTGTAACACAGGTAACGCATCCTGTCAGCAAAATATACCAATCAGAATGTGCTGCCACACCTAATAAAAGGCTTGTTACACAGGTAGCGCATCCTGTCAGCACAATATACTTATCAGAATGTGCTGCCACACTTAAAAAAAGGCTTGTAACACAGGTAGCGCATCCTGTCAGCACAATATACTTATCAGAATGTGCTGCCACACTTAAAAAAAGGCTTGTAACACAGGTAACGCATCCTGTCAGCATAATATACTCATCAGAATGTGCTGCCACACTTAATAAAAGGCTTGTAACACAGGTAGCGCATCCTGTCAGCACAATATACTTATCAGAATGTGCTGCCACACTTAAAAAAAGGCTTGTAACACAGGTTGCGCATCCTGTCAGCATAATATACTCATCAGAATGTGCTGCCACATTTTAAAAAGGCTTGTAACACAGGTAGCGCATGCTGTCAGCATAATATACTCATCAGAATGTGCTGCCATACTTAATAAAAGGCTTGTAACACAGGTAGCGCATCCTGTCAGCACAATATACTTATCAGAATGTGCTGCCACACTTAAAAAAAGGCTTGTAACACAGGTAACGCATCCTGTCAGCATAATATACTCATCAGAATGTGCTGCCACACTTAATAAAAGGCTTGTAACACAGGTAGCGCATCCTGTCAGCATAATATACTCATCAGAATGTGCTGCCACATTTTAAAAAGGCTTGTAACACAGGTAGCACATGCTGTCAGCATAATATACTCATCAGAATGTGCTGCCATACTTAATAAAAGGCTTGTAACACAGGTAGCGCATCCTGTCAGCACAATATACTTATCAGAATGTGCTGCCACACTTAAAAAAAGGCTTGTAACACAGGTAGCGCATCCTGTCAGCACAATATACTTATCAGAATGTGCTGCCACACTTAAAAAAAGGCTTGTAACACAGGTAGCGCATCCTGTCAGCACAATATACTCATCAGAATGTGCTGCCACATTTTAAAAAGGCTTGTAACACAGGTAGCGCATCCTGTCAGCACAATATACTTATCAGAATGTGCTGCCATACTTATTAAAAGGCTTGTAACACAGGTAGCGCATCCTGTCAGCATAATATACTCATCAGAATGTGCTGCCATACTTAAAAAAAGGCTTGTAACACAGGTAGCGCATCCTGTCAGCATAATATACTTATCAGAATGTGCTGCCACACTTAAAAAAAGGCTTGTAACACAGGTAGCACATCCTGTCAGCATAATATACTCATCAGAATGTGCTGCCACACTTAATAAAAGGCTTGTAACACAGGTAGCGCATCCTGTCAGCATAATATACTCATCAGAATGTGCTGCCACACTTAATAAAAGGCTTGTAACACAGGTAGCGCATCCTGTCAGCACAATATACTCATCAGAATGTGCTGCCACACTTAATAAAAGGCTTGTAACACAGGTAGCGCATCCTGTCAGCATAATATACTCATCAGAATGTGCTGCCACACTTAATAAAAGGCTTGTAACACAGGTAGCGCATCCTGTCAGCATAATATACTCATCAGAATGTGCTGCCACACTTAATAAAAGGCTTGTAACACAGGTAGCGCATCCTGTCAGCATAATATACTCATCAGAATGTGCTGCCACACTTAATAAAAGGCTTGTAACACAGGTAGCGCATCCTGTCAGCATAATATACTCATCAGAATGTGCTGCCACACTTAATAAAAGGCTTGTAACACAGGTAGCACATCCTGTCAGCATAATATACTCATCAGAATGTGCTGCCACACTTAATAAAAGGCTTGTAACACAGGTAGCGCATCCTGTCAGCATAATATACTCATCAGAATGTGCTGCCACACTTAATAAAAGGCTTGTAACACAGGTAGCGCATCCTGTCAGCATAATATACTCATCAGAATGTGCTGCCACACTTAATAAAAGGCTTGTAACACAGGTAGCACATCCTGTCAGCATAATATACTCATCAGAATGTGCTGCCACACTTAATAAAAGGCTTGTAACACAGGTAGCGCATCCTGTCAGCATAATATTCTTATCAGAATGTGCTGCCACACTTAATAAAAGGCTTGTAACACAGGTAGCACATCCTGTCAGCATAAAATACCTATGAGAATGTGCTGCCACACTTAAAAAAAGGCTTGTAACACAGGTAGCGCATCCTGTCAGCACAATATACTTATCAGAATGTGCTGCCATACTTAATAAAAGGCTTGTAACACAGGTAGCGCATCCTGTCAGCATAATATACTCATCAGAATGTGCTGCCACACTTAAAAAAAGGCTTGTAACACAGGTAGCGCATCCTGTCAGCATAATATACTTATCAGAATGTGCTGCCACACTTAAAAAAAGGCTTTTAACACAGGTAGCGCATCCTGTCAGCATAATATTCTCATCAGAATGTGCTGCCACACTTTAAAAAGGCTTTTAACACAGGTATCGCATCCTGTCAGCATAATATAATCATCAAAATGTGCTGCCACACTTAATAAAAGGCTCGTAGCACAGGTAACGCATCCTGTCAGCATAATATACTCATCAGAATGTGCTGCCACACTTAATAAAAGGCTCGTAGCACAGGTAACGCATCCTGTCAGCATAATATAATCATCAAAATGTGCTGCCACACTTAATAAAAGGCTTGTAGCAGAGGTAACGTATCCTGTCAGCATAATATAGCAATCAGATTGTGCTGCCACACTTAATAAAAGGTTTGTAACACAAGTAGCGCATCCTGTCAGCATAATATACTCATCAGAATGTGCTGCCACACTTAAAAAAAGGCTTGTAACACAGGTAGCGCATCCTGTCAGCATAATATACTCATCAGAATGTGCTGCCACACTTTAAAAAGGCTTGTAACACAGGTAACGCATCCTGTCAGCATAATATAATCATCAAAATGTGCTGCCACACTTAATAAAAGGCTTGTAGCAGAGGTAACGCATCCTGTCAGCATAATATACTCATCAGAATGTGCTGCCACACTTAATAAAAGGCTCGTAGCACAGGTAACGCATCCTGTCAGCATAATATAATCATCAAAATGTGCTGCCACACTTAATAAAAGGCTTGTAGCAGAGGTAACGCATCCTGTCAGCATAATATAGCAATCAGATTGTGCTGCCACACTTAATAAAAGGCTTGTAACACAAGTAGCGCATCCTGTCAGCATAATATACTCATCAGAATGTGCTGCCACACTTAATAAAAGGCTTGTAACACAAGTAGCGCATCCTGTCAGCATAATATACTCATCAGAATGTGCTGCCACACTTAAAAAAAGGCTTGTAACACAGGTAGCGCATCCTGTCAGCATAATATACTCATCAGAATGTGCTGCCACACTTAATAAAAGGCTCGTAGCACAGGTAACGCATCCTGTCAGCATAATATAATCATCAAAATGTGCTGCCACACTTAATAAAAGGCTTGTAGCAGAGGTAACGCATCCTGTCAGCATAATATAGCAATCAGATTGTGCTGCCACACTTAATAAAAGGCTTGTAACACAAGTAGCGCATCCTGTCAGCATAATATACTCATCAGAATGTGCTGCCACACTTAAAAAAAGGCTTGTAACACAGGTAGCGCATCCTGTCAGCATAATATACTCATCAGAATGTGCTGCCACACTTAATAAAAGGCTTGTAACACAGGTAGCGCATCCTGTCAGCATAATATACTCATCAGAATGTGCTGCCACACTTAATAAAAGGCTTGTAACACAGGTAGCGCATCCTGTCAGCACAATATACTCATCAGAATGTGCTGCCACACTTAATAAAAGGCTTGTAACACAGGTAGCGCATCCTGTCAGCATAATATACTCATCAGAATGTGCTGCCACACTTAATAAAATGCTTGTAACACAGGTAGCGCATCCTGTCAGCACAATATACTCATCAGAATGTGCTGCCACACTTAATAAAAGGCTTGTAACACAGGTAGCGCATCCTGTCAGCATAATATACTCATCAGAATGTGCTGCCACACTTAATAAAAGGCTTGTAACACAGGTAGCGCATCCTGTCAGCACAATATACTCATCAGAATGTGCTGCCACACTTAATAAAAGGCTTGTAACACAGGTAACGCATCCTGTCAGCATAATATACTCATCAGAATGTGCCGCCACACTTAAAAAAAGGCTTGTAACACAGGTAGCGCATCCTGTCAGCACAATATACTTATCAGAATGTGCCGCCACACTTAATAAAAGGCTTGTAACACAGGTAGCGCATCCTGTCAGCACAATATACTCATCAGAATGTGCCGCCACACTTAATAAAAGGCTTGTAACACAGGTAGCGCATCCTGTCAGCCCAATATACTCATCAGAATGTGCCGCCACACTCAATAAAAGGCTTGTAACACAGGTAGCGCATCCTGTCAGCCCAATATACTCATCAGAATGTGCCGCCACACTTAATAAAAGGCTTGTAACACAGGTAGCGCATCCTGTCAGCACAATATACTCATCAGAATGTGCTGCCACACTTAATAAAAGGCTTGTAACACAGGTAGCGCATCCTGTCAGCACAATATACTCATCAGAATGTGCTGCCACACTTAATAAAAGGCTTGTAACACAGGTAGCACATCCTGTCAGCATAATATACTCATCAGAATGTGCTGCCACACTTAAAAAAAGGCTTGTAACACATGTTGCGCATCCTGTCAGCATAATATACTCATCAGAATGTGCCGCCACACTTAAAAAAAGGCTTAAAACACACGTTGCGCATCCTGTCAGCACAATATACTCATCAGAATGTGCCGCCACACTTAATAAAAGGCTTGTAACACAGGTAGCGCATCCTGTCAGCACAATATACTCATCAGAATGTGCCGCCACACTTAATAACAGGCTTGTAACACAGGTAGCGCATCCTGTCAACACAATATACTCATCAGAATGTGCTGCCACACTTAAAAAAAGGCTTGTAACACAGGTAGCGCATCCTGTCAACATTATATACTCATCAGAATGTGCCGCCACACTTAAAAAAAGGCTTAAAACACACGTTGCGCATCCTGTCAGCACAATATACTCATCAGAATGTGCTGCCACACTTAAAAAAAGGCTTAAAACACAGGTAGCGCATCCTGTCAGCAAAATATACTCATCAGAATGTGCTGCCACACTTAATAAAACGCTTAAAACACAGGTAGCGCATCCTGTCAGCATAATATACTTGTCAGAATGTGCTGCCACACTTAAAAAAAGGCTTGTAACACAGGTTGCGCATCCTGTCAGCATAATATACTCATCAGAATGTGCTGCCACACTTAAAAAAAGGCTTAAAACACAGGTAGCGCATCCTGTCAGCAAAATATACTCATCAGAATGTGCTGCCACACTTAAAAAAAGGCTTAAAACACAGGTAGGGCATCCTGTCAGCATAATATACTCATCAGAATGTGCTGCCACACTTAAAAAAAGCTTGTAACACAGGTAGGGCATCCTGTCAGCATAATATACTCATCAGAATGTGCTGCCACACTTAAAAAAAGCTTGTAACACAGGTAGCGCATCCTGTCAGCATAATATAATCATGAAAATGTGCTGCCACACTTAATAAAAGGCTTGTAGCACAGGAAATGCATCCTGTCAGCATAATATAGCAATCAGATTGTGCTGCCACATTTTAAAAAGGCTTGTAACACAGGTAGCACATCCTGTCAGGATAATATACTCATCAGAATGTGCTGCCACATTTTAAAAAGGCTTGTAACACAGGTAGCGCATCCTGTCAGCATAATATACTCATCAGAATGTGCTGCCATACTTAATAAAAGGCTTGTAACACAGGTATCGCATCCTGTCAGCATAATATACTCATCAGAATGTGCTGCCACACTTAATAAAAGGCTCGTAGCACAGGTAACGCATCCTGTCAGCATAATATTCTCATCAGAATGTGCTGCCACATTTTAAGAAGGCTTGTAACACAGGTAACGCATCCTGTCAGCATAATATACTCATCAGAATGTGCTGCCACACTTAATAAAAGGCTCGTAGCACAGGTAACGCCTCCTGTCAGCACAATATACTTATCAGAATGTGCTGCCACACTTAAAAAAAGGCTTGTAACACAGGTAGCGCATCCTGTCAGCATAATATACTCATCAGAATGTGCTGCCACACTTAATAAAAGGCTTGTAACACAGGTAGCGCATCCTGTCAACACAATATACTTATCAGAATGTGCTGCCACACTTAAAAAAAGGCTTGTAACACAGGTAGCGCATCCTGTCAGCATAATATACTCATCAGAATGTGCTGCCACACTTAATAAAAGGCTTGTAACACAGGTAGCGCATCCTGTCAGCAAAATATACCAATCAGAATGTGCTGCCACACTTAATAAAAGGCTCGTTGCACAGGTAGCGCATCCTGTCAGCATAATATACTCATCAGAATGTGATGCCACACTTAAAAAAAGGCTTGTAACACAGGTAGCGCATCCTGTCAGCATAATATACTCATCAGAATGTGCTGCCACACTTAATAAAAGGCTTGTAACACAGGTAGCGCATCCTGTCAGCAAAATATACCAATCAGAATGTGCTGCCACACTTAATAAAAGGCTCGTTGCACAGGTAGCGCATCCTGTCAGCATAATATTCTCATCAGAATGTGCTGCCACATTTTAAGAAGGCTTGTAACACAGGTAACGCATCCTGTCAGCACAATATACTTATCAGAATGTGCTGCCACACTTAAAAAAAGGCTTGTAACACAGGTAGCGCATCCTGTCAGCATAATATACTTATCAGAATGTGCTGCCACACTTAATAAAAGGCTCGTAGCACAGGTAACGCATCCTGTCAGCATAATATTCTCATCAGAATGTGCTGCCACATTTTAAGAAGGCTTGTAACACAGGTAACGCATCCTGTCAGCATAATATACTCATCAGAATGTGCTGCCACACTTAATAAAAGGCTCGTAGCACAGGTAACGCCTCCTGTCAGCACAATATACTTATCAGAATGTGCTGCCACACTTAAAAAAAGGCTTGTAACACAGGTAGCGCATCCTGTCAGCATAATATACTCATCAGAATGTGCTGCCACACTTAATAAAAGGCTTGTAACACAGGTAGCGCATCCTGTCAACACAATATACTTATCAGAATGTGCTGCCACACTTAAAAAAAGGCTTGTAACACAGGTAGCGCATCCTGTCAGCATAATATACTCATCAGAATGTGCTGCCACACTTAATAAAAGGCTTGTAACACAGGTAGCGCATCCTGTCAGCAAAATATACCAATCAGAATGTGCTGCCACACTTAATAAAAGGCTCGTTGCACAGGTAGCGCATCCTGTCAGCATAATATACTCATCAGAATGTGATGCCACACTTAATAAAAGGCTTGTAACACAGGTAGCACATCCTGTCAGCATAATATACTTATCAGAATGTGCTGCCACACTTAAAAAAAGGCTTGTAACACAGGTAGCGCATCCTGTCAGCACAATATACTTATCAGAATGTGCTGCCACACTTAATAAAAGGCTCGTAGCACAGGAAACGCATCCTGTCAGCATAATATACTTATCAGAATGTGCTGCCACACTTAAAAAAAGGCTTGTAACATAGGTAGCGCATCCTGTCAGCATAATATACTCATCAGAATGTGCTGCGGCTGCCACACTTAAAAAAAAGCTTGTAACACATCCTGTCAGCATAATATAATCATCAAAATGTGCTGCCACACTTAATAAAAGGCTTGTAACACAGGTAGCGCATCCTGTCAGCACAATATACTTATCAGAATGTGCTGCCACACTTAAAAAAAGGCTTGTAACACAGGTAGCGCATCCTGTCAGCATAATATACTCATCAGAATGTCCTGCCAGACTTAATAAAAGGCTTGTAACACAGGTAGCGCATCCTGTCAGCATAATATACTCATCAGAATGTCCTGCCAGACTTAATAAAAGGCTTGTAACACAGGTAGGGCATCCTGTCAGCATAATATACTCATCAGAATGTGCTGCCACACTTAAAAAAAAGCTTGTAACACAGGTAGCGCATCCTGTCAGCATAATATACTCATCAGAATGTCCTGCCAGACTTAATAAAAGGCTTGTAACACAGGTAGCGCATCCTGTCAGCATAATATACTCATCAGAATGTCCTGCCAGACTTAATAAAAGGCTTGTAACACAGGTAGCGCATCCTGTCAGCATAATATACTCATCAGAATGTGCTGCCACACTTAAAAAAAGGCTTGTAACACAGGTAGCACATCCTGTCAGCATAATATACTCATCAGAATGTGCTGCCAGACTTAATAAAAGGCTTGTAACACAGGTAGCACATCCTGTCAGCATAATATACTCATCAGAATGTCCTGCCACACTTAAAAAAAGGCTTGTAACACAGGTAGCACATCCTGTCAGCATAATATACTCATCAGAATGTGCTGCCAGACTTAATAAAAGGCTTGTAACACAGGTAGCACATCCTGTCAGCATAATATACTCATCAGAATGTCCTGCCACACTTAAAAAAAGGCTTGTAACACAGGTAGCGCATCCTGTCAGCATAATATACTTATCAGAATGTGCTGCCACACTTAAAAAAAGGCTTGTAACACAGGTAGCGCATCCTGTTAGCATAATATACTCATCAGAATGTGCTGCCACACTTAAAAAAAAGCTTGTAACACATCCTGTCAGCATAATATAATCATCAGAATGTGCTGCCACACTTAAAAAAAAGCTTGTAACACATCCTGTCAGCATAATATAGCAATCAGATTGTGCTGCCACACTTAATATACTCATCAGAATGTGCTGCCACACTTAATAAAAGGCTTGTAACACAGGTAGCGCATCCTGTCAGCATAATATACTCATCAGAATGTGCTGCCACACTTAAAAAAAAGCTTGTAACACAGGTAGCGCATCCTGTCAGCATAATATACTCATCAGAATGTGCTGCCACACTTAATAAAAGGCTTGTAACACAGGTAGCGCATCCTGTCAGCATAATATACTCATCAGAATGTGCTGCCACACTTAATAAAAGGCTTGTAACACAGGTAGCGCATCCTGTCAGCATAATATACTCATCAGAATGTGCTGCCATACTTAATAAAAGGCTTGTAACACAGGTAACACATCCTGTCAGCAAAATATACCAATCAGAATGTGCTGCCACACTTAAAAAAAGGCTTGTAACACAGGTAACGCATCCTGTCAGCATAATATTCTCATCAGAATGTGCTGCCACATTTTAAGAAGGCTTGTAACACAGGTATCGCATCCTGTCAGCATAATATACTCATCAGAATGTGCTGCCATACTTAATAAAAGGCTTGTAACACAGGTAACACATCCTGTCAGCAAAATATACCAATCAGAATGTGCTGCCACACTTAAAAAAAGGCTTGTAACACAGGTAACGCATCCTGTCAGCATAATATACTCATCAGAATGTGCTGCCACACTTAAAAAAAGGCTTGTAACACAGGTAGCGCATCCTGTCAGCACAATATACTTATCAGAATGTGCTGCCACACTTAAAAAAAGGCTTGTAACACAGGTAACGCATCCTGTCAGCATAATATACTCATCAGAATGTGCTGCCACACTTAATAAAAGGCTTGTAACACAGGTAGCACATCCTGTCAGCATAATATACTTATCAGAATGTGCTGCCACACTTAAAAAAAGGCTTGTAACACAGGTAACGCATCCTGTCAGCATAATATACTCATCAGAATGTGCTGCCACACTTAAAAAAGGCTTGTAACACAGGTAGCGCATCCTGTTAGCATAATATACTCATCAGAATGTGCTGCCACACTTAAAAAAAAGCTTGTAACACAGGTAGCGCATCCTGTCAGCATAATATAATCATCAAAATGTGCTGCCACACTTAATAAAAGGCTTGTAGCACAGGTAACACATCCTGTCAGCATAATATAGCAATCAGATTGTGCTGCCACACTTAATATACTCATCAGAATGTGCTGCCACACTTAATAAAAGGCTTGTAACACAGGTAGCGCATCCTGTCAGCATAATATACTCATCAGAATGTGCTGCCACACTTAAAAAAAAAGCTTGTAACACAGGTAGCGCATCCTGTCTGAACCCCTGTTCAGAGCCTGTCTCCACCCACTGGCAATATTTGAAAAATGCAAGAAAAGTGGGAAGATCCTAACAGAGATAGAGGGGAAGAACTTAAGTGTGTAGTGAGATTGTAACAAGGGCGTGGTGAGCTTGAACCTGCTTACGTCACAAGTTACTTTTTGGACCCAACATTCAATAGGAAAATTCAACTGCAGTAGCCACCGTTCAACCTGAAGAGGGCAGCACTTAGACGTTTTTACACCATATATTGTAGTATTGAAACATTTTATATCCAAATGTCAAAAAACTTACTAAAATCAATGAACAGCACTAATAAAGCATCATTCTTACAGATCATTAACTAAAAAAAGTTGGTTAAGGGTTTAGTTACTCTTTAAAAGAGTTCATGTTCGCGTCTTTTTGGCTATGCTCATACGTCAAAATCGCTGTCTCATTGAGTGCCACAGTAAAACACTTGGTTGCTTTTATGTGAAACCAACTACTAGTCTGTGAGACCAGATAAAACCAGCCATTATAACTATGAATATCTATCTTCAATCCCTCGTTAGCATGTCCCAAAAAAACAATTACCATATTTAGGTTAACATTACAAGAAAGACATGAAACAAAGACAAAAAATGTGTTGGTTACTGTTGGTTGCTGCTTATTATTTAAAAACATGAAAACACACCAATAATGAATTAGATTTTTTACTTTGCCTTGTTTAATCAGACATTATATAAAAAACAAGACACCTCTCTTGAAACTGAGAGACACAATAACATCACATAACCTGAAACAAATTCAAGTAAAACTGCAGATTAAAGTTTAGAGATAACAAGCACATCATAAAACCCACATTTATAAAGAAAGTTTTCTGGCCTGACCACAAAACATGTATGTATGACTTTTCAGAATAACCTATGAGGAAAGTATAAAAATTACTCCAGGCCTTATTCAACCATTTTTTTACTTTTTGTTTAACTTTAAAACATCAGTGCACTTTGTTTTGCCTTAAAATGTACAAAAAAATATAGTTTTTAGTAAGGCATGTTAAATAATTTCCTAATTAAACTAAGGCCTAGTTCTGGCTTAAGCTAATCTCTGTCCGGGAAACCACCCCAGATGTGTCATCTTGACTATTTTGTACAATGTCTTTTTTTATGAGCTAACAGAAAAATCCATGTGCTGAAATTCATCCCACATGAAGAGCAACTGTATGTCTTCTCTCCAGTTTGCACACTCGGCTGTGTTTTTAGGATTTCTGAAGCAGGACGACTCTGAATCTCTGAGCCCAATTCTGAACCCTTGTCAGGTTTGATTTCAGTACAAAATTGCTGGTGTTGCTTAACATTATTGATTTCTCGGTGCTGTTTTAAATTATTTAACTGTTTTTCATTTTCTTCAGTGTGATTCAGCTGATGATGTTTTATGACATTTTTCATCGTTAGAAACGTCTTGCCACATTCTGGAGCCTGTAATCTTTCTTCATGGTGATTTTTTAAATGAGTCCTCAGATCTTTTAGACAGGCAAAAGTCTCCGGACACTGATGACGACAAACATAAGGCTTCTCTCCAGTGTGAAGTCTTATGTGACTCTTTAAGATTTCTTCATGTGCACATTTTCTTCCACACACGGAGCAGGTGAAAGGCTCTCCGGTGTGATTGACTTTGTGTCTATTAAGCTCTTCCATGTTTCTGAAACTTGTCCCGCATGTATGACATAAAAAACTGTTTTCTGTAGTGTGAACTCTTAAGTGATTATTGAGGCTCATTTTCTTTGTGAAACCCTTTCCACAGTGATGGCAGATGAAACGTCTTTGTCCGGCGTGACTTTGCACGTGACTATCGAGCGTTTCTTTCTGTCTAAAACTCTTTCCACAGTGATGGCAGATAAAAGGTCTCTCTCCGGTGTGCATTCGCAGGTGATAATTGAGCGTTACTTTGTGACTAAAACTCCTTCCACAGAGATGGCAGGTGAAAGGTCTCTCTCCGGTGTGAGCTCGCATATGACCATTGAGCATTGATTTTCGTCTGAATCTCTTTCCACAGTGATTGCAGGTGAAAGGAGTCGCTCCACTGTGAATTTGCACGTGACTATTAAGCGTTACTTTCTGTCTAAAACTCTTTCCACATTGATGGCAGATAAAAGGCCTCTCTCCGGTGTGAATTCGCATGTGATCAGTGAGCGATATTTTCTGTCTAAAACTCTTTCCACATTGATGGCAAACAAAAGGTCTCTCTCCGGTGTGAGCTCGCATGTGACTATTGAGCGTTTGTTTTTGTGTAAAATTCTTTCCACAGTGATTACAGGTGAAAGGAGTCTCTCCTGTGTGAGTTCTCATGTGTCTTTTCAGGTTTACTTTTTGAGTAAATCTCTTACCACATTGCTCACAAGAAAAGGGAGTCTCTCCTGTGTGAATCCTCATATGGTTTTTCAGGTTTATTTTTTGAGTAAATCTCCTACCACATTGCTCACAAGAAAAGGGAGTCTCTCCTGTGTGAATCCTCATATGGTTTTTCAGGTTTATTTTTTGAGTAAATCTCCTACCACATTGCTGACAAGACAAAGGAGTCTCTTCAGTGTGACTTCTCTCATGGCGAGCAAGATACACTTTAAGTCTGAAACTTTTATTGCAATAATGGCAATTGAAGGTTTGTTTGTTTTCTGTCCCTTTTGGCAAAACAGTATTTTCACTCTGTGAGCACTTGACAGATTTTTCTTCGTCGGTTATCAAATTCTGAGGTTTCTGATCTTGATGTCCCTCCACAACAGCAATTTTGTCAACGTCCACTTTTAGGTCTAAAATGAACATAAAAAATATTGTAACAATTAAAGACCACGAAAGGTGAATAAAATATACAACCCCTATCAAATGACACAACGTCATTAAACTTTGATGTGCTAAATACTGCAATTCTTACATTAATGCCTTTAATTCTGGTACATTGAGCCACCAAAATTCTACTGTTGCTGATGATAAAAGATTAGGATTAAAAAAAACATTGCGAGATTAAAGCAATTAAAACTACAATGAAGTCATAGATTTTCAGAATAAAATCAACAATACAGGACGAAGTTGTGATATTTCAAGTGGAAAGTTGAAATTACAAAATTTTGTTGCAGAATTATTTGAAGAATAAAGTTGTAATTTTGGCATTAAAGGGATAGTTCGGCCAAAACCCATGATTTACTCACTCCCAAGCTGTCCGAGTTGCATATGTCTATCGTTTTTCAGACAAACACATTTTCGGATATTTTAGAAAATGATTTTGATCTTTCAGTTGATTAAATGCAATGCCACGGGGTCCACGACCCCCAAGTCCAAAAAAAGTGCGTCCATCCCTCACAAAACAAATCCAAACGGCTCCAGGATGATAAATAAAGGTCTTCTGAGGGTTATCCACGCGGTGTTGTTGTAGAAATATCCATATTTAAAACTTTATTAACGTAATTAACTACCTTACGGTAGCGCCGCCATCTTAGTCGCGTCTGCATTCAGGATGAGTGCTTACGCAGCCTACGGAAGCTACTGCTCTGTGCCCCCGCCCCCCGAATTTGTCATACGTCACTAAGAAAAGTGCATTCACTATGCTAATACTCTCTCCTGAATACAGAGGAGTCTAAGGGGCTGTCCACACGGAGACGCATATCACTGTATATGTATAAATTTGTTATCGTATTGGCGTTTCTTTCCACACGGATCCAGCGTTTTGGGAGACTGAATCCGCTATTTTTTGAAAACGGGTCCTAAAGTGGATAAATCTGAAACCGACACCCTTGCGGTTTCGTCTGTACAGCCAATCCGTATATTTGGTAAAGCGAAAACGTCATCACATCACGTTTCGGAAGCGTCACGCGTAACAGCAACAACAATAACGGCGGACTACGTGATTGTGTTCTTGCTACAGAAGCTACTAAAGCCTACTAGCTTTATTACAGCAAAATCTATTGCTTCTATGCAATTGTGGTGAGCAACAAGCGATAATGGACAACACCATACGTTGGTTATGCGCATGCTCAAAGTCTTCTTCTCCATGTATAGTGTATATCTGTGGCAGAATTACAGCGCCCCATACTGGTCCGTCATATATACTACATCGCTTTCAGTTTCGTGTTTACGGATTTTTTTTTTAGAGCAAGAGAAAAAAATGATCGGATAGGGAATGCACCGGCTTCGTGTGGACATAGCCTAAGATGGCGGCGCTACCGGAAGGTAGTTATTTACGTTAATAAAGTTTTAAATATGGATAGTTCCACAACAACACCGCGCGGACCACCCCCAGAAGACCTTTGTTTATCATCCTGGAGTCGTTTGGATTTATTTTGTGAAGGATGGACGCACTTTTTTTGGACTTGAAGGTTGTGGACCCCGTAACATTACATTTAATCAATTGAAAGATCTAAATCATTTTCTAAAATAACCGAAAATGTGTTTGTCTGAAAAACGATGGACATATGCAACTCGGACAGCTTGGGGGTGAGTAAATCATGGGTTTAATATCATTTTTGGCCGAACTATCCCTTTAATGTGTTTGGAGTAATGTGAACAAGCAGATCTGTGAAGAAGATACCAATTTCTGTACTCACCTTTTAATAAAATCATAGGCCTATACAGACAAGCAGATTAGCATGAACATTAATATTGTATTGCTAGGATTTAATTTCTATCAGGCATTTAAGTTTATATTATAGCAAACATACATCTCAGAGACGTCTGCGTTTACATCTGCAAGATGAATTGATTTTATTGTTTGCTCAACTGCAATGAGTCTCTGAGACGTTTCCTAAAAGATGTCATATAGACATATTGAAGACGTCTGCAAGGTGTTTTTTGATTTAGAATGAATGTAAAACAGCTCTTTATAAGACCATTATCAGATGTTTTTACAGATCTATTACAGACCTTTAGCAGACATCTCTCTTATGACTTACTATTCTCATAATTTTATTTATTTCGTTTTTTGTTATTTAGACTTATTTTGAGAACTGTGTGAAAACAAGTTTTTAGCGCATTAGACTAATATCACGTTGTTGTGATTATTTCGATCAAGGGATTAGAGCTGCGGCCCATATAAAACGTCCACGGGGACTGCAAGATTTTTTTATTAAATTGATTATATTGTTAAAAATATTTATTATAAAACGGCTCGTTCTGGTTCTTCATTCTGATTGGTTGAAACGCGTTCTAAGCCGTGATAAAATACCCGGTAACCCCACGGTTCAGACCGCATCACAAGTATCATTGCGCCACTGTTGCTGTGTACTGATTTATGAAAATAAACACCACAGTCTTTAATCATTTTTTAATTTTTCTACATTTGCACAATTATGGCGATATCCAGATAAATGTCAATAAATAAAACATTTCGTCAATAAAGAGAAAACATTCTCTGAAGTTTTTTTTGTCTTATTGATATTTCTGCTATTATCCACTAGAGGGCAATCTTACCCAACTTAAACACTGAGGCATTCACTCGACACAACAGCGTTGTGGTGGATTTAGCGTGACGTGTGTTTTGATCAGGCTCTGAATCTGATCTTTTACAAAGTTCTTCACAAAAATGGAATTATCTCCGCATTTAGCTGAAAATTTGAGAGGTGATAACTGATAAGACAACAAATGAAGGTAGGATGAAACGTTTTTTGATGTTGTTGGAAAGCGGATGGACTGTTCTTTCATTTGATATTTTATTTTTATTATGTTTATTTAAAGAAGATAATTTTTCTGTAAGACATTCAACTAAAACTGGGTGGCAACTTAAAAAAACGCTGACGGGGAAAAAGTTAAGCATGCTTCCAAGCATATTTGATCATCACTTCAACAGTTGCACGATATAAAGTTTAATGTATAAATTAGATGAATGTTGATTTATAAAAATAAACACCACAGTCTTAAATCATATTTTCATTGTATCTTTGCTGCATCTCTGTTGGTTGGGAACTGCGCTCTGTTTCAGCCACACTTGATTCTGAGGAACTACTTTGTTTGGCGGAAGAGTAATATTTATACTAATATAATTACAACTTATTTATGTTTTATTTTATAAAACCCCGCTAACGTTATGCATATGAAGTAACCGTTTTATAAACGCAATAAACCCCTCGAAGCGTTGGGCCACCAGTGCATTTTACAACAGCCAAGGGGGTCTAGGCACTCCGCGAACAACGCCCCTTAGCTGTTATAAAATGCACTGGTAACCCACTGCTTCTTGGGGTTTATTGCTTTATTATATTTACTTTTTTTTTTTTAAATGTAATGCTAAATTCTATAGTGCTGTTAAAATAAGCATCCAAGATATGTAATCATGCATGTTTCTATTCGCTGAATCACAACAAAATTTAAGTTTAAAAAAGACACCAACCTTTTTCTTCCTGATCATCTTCAGTTTTTATTTGGTATGGTTCTGTCACTTTAATGTCCTCAGTCTCCTCTTTAATAACCGCTGCCATCTGTAACACAGATCTCAGTTGTTTGTAGGTTTTCAATAACCTTTTGGTACGTTAAGTAATGGGAATAATCACTATAAACAAAAAAAACCTTTTCCCAATAACCCACAGAAAATACATGTCGAGGCATTTACACCAACTATGATCCGATTAATACAAGCACCGCAGTATTACATTTAAAAACGTTTGTGTTCATTTTAGAATAATATCGATGAGAGGTTTTAATGTCGCGAATTAGAGCAAGAGTATACAAACTATCTTGAGCAGTTTGTACCATTTAATCAACTTGCAAATGCTTAAGTTCTCAAAAACACAAACTTCAGCCCAAACACGAGCGCCCTGGGCCAACTTAAATGACGTCACACAGTCAGAGCAAAATAAAAGTCTTCAGCTCAAATGCACAACACTGCACTACTGCCATCTTTCGGAATTGTTTCCTTCCTGCAGTGCCTAATACGTCACATTTTCCTTATCAGTCCTGTTTTTAATAAAATTAAATAAACAACAAATATTCGCCACACCGCACACATAGATGCTTTGTATAGTAAAATTATTTTACTATGCAATAGTAAGATAGTCCTCCACATGTTAATCATCTTTTTGAAAGTGAAAACAGTCAAAGTTGTTAGCTGGCTAAACTTACTTTCAGGTACAAATATGTACAGCGAACAAAAAAAATGGGATTTAAAAAATATCATTTAAAAATGAAGGTTTGTTTTTATTTAAGTCTGGCCCTAAACAAGTTATTTTAAAATAAATATTTATAAAAAGTTTGGAAAACAGAATAAAAACAAGAGCTTCTAAAAAATATCCAGTTCATAAGTTACATACACCTTCTGCATCCTGTTCACCAGTGACTGTATGATGTTGAGATTCATCTGTTCTCAAAATCTTTTTTCTCAAAAGTCCTAAACATACCAACCTGATAGACCTTACAAATAATAACTTTACTTTAAACCATCGGTTAGCAGCATGTCCCAAAATAGGTTATCAGCAACTATTTATTACACTTATTAATGCCTAACAAATACTGACATATCTTAAAATAAGCCAGTGCCATTGTTTTGTCTCGAGATACACACAATAACATCGTTTCTAAGGCATGTTTATAAAATATGCTTAAGTATCTTAATTTAACCAGTCCTGGCTTTGCTCATCTTGTCTGTAAAACCAGGCCTCAGTTATGTACATTTAAGTAAAATGCCCTTAGTCCTTTTGCCACTGCCGCAGCACAGACCTTTGCACACCAATGTATTTTATTTGGTATTTTCTGGTATGATTCACCTTATTCAAATTTAAACTTTTATAAAGTTTGAATCAATACTCTGCAGAAAGATCAATAAACCAGAATTGAGGGCATTGCATATATGAACATTTGAAAAGGACCAGTAAAAAATGCAATGCACTTTCATCCATCTATACCTGAACTTAATGGTTGAATAATACACGTGTTACAAATAATCAGACCATCAAAGTTAAATATACTATTTAGGTCAACATTACAAAAAAAATTGAAACCAAGACATGTTTGACAATTTTTTTTTATCTAAAAACATGAAAACCAAAGATAGGTTGTTCATACTCATTTACCACAATGGATGTTATGATAACTGGGTATTTCAATCATTGTGCAATAAAGACCAGTGGCTCATATTATTATCAACATGTTAAATGCAACCCCAGGGGGGATACAATCCTCTACCAGAGCTACACCAAAGTCAAGGACGCGTATGTGTCTCGAAAACTGCCACACTGTAAAAAAAATTCCGTAGAAATTACAATGTTATTGCAGCTGGGTTGCCGGTAATTTACTGTAGATTTAAATGTATGTTATTTACTGGCAAGAGTTTGTTCAAAGTTAAATAAATATTAAATATTAACAAGTCTTTGTCTTTACAGAATAAAACTATACAATAACAGCCTCATGCAAAGCATTCTGGGAACCAGAAATCATCATCAACATTTTTCTGTTTTTAGCTTCAGATTTTGTTTCCCAGAATGTTTTGCTTGATGGTGTTTTTTTAGTTTTGCTCTGTAAAGACAAAGACTTGTGGATGTTTGATGTTCGTTTAGCTTTGAACAAAATGTTGCCAGCAAATAACATAAATTTAAATCTACGGTAAGTTACCGGCAACCCAGCTGCAATTTCTACGGATTTTTATTACAGTGCAGGTTTAGGGCAAAGCCGACCATAACTTGGTGTTGCTATGCCCCAAATATATCCCCCTGGTACAAAGACAGAAAGCCAGAACAGTCACTGTTAAAAAGATGACAAATGACGTGATTGATAGTCTGCAGGATGTATTTGAAAGAACGGACTGGGCGGTTTTGAGAACGCTGCAAAGGATATTAAAGAATTTACTGAGTCTGTTTGCGGATATATTAATTTTTGTACTGATGTTGCTGCTCCACAGAAAGGGGTTAAGTTGTATGCAAATTGTAAACCCTGGATGAATGATGAGATTAGAAGGTTAATAAGGGAAAAGAGAAAAATCTTTGCTAGGGGGGATAAAGAGTCATTGAAAAGGGTCCATAAAGAACTTAGAAAGGAAATTAATAAGGAGAAGTATAGGTATAAATGTGAAGTAGAGAAACATTTTAAAGAGAATGATATGAAGAAGGTGTGGGAAGGTATGAAGTTAATGAGTGGATACGTAGGTAAAGGGAAGCCTGATAGGAGTCAACTAAATGGCTCCATGCAATATGCAAATGAGTTGAATAGTTTTTATAATAGATTTGATAAAATGGACTTCTCTTAGAGAGCAGTTATTTAACAGTTTAGATAGCAGAAGATACACTTCAAACTAATGAGCATGACGTATATAACATGTTTAGGAAGTTAAAAGCTACAAAAGCGGCTGGTCCTGACCTAAGGTACTAAAAGGCTGTACTTTTCAGTTAGTTAGCATTTTCTCTACTTTGTTTAATTATTGTTTTTCTGTTAATGTTTTGCCTGATTTATGGAAGGAATCCTGTATCATACCGGTACCTAAAAAGAAAGTAGTGGAGGGTATGAATAATTTGAGATCGGTGGCCCTCACCTCAGTCACTATGAAAGTATGTGAAAAGATAGTTTTAAATAATTTAATGCCACATGTGGAGAAATATCTTGATCCCTGTCAGTTTGCATACCAGAAAGGTAAGGCGGCAGAAGACATTGTTTGTATATAAAGGCACCTCTCTAGAAACTGGATTCGGAAAGACATTACATAACCTGAAACAAATTCAAGTGAAATGGCAGATGAAAGATTAGGGATAATGAGCACATAAACACATTAGAGAAGAAACAGAAACCTACATTTAGAATGACTTTTTTGCCTCATCACAAAACATTCACATTGAAGAATTTGAACTGTGGCGGAAAAACGCGCAGCTTTAACCAATCAGGAGCTTGCTCTAGTGACGTGATTACAGGAAGCGAGCGGAGTCGCAGAAGCCCCTCCCATGACGGGAATTTCCACGTGAATGTCTCGATGACTAGAAATTCACGCACGAATGAAGCGAGTAGCAAGCAGCAAACTAGGCGCGGTAGACGCAATTTTACGCCTCAAACGCGGATGATGTGAACCCACGGTAAAGCCCGGGATACACTGCACGATTTTTGCCCTCCTATAAGATCACATTACCTTATTACACTGTGCGACATGTATCGTTTAAACTCAGGTACGAGAGGCATGTAGACTATGATGATGACACGGAAGCTTCGGCAGCAGCGTCACACGTTGCGCAACGTCACCAGCAAGCGCTCGTGGTAAACAAATACCGGTATGCAGGTCGTAGCAGCAAACACACTGTGCGGTGATCATGCCGAATTTCTGACACTGTCAGAAATTCGGCATGCAATCTTTGGACGGAAGATCAGGAAAACGGCTGTCTTTGAACCTCTCTCACTGTAAAGCCCGGAATACACTGCACGATAATTGGCTGTCCCAGACGAAAGATTGCCATCGTGAAACTATCGTCGCGATTTCTGTGATCGTGGCTCTCCATCGGTGGTCCTATGTCGTACAGTGAGAGAGGTTAAAAGACGGCCGTTTTCCTGGTCTTGCGTCCAAAGATAGCCTACGATAGTTTCCTGGCAGTGTCAGAAATTCGCCATGATCACCGCACAGTGTGTTTGCTGCTACGACCTGCGCGCCGGTATTTGTTTACCACGAGCGCATGCTGGTGACGTTGCGCAATGTGTGACGCTGCTGCGGAAGCTTCCGTGCCATCATCGTACAGTCTACACGCCTCTCGTACCCGAGTTTAAACGATACATGTCGCACAGTGTGATAAGGTAATGATCTTATAAGAGGACAAAAATCGTGCAGTGTATTCCGGGCTTAAGACATAGGACCACCGATGAAGAGCCACGATCACAGAAATCGCGCCAATTGTTTCACGTTGGCAATCTTTCGTCTGGGACAGCCAATAATCGTGCAGTGTATCCCGTTAAGCCCGGAATACACTGCACGATTTTTGTCCTCTTATAAGATCATTACCTTATCACACTGTGCGACATGTATCGTTTAAACTTGGGTACGAGAGGCATGTAGACTGTACGATGATGACACGGAAGCTTCGGCGGCTGCGTCACACGTTGCGCAACGTCACCAGCATGCGCTCGTGGTAAACAAATACCGGCGCGCAGGTCGTAGCAGCAAACACACTGTGCGGTGATCATGCCGAATTTCTGACACTGCCAGAAAACTATCGTAGGCTATCTTTGGACGCAAGACCGGGAAAACGGCCGTCTTTGAACCTCTCTCACTGTACGACATAGGACCACCGATGGAGAGCCACGATAACAGAAATCGCGACGATAGTTTCAAGATGGATATCTTTCATCTGGGACAGCCAATTATCGTGCAGTGTATTCCGGGCTTTAAGGGGGCACACACACGCGGCAAGCGTTCTCAAATAGAGGGCGTCAGCGCCAAAGCGAGTTGAAAATAATTTTTGATATTTTTAGAATGCCGCGTTGGACAGCGAGTGGAAAAGAGGAGGAAATCAACAAGGTTGAAATTTCGTGCAGTTTTAGACGTTGTGCAACCCGCCAGTTGTAATTCATTCCGCATGTTTCTATGGAAATGTATTTTTAAAATGGCATCGGTATGTAGTGGAGAGCGAGGACGAAAGTAACAATTTTCAGAAAAAAACGTAATTTTAAAAGATAATGTTTTAGGTCCCGTTCCACGAAACCTTCTTAGCTCTACGTCATTCTTAAGTTGTACCTTATCGTTAATACGCGTTTCCAAATAAATCAAGTAAAAATCGCATGCCACGGGAGCAAATTCAGCAGACTTTGCAAAGTAAATTTCAATGGAAAAGCCCCGAAATTTATCAGATGGCGGCTTCTCTTTTTTTCTGCATAGTAGCTGTTGTAGGCTAGATATGTTTCGCGTGTTGTGCCTTTATAGGTAAATCCACCCTAGTTGTGGAGTAAATAAAGACACTATGGTGCTCAAACTGTTTTGCATCTGTTCTAATATACCCAATTATTTCAAAATCATCATAGTTGATTTCCCTTATTATGATTAATAATGTTAATTCCACTTTCCATCAAAGTTTTTAGATGTTTTATAACTTTGAGGCAACTGCATGCCATATTCTTCATAAACATGATTCGAAAGAAACCGCTCCACTTGATTACTGCTTGTCAGTGGCGGCTCGTGACTGCTCTTCCGAGGGGCGCAAATTCAAAATAAGTGTTCGGAGTGTCCCGTGTGTAGCTCGTGTTTTCAAAATTTGTGTTTGTTGCGTCATGTGAACCACGTGCATCACGTGTTTTATTAAAATAAGTGCCTGCTGCACACACATCAAAACCGTTTATGATAAAAGAGACACTGCATTGGAGCAGGTTACGCATGATACGTTTGGACAGGAAGTTGCGGGTTTAGCACGGGTTTGATATGAAATCAAATATCCAAGGTTGGATTTAGTTGTTTGCAATTTGAAATATTTTTACCAAAGTCCTAATAATTTAAATAAATTTGAGCTTTTTCTGAAATGCTTCTTAAGAAACAGCGCTCTCTCATAATGCAACAAAGTACCTATTGCATAAAGTAAACAATTGATTGTCAAGTGGTCGATATCAACCGTTTCAGCACCATCGCTATGGACAGCACCTGGTAACGTTGTACGTAAGAAAGTATACCTTAAGAAACCCGCAAAAGAACAGTTCGGGAAACACGCCTACAAAAGGTATAAATGTAGTAAGGGTTTAACTTAAGAGTCTTCGTAGCGCGCTGAGAGACAATGTTATCGGGAAACGCAGCCTTGGACAGATCAATATTTTTGTTAGGATGTCAGGGCTCTATGTAAATCGCTTTGTTACTTTCGTCCCACGTTACTTTGCCCCAGTTCTCCCCTACTCCTTGATAATATTATTTACAAGTACAACTTGTAACAACTTGTTTTTTATAGACCTTTGAAAAAAAAGAGTGAAAACAAAGAACTATTAGAATAATACATTTATCAGTTTCTGACCAAATACAAAAAAATAAACACATCAAGATGTTGTGGTATCTACCAGCAGGATTTACATTACTGGACTGTTCTTCAGACCTACACTTAATTGTCATTGTTGAATGAGAACAGACATCAGATGTGTCATCTTGACTATTTTGTACAATGTCTTTTTTTATGAGCCAACAGAAAAATTGATGTGCTGAAATTCATCCCACACGAAGAGCAACTGTATGTCTTCTCTCCAGTTTGCACACTCTCGTGTGTTTTTAGGATTTCTGAAGCAGGATGACTCTGAACCGCTGACCCCAATTCTGAGCCCTTAGAAATCTGCTGATGTTGTGTTTTGTAGATTGCTATAGTGGATGCATCACTGCCATGTCTATTCTGGTGTTTTTCAAAATTTTTGAGAAACTTGAAAGACTTTCCACACAAACCACACACGTAAGATTTCACTTTATCTGCGTGACTTTCCATGTGTGTTGTTAGTTGCGAGCGTGAGCCAAATTTTTTCGAACATTTATCACAATTGAACAGTTTCTCATTTTCTTCAGAGTGAACCAGCAGATGTTTGGTCAAATTCCTCATCTTTACATACGTCTTGCCACATTCGAGACACTGTAATCCTTCTTCATCATCATGATTTTTTAAATGAGTCCTCAGATCTTTTATATAGTAAAAACTCTCCGGACATTGAAGACAAGCGAAAGGCTTTTGTCCAGTGTGACATCTTATGTGATTCTTAAAGTTCCCTTGCTGGCCAAATTGATTTCCACACGCGGGGCATGTAAAACTCTTCTCTCCAGTGTGAAATCTTACGTGAGTCACGAAGCTTCCTTTATTTGCGAAACCTTCTCCACATTGTGGGCACGTGAAATGTTTCTTCTCGGTCTGAAACATCATGTGACGCTCCAAGTTTCTATCTGAAGTGAAAGTATTATTGCACAGGGTGCAGTTGAATGGCTGCTCTCTGATGTGGATTATTTGGTGTCTATTAAGCTCTGTTATGCTTCTGAAATTTCTCCCGCATTTAAAGCATTTTTCTCTAGTGTGGATTTTTAAGTGATTCGTGAGTGTTAATTTCTGTCGAAAACTCTTTTTACATTGAAGGCAGGTGAAAGGTTTTTCTCCAGTGTGAATTTCCAGGTGACTTATGAGCCTTGGTTTTTGTGAGAAACCCTTTCCACAGTAATAGCAGGGGAATGGGTGTTCTCCAGTATGAGTACACATATGTCTTTTCAGGCTGTGTTTTTTAGTGAAACCCCTTCCACATAGTTCGCATTTGAAAGGGGTCTCTCCTGTGTGAATTCTCATATGACTACAAAGGTTTCCTTTTTGAGTAAATCTCTTACCACATTGCTGACAAGAGAAAGGAGTCTCTCCAGTGTGACTTCTCAAATGGAGAGTAAGACGCACATTATATTTGAAACTTTTATTGCAGTAATGGCAGGTTTTGGATCCTGCTTTTCTGATCCTTTTTGGCAAAATAGTATTTTCACTCTGTAAGCAATTGACAGTTTTCTCTCCTGTAATCAAATTCTGAGGATTCTGATGTTGATGTGCCTCCACGTCGGCGAGTTTGTCAACGTCCACTTTTATGTCTAAAATAAACATTAAAATAATTAATTTGACAAATAAAGAATGCAAAAGTAAGTAAAAATTACAGAAAAACTGTAAGGAGGATATTTCAAGAGTAAAGTCAAAATTATGAAAATAAAGTTGCATCAATATGAGAATAATTTTAAGAATAAAGTTTGACCCTTAACTGTCACAAAGCCCACTTATTGAGTGGGGGTGAAAAGTGATATGCACATCCAAATTAATATAACTATGACATTATTTGGTCTTAATGTCTAATCTTGGTCTCTTTTTAAAGAAAACACTGAAGGGAAATTACTGTCCCTGCATTATTATTATTACAGGTTTTTAGGGGCCCATATCTGTTTTTCAAAATAACCCTCACCATCTCACTTTTTGAAATATGAAAACTACATTCTTTACAATGATATACAAGTTATCAAGATTTTTAAAGATTTATAAAAGGAAATTTATGTTATAAACATGTAATACCAAGTGGGACCCAGGGGTCGATGCAAGCATTTAAAAAAAACTGTGTGAAAATAGAAAAATGTATTTAAGAGCATGTGTGTGAAGATTACTTTTGAAGTTTAGCAATGGCAGACAGTCCAGAAACACAGTCAATTAAAAAAAAGACGGGGGCGTTTCTCATTACCAAGAACACCAAGTTTGGACTTGTAAGTTCAGATTAAGAAGAATGACCTCCAGAGGACGCAAGTCCGGTCATATCGCAAATGGAACAACAAAGTATTGAGGTTGTCATAAAGTCTAACCAATACATGCCACCCTGGCATTCCTTATTTTAATGTATTTTTTACAATGAAACAAAATGTTATATAAAATGCAAAACCCCTGCTTGTTTTCCATTTGAAAATATAAATACTTGGGCAACATATGCATACACTGGTTAACCTTAAATTAATTTTTTACTAAATAAAATAAGCTCATTTATTTTACTTCTATAAAACGTTTGTACAACATGAAATAACTGTTAGAGTTAAGTAATAATTTATTAATTTTATTATTAAGTAATAATTTGGGGGAAATATATTTTTCTTGGTTTATTTTTTTTTACCACGGTAAGATGTGCTCACGCACACACACGTGTGTGATTAAAACAATTTGAGGTCACCTTCTCTACACATCGTGACAGTGTGTAACAATAAATCAAGATCAAGCTAGTATGGTGTCGATAAAATTAAGGTTTTAGTTCAGTACAACCAATTGAATGAAATTCAATGGTAAATGAATAAAGGGTACATTTAAAATGAACACATTTATATAAAAAAAAACAAGTTTTAAACAATTTTAATTTTAATTTTAATTTTCAGCAAAGTATGTTTTAATATTTTCAAGTTTTAGTGCATCACAGTAAATGTTGTGTTGATTATTTAGATCAAGGGGATTTTATCCAGGGAGATGCAGCCCACAAAAAAAAACTTTTATGGGGACTGCAATTTAAACAAATGAATATTTAATCAACTTACTGCATTCTTAAAATATTTATATGTAAACTAAGTATTTTGAACATTAATGAAATGCTAAATACTGAAACGATGTTGTTGTGGCAAGCGTGATAGACCAAAATCATGTAAACAAACATATTTCTCTTCCCTGAATGTCAACAAAATTTAAGTTTAAAAAAGACACCAACCTTTTTCTTCCTGATCATCTTCAGTCTTTATTTGGTATGGTTCTGTAAGTATAATGTCCTCAGTCTCCTCTTTAATAACCGCTGCCATCTGTAACACAGATCTCATGTTTTGAGGTTTTCAACAACCTTTTGGCATGTTAAGTATAATGGGAATAATCACTGTAAACAAAAAACGACAAATAACGGTTTCCCAATAATCCACAGAAAATAAATGATGAGCCATTTACACAAACTATGATCTCATACAAGCACCACAGTATTACATTTAAACATGTTTACATTCATTTTACAATAATATCGATCAAAGGTTTCAGTGACGATGTCGTGAATTGGAGCAAGGTTATAAAACTATCTGAGTCGGGTTGCACCGTTTAACCAACTTTTGAATGCTTAAATGCTCAAAAATACAAACCTTTTCTGAACCGAAGTACAATCGCACTGAGTCTAGTGATGGGCGATTTCTTCTTCTTCTTTCTTTAAATTTGTTTCTCCTCCTTCTTCTTCTTGTACTGTTTATTGGCGGTTGACAAGCCAACTTATAGTGTATTACCGCCACCAACTGGACTGGAGTGTGGAACATTATATAGAAAGGAGTACAGTTTTAGAAAGAAAAAGAGAAAAAAAACTTTGTTAATAGTTATATTCTACAATCTAATCTTGTGCTTTTGAGATATCTAATTAATTCAGTTTGCACTATGGATTTTCCTGTACAATTAAGTAAATCAAAAAGGATGACATTGTTATTACCAAAGCTTCTCATTTTATTTAATAATTCTTCTCTCTCTCTCTATTATATTCCTCACATTTCATTATTACATGCTCAACAGTCTCAGGCCACAAACTTTAAGGTGCATTATCGCCACCTACTGTATTGGAATATGGACCAGACTTTCCACATTTTTTTAACAAAAAAAGCAAGCAAACAAACAAATAAAAACCCAACAAAACAAAAACAAAACAAAACAGGAGGAAACACATATATGTATTCACTCACAAAATTCTCCTAATCAGCCCTGTTGTCTTGAGATAAAGAAATACACTTTCTAATCCATTCTCAATTATTTTTAAGCTTAAGTTCAACCACTCCGATCTTTCTAAGTTCATTCATCATTATTTCTTGTCGATTAGTATACTTTTGACACACACAAATAACATGTTCAACTGATTTCTCTATTCCACAGTGCTCACCTTTTCCTGTTGGATGTTTATTTATTAATTTTAAGGTTTTATTCAACATAGTATGTCCCAGCCTTAATCTAGTTTCCTCTTTTGTGCTTCTTTTGCTTATAATAGGCTTTATGCCGAACTGTACTACTCCCTGAACTTCAGCCAGCTACTTGTTTCCTGTCTGCCATTATTGTTGTTGTGACTACTGAGGTCAGGCACACCTGGATTAATCAGTTTGTCCAATAATGGCAGACAGGAAACAAGGAGCTGGCTGAAGTTCAGGAATTAGTGCAGCTGGGCATAAAGCCTATTGGCGATTTCTACTGCTGCTTTTCATCATGTAGTGGCGGGTGACAAAACAATGATGTATTACCGCCACCAACTGGCCTGGAGTGAGGAGCATTATAAAGAAACCAGTACAGTACTAACTCTCTCTCTCTCTCTATTTATATATATATTCTACCATACAATATTGTGTTTTTGAGATAACCAAGTAATTCCCTTTGTACTTTGGATTGTATGGATTAGTGGAATTGTAAAGCCAATATCTGCATGTTTCAATGCCTGTTTATTTGTCCACCTTTTCATTGCCTTCTACACCTACAAAGAAATCTCAAGACTATGACCATATTTTGAATTCTATCGAGATACATAAGTATCTTATAGATTATATCTTGTCTTGACTGTCCTTTTATTAAAATATTTAAAGGTGAAATTGAGTCAGATCAAATAACAATCCTTGTTGGTTGAGCTTCTTCCACGCATTGGATGGCTAGTAAAATAGCAATTAGTTGGGTAATGAAAACTGATGCTAATGTCTTTTTTAGAATATTTATTTGAAAACTTTGAACATTTACTGCTGCAGCTGTACGTCCTCATATTAGGTCCTTAGATCCATCCGTGTATACATGGTTTATTGAGGAGTAAACCTCATTTAAATACTGTTGTACAAAACTTCCCTTTAGTTGGTTTAGATATTTCAATCTTAGATTGATGAAGATAAAGATCAACCACAGGCATGGAAAATAACCATGGAGGTACATAGGTACACTAACAGTTGGGTTAACTTTAATTTGTGTAATACCCAAATTCATAGCATCCTTATTTACTGTCCAACTGAAACTTCTGATGTTATTTTCCCATATTCCCAGCACTCCTTTATTATTTCCTTAGCTGGGTGACTCTCTGAATGTCATTTAAAATTAACCCAACCCAAGCACAGATTACATTTTTACTTAATGGCTTAAAAGAAAACACCACCGTTTTCAATATTTTACTGTTTACGTCAACTTAGAGGAATTAATACATACCTAATTGTTTTTCATTGTGTGCACTTAATCTTTGTACAGCTCGTTGTGAATGTGTTAGCATTTAGTCTAGCCCCAATTATTCCTTAGGATCCAAACAGGGATGAATTTAGAAGGTCTTTATTTCACAATTCCCCATGTTCCTATGTAAACTCATTTTTAAACTTAAAGTCACTTGATAATATTATTTCCAAGTACGAGTTTTCGTGTTTTTATGGGCTTTTAACAAAAAACAAACAACAACAAAGAGAATTAATGAATATAGAAGTTTGTTTCTGTCCAAAAGCAAAAACTAAATAAACACATTCAGATGGTGTGGTATTTACCAGCAGGATTTCTTCAGACCTACACTTAAAGGTGCAGTGTGTAAATTTTAGCGGCATCTAGTGGTGAGGTTGCGAATTGCAACCAACGGCTCAGTCCACTCTCACCCCTCGCTTTTGAAACGCATAAGAGAAACTATGGTAGCCGCCACCAGAAAAACATGTCATCAACGGAGACAACTTAGTAAAAAATGTGTCCATTAAGGGCTTCTGTAGAAACATGGCGGCACAAAATGGCGACTTCCATGTAATGGGACCCTCAGTGTATGTAGATAAAACATCTCATTCTAAGGTAGTGCTGCACAATTAATCGCATCGCAATCGCGATGTCAGCCTGTGCGATTATATGACAGCAAAATGTTGCAATTATATTAAATAAATAAATGTGTGGACTTGTTAACACAAACTTTCTGATAACAGTTTGATGATTTTCCTTGCTGTTTAAAAAAAGAAAGAAAAACGAATAAAAAAGGCAGTGCACGTGTGGCATGCACGTGTGTGGTGTGCGTCATCACTTATACCAGAGCGAAGATGGATGCAGAGGAGGTTGACAGTGATCTGGTAGCTAAAAAAAAACTCTATGTCTGTTGTATGGCGGTATTTTGGATTTAGGATTACTGACACTGAGCAGTTGCTACATCACGTGGCAATACGAAAACATTTCTGGTTTTACAAATACACATTTTAGCTAAACTGTGTGTGGATTTTCCTTAAAACCCATCAAGTTGACTCATGATACCATTTAGTATAATCGCACAATATTAGCATCAATAACCGCAATGGGGAAAATTACCCAAATCGTGCAGCCCTATTCTAAGGTAATAAAAACACAGTGGTTCATTATAAAAAAGGTCTTTATACACCCCGATAATATAGTTTTGTATATTATTTTGCAATTCTGTCAAGAGATCCTTTTAAAAAATACACACTGCACCTTTAATTATCATTGTTGAATAAAGACAGACTTGACTATTTTGTACAATGTCTTTTTTTATGAGCTAACAGAAAAATTGATGTGCTGAAATTCATCCCACATGAAGAGCAACTGTATGTCTTCTCTCCAGTTTGCACACTCTCCTGTGTTTTTAGGATTTCAGAGGCAGGACGACTCTGAACCTCCGACCCCAATTCTGAACCCTTGTCAGTTTTGATTTCGGTATATAATCGCCGGTGTTGTTTAACATAATTGACCCTGGCGTGGACTTTTTGGTGCAAATTCAAATTGTTAACCAACTTAAAAGTCTTTCCACACAAAACACACAAGTGGGGTTTCACTTCATCTGAATGAAATTTTGTAAAGTGTCTTATTAGGTGTGAGCGCAAGATAAATCTTTTGGAACATTGATCACAATTAAACGGCTTTTCGTGTTCGTTGATGTGAAACAGCTGATGTTTGGTGAATATTCTCATGTCTATGAACTTTTTGTCACATTTGGGACACTGTAATCCTTCTCCATGACGAACCTTTAAATGAGTCTTCAGGTCTCTTAGATGGGCAAAAGTCTCCTGGCACTGATGATGACAAACATAAGGCTTCTCTCCAGTGTGAGCTCTTATGTGACTCTTTAAGTTTTTTTTATGTCTGAAAGTTTTTCCACACTCGGGGCATTTAAAACGCTTCTCTCCAGTGTGACTTCTTATGTGAACCTCGAGATTTCCTTTATTTGCGAAAGCTTTTCCACATCGAGGGCACTTGAAAGGTTTCTCTCCAGTGTGAAGCATCATGTGACACTTCAGGATTTGATTTGACTTAAAAGTCTTTCCGCACAGCGTGCAGGTGAAAGGCTCTCCGGTGTGATTTACTTTGTGTCTATTAAGCTGTTCCATGTTTCTGAAACTTGTCCCGCATGTATGACATATAAAACAGTTTTCTCTAGTGTGAATTCTTCTGTGATTATTGAGTGTTGCTTTTTGTGTGAAACTCTTTCCACAGTGATGGCAGGTGAAAGGTTTCTCTCCGCTGTGAATTCGCATGTGATTCGTTAGGTTTCCTTTGAGCGAGAAACTTCTTCCACACTGTTGGCAGGTGAATTGGTTTTCTCCTGTGTGGGTCATCATATGGCTTTTAAGGTTTGCGTTTTGAGTGAAGCTCTTTCCACAACGCTCACAAGAGAAAGGCCTCTCTCCTGTATGACTTCTCATGTGTCTATTAAGATGCCCTTTACATATGAAACTTTTGTCACATTGATGACAGGTGAAAGGCCTCTCACCGGTGTGAACTCGCATGTGTTTCCTAAGGTTTCCTTTGAGCGAGAAACTCTTACCACATAGCTTGCAAGTGAAAGGAATCTTTCCTGTGTGGATTATCATGTGTCGATTGAGTTGCTCTTTACATATGAACGTTTTTTCACATTGATGGCAGGTGAAGGATTTGGATCCTGTTTTTTCAGCACTTTTTTGCAAGATATTATCACTCTGTGAGCCAAAGACAGATTTTTCTTCGGTTATCGAATCCTCAGGTTTCTCCACATCAGCAAGTTTATGAACGTCCACTTTAAGGTCTAAAATCAACATATAACATTGACATATCAGTTAAAGATCAACAAAAGTAAATACATTGCAAAAAAAGGCAGCATGAAGTTAAAACAACTTGGTTTTGCAAGTCAATTCAACCTACTATTTTAAGTTTTGACTTAAAACGTTGACATAACTCATAATTTCAAGTTGAAATTGTCTAACTACATTTTAACAAGTAACATAAAAATATATGTTGATTTAATGTTGCATTTTTTACAGTATACAAAATACAAGCACTATCTAATGGCAGAAAGATTGAAATTTGAATGTGCAAAATATTAATACTGAGAGTATCACATAAACGCATTTAATTCTGCAACATTGAACAACCAAAAATTTCCAGAAAACAATAAATGAAAAGATTAGTGAACAGAAGAACTAGTAAAACTAAATAAAAGTGCAAGAATAAAGCATGAGAAAAAACTCCTATAATGTTAATAATAAAGTCGCAATTTTGACAATATGTATAAAGTTATGTGAACAGCAGATCAGTGAAGCGGATATCAAATTTGGTACACACATTAAAAAATTCACATGAAATCATATTTAGGCTATACAGTTTTCTTAATATTCACTTATTTTTACAAATATTATGACTTACTATTCTTGCGATTTTATTCATTTAGTTTACTTGTGGCACTAACCTTATATTTAATCATCTATTTCAAACACTGTGAGGTAAATCTTGCATTATCATAACTTTAATCTCAACATGCAATATGACCGTGCGAAGAAAAAACGATTGTTTACATCAGTGATTCTCAACTATAGGGACAATGAAAAACACCTTTTTCTTCCTGATCATCTTCAGTCTTTATTTGGTATGGTTCTGTAAGTTTAATGTCCTCAGTCTCTTCTTTAATAACCGCCATCTGTAACACAGATCTCAGTTGGTTGTTTGGAAGTTTTCTTGTTTGCCACTTTTTTGTTGCGTTTGGTATAACGGAAATAATAAAAAAAACAATCAATTATAAATGTTGGGCCATTTACACCAACTACCATCGCATGAAAACAGCATCACAGTATTACATTCAAACACGGTTACATTGATTTCACAACAATATCGATGTCCTACATGTAAATTGTCATGTATTAGAGAAAGGACATAAAAACTATTCTCAACTGTTTATATGTTTGATCAACGTCAAATAAATAAAAACACAAACCTCTCCTAAGCACAGGCGCCCTGGGCCAACTAATATGACGTCACACAATCAGCGCAAAATAAAAGTCTTTGCTGTTTAAAGGCCACTTGTATTCGAAACGTTACACTACTGCCATCTTTCGGATATATTTGTGTCCTGCAGTTTCTAATACCTCACATTCTCCTTGTCAGTCCTGTTCTTAAAGGGATAGTTCACCCTAAAATAAAATTTCTGTCATCATTTTCGCATCATGTTGTTTCAAACCTGTATAAATGCTGAATACAACGAAAGATATGTTAAGGACCATTTGTAACCAAATCGTTCATGAGCCCCATTCACTTTCATAGTAGTCTTTTTTTGCTACATGGAAGTGAATGAGGCTCAGTTTGAATACAAACACAATAGTACAATATATATAATACATTATATGTATGATAATATAAAATATAGCCTACTGTAATGGTAAGATCATCTACACTGAAAAAAAAAATGATTCATTCAATTTAATCATTTTTTTTTAAGTTAAGTGGTTGCAATCAATTTATTTAAGCTACATTTAAACAAAAAAGATTAGAACAACAAAACAAAACAAAAAACTTTTGTTTAAATGTAGCTTAAATAAATTAATTTCAACCATTTACCTTAAAAAACTGAGTAATTGAATAAATCATTTTTTCAGTGTATTACATGTATCCTTCACTTCTGTTAATAGTTAAGGATTCTGTTTTGTTTAAAAAAGATCTCAGCAAAAAGAATAAACAGACTAATTTCATCAGTTATTTTTATTTCAGACTACAATTTAATAAGTTAATATATTAAAGTGCACCTATTTCATTGCTAAAAAAATTGCTATTTTGTGTATTTGGTATAATACTGTGTGTTTGCATGGTTTATAGTTAAAAAACACAATATTTTCCACATACCGTGTTGTGTCCCTGATTGGCCAGCTAATCTGTACGTTGTGATTGGCCTGAATACCTCAGATGTCAGTCAGCCAGAAATGTGACACTCATTACCATGTTTGAAAGATTCGCTCACAATGCAATGAGTTAACTTATAGGCTTATGATAATGTCGAGCTCTACGTCAACAGGCCCAGGAAGTAAACTGTTGTGTAAAATCTGTGTGTTTGTTGTAGTCAAAAAAAAAAGAGATTTACAAAACGATAACATGTGTCATCGTTTACTTTGGTGTATGTACCTTTTGCATATCGTTAACATGTACTAATACATACCAAAGAAAATGTACTGGGGTCACACATTTATTCTCACCCTGAGAGTAATTTAATATCTACTTGGCTTATGGGGGAGACTGGAGTACCCACAGCAACACAGCAGGAAGATCATGCAAACTCCACGCAACGTCAGCCAGAACTCAAACCAGGGACTTTCTTCATGATAGCATACTATTGTCACAGATCCACTTATTTTACAGAATCAAGGTATTTATGTAAGTTGGATGCACGATTATGACCAAAATCATGATTGTCAAGTTATTCCCCTTGATGCTGTAATTGTATTGTATGATTAATTTCAATTAAAGAATTCATTTAAGATTCTTTAAGAAGCTTTACAATCATAAAACCATATTCATGAAGAGGATGCATCTAAACAAACATACAATCAAGGTTTATTTAGAAAACTTTGATTATAAAAACAGCAAATACACAACTAGAAAGAGTGCACAATATAAACAAAATCTGTTAACAATACGCAATGTTGTGCTTAAAGTATTAAAATCAAAAATAACAAATTACATTAAAATATATTTGCGTAAACTGAAAATTATTTAACCAAAATAAATGTTACATTCTTTCTGGGAAAAGCATCACTCTTTGCTTTGCCAGTCTCCCTGCTATCTGTAGCAACCTAATATTTTGACTACATAATATTTAATCAAAAATTATTCTGTCATTGCAAACTATTGTGATACTCATACTGTGATATTTCAGGTATCATAGTATTTTTTGATTTGACTATCCCAAATGCTTATCCATCTGGTTATTTGTGCAGTGTGACATTTTTTAAAAGAATCTCTTGACAGAAATGCAAAATAATATACAAAACTTATATTATCAGGGGTGTATAAAGACCTTTCATAATGAACCGTTATGTTTTTATTAACTTAGAACGAGACATTTTTATCTACATACACCAAGGGTCCCCTTACATGGAAGTCGCCATTTTGTGCCGCCATGTTTCTACAGAAGCCCTTAACGGACAAACTCTTTTACTAAGTTGTCTCCAATGATGATATGTTAGTCCTGTGTCGGCTACCGTAGTTTCTCTATGCGTTTCAAAAGCAAGGGGTGAGGTGTGAACTGAGCTGTTGGTTGCAATTTGCAACCTCCCCACTAGATGCCGCTAAAATTTACACACTGCACCTTTAAAAGCCTGTTATATTTATGCTAGATGACTGCTGCTATAACAGGGATCTCAAACCCTGATTCTGGATCCTGGACATTTTAGTTTTAAACCCTTCTTTTCAACACACCTGACTCTAACAACTTGGTTAAGCTGTGTTTGATTCGGGTTGGTGTAAGGAAAATGCTAAAGGAAATAAAGAAAGCACAGATTTGTTTTTGCCTCTGAGCTGTAATATCTTTTGAGACATTATTTTCAGTTTATAAGCCACTAGAATTTTTTTCGGTTATGAAATCAGTAGCACATATATTCAGCTGTCCCCAGGTTTGTCCAGAGAATCAAACCTGCTCTTCTTAAACATATAGTGACACCCTTCATGGAGGTGAATCTCGAGACGACCTTTATATTTGAAACCCCTTCCGCAGTCCTGGCACCTGTACGGCTTCTCTTCAGTGTGAATTCCCATATGGTTTATAAGACTTCCTTGGTTCTTGAGAGCTTTTCCGCATTGCTGGCACATGAAAAGCTTTCTTTTACTGTGCATTCTCACATGTTTTATTAGGTCTTTTAAGGATTTGAATTGCTTCTCACAAAACTCACATCCATAAGGCTTCTTTACATTTATGTGAACCTTCTTGTGGTTTTTAAGTTGTTTTGAGTATTTGAAACTCATTCCACAATGGCACATGAAAGGCTTCGGTCTAGTGTGAACTTCCATGTGGTTGACAAGGCTTGATTCGTCTTTGAAACTCTTTTCACACTGGGTGCAGACGAAAAACTTTTCTTCGGAGTGAACTTCCATGTGGTTAACAAGGCTTGATTCGTCTTTGAAACTCTCTTTACAATGGATGCATACGAAAAACCTTTCTTCGGAGTGAATGCTCATGTGGTTCTCAAGGAATCCTTTGTATTTAAAACCCCGTCCACAGTACTGGCACTTGTACGGCTTCTCATCAGTGTGAATTCCCATATGGTTTATAAGAGTTCCTCGGTTTTTGAATGTTTTTCCGCATTGCTGGCACACGAAAAGCTCTTCGCTACTGTGAATTTTCACGTGGCGTCTTAGGTCTCTTAAGGATTTGAATTGCTTTTTACAAAAAGGACATTTATAAAGCTTCTTTACATTAACGTGAATCTTCATGTGGTCTTTAAGTAGTTCGAAGGATTGGAAACTCGTTCCACAATGGCATTTGAAAGGGTTCGATCTAGTGTGAACCGCCACATGGTTTCCACTCATTTGCGGCACTGAATTTTCCTCTTCTGGCATTTGAGCTGTAATATCTTGTGAGATATTGTTTCCAGGTTGAAAGCAGTTAAGAGGTTTATCTTCAGGTGTCTGATACTGATGTTGCTCTTCACTTTCCCTTTTCAATTCCATCAGATCTAAAACAGAGCACATAAAAACAGAAGTGATAAAGGTGAAAATTAAAAAACAAACTAGCCGTTTCTAATTTCCACTCTCCTTGGTTAAGCTTTAAATGAATACATTGGATATTGTTGGCAATAAACAGCAGCGTTTTCAATAAAATGTGCTAATGAACTGCGTCAAGGGTAGCCTAACCGAATTATGTCAAAGAATATATTCAACTGTAAAACTATACTTTTGAAACTTCTATGTATTTGTTGCCCTGAAATACATTTTAAAATATGTTACTGAAATATATTTAATTAAGCTTTACTTTCTGCAAAATGTATTTAGCATATATTTTGGCCAGAGAAATTTATTTTTTGGCCATATTTGTAATCTTTTTTTACTTCTCAAATTAGTGTGAAATAGTTTCAGAAGCCGCCCCTAATTCAATCCTAAATCTAACAATCTTTCAAATCCTCCAGAAAACAGTGTGAGGCGCACTTGAGAGCTCATTTATTTCAGACAGAAATCTTTTGGATTTGTTTATTTGTGAAATTGGTACAAATAATTAAGGGCAGTTCTGCGTTCGTTGTGGCAGCACAGCACAATAATTTTAATTCTTGTAGTATTTGAATAAAAACCTGGGGATCCCACCAATTTATATTTTTGTGGTTTACAGGGGGTCCCTCAATGCTTTAAGGAAGTCCGGGACCACCCCAGCCCCCCCTCAATTTAAACACTTCTTAAAGGACAAGTTCGGTATTTTACACTTAAAGCCCTGTTTTCAAATTGTTTATGATGAAATAGAACGATTTTGACTGAAATTTGGACACATGATGCTGTCCCGAGAATTTTCAGGTGTTTGTTGTATCAGCCCCCACCTCTACAGTGGCTGCATAGGTGCACAGGAACAATCCTTCCTAAAATGCATTAAACTTTCATTTACAAAGACGTGAAACTTACCGAGCGGTCAGGGGTGTTCACTGATATTCTCACACAAAAATCACTGCAAACGATGCTTTCCAACAGGTTTTATCGTAGTTTTTGCCAACTCCATTGACTTGTATTAGATGTGCTGTGAGGTATTACTCCGCGCCGGGAATGTTGTTTGTATTCTTGCAATTGTCAAAGGTGGATTATCGCCACCAACTGGGCTGGAGTGTCTATTATTCAAGCTCTAAGCGGAAGAATGTACGGGTGTGAGGCGTTTGGAAAAATAGGTCCACAAGTTTACAACGAATCCTAAAACAGCTGTTGGAAAGCATCTTTTGCAGCGATTTTTGTGCGAGCATATCAGTGAACACCCCTGACCACTCGGTGAGTTTCACGTCTTTGTAAACAAAAGTTTAATGCGTTTTAGGAAGGATTGTTCCTGTGCACCTATACACCCATTGTAGAGGCGGGAGGCGAAACAACAAACAACCGAAAACTCTCGGGCCAGCATCTTATATCCAAATTTCAGTCAAAAACGTTCTATTTCATCATAAACAATCTGAAAACAGGGCTTTAAGTGTAAAATACCGAACTTGTCCTTAATGAATGCTACGAAAGGCTGAAAAAGCATAGTGATTCGGCGGGATGTTATGTATGGGCCCATAAGAGGCGCACCCAGCTTCATGAGTTTCATCAACTGCTCCAGGACCTGCACCTAGATGACAGCTGCTTTCAGCGGCACTTCTGACTGAGCCGGTACTAATTAAACTAATTGTGCAGGTATAACATTGAATTTGCCTTTTCTTTTGATTTACTTCTTTTATATATTGTAAATAATCACATCTTTTCATCCTCTCTTGTAAATATTGTTATCTTTTTTCATCCCTTACTCTAGTAAATCTTTAATAATTTTTAATCAAGTTTAGATTGTTATGGTTTTCTTGTTTTCAAATGATAACTGGACTCAAGTCTCCAAAAGGAATGGCTGGGTGATTCGCAATTCTTGTTTGTGCATCCTTGTTTCCTTTCGGAATGGAGTACAAAGTATTACGTGAAATGGCATATCCTCATTCCTCACGTATAAAGTTCATTCTCCATATAAATAATCAAGTGCATTAAAAGCATCAAATATTTAATAAGAAAAATAAAGTTAAATACATACTTGAGTTAGATTTCATGGCCTTACTACATTAAAATAAAGACATTCTTAAAAGTGCTGTAAAATTATGTGTGTATATCACTGATAATTTATATAGATTATATTGAATATTAAATATACAGTCTACATTTACAATAATTTAATGATTATACTAGGACTGGGTTTCGATTCAGATGTTCCAGATCGATTCAATTTCTATTCGCAAGCTATCAAATCGATTCGGTTGTAGGTTCGATTTTCGGTTCAAGGCGATTTTTGTACTCAATTCTCAATTCAACTCAATGAATATAGATTATATAGAATATTATATTAGAATATATTAGAATATAGACTGAATGAATGAATGACAGGCTCGCCTCTCTCTCCTTGGTAACATTGCTCAAGGCAAAAAAGACGGTGACATCTAGTGGAAAAGACTAGTAATTAGATTAACGTTAATCTTAGGTTCAATGTTTGCAGAAATAAAATTGGAAAGATCGATTCGTGGTCTGTGAGAATCGATTTTTAATCAACCACGGGGGGGGGGAACGATTAATCGAAAAATCGATTTTTTTGCCCAGCCCTAGATTATGCTAACATTTTTATGCGCGTTTAAAAACGTGGCGATGTGAATTATACGTGCGTCACGTTTAGTTGATAAAGCACTTCTACATAGGATACACTTGTGTATCCTCGCTCATGACTCAAAAAATTCTTCAAAAAATGACTAAAAAAGCCATCCTCGTTCCTGACGGTGCAATTAAAGAATTGCAATGTCCTACAAGATGGCGGAGCTCCATTGGTTTCGTAGGATGTAGGAGCGAGGAGATAAGGATGCATATTGAGAAGCACCCACTGTCATATTGCTGCATTCTCATACACTACACAACAACGCGGGTCCAATCACAAATAACTATTTTTTACTACTATTGTGAGTGTATTTGCTACAGGATATAATTCAAATGAATGTACAAATGTTTGCCATAACTATTCTAGTCTTAACATAACTTTTGTGTTTTAATTGTGGTTTACTATGTTGTGCACAAAGTAACAAAACAAAAACCTTTGGTCATTGTATAAACCATTTATTTATACAGAAAAATCTAATAAAAAATATAAAAACTATATACAGATAACAATTACAACTATTTACATGCAGGAATTAAAGGTTTGGAAGAGTGAGGGTCAAAGTTAAGCAGAAGAGAAAGGAGAGAAAGTCTGGTTCATTCCCTGCAGAGATTGCTGCCTCTTTTTTTAAATTACTCTTTAGGCTCCAAATCAAGCACAGCTGTGCTGTTTTCATAAATTAATTTGTGAATTTGAAATTTGACATATTCTTTTCTCTGAGGCGGCACCATCTGCAGGATAGGGGCCAGACTCAAGAGGAAGATCTCCTCATTTGAGCGTGGAGGCGGCGCTGGAGGGTTCCAGAGTGCTTCTAGAAGCAGCCGGACCAACTCCGATGGCTGCTCCCTTGGCCTTTTCTGCGCTCTTCTTCTTGGTGCTGTATCAAATAATAACACATTTTGTACAATGAGATGGCAGAAAATGATTAAACTCATTCACAAACTGTCAGTGTTGTGTGAGGCTATGACTGTTTAACTGTAAATATTATTATTGCCTGTGCACACCTGTGGGTAGAGCTGCAAATGTTGAAAGGACAGCAGGAAAAGCAGAAGCAGCAGCAGGCTCACTGCCATCAAAAGAACCAGTCGGCTCTGTCATGAAAATATGAGATATTAATACAACATTACGCAAATTGCACAATACACCAGTCAGAGAGAAATTAATTAATTTTCACTTCAATTAATTTTGACATTTCATTATAAAAAAACAACAAAATTCTTTCTGCAAACTTCCTCTGATTAAACACATCAACTCATCAGCAAGAAAGTAAATCCGGCGAGCACATACATATACATATACACATACACATATACAACACACATACATGTAAATTGAGCATGCTTGCCGTATTTACTTTCTATATATTATATATTATATGACTATTGCATGCGATTAATAGTGCAGCCCTAGCTTAAATTGAGTAAAGAGCGTTTTTTACAACTTACCACATTGTCCGACTTCCTCACTCACTTTTTCCAAGCAAAATCCTTTTAATTCCTGTTTCTAAAAGTACGAAGATGTATTGTACTGCTCCGGTGTCCACATACAGCAGCAATGGTAAATGGTAAATGGACTGCATTTATATAGCGGTTTTAACAGACCTATGGCCATCCAAAGCGCTTTACAATTAGCCTCACATTCACACATTCACTCACACATTCATACACCGACGGCGGTGTCAGCCATGCAAGGCGCCAGCCAGCTCGTCAGGAGCAGCTGGGGTTAGGTGTCTTGCTCAAGGACACCTCAACACTTAGTCCGGTGGAGCCGGGGATTGAACCACCAACCTTCCAATTTGTAGACAACCTACATGAACCACTAGGCCACTGCCGCCCCTGAATTAGTCCTCCATTGTTTCATTGAAGTGAATACTAAAGCAAGCTCCTGGTTAACACGGCACGAATATCCGCCAAAGTTCAGATTTTTCAACTCGTGCGATTCACGCAAATAATGCGTTACACCCCATTCAGACCATCAGCGACTAGCAGTAGCAGAGTGACGTGATCTCATTCATTTTTGGAAGCTTGCCGGCTTCTGGCGACAGAGCGAAAGTGTCCGCTGGTGACCGAATGGACGTGTCCAGCAACGTGAAAAAGTTAAGAAAAGTTTAACTTTATGCAAATTTATAAATGAGCAATTTTCAGGAGTGACTTCCAATGGAAGCGAAGCAGTGGAGTTCACGTCAACCTTCTCTCATCAGTTACTGGAGTGGACGGTACTCATTTGTTAAAGGACAACCAGATTTAGAAACGCTTGGTTGAAAGAGACGGGCGACACACAGCAAGAAAGCCGCTTGTGGTCTGAACGATGAGTTACGTGCGTCAACGCCAAAAATGCTAAAATTTGCGTCGCGTCATTCAGATGTTTATGCCGTCTTTGCATTGCTTTAACATATAAATCACTCGCGTTTAACGCTTCATGTGCGTCTAGTACGAGCGTACCATTAGAAAGAGCTGTTACATACATTCTAAAAAACTAATTCTACATCTTGAATATGCCTATATATATATATATATATATATATATATATATATATATATATATATATATAGGTATGTTGCTAACTCCACTGTCGCGGCTAATTTTTTGGTTCCGCTCAACGAAACTCAAGATTTCCTCAGGCGGCGCGCGGCGTTGTGGAAAATAATGCTTCTGTTGGTTATATCACTCACAACAGTGGTATGGCCAGGATATTGTCATTTAAAAAGTGGAGTTGCAGCCCTCAACTGATGTTTATGTTGTCATGTTGTGTATTGGCCACCAGTTGTGTGATTGCAGTACCAGTTTTAGCCACACGTTTTGAGATTGCAGTACCAGTTTTGGCCACAATCCTACATACTGTTCCTTTAACTACTGCGCGAGCTCGCCAAAGTCTGTTGTTTGTAAAATCATCGTTGTTTTTGCTGAAGTTGAGTAAAGACAGTCTTGAAATTGTAAAGACATTTAGTTTAATTGCTAAACTACAAGTGAACAAAATTTGTATAAATTTGAACGACGACCACGGGAGTTTTTCCTCCACCAAAAATCTGCTTAAATGGACAAAGAATGTGAAGCAGCCGCATTGCCATGTAGTCGATGTCTGTATATATAGACTGAATAAAGAGTGTTATTTGGTGTAATTAGTGGTTTGTTTTTTATATATCTGACTTTTCAGAAGTAGAATATGTATAGGAAATGTCAAACAGCTTATCCTGAAAGATTCAGGTCAATATCTCAAAAATTAAAAAAGTTATAGCAAAAAACTTTATAATTTTCATGATCGGTCACACATTTTCATGAATTTTAATGGAAACATGGGACAAAATAAAATGATGATTTTCGAGTTTCAAATGGCCAGTATTTTGTTATTCTTGAACCCACAGACATGATCTTGGTCTCATTTAAAAGCTTTTTTCAAGCTCTTTTTATCTGAACAACTAGTTTTCACATTTAACCATTTTGGAAATTTTAGCAACATACCGACTATATGACATCTTTTAGGAAACGCCTTAGAGACGTATTGCAGAGGAGCAAACTATCAAAATAATAAATCTTGCAGATGTAAATGCAGACATCAAATAGACGTCTCAGATGTATGTGTGCTATCAGGGTGTTGTCGTTTAATATTGACTCAGTATTTTATGTAGATAAAATGTTGTGAATTCTTAGGCTGTAACTCTTTAATATTCCTTCACAGCCATAAACGAAAAATAAAAACTGTACGAACCTAGTATTTGTATATCATTATCTTCCGATTTAATTCCGCATGGTTCTGTAATTTTCATTTCTTCATTTTCCACTTTAAAATCCTCCATCTTGTAAGGCAGCTGTCAGTCGTTCCACCTGGAAGTTTATCCTGTTTGTGAATTTTCTTGTTGTGTGTTGATATATGATCTGTTGAATTAAACCGAATCACGTGCTGTTAGAAAAAACAAACACTGGGTCGCTTATGAGAACCTAAACATTGGCTCTTTACATAAAGTTTTACATTAGCATTAATAACGTTAGTTTGCTTCAGTTTTTTCTGTTTGTGTAGGAAGACAACATTTTTAATCTCACTGATCGCTTTGTGTCGTGCTATACCTTGAATTCGATGTTATAAGCGCTCAAACACAAATATCTTCAGTCACTCAGCCACTTTACAAAGCGCGCTACTGCGTCTTCTTCTCTCACTTTAATATAGGACACAAACTAACGTGTGTGAGTGCATACTGCCACCTACTGCACTGGCTGTGAAACATCACGACAGTTTTCTAATTAAGCAGAGAAGTAAATAGTATGTAAACCCCCATCTTCTCGTCTGTGTGAGAACTTTACAGGTTGTATTTGTTAACATTAGCTAGTGCACAGTGAAGTAACATATACTATTGTATTGACATTAAGAAAGATTAACAAATTCAGATAAACTGTTGCTCATTGTTAGTTCACATCACCTAATGCATTTACTAATGTTAACAAATAATTTTTTTTTAAATGAAAATTATTTTATTGAAGTATCAAACACATTCGTACAACAAAATGGCATTCAAATACTTTTAAATGCAGCAAAGAGACTACAGGTGCTTTGACACAAAACAAAAATAAACATAAAATAACAAAAATTTAATAAATACACACATAATAAATAAGCAAACAAATCATAAAAGATAAATATTATTTAATTGGTCATCACAGCATCACAACAACAAGTTAGGTTTGTCGAATAAATTTAACAGAATTCCAGCTTTTATATTTCGTATTTTTAATAGTTTTAATAATGTTTTCCAAAATTATAAACATAGGAAAAGATAAAAAAAAAACTACAAACTAATCAGGGTATCTTCCGATCATTCCAAATCCATTTTAAAATTAAAAACTGGAAAATGATGTATCTTAAGTCTGATTTTAAAGAATGAATTGAGTTGATACACTTTCCATATTTAGTTCTCTAAATAGGTCTTACTTATTAAAACTACAATGTAAAAATGAAATAGAGAAAATCTTAAAGAGCACCTATTTCATTGCTAAAAAATGTTATTTTGTGTATTTGTATAATACAATGTGTTTGTGTGGTTATGGTTAAAAAAAACATTGTTTTCCACATACCATACATTTTTGTAGCTCTAGATTTCACTGTCTTCCTGAAACACACAGATTTGAAAAGCCGGAAATATAAAGCTCCTTACCATGTTTAAAAGATTCTATCACAATGCAATGCTAACATAGTTAATTTACAAACTGTGTGTCTAAGCGGGAGTAATTACGATAATGTCGGTCTTGTCTACATCACCAATCCCAGGAAATAAACTGTTGTCTACAATCCGTGTGTTTGTTGTAGTCCAAGAAAAGAGATTTTCGCAGGAGACGATAACTCGCATTGTCGTTTACTTTGGGGTATGTACCTTTTGCATATCGTTAACAGGTACTAATACACACGAAAGGAAATGTAAAACCGTGAATCGTATACGATTGGTGCTTTTTAAAAAGCTCTATTTTCCAATATTTTTAGCTACCATTGATCTCACCTGCATTTGCAAAGGTTACCAGCAGGGGAGCAAAGACGCAAAAGTGCAGGCAGATATAGGCCGTTTTATACAAGGCTGCAGCCTCCAGATTGACAAACGGCCATACAGTACCATTAAAAAGGGTACATTTTATACAGGTCAATCATGTCCATTAATTAATTCTTAATACATTTCATACTATAGTGTTAAATATGTAGTACTTTTTAAAATATAGTATTTTTTTGCAACTGGATCAGTCTGCTTTAACTTTTAACATAATGTTTAATTCCTATAAAATGTAATAATATAGTATTTAATATAGACTCTATGTCTGGCTCTCTCTTGTAAGGGTTTTACAAATAGCTACAAATTTTAAGCCTGTTAACAAGCAAATAAACAATGTTGTTCATGTACTCTTTCAGTCCTTGTCTGTCTGTGAAAATATTGAATTGGCACATAAGAAATATTGGAAATGGCGCATTTTATATAAAAAAAACTGGCAATCAGATTCGGTCATGAAATATCAAACATCATGCAAAATTTTGAACAAGGGCCATTTTTCTTTATTCTGTTATGCCATGTATTTTAATTTAAATCTCTCTTGTTTTATAAAGAATAGTACACATCCCACACTTTCTTTCAGTGTGTAAACGCATGAACAGAGCTGTAATCGATTGAATAAGCTCACTGAAGATGAAACACTTTCATTATTAATATTCAAAGGGTCATATACACATGCACAGGATTAAGTTATAATATGAAACACATCACACATAATTTATACATCGAATCTACTGTAAAGGTTGACACAGTACTCCTGTTCTAATTCTGTTCTGTACTGGAGTAAAAAAAGGCAAAGGTAGTCATTAGTCTGTCACATCAAATTAATTCTTGGTCCTGATGCAGGCGACGTGAGGAGACACCATGCACATTTGGCCCTCTGATGTGCATTGAGTGCTTTTCACAACGTTTTTCTGATCGCTGAAATGCTACTAGGTCCAAATCCTTGGATTGTTTGCATTCACACAAATTGCACTTTAGTAATTTAACTCTTTCCCCACCAGCGTTTTCACAAAAGTTATGCCTTCCAGAAAATGTTCTTCTTTAAATATAAATGAAAGAACAGACCCTCTGCTTTCAAACAAAAAACCTGTTTCATCCTACCTTCATTTGTTTTTTTCACCTGTCAAATATGTATATATATACATATACCCAACTTCAAACGATCCAATCAGATCTTGATGGACAAATTCCAATCCAGCCCTGCCTTATTTCATTCCAGAAGTCGTTTCATTTGGATATACGTCACCACGAGGAAAATAAGGCAATCGCTACCTTCGTTTCATGGCGACTTTAAAAATACAAAGTTTTGTAAAAAAAAAGAAAGAAAATAAAGTAAAAGTAAATATAAAGCCGAGATAATTGTGTTTTTGGGAAAGACATCTGATAGAAATCCAATTCAGAGCAATGATCAAAACAATTCAATTCAATTCAATTCAATTCAATTTTATTTATATAGCGCTTTTCACAATAGTTAATTGTTTCAAAGCAGCTTTACATTAATAGAAACAGTGAAAAGCACAGAAAACGACAAATAGCAAAACATAATACACGATAGCATAAGCAGTTAAATTTGCTGCGGCTATGACTCAACATTATAAGCGAGCGTATTACTAATGTAACGTCTAGAAGAGGAAGCTAAGTTAAGCCCAAGAAGGCTGCCTCCCCGGGTTAAAAAACCCCCTAGAAGAAAAAACATACACTGAGTTTGAACTGTTTGATGTGAGGGGGTTGCTTCCAGGTTGTATAAGTTGGGTAAGAGCACCATCTGGTGGATAGTAGCGGAAATACAAATTGTCGGAAAAACTCGTCAGTGTCATGCTGCGTTCCGGCCAGCCGCGGTAGATGCGTCAAGTGCTTTCAATGTTAAGTTAATGTGAAAATGCGTTGACGCGCGTTTGGAGGGCTAGCGTTGCGATTGAGGCGCTTAGTGCGGCGCGTTAGATGCGATTCCGCCTCATTTGCGCGTCTAGTTCACGCGAATGCCGCAAGTTGAGCGTTGCCACGGCAAACGTGCGAGTTGAAAATTTTTATCTTTGGCTTGCTCTAGCACCTTGCTCTAGCAGTGACGTGATTACAGAAAGTGAGCGGAGTCGCAGATGCCCCTCCAATGACGCAAATTTACGCCTAAATGTCTCGATAACTAATGCTAAATACACACCAAACGCGGGGCATCACGTTACTTGCTCTAGATTACTCGCGGGATATATGCGAATTTTTCGCTTGAGTATCATATTTTAAACTTTGGCGAAGACGCGTTTGAGGCGAATAGCGCGTGTTTTCGCGGCACCCCACATGAGGACGCGTCTGATCGAGCCTTCCATTTACTTTGAATGTAATCTATTGCACAAATCATTGAACTCGCGTCTGGTGTAAACCCACAGTAAAATTTCACACGCGAATGAAGCGAGTAAACTCAAAATGTTCAAGCGGCAAACTAGACGCGATTTTGACGCATTAAACGCAACTGGTGTGAACCCACGGTCAGAGAAGCGCTTTCTTTTAATTAACGAGTTGGTAGGGAAAGAGTTAATGGAATCAGCGCTAGACTGTGCGAAAGAGGTTTTGGTAAGTTACAGCTTTCAGGCATGATGGCCATTTCGCTCAAGAATGAAGATTCATGCAAGTTTTTAGACTTCTTTGACCTGTGAAACACTTCCCGCACCGCTGTCATTTGAAAGGCATGTCACACTCTTCTCCATACTGTGAGTTCTCACATGATTTTTAAGGTTTCCTTTATGTGCGAAACTCTTTCCACACTGAGGGCACGTAAACGGCTTCTCGCCAGTGTGAATTCGCATGTGGTCATTGAGGTATGCTTCACGTGCGAAACTTTTTCCACAATGGGGACATAAAGAAGGCTTCTCTCCAGTGTGAATTCTGATGTGCATAGTAAGGTTTCCTTTATGCGTGAAGTTTTTTCCACACTGAGGGCAAGTGAAAGGCTTCTCTCCGGTGTGAATTCTCATGTGACGCTTCAGGTATCCCTTATCTCTGAAGTTCTTTTGACAATGATGGCACGTGAAAGGCTTCTCTCCAGTGTGAGTTTTTGCGTGAGCCTGAAAACAGACTTTACGAGCAAAACCCTTTCCACACTGACGGCACGTGAAGGGCTTCTCGCCAGTGTGCATTCTCATGTGAACCAGAAGATTTTCTTTATGCGTGAAACTCTTTTCACACTGAGGACACGTATAAGGATTTTCTTCTGTGTGAATTCGTTCGTGGATCTTAAGGTTTCCTTTATAGGCAAAACCCTTCCCACAATGATAGCACGTGAAGGGCTTTTCTCCAGCGTGAATTCTCATATGACACTCAAGGCTTTGCTTATGTGTGAAACTCTTTTCACACTGAGGACATTTGAAGGGCTTCTCTCCGGCATGAAATCTTATGTGTTTCTTAAGGTATCCTTTGTGTGCAAAACTCTTTCCACACTGAATGCATGTGTAAGGTTTTTCTCCAGTGTGTATTCTTATGTGTTCATTTAGGCTTTCTTTACGTGTAAAACTTTTCTCACAGAGTTTGCATATAAAACGTTTCGGCCCAGTGTGGCTTCTTCTGTGATCTTTTAAGCGTCCTTTATGAACGAAAGTCTTTCCGCACTCGTGGCACGCGAAAAGCATCACTCCCATATGAATTTTTATGTGTTCCCTAAGACTCCCTTTATGTTTGAAGCTTTTTCCACATTGAGGACAGGTAAATACATGGCTGAATACAAAACTTTCAGTTCTAGTTTGTGAGGAATTGTCTACAGTCTGTGAAGAAGTCAATGATTTTTCTCCAGTTAGGAAATTATGATGCATCTCCTCTGCTTCATTCAGGTTTTCTGTTTTCAGGTCTTCTATCAAGCCTAAAATGATAATAAAAGATCAATTAAACAAGTGAATCCAAATTTTATTGAAGTACTACAGCAGACATAAGTAACATTTTATGTGATCTTTGAGTTTTTCAATATGATAGATCAATGATTGTGATGGAAAGATGGTCACACAAGAAAGAAATGTGGGACGTTTGGCATTACATATTTAAAAAAATGTCTTAGTCTTAAAGGTGGAGTGTGTAATTTTTAGAAGGGTCTCTTGACAAAAATGCAAAATAATATACAAAACTATATTATCAGGGGTGTATAAAGACCTTTCATAATGAACCGTTATGTTTTTATTACCTTAGAATGAGACCTTTTTATCTACATACACAGAGGGTCCCCTTACATGGCAGTCGCCATTTTGTGCCACCATGTTTCTACAGAAGCTCTTAATGGACAAACTTTTTTATGAAGTTGTCTCCAATGATGACATGTTTGTCCTGTGTCGGCTACCGTAGCTTCTCTATGCGTTTCAAAAGCAAGGGGTGAGCTATGAACTGAGCTGTTGGTTGCAATTTGCAACCTCACCACTAGATGCCGCTTAAATTTACACACTGCACCTTTAACCTACACTAATCTTGAAAAAATATATAGCGCTGGAAAGCTCTCAGATATTTCTTTAACATTTTGCAAAAATTATGTAGTAAGTGTAATTTCCTAAAATTTCACGGGCCAACCGGTGGGCCCAAGGTGTTGTTACACATTTATTATTACATATCCTATTAACCTGAAATAATCTTTAGAAACCATATATTGTTGGAAAGCGCTAATGCTGCGTTTACACCAGCCGCGGTGGAGGCGGCAAAAATGCGCTATTCGCACGTAGTTGGACGCTTGAACTACTTTTACTCGCTTTATTTGCGCGTGAAAGCCACGTGTGAAATTCTAGTCATTCGAGACATTCACATGGAAATTCGCGTCATGGGAGGGGCTTCTGCGACTCTGCTGAGACTCCGCTTGCTTCCTGTAATCACGTCACTACTACAGCAAGGTCCTGATTGGTTAATGCGGTGCAGAAATACGCCAAAGTTCAGATTTTTCAACTCGAGCGTTTCCCGCAGCAACTCTCAATTCGCGCGTACTGTGGCGCAGGATGCCTAATCCCGTCTTTGCATTGACTTAACATGTAAATCACCCACGCTTGCCGCCTCTACCACGGCTTGTGTAAATGCAGCATAAGAATGTAGTTTTTATATTTCAAAACCTTTTTGCATAAAGATTATGCAGCAAACAGTCGGCACCTACTAGCTGTTGTTGGTAAAACCACTAAAAGTGTGACAGAAACCTATTTTTTGTGATTTTAACTTGAAATTTGTATCAGACCTAGTTAAGACGTGGCTTTATTTTTAAAACATTTGTATTTTTTTAAATACATGTATATTGCAATAACTATACTAAACTAACTTTTAATTTATATTTACAACTCCAAACACTTAAAAAAGTATAAAATGTGTTCTGGAAAAGAGATCAAGAGATTTTGCTTTTAGACCAAATAAAGTTATATTAATTTGAAGGTGCACATCACCTTTTAACCTCCACACACAAAAAGAGCCGGGGGGGGGGGGGGGTTGACAGTTAAAAGGTTAAATCAATAACTTAATAAGTTTTTAATAATAATAATAAAAATAATAATAATAATGTAATAATTTACAACAAATAAACTAAGACTGAGAAAATTAACAAGCCACGCCCACTCGGCTACAATTAGTAAATACACCCCAAATAAAACTCATAAAAATTATTACATAATGGATTATACAATAAATAGCCCTATAAACAGAATTAAACTTGTGATAAGAGACGTCGCCACAAGCTCTGCTGTTTTTAACAGTATGATCGTTGATGCATTCTGTTCTCGAAGTCTAACTTTCATAGGTTTAAAAAATTATATTATGTTATTAGCCCACTTTATGATTGTTTTACTGCTTTAATTAAAAGTGACCTGTTTTTTCCTCGGTGTATTCACTCTGTATGCTGCTTGGTTTTGGATAACTCGAGTCTTCACTCTCCTCTTTAATAATGTCCATATTCACGTTGTTCCAGTTGTCCCGTATTTTTTTTCTTTTCCAGTGCTCCCAATGTGCGCTTTACTCACAAAAATTATTATAAATCATCACTCCACATTAGGCGAATACTACGACAATACTCTACAACATTATATTCAGAATATTTAGAAAACAAAAGGTGACTATTAGTTAAACGTTTGACAATCCTTACATACTGAAGCGCTCAAAATGCAGAAGCCTTTAGCGAAGCGGCCCTGGTGACGTCACTACAAAATAGGGTGAATAAAAGTCCTATTAATCCATTCTAAAATGAGAATATGCATAGGTCTTTATACTAACTATATTTATATATAAATATATACTAAATACGATACAAATATATGTTTTTATACACGTTGATTTTAAACCGTGTAAACTGAGGAAAAAAACTCGGAATTTCTCCACATTCTACAGTGAATATTAAATTAACTTAAATATTTTATTGCCATAAAATTTGTAAACATAAATGAACTTTACATTTTATGCTTTGAGGTTGGAAAAGGTAGAAGTTTATTCATGTGTACTGCAAATTGTTAATATTTTCCAGAAGGGTGCGAATCACTTAGCGCAGAATTTTGGTTAATAATATTTTTTTTAAACAATGTTTCTACAAGCTTTTTACGTTGTAGACAGATCAGTCTGTTATATTCTTCCGAAGCCACGGAACTGCATGTTACAGTAATTTACCGCGGGGGCAATAAATATCAGACGGACCTGCTTCCTGTTTTGAAACGTACTGCCCATTTCTCATAAAGGCAATGATAATAATAATAATAATATTGATGATAATGATGTAAACGCGCGTTTTTGAGCGCACTGATCTGATCCTGCTGTAAGCATGTCGGTGAGCTCGGGTTGCAGTACGGTGCTGATGTCGGTGCGGGTGTCGGTTCGGCCGCTGCGCGTGGGCTCGGACTCTTTGCGGCTGCAGCTCAGTATGAACCCGAGCCGCGCGGGACTCTTCACGCTCACACTCAGACACAACGACCGCGGAGGACGCAGCGTGGTACAATGGCATTACCTTTATCACATCATAACTGTCTTTCAGTCTATCATGTCTTTTTCCAGCTACTTGAAAAAATTCTGACTGAAATATTCCCATCCTTATGACAATTAACTATGATTTAATTAGAGTAACAGTGTAGTGCATGTTTTTACCATAGTGAGCTTGAAATACTTTAGTCAGAAACAGGTAAATGTGTGGTTACTACTTGTATTTCACTACAAATATCATGAATAAACTGTGGTTATTTTTGTCTGGGACATCTCAATGAACAGTACAGTACAGTTAGCTTTATAAAAGCATTTCTAATAAGCGAATATTTTAATAAGTGAATCTCAGTGTATCCATTGGACATGAGGTTATCCTTAAAATTATTCCTATAAAATTGACTGAGCTGTGTTTATAACTAACATTGAGAGTCGTTAAGCAGTATCGATTGAGATAAGCTGTTTTCTCTCTCTCAGTCTTTAGCAGAGTTTGATCTTCGCTCAGTGAAGTACGAGATCACATCAGCTCGATGTCATGAACTGCATCTCATTAAGCCACCCCACGACTCCCTCACATTTACCTTCCGAAGCGAGCAGGAGGCCCAGGAGTGGGCTACTGTCATGATGTCATCACTGAGAGAGGCACACCGAGGTCTGATACCTGTTCATCATTAATGGTTCATTACCTGTAATATAAAATAAGCGACACTACAATAACAAACTATTATATATTTCACTTTTCTTTTACTTTAATATGGTGTGAGCAGGTCATACAAAATGACGTATGAATTCACTTGAATTAACTTTAATCCTTATTAATTCAAGACATCACATTTTCATTTACTCTTGTCTGTCTCAAAGTTGCCAGCACTTTGCATTCTTCACATGATGGACAGCAGCATACGAAGTACAGTGAAAAAAACTCAACCTTGTCCATGTCAACAAAAGGTATGTGTGTTTCCTTTTTTTTTAACGAAAGGACAGGCTTGATTTGATCTCGGTTAAGCTTGATCATATATGTTTATGAATTATAACGGTCTACTGTACAGCTTTTGTTTAAATTTACAGTGTCATCGACTGGAAACAGTGGATTACAAATCTGATTATCTGATTCAGATCAAATAGGTCTCATCATCTGTAGTCTGTTTTTAAATTTATAGTTTCAATTGCATAATACTGCTCGATATGGCTCACTTTTGGTTTTTTTCCACTGTGTACAGTTCCTAGTACCTGTGCTCGGTCGCATGAAATCCCCTAGCTATAAGGTTAAGAGTACCCTTAATGAAACGTGTTCACTTAAGGAAACATAATGCTGTCATTAAGTATTTACCCTTAAATACTGAAGTACTCTCTTAAATTCTGCTATGCATTGCTAGACCATAACAGGTCTGCTTTAACAAGCTTTTGGTTTGCTCTGCTTAAACTGAAACATTTTTTTTTCAGCGTGCACTTTGCTCCCATATTTCTATATCCTTTATTTCAAGATAACTCTCAGGGCTACACAAATATGAATTTGTGCATCTCTCACCTGCGCCCCATGACCTAACCTCCTTTATTTTTGACGGCTGTCAGCGAGAGGAGAGAAATAATGATAGTGGGTGGAGTTTTGTGTGATGTTGACCTGTAAATGCAGATACGATGGCTGGACTGCATTTACATTACGCTGAGATCCAACATTACTCTACTACTTTTGCATCAGGACGAATATCGAATAACATTTTGATCACAAAAGCGTTTACACTTGTCTTTTATATGTGTATGTGGACAACATCCGTATACAGGTCACATGTTAATGCCAAGTGTAAACGCAGCCTATAGTCACGCTCACTTTAAAATGGTTTTAAACTGCAGTGGAAGAGCAAACTGAGACAAAGTAAAAGCGAGCCGAGCCTTGTTGTTTCAAGCCTAGTCGTACCATATATGCAATGGAAAAGACAAAAGAGTGTAAGACAAAATATTTAAATGAAAGGTGTTTCAATCCAAAAAATAAAGTATAGAATGTATAAATAGTGATCGAATGGGGTCGAGACATGCAATGGGTTTAATTAGAATGGGCATCTTTTACACAAGCACCAAGACTCACTCTGTCTGGAGCATGTGCACTGATCACCAGGTTATAGCTCCAATACCACGAATATAGTTTAAAGGTGCGGTGAATTAAGGTATCAATTTTAACTTGAGCTTTTGTTATATGAGGTCATTTTACTTAAACGAACATAAGTAAGATTCAAAACTAAAACGTCCTTGTTACTGAAATATCAACCCCAAGCACAGCAAACGCCAGGTTCTGGAATGTGCCTATCTATGATGTAGTCGATCATTTAAACACTGCCTGTAAAAAAGAATCTCATCGTCTACGTTGGTAGCCTCGCCCACTGGTTCGCTTAAACTGGATAGAGCAGGGGTGTCAAACTCATTTTAGGCTGAGGGCCGGATGGTAAATAACGCCACAAAGTGAGGGCCGGATAATTTTTTTAAACCTTAGTGTGCTGATAATTGTCTTAAATTAACTAAACAAACCAATTAATTAGTTTGTTTAGCAAGAAAACCAGAGAACCACACAGCTCTGTGAAAACTACATTTCATAAGTCACACTCATTTTGTACATATTATACACACAAATTTACATCTGTACAAAACCCACTGGCCTTAGGTTGAAAAGCCTTAATTTAACTTCTTTTGCCTTAATGCCAAAATTATTTATTAACCATTCACTTTTCTTTGTAATGAGAACAGTCATTTAGAAAATGAAAATGCTAGATGGGGCAGTGGCTCAAAAGCAAAAAGGGCACTATGGGGGGTGGTACTATTATTATGGTTTTAATGAAGTATTATAAATATGATGTGTTATATTACTAGCATCAACTTAGACAAGTGATTATAATGGGAAATATAATAACAAGAATTAAAGTCTGCTACACATTCAATATGATTTACCTGTTGGCTTGATGGAGCTTTGAATCCATGTTTGCAATGTTGAACTGCCTTTAGCAGCCTCTCTTTTCGCTCTCTGTCGTTATTTTGTGAAGGCATTGGTGTTTTTTGTATTTTTTTCTACAAGGTGTGCCAACAACAGCAAATTTAGTGTTTATATTAACTTAGATCTGATCGGGAACATTAAATCGATTAGACATGTATTGTAACGTTAATACTAAGAATGTGGATATTTTGTTGTTGTTTGCTTGCTAAGTTGTTGGCACTTTTAGAACACCGACAGCAAATCATTACCGGAAGAAATACATAAACAAAGTTACAAATTACTAATTCTGCGGTTTAACAACTGATATAATGTAATTAATCTACCTGTTAATGCAACGAACTTCGGAAACTGTTGTCTTCGCTCTCCAGGCAGAGAGTGAACACCGTCACAGAGATGCTGCGGAGCGGGGGGGAAAACACAAAGTGGATCGCCGGAATCAGTGGATCTTTAGCGGAGCGGTAACAATAAAACGGCAAGATTTTTGGGCACCGTGTTTAGTCTATGTTCCGCGTTTTGCTGCTTTCCGCAAGTCTCTCATATTAAAAACGAAATAGACACCCGCCTGAAAGGGTTTTTAAAATATGTATTTAATATTTAATAAAACTGTATAAATCATCATGCGGGCCGGATTGGACACCTTTGCAGTCGTTGAAGACTGCAAAATATTGTACAGTGCCTGGTTGTGGAAGAACACAGTCGCTACATAAACTTCCATCGGAATCTGATATTAGGAATACGTGGTTGGAGTTTATTCATACAAAAGTTCCAGCTCATGTGGGTAAAACATTGAGCATTTGTTGTGAACAAGCCACAGATTAACGCTGAATGCTGTTCCATCAATATTGGATCCTGACAAGAATGGCGCAGTAAACTTGTGTGAGTAAAACGCTTTAGTACAATGTGATCGCTTCATATGTCCTGGTTGTGTGTAACCACGGATGTTAGACTGTTTCAAACGTTTAACGAGTAATAAAGGTACAACACTTAGCTTTTCTATATATACCGTGGTGCGTAACGCTACGTGTTCATAAGACCAACCTTACAAGTAGTAAGCAGCACATTAGAAATATACACAGTTTGTGATCTGACTTACCACGCTGTAACACGCTTGGAGCATCTTTGGTATTATCCTGCACTAATTGCTTGTGCACTTCTGGTTAGACCTAAACCACATTTTGTTGACTTGTGCTTGTATAATGGCAATAAAGTTGAAACCCAAACATATAAAGGCCCAAACATATAAAGGTTAATCCCTCCGGCTGCCATTTTTCCACGTTGTAAGTTTTCAAAACAATTCCCCACATTTAATGACGTATCTAGTTTATGTAAAACTGTTATCCAGTCCTAGCAGGTGGGTGTTTACTTCAAGTCTTTAATGCGGCCCGCCAATCAAAACTGAGCATTTCTCAGCCTCAAAATCAGGGTACAAAATATTACTTATTGCTGTTAATAGGTTTTAATGTAAAAACCACGCAAACATCATTAGTAGACCCACAGACAACAGTATAAAACGATAAAAACAACGATTCACTGCACCTTTAACAAAATGAATGTATATGACAGACCTTATTTTACATTGTCTAACAGTCTTTTCGTCAAAAATCTAATTGAGTCAAGTTGCACATTTCATCTTTTGAACGTTATATCATTATTATGTTCTGCCTGCTTTAGAGGAGTTGTGTATAGAGCTTTCACAAGCTATAGAGGCTGGAGATACTGCTGCAGCAGTGCGCTACGCCTCCGATCTCGCCCAGCATCAGATAGCACTGAGTATTCAGCCAACTCCAAGAGACACTGAAGACGGGGAGATAAGGTATCGTTGTGCTTTCCTCATTGAAGATACATGAATTATGATAGAACGTTTTATTTTGGCTTTAAGGTGTGAAATTTATATCAGTGACATCCTGTGCGTTTATTCTACATGCTCTTTAAAATGTATTTTTTTTTTTGTACAAAACTATTTTGCTAAATAAGTTAATTGGTGGACTGTCTCTGTCGGGTTCCTTAATGCTGATTTACCCTCTCCTGTTTGTATTTTCAGTTTAGCTGTGGTAGTAGAGGATGCATCGTCATCTTGTTGTGTTACAGTAAAAATCCTCCCCCATATGACGGTTTCCTCTTTAAAGCAGCAGGTATGACAGGTTGTGTGATGTCTTTCTGTCTTATGCTGCATTCACACCAGCCACGGTAGAGTGTGATTTCAATGTTAAGTCAATGTGAAGACGCGTTGACGCGCGTCTGGAAGTCTCATGGTACATACACACGGGGCGTAAGCGTTAACGCTTCTCGTTCACTTTTAATGGGTGACGTCATGCGTTGCCGAACTGAATTATGGATCCGTCAGTGCCGTTGCTCGCAGCAGAAGTTGAACATTTCTCAACTTTTCAAGCGGCAGCGCATGCGTCAGCCAATCAGATCGCCTTCTGCAAATAACCTAGGCAGAGGCAGGCAAATTTGTTTATGGAAGACCGGAGCATGTGTTGCGGCCACTGTGATTGGCTGTTGGCCACGCTTCAGACAAGCCTTCCGTCAAGCGTTAAAGGAACTCACAAAAGTGCTATTACGCCATAAAATATAGTTCCTCTTTTAAATCCGCTTAGAAAAGCGCTACGTTTTATTTTGTACCACCAAACTTGCTCGTATAACTACTCGTCTTAAATAGGAAAAACGTTGATGTGTTTGGTCACTTCTAACTTTATCTCTAAATGGCAGCATTGAATGAATGGGGCTAAGCTTAATGCTATCGAAGCGTCGCAGCGCGCTCCAGCGCTTACGTGCACGCACACAGATGATAGAGGGATGTATCAACAATTCTTAGTTAAGGTAATAACATATTTTAATATTGAAAATGAGTAGACTATTCCTTTAACACTTCGGTCCCGTGTGAATGTACCGTTATGGCGCGAACGAGGCATTTAGCGATTCCGGCACGAATTGAGTGTTAACCGCGGGAAACACGCGAGTTGAAAAATTTGAACCTTGCCAGAAAAACGCACCGCTTTAACCACGTCACTGCTAGAGCAAACTCCTGATTGATTACAGGAAGTGAGCGGAGTCACAGAAGCCACTCCCATGACGCGAATTTCCGCGTGAATGTCTCGATGACTAGCATTTCACGCGCGAATAAAGCGAGTAAACTCAAAATGTTCAATTTGACGCCTCAAACGCGGCTGGTGTGAACCCACAGTTAGTGATTTACTGATCATTAAGTCTTCTGTCTTCTCTTGCAGATGTTTCTTGAATATGGTTTTCATCCCAAGGTGCAGCGTTGGGTCATCGGACAGTGTCTGTGCGCAGACTCCCGTTCCTTAGCGTCGTATGGCGTCTGTAGGGACGGTGACACAGCATTCCTCTACCTTCTGACTGCCCGTCACGCCTCCCTCAGTCGTCAGCTGTGCCGGCAGGACCAGGAGAACGCCGTCCTCATGCTGACACCAGCAACAAACCCTACAGCTACTCATACACCAGCTAGCAGCAGCAGTCCCATTAGTCACGACTGGAGAGGTTACAGTACGCTACCTCCTCGATTTAGTCACAGCAGCTCAGGTGAGCTCAGTAATCTCACCTAAGGATGAATTAAATCTGCTTCTTTTCACAATCATTTCTCATGTGTGTGTTTTAAGCATTTTTTTTTTACTTATGCCATTTGCATTTACACAATAAAAATGCTGTTTTTGGGTCCTGATAAAGCTAACTTTTGTAATCCGTATTTTAATGTGCAGTTTTCCAAAACGATGGCCTTTTGTAGCAGTTGCCTTGGTGTTGTCGTCACATAACAAATGAAAACAAAGCAGCGGGTCAAATTGTTTGCGAGGCTACCGGGTTTTCTTTCTGACTTGTGGGTGGGGGGCTGCAGACTGCAAATACGTTGGTGCTGTTTACATTCGGTCCAGTCAGGTTAAAAAAATTTGTCACTGGTTCGGGTCGGACTCGGGTCTTTCTTGGGTTTCTCTCGGTCGGGTCTTTCTTTAAAAAAAAAAAAAGTATGCACGTCGGGTTTGGGTAAAACATGAATTGGGTCATTTCGTGTTGGGAACATTTCTTTGGATGCTAGAAGACCTCCAGTTCACGCCACAGCTATAACGATAAAGATTTAAGGACCGTCTGTATGTTTAAGTATAAACATATTTGAAGATTAAAGCCAAGTCCATGATTTCTGAAAGCCAATGTTGACCAAATCACCTAAACAAACACACCCCTATCCCAATAGAATCTGGACCTTCTTTTGATCGACCCGCCTCACACATACGCAATCCAGGCAACAATGTCAGTTGCTAGACATGCCCCTTACTGCTGACTGGCTACAAGTGTGTTTTGGTAGTCGGCCCGCCCCTCTTTTCCAAAGCGTTTTTCAGATATCATGTACTCCACCTTTAAAGGCTCTTGCACTGGAATGAGCTTATCTCCTATGTTGACACAGATTTATGATTAAACTGAAATGTCATTACGACTGCCAATAGGGGGCGAACTCTGACAGTCGTGTCCAAATGTAGTGTACAATGGAAAGGCTGTATAGCCTATATACTGTACCTTTAAAATATTAAGTGTAATTTTATTCATAAGGAGAAGACTGGCTATATGTTTTAAATACTTGAAAGTAATAATTTATGAACGTTAGACAGTTATAAACAAAATAGGTTCTTCATTACAGTAAGTGCTATACAAAAATGCACGTGTTGATTGATTACACTTGCACTCCTTTGTGCAACTATTAACATTTGGCTCTTGCAATTTTAAACTGCAGTTGTTTTTGAAATCTTAAAATTTTCAGTAATTAATACTGGATACGAAATGTGTGCATTTTTTGAATATGGCCTAGAATAAGTAACAAAAACAACATAAGTTATAAAAAATATATATAATTGATAATGTATTCAATAGGTAAAAGTAAAAAATATATAAAATGGGGGTAAAAGTTTAGCCCGCATCATATTTACATTTTTAAAATCGGAGTTTTAACAAATATGACCAATAGTAATTTTCTTGACATTATTTACAGACTTTGAATATCGGGCAAAGGTGACATTTCCAGAAGATAATAAAACATTTGACCGAAGCTAAATGTAAACATGGGATTTAATCTATTAGAATTTGACCTAAACAGTGAACAGGGTTACTGCTAATAATCACAATTATAATTGTTGTTATCAGTATTTGATGCTTGATTGTTTCTTTTTTCGGGCTGAACAGGTGGGAGTGGGTGTGGCACAGAGAAACCTAGCGTCAGTGACATCATTAACCTTGATATTCGGCAGCCCGGAGGGTCCAAACTGAAATCAATAAACACGCAGGTAATGCATACATTTACAGATTTTCTTTTTAAATTAGCACATTAGCACAAGTGGTACTTCGGGCTTATTTATTTACAGTCCTTTGGTCAGTTGCATAAACTGCTTAATTTGTTTTGGTCTACGTATTTTAAAACCAAAATGTAAGACTAGTTGTTCAGACTAGTTTTTAGACATCTCCTTAGGTTATGTAGAAATATGATACAAAGACACACCCTGAAATGATTAATAAATACATTTCTCTCTCTCTTTGTGTCTGTTAGTTGGGGTGGTCCTGCCCTTCCTGTACATTTATAAATAAATCCACAAGACCAGGCTGTGAAATCTGCAGCGCAGATCGACCCAACCCTCCCAATCACAGTAGCACTCATCAGGTCTATTTACACTACAATATAGTTTAAGTTAATACTTGCTCATATCAATGACTGTGCTGGTGTTAGAAACCCTAATATGCCTTTTCTTTGTCTGTTTTCAGGAAAAAGTAAGAAGATCTGATCAGTGAATGTGGGTTGTAAATGCACAAGAATATTAACAGACACAAAAACTCTAAACTCCCATTCATACACGCCTCAACCAAATCCAGTAGCCTTGAAATGCCGGCCCTCAGTTTCTGTTATTCAGTTTGATGTTTTTCAGCGAAGCTTAAAACTTTCACAGTGATTGAATTGCTGATTTTACCATTTAATAACCTCACTCCAGGTGTTGCCACCACAGAGAAGTTATTGGCAGGCAATATTTCAGGTTTGTTAAGATTACACAGCCTGGCAAAAATATTTTTTTACATCAAGATTTGGAGAGGGTCTTGTATTGTTGATAGGAGAGTCAAACCAAACACATTTGAACTATTTCCAGCCAGCTCCAGCATTTTTTATGATTTTCACAAAAGTTTAATGCCTTCTAGAAAATGCTCTTTTTTTTAAAGGAACAATAAGTAGGATTTACCCCCATGTAGTGTTGAAATTGTTTTTTGCATTCAAACGAATAGTGCTCTCTAGCGCCTCGCTTGTCCAAATGCGTGTTGCAACTACGGTAGCCGTTATGTAATCACTGATCTTTTTGTCCGTTCAGCTGGTTCACGTGTTCTGAATGAAAACGCGTTGTGGAAACGCGTTGGTAGGCTAGTGCTTTTTAATGCTTCAGTGTTTTATAAGTTGGGTAAGAGTGCCACCTAGTGGATAATAGAGGAAATATGAATTGCTGTAAAAACTCATCATTGGCAGGGAAACGTTTTCTCTTAATTGAAGAGATAACTTGTCAATGGCGGGGAAAGAGTTAAAGACTTTCTCTTTAGATGTTTTCTGTGTTTGATGCAGGTCAATAATTGACCCTGTTATACATCGTTGGACATAGTTCATGAAATGAGAAGTAACTGCATCAGTTTGGGTTAAACGACTTGCTGTCAGTTAAAACGTATTATTCATTTAAATAGTAATCCATTAATGCACTCTTTTGCCAGGCAGTGTATTTAAGGCATCTCTCCTCATATAGATAATACATGTTTTTTAATGTCAAATTTTCAATTGGCCCGACCTGTTTGCAGGTGGTAGGTCATTTGTGGTGTTATGAGGTTATTAACAAATTGAATTGCTTTGTAATTTAAGTCATGTTTTTTTAAATGTTACTCGTTACACAGTATGCTAGCCAATGTTCTTGCCAATTTCACATCAGGACAAATATCATTTAGATGTATCAGGTTTTATTTATGTTCTCTTTGGACTGTAGGTGCCAAGTTTTACAGTCCTTGTCAGAATTGTTGGCACACTTTGTAAATAAGAGCTGAAATAAATCTGCATTGTTTATTCTATTGATCTTTTATCAAAAAAATCTTTAAAAAATCTAACATTTTAGTGAAGTACAACAATTTACACGGTTCCCACGGGTCCTTGAAATCTTTGAAAGTTTTTGAATCTGGGCAAAAAAATTCAAGGCCATGGGAAGTTTTTGAAATATACATACATAGATACAGGACATTGAAAGTGCTTGAATCTATTTTATGAAAGAAGTTTTCTGTGTAGTGTAGGATAATATCATACAAATTCTAGACTTTTTAAGCACACGTGTTAAACTGTTCACTTTAAATGCTTATATCTTCTGTATGTGAATGTTGATTCATACCAAAATGCTTTTTTGCATAGTTGTATTTGACACATGAAAACATCTCTGGTTACGTATGTAACTGTTGTTCCCTGAGAAGGGAACGAGACGCTGCGTCTCCCTTGCTATACTTCCTGCGTCCCTGTAACGCTGTCTTTGGCAATATTTCAGATAGCGATATACTTCCCGGCTCCCGCGTCACCCTGTCTTTGTCGTTAAGCCTCACCATTGGTTGAATTTGATATACACATTCAGACGCACTTACCCCTAGAAGCGTCCCCAAAGTGTCACCGCAGCAGTGATGCAGCGCGAGTTCCCTTTGAAAGGGACCTGTAACAATGTATCTTAAAAAGTAACATGATGTAACCTTGCTCTCACTTAAAATGTGTCCACACATTTAGTCCTTGAATTTGAGGGGATTGGACTTGGAAAGTCCTTGAAAGGTCCTTGAATTTTGAAGTCAACTAAGGTGTGGGAACCCTGAATTTAATTTGGGGCTACAATCTCATCATAAAATTGATGTTTTTCTGTTATATATGGTAGACACAGTTATATAGAATCCACAGACATTCTTATGAAATGAGATTTAATAAAATATCTGAAGTATATGCCAAAGATATAACACTCCTGTTACTAAACTCTAAAAATGGCTGGGTTATTTTTGAACCATGTCAGTTAAATATTGGACAGAACACACTGCTATGACTCTATGCTGTGTTGTTTTAATCCATGGTTTCGTAACAACCCAACATTGGGTTATTTTTAACCCAGCGTTTTGTTCAATATTTACCCAACATAGGTCAAAATAACCCAGCCACTATTACAGTGTATGATTAAAGACAATCCGACACTCGTTATGGCCGTTTTGGCGACAGAAGTCTCGCCTTTTGTTTAAAACAACCAATCGATTCAATCGATAAAAACTGATGATTCACTGGGGGAGGAGCTCTGTCACATCAAAAATGTTTAATTTTAACTAGATGTATTACTGCAAATATCAGAATAGCTGCCTAGTCCCGCCTCCCAGTAAAAAAGAGCCAATTGTCAATCAAAATCCTTCGGGAGAGGGACTTTGCACTTGCCAAAAATCGCATGTCTTGTTGGTATTGTTTTAACAAGACCTGGAGGCATTGCAAATATGGTGTCTGAGTGATGTGACTTCCATAAAAGGACTTTGGTCGCTTGAGGGGCTTGACAAACTGTGGACATGCGCTATAGCTAAAACAACCTCTAAAAGAAGGTTGAAAAAATTTGAGCTTGAGAAACAAAAGTTATGGTACAGTTAAAGTCAGGTTTAATTGTTGGTCAGATATATGTTTTAATTGTGATTTTAACACATGATTTCAGAAATGTGTGTCTTTCCCCATTCAAGTAGGAATTTAGTGTTGCATGACGGAAATAACTAGAGACGTTGCAAACACACCCGCCTAGTGGCGCCACTTCCCTAAAGGGGAAATGAAAATGAAACACATTTAAAGATTACACAAAGGCCAAATTTGTTTGATCGTGCAGTGCAACGCGTAAAACCAAAGAATATAGTGCTGATGTGAAGCAAAAGATTGTTAAGCTTCACAACCAAGTGGCTGTAAGAAAATAGCTATAAAGCATTAAAAATGTCCATCATCAGCACCATAATTAAGAATTTTAATAAACTGGAGATGTTATATATCTGCCTGGAAGATGACGTGTCTATACGCTCTTAATTTACAATCAGAAGAATATCTCAGAAATCTCCAAGGATTGACGAACTGCAGAAACTTATTGAGTATTAGGGTCATAACTCCAAAAAAAGTTTAACAACACCTGTATCACCACAAGTTGTTTGAAAGAGATTTAAGAAAAAATCCTCTGGTCTCATCCAAAAACAAACTAGCATTGGTGCACAATGGGTTAGTTTAGAAGATAATTTGTCATGTATTTTCCAACCTCATCAGACGTGGATGGAAAAGTATTAAATAAAAGGGGGCCAATAATTATATTGGAGATGATAAAATGTATAATGAAATTTCACCCCATTTTTGAATTGCGTCCATTTCCACTAAAGTTAATTTTTTTTTTAATAAAAGATGAAAATGATGAATAATGCAGATTTATTTCCACAGCATTCTTTACTCATAAGAGTGACGATCATTTTGGCCAGGACTGTAAACTGTACGTTCTTCACTAAAACATTGTACCAAGGCCAGTATGGTTGGTCATCTGAAGGTTGAAAAAGCTGAATGAAATGGTGATAAATGCATGTGATGTATATTTTCCTTAATCTAAATGTTTTGTAAATGTTGTTCATGTCGGGAACACAGCTACATTCAGACACAGGGTTAAGAAGTGCATTTATTTTTATATATAGCATATTATTTAATGAAACGTAATATTAATTAAATATTTGTTTATTGTAAATGGTTGTGACTCTGCACCTAAAACATGTAGGCTACATGCATTTCACCATGGCACTGATGTAAATAAACATGAAGCCAAAGCATAATCTTAATCCTCAATCCTTTTATTGTTAGGAATGGAAAATTCCTATAATGGAGTTTGTTTTTTCTTGTGATGTTAATTTTCACCTGGCAGAACTTGAAGCTATTATAATGGGATATACCTAAAAGATTATTCCAAGATTGATTTAAGCTGATAGAAGAGCAACTTTGACTGAAATAACCACTCGTTACAATCGAGGTATGCAGCAAAGCATTTGTGAAGCCACAAAAAGGCAGGATGGGCTACAACAGCAGACCACCCCTCATCTCCACTACAAATAGGAAAAAGAGGCTACAATTTGCACAAGCTTACCAAAATTGGACAGTTGAAAACTGGAAAAATGTTGCCTGGTCTGATGAGTCTCGATTTCTGTTGAGACATTCAGATGGTAGAGTCAGAATTTGGCATAAACAGAATGATAACATGGATCCATCATGCCTTGTTACCACTGTGCAAGCTGGTGGTGGTGGTGTAATGATGTGGGGGATGTTTTCTTGGTACACTTTAGGCCCCTTAGTGCCAATTGGGCATCTTTTAAATGCCACGGCCTCCCTGAGCATTGTCTCTAACCATGTCCATCCCTTTATGACCACCATGTGCCCATCCTCTGATGGCTACTTCCAGCAGGATAATGCACCATGTCTAAGCTCAAATAATTTCAAATTGATTTCTTGAACCAATAAAGTACGTAATAGCACTTTTGGGAGTACTTCGACTCAGCGCAGCGGGAGAAGGGGAGCGGATTTTTCAGGCGTGACTTCTTGCTGCGCCGAGTCTAAGTACTCCCAAAAGTGCTATTCCGACATACAATTACCCTTTTTAACCTGCTTAGAAAAGCGCTAGGTTTTATTTTGTGCCACCATACTTGGTCGTATAACTACTGGTTTTAAATAGGGAAAACGTTGATGTGTTTGGTCATTTCTAACTTCATCTCTGTTTGGTACCATTGAATTAAACTTTCATTTATGAAGACGTTAAACTCACCGAGTGGTATTTTAAAAGTTCGGTATTTTAAAAGCCCTGTTTTCAGATTGTTTATGATGAAATAGAACCATTTTGACTGAAATTTCGACATATGATGCTGGCCCGAGAATTTTTGGGTGTTTCTTGTATCACCTCCCACCTCTATAATGGGTTTATAGGTGCACAGGAACAATCCTTCCTAAAATACATTAAACTTTCATTTACAAAGACGTGAAACTCACCGAGTGGTCAGGGGTGTTTACTGATATGCTCACACAAAAATCGCTGCAAAAGATGCTTTCCAACAGGTGTTTTAGTATTCGTTGTAAACTTGTGGACCTATTTTTCCAAACGCCTCACACCCGTACATTCTTCCGCTGAGAGCTTGAAAAATAGAAACTCCAGCCCAGTTGGTGGCGCTAATCCGCCATTGCCAATTGCAAGAATACAAACAACGTTACCAGCGCAGAGTAATACCGTACCTCACAGCACATCTAATACAAGTCAATGGAGTTGGACAAAAACTACGATAAAACCTGTTGGAGGGCATCTTTTGCAGCGACTTTTGTTTGAGCATATCAGCGAACACCCCTGACCACTCGGTGAGTTTTACGTCTTTGTAAACGAAAGTTTAATGCATTTTAGGAAGGATTGTTCCTGTGCACCTATAAACCCATTATAGAGGTGGGAGGTGATACAAGAAACACCCAAAAATTCTCGGGCCAGCATCAAATGTCGAAATTTCAGTCAAAACGGTTCTATTTCATCATAAACAATCTGAAAACAGGGCTTTTAAAATACCGAACTTGTCCTTTAAGTGCACACACCAAGATGATAGAGGTATGTATCAACTCTTCTTAGTTAAGGTAACAGTTAAATATGACAAAACGATGGAGTATCCCTTTAATACTTTCAACATATACAATATAAACGGTAGGGGAGAGCAGGGGTGAAAAGTAAAATTTTTTAGAAAAACTTAATTTTAAAAGATAATGTTATAGACAGAGATATAGTTTTGCTGTGGTGGTCAATAATAAGTGTTGTCTATCAATACCAGGTGGAATTTTGTAAAAATGTAAATTGTTACTTTTGACCCCACCTGCAGGGACGAAAGTAACACAACAAAACAAGATGTGTTACACTTGTTTTTACATGACTGTGACCCTGTTAATATGTAACTGCAAACATATTTTGTTATTTATCTTTGTAAAAAAGAATAAAATTACATTTTCATTTTAAATTTCAGTTTGATCAAATGTTTCAAAAGCAACCAACAGTACAAACTTAAATTGTTGAGAATAAGGCATTTTTCAACAGTTTGAACACTATGATGAAAACGAAATTAAATCAAATTAAAATAAAATAATATTAATTTTCAACATATACAACAGCATTAGTAAAAACGATTTACTTTTATTTTGAAAAACTCAGAGAAGTGAAACTTTAAGATGTGTTAGGTCACTAAATAACCTGTAGATTGATTAGTAGCCTACTTTAACAGATTAAACGAAAAACACAACACAAAAAAAAATGACCGCTTTAAGAATGTACTCATGGTTGAAAACACCTTTCTGGATCTACACGCGGAAAACGGTGAGTAAATAACGTGATATTTGTCATGTCTGTCAAAGGTTTGTGTGCTAAAGATGCTGTCATAGTTTGGGATGCAAATGTTATCAGGGCTCGAAGAAAATCGCTTTGTTACTTTTGTCCCGTGATACTTTTGTCCCGGTTCTATGTGATTTTATGATTTTAAAAAAATAATTCTGACAGTTTAAAAAAATAACGTTATATCATACAAAGGCAGCATGACACCTGATATGTGTCTTTATTTTTAGCCTCACGTCTGCTGATTCTTAAACACGCAGTTAATAAGCACACTACACTTCAGTTGTTTTCAGTCTTGTCCCAGGGGACCCACTGCTTTACATGTATGTCTCACTCGTAACACACCCAGTTTGGTTAATTTATCTCTCCTTAATGAGCTGAGGATCTGAATCAGGTGTGTTAGATTAGGCAGACATCCAAAATGTGGGGCCCCTGGGAACAATTTATAAATAGGCTTGTTCGACTTCATGCGGCGCTGCAAGAACCGACAGCTGGATGACGTCAAAATTCCGCAAGAGCGATTCGCGAAATCATACGGAGGAGTTTGCTTTTAAATCGCTCTCGCGGTACTTTGACGTCATCCAACTGTCGGTTCTTGCGGCGCCGCATGAAGTCGAACAAGCCTATGACTGCAGTACACTTAGATGATTGCCTGTTTAAACTGGTTCAAACATATAAGGCTTTAAGTCCCCCTGTAGTTGTATCATTTAAACTCATCGTTGAGCATCATAATAGCATACAAAAGTTTTACCTGTCACAGGAATTTCTTCATGCTTTAAAACAGCTTGAATGTAACTTACACCCTTGCCTCATTTAGGATAAGCGGATCTATGAATATGCAAACTAGTCCTCTGCTTACCTGTGTGGGTATTTTGAGCTAAACTTCACACACACACACACACACACACACACACACACACACACACACACACACACACACACACACACACACACACACACACACACACACACACACACACACTGTAGGCCTACATTGTTTTTGAGCAACATTAAAAAAAAATCGTTCTACTGAAAACACTTTTTGAGTGAAATAAATAATAGGTTGCTAAAAAGATATTTTGCAACCAATGCATAATTCATCCTGTCATGTCCAAGAACAAGTTGAACTATGCCTGTGTGGCATGAATCATATTGTGTTACAGTTTGTAATGAATATGCAAAGTTGTACAAAAAATAGAGTAAGTGTAGTATAAGGTAATACTATATCATATAAGGCTGACTTTTATTGATTTTTATGCTGTGTTGCTAAGCTTTGATGTATGGATTGGACTACAGAATGTAAAGATAACACGATTTCCGATCTCCAGTTTAAGTTTCAGATGTGTACGAACCACGAAATTAACTACACGTGTGTCCTTTGCATCTGTGATAAGCACACCACACTGTACGAAAAGATTTATTGTGCAATTTTTTAACTTGGACAAATGAAAAAACAATTCACATATTCCTCTTATAGCATGTGCCATGTGAACTGAGATTCATAACGAGATTGCAGTCTGCATGGGATTAGTTTAACTTCAGTGATCAAAGAATAACTCTGCCTTTTGATCATCGAGTGGTGTAATATGTTACTTTCGTGAAATACAGAGACAATCTGGACAAATATTAAACTGTCTCACTATTCATGATGCCACATTTATGCTGTAGCCTGTATATGATTTTTATTTTCATGTATTAAGATGTTGAGCAATGAATAGTCACTTATTTTCTAAGAACTTCCCAAGCATAAAGCCTCAATATCAACCCTCTTGTAAGATATTTAAACATTTCAGTTTAATGCAAAGAACTTGGCATAACAGATGTCTTTCCTGAAACAGATCAAACCAGTGGCGAACAGTGCTTTTCGTTCAGAGAAGGATATTTTATCAACACATGCTGCCAAGATCACAGCTGAAATACAACAGGTATGATATTACATTTTGACATTGCTTCTGATCTTTAATCTCAAATTGTTTTTTAGAAGTTCTATACATGGATGCAATGCAGTCATGTTTGTTACCGAAAGTATTTTTTTTATCCCCACTGAATGTAGGGTGAGAGGAAAGGTTATAATGAGGTGCTTAACTTGTCTTCGGGTGATCTTCATAGTATGGGGATAAAACCCATCACCTTTATTCGTCAGGTAAGTAGCAGCTTTCTCTCTACCAGTCAAAAGCTGTGCAAAGACTAGAAAGTCACAATTAATGCCACGCTGATGAGGAGAATGTTTGAGAATTGACTAAAACATTAAATAAATAACACAAGCTGAGCTACAGTAGAAGTATTTTAAATAATGTCCTAATTTATGTAAATGTTAAATTAAAGGTGTAATGTGTACATTTCTGCGGCATCTAGTGGTGAGGTTGCGAATTGCAACCAACGGCTTAAGGGCGATTTATAGTCGTGCGTAGTTTCTACGCCGTAGCTCTGCGTAGCCTGACACGCACCTCACAAAAAATTTAACAGCGCGTCAGATCTACGCGGACCGCAAGCGCTGTGATTGGTCCACCAAAACCCCTCCCGTCAGGTTAAAAAAACTGCGTCATAGGTATTTCCGTTATGACGGTGAAAACAAAGATGAGCCAAGTTGAGGAGTGATTTAACTCAAACTGCATCAAAAGTCACTGTTTATTTACTTCCATCATTGCTGGTCTTCTCAAATTATACACAACAAGTTGCTGTTTCTTCTTCGTTTGTGGGTTAACTTGCTAAGCTTCTTCTTCTTTCACGTTTGTGCTGCTACTGTGGTTACACGCGTGGATACTGCCTACCAGCGGTCGCGCGTGTGTTTGCACGTCGACGCGGACGACGACGCAAAAGTATAAATGAAAACCGACGCGGAACCTACGCCGCCGCTGCTACGCCGTAGGACCTACGCACGACTATAACGAGCCCTTTAGTCCACTGCTTACCCCTCGCTTTTGAAACACATAGAGAAGCTACGATAGCGGCCACCAGACAAACATTTCATCATCGGAGACAACGTTGTAAAAAATTTGTCCGTTAAGGGATTCTGTAGAAAAATGGCGGCACAAAATGGTGAGTTCCATGTAAGGGGACCCTCGGTGTATGTAGATAAAAGCATCTCAGTCTAAGGTAATAAAAACATAACGGTTTATTATGAAAGGTCTTTATACACCGCTGATTACATAGTTTTGTATATTATTTTGCATTTCTGTCAAGAGATTCTTCTAAAAATTACACACTGTACCGTTAAATTACAGTTAGATCGCATATTTTTGCAGCCAACCCCCAAGATGAAGATTTAGCAACGTAAAAACTAATTTGACAAAATAACATATTTAGATAAGTTTCAGTTTATAAGATGTTTTCTATTTAAATCAAGTCAAGTTTATTTAGACGTTGCATTGTTTCAAAGCAGCTTTACCAGAAAGAAACACAGAAAATTATATACAGTATATTTTGCTAATGACTTTCCATGACTACATTTTCTAGATCAGATTTGGGCTCAAATTGATAAGGTAGTAAAGACGAATTAATCTCCTGTTGGAAGCTGAACTTTCAAATACAGGAAGGAGTGTCACATTTCCGTCACACGCTTGAGGTATTCGGCCAATCACAACACACTGGATCGCTGACCAATCAAAGCACACCGAGCTTTTCAAAACAATGAGCTTTGTAGAAATTGTTGAAAATTAACCATGGTTTCATTGTGGGAAAAGTGTAGTAACCATGGTTTTTGGTGTATTGATTACCATCAGCAAAATCATGGTTTTACTACACTAACTATGGTTTTTGAAAACCATGGTTGTCAAAACCTTGATTTTTTTGTTTTAACTGTAGTAAAACCATTGTTAATTTTCATAAGGGATGTACGGTATGTGGTAAATAATTAGTTTTTAAACATTAAAACCATGTCAACACATTGCATTACACTAAACACACAAAATAACATTCTTTTTAACAACATAGTAGGGGCTCATAAAAAAATGTCCCTTGCAGGAAAACATCAACATTTAACTTGGAATTAATTTTATCTTGTAGTCAGCTATACTTTTTTTAAAGGTTAGCTTGACGGTAAATAAACCGTTTCACGGTCTATGCATTAGCAAAAGAAACTGATTAAAAAGGTCAATTTCGCAAAAACTCCCATATATCACAAACAAGTTGTTACGCTCGCATGAGGTGGTTTTTCAGGCAATTCGTAAAAGGCGTATTTTGTAAAACTGCAATGGAAACGTTTATTGGTTTATTCGCATTTTCAGGTCACCTAATGAAAGTAAGTCACATTATTATTATTTGAAGATCACTAGTTCGCCTGCTCATTCAGTCGATTGAATGATGGTAAAATAAAATTTGGCTGGAGCCCCAAGTTCAGAACCCCCCATGGTAACACTGTGCAAAGAGAGGCATGGGCAAAATTAAGGGGGAGATTTGGGGAGGAGGAGGGATGCCGGATGAATCGTCACTGTAAGGTGTGGAGAGAGACTAACTCGCTTAAATAGGCTATCAGGATGATTGACAGGACTTAATGTTTAGGCTCCTCCCGAACCTACGTTTAAAACTTCATATAAACTAAAACCTCCCAGACACCTCAAGTGTCTGCTCACAAGTATAAAAGTCTTCCCTTGCCAATAATGTTTGGATAACACTCTTACACCTCTTCTGATTTAAAATAATGTATTATTACAGCCAATAAACACCTATACGTTGCCACTAAGGGGCTTTCTATGGTATAACCCTGCTGGAAAAACCATGCTGGTGACCACCAGCTCAACCAGCACCAAACCAGCATGGGCATAATACAATTTTTTTCAGCAGGGTAAGGTTTGGATAATACTATTACGTCTCCTTTGGTTAAAAATAATGCAGTGGATGTGATATTGGTAAACCTACCAACATTAGTAGACATGATGTTTGGAATGACTTATCATGAGAGGAAAAATAACGTTTCAGTCGCATATCATCGATTAATGGAAACGTCGCCATTTTGCAAGTCTTTTGTCGACTTGCAAAATTTTGTTCAAATCTGCAATGGAAACACAGCTTATATCCATGAGACTGGTTGTTGTTTTCTTAGGTCCTTGCTGCTTGTTTCTATCCGGCCCTTTTGCAGGATGACAGTCTGCCTTTGGATGTCAAAGAAAGAGCAAAAAGTCTCTTGAGAGAATGTGAGGGTGGAAGTGTTGGTAAGTTTTTTTTTTTTTTGAGCACATACTCTCATTTTGGTACATGTTAGTTGCCTTTTTTGTGGACCTGAGATACACTGATGCTATAGAAGAATGGTTTCATAAAGAACCTTTAACGTCTGAAGAACCTTTCTGTTTGCCAAAAGATTCTGTTGTGTTAAAAGGTTCTTTAGATGAAGGAAATGATTCCTTTGACTGAATGATTCTGTGTGGAACCAAAAATAGTTCTTCTATGGCACCGCTGTGAAGAACCTTTTAAGAGTGTACTACCAAAATGTTAACTGTAATGCTGATAGTAATGCTGTCTCTAGGCTCATACACAGATTCGAGTGGAATCGCCAAAATCAAACAGGATGTTTCCAAGTTCATTTCCAGCAGAGATGGAGGAGTTCCTTCCTCACCTGAAAACATTTTCCTCACTTCTGGCTCCCAGCGGGGTCTTATGGTTAGATCAACAAGAGTTTTTTTTTTTGGGGTCTATGGTGAATCATGCAAACTCTGTGTTCCTTGTAACAGAACGCTTTCTTCTACTAACATTGAATTGGACCATTATTTGTTTTTCTAATGAACAAGAACATATAAAAAACAACCAAGCATCAGAGAGGTTATCAAATCTAAATGTAAATCTCACCATTACGAGTTGTTTTCCATGTAAGTAGTATATTGTTGATGTACAATGATTTTCTGACATCGTCCTAAACATCTTGTTATTGTAGATAATACTGAAGCTGCTTTTTCAGAGCAAGGACTCATCGTGTCAGACTGGTGTGCTTATACCCGTGCCCTCCTATGCTTCATTTAATCTGGCAATGGCAGCACAGGGAATTGTCATGGTACCTTACCAGTTATGTGAGGAGCAGGGCTGGACACTGGAGGTGGAAGAGCTTCACAGAGCGCTCCGTTCAGGCCGAACAACATGTAATCCCATGGCAATTTATATCTGCAACCCAGGAAATCCAACTGGTAACAGACGATTATCAAACAAATTAATGCTTTTTTGACTTATGAAGAGTTTCGATTTGAACGACAATAGTGAAATACAGTAGTTTGTGTTTGGAGAACTTGTGATCACTATATAATTCCCATAGATTTGAAGATATTTTTCACAATTTTTCAGAATAAAAGTTATTTTAATAAAGAATGGGTAGCTTTGTCCAAACGTTTGACTTATAAACTACAGTGCCCTCCACAATTATTGGCACCCATGTTTAAAGGAACAGTATGTAAGAAATTTATATCAATTAATCATAAAATGACCCTGATATGTCACTAGACATTAAGAAATCATTTTCATTTCAAATACTTATATCACTCACAACAGTGGTCTGGCCAGGATATTGTCATTTAAAAAGTGGAGTTGCAGCCCTCAACTAATGTTTATGTTGTCATGTTGTGTATTAGCCACCAGTTGTGAGATTGCAGTATCAGTTTTAGCCACAAGTTTTGTTATTGCGATACCAGTTTTGGCCACAATCCTACATACTGTTCCTTTAAGATGTGTTAAAAGCGATCAAATTAATTCTTTCTTTTTTTTTGCAGAAGCATAATCTTTAACAGAAAAAATTTGAAAAATATTACCTTTTAGCACAAATTAAAGGTGCAGTGTGTCATTTTAAGAAGGATCTCTTGACAGAAATGCAAAATAATATACAAAACTATATTATCAGTGGTGTATAAAGACCTTTCATAATGAACCGTTATGTGTTTATTGCCTTATGCGGCTTTCACATAGGATGCGGTGTGCGCTGCGCTATGAAACCCATTCATTTCAATGGCTTGCGCCGCGCGAGGGCGGTTTGTTGTTGCGCCGAGCAAAGCGCGAGCGCAGCGGAGCGCAGCTTGCGCTCACTCCGCGGTCAAAGTTCAACATAGTTTAATTCTGATGCTTTTTAATGTTACTATATTACACATTTTAAAGCTAAAATAATTAGTGCCGTGGTAGTTGCTCTGTGACGATTACCCACGCGGCCAATAGAAACGGGGCATCCAAACAAGCAAAATGGACGAAAGCTTATACTCGGGATTCTCAGGGCTTTATAATACAAGTTTATGCTCCTACAGAGACATCGGAAGGAAAGCCGTCTCATGGAAACACGTAGCAATTCAAGTTGGCATGTCAGGTGTGTTTTAAGTCAAGCAGCTTGTTGTAGGTATGCTTAAAGTTACGTGAAATGGAGACGAGCAACATCAGTCTCTGTATTCCTCGTCGACTATTTAACGCAAATATAAACACTGTAGTAATTTATTGCAAACCCCGCCTACTTTGGTCTGGCCATCAGAGCACAAATCGCTTGGCTGCGCCGAACCCAGCGGCGAGCACAGCGCACACCGCATCCTATGTGAAAGCCGCATTAGAATGAGACGTTTTAACTACATACACCGAGGGTCCCCTTACATGTGCAGCCATGTTTCTACAGAAGCCCTTAACGGACAAACTTTTTTACTAAGTTGTCTCCAACTATGACATGTTTGTCCGGTGGCAGCTACCGTAGCTTCTCTATGTGTTTCAAAAGCAAGAGGTGAGCAGTGGACTGAGCTGTTGGTTGCAATTCACACCCTCACCACTAAATGCTGCAAAAATTTACACACTGCACCTTTAATAATAATTTTTTAAAAGTCCACGAATTAGGAAAAAAATATATACATTATAAAATCACCTGTTCCACAATTATTGGGACCCCTAACAATTCCTTTGAAAAATAATTAAAAAAAAATTTAAAATATATTTTTCTGTAGTTGCTAAAGTTGATCAGGGTATCTAGGAAGTTTTAATTAGTAATTCATGACTTCCTGTTTCCCTGGAGTATAAATATGACGTGACAAAGAGGTCTAATTCTCTTACCCATTTGTCATCATGGCAAAGACAATAGAACACACCATTCAAGTAAGGCAGATGTGTGTCGACCTTCATAAGTCAGGCAATGGCTACAAGAAAATAGCCACTCGCCTCAACTTGCCCGTATTTACAGTCAGAGGAATCATTAAGAAGTTTAAAACAACTGGAACAGTGACAAACAAGGCTGGAAGAGGTCCCAAGTTTGTCTTGCCACAACGCACAATGAGGAGTATGGTTAGAGACGTAAAACATTTTCCTAAGCTTACTGTCACAGAATTGCATCAAAGAGTGGCATCAGGGGTTACAAAGTCTCCATAACAATTATCAGAACCTCTATACGGGTGATTCTCACGAAAACTTGGTTTTAAAAATGTCAAGCATAAAAATGTAAAAATTGCTTAAATTTGCTTTTTTTCCCACCAGACATTGAAAAAACAAGTCTGGAGTAAATGGGAACATTAATTTAAAAACTTTTACTTATCATTTAACACTTTTTGTAACATAATTTAAAAAAATTAGTCCTAAAAAATCTCATTACCGCAACAGTCAGAAAACATCAACACTGACATATTTTCAAAATGACATGACAAACCTGAAAGAACATAATTTGGAGATTCTGCACATGCATTTAAAATCAAAGTATTATGCTTCTATTAATTAAATTAACATTTAATAAGCATCTGTTGCGGTAATGATAATCAAAATGTCGTGTAAGCATTCTGACAAGACAATATTTCAAATTAACTGTAAAAAAAAATGATCTTACCTGGTAGCCATCTTGAAGTAACTGGTCCATGTGCTTGGTCACTCAAAATTAAACTTTATTAAAATTCTGTATGTGTGCTTAAACTGTTCTCAAAAAGTGTTGCGGAGGATGAGAACATCAATCATGGACACATCATTTTCCTAATTTTTCTTCATTATTATTCAGTAAATATTTTTTCTGTCATCTAAAGTAGTCTAGCAAAACATCCATTTATTTTTTTTCTTAATATTTTTGTGTTAATTTGATTAAATTACAACATGACGCATGTTCAAACACAGCCGGACACATTGCGGTAATGAGAATTTCAGCAGAAAATGAGATAAAATTTCCAATTATAAATTCTTATGTTGAAATCACACATTGTGCAAGGTAGAACACAGTATTGTGTTAATTCTGATGTTACTATATTACACATTTTAAAGCTAAAATCATTAGTTGCGTGGTGTTTCAATGGTTTCGTGAGAATCACCCTTACATGCCAACAAGCTGTTTGGGAGGCATGCAAGGAAAAAGCCTTTTCTCACAAACGTAAACATCTGGAGTTTGCAAAGCGGTACTGGAACTTCAACTGGGATCATGTGCTTTGGTCAGATGAGACTAAGATGGAGCTTTTTGGCAACAAACACTCTAAGTAGGTCTGGCGTAAAACAAAAGATGAGTATGCCGAAAAGCAGGAAGTTGTCACGGTAGGCAAACACACTAGCCGTTTCTCAATACCAAGTACGCCAAACTCGGACTTGTGTCCTTCGTAGTTCGAACTTGCAAGTTCAGACTCGGAAGAACGAACTTCTGACGCGAAATGCATTCTGGGAAACTTCGCTGTCATAAGTCCACACAAGTCTCCTCTGATGCATCCTCGATAAAATGGGCGGATCAAGAACACATCCGGGGATTTTATGTGAACTTGGGCTTGATGCGAACTTTGAATTGGAACAGTACTTGGGCCGCGACTGTTGTTTCTTGTGTCGTCTTCGTGTTGGATGTTCCGGTCTTCACCTCTTGGATTATTACCACAGACCCACTCCACCAACGGCACCAGCAATCACCGGCACCCGCTCACCACCGTAGTCCTTCGATCACCATTGCTGTCATCTGGACATTTGTGTTTGTTCCTGTTCCCTGTGTGTCATTCCAGTGTTTTAATAAATCTTTGTTTACATCTCCTGCGACTGCTTCCTGTGAAGTTTATCGTTACAGAAGTATGGTGGAGGATCTGTAATGCTGTGGGCCTGTTTATCTTCCAAAGGCCCTCAGAACCTTGTTAGGGTGCATGGACATTTTAAATAAAAACCAGAGGGCTTCTGCCAGAAAGCTGAAGATGTGTCGTCATTGGGGGTTTCAGCAGAATAATGATCCAAAATATGTGGCAAAATCTACACAAAAATGGTTCAGCAGTCACAACAAACTCAAGGTCATCCCATGGCCATCTCAGTCCCCAGACCTCAACCCAATCGAAAACCTGTGGGGCGAGCTAAAGAAGAGAGGACCCAGGACACTGGATGATCTAGAAAGATTGTGTAAAGAAGAATGGTCAAAGATCCCTCTCTCTGTGTTCTCCAATCTTGTGAAATGTTATAGGAGGAGATTAAGTGCTGTCGTGTTGGCAAAAGGGGGTTGTACAAAGTATTCATATCAGGGTGCCAATGGATTTGGAACGCATGATTTCAAAATTTATTTTCTAAACGTGTAAATTCTTTACCACCAAAGTAATGTACTTAAACCAAAGGTTGGATTTTTGTCTTTTTTTGCATTTGGGTTGTATGTTGTTTGGATGGAAGGGAGAATTTTTGGAGGTCCGCGACCACATGTTGAACGGGGGTGCCAATAATTGTGGAGGGCACTGTATCAAGCTCTATATAGCCTGAAAGTAACTTACTGGTAATCGATGTTTTAATGATCAGGTCACATACAGAGCAAGGAGTCGATTAAAGAAGTGATTCAGTTTGCTGCAGAAGAAAAGCTGCTCTTAATGATCGATGAGGTGAATACGATCAAATGTCAATATTTCTAAGCCTCTTACTGTGGGTTCACACCAGCCGCATTTGAGGTGTCAAATTCGCGTCTACCGCGCCTAGTTTGCCGCATGAACATTTTGAGTTTATTCGCTTTATTCTCGCGTGAAAGCAGTGCATAAAATTTTAGTTATCGATACATTCACACGGAAATTTGCATCATGTAAAGGCGCTTCTGTGACTCCACTCGCTTTCTGTAATCACCTCACTACTAGAGCAAGCTCCTGATTAGTTAACACAGTGTATTTTTAGGCCAAGGTTAAAATTTTTCAACTCTCGCGTTGCCGCGCGAACTAGACGCGCAAATGAGGCAAAATCGCGTCTACCATGCTGCGCTAAATGCCTCATTCGTGCCATGAGACCTCCAGATGCGCATAAACGCGTCTTTACATTGACTTTACATTGAAATCACTCGTGCTTGACGCCTCTACCGCGGCTGGTGTGAACGCAGCATTACTCCTCACTTTAATGCCGCTTTCATCATTTATATTTTTAATCTCTGGTACAGGTGTACCAGAACTGTTTGTATGGAGAGGGACCTGAGTTTTATTCGTATAAGAAAGTGTTATCAGAAATGGGCTCAACTGTGGAAGTAGTCTCCTTTAATTCTGCCTCCAAAGGGTTCATGGGAGAGTAAGTATTTAGATTTTTTGATTGCAAAAGATCCCTCCAAAATGTAAACATTACTCTTGATCAAAGGTGACATTTCATGGTTGATTTAAAACATTTTATATATCAGACAACCTTTAATTTTCTCATCTGTACCTATAGTTGCTAAAAGAATCAACTCCTCTTCTCAACTATTTAAATTAAACCCCCCCCCCCCGTCCTTGGGTTTACTCATTGCAGGGCTCCAGACTAACTTTTTTACTAGGAGCACTGTAGCCCATCACTGAAAACAGAAATGTCTAATGACCCCAGTGCCTTGTCGCGGTTCTGAGTGAGATGTGTGTTAAGATGTGTTTGACTTCATGCATGGCTGGGTAGACCCATCTGTAGATTAAAGGCGGAGTCCACGATGTTTGAAAGCCAATGTTGATATTTGAAATCACCTAAACAAACACGCCCCTACCCCAATAGAATCTGGACCTTCTGTTTATAGACCCGCCCCCCACATACGCAACCCGGCATTTGATTTGATTTGATTGGCTGTAAGTGTGTTTTGGTAGTCGGCCCGTCTCCTTTTCCAACGCGTTTTTCAAACATCGTGGACTCCGCCTTTAACTGAGTGCATGAAAACTATTGACACGACTTTGTAAATGAGCGGTAAATCGCACATTCCGTTTTTGTCATGCCTTGTGCCACCGCCTCCCCGCAAAATGGCGCCTTTGGCAGCTGCCCATTTTGCCCATGCCTAAATCCACCACTGGACACTTGTGGGCTTGCGATGTACTCTTCTTTTAACATGAAAAACACCTAGAAGAAATTCCAAATTTGCAGGTAGCACATGCACGAGTAATTATAAAAATGCTTGCACTGTCTCAAACTTGGTCCCAGTCTGGAGCCCTTGGTGCCCCCCTATTGGCTGGTGAAACTTTGGTATTAAACGTAGTTTCTGTCTTGATTTAAATAAAGCTGATATCAGAACACCAGGCTGTCTGCTGCTTACATTTATTAAATCATAATTAGTAGATGGAATATCAAACCTCTTGTTTGACCATTATTTGTACCCAGATGTGGACTTCGTGGTGGCTACATGGAGCTGGTGAATTTTGACCCGACAGTTATGCAACATATCCGTAATTTTTTTTACACTGAGCCCATCACACCAGTTGCTGGGCAAATAGCAGTCGACCTCATGGCCAATCCTCCAAAGCCTGGAGATCCTTCATTTCCCATCTTCTCTGAGGTTTATACACATCATATTACCATGTGTTATAATAAAAAAATCTATGCACATAACATTTATTTACATACTTGTGAAGAAACTAGTACAATAATGTGATAAGAGAACATGCAAAAGTTTTAAAAGCTAGAATAATAATGTGGTGATATTTTTGTGTGCAAATAAAAGACATTCTTACCCAGGCACCTATAATTTAAAGGAATATACATTTACATTTTTCATCTTGTTTAGATCTTAACTAGAGAAATTTCCTGTCCTTTTCGTCAGGAGGTTGAGTCAACTAGAAATACAATACGTAACAACATTCATCGCACTCAAAAGTTTTTGGATGAGCTGCCAGGGATCAGCTGTCAGCCACTGAAGGGAGGATTTTTTGTCTTTGCACGTCTACACATCCCTCCAAAGGCAATAGAATGGGCCAAGGTCAGAATCTTTTGTTGAATCAAGGTTTTATAATGATGTTTTCAAAAATGAGATAAAGATATCACCCAAATGCTCTTGGCATGCACTAGCATAGCCAGGATTCACAGTGTGGGTGGGCCCAGAGAAAATCAGGTGGGCCTAGCCGAAAATGCATCTGTTATCAAAATATACAAACACACAACTACACTAGCTTCAATATATCACCGTTTAAGAAGAAGAAAAGCCTGTATGGGCTGCCTATTTTGGCAGAATTTGTAAAAACCACCAGTTTAATTGTTATTTTTTGGTATTAAAACCTTTAAAAGTCGTGTTCTTTCAGTCATGTAAGTAAAAATAGCAGGCTTTTAATTGCTGTAAATGTATGGATAGCCCAGATGATCAGTGTAATCGCAAAAAATAATTTACAAATATGCAAGAAAAGCTTTGTACTTTAAGGTTTTAATACCAACAAATTACTATTTAAAGTATTTTTTAAAGTCGTTTTCTTTACACCTTCTGACGTCTCATAATCAAATACTTTGCTAAAAATCAGCTTATTTCTGGCCTCTTGTCATTCAGAAATACCGGTTGGGATGATAAAAAATGCCTATTTACAAGAACATGTCAGACGTACTTACATGGTTTTGGATCAATTGTTGACTGAAAGGTTCTCGGAAGAACCAAAAATGGTTCTTCTATGGCATCACTTCAGTGAACCTTCTTTACTTTTAAGAGAGCGTAGTGGGAATACTCAGCATTGCAGTGATAACCAGCAAGACAAAAATTTTGATGCAGTGAATCCTAACATGTTTTTGATAGATAGACAGAAAATTGGGAACCAAGGAGTTAGTTTAGACTGTGGTGATTGACCCTTGATCGTGGTGGTTTCGTATACTAAACGTAATTGTTCTTTTTTTTTTACTTTTTTGCAATCTTCTCTTTTTAGAATAGACAGATGGAGCTTGACCTGCTTTACTGTTTGCATTTACTGGAGGAGACCGGTCTGCATGTGAGACCAGGCTGTGAATTTGGACAAAAAAAGGATACCCATCACATCAGGTTCTAGAAATAAATCTTTACTTCATACAAAATCAAAGCATGCACTGCCCAAACTAAAGAGAAACATGTCAATCACAATTGATAAATTATACAATTCTACATTTCAAATCAGCTTGATTGATCAATGATGAGTTTTATCTAAGGTTAAACATTGTACATTTTGGAAACCGTAGCCTAAACCAGGAGGATTCAAACCGGGGATCCCCAGAAGGTTCCAAGGGGCCCCATAAATTTTCAAAAGAAAATGACTCTGATTCATAAATGTCTGTTTAGCCAATTATTGGTTAATTAATTAAGTTTGTAAACAATTTGCTGACTTTATAATATCATAAGTACTGTTTATCTAACACAGTTTACATGTTTCTTTATAAAAAAAATTGATAAATATTTTAGGAAAGGGGTCCCCGCAAACTGCAACGTTGTCTCCCCGGCCAAACGGGGTCGCTGCTGGATGGGACAAATGTTGTACTATTGGTCCGAAATCAACGTCGTTTCCCCGTCCAAAATTAGTCGCGGCTGGACGGCACAAACATGTCCTAAAATGCATTTATATACGCTTACATTTGTATATGTCTATATTTGTCTGAGGTTGCGTGTATTCAAAATTTTATCTACAGGTTTTATGAATTAACGTCCTGAAGAGAAAATTTTTTGACGTGCACGGACCGTGCAGAAAAGACGTGTGATTTACGGTCAGATGACGTCAAAGACTTTCATTTTGGTACTATTTTTCAACCATGACGGGACGTGACGAAGGGAAGTATTTTCAACGGTAACGGACATCCAAATGTTTGCTGGGGTCCCTTGCTAAATGTTTATCATATGTGGTGGTTCCTGCTAGCCCTGGTCTAAACTGATGCTCAATGGCCACTTTATTAGGCACATCTTGCTGGGATCAGAACTGCCTTAATTCTTTGTGGCACTGATTCAACAAGTTGTTAAAATTGACATGATAGCATCACGCAGTTGTTGTAGATTTGTCGGCTGGTGCTCAATAGGCTTTATGCCCAGCTGCACACTGCTTCCTGGGCTTCGGCCGGCTCCTTGTTTCCTGTCTGCCATTGTTGGACAGGCTGATTAATCCAGGTGTGTCTGATTATTGTGAGGTCGGGCACGCCTGGATTGGTCAGTTTGTCCAATAGTGGCGGACGGGAGGCGGGGAGCTGGCTGAAGTTCAGGAGGTAGTGCAGCTGGGCATAACGCCTATTAGATTGTGGAGGCCATTGGGGTACAGTGAACTAACTGTCATGTTGTGACATGGTGCATAATCCTGCTGGAATTAGTCATCAAGGGATGAACATGGTCAGCAACAAAACTCATATAAAGTCACTTAAAAATCCTTTTCTGATGCTCAGTTTGAACTTCAGCAAATTGTATACCACATCTAGATGCCTATTCATTGAGTTGCTGCAATGTTATTGGATTATTAACAATTTGTGTTAACAAGCAATTAAACAGGTTTACCTAATGAAGTGGCAGATGAGTGTAAATCAAAGTATTTGTAAAGTATCAGTGTATATTCCTTGTAAAACCAAACAGATTTAAACCAAATTTAGCATTTCTTTCAGGCTTTGTTTGGCAACTCAAGAGGAGATGATGGAAGATGTTTTACAGAGACTGAAGACGTTCCACCTGCGCTTCATGAAAGAGTTTTCTTAGCCAGTGCAGTCATCTGACAAATACATTTCACGGACCATGTAACACGAAGTAAAAACATGTCCATTTACATAAATAGATAGTGGGGAGAAAACTGGTAAAGTTGCACTTTATCCAATTTATCTAGTATGTGCCAGTGTTTGTAAATGATTAGATTTGATCGCATCACTACTGTCACGTATCATTTCCTGTTGCATAAGAAAAATATTTCTTATGTAACAGATTTCTGAGCAAAAAAAGTTCCTGTCTAGTTTGTTTAATGCACTATTTAACCGATTTCCCGTGTTTCCCTTATGTAATTCGAGTAACAAGTGTGAAACTAGTTTGGCCTGAAATCATTGTCAGTGCTATACTTTATCTAAATTTAGCTTTTTTAAGAATTTTAAAGGCAATCATAAAAATAATCTTTAATGATAAAAAAATCATTTATTTTCAATAATACAATGGGAAAGTGCAAAGCTTAACAATTCATAAAGCTGAGTCTGTATTTTAGGAGTCTGTATTGTTGCTCATAGATGGTTAGATGTTTGATTCTTGGAACCACAATTGTTGTTGATATTTGTAACCAACTAAAACCCCTTTAAAAAAAGTCATGCAAATTTCTTTTTTGTTTGCAATTGCAGTTACAATACCAATTGAAAAAACAAATCAGATAAATAAACTTTAAAAAATCTTATGGCACAGTTTATTAAAATGACAATAAAAATCCATTACAGAATATACAAAGTTTGTGTTCATATAAAGTTAAAATAAGCTTGTAGCCTTGTATATATGTCAATATACTTTTATAATAGTGGTTGGATTGTATAAGAAAAATTGAGCACACATGAAAATGGTTTAGTAACTACAATTTATAAAATTCTCTGCTATATTTAGCATCATTACCCTCCTAAAACAAAGTGTTTTTGTTAAAAACATTTAATCCTTAGGTTTATCCTGTTGTATTCCCATAAAATCTCTGAAGATTAAATTTTCTCTTAAAACCTGGGAAAATGCAAATCTCTCTCTACACCGAAAGAATAATCAAGAGAATCTAGGGGCGCTTCTTGCTGAAAGGACCTCCTCATGCGTCCCAGATGGTGCTTTCGGTTGGGTTAGAACTAATGAATGAAGATCCAAGGCACCACTTCCAGTTCCAAAATATAAAAAGCCTTTATTCAAAACATGGTTTACTTAGAAAACATTAAAACAATGACTCAAACACCTGACATTTACAGGGGGATCAATAATATCACAAATGGTCACACACATCATACAGTGTAATAATACTAATTTTACAAATATGAAGTCAAATCTAGTTCTTCATTCAAACCAGGAAAAATGTTAGCTTTTAAAGCTCGTAGAAGTCTTTGTAATCTATCACCCTTTCTGATAGATCCAGTCACAATTTCCAAACCAATAATTCTTATGGTAGACGGATTGGAGTCATGTGCAGATGCATAGTGTACTACCATGGGGTAATCTTTGTTTTTTGTACGAACTGCATTTTTGTGATCCCACAGTCTATCTTGCAGTCTACGTTTAGTCTGTCCCACATAAAAACAATTACAAGGACATTGAAGCCTATAAATTACATGTGTACTTTTACAACTGATAAAGGATCAAATAAAGTACATTTGTACATTCTTTGTGCACATATCTGCAAATGATTTTGTTTGAATTACATTCTCACAATGATTACAGTGTCTACTCTTAAACATCCCTTGTATTCCTCTGTCCAATGTTGTCTGTTTAATAGAGGGTAGGTTACTTCTCACAACTTTGTGTAAGAGCTTTTTGTAGCTCACTATTGGAGGCTGCTGAAAGGTCTCACATAGACATGGATCACTTTGGATAATTCCCCAGTTCCTATTTATTATACGCTTAATCTCATGTGAGACAGTACTAAATTCCATGACAAAATACGGTCGAGTGGAGCTGTTCTTCTTACTTTTCTTTTTAAGGAGATCATCTTGTTGTAATGGTGCACTTTATTTAAAGCCTGATCGACCATTCTTCTTTGATAACCTCTCTGTTGTACTTGATGTCAACATATTTGTTTAAACTTATACCTTTATACAATTTTAATAGCCTATTTTCTACTTCATAATAACATTTCACATTTTCTGTAATTTTCTTACTAAATAAGACAAACTAAGAATGGAGCCATTTATCTGAAATCAGACCTTTTTTTGGAGTTCCAACATGCCATTTCCTTTTCTTCTAACTTTAGTTTTTTGCTGTTCTTACACAAAGCACATCAAAGCAGTGCACCGTTTTCCCAAAATGAAGTTAGGCTATATGGCATAAAATAAAATGCATTTGGACAGCATGTGTTTATTAAGCTTTTTGTGTTTTTAATAGTATGTCAGCCTACTTATAATGCTTTACACAAGGATTACAAATTACAAATCACAAACACCATCACGCGGATGACATCAGAGTACCACGAGAGTGATGTAGAGAGTGATCTGTTCTTGTCGTACACACCTATTGTAAAGTGACGATCCTGCAGCTTGCCTGCTGACACTACGACCCCCTTCTTATCGTATTGTTGTATTGTGGCAATAATGATCGATGAATTGCAGCTTAAATCCTTCAGTATTGGCTTCATCAGAGAAGGTTCACACACACATCAGACTCGGTTCACACACTGCCAACACACATTTATGGCCAAAATAGGGCCGTTTATGATAAAAGAGATGCTCACGTTCCCAAAATACACGCTAGACACTTCCTTAACAGTAAACTCTGATTACGCATGAGATTATGCGAGTATCTGGCAAACGCGAGCGTCTCCTTCATCATAAACCTTTTAGACGCGTCTGCAGCAGGCCCTTATTTTGGCATGACACGTGATGAACACACGATCTCTCAAAGCGCAGAATACATATTTTGAAATTACGAACCACACACATGACAAGCTACATACATGTGACGAACTTCGCATCGTGCGCTTCAAAAAAAGAAGACACCAGCCGCCACTGGTCCATTCATTTTCTTAAAAAAAATCCAGATAATTTACTCATCACCATATCATCTAAAATGTTGATGTCTTTCTTTGTTCAGTCGAGCAGAAATTATGTTTTATGAGGAAAACATTCCAGGATTTTTCTCATTTTAATGGACTTTAATCAACACCAACATGTAACAGTTTTAATGCAGTTTAAAATTGCAGTTTTTACAGAGTTTCAAAGGACTCTAAACGATCCCAAATGAGGCATAAGGGTCTTATCCAGCGAAACGACTGTCATTTTTGACAAGAAAAATAAAAATATGAACTTTTAAACCACAACTTTTCGTCTATCTCCGGGCCTGTGACGCGCCAGCGCGACCTCACGTAATTGCGTAGCGACATAGAAAGGTCACGTGTTACATTTATGAAACGCACATTTGGGGACCATTTTAAACAATAATCTGACACAAAGACATTCAGTAGTATCATTCGACATACAACAATGTCAGAACGTCCTCTTTCTCCACACTTGTAAACACTGGGGCGGAGTTTCGCATTTGTCCTCTGTGACCTCTTGACGTGATGACGTATTGCGTGAGGTCACGCTGGCTCGTCACAGGACCAGAGATAGACGGGAAGTTGTGGTTTAAAAGTGCTTTTTTTTCTTGTGAAAAATCACAATCGTTTCGCTAGATAAGACCTTTATGCCTCGTTTGGGATCGTTTAGAGTCCTTTGAAACTCCGTTAAAACTAATAAGTGTCCATTAAAGTGAAAAAAATCCTGGAATGTTTTCCTCAAAAAACATAATTTCTTCTCAACTGAACAAAGAAAGACATCAACATTTTGGATGACATGGTGGTGAGTAAATTGTCTGGATTAATGGACTAATCCTTTAAGACTGCATTTTGGTCTGGGACTGTGCTTAAGTTTGGGAAACCGCCAGTCAAATTCAATTGTGCACAATGGTGACATTTTAAACAAATGTAAACAGAATCAAGAAATAAACAAGAAATAACCAGATTAAACTGCTTATATGGAACGGATTTTGTATGTAGTTTTATTTATTTACACAACAGACACCAGAACTGGCCCTGAACATAAGGTTAAGCGACTGTCGTCAGTCATAAAAAAATCCAACACAACAAAAGTTCAAACATTTTTTTTTTAAAGCAATTTCAGTCTACGAACAGCTGAAACATGATAAATGAGAAGCACTGAAACAGATTCTTCATTAAGTTTTTGACTCTCCTCTTTTTTCTTGGTCAGGTCTGAAATAAACAAAGTAAATTCAATATAATCAAAGATAGAGGTGTAAAGTTGTTTTAGGTGGAGTTTAGCATATTACACGGTAAGGAAGGATACTACAACTGTTTGAAACAGAAAAGTTTGAAATGTGACTATTTTTCGTCCACAAGCCCATCGTTTCGCTTTAAAATACATTTATGAACAACTTTTACATTTATGAGTACTTTTTTGATGGCAGCTGGATGCCAGTAACTTACTGTAAATTTAAATGTATGTTATTTACTGACAACAGTTTGTTCGAGGTTGAATGAACATTGAACATTAGCAGGTCTTTGTCTTACAGAATAAAAATATGAAGTGACAGCCTCATGCAAAGCATTCTGGGAACCAAAAATCCTCATCAACTCTTTTCTGTTTTTTTCCTTCAGATTTTGTTTCCCAGAGTGCTTTGCATGAAGCTGTTATTTTAGTTTTGTTCTGTAAAGATAAAGACTTGCTAATGTTTAATTTTCATTTAACTTTGAACAAAATGGTGCAGGTAATTAGCATAAATTTAAATCTACAGTAAATTACTGGCAACCAGCTGCCAGTAATACTGTAATTTCTACGGAATCTTTTTACAGTGTAAATATGGCGGCACACTGACTGAGTGGTGCGTAACCAAATTATAAATAAACCTTGGAAATGCAAAACATTATTTCTGAAAAATAAAAACCATAAAAAGAAACAGCATGTCTCACCTGCTTAGCACCAGCTCTGTCTGAAAAGACAGAGAAAATACATAAACCAGTTTATATTACTGAAAAGGATCTACACAAGATGACAAACGTTAAGTACATTACCTGAAAGCAAATGCTGGGTTTGTTATGGCTCCTGGTAAGCTGAATCTCATGTTTTTTTATTTTTAACTGATCTGAAATAAGCGAAATTCTTTTCAGTCTTGATGTCTTTCTCTCCAGTATGAACTTTTCGGTGTCTTTTTAAATGGCTAGATGACGTGAAGATTTTCCCACAATCAAAACACATATGCACTCTTATGCCAGCATGCGTTTTCTGATGGTCTTTAAAATGGTCCAGCCGTAAAAAACTCTTTCCACAGAAAGGACATAAGTAAGGCCTTTCATTTGAATGAATCTTCTGGTGTCTGTTTAAATGAGATGTCGAACGAAAGCGTTTACTGCACTTGTCACACTTAAATGGCTTTTTCCCCTTGTGAATACGCAGATGATATCTGAGACTTTCAGCTCTGGTGAAGTTTTTGTCACAATGAGAACAGTTATATAATTTCTTTCCTGAATGAATGTTCATATGGCGATTCAGGGATCCCCGCAGTGCAAAATTCATCCCACACTGGGAGCATTCGTGAGGCTTCTCCTTATTGTGATCTTTGAGGTTTCCTTCATGGATTTTTTGGTGTCTTTTTAAATGGCTAGATGAAGTGAAGCTTTTCTCACATTCGAAACACATATACACTCTTATGCCGGCATGCATTTTCTGATGGTCTTTAAAATGGTCCAGCTGTGAAAAACTCTTTCCACAGATAGGACATAAGTGAGGCCTTTCATTTGAATGAATCTTCTGGTGTCTGTTTAAATGAGAGGTTGAACGAAATCGTTTAGCGCACTTGTCACACTTAAATGGCTTTTCTCCCATGTGAGTACGCAGATGATATTTGAGACCTTCAGCTCTGCTGAAGTTTTTGTCACACTGAGAACAGTTGTATAATTTTTCTCCTGAATGAACGTTCGTATGCCGTTTCAGAGATCCCTGACATGCAAAATTCCTCCCACACTGAGAGCATTCATAAGTTTTATCTCCAGAGTGAAATTTTAGGTGACGCTTCAGTTTATCTTTACACATGAAACTCTTTTCACATTGTGAGCATGAGAAAGGTTTTTCCTCACTATGAATTATTGAGTGTCTCTTCAGATGTGCTTTTCGCAGGAAACACTTTCCACAATCCGGACAAATCGAAGGCTTTGCAGCTTCTGATCTTTGTGAGATTTTCTTTTCAGTCTGTGTGCAAATAAAAAATGAAATCAGGTATGAACATTTCTGACTTTCCTCTTTAACTTCTATATCAGGCGGTCTAAAAAGATGATGATAATGTGTAATTTTTTTCCAGAAACTGAGAAATCGATCTTTTATTTCCTAAAGGCTAATTCATTGCTATAAAAGTGACTTGGATGTATTTTTCTTTACTGGTGTTATGGATCAACAAAGGTTTGTGTTAACTTGGTAAGTAGACATGCTTAGCAGCATATACTTTAACCTGGTTTCTCAGCAGATGCCAAATATAGTCCCAAATGGCACACTCCGGACTTGTGGTCCTCCTCAGAGTCCACACTTTGATAACATCACGTAGTCCAGACTTTAGGGACCCTTAATACGAGTCCACGTGGGTGCAACGGAGTCGTATTTTGGGACACTCGAGCGTCACACCGGAAATAGGTAGAGAAGTTGCCTTCGCTGAAGACCGCATCAAGGGGGCAAAGGAGGCGCTGATGAGCACACTTCAAAGCGTAAAAATGACAGATGGGACACCCTACGGACTCGTGGACTAAGCGAGCACGCGCAATTTAAGGCCACATGAAGTGCACGATTTGGGACAGGGCCTATATAGACCGTTTCATCTGGCTCACGTGCGGTGACGCGATAAGCGTCTGGTCCGAACTTTACTTCGGGTTTCAGTTTGTTTAATGGTCTGACTAGTTGCTGAAACTGAACTCTTAAACAAATACCTCGTCGAAAAGAACAAATGTTTTGGGTTGCCATTTAATCTACGTGTTGTTTATTTTGCTTGTTATATAAATAAACCACTTTAAAAGGACTTTGTTGTTACTTATTCTTCTCAAAGTTTACCGGAAGTTACGTGTTTATGTTGTTGCTGCTAAAACCGTCTATAAGAGATAGGGGCTGCGTCCAAAACCGCATACTGTTCAGTAGGTACTGAAAATGAAGTACTTACTTACTGACTGTTAAAACAGTAAGTACTCTATAGTAGGAATCCTAGTAGTACACTCTAAAAAAAACAAACGGTGCTATATAGCACCAAAACTGTTGATTTGAATCGTAATCATAGAAGAACCGTTTTTAGTGCCATATAGCACCGGTGAAGCACCTGTGTAGAACCAAATAGGGGCCATATAGCACCACATTTGGTTCTACATAGCACTATATGGTTCTTCACAGGTGCTTCACTGGTGCTATATGGCACTAAAAACGGTTCTTCTGTGATTGCGAGCAAAGAACCACTTTTGGTGCTATATAGCACCGTTTGTTTTTAGAGTGTATGAATGCAATTCGGACATACTACATCCGCCATGTTGATACATCCTGTGACATACATCGTCATCACATCATGTCATGTCAAACCAGAGCAAAAACGCCTGCTTTCGCCTTTCTTTTTGCATAATTCCGCTCGCGGGGCATCACGAGATAGTGAAGTGTCCATCGTATGCACGCTACGAAATCTAACCGGAAGTAGTAGGTCATCCGGGTACTTTTTCCATACTGGGGCACGTTCAATCTCACACCGGTGCACAACGTTTTGCTACGGTTTCCGTGTTGAACGACATGTTTCCTTGAAACGGTGTGCAACGGAATGCAACAGGTTTTAGAAGCGTTTTCTCTTGTTTGGTGGGTGTGTCAGAAATGTCGGCCCAATCAGCGGCAAGATGTATAAAACCACGCGGTAGTAAAGAGACAGCTCGCTCAATGGGTTCAAGTTGGAATGTTGTCTTTTATTCTGGACGGCAAGGTCAGTGACTGTACCATCGAGGGTATTTTGCAGTATTAAACACACATTTATAACGATTTCATCAGGCTCCAGAAGCGTTAAAAAAAGAACACAAGAATGGCCTCTCAGCTACCGTAGTTGCAACTCTTGCGTCATCACAACAGGGTGTTCAATGCATCACCGTCTCAGTTTAATAAACGTTGTGCAACGTTTTGTCGGGCTGAACGCAGCCCTGTTTTTGGAATACCATGTATTCGGACATACTATTCGCCTCGTATAGTATAGTTATAGTTTTTCTGCATAAAAGCACAATTTAACATTTTCTCTCAACCAACTCAAAGGTTTACGATCTACTGTGTGGAATTCAAAAACATTTTGTCTCCAGTTACTTATAATCTTAATTGTTAGACATGAATTTAAATTTTTTTTTTTTTTTATAAAGAATTATGAAAGCTCATGCTCGTACAGATTTTGTTTGCAAAATATATAATAAACATTTACCTTATGCTTATATTGTCTGTATTAATATGCATTTTCGGTAAATCTCAGAGACAGAATCTCAAACTGAGATTTGAGGTTTGATTACACAGAATTTACAACAAATTAATATACTCTATAAAATGACATAGAACTGTCCACCTTGTGCCCCCAGTTTGGGAACCACTGAACAGAAATAAGGTGGGATTTAAACAATTTCAACACATTAATTTGACGGAAAGTGTGTGATTTCCACATCTCTGCTGCCATTCTGCTACTACTAACCAGTTTAGGTGTTTAAAATAATTTGGGAGCTGAGACCTACTCCAAACACTTATTCCTAAAGTCTAAAAATAAGAGTGAAAACTTAATATTTTACTCTCAGCAGCTTAATTTTATACAGACCCAGCCAAGTAAAATGGCATGTGTGCACGCCCACCTCCCCTGTTAATCCATAACACCAGTAATTTAAACTGTTACATGAATACTTGTATGTGAATATCTAACAACACTACACTGCCGAATCATGGATACATTCGGATACAAACCTTTCTTTTGACTGCATCTCCATTTTGTAATCTGCATTGTTCCTCGTCACGCATGTCCTTGGTCAACTCTTTAATCTCTTATATTTACATCAGTAGGTTGCAGTTGTTGTTACACCTAACCTTATAACAACCGTGTCTCTACCAGTCTATACCTTTACTGCGTCGAGAGCGCGTGCGCGCGACAGGAAGACGGAGTAACTTGTGCACAAGACTGCCGTCAAGCCGTGAGATTTATGCCCAAACCTCACAAGAAGTCGCGTTAACTTTTAATAAATATAGTAACATTTGGTAGTAAAACATTGTTATGTATTTTGTAAAACATCTGCAACTGTTGTTATTGAAAACAACAGTAATTATGTCGTTTATTCAGGGACTACAGAATAAACAATACACTTTAATAAAGCTGCATTCACAAAATGAATGTTTTTATTACAGGTGCAAAAATTCTGTATCTGAAGGTTTCAGATAAGTATTTAAGTTCAGCAAATGTTTATTTCAGATTGTTCATTATTTAAAAAATACTTATATATATATATTTTAAGTAGCCTAAATAAAAATAAAATCCATTTTGGTGCAAACTGCTGCCATCTGGATTGACATTTGTTTTTACAATGTTCCATCTGATGAATAATTCTACAGGCACCCTTGTGATATTCAGTTCACGCCCACTACGACACTTGGCCAAAATTCAGGACATACGTCATGTAAGTAGTCAAGTGTTCAAGTGCAAAGACGACCCCAAGTGTGGGTATTTGGACGCAGCCACTGTTATTCTTGTGGTGTTATGCTGCACTGCCACCTACTGGACGAAACCGTAATCGACAATAGTGTTGAGTTGTAAATACTAAAACAAATGCATTCGTTTCAAAATCCAATTACTCGTAGTTGTTGCTTTAAAACAATGTATCAGTTTCTCGATGCACAACCACAATATATACGATAAACTTTCTTATTATTGTAAGCAAACGTTTTATAATCGAAAGAGGGAAGTCGACAGAAGAAAGTCTTAATTGTCATATTTATCCCACTAGCACCAGCACAAACAGATTGTTTCAACTCGATTTTCATTAACAAATGCCATTTGTTATGTGGTTTTTGGTTGTCAATAAGGTTAAGACCCCTGGAGAAAGAAATGAATGCTCTCTCCATTATCAAAGCGAGAGCGTGCAGAACGGGGCGTGTCTACGCTTGGGGCGGAGCCATGGTATCGCCCCACCCAAACCTCGCGTCATTGGTACCTGGCAGGAATCCACTTCAAACTTCGTCCACGCTTTTCATTGCGTTATTAGCCTGAATGTTTGACGCTCATTGTTGGTCCTCTCACTGCCATGGTAAACGTTCAATTTTACACATAATAATTTTCTTGGAGGAAGCCATTAAGCGTTAATCACTTTATTATTCAACAGAGAATGAAGATCAAAAGAAAAATGAACGTCAACAGAGTTTTTTATCTGTACTTCTCAGTTATGATCGGTACGCTTATTTTTGTTTCTTATGGAATTGAGTCTGCATTAGATTGCACTCCTATTATTTTGACATCAAACTGGACTTATACTTGAATTCACCACATTGAATCTTAGGCCTGCATAGTGCATAGTCTTACATTGTTAGAAGTTTTGAGCAATGGCTTGTTAAAAGGTTTCACATATGTAAGATTTAACTTATTTTTTAATGATGTTTTTGGGGTCCTCCAGGTGTGTTTGGTGCAGAGACAGATACCATCGAGACAGTGTCAGTGAATGTGGGCGAGTCGGTCACCCTACACACTGATATTAGAGCAATAAAAAAAAATGATCACATAATGTGGTTGTTTGGATCTGACAGTCCAGGCACTCGTATTGCTGAAATCATTAAGTGGTCGTATATGTTTTCGATATATGTGTGTCACAAAGAGCAATTCGGAGACCAGCTGCGACTCGACCATCAGACTGGATCTCTGACCATTGAGAACATCAGTGCAGAACACTCTGGACTTTATAAATCAGTCATCATCACCAACCAAAAGAAATTAAATAAAATGTTCAATGTTAAAGTCTATGGTGAGAAAGTTAAAGTCATTTCAATATTTATTAAACATTAAAAACAATATTTTAAGGATTAGTTAACACATTAATTGCATTTCTGTCATTAGGTGAGTATGGTGACAGAATTGTCTTTTTTGTTGAATATGAATTATTGTCATAAAATATCATAGATTGTAGTATTGTCTCAACTGAGGACCTCTTTGGTATTTTACCTGCCAGTTTTCTTTCTGTTTCTCATATCTTTCAGCCCCTCTTCCCATTCCAGTCATTACCAGGGACTCTTCACACAACTCTACAACATCAGAGAGATTTTCAAGGTCAAAATGTCTATTGATGTGTTCTGTGAGAAATGCATCATGGGTGACTCTTTCTTTTTATAAAGAAAATGATTTGCTCTCCAACATCAGTGGCTCTGGTCTCAGCAGCTTTCTCTCTCTCCCTCTGGAGGTGGACTATTACGATCAAAACACTTACAGCTGTGTTGCTAGCAATTTTATCAGCAACCGGACTGCACGAGTGAACATTACAGATCTCTGTCAGCCATATTCAGGTAGGTTATCCCAGCAAAATGACGAGAGCATTGGTTTTAGACTTGTTCTAGTGTAAATGATTCTTATGGTTGTGTATTAATATGAATAGGAAACTACTTTGTTCACTACAATAAACTTAATTTTAATGCTGTGGTAATGAATTACAAGGATATATTTTATTGCACTGTGTGTATACATTCAGATTTGTCTTCCTGTATTTGTGATTGTGACTGACATTGAGCTACTTGGACCTGTTTGTCATTTCAGAAATCTCTTTGCTGTACTGTTTGGTGCTTCTATTGTTGATTCCTTTAGCTGTCACAGTGATAGTTTGGATATTGTGTGTCCGCAGGAAACGTCGAAAAGCAGAAAAACAGGGTAAGGATTGCATACACTCCAGAAATGCTGGGTTATTTTTAACCCAATATTGGGTCAAAAAGGGATGAGCCAAGTTGTTCGTTTTAAATTAACCCATTTTTTATATTTTATATATAAACAACCCAGCAGAGGTTAAATTACAACCCAAGGGTTTTTAGAGTGTACAATTATTATTTGGAGAAAATTTTTATTTTTAAATCCTCCAAAACATTCTTAAAATGTTTCCTTTAACATTTAACCTGGTGTTTGTTTGTTTGTTTTACCCAGCTGATGAAAATTGCTAAAACTTAAGAACAATGTGACAAAAAACCTGTGTGTTTAAAGCCTGCACAAAGCGTACTGTTCAACACAGGAAGAATGTAAAGTATTTGCACACATGCACACAATCACTCTGGTTTGTGCAACATTTTAAGTATTTTATTAAGAGCGTTTTGAAAAATATTAACTACTCTGTATAGTTTCTGCTAGTCTGTGTTTGTGTCACCATCACTTAAAATGTCCATCCAGACATGATGGTGCAGATGTAATGCAGGATGCCTTTCAAAACCTTCATGTTTTGGTTAATGTATGTTCTCACAATAATGTTAACCAGTGTGATTTGTAAAAGTGTGTGATCATTGAACTTTTAATTGTGTTTTAATTCTTATTTAAACACAGACCTGTATAAGGTGACCTTTTATTTCTGTAGATTTATTTTATTAAGATTATTTCAGCTGCAGCACATTCTGCCATGTTGTTTATTTTAAGTAAATCTAATAATATTTATTTGCCGTTTTATTATTGTCAGCAGCTTAGTGTACATTGTTATGGTAGGCTTAAATATGTTTTAAATACATTTATGTTTTTAATGTTTTTATTTAATTAATGAAATGATGTTTGTTGTAACTGTTGTGATGAAAATGTTGACAGCATGATTTCAGGCTATAACACCATAACCTTATGCTCAGGTTTTTCATTTTTTTTACATTTCTGTTTTTTATTATTTTATAAATAATTATGAAGAATATTTACAGAATAGCTGGTGTAATCTTTTGGTAAATAAAAGATTAAAAAGTGTACGTTTTGATTTATATTCACAATGGGAATGTTGCACTATGCACTCTAAAAAAAATAAGGTAAAAAAGCTGAAAATGGCATCTTTTCAGAAAGTATGCATTTTTACATCATATTAGTACCTCACAGGTTTTAAAGGGTTTTTTAAGGGTACTGCCCAGTGACAGCTTTTGTACCTGTGGGAAGACAGCCTAAAAAATCTGCTCATGGATATTTTTGTGCTATGTGTCCTGTTGCACTAGCAGGAGGGCAACGAATGTAGTGGCCTGGATGTTTAAAGCAATTTTATTTCCCAGGAAACACGGGATGTTCTTTAACATTATTATTACTTGGGTCACATTTGCTTACATTCTTTTTAGGTTGATTTTTTTTTTAAACCACAAAACCTTGTTCCCACAATTCTTTCTTTATGTAAAAATAACTTATACAAAATGTTCCCTGGTGGTTATTAATAGGTTTTATTTTTTACAAGGATTTTCCAGACAGTTTGTGTAAAAATATTAAAAATAACAATAAAATAATAATAATAAAAATAATTTTGATGATGCTGTTGCGTTGCCATAGCATTAATGTCCCCTAGATGGCGCTGTAGTACATGTTCAGTTGATTAATGAGTAGTGAGATGTGAATTGAGTTAACATCTGGTGCTCATCTATTATAGTTTTTTTATATGACAATGCGAAGCATTGTCCCGTTGTGTTAAATCATCTTTCTTAGTGACAAAATGGCTGATGATTGTAATACATTTTTATTAAATTTCATTTGAAAGAATAAATCCCACAAAATAAGGAAATTTGTTTTATTTAACATGGCATAAAGGTGGACATTAGCCTAAAACACTTAAACTCTGAGGTCTCCATACAGCAAAAATATACTATATATATATATATATATATATATATATATATATATATATATATATATATATATATATATATATAGCCTATTTCAGCAAATATATATATTTGGCAATGTTTACAAAAAATATTTTTCACAAATATACTTTTTAGCATTTTTAAACATTTTAAAGTATTAAAAATATATATATTTAGCCCTCCATATAATTTCAAATACATTTTTAAATGTATGTTTATATATGAAGGTTAAAAACGGGCTTTTTAAAGCTATGGTTGTGTATTTGTCTCATGAGATTTGGCAACTCACAGTGTGTCCGGAACACCCATACAGCAAAAATCAGTTTCTTTGGCCAAAAATATGTTTTAAATATATGTAAGAGTAAAGCTTAATTAATTAATAATTTTTTAATTGGAAAATATACTTAGTTTTAACATTCATATATTAACATATATTTCAAAATGTATTTCAGGGGCAACAAATACATTTCTAATTTTACAACTGATATGGCAATATTACAGTTAAATATATATATATATATATATATATATATATATATATATTTTTTAAACCTGTTGTATACAGGTTTGTAACATACAGCGTTTTTCTTTCAATGTGACAAAAATAAATGCTTTAAAATATATTTAAAAAAAATACCAAAAATATTGCGGTAAAAATACATTTTTGTTAACATATTTCAAAATATATTTCAGTACATACATTTTTTGTACCTTTTGGTATATTTTAAAATATTAAAAATTATGTTTGAAAATATATTTTTTGCCATATTGGCAGGTAAGAATATAGCATATTAATAAATTATGAATTTTTTCAAAAAGATCTGGTGCTTTTGTAAATGGCCAAAACACATAAAAGCCCCCGAATCACACGTCGCAAACTATTGAATAGTTAAAAAATGGATTCACCGAAATGTACTCCCCAACGTTGCTAAGCGACGAAACCAAACACTGAATGCTACTGTTGCCTGGTTACGTTTTGCTTGGCTTCCGACAACCAGCAGCATTTTCGACAGAACCAAGTTGTGTATCACAATGGCAGAAGACACGCAAGAGATCCCAAAACTGGAGCTAGAGGCAGTTATTGGTTTCAACGGTAAGGTTAAATGTGACATTTATCGCATTCGATTGTTGTCTAGACGTTTATTTACTTCGCTTTACTTAACTCCGAAAACGTTCAACTTAAACCGACTGAACGGAAACCAAACGTGTGCTGTACTTAACAGTTTTTGTTAATATGTAAAAAAATTCAAGTGTACACGTGCTCTTTACCAAACATGTTTATATTGTTTTTGCAGGGGATGTGTTTTCTGGACTCAAAGTGCACCCAGACAGAGAACACCTCATATACCCGCTGGGCTCCACTGTTATTATTAAAAGTCTAAAGAGTGGAAAGCAAGCTTTCCTCCATGGCCACACAAACAATGTCTCTTGCATTGCTGTGTCAAAAAGTGGACGCTATATTGCATCGGGGCAGATCACTTTTAGAGGCTTTAAGGTGAGCTGGTGTAAAGTTAAAACACAGGTCATTCAGTACTGCTATTAAATTGACACGTGACTTGTAAAAACATTATAGAGATGTTACTGGAAGATCTTAACATACAATACATTAAACATTTGTGAAGTGACATTTCAAAATAGATGAATCTTTCTTTTCTCAGGCTGATGTTATTATCTGGGACTATGAGAAGCAAGAGATTTATGCCCGTCTCGTGCTCCACAAAGCTAAAGTTGAAGATCTTAGCTTCTCCCCTAAAGAAAAGTACCTGGTCTCTCTTGGGGGACAGGATGACGCCAGGTAAATTTCTTCTGGAATCACAGATCTGCCGTTAATGTTTTCTGATTTTGATATCCAGGGAACACACATGCTCATAAAAATGCATGGCTTCAATGCACGAAAGTGTCCTCCAAATGCTTGTTGAAAGGTACCCAGTTTATAAACACATGTGTGGTTTAAAAGCAATTGGCAATATGAATGTGAAAATAAAAACAGTACAAAAGTCTTAGTTTTAATAAACTTGATAAATATTTTTTAATCAGAGGCTGCCCTTTTATTTTTTATCACAATCCAACCGTCTCCATTGACTTTGTTTTGCGAGAGGCCACCTCCTTTTCATTTCTGGCTTATAACAAAAAACTGAATAATGCCTAAAAGCTGCTGTGTGTCAATATGTACAGCTAACAAGCCAAAAAACTTCTTATAAAAATACGTTTTTATAAGCTGTCGAGCCGTAAAACCCAGCCTTTAAGGAGATAAAAGTGGATCACAGACTACGTTTCCCTCTAGTGGGTGCAGGTCTACTAATAGAAGTACTATCAAAAGTTGCTTGTTTCCACTTTTATGTCTTTAAACGCTCGTTTTTTGGGGGGTCGACAGCTTATAAAAACTTATTTCTGGGTTCTTTGGCTTGTTAGCTGTACATATTGTCACACAGCAGCTTTTAGACATTATTCTGTTTTTTGTTATAAGCCAGAAATGACAAGGAGGCGGCCTCTCGCAATACAAAGTCAATGGAGAAGGTTGGATTGTTTTCCCCCCGGTGGGCGTGGTTTTCAAATTATGACGCATCTCTATTGACTATGCCAAAAGGTAAGATATTAGATTACACAAAGTACTCGATTCATTGTTTAGAGTTATGCAAAAAGGGGCATTTGCTCGTTATACCCATATTTAATGACATGTGAAAAATTATTGTATAAGCATTTTTATTAAAGGAAATATGCAATATTAGTTAATGCCATTGTTGCGCAAGTACTGCGGCCCGAGAGTGAATTGGCATAAAGTTATCGGTGGTGTGGATGCTAATATAATTATCGTTACAGTTATCGTTTTAATGTGAACGGCCCTTTATAAACGCACACAGAGACAGCTGATGGTGGAATTTGGTCTGCATTTCATAAAAAAATTCACAGAGAAGTAACATAAATGAAGAATACAGAAAACAATAATGAAAAAAGATCAAAATAAAGGCGATTTGAGAGGTAAGAAAATCTATAGAAAATTATAGAAGATACCATAGTATTTACTATAGTAAACTGTAGTACTATTTCACAACAACCATTACACCTCATCAATTTCAGAACGCGGCCTCCATAGGTTAAAATGAGTATTACATATTGGGGTTTTTGAAGAAATGAAAATATTTCATTTGTTTCTGTCAATGAATTTTAGTAGTTAAAGGCAAAAATAAAGTATTAAAGGTGACATAGAATGGTTGAACAGAGTATTTATTCTTGTTATGTGATGTGACATGTAGACAATTTTTTTTTGTTTGGGTCTGTAATGCCTTAGAAGCTTCCTAAAAACCTCTCTAAGAAAGCTCTATTAGGGTGGGGGATTTTAAACAAGTGGTTTTGCACCTATTTGGCTCCCCCTACTGGCTTAACTTGTAATCTCATTACTGATTGGCTGACTTTGCTGCCACTCAAAAAATGTAGCCAATTATTTTAAAGTGGATGGGCAGTTAGATGCCTGTGATGTCATAAGCATCAGTTTTTCAGATTGGGCTGTTTTCTGGCTGACATTTCTAAAAGAGGAATTTCTATGAGACTGAGATGTTTAGCATGTTTAGCGCTTTTTGTATGTTTGTGAATGCGGGTAGACTACCATTATTCAACAAAGACAAGGTAAAAATGGTTTTTCATTCTCTGTCCCCTTTAAAGCATAGTAGGGGTACCTTTTCAGTCATGACATATGAAAAAGCATTTTTGAATCCAGGCCTCCACAGCCATTTATGAGCGGTATATATATAGTTACGTGTAGTTAAGTTTCGTAAGGGGATCGATATTCGGCTACACTTGTTCTAAAAAGAGACAACTAAACGTGGGATAGAGTCTGTAGCAATCGCCTGACGTTTTGAACTGATCAATTAGTCTGAGCAAATGCAACTACCCGTAATAATAAGGGATGTAACATTTTTGGTCAACACACACAAGCGGCTAACCAATCACAACACACTTGGCTAGAGAGCTGATTCCCCCTGAAAACCAATGTGTAATTCGCACACTGAATATAAATGTACCATGCCAGTAAAATTACCTTGACCAATCTGCTCTGGTTATTAATACTGTGTTTGTCTAGAAGAATATAATGTCCTTCCTTAATAGTGCTTGTTTACTTTATTGTTTTAGTATTGTGGTGTGGAACATCAAGACTAAGGAGGCGATCTGTGGAAGTCCTGCTTCAGCACAAAGTGCCGGTCACTGCCTCACCGTAGAGTACACCAATCTAAGTGATGAAATCTTTGTGTCTGCTGGGAAGTAAGTTTAACTTTATGGTCCTTTTTCAATATATGAGCACTGATTCGTTTACATGTTTAGATTAAAACCATACATTTATTAAAAATCATACAGCCTTTATAAAGTATAATAAAGTTGACTTAATCTCAAATGAATTAAATCATAACCCAACCCTTCACCCTAACATCTTACATCATCAGTTAATTTTTATTAAATACTGTATACTACAAATACCGTATGTACGCAGAGAAATATATATGTATATTACTTTAATAAATTGAATTGGTGTGCTGTTTTTAAAGTGGAACTGTACGTGTGTGGGAGCTCGATTTGCCCAACCGAAAGATCAGAGCCACAGAATGTCAAACAGGACAACTTAAGAGAATTGTCAAATGTATTGAGGTGAGTTTGGTTCAGTTATGAGAGTTATTTATATGGCTTATGTGTGGATATATATCACCAAACATGTTTTTATCTTGCTTTGCAGATCCATAAAGATGATAGTTTCTTCTATTGTGGAACAACTAGTGGGGATATTCTGAAAGTGAACTTGAAGACCAGGTTGCTCAACAGTTGTGGTCCCGTTAAACAAAAATTCAGCAAGGTGAATCTTAAGCTGTACTTTACCCAGCGACAGTGACAGCTGGTGACTTCTGGAGTGTATTTTCAAAATATGTGTTCTTTGCATCATGTGAACCATGCGCATCACGTGTTCTGTCAAAACAAGTGCCCGCTGCACACACGCCAAAACCGTTTATGATAAAAGAGACGCTCACGTTCACAAAATACTCGCAAGAAACTCCCTAACAGTAAACTCTGATTACGCATGAGATTATCTGCCAAACACGAGCGTCTCTTTTACCATAAACCCCTTATGCTGCGTTTACACCAACCACGTCTACCACGCCTAGTTTGCCGCTTGAACAGTTTGAATGCATTCGCGCGTCAGAGGCAAAATCTGCTTCTTGTGGGAGGGGCAAGTGCTATGCGGTTGTCTGTTTGCAAGATGGCTGATGTTGATTGTGCGGGGGAAAATAAACGGCGCGGGTCGATAAATGTCACGTGACTCAAAAGTGAAATGTGTATTACAACTTAACAGGTTGCCCAATGTCCTCACTGACACTCTTCCAAGCAAGGTCCTTTTTATTCGTGTCGTATAGCTCGGGGTGACTGTTTATGGACAATATCAAGTGTTCCTTCATGTTGAATTAGTGACTCCGGGCGGGGCTGCTGCCACAGCAGCAAGCTGGCTACTGATTGGTTAACGCGGTGCGAAAATCCGCCAAAGTTCCAATTTTTCAACTAGGGCGTCAGCCGCAAATTCGTGTCAAATGCAAAATGCCCAAAAAACATCATTTGCGTGTACCGCGGCAGACGCAATTTCGCCTCGTTCGCGCGAATTGAGCGTCAACGCGTCTTCACATTGACTTAACATTAAAATTACTCGCGCTTGACGCCTCTACCGCGGCTGGTGTAAACGCAGCATTAGATTTGTGTACAGCAGGCACTTATTTTGACAAGACACGTGATGCACATAGGTTCCCTTGACGCCCAGAACACATATTTTGAAATGACGAACCACACATATGACGGGTTACATACATGTTGTGACGAGCTTCGCATCATGCACCCTTAAAAAAAGTCACTGGCTGCCACTGCCTAAAGGTAAATTAGTTTAAAATATTGCTACATTTTCCTTTACAATATTGTATTGATGTACTGAGTCAGGCCATGTATGTTCCTTTTGCATGGACAAGAAGATCAAACTAGTCTCTTGAGAAAAGTATTTTCACAAATTTATTTTTGTTATTACAGGGAGTGAACACTCTTAAAGTCTTAAAGACCGGGGATATTTTAGTCGGATCAGGAGATGGCATGGTAACCATGTGCTTGGGAGAGAACTTCAAAACTATTAAGTGTGTAAAAACCTCTCATTCTCTTTTATTTTGTTCTTCTTCTTATTTAACTTGCTTTAACAAATAATTTGTGACAGGAGTGTTCAGTTGGAAGGAGGGGTGACATCAGTGGGTCTGCGTGGAGAGGGGCAGCAGATTTTCATTGGGACAGAAGCAGCACAGATCTACACTTTGGGTTACACTGATTTTAAACCAGAGCTTATTGCCACAAATCATAATAGTGCTGTTAAGGATGTGGCCTTTCCCTTGTGAGTAATACACTTAATTCAGTGGAATGCTTTGTGTTTTATTCAACTGGGCATAAACGTTGCATCGCTGGACTTTAATAAAGGAGGTCCTCTCTTATTATTTATATCTTCTTCTCAACAGCGGGACTTCGGAGCTCTTTGCCACCTGTTCACAGAAAGATATACGGGTCTGGCATGCTGAGTCTTCCAAGGAGCTCTTGCGTATTTTGGTGCCCAACATAACTTGCAATGCTCTTGGCTTTATGAAGGATGGAAGGAGCATCTTCAGTGGTTAGTACTCATACAGGATGATTTGAAAAGCTCTTAAGTGTGTCTGACATGTTTTCTTGTAAATTATTAGCAGACTCTTAAGGGGGTCGCACACCGGACACGCAGCTCAGCCCACGCAGCACCGCGCCGTTCTAAAAAATTTATACGAGTATACGCACACCGGCGCCGACAGGTGGTGCCTGTCCGCCGTGCCCAGCTACGACTCAGGAAGTTGCTCAAATCCCTGTCACGTCACAGAACTCCACTCACATAGTTTAACATTAAATAACATCATATTTGTCCCAAATCATTAACGATTAACATTTGCTGCTAACATATATTTTGCATTTTGAAGTAGACGCTATCTGACTAAGCTTACGCTATTTAATTGCACTTCCGGTTTACGATACCTCACAGTTGTCCTATGAAATCAACCCAGTGCTGCGCAACGCTGAGCTGCATGTCCGGTGTGCGACCCCCTTGATTCTGCCAACAAACCGGTATTTCTGAATGACCTGTTGCCGGGATTAAGGGGATTTTAAACAAAAACATGTTATAAACGTATAATATGTGCAGAGAGCATTTGGTTAATATCATTATGTCATTTTTGACAGAGGTGGTGTTTAGCAAATTTTGCATCTGAGTTCCTTATTTGTTTATCTGCTTGTGAATGTCACAGTCAGTAAAATTTAGGGACCCCCTGAAATGTTTTAATTTGTTGACACATAAGGGGCTAATCACACCAAACGCGCTTTAAACGCTTGGAAACTCAAGGCACGACGCACTGCCTTTTTTTAAACCACAACACAACGTAAGGCCCGCCTTTCCCCTCATTCGATTGGACCATGGAAAGACGCGAATGATGTCGGGCGCTTCTCCGCTCTCAAAAGCCCATGCTGCGACCGGCGGCAAAAACCGCAAGGCGCTCGGCGCGCATAAACAGCACGCAAACGTTCCCTGCCCATAAAATATCATTCAAAAAAGGCGCCTGCAACTGCCATACACGCTTTTGGTGTGATCAGCCCCTAAAACAAGAAGTTTAGGTGGGGCTTACTGAAAGCTTTGTTTCAGTGTTTCAAAAATACAATGACTATCCTTTTGGGCCCGAGTAGAGATGTGAGTACCCTATTGTTCTTTAAGGAGATATTATTTATTTATTTATGTACGTACTAACTCAGACTTGCTTCTTAGTTCACTTTTATTCCTTGATTTTGTGACTGATTCACATTTTTCCCATTTGCTTGCTTCACTGAATACAATTTGATTGCAGCTAAAAGAGTATTCTTTATAAATTCTTTTTCTAGCTTGGGATGATGGGAAGATTCGAGTTTTCTTTCCAGAGAGTGGAAAGCTGAGGTTGATCATTCATAATGCTCACAGTATGGGGGTGACTGCTATAGCAGCAACCAGTGACTGCAAGAGGATTGTCAGTGGAGGTGGAGAAGGACAGGTACAGCACATAATTTGCACTGCGAGACCTCCAGACACGCGTCAACGCGTCTTCACATTGACTTAACTTTGAAATCACTCGCACTTGGCGCCTCTATCGCGGCTGGTGTGAACGCAGCATTAAGTGCACGTGTGCTTTAGACCATGCGCTTAGATCAATTACATAGGACCCTTGATGTCATATGTCATAGCCCTGAAACCATTACTTCATTGCGTATGTATGGAATTAAAATGTCTTATTACAGATTAAGTAAAAGCTAACAGTGCACCCTGAGCTGCTCGTATATATAGGCAAACTAGGCGGAACAATCATGGCAGAAAGAACAAGAGATTAAACAAATATTTAACCTATCTATTTTAGACTGACCACTTACCTGCCAATCCGCTGCACTTCAGACCGACACTCAAAATATTTCACAATAAATGATATGATATTTGTCCAAAACCATTAGTAATACTGACTTTACACTAGACTGCAAGATACACTTCCAAACTCTGTTTGGGAAGAACAGGAAACAGATTATTAATAGAAAGACTTCATACGATACCCAGTCAACACGTGAGATTACGCAATAATCATAGTGACGTCACACCCTTCTCATACCGTGATAATCACAGTGTGAGCTATATGTGAGCTCATTGTGATTTCAAAATGTTGAATTAATGGTATGAGTGTACACTGAGTGTGGCGTGACCTCACATTGTGACCATGATATGAGCGCACATTGGCCCTCATTTATCAAAAGTGCGTACACCAAATTTCCAGCGTACACCTTGCGTACACCCAAAACCACGGTGACTTTGAGATTTATCAATATGGACGTTGGCGTACGGTAGGCTCAAATCCTACGCCTGCTCAGGAGGTGGTGTACGCACATTTTGAGTTAGTGCAGAAATGCGCAAACACTTCCAAACACCACAAAACGCACTGACAAACTAAAATATATGATATATTATGACCCACTGTAAAAATAAAACATAGTAATTATAAACTTCAGTGTTTATTTTTATGCAACAATGTTCAATGTTTAATTTGTGAGACTTTACCAAAGCATTTGATTTGTATGCATATGTATTCCTTCAGTTGAGAGCCTGTGCGCTTTACCTGATGTTTCAGAGCGAGCATGTGAACGGAGCTTAGTGGGAGCGGTGCGGTAATATTACCATCAAAGCGCCTTTCCGAAAATTCCGCTCCCTCAGCACCGCTCGTTGAACCCAGAACGCCCTTTGATAATTTGCTAGTTCGAGAATCTGTAAAAACGTCTAGCAATAAGTTATGGAATTCAAGCCTTATACATAAATGTAAAGTAAAAATCAAAGTTAAGATTGAGCAGGAAGAAAAAATTGAAAGGGACTGCGGAGAGACTGTAAAGAGTTAGCAAATATTCTTCCTGGAATCTGAAGCGGCACATTGCAAGAAAGCACAAGGATGTGCTACGAAAACATGGTAATGCATTAAAAGGTAAGCTAGTTACGTACCATTCGATGATAAATAAATACAGATGAGGTAAGGTTAAATGCTTGTGTTGAATGGAGCCGTAAATCCGATCATGATATGACATGCGGACAAAATTATGGCCACGAATAATTTTTTATGCTACATTATGGACACTTCTTTTTCTTATTTAGTCTAAAGTATGGCCATAAATTTAGAATTTGTTCCCAATATTCAACAGTTTGTTCCTTGGAATTAATTATTATAATATTTCGTAATTACTATTACAATTATTATTACTTCAAATTATGAATTAGCTTAGCTAAAACATGTGGATGTCGTGACAACAAATTGTTAATTTGAATTATATCCGGAGCTCCGTATCAAACTGGATCTAAGATACAGCTAACAAACAACTTTATGTAAATACAGAACAACACACTACAAAAATTACTACATCATTTTAAAATATTATTTAAAAAAAATTAACTGAACCATTAAGCAGACATAGAATTTAGATGTAGGCAACAGTAAATAATAATAATAATAAATAATTATTCTTCTAAATATCAATTAATAATAAAAATAATAAGAATATTACAAATTGTCATCCAATTATTAATGTGTCTTTAATACCACTCTTTAAACTCCCAAATAAAACAATTTTGTTTCTTTTCACTTCCCCGGATTCTCTTCTTTGCCGTCTTTCGTGTGTCAATGGCGTAAAATGAGGGCGCGGGGGAGGCGGAGACTTGAATTTATATGGGCTTGTTATTCTAATGACGATCGTTTTCGGCCGCGGCATTTATGAAGGGCAGATATTGCGTACACCTGAATATCAACGGTACGCACAGTTTCATAAATCAGGCGGTGAGAGGAGTGTAAGCATAATCTTACGCCAACATATACGCCCGTTTCTACGCAAGAATGATAAATGAGGGCCAGTGAGTGTATCATGACCTCACACCGTGAACATATATGAGCGCACAATGAATGTGCTGTGACCTCACATCGTGACAACAGCTCACGATGCGAGGTCACCCACACCCATTGTGCGCCCATATCATGGTCACAACGTGAAGTCATGGTACACTCACAGTGAGCTTATACTATAGTCATAATTTTAGGGGAACGGCACACTCATTCTGTTATAGCAGGACAGCACACATGTCTGGAAAACGTTGGCCCATGAGTAGAACGTCACCCTTCTTACCTATAATTTCTAAGAAATATTATAGGAATGATCATAGGATAAATTTAGGACACTTTCCACACAGCATTTTATGCAGCCACATACATGGTGTGTAATGTATATTCAATTACATTTTTTTTCAATTCAATTTTATTTATATAGCGCTTTTCACAATTGTTAATTGTTGCAAAGCAGCTTTACATGAGTAGATGTAGAGGAGAACACAATCAATAGATAATATAAGGTGTAGAATATAGCGGCTAAGGTTAAACCGTACAACCCAGCGTATTAATAATGTAACGTATACAGTAAAGTGCTAAGCTGACTCTCCCTGGGACGAAAAAAAACCCTAGGAGAAAACCCGGTGGGAAAAACTCCTAGAAGGACAAAAACCCTCGGGAGAAATTAATATATTTATATATATAGATACGGTAGGGATAGGAAGCGGGTAAGCGGGTTAAACTGGTTTAGCCGGTGGTTGCCGGTCGCGCATCGGCTAGGCATCACGTTGAAGGACAGCCAGTAGATCAGTGGTGCGATGACCTTCACAGCAACAGGAACTGGGTCTGTTTGTGTCATTGTCCTCAGGGTCGAGGACGAGACAGAGAGACAAAAACAGAGTTCTATTAGCGTAGGGGCCGTTCACACGTAATGCAAGTGTCATACATCATAGTGGTTTAAGTCAGCTCGGTTCCAGACAGGCTAACTATTGCGGCAATAGTATATTACCCATATGAGGTGTGTGAGTGCTTTGTTCTAGACAAAATAACTACTGCGGGAAAAGTACATTTACTGGACATTTTATGTGAATGCTTTGTTAAAGAAGAATGTCTTAAGTTTAGATTTAAATTGATCGACTGTGTCTGATACTCGAACATTATTTGGTAAATCATTCCAGAGCTTAGGGGCTAAGTAGGAAAAGGATCTACCACCTTTAGACACTTTTGATATTCTAGGGATAATTAAGTGACCAGAATTTTGTGAGCGCAGTTTACGTGATGGATTGTATTCTGATAGTAGTTCTTTAATATACGAGGGCGCTAGGCCATTTAAGGCTTTGTAGGTGATTAGTAAAATTTTAAATTGTATGCGATATTTAACTGGTAGCCAATGTAAAGATGCCAGAATTGGAGTAATGTGGTCATACTTTTTAGATCGAGTAACCACTCTTGCGGCGGCGGTTTGAACCATCTGTAGCTTGTTTACCTGATTTGAATGGCATCCCCCGAGTAACGAGTTACAATAGTCTATTCTAGAGGTCATAAAAGCATGGATAAGCTTTTCTGCATCTGATGCAGACAGCATATGGCGTATTTTTGAGATATTTCTAAGATGGAAGAATGCTGTGCGGCAGACGTTGGAGATATGACTATCGAAAGATAGATTGCTGTCGAACATTACGCCTAAATTCTTAACTGTGGAAGATGGCACCACCTGATAATGTCTCCTAGAGGTAACATATATAACGAGAATAGGATAGGGCCTAGAACTGATCCCTGAGGTACGCCGTATTTAACGGGGGAGTGATATGACTGTTCCTCATTTACATAAAGTGATATTGATTGGTTAGATACGATCTAAACCAGGCTAACGCCTGACCACTGATGCCAACATAGTTTTCTAGTCTATTGAGTAAGATTCTGTGATCTATTGTGTCAAAGGCTGCACTAAGGTCTAGTAATATAAGGATTGAGATTTCACCACGATCGGATGTTAAAGGTCACGTTCTTCCTGATACCATTTTTTAAACCCTAGTTAGTGTGTAATGTTGCTATAATAGAATAAATAATACCTGTAAAATGATAAAGCTCAAAGTTCACTGCCAGGCGATATATTTTCTTCAATAGAATTCCTCTTTAAAAGCCTACAGCGAACGGCCGGTTTGGACTACAGCCCTCTATTTCCTGCTTTAATGACATCAGTAAAACTGTTCGTTGACTAAACTCCGCCCACAGGAATACGTCAGCTCGGGCTAAACGGCTCTGCTAAGCTAAGCTGCTTTCGAATCACAGCACACTAAACAAACTACTCAATCAGAACTTGTTACGTATTTCTGAAGGAGGTTCTTCACATAACAAGGAAGACATCAGCCTGTTTTGAGGACAGTGAAAACAGCACTATACAGATAAGTAAATTGTGTGAAAAATACCGCGTTTTTTTAAACGTGAAACACGAACACATGTTATATTGCCCACTATAAACACAATCAAAGCTTCAAAATCACAGACAGAACGGGAGCTTTAATAGGAGGTCATTTGTAACTCTAAGCAGCGCTGTCTCTGTGCTATGGTGGGGCCTGAATCCTGATTGGAACTTTTCATATGTATTATTATTCGCTATGAATATGCGTAGCTGGCTTGCCACTACTTTTTCTAATATTTTAGAAAGAAAAGGTAGATTTGAGATCTCCCTGGTCGAGGTTTGGTTTTTTAATGAGCGGTCTAATAAATGCTAGTTTGAAAGCTGTTGGAACGTATCCTAATTCTAGAGATGAGTTAAAGATATTTAGGACCGTGTTTGACCCTACATGAAATACCTCTTTTAGTAATTTTGTGGGAACGGGGTCTAGTATACAGGACGATGATTTGGATGACGTTACTAATTTAGAGAGCTCTTCTATTGTAGTAGGTTTAAATGACTCGAGATGTTCATATGGTAATCTAGTGGTAAATGTACTTTTGGGTATAGTTGTGGCTGCTTGCGTAGTTTCTATGTTTGCCCTAATAAACATAATTTTGATAGTAAAGAAGTTCATGAAGTCATTACTATTGTGTTGGAGTTTACTATTGGTTTCTGTTTGTTCTTTGTTTCTAGTCAGTTTCGCAACAGTGCTAAAGAGGAAACGAGGGTTGTTATGATTTTCTTTAATAAGCGTACTGAGATAAGTATATCTGGCGGTTTTAATAGCCTGTCTGTAGTGTTGAACACTCTCTTTCCATGCTGAACGCCATACCTCTAACTTTGTGCTTCGGTAGTTTCTTTCCATTTTTCTAGTTACTTTTTTAAGGGTTGCAGTATGATGGTCATACCATGGAGCTGGCGTTTCTTCACGGTTATCTACTACATGTTTCATTTGAGACAGGTCTGGGAGAGTGCTAATAAAGCTATCTTTAGTGGTGGACATTATTGTTCTGGCTAATATTTAGCATGTTGTGGATTGAGTGATCCTATCTAGAAGTATTGTGTATGACACAAGGCAATGGTCTGAAACGGCATCGCTCTGGGGTGATATCTCAATGTCATTAATATTGAGTCCGAGTGACAGAATTAAGTCTAATGTGTGCTTACGAGTATGCGTGGGCCCTGTCACGTTTTGTGTAATACCGAGAGAATTTAGAACATCCATAAACGCATGTCCTAATGCATCTTTTGGGTTATCCACATGAATATTAAAATCACCAACGATAAGAGCTTTATCTACAGTGACTGTAAGCTCAGATAGGAAGTCTGCTATTTCTTTAAGAAAATCTGTGTGGTGGCCCGGAGGCCTATACTGTATATGGTAGCTAAAATGAACGAAAGCTGTTTGTTGTTACGATCAGTTATTTCCATATTTAACAGGATTATTTCATCCGAATTAAATTTTAGTTCGGATTTATGGTTTACGTTAAAGGTGCAGTGTGTAAATTTTAGAAGGATCTATTGACAGAAATGCAAAATAATCTATAAAACTATATTATCAGGGGTGTATAAAGACCTTTCATAATGAACCGTTATGTGTTTATTACCTTAGAATGAGACGTTTTTATCTACATACACGGGGGGTCCCCTTACATGGAAGCCGCCATTTTGTGCCGCCATGTTCATACAGAAGCCCTTAATGGACAAACTTTTTTACTAAGTTGTCTCCAAAGATGACATGTTTGTCCGGTGGCGGCTACCGTAGCTTTTCTGTGTGTTTCAAAAGCGATAGATGAGCAGTGGACTTAGCTGTTGGTTGCAATTCGCAACCTCACCACTAGATGCCACTAAAATTTACACACTGCACCTTTAAATATTTTGTTGTATATTGTAGCTACACCACCCCCTCTCCCTTTTAGACGAGGAATGTGTTTATAGTAATAGTCTTGTGGGGTGGATTTGTTTAAACTGATATAATCGTCTGCTTTAAGCCAGGTCTCTGTTAGACAGAGTGCATCTAAGTTTTGGTCAGTAATTATTTCATTGATAATAGGTTCTTTATTGGTAAGCGATCTAATGTTAAGAAGGCCGAATTTTAACATTTGAGTTTCATCTGTTAATGTATTGTGTTCTAATTTTATGTTAATAAGATTTGTACGAGACGAGGTAAACGGTGCTCTGTATTTATTTGTTGATGTTGGTACTCTGGTAAAAAAAGGCTGTATGTGATGGGATATATGTGATCTTGACATGTCAAGGCAGCTAACAGACTGATGGGTAAGCCGATCTGTCTGTTTCCTGACCTGGGCCCTGGATAGTCAGACAATATCAAAAGTAAGACTATTGGTCAGATTTATAGAGAGTATAGCACTTCCTTCCTGAGACGGATGGAGGCCATCTCTCTTTAGCAGGTCAGGTCTTCCCCGAAAAGGCTTCCAATTGTCTATAAACCCTACGTTATGCTGAGGGCACCACTTTGAGATCCAGCCATGAAGAGACACTAATCTACTGTAAGTTTCATCCCCCCGGTAGGTGGGGAGGGGACCAGAGCAAATTACATTGTCTGACATTGTTTTTGCAATTTCACACACCTCTTTAATAGTATCTTTGGTGATCTCCGACTGGCGGAGTCTGGTGTCATTCGTGCCGGCGTGAATAACAATCTTAGAAAACTTAGCCAGCACTTTAAGTTTGGATCTAATGTCAGACGGTCTGGCTCCCGGTATACAATCGACTATGGTGGCTGGTGCCTCAATGTCAACGTTCCTGAGTATAGAATCTCCAATAACCAGGGCACCTTTAACAGACGTCTCAGCCGGTGTATTGCTGAGTGGAGAAAATCTGTTTGATATTAAAACAGGAACTTGATTTGGGTGCCGAATGTGACTATGCCGCCTGACAGTCACCCAGTTAGTCAGCCGCCTTGACTCTGAAGTCGGAACCGAGCCATGTGTATTACGCTTAAAGGTCTTTACACACCGGGACGTTATTCGTGCGCGTTTATCGTCGACGTTTAACGTGACGTTTTTCTGCTTTCACACCCAAACGATTTTTACTGGCGCTGAGCCGAGTGAGGTGCAAATTCACTCCCTGGACAGTAGATGGCGCCTAATACAAAACAGATATATGCCGGTTCACAGGGCGGCGCTGCGAGACGTTATGCGTCTGTTCTGACACTCACTTGTCACACAGAAGAAGAGAGACGGTATTTACACTCGCGTGTAGTCACCATTCATAAATATACGATTTTTGGTTAACTAGCAAACAAACAAACATGGCTCTTGAATAAATATATAATCTTTGTACAAACAATATCTCCGTGAACTTGAATACATTTTTAAATGAAATCTATTTGATTCGATTCTTTTATCATCAGTTAATATATCAGCATCTCCACATAAAATTAACTATTTTTAATAGAACACGTTATATCAAAATTAAAACTCTTTCACAAAATATAAGGTAATGGGTGATCCGATGTGTGTACTTTTAACCAAGCTTTTACAAGCACTTTCTCTGTTAACAATTTTCTCAAATTTCCTGCCAAATGTATTGTATTTTGTGATTTGGCTAAAGATTTAAGATCATTTTTACCAATATACTCGTTGTATAGAGGGTGGGTGGGTAGAACAAGGAACCACCATTTTTGTTGTGCCCAAAAATGTTATTACTCCTGCAAATTGGTAAGTGTTGCCTATAAATATAATGATGCAATAATTAGGTATGTAGTTATTACAAAAAGAGGTCAACAATACTAATGTACAAATATATGCATAGTGCAAAAATGTCACGTTATTTACAATTAGTTTTTTTTTAATCAAACATTTATTTTTGTGAATGAACTGCAGTTTGCAATAACAATCAGAGACATGACAGTAAAATCAAATAAAACAGGATTCAGAAATGTTGGTCCACTCCAGAAAAGTCACAATGACTGTAGTGCAACTAAACGGTAGTGCAAATCAACATTTAGAAATTAGACATTTTCAAATGTATTTCTTCAATGTATAAACACTTAAAATACATAAGTATAATGGTATATAATAAACATTATTTTGTGTGAACAAGAACTGGCAGAGCTGTAGAGCAAATAAGTCACAATGATAGAAGTCTAAGTGAACTGTAGTGCAAATAAACATATATATGAAATGTACATGTTCAACTGTATTTCTTGAATGTATAAACATAAAAAAAAACTAAATAAAATGGTATATAATAAACATCTATAGATGTGACCCAAAACTGGCAGAGCGGTCCTTCTGTGCTCCTCTTTCTCTCTTCTGTGCTTCGCTTTCAATTTTTTCCCTGTAGCATCTTTTGATAAGAAGTACATCTCCAGAGGTTCGTCTCGGACTGTTTTCTTTTGTTTAGATTGGACCTTGTCACGGCTGGTGCTGGATGATCCTGAAGACGTGCTTGCTGGGGCCTCCTCACTTTTGCTCACATCATTTTAGCAGAAATATTGCTGTGAACACTGTAAAGATAAATTTAGTTTTCATCAGAAACAATCTTTCACACTGAGGGCCATGCCACGATATCCATGAGGTCAATATTTGATTACAAATGTAATTTAGATTCATGGTATTTTATCTGGCTGAACAAATGCAGCAGATGTTACCTAAACACAGAACACAAATTAACCTCATAAAACCCCACCTTTGGTTTGGCTTGCATTTAAGATTTCTCCAAGCTATTTGGGGTTAGGAAAAAGCAATGAATATAATAACCAAATATTTTTCTTTGAACATGAAACAGTGTAATTGTCCACTTTTGTGTACAACAGGTTCCAGTTACAAACAATGAAATACTATGGTGCAAACAACAAAACATGTGATGGTATGAAGGGAACATGACATGGTATGAAGTGTTCAATGTCAGTGCATTACATATCGTAATGCACCAATAATAATTTTTTATTACTTGCACAGTTATAATGTAGATTTGCACTACTGGTCTGTTCAATACACTACTGGACTGTCTATTTCATACTCCCTGTTCTTTGCACTGCTGGACTACTTGAATTGCATCATTTGCACCCCTGTGTACTGAATATTAAAATAACTATTCACAATAACTTAAGCCATTGCACTATTAACTGACTACAATCCAAATTCATTCATGCACTACTTAAATATTAATTTCACTACTGTTCTGTTTAGTTTATTATGTACATATCCACGTGTACATTTCTGTATATTATGTTCATAGTACCACCCATAAGTGTTTACATCGTATTACATAATCCTGCACCTAAGCAATTATTATTGATACCCTGCACTTTTTATACTGCTTTTGCACCTAAACTGCATTTCGTTGCCTTGTACTTGTGTAATGACAATAAAGTTTAATCTAATCATATAACCCACACAGCTATGTTTTGTAATGTTCTAATGTATATCACGTTACCTTCGAAATTCAGCCGATGATGTGAGGAACTCCGACACCTTCATAAACCTCCACAGCCTCGATGCATCTTCTTTGTGTGTTTACCTGTTCCACGTGCTCCGCAAGACCATTTTGTGCTTGAGCGCCGCCAAGTCGTGTTTTACTGGAACTTCAGCAGCGCCAGGCACGTGAACAAAAGCGCCAATCTCATTGGTCGGCCAACTTTTAACGCGCCGCGTCAAACCAAAAAAACGCGTCCGAGGCGTTTTTCTGAAAATGACGCTTTTGCGCGTCGCGCTTTTCGCGTGGGTGTGCGCACTCACATTGGCGCTCGTTCTTGAGTCACGAGACGTTAAACGTCGACGACAAACGCGCCCGAAAAACGTCCCGGTGTGTAAAGACCTTAACACTAGGCGCACCCGAAACAGTGTTTTCGGGTATATACCATATAAAATGTCAACAACAACGTTATGGCATCAAGAAGCCTAAATAATGGTTTTAGAAAGCTAACACAGATTGGAGGTAAAAGTGACCGGGATTTACAGATTTGTTTTGTCCAAGCATCGTGGCCTAGTGGTTAGAGAGTCAGACTTGTTTGTAACCCAGAGGTTGGTGGTTCGATTCCCACAGCTAAAAGTTGGCTGAAGTGTTTTACAAATCTAAAAAAGGAAAATACTCAAACATTAATACTCAAACAAATACTAAAAAAAATACATTCCTATAAAAAGTCCAAATAAATTCTTAAAAATTGTACTACTTCACATTAGTATTACTTATTTCATTATTCTATTAGGAAACTAATAACAACCAGACTTAATAGGTTAGTTTAGCCCAAAATGTCTCCTGTATTTGGCTACTTGGCAAATTATTACATAAATAAGAGACATTGATTTGAATTTAAAGTCCCACTGTAGTCAAGAATTTTATGAAAACTTTCAGCATCGTAATAGCAATGTAAAAGTTTTACCTGTCACAGTAATTACTTCATATCTATAACTCAAACTACTGATCCATGGTTCAACTGTGTTAATGTGATTGGCTACATGTTTGTGACGTAGGATTCAAAGGCGATTTTAAACTGCATGAATAAGACCGTCTCCAGTTTTATGGAGAAAATACTCAGCAGTGATGTTGAATGATGAATTTGCACTTACACTTGCGCTTGTCTTAAAACACATTAAAAGCACCACATAGTTCACAGTGAGATGTTTATTACACCTTATTTTATTATGTGCCTTTTATGTGCTTTTATTAAAGCAACACTATGTAGTTTTTCGACCTTTAAATAATGTCTCTAAAATTATTTTAGTGATAGAACAACTCTTAACTGGATGAATTCTACTGCTGCTGCAACCTGAGCAGCCTCCTAGCTGCTACAAACACACTCTGAAAGTCGTGTGGTTGGGTAGAGCACACAGCCCCTCCCCTCCCCCTGCCTGCAGAAGAGTGTCTGATACCAGGCACTGTTGCATTTTTCAACCACATGGGGGAGCCAGAAGTCAATCTTACATGGAAAATACATACTGTTGCTTTAAATGTGGATTGATATAGGAGACATGAAACTTCTGTATATATAACCTTTGATTTTTTTCTTTACTTTAGGTAAGAGTTTGGGAAATATTTCAAAACTCATACAAACTCATTGAGATCATGAAGGAGCACAAATCTACCGTCAACTGCATTAAGATAAGAAGTAATGATAAGGAGTGTGTGACGGCCAGCTCTGATGGAGCCTGCATCATCTGGGACTTGGTGTAAGTTTACAGCTGGATTTAGACTACGCAATATTTTTGTCAGTTACAATAGTCACTATGTCAGATTATGCAATTTTTTTATAGACTATATGTAATGTCAACAAACTGGGCATATGCCCTAAAGACTGCAACATTTCTTCTTATTTCTCTATACACAAGCTTGACATGTGTTAAAAGTTAAAATCAACCACCTTCATATACCTCGGACATACTTTCGGAGTGCTGATTTGCTATGTGAAGATATTCCGATAGATGTGATATTTTACCTCTCTCTTTGGGCTTTTCTTACTTCACATTCAGGAGGTTTGTAAGGAATCAAATGGTTTTGGCCAACACCCTCTTCAGTGTTGTGTGCTACCACCCTGAGGAATACCAAATCATCACCAGTGGCACTGACCGAAAGGTACAGGACTATTAAAAGATTAACTGTTGTGTGTTTGAAAGAAATGAGGGTAATGTGACAAGGTAGAAGGAAAATACAGCAGAATGATATATAAGAGAGTGAACGGTCAGGCAGAGACAATGAAGTACAATAAAAATAGGCTTTATACTGTAAGTCATATATTATTATGTAACTTGTGTAAATACATTATTTATTTTACATTGTGTTTGTTTTTTGCACAATGTTTGTTTTGTGTCCATGAAGCACATTTGACAGATATCTGTTTTTGGATCATTATAATCCATTACATCATTATTAATTGGTTAAAGTGCAGCGTAATTTGGACAACAGCATAAATGTTTTCTTATTTGTCTGTCACTCTTTTTCTCTGTTTTCTGAATTTATCATCTGTTTTAGCAGGCCTTTGGCACCATCTATTTCATTTAGAAATTAATAGAAAGAAAGAAAAAAAAGAAAGAAAGAATATGTTTCACACATTTTTAACATACAATAAAATCTAGAGCAAGAAAAGACATAAACAAAACACCTGTATGCAAACTTTAACAGATTGGCTACTGGGAGGTTTATGACGGCTCTGCAATCAGAGAACTTGACGGCTCCTTGTCAGGGGCTATAAACGGCATACACATTTCTGAAGATGGAAGATACTTCGTGACTGGTACGTACCTCTCAGTGTTTTTAACATACATTGTATTTCACTGAGTCATGCATCTTTACACATTCTGTCATATGATGGATGTGGTAGTAACAACAGGTGGCAGAGTAAACTGTTTCACATATGATGGATTTATACCAGTGCAATAATATAGAGAAAATAATTATTGATCGTAATATTGAATCAATGTCACCATGATATACAGATTTACATTTTTGTGGTTTACGTAAAGACGATAAGGGGTCATTTACAAAAACTTGCACTTTAATACCCGTCTTCAAAAGTTTGTGTTTTCAGGCCCCCAAAACTTGGTCATGTAAACTTACAGCCAGACTACATAAAAAAACGTTCCCAGTTTTGGTTAAAATCTTTACGTTTATGTGTTAGAGGGAACTGACAACTAAACATCTTACTCATTTAGGTGGAGATGATAAACTACTAAAGCTCTGGCTTTACGAAGATGGTGAAGTGACCCACATTGGCATTGGACACAGTGGAAGCATCACAAATGTGAGCATCTGTCCCAACAGCAAATATATTGTCAGCACCAGCGCTGATGGAGCCATCCTAAGGTGGAGATACCCACAAACTTCATAGAAACTGAAGATCTTCTGATGCCATTTCTGTCTAGATTATATTTCATACCGACAATAAATTAAATGTCTCAGGCAAAGAATGTTTTGTTTAGGCCAACTGAAATTTACATTAATGTTACTTATCGTATTTAATAAACAAATGCATGTAGACTGTTACATTTTAAGTGATTTGGCACTACTGTAATCCTCAGGTAAACATGATTGTATAATGAATTATTTTACTGTCACAGAACCAAAATATAGATGGGACCCTTATAGTTTACAGAAATCCTAATGAGATTTTATAGTACCATTTACCATCTCTGACTCTTGTCAATTGACCGCAATAAAGCAGTCTAGAGCTCCAACTTCACTGTCCGCTAATGTATCACATAAGAGAATCTCTAAAGAGTGGGTTGGGTCCTATCCCAAATTGTCCCTCATCATAGAGGCACAGTTGTAAAAAAAACAACCTATAAACAGTAGAGACATTTAAGTCAGTAATATCAGTCAGTAATGTGTTTCGTCAGATTTTTAGAAATTAAATCTGGTCAGATTCAAAGTCATATGGATATCTTTTTAAGTCACTTTGTCATACTTGACCCTGAAGATGTGTGAAAAAATATATTGTATATACTTAATTATCATTAACAGATAATAACCAGTTAATCTTATTGTTAAAGGTGTAGCAGAGGATTTTCTTGAATTTTAGAAAAGAACCGCCCTCTCCACTTTTTTAAAAAATGCAATTGCGCAACACTCCTGATTGACAACTAGGAGGACCAATAGTCTTGATGATCCACCCAGAAAATCCTCCGCAATACCTTTAATTTTATAAGATAAAAGTTATGATAAATATTCTTGAACTGTATTACTAGACATACTTACAGTATTGTCTGTTCCTATTATTAGGCTTGCTGGACTGGGGGGGGGGGGTGTTTGGCAGTCAGGATTTTTGGGTGAGCAGCCATTTCGACTAAAATGATGGATACACTAAAATTATGGAAGTTTCAATATTATTTTGCATATGTCTTATAATAAAGGGAAATGTATATGTCCTTTTGCACGTTCAAATTTTAAAAGTAGATGTGATTAGATTAATGATTTATAATGTTATAGTGATTATACTTAATGAAGTTTTACACATTTAGTCACAGTTAATGAAATCAGGCAAGCAGGTGATTTGAATGCAAAGCTGTACATATAGCTAAATTTTATTAATGTGTACACTGCATTTAATCTATTGTTTCACTTATAGATAAATTAAAGCCATTCTTATACCTACCCTACCCAACATATGCCTTTATTATAAATAAACACTTGTTACGAGGAACTTTATTTCAACTTCTCAAACATTTTCTTCATTTAAAATAATGCATTTTCAATGTGACATGTGATATAAGCTATATTTTCATTTATTTCCTGAGTCTGACCCTATCATACATGCTGCTGCAGCAACCTCAAATATCACAACAAAGCACAACACTTTAAATAATCTATATTGAATTATCATGAAAGCAATTTGACATGCATGACAAATTCGTCAAAGGTTATCCTGTTTGCCTATAACAGCACCAGACAAAAGCACAAGCCCTAAAATACTGTAAGTGTGATTTGCCAAAGATAAATCACACTGCTTTGTTCATAACGCTGCAAATTAAAAATTATAATACAACGCAACATTATAAAATACAAAGTTTTACCTTACGATGACCTTGCGGATTGAAAGCTCCTCTTGAACTTAAAAGTCTGTAGATTTTTGCATGTGAAGTTTTTGTCTCAAACGCTAGCTGAATGAGCTGACGAATGACGATGACAAAACCGCTAAAATTTGATATAAACTGCACGCCATGCTCAGCTGTTACAATACTGTATATTCACTGTATAACCATCTTATATCATTTATATTTACTATATAGTATGCCACAACCAAACTGCATATTCTAATTTTAATAAACAGAACTACGTCTAAAACAAACACATTAAATGTTGCTGGAGGCTTGCCATTGGCTGTTGTATTTCAATGAATAAATAAAGAGGTGAGTCTAAGAAAGGATAAGGGGATATTTTGGGCATGTTTAAAAAAAGTTTCATTTTAATATGTGTTGTGTAATTACGTTTATGTAATACTAAATTGCATTGTTTCTGATATATATTTTAAAGATGCGTGTTTTTTTTTAGTTACCGTCATAGAGAACAGTAGTACTTTTCCTGTGACTTAAATACTGCTGAAAAGACCACCAGGCTTGAATAAGCTAATCAGACAATGGTGGACGGGAGCTGTAAACGCTAGCGCTTGTCATCAGAAGATGATTCTTGTTTAAACAGACTCCGTTATTTTAAGGTTGGCTGGACATTTTTGGGGTGGCAGATCCCCCCTAGCCCCCCGTAGACTCGGCCCTGCTATAAGGCCAGGTTCACTAGTAAAATAAGTGTATAAATGTTTAAGTTCTGATATAGTCTGTGAAATTCTGTGGTGAATTCACTCTGGCTTGTGGTTATTGTCTTTACATACTAAAGTATGCCAAATTTTGTAACAGTGAGCTTAGTTAAAGGCGGGGTGCATGATCCCTGAAAGCCAATGTTGATATTTGAAATCATCTAATCATACACGGCCCTTCCCCAATAGAAACTGGATGTTGGTTAGTAGACACGCCCCTTACTGCTGATTGGCTACAAGTGTGTTTTGGTAGTTGTCCCTACTCCCTTTTCCAAACTGTTTTTCAAAAATCACACACAACAACTTTATTTATATAGCACAATTAATCCCCCCCCCCCCTTCCGACAATCCTAGCTATGTCCCGAGTATCGCGATGCTTCTACAGATTATTTTTTCAGATTGTCCCTTCGTGTGAGGTGTGTTAAGAATGTCCGAACCTGCTCGGAAGAATGTCGGAGCCGCGCCGATCGCGAATCATAAATATTCAACATGTTGAATATTTACGATCAGAAATCCTGATGTGTGTGGGGAATCCCAAGGAAAAACGCGAGCATGCTATTGAGATTATCACGTGAAACGAAACCATATCCAATCAGAAAGCAAGATGAGGGAAGATGGAAGCAGTCAAGGCGCAGCACAAAGACCGCTACTCAATCCGTAGGTCGCACTTCCAGGCTGCATATACGTCATCAAGAGTGTCTTATTTCAGAATATTAACAGTTATAAAATGTATTATTATTCCTAGTTTATTGTATATTGTTGTAATATGACTTGCGAATGTAATGCCCAGTTAACTTGAATAAACCAGCTTTCATGACGTATGCAGCCTGAATATGCTACCTTCGCAGGCTACAGCCTTCGGATTGAGAAACGGCCAGAGTGAAGTTGATGTGGACAGCAGAGATGAAGGATCAGCTTGTTGATTTGTGGCAACAGCACAAATGTTTATACAACGTGTCTTGTAAAGAGGATTCCAAGCACTATCATTGAAATGTCTTCCTGCATATCGTCCGCCATGCTTATTCTGAAGTCTCACAAGATTTTGTGGGATTTCCTGTGTTCACAATCGAGACTCTGGTTAAAAATCTGTTTGTGTGTGGTGTGCGGTCTTTGGCACACCACACACTATAGGAGCAAAACAGTTACATCTAGGATTTTTTATCCTCATCTTTGTGGTTTATCAGATTTTGACAATCTTATAAGATGTAAAAAATCTTCTGGTGTGTACCCAGCCTAAGAGTTCTTTAGTTAAAAGCTTGCATGGCTCCGGGTCTCAGAAAACACTGGCAGAACATTACACCGTTTCACCACGAGTGGAAAGGATGGCTGTATTTTATTCCTAAATTAAAAGTTTATATAAAATCTTGACTATTTGTTGATGTCAAATTGATGTCAAGGTGCCCGCTGGGATCTACATGGCAACATTCACTTACAGTCATAGCGACACCACCTGGAAACAGGATGTGACATGTTTTACACTGATTATGCATGTCCAATCTATCTCACTTCACATGATCGATAAGAGTCCTGGACTGAACACATCAACATGCCAATATTCAGTTACAGTCATAATGTACAGTCATTACAATCACCTGCTGGCATCATGAACAGGCATGTTTACATTAGCTTAAATATACAGTGTACAATCTTTGTTCTAATTATTGTTCAATAAGACTCTAGGACTGAAGGCATTTATGTGCACTATTCAGTTTTAGTTATTTTGTATGACACATCAAAATACCATTGCTCTATTCCTCCTATATTTACTCACTTAAATGCATATCGCCCACTGTTCACTGCTTTCCTAAGGCCATCGGCTGGCGGTGGCCCTTTCATCGCTGCTTGTGGCTTTCATTTTCGATATTGGATCTGTCTAGCACTTTAAACGCTGACAGGCGCTCTTTTATATGTCAATGGCATTAGGCATCTTTTAAAGGCGGAAATCTAAACAATTTCAAGCTCATTTTTTAATTAATAGATTTCACGTCTGAAAGTGTTGTCTACACAGCATTTTTTAAATGAGGCCACTGGCTCCTCGGCATGATGCCAACATTCATGATGCCACGCTAAATGGCAGAATGTCATGCTAAACCAGTGACTGAGAGATGGTGTTTTTACCAAAGTACCCATACAGAGACCGGTGGTGGCTGGTGCCTTCTTTTTTTGAAGCGCACGATGCGAAGTTCGTCACAACATGTATGTAGCTTGTCATGTGTGTGGTTCGTCATTTCAAAATATGTGTTCTGCGCTTTGGGAGATCATGTGTGCATCGCGTGTCATGCCAAAATAAGTGCCTACTGCCTTGAACTTGAACTTGAAAGGAGACACTTGCGTGTGCACAATCTCATGCGTAATCAGAGTTTACTGTTAAAGGAACGTGAGCGTCTCATCATAAACGGTTTTGACGTGTCTCCAGCAGGCACTTATTTTGACAAAACACGTGATGCACACAGGATCTCTCCACACGCATGACACATATTCTGGAAACCACACACGTGACAATCCGAACACTTATTTTGAATTAGCGCATCCTCGGGAGAGCAGTCACGAGCCGCCACTGGAGGAGACCCTCATTTATAGGTTTAATGCCTTTGAGACCAATCTCTCCAAAAGCTAACCGTCATAATTCAATTCAATTTTATTTATATAGCGCTTTTCACAATTGTTTAATTGTTCCAAAGCGGCTTTCCATTAATAAAAGCAGGAGAAAACACAGAAAAATAGGACAGCAACATAAGAAGCAGAGTACAGCGGCTAAGAATAAACCATACTAGCGAGCATAGTAATAATGTGTAAAAAAGAGTTCTAAGTTAAGCCAATGTCAGCTTAAAACATTTCAAATAAAAAAAATTATTCTGATAGTAGATCTCGAAGATACAAAGGTGCTAGGCCATTTAAGGCTTTATAGGTGATTAACAGTATTTTGAAGTGTATGCAATATTTAAGTGTAAAGATGCCAAAACTGGGCTTATGGGATCATACTTCTTAGATCTTGATCTTGCAGCAGCATTTTGAACCAGCTAAAGCTTGTTTACCTGATTTGCATAACACCCTCCGAGTAACAATTAACAATAGTCATAAAAGTCATAAAAGTGTGGATAAGCCTCTCTGCATCTGATCCAGACAGCTTATGAAGTATTTTTAAGATTTTTCTAAGATGGAAGAATGCTGTGCTGCAGACGTTGGAGATATGACTATTGAAAGATAGATTGCTGTCGAACATCTAGGTTCTTGACTGTGGAAGATGGCACCACAGTGCAGCCATCTATGGGCAACTTGTAATCTGACATATTTTGTTTGGAGCAATTCAGTTCAATAATAAGTATCTCTGTTTTATTAGAGTTTAGCATAAGGAAGTAATTTGCCATCCAGTCACTGATATTGCTAATACAGTCTGTTAGCTTAGAAAACTGGTGAGTTTCGCTGCTAGGGTGTGAAAAGATGTAAAGCTGGGTATCATCTGCAAAGCAGTGAAATCTTATGTTATGCTTCCTCATAATGTCTCATAGAGGTAACATATATAACGACAAAAGGATAGGACCTAGAACAGATCCCTGCGGTATGCCGTATTTAACCGGAGAGTAACATGACTTCTCATTTACATAAACAAAGTGATAGTTAAATACGATCTAAACCAGGCTAATGCCTGACCACTAATGCCAACATAGTTTTAGTCTATTGAGTAAGATTGTGTGATCTAATGTGTCAAAGGCTGCACTAAGGTCTAGTAATATATAAATTGACATTTCACCACGATCGGATGTAAAAAGGAGGTCATTTGTAAGTCTCCATCCTGAATCCTGACTGGAACTTTTCATATGTACTATTATTCACTAAGAATGTGCATAGTTGGCTTGCCACTACTTTTTCTAGTATTTTAGAAAGAAAAGGGAGATTGGTCTAAAATGATTCAGCTCTTTCTGGTCGAGGTGTGGCTTTTTAATGAGGGGCCTAATAACTGCCAGTTTGAAAGCTGTTGGAACGTATCCTAATTCTAGTGATGAGTTAATGATATTTGGGTCTGACACTACAGGGAATACCTCTTTTAGTAATTTGGTGAAGTGGGATTTAAACCCACACCTCCATTAGGAGACCAGAGACCTCACAAACCAAGAAGGTTAAACACCCTTGAGTCTCGTACCTTTTCCAATTCATTCCAAGACACAGGGCCTTTGTCTCAATTCTTTCCCTAGCTCCCGAGGTCATGAATCAGTATATTGTGTATGCAGGTACAGGCACTGGTTAGGACCCTAGCTCACTTCACATTGGGACACTGTTTACTTTTTCTCCTGTGACATGACTGCTTAAGAGCGTTCTGATCATTCACAGCTGTTACTTAATAACACCTGGCAAAACCAACATCTCTCTGACTTAATGTTCAAACAGTACATTGTGTAGACGCTGTCATTATTCTCTTACATATCCATGCATAAAATTGGAGGTATAATTAAGTATAATTAAATATATAATTTTTTTTACAATTTTCAATATATATATTATTATTTTAAAAATTGATTAGATTGTGGTCCTTTATTATCTAACGATGTGTGTTTATATTAAAACTAAAACAAATGTTTGTCTTTATAAAGTTCTGTCTCATTTTATGAAGTTTATTGAGTTGGCTCGTGCAATTTTTTGTTTGAGAGCCTCAGAAAAGGTCACGTGATTTCCGGCAAGGGAACATAGCAACCATGGATGCTCAGTTGTTTTTGCGTTGCATTGTGGGAATTTTTAGGGAACGAACATTCCAGTGCACTAGAAAGATTTTGGCTGTCTTGCCAGGCGACTTGGAAGAACGAACTCAGAAGGTTGCGAGAACACAGAACGCATTTGTGAGAATTGGGATGTGTACAATCTTGATGCATCCTTGATATCAAGAACACATCCGGGTATTTCATGCATCCTCTGTAATTGGCCCTGTCCCAAATGGCGCACTTCATGTGGACTTTCGGTCTCGTGGCCTTAAATTGCGCGTGCTCGCTTAGTCCACGAGTCCGTAGGGTGTCCCATCTGTCATTTTTACGCTTTGAAGTGTGCTCATCAGCGCCTCCTTTGCCCCCTTGATGCGGTCTTCAGCGAAGCCCGCACTGCAGCAGGCTTCGCGCGCTTTACCAACCCAGAAGTCCTTGCGAAAGAGCAATCAGACCAATCAGACGACGGAAGGGAGGAGCTCACACTGACGGGCAACTTCTCTACCTACTTCCGGTGTGACGCTCGAGTCTGTCCCAAAATACAACTCCGTTGCACCCACGTGGACTCGCATTAAGGGTCCGTAAAGTCTGGACTACGTGATGTCATCAAAGTGTGCCATTTGGGACAGGACCATTGTGTTCTTGAAAATTGGAATTGAACTTCGACAGTTAATGATGACGTAAAGCGAGAACACAAGGACGCCAGATCGCTGAAGAACGCATATTGAGAAACAGGCTTTGTGTTTTGGACAGCTGTTAAAATGACCGACTCCCTGATCAGTGTCCTAGCTACTGAACAAAGGAGATGATTGAGACACAGACATATTTTGAATTCGGACCCTCGGAAGAGAAGTCACCGGCCGCCACTGCTTTAAAGTTTATATTGATAAAGTTTTTAAAAAACAAAAAAGACAATAAAACTGTGTTTTTTAAGGCCTTTTGTGATAACTTTTATTGTTAGTCCCTTCTCATTCGCTTTTGTCACGACAGGGTTGGAGAGACAGGAAGTAGGACGCATACGCAGGGTTCACCATGAAATAAATAACATTTAATATAAAATGAACAGAAACAAAACACGAGGAGTAAAACCATAACACAGGAACACGCAGTACATGGAACACAGGAACAGACATGAACGTAATGACAATGACAATGATCCGGCGACAGGTGAGAAACAGACAGCAGTATAAATACACAGTACTTAACACGGAACAGGTGTGATGAATCAGTTCATGAATTGTCCAGGTGACGTAATCGGAGAGACAAACAAAACATGACACGGATCACCGTGACATGACCCTTCCCTCTACGAGTGGCTACCAGACACTCACATGAACAAAACAAACACAAAAGTCTGGTAGCAAGAGTCCAAGGGAGGGGTGGAGGGCTTGAGGACCCTGGCGCTGCCGGCAGCCGCCGGGACGAAACCAACAGGACGGTGGGCCGGACTGCGCCAGGAGAACCGGAGCGATCGCTCCGAGAACCGAGGCAGACGAATTACCCCCCTCCTGGGAATCGCCGACGATCCGATGCCCCCCGGAAGTCATCTCCCGTCCCCTCGCGGAAATGGGGACCCTCACTTCGGTAGCCACCCCGGGGAAAAGATCGGGCGTGGTCCGTTCCGGATCCCCCTACGAGCGGGACGGTGGTCCTCCGAGGGACCGTCGACGACGACGACTCAACCGTTGGGGGACCGCCTGGGCCGATCCTCCTCCCGCAGGCCCGCAGGAGCGAGCGATCGCTCACGGTGGTCCCCAAGAGACATCGGGGCTGGTGGAGAATGAACCCCGATGTCACTATACTCCCCCTCGACGAAACTCCTGGGGGAGCCGCCCTCCGTGAACCCGCTGCGTCCAGTCTGGCCGGATCATTCTGTCACGACAGGGTTGGAGAGACAGGAAGTAGGACGCATACGCAGGGTTCACCATGAAATAAATAACATTTAATATAAAATGAACAGAAACAAAACACGAGGAGTAAAACCATAACACAGGAACACGCAGTACATGGAACACAGGAACAGACATGAACGTAATGACAATGACAATGATCCGGCGACAGGTGAGAAACAGACAGCAGTATAAATACACAGTACTTAACACGGAACAGGTGTGATGAATCAGTTCATGAATTGTCCAGGTGACGTAATCGGAGAGACAAACAAAACATGACACGGATCACCGTGACAGCTTTATGCCAATATTGTTGTTTACAAATTGTAAAAAAAATCGGAAACACTTTACAATAAGGTTCATTATTTAACATTAGTTAATGTATTAACTAACATGAACAAACCATGAGCAATATTTGTTACAGTATTAATTCATCTTTGTTAATGTTAGTTAATAGAAATAAAGCTTTAATTGTTTGTTCATGTTAGTTCAACAGTATTTAACTATGTTAACAAGATTTTAATAAAGTATTAGTAATTGTTGAAATTAACATTAACAAAGATTAATAAATGCTGTGTAAGTGCAGTTGATTATTAGTTCATGTTAACTAATGTAGTTAACTTATGTTAAGTAATGAACCTTATTGTAAAGTGTTACCAAAAAATCTGTGGAACGTGTCTTGAACTTGCGGAATGTTTGAAATGTTTAAAAATTGCTTAATTGCCAGTATTTATTATGTATCTGCGAATCTGCCATGACATTGTGTTTATTTAGGCCCATTTAAAGTGAATGTTGTTGAATTATCCAATGATCACACAATAGGGTAGACACATGCTCCCTTTCCTATCGTGGGAAATAATTTGTCAGTACATTTAAATAACAATATTTGACAAAATTGCATAAAACAACGGAACTTATTATATATCTCTCACAATTTAAATATGATAATATAGTTTCTGTTTTTCTTATATATTATATCTCTCGTAATTTAAATATGAAAATATAGTTTCTGTTTTTCTAATATAGAAAAATATTGTAGGCTACAGTACTGTGCAAAAGTCTTAGGCCACCATGCCACAATTAGATTTGTTGTTTTTGCAATGTTATAGTGATCATATATAATTATTTCTCAGTGTCTTTAATAGAAAACATCCAGAAAATACAGGAAATGTGTATATATTATTAAAAACTGTATAAAAATGTAAACTGATGTGCCAAGTTTTATGGTAAACTCCCCTTCCACTTGAGCAATAGCAGGAAACTGCAGGATCTCTTAAACCTAAATAAAATTAAATCCTAATTTCTAATGTTAAAGAAATTAATCTTTTTACTTCATTGTGCTAAAAAATGTGTTTAGTGCCAAGAGAGGTCGCACTAAACACTGACGATGGCTAAAGAAAATTTAATTTGTAATTTTTTTGTACATATTTCCTGTATTTTCTGTTTGTATCTCAATAAAATAGATTGAAAAATAAATTCTAAAACAACAAATTTGGTGGTGGTGGCCTAATTGTTAGATAGGCTAACAATAAAACAAAATACCAGAGTCCAACAGTCTTTTTCAGTCCAGATTAAGTGCCAAACACAGCCATTCTGTTTCAAATTTGGTTATATTTCACGCTTTCCTGTGGGTGGCGCTTGAACTGTTTCGCGTGTACAGTGCTGAAGAAGAAGAAGTTTAAACATGGCGATGTCCTGTCTAGCACTCGTGCGGCTCCGAGCACTGATCACTTTAAGGAGAAAAACTCTTGAAATTCACGAAGACATCGGATTAAATTGGGCTTTTATAAGTCGGTATAGGACAAAGGCTGGTGTCATTCATAAACCCCGGCAATCTCTACCAGAAACGGTTAACACAGGTAAGAGACATTGCGGTCAGAGAATACAAACACATACTAAAGAGAAACTAAATAATCACTGACACAGTGCACGTGTTATATTTGCGTACAGGTGGATCAGATCCTCTTGGAGAATTTCCTCAACCCAAAAACCTTCTGCACGCCACTTTGTCCAAATCATTAGGGCTGTCTGACCTCTCTCAGTACATCCAGTACAGCTGCACCGATGGGGATGTCAAGGTTAGCTAGCCTAGCATCATGTAACCCCTACAGAAATCAACCATGGCTTATATTAGTAGTAACCATGGTTTTATTTGTGGTAAAAGCTATGATATTTGTGGTAAAACTATGATAATACAAGTGATAATACAAGATAATACAAGTGGTAGTCAAGTAAAAAATCAGTACACGCTCTACTGCTATTCATATCAATGTGTTTGGATTAATAAACATGTATGCATGTCCCAATGATAACACTTTTCACTGTAGTAGTGGTAGTGTAGTAACGCCACATTCAGACGCTGCTGATTGTTTTCAGAGAGCCACCGTCACTCTTCACTGGCCCATGAGAATTGAGACTGAGGGGTTTGGGTCTCGCAAAATCGAGGCAGAGCGTCATGCCGCAGCTGCAGCCTGCTATAAACTGAAGGTATTGAGTCTCTTTAATCTTTCTTGCATCTTTATTGTGATATGTTTGGGCTGATGAAAAGTGTTGCACCTACAGCTTTGCAACTTATATGAGAGACAGTGAGTGAATGTGAAAATATTATGTCTATTAAACACAGTACAGTCGATTACAAGGTTTAAATCTATGACCTTTTGCCCAGCTAACACACTGAGTTGTACAGAGCACTGTGTTGTTGTTGTTGTTATTATTATTATATTAAATTCTGACAGAAATTTCACAAAAAACCTGTTCTGTTACACAAGGGACAATATCATTAGGACACTGTGTATGTTGGTAATTCTGGAAATGTATTTTCAGGAGCTTGGAATCCTTGGTCAAGGAAAGCAGCCATCTATAACAGGGATGGTGACACAGTCAGGTAGGCAGACGTCTGTCTGGGAAGATCCTGAAGAAAATCTGACTTCCTATGACAGCCTTGAGTGTTTGCCCATAAAGAAGAGAACAGCATTGAAGGACATAAAAGGCCAAAGGTTACCAGTTTTATCATTTCAAGTTCATTTTTGTAATGTATATTTAGTAGGGGTGTGTAGAGACACTTATTTCACGAGACGATATGCAAGATTATTTTAAGTCCTCAATGATAAAATAAATGAATAGAAAACTGTAATCAAATTTTTTTTTTTTAAGGTTTTAACTAATCTAGGACTGTCCCTAACAACTATTTTGCTAATTGATAATGAAGTAATTAGAATTTTTTGTAATAATACACCCAAGTGAGCTATAAGTGCCAAGTGAGCAACGTCATAGAATATCTCAGGTTCACGCCCACTTTTGGGGAAAACAAACTAGACTTCCCATTGACCCCATACAAAATAGCGGAACAAAGCACACACCCGGTTCGTACACACCCGGCAGGCATAAATAACTTAAGAGATCACTCAGAATAAACATGTTGATTAATTTTCTGTCCACCCTGCCTGCCATAGAGCACGAAAGATACATTAACACAATTAATTTGGTCAATATAAAAATGTCCCTTTCATTCTCACAGCGTCAAATTTGTGTAACAACGCTCCCCATTGGCCAGAGGTGTCTTACCCGGACATTTACGCGTACCTCATTGAGTCAACAGGAAAGCCAGTGAATGATTTTACTTCGTATTTGAAAGTTACTTCGAATTTATATATTATGTCTTTATATTTACAGTACCGAGTGCACTTTTCCGTCCAGCCATATAACTAGCCTTAGTGATTTTTCCAGCAATCACTGGAAAGCGTTGTTACACAAATTTGACGCTGATTTGACGATTTAAAAACGGTTCCTATTAGCTAATACATTATAACCATTTTACTAAATGAAACTATATTGTAAAATTACCATTCTGATAAATGCTCTGACATTTGTGTGAGCTGCCATTCTTAATCCAATTTTACAACTGTCTGCAGTCATGTGACAGTTTTTGACAACTCATCATTTTGTTATGTTTGTGTCTGTTGTCTAATATGCATCTGTGATTATCTTTATACTGATATGTTTTATTTCTCATAGACCAATAGAAGAGGATCCAAAACTCAGAGAAGCACTTTCCATGTTTCCAAAGCCAAAAGCACTTCTGTCTAGTGTCATTCAAGTAGCCACATCATCCTGCAGGGTTCGAGTAAGTTCAACATACAAATAATTTGTAATGCGTGTACAGACTTTTTTGTGTGGTGATCTACTTTAATGCGTGTTTGGACTATAATAACACTTTAAATGCGTGTTACGACTTTACTGCTTAATAACACTTTAAATGCGTGTTTGGACTATACGGCATATACCTGAATTTAGGACTGTCACAAAAACTGAATTATTTTTGAGGAGTTGAGTATATAAAAATCATTGAGTATATGTAAAGTACTCCTTAAAAAAGCAGAGATGCAGTTTAGTGAAAAAAATAGATAGAATATGACAACAGTAGCAGAAGCATAAAAATCAGCGCTAGTCTCTCTCAATCATGCGCACACACACCGTGCATGGATCAGCTTCTGCATGAATTCAAGAAAGCGCATCGGAATGAATCAAAAGGACTTGCGTGTTTCAAAATTACACTACAGATTGCCAATTCTGCGCTCTGTAAAATATAGAATGTAAAAAGTTAAAGTTGTATCAAAATATGTAGGTTTTTCAAGTAGAGCCGCTTTTACGTTTTACAGTTGATGACAGGTAAATAAAATCCCATAAAATGTACAATAACATTATATTGGCGGCAGTGGCTCAGTGGCTGATTCCAGGGGTAAAGGGCGGCCATTTCAGGTTGAAATCATTGTAGTTCTCAGTCAGCACTTAAGAATGAGTCTTACACTTTACTGAAAGTTGCGTTCAGCTTTTTTATTAATGTCTCCTACTCTCAGACTGGTCCTACTTTTTACTAAGAATTTTTTGACACTTAAGTCATAGCTTAAGACTATTAAGAGCATTTTTGAGAACTTTTATACATATAGGCCCAGCTGATAGACGTGTTACTGAAGAGGCGGAGTCTTGATGAAGGCACCCTAACCCTAGTCATGCTATTGTCAAGCTTATATTGGGGCAACCTGTGCTTGCTATTCTAAATGTAAGCTACAAAGTAAAATAGTCATAGTTTGTATCTAAAGTAAAGTGACTTTTACTTGTAATTCTTGATTTGTGCAAAATGTTGTTCCTGAAAATCACAGCAATCAGCCGAATTTTAATAGCCATCACTTTTGTTTTACACAAGCTGTTTCTTTCATATGGCATCAAAACCTAAAATTGGTAAAATTTTAGCATATGATGGGTTTTCCTAAATCATATCACATTTGTTTTGATGTCGAAATGGGAATTGGATATTAAGACTAAAAGAAATGTGTTTTACTTCCTCTTTTTTCGCATGTAGGAGCTGATTCAGTACAAAACAGTTGGTGGTAAGGTAAAGACGTGCGAGTTAATCTTGCACTGGCCGGAGGTGATGACCTTTTCAGCTTCTGGACATCGTAAACTGGAAGCAGAGTCCAAGGCAGCAGCACTAGCCTGTCTCAGGTTAAAGGTTGGTTATTTCTGTTAACAGCAGTATACATTTATGCATTTGGTAGACGCTTTTATTCAAAGCTGCTGGATAAAATGTTTCTCATTGGTATAATGGTTCCCTGGAGATTGAGCACAGTACCTTTGCATTGTTCCAGTTGAGCTACAATAAACAGGAATGTAAAGCCTGAATAGATCCACATTATTTAGGACCTGTGCTTATATTCACGATTTGAATATCTACAGGAACTGCAGTTACTGGATGAGAAGAACAGTCCTCTCACTCATGCCAGGTACCATCAAAAGGAGGTACGTGAAGCTGGTGAGCGAGAGAGACGACCATGCTTGGTGGAAATACCCGGAGATGTGGAACAGAGGATTCAACAGTACCTTGCACAGGTTAAAGACCAAACCAAACGGCTTAATGAACAATTTTCTTTCCTGTAATGGCATTAAAGGGTTGCAAATAGCATTTACGTAACTGTTAGTTTCAACTTGCTGTTGCTTGTAGATTAAAGTAATAGAAAAAGACACTGACGTTCTCGAGAGCAATCCATTTATTAAATCGCATAAAGCTATGATTACAAGTTAATGTAAGCAATTATATTTTGTGTTTTTTCTAGGGAGAGACTGCAAATGTAGTATTTTAAATGTGATGATTATTTTTTTTGCATTGTTAATTTAGAAAAGTCATTTTATGCAGATGCTATTGGTTAAAGTTTTACTGCAGTTTAGTTTTTCTCTTGTCATTCAGAATCATGGTCAACTTTGATACCGAATTAGACTACGTTTACATTAGCGTGTTTTTGTTTTAAAACGCATTACTTTTGCTACGATTACGCCTGGCTTTCACACTTACACCTAAGCTTTCGACCATCGTAAACGGCGACTTTTGTAAACATTGCGTGAGTGCCCACATTCGCTTTTTTATTGGGTGTTCTGGATCATTGCGTATTCTTCCCTGATCATACGACTCTTTTACTCTTATGTTCAGTACCCAGCAGAGGCCGAGGTTCAGAGATTATGGGACGAAGAGGAGAAGTTTGCAGTTCTGCACGAGTCTTCAGCCATCAGTACGGATGATGACGATGATGATGACCTCATCACAGATGCTATCACCAATAAGCCGTACCGCGCCCTGCGACCTGATGAAGAGGAAAATCTGAGTGACCACCTCCTGAGCTTGTGGATGAGGGCGGGGCCTGGCCGGGGGGTGGAGCTGCCAGTGGACTCGTATAAAGAAAGTGTGCTCTCAGCAGTGGAATCTTCACAAGTTGTCGTGATTGCAGGCGAGACGGGCTGCGGTAAGACCACACGGATCCCGCGGTTTCTGTTAGAGGGCCAAGTCAGGAGGGGAGATGGGGCCAAATGCAACGTCTTGGTCACACAGCCCCGCCGGATCAGTGCTGTGTCTGTAGCACACCGTGTAGCACAGGAGATGGGTCCTTCGCTTCGGCACTGTGTTGGATACCAGGTAATAACGTATGAATGTTTTTAGTGCTTTTTCATTTGATCAACCCCTTCTGTTTTAGAAAGATGTAAGAACTGCTTAACTCTCATTCAGGCAAATGGTTATGAAAAACAATAAAATAGTGTTATCAGATCTCCTGCTTTCGTCTTGCGTGATGTAATTCCAAACTCATAAATGAACAGGTTGCAAAGTGGTGTTTAATTGAAATATGTCAAGTCCAATTTATAATTTTGTGTTGCTTGTACGGTGTAGCCTAAACGGGGGCAAACCCGGCGTAGCCTGATGCTTACTTTTAAAAAATGTAACAACGCGTTGATTCTGCGCATACTCCATGCACTGTGATTGGTCTGCTAGATCCCCTCCCTCAGGTCAAAAAGATCTGCGTCACTTTTCCTATATGCATTTCCCCTTGCAATGGTAAAAACAATGAAGGACAAAGTTGAGGAAGGATATTTAACATTTCAAGCTGCAACCAAAGTCTGTTTGCTTCAATCACTGCTGATGCTTCTCCAACAATGTCCACAACATGCTGCTTTTTCTTTGGCTTTTGCCTTGATACTGTGACATGCGCATGGACATTGTCTGCTAGTGATTTGCATGTTTAATTGTACGTCGACGCAAACAACGATGCAGAAGAATAAATAAAACTGACAAAGGTCCAAAGCAGAACTATAAATCACGCTCGACTTACAGTTTGCTGGGTTTGTTTAGTCTTGGCACATAGGTCATCCCTGATATGATGGTACATCTGTTAAAAAATAAACAATGCATTTCTCTCTGACATCGGGAACCTTCAGAAGCCCTGCAAAGATGCAGTCAGCAACTACTTTTACTGTTATTACAATCTAAACATGATTGTAAGCAACTACTCCTTCAGATCGCTATGAGTCGCTCCTCTGACTGAACGCCAGTGGGCGGAGCCAACGATATGATGATGTGCTGTCTCTTTCTGTGGGGCAGGTCAAATGAAAATGAATCTACCTACCGTATTTTCCAGACTATAAGTCGCTCCAGAGTGTAAGTCACATCAATCAATAATGCATCATGAAGACGAAAAAACATAAGTCGCAGTGGACTATACGTCGCGTTTATTTAGAAAATGATTTCACAAAATCCAAGCCGAAGAACAGACATTTAATTTGGAAAGGCAGGTTATTCAACTAAACAATAGCACACAGAACAGCAGGCTGAATTGGTATCCGTACGTTAACTTAATACAATCAGTTATTTACACGATACACAATAGCATACTGAACATACCTTGAAGGCTAAATGAACAGAACAAGCCAATGCGCATTATGTTCACAGGCTCGTCATTTCACACTGAATTCATTGAATTACATAAATAGGAGCAGCATATAGCAAACTCTTGTGGCTGTAGACAGTAATGTTGTCTCTTGGTTTATATACACTCACCTAAAGGATTATTAGGAACACCTGTTCAGTTTTATTTAATGCAGTTATCTAATCAACCAATCACATGGCAGTTGCTTCAATGCATTTAGGAGTGTGGTCCTGGTCAAGACAAACTCTTTAACTCCAAACTGAATGTCAAAATAGGAAAGAAAGATGATTTAAGCAATTTTGAGCGTGGCATGGTTGAGGGTGCCAAACGGGCCGGTCTGAGTATTTCACAATCTGCTCAGTTACTGGGATTTTCACGCACAACCATTTCTAGGGTTTACAAAGAATGGTGTGAAAAGGGAAAAACATCCAGTATGCGGCATTCCTGTGGGCAAAAAATGTCTTGTTGATGCTAGAGGAGAATGAGCCGACTGATTCAAGCTGATAGAAGAGCAACTTTGACTGAAATAACTACTTGTTACAACCGAGGTATGCAGCAAAGCATTTGTGAAGCCACAACACGCACAACCTTGAGGCAGATGGGCTACAACAGCAGAAGACCCCACCGGGTACCACTCATCTCCACTACAAATAAGAAAAAGAGGCTACAATTTGCACGAGCTCACCAAAATTGGACAGTTGAAGACTGGAAAAATGTTGCCTGGTCTGATGAGTCTCGATTTCTGTTGAGGCATTCAGATGATAGAGTCAAAATTAGGCGTAAACAGAATGAGAACATGGATCCATCATGCCTTGTTACCACTGTGCAGGCTGGTGGTGGTGGTGTAATGGTGTGGGGAATGTTTTCTTGGCACACTTTAGGCCCCGTAGAGCCAATTAGGCATCATTTAAATGCCACGACCTACCTGAGCATTGTTTCTGAACATGTCCATCCCTTTATTACCACCATGTACTCATCCTCTAATGACTACTTCCAGCAGGATAATGCGCCATATCACAAAGCTCAAATCATTTCAAATTGTTTTCTTGAAAATGACAATGAGTTCACTGTACTAAAATGGCCCCCACAGTCACCAGATCTCAACCCAATAGAGCATCTTTGGGATGTGGTGGAACGGGAGCTTCGTGCCCTGGATGTGCATCCCACAAATCTCCATCAACTGCAAGATGCTATACTATCAATATGGGCCAACATTTTAAAAAAAGCTTTCAGCACCTCGTTGAATCAATGCCACGTAGAATTAAGGCAGTTCTGAAGGCAAAAGGGGGTCAAACACAGTATTAGTTTGGTGTTCCTAATAATCCTTTAGGCGAGTGTATGTCAAAATTAATTCATACTGACTTACAAGTCACATCTGACTATAAGTTGCAGGATCAGCCGAACTATGAATAAAAGTATGACTTATAATACGGTAGTAGTAACATCCGTCATCCAGCCATTTAACACTTGTTTTTTCGTAGAATGGTTACATAAATGCTTTATTGATAAGGATGGCGTTTTAAGCTATTAAATTGGCATGATATATTAATGATACAAAGACCTGTTAATTGTCAAAAGATGAAAGCAAATTTGATGTCATAACCACTTTTACATGAATATTACTGTTTGCCACAGTAGCTGTTGATGATGTATTTGCATGTTGCATTTACAACAACATTACTTAAAAAATAAGTTGTACCTAGAATAATCCATTGAGTTTTTTTGTAAAGTGTGTGTTTTTCACTTTGGATTTTTGGCAATTGTCTTTGTGTCACACAGGTTCGTCTCGAATCACGTCCACCTGAGCGCAGCGGTGGAGCTCTGCTGTTCCTCACTGTTGGTGTCCTCCTCCGTAAACTGCAGTCTAACCCCACCCTCCGTGGCATCAGCCATGTAGTAGTCGATGAGGTCCACGAGAGAGACGTCAACACAGATCTTCTGCTGGCCTTACTGCGTTCAGCCTTAGAAGAGAATCCAGACTTTCGAGTGGTTCTCATGAGCGCGACTGGTGACACGCAGCGGCTGTCTCAGTATTTCGGTGGATGCCCGGTGGTGCGTGTGCCTGGGTTTATGCACCCGGTGCAGGCAAGGTACCTGGAGGAAGTGATGACAGACATGCGTCGACAGTTACCAGCGATAAGCAGAGAGAAAAGAAACGGGCAGGTCAGTTTGAGTTTTTTAAAGTCTCATAATCTAATGATGAGATGAGGACCATCAAAGTTTGATTTTACTATAATTTCGATCTCTGACATGAACTTACTCAGTCAGAGTATTAAAGATATCAAGATTATATTTTTTACAGAATGTTCTTTCCATTATTTAGGATGATTTTACATAGAAAACAGTAAATTAGAAAATTACCCCTAGCTGGGTTTTCATTAGCTGGGTTGTCGTAATTGTCTGTTGTGTGTTTATCTTGATTTTTTTAATGTATAGAACTAAAGTGTGAAAAGATTTCTTCTTGTCCTTTATCTCAAGGAAGAAAATGATGCTTCTCCTGATCTTGATCTAGTAACTGATGTGATCGACCATATTCACAGATGTGGAGAGCCAGGTAAAGTTTTTTTTTTATTATTAGGAAATCATATTTCTTAGTCAGACTCAAAGTACCACCACAGATGCAGTAATGAAGACAATTTGTTTAGTGGTCAACCAGTTTTTGTCAATGTTGTATAGGTGCAATCTGGAACTCAAACATACTCATGCAAGCACAACTTAAAGGAAAATATTTATGTGCATCTATAACATGTTTTGATCTCGTCTCCTGTGTGCTGACTCTAGGTGCTGTGTTGTGTTTCCTGCCGGGATGGCAAGAGATTAAAGCTGTACAACAGAAACTGGAAGAAAAGACAGCTTACAGATCAGGCTTACAGATGATTTTACCCCGTAAGTGCACCAGATTTATTCAGTTAGTTTTACTTTATTTAGTAGTATTTTTAGAGGGTCTAAGAAGAGGGATTCGAGAACTTTTCTAGAAAATGGCATGAAAATTAGTTGTTGACCAATATTGTTTTATTTTGGCTAGGGCTGGGATACATGATTAATTTTTAAACGATTAATCTAGCGTTTATTTTTTCAATGGATCGATTAATCTAACGATCCATTTCATCAGTCTGAATCGATTTCGATTCGATTCTCGATTATCTCCTCATTAATTAACTAATAGCAATTTATACATGTTGATTCCTTAACACTGCAAAAAATAAAAAAAGACTATACAAGTGCAAAGTAATGCATTCTTAGTCAGAGGAAACATTCAATAAAACGTTTTGCAGCATTTGCAGCGCATACTGTGCAGTTTAGTAACAGTAAAAAATCTCAAGTTCACATTACTTTATTGTTTTAATTTTTTTTAGATATTATTTTTTTCGGGGCGTTTTTGCCTTTATTAACAGTGATTGAGGAGAGGACAGGAAAGTACAGGGAGGAGATAGGGGTATGGGATCGGCAAATGGCCAAGAGCCGGAATCGAACTCGGGTCGCCGAAAGTGCGAAAGCACCACATGTCAGAGCGCTGCCCACTACACCATTGGCTCCGACCACATTGCTTTATTTTACATGCATTTATAAGCAAAACCTCTTCAATGGGCCTTTTGATGGTCAGTGTCATTATTATAACTGTGATTTGTTTAACCCACATTGTTTTCGTGCTGTTTTTGTGCTAGTCCATGTAATGACAGATATAAACACAATTATAGACTTAAAGCGTAACTAAACCACTGGTCAGAGCCTGACTCCACCCACTGCAATATTTGAAAAATTCAAGAAAAGTGGGCCGATCCCAACGGAGATTGAGGGGACGAACTAAGCTCGTACCAAGTGTGTGGTGAGATCGTAACAAGGGCGTGGTAAGCTTGAACCTGCTTATGTCACAAGTTATTTTTTGGACCCAACATCCAATAGGAAAATTCAACTGCAGTAGCCACCGTTCAAACTGAAGAGGGCAGCACTCAGACGTTTTTACACCATATATTGTAGTATTGAAACACTTTATATCCAAATGTCAAAAAACTTACTAAAATCAATGAACAGCACTAATAAAGCATCATTCTTACAAATCATTAACTAAAAAAGTTGGTTTAGGGTTTAGTTACTCTTTAAAGGAACAGAATGTAGGATTGTGGCCAAAACTGGTACTGCAATCACAAAACTTGTGTCTAAAACTGGTACTGCAATCACACAACTGGTGGCCAATACACAACATGACAACATAAACATCAGTTGAGGGCTGCAACTTCTCTTTTTAAATGACAATATTCTGGCCGGACCACTGTTGTCAGTGATATAAGTATTTGAAATGAAAATGATTTCTTAATGTCTAGTGACATATCAGGGACATTTTATGATTAATTGATATAAATTTCTTACATACTGTTCCTTTAAGAAGCACATACATTATTAAAACTCTTTCTCTAAGTTTATTAAGATGGATGAGGAGGACGCATTTAGTGCTGGGCAGAGAGTGAATGAAATCGCAGTCTTCTGGCAACAGTGTGTTTTTAAATATTTCATTGCTTTCTGTCAAATTGCTCAAAGTCATGACTGTTTAAAACTCACTTGGCACCACATTCATGATTTTATGGTAAAATTAAACTTTTTCGCGTCAATACACGAGCATTAACAGTAAAACTAAGCACTGTCACTTTAATTGAGGGTTAGCAGCACAGCGAAAATAGAACCGACTCAGAAACGATCGCAGCACTGCTGTTACAGCGCCGTGAGCTTGCGCTGCTCATGCGTGCGGTGTGCATGCTTGTTAACATGGGTGCTGATAAAAACACTTATGCACTGCTCACACTTGTGAGAAGCCTCTCGCGTTGCTATCTTGCTACTACTCACCCATTTAGGGTCTGACGAATCGACACGCATATTTTGCGTCTACGTATTTTTTGCGCGTTGTCCCAGCCCTAATTTTGGCAGATGGTAGTTATAGGGCTCATATGAATATATAAAGAGCTCAGATGCAAAATCCTCTAAGTGCATCTGTCATGTTTTCTTAATTAATTCTGCCAACAAACCAATATTTTTCAATCAAATTCTATTTAAATAGTGCACATGAAATAGAAAAAAAAAAAAACAGGGAAAAGAACAACAAAGCAGGATGGAGTACGTAAAAGCTCCCGTAACGCGCGGTTTCTGCTTATCTCATGTTAACATTATTACATCCTTCATATCTCCGAAGAGCATTGTTTCCATAAGGCTGGCTTACCTGGAAAGCTGGACCAGGCTTTCTTTTCCTTGCATCCAAAAACACTTATTTTTTGTGCCATTGTTGAGTCTTCAAATAAAACAAAGCTGTCACGTGAAGTGATGCCTTGAACTTCGAGCGTCCTCGGTCCTCTCTCTCATGCTGATTGACGTGTGTGCATGCTTTTCCAGGCGAAGTGCTTATAAACGAAATGGGATACATAACGTCTACCCCCGTGGTACTTAAGATGTATCCATGTTTGAAAAAAAAATCTGAAACTTGTACGAACCCTGGCGAAGTACACTCGGCTAGGGATGCTCGATTATTTGCATGCGATAGTCATTGTGGATCTCGTCAGTGAAGCCGGTTCCTTGCTTAGTAGTAAATTGCCATCACCTGCTTTCAAATGGAGCGGCATTTACTACACAAAGCCTTAGTTCACTGACAAGCTGAGCATAGATAGTCATTGCGCAACTTATAATTGGTCCTGCGATTATCGCATGCAAATTATCACGCATCCCCACACTTGGCACAGAAATACTCTGTCACGTGTCCATCTGCTTTTTGACACTTTATTAATTCAGTGGTTCACTCAAGTTGTTTTGCTAATATTCTTTGTTTGTAGTTGAAACATTTATTTTGAATTACTGTAATATTTTAAAACACCAAGTGAGTACCTTGGTCTGCCAATACTGTAGAAGTGGCCAAATGTCAGTTTGTCTTTTGACTAATATATAACCCCTCTGCTTGCATATCAGTCATTTTGTTGGCTCACTTAAACTGCCTGTTTTACTCTAGTTCACTCCAGTATGGCTGTCGCAGACCAGCAAGCCGTCTTCAATCGACCTCCAGAGGGTCAGCGTAAAATTGTCCTTGCAACCAACATCGCTGAGACTTCAGTCACCATTGATGATATAGTGCATGTGGTGGATGCTGGCTCACAGAAAGAACAGAACTATGACCCCAAAACCAAGGTCCTACATTTGCTATTACACATTTTGTTTAAGTGAAAAAAAAGAAAAAACTAATCAGCGGGTTATTGTGGTGCATTCTCAGGTCTGCAGTCTGAACACGGTCTGGATCTCGCGTGCAAATGTCACGCAGCGAAGAGGAAGGGCAGGGCGGTGCCAACCAGGACACGCATATCACCTTTTTCCACGAAAACAACTGGACGCCATGACCACGTTTCCCATTCCTGAAATTCTACGCACCCCTCTGGAGAGCGTGGTGATTCAGGCCAAAATTCACTGTCCTGAAAGCAAAGTGAGGAAGTTTTATGAGTTTTCCATGTCATTTTAAATGTGAAAGAAAATAATGTTTTCATCTGCTTGTCCTGACACACCTTTATTATAAATCGTTTAAACAAGTTTACTTCTAGCATATTGTTTTAACAACATTTTGACTCATCATGACTTGTATTCCTCACACAGACTGTGGACTTCCTATCACGGGTGCTTGACTGCCCAGACCGTCAAGCAGTGAAAGTTGCTGTAAAGACCTTAATGGATATTGGTGGGATTTTGTGATTTATTCGTATTTTTCTAAATATTATTTTCAAATGGCCTACTTGGTAATGACGTTCCAAGTAAAGTAACCACCTGCTAAAGCAACCAGATGCTAAGGATGTTTTGATTGAATCAATGTTTATATTATCTTCTGTTGTTTTCAGGTGTATTGGATAATTTGGAGAATCTGACTCCATTGGGTGAACGGGTGGCCTGCATGTCATGTGACCCACGTTTGGGAAAAGTTTTGGTTCTCTCGGCTCTGTTCGGTTGTGTTCACCCTCTTTTATCTGTGGCAGCCTGCCTGACTCGAGATCCGTTCTATAACAGCATGCAGAACCGGGCGCTTGTCTCCAAGGTCAGAAAGACAATTTAAGGCACGATTCTCGTAGTTCACAACAAAATGTAGTTTTGTTTACATTTTCAAGCCAATGTTTATTAGCGTTTTAAACCTGACAGCACATTTATTCATTGTTTCTGACTCTTTGCAGGCCAAGAAAAAGTTGAGTGTTTCTAGCTGCAGTGATTATTTGGTCTTCAGTCGTGTTGTTCAAAGCTGGAATGACCAACATAACAGGGACAGCAAGCAGGAGTATCTAGAGAAATATACTCTGTCTGGTGCCAGTCTGCGATTTATACACGGTAAGGAATATAAGCATCAGAGTTGAAAAGTGAAGTATATTCATTGTTTTACATTTTTAGCCATATTCTGTCATACAGAAATTACACAGACTTGCATCTTTCACCAGTGGTGTTGTAACCTTTTTTTTTTTATTTAAAAACAAGTTTTGTCCTGATATAACACTGTCTACTGCCACAAAGCTTTGAGATCAAATTACATTCTTTAGGACAAACCATGTGCAAATTCATCATCTGCACCATTGCTAAGTATTTTATCCAGAAAAAAAGTATCTGGAATGTGTTTTAAAGTCTTATTGAAATACTTATTTTCTGTATTATTTGCCTGGAACAATTACACATTTTATTGTCTATGTAAAATTAAATGGCCAACACAAATGTCTCCATTGATTATTAGTTGTTGTTTGGGCCAATATTTCCTTGTCTTTGTGTCTTAAACAGGGCTGATGCATCAGTTCAGTGAGAATCTGTCTGAAGCTGGACTGGTGGATCGTTCTGCTGAATGTCTGCGCTTGTCCTCGCATCTCAATCAGCACAGTCATCAGGAACAGCTCCTTAAAGCAGTGCTGTTGGCAGGCCTTTATCCTAATCTAATACAGGTGCAACACACGACCACATAATAAGAAGTTACATTATAATATAGATTATATGAGGATCCATATCAGTTTCAACCATTTAATGGCCCAAAGAGTCACTTAATTCAGCTTTGATTTGCATTATGCTATGACACTTTAAACATGACAATAGAGACGATAGAAAGTTAGTTTAATGGTAGTATGGATTAAATATGTTACACTTTATTTTAAAGGGATATTCCACTTTTTTTTGAAAATATGCTTATTTTCCAGCTCCCTAGAGTTGAGCGTTTGAGTCTTGCCGTTTTGGAATCTGTTCAGCCGGCCTCCGGGTCTGGTGCTGGCACTTTTGGCATGGCTTAGCACAATCCATTGAATCTGATTAGACCATTAGCATCTCGCTAAAAAAATAACCAAAGAGTTTCAATATTTTTACTATTTAAGGATTGACTCTTCTGTGTTGACTACTTGTGCTAATACCAACAGAAAATTAAATAGTGATATTATTCATTGCCAGAAAATAGTCCCCTTAGTAACTTTAAATAGCAGGGGATTATTTCCGGGCAGTGCGTAATATCACTACGCCTGCTGCAGCCATGTTGGATCAGCAAAGTCCTTGATTATTACGCCAGAATCAGAGTATAGTTCCTAGCCATATCAGCCTAGAAAATCACAACTTAATTTTCTGTTGGTCTTAGTGCACGATGTAACTACAGAAGAGTCAAGTTTTAAATACGAAAAATATCAAAACTCAGATTCAATGGATTGTGCTAAGCTATGTGAAAAGTGTTGGCGCCAGACCCGAAGATCAGCTGAATTGATTCCAAAACGGTAAAAAATAATATGTTTGACTCTAGTGGAGCTGGAAATGAGCATGTTTTCAAAAAAAAGTGTAATGTCCCTTTAAATACTGAGTAATGTTAATAAATGACATGTATACATACTTATTGTAAGATTAGGGTTAGTGTTGTTTTAAGTGTTTGTTGCTTGTAACTACGCACCGTTTTTTATTATTTCTTTAGTAAGTATAAGTGATGTATAGTAAGGAGGACACCGTAAAATAAATTGCATTATTTGCGACTTTATATTTTAAATGTAATTTGATGACATTTAAACATTTCAAGTGTGACTTAAGTCTTTTAACTTTTTTTCTCAGTATTTGTCTGGTCATGCTAATAATGGAAGAAAATCATTTCAGATATTATTTGTCCCAAGTTTGTATGTGTGTGCATGTGCAGTATCTGACAGATCTTGCTTTAGTAAGACCTGCAAGCATTGCAAGCATGGTGGCGCAGTGATGCGACTTACACAAAAAAAGTTGATTTTACATTTGTTTCAAAGAAGGAAACAAAAGTTTTTTAAACACACGAAAAACTTGAACCTTCTGTATAAGGGACCGTTTGTATATCAGACCATCACTGTAAAATAATTAAGTTTTTAAACTTCACCAGGTGAAAAAAGGCACAGTGACCAAAGGTGGAAGATTTCGTCCAGAGAATCTTATCTATCGCACACAAAGTGGCCCTGTTGTACTGCACCGCTCCTCTGTCAACAGGTAAATACATGCAGTGGAGTAAGATTTAACTATTGTTGTAATCATATTTAATCGCAACTAATTGTTTGCAGAATGAAAGGTGTGTGTATATATATATATATATATATATATATATATATATATATATATATATATATATATATACATATACATATACATATACATATACATACATACATACATACATACATACATACATACATACATACATACATACATACATACATACATACATACATATACACATATACACATATACACATATACATATATATATATATATATATATACATATATACAACAGTTCTTTCTGGTTCTCGAATCTGATTGGCTAAGAGCTATACGATATTGTACTGATAACGGCACTGTAACCGCTTCACCTTTCGTATTATTCCGCCACCTAGTGAATGGAGGTCCTAAGCAGGCCTATCTCTGAATGGAAAAACACAGACGCGCTGTTTGAATCACTCTCCGTTTGTCTCACTCTCCGTTTGTCTCATTAGTTTACTAGCTCATAAATCAGTCTGTGAATCCCCAATCAGAAGTATTATTCCGTCAAAGATCAGCGCTCTTGGATGTTACGTTGAAGTTAATGGGATTAATGTCTTGTCACATCGTGTGGACGATTAACACTTGGAAAGAGGAATATAAACACTCTTTTTTTTCTGGAGCTAAATCTTTTATCAGAACGCGAAAACACCGTGAAACTGCAGGTAAGCCCCGCAGCTTTTAAATGTGGACATTGATCATTTACTTTATCGTGACGTGACTATTAAAACATGTTATGAGATATCGCCACTGGTATATTTATAAGCAGCATGCAAAAACATATCTCTGACACTTATAAAAAACAGTTTTATATAGTACTGACAAGAACAAAGTTTAATAATAATAGTCGAGTGCTCGTATCACGTTAAGAATAAATGAGAAAGCAATAGTAACGTTATACAAGTAATTTTATTAACTTTTACCTCGCGCCAAAACAATAACAACACAAAAGACACTAAATATGAATAAAAAAAACAAGTACAAGTTTGATCATGACACCAAATACTGCTGATTTGATCTCATTTTGACGATCATAAACAAACAAGGCCAACATGAGAGCCAGGGAATCCCTTTCAGAAATGTAGCCCAGAGAGGGCGGTGGTCAGCGGGGCGAGTGAACACTGATGTCCGCTCATGCTTTGGTTCTCATTCGTACCGAATCTCACTAAGCAAACGTTCAAACAGGCGCTATCTTTACTAATTGACTGCAGATTTAAATATAATACAGATACATTCTCGACTGAACTAATCTTAAAACTACACTTTGTGACCAAGAAACGGTAATATAAAGTAACGGCTTTTCTGTCCATTGAGTTGTTATGAGCTTCAAAGCAGCCGAAAGTTTTACCTGTCATTTTGGCCGCCCTCAAATCCGTGGCGGAAGAAGTAGTTCTCAAACAAAGAGGCTTTTAAAATAACTCCGTTGTTGTTTTCTAGTTTTCGTTTTTCAAACGTGTGCCGTCGAACTGTTGTATAAAAGCAATATCGCTCTCGGAGTCGTGTGATATAGCTCTATATCATCACGGCTGTGATTGCCTCCGGCACTCGGCCTGCGGCCTCGTGCCTCTGGCCTAATCACAGCCGTGATGATATAGAGCTATATCACACTCCTACTCGAGCGATATTGCTTAAATATACATATATATATATATATATATATATATATATATATATATATATATATATATATATATATATATATATATATATATATATATATATATATATATACATATATATATACATATATATACATATATATACATATATATACATATATATACATATATATACATATATATATACATATATATACATATATATATACATATATATACATATATATATACATATATATATACATATATATACATATATATACATATATACATATATACATATATATATATATATATACATATATATATATATATATATATATATACATACATATACATACATATACATATATATACATTTTGTATGCGATTAATCGCGATTAATCTTTGCCCAGCACTAATATAAATATAAAAATGTATATACACATGTAAATATTTCTTAAAGCAACACTATGTAGTTTCCATGTTAAAATGATTTACAGCTCCCCAATGTGGTTGAAAAGCGCAACAGTGCCTGGTATCAGATAGCCTGGCTCCGCCCTCCTACGTTCTTCCGCTTAATCTTCATTTCGCTTCAGTACTACGTCTGGGACTGCTGTGTAGAGTTTCGTTTTCTCCTGCAAAAATCTGAAGGACCAATCAGCGAACAGATGGGGGTGGCTAAGAACGATGACGTTGAGGTCGTGCGTCAGTTTGAGTATTAGTTTAGTAATGGCAGCGGAGAAAGACGTAAGAAAATCTATTCGGTCCGTTGTTGCAAAACTGCCGAATATACAGAAGTTAAAGCCGGAGCAAGAACAAGGTTTGCTAAGTTTTGTACGTCTGATTATTCTTACTTGTTGTTTCCGGCCGTTTTCGGTGCATGATATACGTCACGACCAAACGTTAGCGATTGGTTATGGCAGATTCAGAGTGACTCTGGGCAGATCCAATAGTTTTAAACTTTAACAGAGGACCCTCCTTAACGGAAGTAACGCTTTGCAATGAAGCGTGGCCAGACTCTCTGTACAAATGAAATGAATGTACGAGTCTGGTTGGACCAGGCTAGGTATCAGACACTCTTCTGCAGGCAGGGGGAGGGGCGGGGCTGTGTTTCCTACCCTCCACCGCCACTTTCAGAGTTTGCTTGTAGCAGCTAGGAGGCTGCTCAGGTTGCAGCAGCAGTACAATTTGTCAAGTTAAAAGTTGTTCTATCACTGAAATAATTTTAGAGACATTATTTAAAGGTAAAAAAACTACATAGTGCTGCTTTAAATATATATGTGCATGTTTGTTTCATTAAAGGAACACGCCCACATTTTGGGAATTTAGCTTATTCACCGTATCCCCCAGAGTTAGATAAGTCCATACATACCTCTCTCATCTCCGTGCGTGCTGTAACTCTGTCTGACGCAGCCCCCGCTAGCTTAGCTTAGCACAAAGACTGGAAATGCATGGCTCCAGCTAGTATACTGCTCCCAATAAGTGACAAAATAACGCGATCATTTTCCTATTTATGTGTTGTGATTTGTATAGTCAAACCGTGTACAAATAACAAGGTGATATGAGACACAGCGATCTTTTAACAGTATACATACTGAGAACTATATTCTCTGAAGACGAAGCACTGCCGCATGGGCGGAGTGATCTGCTCGCAGCACACGAGAAGCCCCTGGTGAGAAGCAGAGAGTTCGGTCAGAGTTGTGCAAATCACTCCGCCCATGCGGCAGTGCTTCGTCTTCAGAGAATATAGTTCTCAGTATGTATACTGTTAAAAGATCGCTGTGTCTCATATCACCTTGTTATTTGTACACGGTTTGACTATACAAATCACAACACATAAATAGGAAAATGATCGCGTTATTTTGTCACTTATTGGGAGCAGTATACTAGCTGGAGCCATGCATTTCCAGTCTTTGTGCTAAGCTAAGCTAGCGGGGGCTGCGTCAGACAGAGTTACAGCACGCACGGAGATGAGAGAGGTATGTATGGACTTATCTAACTCTGGGGGATACGGTGAATAAGCTAAATTCCCAAAATGTGGGCGTGTTCCTTTAAATCTACTCATCTGCTGTGTTTTTTTATTTTACTTAGGGGAGAGCAGAAGCTCTCGAGTCGCTGGCTCACATTCTTCTCTGCTATGAAATCCAATGGTCAGGTCTTCATTAGAGACTCTTCTGTGGTTCACCCACTTGCTTTGCTGCTCCTCACAGATTGTGACCTCAGTGAGAAATGTAATGCAATACTTACTATCACTAGATCCAAATACAGCATGTGCATAAATATGTCAAAATGTTACTGTTTTACACTGACAGCAACACTTAGATAATTAATGTGACAACCAGTGTAGGCATACTGGATATTGACTGCTCTGAACCAACATCCAGTCATGCCATATATTTACCCCATGTTGAAATGAAAAGCATTTTTAAAGCTTTCTAGACTCAAGTAACTTTATGTACTTGTTTGTTGTTCAGTTGTTGGAGATCATGTAGAGGTGGCATTACCAGATCACGGACTGATACGATGGCAGTTTTCTCCTCATGCGTGGGAGCTGCTGTGGGATCTACGCACTTCCCTACAGGCCATGATCCACCGGAAGCTTCAACACTCCAAACTCAAATCAAACTCCGCTGCCAACAACTCTAAAGACAGTCAGCTTATATCTTTATTAGTGGACCTTCTTAATAACACAGATTTAGATGCTACAAATCATCGTGATGACCTCAATGAGTGACGCTGCTGGACCATTTCTTCAGTGAGAACTCAGGGTTTGCAGAAACGGATCACAGGATCAATGAAGAGTAAACATTGACCAAATACATGTCTGTGATGCTGTAAATTCATTGCATGTAATTTTATAATGATGTGATTATGTGCAGAAGTATATGGGCTGTAAATAAAACCCGCAGTCAGGACATGTGGGATTAAACTGTACTTATTCAAGATATTTATTTATCATATTAGGAGAATTTTAATCTTTTTATTTAAAGAATGAAACTAATGCACTATCGGAGAATAACCTGTGATATGTACATCTAAGGACTGTTACAGTGACTGCATTTATAAAAAAAGATCAAGCTGTATAATTAAGAGTGTTTGAAATGATTTGTTTAGACTACCACATATTCAAAGGCAAAAGTGTATAAAACAGCAATAATGCTAAAATAATGTATTGTACTGTTTAATGCACATGTGATCTGTGAAGTTTGCTGTTTAGTTTCTAATTGTAAAAAACAACATAAAATACTGAAACGGCAAATAGTTGTCAAGTTGTTAAGCACTTTTTTTCACAATGTTGCCGAGGGCATCATTGACTTCTATTCAAAATCATGATCTAAATGTACCCCCTTTACAGCGTATCAGTCACACAAGATTAATTTTACAATATGTGTACATAAATAATTTTTTAATTCTGGTGTTATGTGCAATGTTTATGTTTTAATGGATTTATAAAAAAAACGTTAAGGTGAGTGTGGCCCTGTCCCAAATGGCACACTCCGGACTTGTGGTGTCCGCACTTTGCTGACATCACGTAGTCCAGACTTTAGGGACCCTTGATGCGAGTCCACGTGGGTACACCGGAGTCGTATTTTGGGACAGACTCGAGCATCACACCCGTCAGTGTGAACTCCTCCCTTCCGTCGTCTGATTGATCTGATTGCCCTTTCGCAAGGACTTCTGGGTTGGTAAAGTGCGCGAAGCCTGCTGCAGTGCGGGCTTTGCTGAAGACCACATCAAGGGGGCAAAGGAGGCGCTGATGAGCACACTTTAAAGCGTAAAAATGACAGATGGGACACCCTATGGACTCGTAGACTAAGCGAGAACGCGCAATTTAAGGCCACGAGAACGAAAGTCCATGAAGTGCGCCATTTGGGACAGGGCCTGTGTCTGCTGCATTCTGTTAATGACACGGGTATAAATAACGTTTTTTTGACATTCAGCTACACGGTCAGCGTTATTTCTCTGAACAAGTTTAGGTAACTTGTAAATTTAGATAACATAATTACAAAACCAGCAAATTACTGCATGCACATACGGTACAAAGTATGATTATTTATTTGGATTTCAGAATGAGCACGTTTGTCATTAAAACTAAATATGCTGCGGTCGGCCGCTGATGATACTGTAATGAAGATGAATGTATAATAACTGATTAAAAAGCAAAATGTACAAGTTTTAGTAAATAACTATGTACAGTGGCAAGAAAAAGTATGTGAACCCTTAGGAATAAACTGGTTTTCTACAGTGATTTGCCATAAAATGTGATCTGATCCTCATCTAGGTCACAACAATAGACAAACACAATGCGCATAAGGTGACAACACATAAATAATTCTAGTTTCTTGTGTCTTTTTTGAGAACCCCCATTAAACATTCATAGTGCTGGAGGAAAATGTAAGTGAACCCTTGTATTTAACAGCTTGTTGAGCCTCATTTGGCAGCAAATACTTCAAGCAAGCGCTTTCAGTAGTTCTGAATCAGACATGCGCATCGTTCAGAAGCAATTTTTGCTCATTCCCCTTTACAAAACCGCTTAAATTCAGACACATTTGTAGGATGTCTGGTGTGAACCGCTCTCTTGAGGTCATTCCACAGGTTAAGGTCTGGGCTTTGACTAGGCCACTCCAAATGGCGCATTTTGTTTTTCTTAAGCCAGTCTGTAGTGGATTTACTACAACGCTTAAGGTCATTGTCCTGTTGCATCAACTAACTTCTACTGAGCTTCAACTGGTGGACAGCCACCCTGACATTATCCTGTAGGATTTATTTAACTTAATAATTCATTTTACCCTCGATGATGGCAAGTGGTCCAGGCCATGAGGCAGCAAAGCAAGCCCAAATCATGATGTTCCCTCCACCATACTTCACTGTTGGGATGATGTTTTGATGTTGGTAAGCTGTGCCCATTTTGCGCCATAACATTTTTCCCAAAAAATTCAACTTTTGTTTCATCAATCCATAAAATATTTTCCCAGTAGCACTGGGGTTTGCCAAGGTGCTCTTTTGCAAACTTGAGGCTCACAGCAATGTTTTTCGGGAGAGCAGCGGCTTCCTCTGTAATGTACTGTCATAGACACTGTGCCTGTTCAAAGACTTGCGTATGGTAGACTCAGGAACAGAGCTGTGGGCCCGTTCCAATGATGTCTTCAAGCCTTTAGCTGTTACTCGTGGGTTCTTCTTTACTTGATTGAGTATTCTGCATGGTGTCTTAGGAGTCATCTTGACTGTGCGCCCACGGCGAGGAAGGGTAGCTACAGTATTTAACTGTCTACATTTATAGACAATTTGTCTAAGTGTAGACTGATGGAGGTCTAAACATTTTGAGATTGTTTTGTATCCCTTTTCAGCCTTATGGAGTGCAAAATCTCTTGATCAGATATCTTTATTAGCGCATGGTTCAGAAGAGCCGATGCTTCTTAAGGACAACAATCTTAAAATGTGTGAGTGTCTTAATATCAATCAAAGTTGCACTAAGCCACACATTTAAACTCATTTTATTAATTGGACTCCAGTTTGCCAGCTTCTGACAAAAAAAGCTTTCAATAAAGTAATTAGTCCATGGGCTCACTTACATTTTCCTCCAGCACTGTGAATGTTTAATGGGTGTTTCCAAAAAGACACAAGAAACTGGAATTATTTATGTCTTGTGATGCACATTGTGTTTGTTTATTGTCGTGATCTAGATGAGGATAACATTTTATGTCAAATCACTGTTGAAAACCAGTTCATTCCTAGGGGTTCACATACCTTTTCTTACCAGTGTACATGCTTAGGACGTTTGTGTTTTAATAATGTACAGGGTAATTTCAGATATAAAAACGAGTAAAGTGATGTTTTATCATTAAAATCTGATAACGTCCATTGATTTAATAGAACGTTTAGGTATACCAACATGGCGGCGCGGTGGCTTCACATTTGACATAATGCGCAATCCAGTCATTTATATAGATCAGTGATTACAACGAATTTGTAATAATGCCAACAGCAGTGTATAAAGCATACAGAAATTGTAGCAACATAAATAAATGCACCCTATAGCACCACACACCTAATCTCCTCATCTCTTGAGAGACCTTAAGGGGCGGTTTCCCGGACAGGGATTAGGCTAGTCCTAGGGTTAGGTTGGGTTAGGTTAGGGTCTGTGTCGAATCAAATTGGCAGCCGCTCTGGGTAATAGTATATACAAATACCCTATAAAGCAGGTGTTCATAACTCTCTCCCTTCTATATCATGGCGGCGTTGGCCAAGAGAGGAATTGAGTGCTGCACAGGGTAAGGTAATGAGCTAAACATTGCCGAGCCATTGGGATGTTGTAGCTCCATATTGACATGTTTGCAATGGCTCCGATCACACATGTGGGTGCCTATTACAGTATATGTTGTCACCTGTGGAACAAGCCTGCTGCTTAACATAGGTGTGTGCACCGTGCGAAGGATCACACCCGACATTATCCTCCCCCCTTTTTCTTTGCAGCGCGTGTTTAACGGGCACATTCAGAGTATGGCTGAGCGCTGCGCGTTGAATATCCTCCGTAAGAGCTGTATATTGCTATATATATGGTCTCTATTGGTACATAGTTGAAAGAGGACAAGTGCAGAGGGAATGTCAATATACAGGGCACAGAAATATGTTGTGCTGATTGGCAGCTCGCTGCCCATCAGCGGCCATTGGACACAACATCTGAAAGCATTAAGCATAGACAACACATATTCCCGTCGTCACCCGAAACAGATGGGGGCGTGAATGTGTGTGTGGTGTGTGATGCGGTACCACCACGGATCATACGAAGAGCAATAAATGTAGCCTGGATCACAGGCACAAGTATAACTCTCTGTATACATAACATTTCTTCTTGTATAATTTTTGCGGCAGCTTAGACACTTTAATGGTGTATTGCTGCCCCCCTCAGTACGTCTGAAGAATAGCAGGTCTGTGTATACGTATGACGCTACGCAAAACAGCTTGCGTAGTGACGTGGCCGAAATGCGCGCGTAGCCGCGCCCACGGCAGGGATGTCACGCGGTTGAGCCTGAGGCAAGCCGAGCATATGTTATGCTAGGCCAGCCGCTGTGCTAGTGTCCGAAACGTGAAAAATCTGCTAGCGTGCACTGTATCACACAAAGTAGACGCCAAGGAAATAACCTTAATGTTACATCCATACCAGTGTGATAGACGGCCATGACGCAGGTTGAAGGTCTTATGAAAGGAGTCGTCTGCGCGCTGTGCTCGCACGCGGCCGGTCCCGAAGGGGGTCTGTTCATGCTAGCACTGGCCGAAGTGCGTTAAATTACAAGGCAGACGCCAGGGTGGGGGTCTAATTCTGTAAGGGGAGTGGCCGAAGCGCGCTATAAGTACAGGACAAACACATATGAGAGGGTATTGGCAACGGTAAATGTATTGTGCACACTGTGGCATTTTACGCATTGCATAGGTGGGGAAAGGAAGCCTTGTGGCTTTCCCGCATCCATAACCTCGGAATACCCCGGGGGTATGAGGCTAATAGGGTGGGCATTACCGTGGAAGGCGGGCGTTACCGTGGAAGGCACGCAACATTCTCCTCAGTTTGGCAGCATTGCCACTAACGGCGCGCTGGCGGCGGTGGTTCGCTGCTGAGAACGCAGTTATTCGAGATATCTCGAAGTCCATAAGATACATGGTTCTTCACTCGAGGAGCGAAGCTCTAAATCCTTGTAAAATTCTGCCCTCACAAGTGCAACGATCTACTGCGAGACGCTTCAGTCACGGTGAAGAGAAAGAATCTGAGTATTTTGCCACCTAAAGAGGCTATATAGCAGCAGAAGTCCCGCCCCTATATGCTGTCATGAGCGGCATTGGCCAGTACACTGGCGTTGTTCAATAAAAGCTCAGAAAAACCGGAAAAGGGAGGTGTTCCCATAGTGTCAGCGGACACAATGTCGAGTGACCGCTCTCGAAAGGGAACACATGCAAATAGAAAAAACACCAGCTTACCCTGAAATCACATATTAGCAATGTACGTTAATATTCTCTTAATGTTTGTTTTAACAATGTAAAAATACGACCAGAAAACTTAACATAAAGAAATATGATAAAATCAGACTTAATTTTATATGAATAAATTAATTTATATATAATAAATTCTATACAAAGCGGATTCTATATATATATATATATATATATATATATATATATATATATATATATATATATATATATATATATATATATTGTATCCGCTGGCAACTTATAGTAACATTATGCTAATACTCAATACCACGGATATTAGAACAACTAAGATTTTTTAAAGGGATAGTTCGGCCAAAAACGATATTAAACCCATGATTTACTCACCCCCAAGCTGTCCGAGTTGCATATGTCCATCGTTTTTCAGACAAACACATTTTCGGATATTTTAGAAAATATTTTAGATCTTTCTGTTCATTAAATGTAATGTTACGGGGTCCAGCAATAGTCCACGACCTTCAAGTCCAAAAAAGTGCGTCCATCCTTCACAAATTAAATCCAAACGGCTCCAGGATGATAAACAAAGGTCTTCTGTGGGTAATCCGTGCGGTGTTGTTGTAGAAATATCCATATTTAAAATGTTATTAACGTTATAAACTACCTTCCGGTAGCGCCGCCATTTTGGAGTGATGCGCATTCAGGATGAGAGCTTACACAGCGTACAGAGTTTCTCTGCTGCTGCTCTGTGCCCCCGCCCTCCGAATTTGTCATACGTCACTAAGAAAAGTGCGTACACTACGCTAATACTCTCTCCTGAGTCTAAGATGGTGGCGCTACCGGAAGGTAGTTAACAACGTTAACAACATTTTAAATATGGATATTTTGACAGATTTTTAATATAAAAAGTGATTGTGGATGGATTTTCTTTTACCTTTTTCACAGTCTTGGACATGTCAAAGATTAGTAAAAACATTGGCTTTGATGCATTTTTAGTTTTGTACAGCATAAGAATTAATTTTATTCCCTCATTTATGGTTTCCATTTTTGATTGCAGAGCCATGACACATTATTATCATGCATTCTTGATTGTTGGTGTTTTTTACTTTTGCAAAGAGGTAAAATTTGTCCTTTTTATGGTTGATCACCATGTGGCACCATTAACCCTTTAGTAGGCCTGTGCAAAAACAGAGCTTTATTTCTAGCTTGTACATTGAGTTATATTGTTGAGTATTTTATTGAGTTATATTGTTGAGTTTAATAAAAAAATCAAAGCATTTGTGTATAAAGCATAAAATATGTGTATATATAAGATTTGTCACCAAGAATCATTCCATTTTTTGAAAGACAGAGAAAGTTGTGGCCAAATTAAGACAAAAACCAAAACAAAACACATATGGATTAATATCTTGCCAGTAAGTTGCGCTAGCATGCTGCAATTGCAGTAGGCTACAGTTTATGGTTTTCCTATGGCTCTGTTAGCTTACATACTTGCTTAAATGAGTGTAAAAATGTTAGTGTCTGTGGTCGTTTTTATAACTTGGACTAATAATGAATGATGTGTATTGATGTAGGTTTTTAAACTCTTAATGTCTTCTCAGTAAGTCATGTACAAAACAAGCACTAGGTCAATGCATGTTTTACTATTCTGCCCTCCAAAGGCTAAGTGCAGTATCTACGCAAACACTGAAACTGAGAAAAATGGCTTTAAAGTTTTTTACACCAGCCAGTCAAACATGTTACTGCAATTTTGGCACACACATTTCTCTGAAATGGGACAAAATTTAACCAGGAGACTTTGTCACAAGACACAACAGATCTCACAAAGCCCATTTTAACCCTTAACTCAATTTTGACCAAATGCGTAGTTACTGCGCTTTCGCTTTGTAGGGCAGTATTGTTGGACTGTGCGGAGACTGTGTCAGTTGAACAATCATACCAAAGTAGGCTACTGAAATGACATTTTCAGAATGCCTCTGAAATCGAGCTTTACCAATTAGTTAAGCATAACTCGCATGGTGCCATAATCTTTACAGTAGCAGCATGTAAGATATATGTATTTTCCGTTTTAGCTTACCTGCTGCTTTTGACATTCGTATATCTAGTTTGAAGACTCGTGGCTAACTGCTGCGTAGTGCTGCAAAGGAAACTCCCCCTACCACTCCACCTCCGCCAAATTTTTAGGGCCCGAGCACACCGGGGTGTGAGGACCCTATTGTTCTTCAAGGAGTTATTATTATTATTATTATTATTTTTCTTTTTCTTCTCCGACTTCAGCGGGACTTTAGAGGGCCTAAACATACTCGAAAACTCATGAAATTTTGCACAGATGTCAAGAGTGATGAAAATTTACATGTGGTGTAGGCTTTAGAATTAGGCGTGGGAAAATGGCTCTATAGCGCCACCTACAAATTTTCAACGAAGCAGCCCTCGGACTGTGTTTGACGTACAATTACGAAATTCGGTACGCTTCTGTAGCATGACAAGACCTACAAAAAAGTCTCTTGGAGCGAAGCCGTAAACCAAACAGGAAGTCAGCTATTCTGAGTTATTTTTGGGATTTGGGCGCAGTTTTTGTCATTTCCATGCGTCATACTTTAACTAACTCCTCCTACAGTTTTAGTCGGATCATCTTCATATTTGGTGAGTGTCATGTTAAGGCTTTTGTGATGCAATGTCCGATCTGTCCCAAATTTCACATGATTGCTAAGAGTCCTGACCTGAACACATCTACATAACAATTTTCATTTATAGCCATAGCACCACCAGCTGGCAACCTGAAGGAACATGTTTTAGCGCCACTTTCAAATATTGAATGAAGCAGCCCTTGGACTGTGTTTAACTTACATGTACGAATTTCGTTATGCTCATGTATTATTACAAGCCCCACAAAAAAGTCTCTTGGAGCAACGCCCTACACCAAACAGGAAGTCAGCTATTTTGAATTATTTCTCAGATTTTGGCTCAGTTTTTCTCATTTCCAGCAGTCATACTTTAACTAACTCCTCCTACAGTTTTCGTTGGATCATCATCATATTTGGCGAGTCTCATCTTAAGGCCTTTGTGATGCTAAATTGCAAAGGATTTGATTCTATATTAAAATTTGTGTCTGTTTCGGCCAGCCGAAGTTTGATGTTTCGCTATGAAACAGGTTGCTGGAACTCAGGCATACAGTGTCCGATCTGTCCCAAACTTCACATGATTGCTAAGAGTCATGACCTGAACACATCTACATGTCAATAGTCACTTATAGTCATAGCGCCACCAGCTGGCAACAGGAAGTGACATGTTTACAATGATCATGCAATGTCCAATCTGTCCCAAACTTCACATGATTAAAAAGAGTCCTGGACTGAACACATCTACATGTCAATAGTCACTTATAGTCATAGCGCCACCAGCTGGCAACAGGAAGTGACATGTTTACACTGATTATGCAATGTCCGATCTTTCCCTAACTTCACATGATTAATAAGAGTCCTGGACTGAACACATCTACATGTCAATAGTCACTTATGGTTATAGCGCCACCAGCTGGCAACAGGAAGTGACATGTTTACAATGATTATGCAATGTCTGATCTGTCCCAAACTTCACATGATTAATAAGAGTCCTGGACTGAACACATCTACATTTCAATAGTCACTTATGGTTATAGCGCCACTAGCTGGCAACAGGAAGTGACATGTTTACACTGATTATGCAATGTCCGATCTTTCCCTAACTTCACATGATTAATAAGAGTCCTGGACTGAACACATCTACATGTCAATAGTCACTTATGGTTATAGCGCCACCAGCTGGCAACAGGAAGTGACATGTTTACAATGATTATGCAATGTCTGATCTGTCCCAAACTTCACATGATTAATAAGAGTCCTGGACTGAACACATCTACATTTCAATAGTAACTTATGGTTATAGCGCCACTAGCTGGCAACAGGAAGTGACATGTTTACACTGATTATGCAATGTCTGATCTTTCCCTAACTTCACATGATTAATATAGTCCTGGACTGAACACATCTACATGTCAATAGTCACCAGTGTTGGGCAAGTTACTGAAAATTAGTAATTAGTTACAGTTACTAGTTACTTCTTTTAAAAGTAACTGAATGACTGTACCAGTTACTGTATATCAAAAGTAATTAGTTACTTGAAAAGTAACTTTTAAGTTACTTTTATGTCTGCTTTTTAAATGTAAATATGAACAGTACTGAACAGTCAAACAATAAAATGATATGGATGGGCTATTTTACATGTAAGACTCTAATATATCACATACTGTAGGAGCCTATTTTGCTTTAGATTCAACCTTTGAATATTTTTGTTAGAAATTATCTTAATATGTAAACTTAGTTTATCTATGTATATCATTTAGACCATTTAGACAAATATTCTGCATGTTTACAAAAATATATAATGTATTAAAATTGTGTAGTGTCTCTTTAAAAACTTGGAGACAATTGTGTCAACATGTCATATTTTATAAAATAAATTATAATTTTTCTGATTTCATATTTATTTTAATAAGTTAGAAACGTCTCTGCTGTGTCCTGCTGACAGGCGCGATTGCGCATGCAGCAGATGAGGCAAACTATGGGTCCTCCGAAGGTTAGACCGTCTCATTTCAGTTCTCTTCGCAAACTTCTGAGCGCCTTGAAAGGCAGAGTGTTCACCTTTTATCGCATGCTTAGTAGGGTGCAGCCCTTGCATTGGAACACAGGGACTGCGCTCTTTGGTCATATTTCTGTTGGATTTAAATGATACACAGGATTAAAGGAAGATATTTAATCAGAAAACGGAGTAGGCTACGTGGATTGTTTTGTCGGACGGACACAGAGCGAGTGGATTGTTTTGTCAGACGGACACAGAGCGAGTGGATTGTTTGTTCGGATACAGAGAGACTGAAACTAAAACTAAAAGCGAGCTCACACATACTATGGAGTTTTAACACGGGTGTACAGCGCAGTGTGGATATTTTAGTGGAAACAACAATCGCTGATCGTTTTCTTCCATGAAGGCGATGTAAACATCTAAGAATATATGATCATTTCTTAGATTTATTACCTTTGTGGATTACAAATGCAAGTTGATGTCATACTGCGAGTGCTTGGTGAAGATAATTTACAAACATGAGAACGGATGGATTATGACTTTTTTTAAACAAAGGTATGTTGTCCCGTTTCGATTTTTCATGTTCATTCTATATGCACTGTCAGCTATGATGAAGTGTAATGAATCATTGCGCCGCCAACTACGGTCCTGCGACGTCAGATATGTCTTGTCTATTTTTAACAAAATAGAGTAACGCAAGTAACGAACTCATTTAAATTTCAGTAATTGTAATTGCGTTACTTGATTTAAAAAAATACTTCATTACATGCTCGTACTGCTAAAAGTAGTGGAGTTACAGTTACTTTGTAACGCGTTACTCCCATCACTGATAGTCACTTATGATGCCAATAGTCAGTTATGGTCATAGCGCCACCAGCTGGTAACAGGAAGTAACATGTTTACAATGATAATGCAATGTCGGATTTGTCCCAAACTTTACATGATTGATAAGAGTCCTGACACATCTACGTGCCAATATTTACATGTAGTCACTCATACTCACACACACTCGCTCACTCTCTCTCTCTCTCTCTCTCTCTCTCATGCTATCTTACACGATGCTACCTCGCTGTCATTTGTAATTAGCAACAGGAAATGTGGCACATTATACTACACTTTTAAATGGTCCACCTATGTTTACATGCTTAAATGCCTATTTACTACTGTTCCCTTTAATTCTTATGCCACGGCGTGGCGGTGTCAGGTGTGCGAGGGCCCTTCCATCACTGCTTGCAGTTTTAATTTTGTATTATTATTTTTAGTGACCATTCTATATGCTTAGTTATTTATTATAGTTATAATATTAATCATTATTATTTACTGTTACAAGATAGAGAGGGGCACATTACTTTTTGAGACAAAAGGGGCTTGAGCCCAAACACCCCAACCACCTCTTCCTTTTGGCCATTTAAGGCTTGAACGACACATGGGTAAGTAAATAAAAAACAAAAATGTTAAGGGGTGAACTATACCTTTAACAAATATGCAAATTACAGTCTGACTTCAATGTATGTCAGGGTGGTTCTTGCTGTGCAAAAATATGCATAACCATAACCAAATCTGCCAATGCAAACAATATCTGCGACAAAATTTGAATTTTTGTTGTTTAACATGGTATATCATCAACAGCTTCCTAAAGGGTAGGGAATTGATTTATTTAATACAATTATTGGCATTACAGGGAGATTTTTGTCATTGTCCAGTTTTAACAACTTCATCTATAAAGCCAAAAGAACAACTCATGTTTTTTTAACAATAATAACATTAGGAGTGATATCCAAACTTGTAAGTAAACAAAGTGGTTTAAGCAAATTTAACAATAGTATAAGAAACACCACACATCCCTGTTTCATGAGCAAAAGTCCTATAGTCAAAAATGGTTATGAGGCACATTTACTTATTTCTTGTGAGCTCTACTCATTGTGTCTTTTTTTGCTCATCCTCAGAGTTTAGCTTGGATGGAGATTATTTATTGGGTGGCCTTTTTCCAGTACATGAAGTTAAACATGCAAAATCTCTCTTCTCCCCAGAGTCCATCAACTGTTTTAGGTAAGCCAGGACCTTTTCATTGCTTTTTTATGTGGTGGGTTTAACACTGACTTCATTGAACTCAGTCTTTCTACTAGGCAGAATTGTAAATAAAAATATAAACTAATGTTTCTAAAGCTAAACATATAACATACTTACTTCCTTGCTGATGCTTTCTAGGCACACCTTCACAAAATCTGGCTATGAGATGTTTCAAGTAATGCGGTTTGCTGTTGAGGAGATCAATAATTCAACCACGCTGTTGCCCAATGTTTCTCTGGGCTATGAAATTTTTGACCATTGTTCTGACACTAAAAACTTCCCATCAGTCTTTAGTTTTATTTCACAGAATGGATCAATTAACCCTCAAGAAAAACTCTTCAGCCATCAACCTAGAGTGATTGCTTTAACAGGACCATTTGGAAGCACAAGAACTATTTCTGTTGCACCATTGATCACAATGGACCTCATTCCAATGGTAAATAATATTTGTGTTTTATACTGTTATTTGGTAAAGAAATAACAAAGCAATGCACACACTGTAAAAAATATGCAGCATTTTTGTCAAGTCAACATATTTTTATGTTTTTATATAAAAATAAGCATTCTTTAGAGGCCTTTCTCTTCTTGTCATGCGATTCGTAGACACTTTTTCTCTTGCGAACATCAGACATTTTGAAAAAACACGGTGAGAACGCGAGCTTCAATGAATGTCTGAAGCTGTAGCCCACCACACATATACACCTCAAAGTGCGCATGTGCAGAAAGCGAACCTAGGGACGACGGCCTTACGTCAACATATCATCAGAATGATTGACAACTGGGATGACCATTAGTCTTCATGATCCACCCGGAAAAAGACAATCTTCCGCTATACCTTTAACTGAAAAAATAAGATATTTTAAGCAATTTTATATGTTATGTCAACTTTTCAAAATAGTAGGTTGAATTGAGTTCATACTGCATTTCTTTACAGCGCATACATAATTCATATACTTCATCTAGTGCTCCCATATTGCACCATATACAGTATGTCACAAAAGTGAGTACACCCCTCACATTTCAGCAAATATATTATTACATCTTCTCAAGGGACAATACTATAGAAATGAAATTTAGTTTAGCAGTATTGATTTGCTGTCCTCTGAAAAGAACTTACCATACGGCCATTAATGTCAAAATAGGTGGCATCTAAAGTGAGTACACCCTAAGTGATAATAGATGCATATTGTTTAACCATGCAAAGCCACATGTTCTATTCATCATGTTCATGTTACAAATGTGTGTATTTTGTACTAGAGCACTTAAAATTCTCTCATACTGACCACAAGATGTTGAACATGACACCTCATGGCAAAGAACTCTCTGAGGATGTACTCACTTTTGTTGCCAGCTATTTTGAAATTAATGGCTGTATGTTAAGTTATTTTCAGATGACAGTAAATCTATACTGCTATATAAGGAGCACATTGACAACTCTAAAATATATCCAAATTCATTTCTATAGTAGGCTATTATCCACTGAGAAGATACCCTAAAATAATTGCTTAAATGTGAGGGGTGTACTCACTTTTGTGACATACTGTATATAATCTGTATGTGTATATGTTAAAGGGGAGGTTTAATGCTATTTCATGCATTCTGACTTATTAACACAGTTTAAGAGTTGTAGTCCTCATGCTAAACATAAGCAAAGTGTCAAAAAAGCAGTTGAGCTTGTAACAGAGTATTTCTGAGCCAAACTCACGCCTCCTTTTTCCTACAAGTTTCGGAAAGTTTTTTTCAAATGGGGGTATCCGTTACGACTGATTGACCCCATATTCCTTTTATGGGCCTTTACCTCCAGAACGTCAAGTGAGAGCGAGAACGTGCATTAGCATTGCTCCGTCGAGTAGAAGTCACCGGTATCACTGCACAGCACGCGACAACTTTGTTTTAGCAAGATAGTTCGACAAAAGAAGTGTGTTTTTGGATGTAAGGAGAAGAAAACCTTATTTAGCTTTCCCTGTCGTAAGACAACAGTGGATGCAGTTCGTTTTTACCATACAGCAACGTAATTGCAAATGGGTTTGTTTGTTCCCTGGCTGTATTTCGGAGAGGATTGCTTTACAAACAAGGCTCGGTTTGACGCCGGATTTTCCACTTTTTTACAACTATTGGAGCGGTCAAAACTTTAAAAGACCCTGTTTAGGAGTCACAACCACAGGCGTAAGTAATTCAAAATCTTACGTATTTGGTTTGCAATCGCGCATACGTGCATGTAATGTAAACAACACCAACAACAGCCCATTGTACTGCACAGGCAAATGAGGTTTAAAAACTGGATTATGTTGCTTTTTTAATTAAAATAGCGGATAAACAAGCAAGGATTAATTACCTGATAGAGACGTCCTGCTGTAATCGTTCCTGCTATTGTTCCTGTTCGTCCATTACTGACAAAGTATCCAATTCTGGATCATATGCATAATGTTAGGCTGGTTATTTAAAAAAAAATTTTTTTTAAGTTTGATTTCCATCTATGTTGGCTGAGTGAATCCAAAAGTAGTATCCAAAGCTGCGCGTACTCGTAACTCTTCAGCTCCGCCCACCGCACGCCTTCAAGTGTTCGACCTTTTACGCCAAAAATCGCAGTTTTTTCTTTTATAAATCTGACAAAACGAAAGACTCTTTGGACATATGAATGATGAAATACTACTCTATATATAAGCAAGATTAACATTAGATTGGGAAAAACGTCTCGTGTTATGTCAGCTTTAAGTGACTTTAATGGTGTTTTCTTCCCTTTTAAAGGTTAATTTTGGAGCTTCCAGCAATACATTAAGTGACAAACTTCAGTATCCTTCTTTCATCAGAACAATTCCTAGTGAAAAAAATCTGATCCAGATGATTATTCACATTATTCAGTGGTTTGGATGGAACTGGGTTGCTTTTCTTGAAGGCCCAGACCATAACAGTGAAGATGCCGTACAACTGTTTAATAAGTATATCCGAAATACTGGTATTTGTTTGGCCTATCAAGAGACTCTCAGCCAAAATGTAAACTACAGTTTAACTCTTAAAAACATTGATGAGCTTAACATCAATGTCATCGTGGTTTTCGCTGTGCCACAATATGCAAAGAACATAATCAAAGCAGCCATAACAAGCAACATCCGAGGCAAAGTTTGGATTGCAAGTGAAACGTGGTCTACGAATCAAGAGCTTCTGAGAGAGCCGGGAATCAAGAATATTGGTACTGTAATTGGCATTACGGAGAGATTGGTGTCATTGCCTGGATTTAATGAATTCAAAGAAACACTTAGGATTTCTACTAATGATAATGAGGAGACTAAAATATGTAATCAAGAATGTGACAACTGTACATTACCGACCGCAGAAGAGATTATACATGAAGAATCCACATTGTCCTTTCCCATCTACGCTGCTATATATACCATAGCTCATGCATTACACAAAGTTTTGCATTGTAACATAAATGAATGCATAAAAAATACAACAGTTAAGCCATACATGGTAAGTTTGCAGATTGTTTATAACATAATAATACAGTAAACTTTTCCTAATTAATAATTCATAAATTATAATTTGACTAAAAGTAATCTGATTGTTACAAAGGGTCTGTCAAGTGACTAAGATTTTATTTGTTCTCCAAAATAGTTTTCAGCCTATTTGTGACCAGTCACGGAAAGTAGAGACGCAAGTCAAAAAACACAAAGCCGAGAAAATAGACTTTGAAAGTTGGACCTTTCTCCTGCTGGGAGAGACAATAGGGCTCATTTACATCTCATTTAGCTAAGCCATACCCCCTGTAAAGCCATTTTGAGATACAGATGCTCTAGCATCATATGTAGTATTTTGTGACAGAAAATAAACTTTTTACCTGTGTGTTGATCACAAGTCAAATCCAGTCTGTTTTAGATGTGTGAATCATCCAAAGACCATTTTTGTCCACAAATGCATATAATCCGTGAAATATAGATATATAGTCTATTGTTTACATTAGATTTCGCATGACCGTCTGGTAATAGAATATATTATACAATCTGAGGACTAGTATTTACATCGTAACATGTAAGGGTATATGAGATTACACTCCGGTAATTTACGTTCCGCTAAACACATGAACCCACCTTCAAAGTTTGTATTTAAAATAGGGAGGTAGTATAATAGATAATCCAAACAGCGCCGTCAAAAACGTGACGTTCTTTAGGGATGTAACCAATCACTCGCTCGTTCCTTCATCAGCCAATGACTAAATGGAAAATATTAATAGACAAAACATGTAGCCAATTAAATAACAAATTCAATGATCTCTGTGTGACTTTTTGTGTGTGTTTGACTTAATGCTGCGCTGCAAGAACTGACAGGCAGATGACGTCAAAGTACCGCGAGAGTGAGTCGAAATTAAACTACTCCGTAATATTTCTTGAATAGCTGTTATCTGTTGCGCCCCAGCTATTTTTTTCTTTTTTTTTGTGCACCCAAGCTTCATTAACAGTCTGGGGAGACGCATGCTGTAAGTTTGAAAAAAAACTTACCAAACATATCTGAGGAACAGGGCAGCCGCGTCACTACAGTCACGTGACTTCATGCGGTTCACAACAGATCCGAAAGAGAAGACCATGCTGAATAAAGTCGTAATTCTTGCTATTTTTGGACCAAAATGTATTTTCAATGCTTCAACACATTCTAACTGACCCACTCATGTCACATGGACTACTTTGATGATGTTTTTATTACCTTTCTGGACATGGAAACAGTATATAAATTTTCAATGGAGGGACAGAAAGCTCTCGAACTAAATCTAACATTTAAACATCTTAAACTGTGTTACCGAAGATGAACGGAGGTCTTCCGAGTTTAGAACGACACAAGGGTAAGTCATTAATGACATTATTTTCATTTTTGGGCAAACTATCCCTATTAAGTAGCCACGCTGTTCCCTTTGGGGGCGGGGGCAAAAACAAAACAAACAAAAGCCGCTTATCCTGTATGTAAATACACACAGACGCCCCTCGCTGCATGCTAGAATCTCCGGAAAAACAAGCTGATTTCAACTGCAAAATGTACACTTTTAAATATACAAAAACTACTATCTCAAACATGGAGAGGCTTCTTTGTGATCTCAACTAACAGATTCTGCCAAAAAACGAAAATCACATATTTTGAAAAAATAAAACGTTCTTTCTCATAATCTTGAAACTTGTTCTGCCGACTTGTTTCACTGGTTTCCATGACAGGTCACATTTCTTATGTAAAAAATATATAGTGAATGTAAATGTTAAATCTTAATCTTAAACTATGACTTGTTTTTTTAGGGCTGTTAATTTAACATATTACTTAGATCAATTAATTAGATAGAATTAATTATGGAGAAGAATTATGTTATACAATTTTTATGCATTTAAGGCACCAGATCGAGCGGAGGCTTGGCTGTTATTTTTAAGAGCACGATAAAGTGCAAGTTGTTGCCTGTTGATAGTTACATGAGTTTTGAAGTGCAATTGATGAAGATTGACTTGTCCTCACCAGTGATTTGTGCTTTGATATATAGGCCTCCTGGTTATAATAAGGATTTTATGAATGAATTTTATGAGTTTTTATCTATGATTGTTCCATCCACGGACAGAATTTTGATTATGGGAGATTTTAATATTCATGTTTGTTGTCCTGATAAACCTATGACTAAAGAATTTATGAATTTAGTAGATTCTTTTAACTTATCTCAATGGGTCTCTGGTCCAACTCACGATCATGGACATACACTTGATTTGGTGTTTTCTTTGGGGATAACGATAGATAATATTTGTGTTGAAGAATGTACTATTTCTGATCATATGCCTATTAGGTTTCATCTTACTTCTGCAACAAATGGATCATGTAATCCATCTTCATCAATTATGTCCAGGGTTATCACCACTTTTACACCCAGTGCGTTCTCTACTGCTTTTTCTGATTTGGCCTGTCATATTGAGCCTACATCTTTGCCCGTTGTGGGACCTGATGAATTGGTCAATTCTTTTAATCGTGTTTGTTCAGAGATCTTGGATAACGTTGCACCTTTTAATAAGAGAAGTCAAAAAGTTAAAAAAGAACCGTGGTTAAATGATGTTACGCGGAATCTGAGGCGGATTTGTCGGCATGCAGAGCGTAAGTGGCTGAAAGATAAATTGCAAGTATCTTATGATATTCTTAGAGAGTCTCTATCTAATTATCAAAACGCTGTTAAAGCCGCTAGATCTTCATATTTTGCACGAATTATAGCACATAATGCACACAATCCCAAGGTATTATTTTCTACCATAGATAAGGTACTGAGGCTGTCTTTTAATATTTTCCCGACCCTGTCTAGGGACCTGGTGTGACAGTTTTTTAAAATATTTTATTTATAAAGTTGCTCTCATCCGATTGAATATTAGGCCTTTTGGTAGTGATATAATTCATATAATTAAGTCATCTCATTGTTTAAGTAAATTTGATTCGATTACATTAGCGCAGTTGGGAAAGATAATAACCCACCTAAAACCCACTACCTCACTTAATGACCTTCTTCCGTCACGGTTGTTTAAAGAGGTTGTAGACACTATTGGTCCCAGTGTACTATTGATTATCAATAGTAGTCTATCTCATGGAATTGTACCAACAGGGTTTAAGCACGCTGTCATTGAACCAGTCTTAAAGAAAATGAGTTTGGACCCACAGGATTAAAACATTTTTTTTTATATCAAAATTGCCTTTTATGAATAAGATTTTAGAGAAAGTTGTCCATAATCAACTTACATATTTTTTGATGGTAAAAAATATAATGGATGTTTTTCAGTCTGGATTTAGGACCAAACATAGCACAGAATCAGCATTATTAAAGGTGACTAATGATATTTTGTTAGGTATAGACTCAGGGAAAATTTTTGCCTTAATGATGTTAGATTTAAGTGCAACCTTTGATACCCTGGATCATACAATTCTAATAGAGTGCCTCAGAGATTATGTAGGGATCAATTGCGTGGCCCTTAAGTGGTTTTCATCGTATTTGCACAATAGGACATGTTCTGTAAAAATTGGAAACCATGTCTTTGCAACAGCAACTATTTCTTGGGGCGTTCCTCAGGGATCAATTCTTGGTCCGACTTTGTTTTCATTATACATGATACCCCTTGGTTCCATTTTAAAGCAATACAGCATTAAATATCACCTGTATGCTCATGATTCACAACTTTATTTTCCATTGGAGTGTGATGGTTGTATATCACTAATTTCATAAGTGCTTGACTGAGGTAAAGGGATGGCTAGCAAATAATTTTTTACAATTAAATGAAGATAAGACTGAGTTTATCATGTTTGGGAATAAACAGCCTGGGAATGGTTTGGCTGGAAATTGTGGACCATTGACCAATATGTGTAGTCAGGTAAGGAATCTCGGTGTAATTTTTGATTCTGAAATGCGCTTTGATCGCCAAGTTAATAGCGTTGTGAAATCATCTTTTTTTCAGTTGAGAAAATTAACCAAATTAAAACCCATCCTTTTATACAATGATTTGGAGATTGTTCTGCATGCCTTTCTTTCAACCCGGTTAGATTACTGTAATGCTCTTTATTTAGGCATAAGTGAATCACTGGTTACTCGTCTTCAGTATGTTCAAAATGCTGCAGTGAGATTTCTAACAAATACCAGAAAACGAGAACACATAACACCTGTACTGATAAACCTTCACTGGTTACCTGTTCAATTCAGAATCCAATAGAAGGTGTTAACGTTTGTTTTTAAAGGGCCATTTCACCGTTAGGAACATTTATCTTTATAGAAAGTGGGTCATATTTGTAGTCAAAATGTAACATACATTTAGAATTTTGTGCCTATTTGACAGAGAAAAGACAGAACGTGACTTTAGAGCACATTTGTATGAAAAACTACAACTGCCACTATGCACCACAATGCACAGCTCTGCAAGCCACTCCCATGAATCGGAACACGGCTCAGATATGCTACTGTGTACATAAATGCCATGTAAGTAAAACAAAGAAAATAGCCGCCACCACTGTGTCTGACAGACACCAATCATGACTTACTTTTAAACGTGATGTTACATTGTGGTACACACAGAGGTGGAAAAAGTACTAAAATATTGTACTCAAGTAAAAGTAAAGTTACTTTAATAATATTTTACTTAAGTAAAAGTAAAGTTACTTGTTTAAAAATCTACTCAAGTAAAAGTAAAAAGTAAGTCATTTTAACTTTACTCAGAGTAAAAGTTACTTTTTTTTACAGCGGGAAGAGGTGGAGGATTCTAGTATAGTTCAAAGACGACAAGGGAATATAAATCTCAAACTAGTTGTTTTTAATTGTAGGAACATCTTTACAATTAAAGTGCAATAACAAAAAGTTAATAAAATAAAAAGCTTTTTTAAAGTAAGAAACATTTATGGAATTGTTTAATGATTTTTACATGTGAGTTATGCACTTTTGAAGGTGGTCAGCAGCTATTAAATACAATCACTATAGTAAGGTTGTAATTGATGTATTGCTGGTAACATTCATTATTTTATTAAACTATATATCTAGTTTAAATGAGCATATAATGAGATGAGTGCCATGTCTATATACATTTGACACGTTTATTATCGTCTTACTTCCCTGACCACCTGATGACCTTTATTCTTCTCTCTCTCTCTCTCTCTCTCTCTCTCTCTCTCTCTCTCTTGCTCTCTCTCTCTCTCTCTGCAATGTCTAATGACCTGCGCATTCTTGAGGACGTTTTGAAGTTGTGTTTGACTTGACGCGAAGCTGCTAGACCTCGGAAGATAATGTGCATGGTATTAAAAACGCGTCGTGCAATTTCGTACTTAAGAGCATGAATCCTACCTTTCATAGAAATGAAACACTCGCTTCGCGTCAGTGGAAAGTGGTCGCTTAAATATGACCAGGGGTTTCTTTCATAAGATTTGAACTGAGGCGGGTCTGCATTAGCGCGCGCCTGTCTCGTCCGTCTCCATGGTTCTTTTTGCGCGTTCCCCGGGCCCCGCCCATTTACATTCGTTTCGCGTCTTTATCACTTTGCTTTGTAAAATTTTTTTACTCAGTAACGGATATGATTTAAAATGTAGCGAAGTACAATACTTTAAATAAAACATACTTAAGTAAAAGTAAAAGTACAGATTTTAAAAACTACTCAAAAAAGTAAAAATACACAAAAAAACTACTCAATTACAGTAACGTGAGTAAATGTAATTCGTTACTTTCCACCTCTGGTTACACACAATAACACTCTGGTCTGGTGTGTAGCAAAGTCTTATTCAAACAGTAACGTGCGGTTTCAGATCTGCAGTACAAATGTCTTTTCAAGTACTAAAAAAAGGGTATGCATTTTAAATGTTTATTTAGTTTTACCAATTTTATTTTTGTCTCTTGGTTACTGTAATTACATCCGTGTTATATCGCCCTCACTGCTCTCAAAATATAGACACTCAGACACCTAAATGCCACGTTAGTATAACAAAGAAAATAGAAACATTCACTTTAGTCAGACGTCCGTTTATCCCTGCATCCTGCACACAAACGCGTCCCCTGCACAATATCTCCACAGACGCGCTGCCTCAGCTCTTGGAGCTTGTGCTCGTAAGCCGAAACACGTCTTTGAAATAAGCACGCGCCCAGAAACATTCACAAAACAAACTTTTATATCCTTATCGGATGGGAAAATGTTAAACCGAAAGCAAACAGCGCGAGTCTGTCCAAGCTCATATACTCCGCAGCGTGTCTGCTCGTAAACCGAAACACGTCTGTGAAATAAACATGTCCAAACGCGAGCAAAGTTGCTCTCTTGCATAGATACCTTCACCAAACAACCGTCCATATCCTTATCTGATACAGAAATGTTATAAAGCAAGCACACAGCGAGAGTACAGGCAGTAGTCTGTCCAAGCTTCTCTACGCAGCAGAGACCGATGGTTGCGGCGTCTTCCCCGGGCTCCTCTGGTTAGAGAGTTGGGCTTGTAACCCGAGAGTTGCTGGTTCGAATCTCACGGCGGGTTGTGACTTGCAGTGTGTATGTTCACTACTCACTGGGATAGGTTAATTGCAGAGGTCACATTTCGAGTATGCATCGCATACTTGACAAGCTTGTCACTTTCCCTTCAAGTCAAATAAACTATATACAGCAAGGCTGTGCTTTCGGATGTACACATAAACAGACTATGCACAAGGATAGTCTGGACAGTCTATCCTTGTGCACTGGACAGTCATCAATTCAGCAGCATAAGGTTGGTTATAAGGCGGATCCCGATGCTCCAAAGAATAATTAAATATCTAGAATTATCTACATTTGCACATTTCTGACAGTTTTATGATGCACTATGGTACTACTGATGTTAATGATTTTACATTGATGTATGAAATGAAAGAACTGACTTCCAACTGAGGTCATTGGGTTATCAACACTTTTAGGGAATGCATGAACCCTAAAGAAACAGGCCTGGCTTTGTCTCCTTTGATGTTGACATCCACAGACTAGTACAGAAGATGGGGGTCATAACCCCCACACTTAATAGCTATTCTGTGATTTAAGTATGAGATATGATACAGTTATGGCACTGTCACAGCACTCTAAATAATATACATAAAAAGTGCCCTAAACCTTTGAGGCCCTACACAATTTTGCTCTGATTTAGCAGATGTTGCAATTTGCAATTAGTTATAATTAAGTAATTTTATGTTAATGCTTTTTATCACACTTCACAACAGCTTTTGGGAGAAATTAAGAAGTTGCATTTTCCACTCAATGGACGTCAGGTGAAATATGATGCTAATGGTGATCCAGCCGTCAGCTATGCAGTTGTGATTTGGCACACTGAAAAAAATCCTCCATGGATCGAGATGGTGGGCACTTATGATACATATCCAGAAATTAATTTTACCATCAACAACTCTCTCTTGCCCTGGCAAAGCAATGTTTCGGTAAGTTACCTTGGATAGTCTGTATTCTTACAGCCTTTATATGAACACTTATCTTTCTAGATCAGCTCCAATGACATCATTTTTTATTCTATTAAGGTTCCTTTCTCAAATTGCTCTGTCGAGTGTAATGAGGGATTTTCAAGAGAACATGTGGAATATCATGATTGCTGTTTTCTGTGTAAAAAATGCCCGCAAAACACCTATTTGAATTATTCTCGTAAGTACCTAAAGCGCTGATCAATGACACCTTGATATTTACTGTAACACCATAAAACTTTATGGTAGTATAGTTATGGTGCTTTATCGCCACACTGATTTTAAACGTATTAACTATTTTACTTTCCTGGTCACTAAATGCACCGAAACAAATTTCTGTAATTATTTTGCTTATTTTTATTCCAGGTGACCCTTATACCTGTTTTCCATGTGCAGAGAATGAATGGTCTGATGAGGGTAGCACGACATGTCGGACACGTTCTGTCGTCTATCTTCAGATCACAGAAATCTCCTCTATTGCAGTAATATTTTTTACTGTATGTCTGGTTATTGTTCTCATCATCACATTTATCATTTTTGCACACAATTACGGCACACCAGTGGTGAGGTCTGCTGGTGGCAGCGTGTGTTTCCTCATGTTAGCGTGTTTGATTTTATCTTGCCTGGGTATTTTCTTTTTCTTTGGAGAACCCACATCTCTTAAGTGTCGCATGAGAAGTTTAATGCATATATATTTCTTTGGTGTCTGTGTCTCCTGTTTGGCTGTTCGTTCTTTTCAGATAGTTTGTGTCTTTAAAATGGCGGAGTTTCCTAATGTGTACAGGTTGTGGGTAAAGTACAATGGCCAGTGGATCTTTCTTTCTGCTTATTCTGTCTTGTTTTCAATTGTTTGTGTTTTGTTGATGACTATCTCTCCAACCGAAGCCTTCAGAGATTCATCATCTTTTAATGATCAGATTTTGCTCACCTGTAAAATGGGAAGCAGTATAACCAATAGCATCATTATGTTCATGAGTAGTTTTCTTGGTTTCATGTGTATTCTTTTTGCTTACACAGGAAGAGATCTGCCGGGAAATTACAATGAGGCAAAATCAATAACTTTTAGTGTAATTTTGTCCTTTGTGATGTTTATTGTATATTACACATCTTACCTTGCTATCAAAAGCAAATATGTCATGCTTTTACAAGCAGTGGCCCAGGTATGGAGTATTTATGCAGTTTTCTTTAGCCATTTCGTACCTAAAGCGTACATCATGATATTTACACCAAAAAAGAACACTGCTGCATACTTTCAAACATCTATTCAGAATTACACCCAAACCATCAGCAGGAGTTAAAACGCTGGACATTTTAGGAAACATTTGTTAACACGAAACAAAATGAGAAACAGGTAAAACTAATGAGTAATCATAACAGTACCTATATTTTACAGTAATGTAAAAACAATTTTATCAATGTAATTCTAATTTTAAATTGCGAGGGGATGACCTTAAAAACATATCAGAAGAAAGTTGGTTATCTGTGATTCTGTTCATAATGCTAAACATAAGCATTACTAAATTGTTACTTTATGGGGCGGTTTCCCGGACCAGGATTAGCTTAATCCAGGACTAGGCCTAGTATAATTAGGAAATATAACTAGTTTTAACAAACATGCCTTACTAAAAACATTACCTGTGTGCATTTTGAGGTAAAACAAAGGGCACTGATGTATTTTAAGATATGTCAGTGCAAGTTGTTTTCAGTTTAGGGAGCTCTTAAAAGTGTTTAAGTCTAGGACTAGTCTAATCCCTGTCCGGGAAACTGCCCCTATATGTATTAATAATGTTTGGTTCATCAATTGTATGTATATCATCATAACAGGTTCTTCTTAATAAAACTTTAGGCTACCTCACACATTCTATAGATATTTTAGTAAACAATATGAAAAACCAATGACTTTAAGAAAACATAGAGCAGATATTTATTGACAGTTAAATAAACATTTAATTAACGTTAGGTTAACAGATCTTACCACTGCAGTTCAGCGTGCTTTTAGACACATAAATCAAAAGCTTAACGTCTTAAAGATAACAAATACAGCTGCTTCTCCAAACATGTGTCACATTTTTGGCCCTCTAGACAACTCCTTTCTGCTGTGTTAAAATTGGTGAGTGGTCTAAGGTGCCAGACTCAAGGATGTACAACCTTCTCAGTTTGTGAGGTTTCTGGTCTCCCAATAGAGGGGTTAATTCAATCTCACTTCTGACAAAACTGTTTTGGAGAGGCATTGAAACTCATCATAGTTCTCCCTGTCGATGCTTTGGTACAAATCTCATTTACAAGTTTTCATTTAAGTAATGCCTTGCAATTGGAAAAACAATACCTCTCTCTACTTTAATACAGATTATATAAACAGGCAATATTGGTGTGTGATGAGTATTCACAGAGTTTTAATTAAATTTTGTAACGTGTTTTTGAGAGACAGCTGGTGGAGACAGAGACATCATTAAGTGCACCATGTTTATTTTCTTTATTTGACAAAAACACAAAGATTTGTTGTTATTGTGTATGTACACAAATAAAAGTAGACCCTTCACAGTTTCAAATGATGTCTAACACGTAAGTGTATGATTATGGAGTATTTTAGGTTGATTCTGCTTTGATGAGGAGAAAACACATCAAAACACGCCACCGCGTTTTTAGACCCCAGAAAGTTAAAAGCACTTTAGCAATTGAAATGTCTAGATGTGCCAATTTCAAACTTTCTCCTAGGAAATCTCCTACTTTCAAGGCATTGATGATCAGGGGCCTCATTTAGAAAGGGTGCATATGCACAGATTTGATCGTAAAGTGTGCTTAAAAATCGACGACAAAGTCCGTATTTGTGAAAAACTGTCTTTAGCCCTATTCTGACGGGATTAGTTTTACAGGGGGACCTCTCAGAGGTCCTCTGTGTTTTTAATCCCGTCCGAATAGGCCATGTCTGTGTTTTTCTCTGACGACCTCCGTAAGAATTCCAGAGCAATTTACCTACTGTTTTTCACCGAACTCAGAGGTCCTCTGAGAAATTTAATCCTGTCCCGATGCAAACGTCTGTGTTTGCCCGCAATATCTTTTGAAAACGCAGTTCATTTCGTGTTTTGGCCAACGTGATCTGCCGTAAGGTCTTACTAATGCGCGTATATTGTATTTCCTGAGTTCCATTCATTTAGATATGAATGTTTTTCCGCATTCGGGAAAATAAAATAATTAAATCAATACGAGCTGAATATCAAACACTGTTAAGACTGGCCACTAATATCATTAACGTTAAAAGAAACTCCGTTCAAAGTTGTTCAACTCCGGAATGGTAATGTTAATTAATAAAGATATTACATTTTATGAATCATTATTTCTTCATTTCTTTGTGTTTATTATAAGCAGACAGTTATATTTGATTTGTTAAAATTAAATGAATAAATTACATGTTCTGTCATAATTTTACATTTAAAGCAAAATATTAAACATTACAAACACGCGTATCCAGAGCACGTGCTACTGCAATGCCCAAATGCATGAAACAGACACTCCCATCTCTGGAATAGCCTGCATCATTTTAATCCTGTCCGAATCGGTACATAAAATCACAGACGTCCTGAGGGACACGTTGAAACTCAAACGTCGTTTGGAAAACTAATCCCGTCCGAATAGTGCTTATGATGTAAAAAGGGTCTCAACAGATGTACACACTTTTGCTTGTCAGATGCTCCAGGTTTTTGAAAATATAAGCCATTATTGCTGCTCGAAAATTATTTGTACATTGAGAGGCGCTCTTTTATGACATTGATTGGGCATAGTTTAAAGGCGGAGATCTGAAACTGCTCAGCTGTGCACAAGTTCAAGATCAATTGCGATTTATAAATTTCACAGGGGTATGCGTGTTTTCTGCACGTATGTTTTTTCATGAATCACGCGTACGCATTTTTGATAAATGATCGTAAGATCAAATCTAGGATGGTTTCTACGCAGCATTTTATGAATGAGGCCCCAGGTCCACGAGGACCCCCTCCTAGAAATTATTTTAACACACCTATTTTAACTCCTTAGCTTGTTAGGGAGACATGTTTACCATTTTGAAAGGAGGCTGATAAGTTTAATCAGGTGTTTTAAATAAAAAGACATCTTAAACTTTTTGGGAGGGGGTCCTCGAGGACCATGATTGGGAAGCACTGCATTAGATGATGGGGCCTCATTTTGAAATCTGCTTAGGGCCCCCAAAAAGCTAGAGCCAACCCTTTCCACATACATTTATTGAAGCGGTATAATTTTTCTTTGCAATTCTCATTCTTATGTGACTAATATCAGCCTTTTTGGCTGTGTTCTTACATCTGAACAGCTGCCTTTATGTTTTTTTTACAAATTGTTTTATCAGAGCTGCTGATGTAGTGAGCAGTGTACGTACTTTCAGCGACTTGAGTTTGAATACCAGCTTGACTTACTTTGGTTTTATTAATGTCAAACTTTTGTAAAGTCTGGTAGCCTTTTATGCCCAAGTCTTATGCCTAATTTCATTTTTAGCTGCTGTCAAGTTCTTTATTCCAAGGGATTGCATCTGCATGAAAATAAGTATGGTGCTTAAAAAGAGCATTTAAACAGCTGAAACTCTGCAAACCCTGCAGCTCTGTCTCAATGTTATCGTTTAAGGTCATTGCAGCTGGTCATTGTCATATTTCAGCTTACATCATAGGGGCTTGACGAATCAGGGAAGTTTACGCAATGATCCAGAATACATATCAGTCAAAAGTACACACTGTTACATTTTATTAACATTTTCAACAGATACATGCAACCATGACTCTTTGCAGTTTGCCAATCAGTTTCAGCTGGGTGTGGACGATGCCATCATCTACACGTGCTGCAGAAGGTCTATTCATATCTGGATAGTGCTGGCAGAACTGTCAGAATAATGTTTGTTGACTTCTCACGTGCCTTTAACACCATCCAGCCAGCACTATAAGAAGAAAACTGGATGCTATCCAAGTTCATTCCTCCATTATCTCCTGTTCAATGGCTACCTCAAAGGCAGACTGCGTTTGTGAGACTACAGAACTTTGTGTCAAAGTGGGTGGTAATGCTCCTAAAAGAACTCTACTGACCCCATTTCTTTTTACTGTCTATACTTCAGACGTCAAATACAACTCTTAAGTCATGCCACCTGCAGAAGTTTCCAGATGACTCTTCTGTGGTTGGTGGTATTTCTATTCATGGGGGATCCACATTGATGACTGACTTGACTGTAATTAATGCATAAGCAATCTACAAAAGGATCCAGTGTCAGCTTTACTTCATGAGATCTTCCTGTGCCTAGCAGGATGCCTCACATGATCTATCAGTATGTTGTCACCAGTGCCTTGTCCTGCGCTGTAGTGTGCAGATGCCAAGAGGTTGAATAAGTTTATTAGGAAAGCAGGATCTGTTATTTGAGTGGATCTGGAAATGCTTGAGACTGTTGCAGAAATAAAAATCGTCATATAACATCATGACATGCTTGCTGGAATGAGAAGCACACTCAGCATCGACTGATCCAGCCCTGGTGCAACAGGAAGCGATACAGAAGGTCATTCATGTTTACTGTTTTAAATAGTTTTAGTAATTTAGTTTTTATTCAATATAGTTATTTTTTTCCCTGGTTCATTTATTGGTTTTTATCCCAGAGGGCTGTTTACGTTAGGGATAATTGAAGAAGGGCCATTGAATTATTCGAAAATAATGCACACCCAAGGTGGTAATGCACCGTGGGTATGGATTATTTTCATATATTTCAAAGACCAGAATAATTTATTCCGCTTATACCACAGTTACCATAGACATTGCTAAGACATTGCTCTCATGGTTATGTAAGGAATAATTGACGACGGGCCATTGAATTATAAGAAAATAATGCACACCAAGGTGGTAATGCGGCACGACGCAAAGCGGAGTGCCGTTACACCGCAGGTGTGCATTATTTTCAAATAATTCAAAGGACCGAAGTCAATTATTCCGCTTATACCACGGTTACCACAAACATTGCTCTGGTGCCTATTTTTAAGACATTTGAAAAATTAGGTGTGCGGTTTACAGAAAAATAATCAACACCCATAGAACATTTCTCAGCCAATCAGAATGCAGCATTCAACAGACCCGTTGTATAATTTAAGATATTTGACAGGTCAGGTGTGCGCTTATCAAAAAATAATGCATACTTGTGCAACATTCCTTAAATCAGAATAAAGCATTCAACAAATGAAATAAGATATAAAATGAAATAAGGTACAATTATACATAATTTGAACCAATATAGACAACAACACAATACAACCACCTTTTATGATGAAATAGAATGGTTTTGACTATAATTTCGACATATGCGGCTGCCCCGAGAATTTTCGGGTGTTTGTTGTTTCACCTCCCACCTCTACAATGGGTTTATAGGTGCACTGGAACAATCCTTCCTAAAATGCATTAAACTTTCATTTACAAAGATGTGAAACTCATCGAGTGGTCAGGGGTGTTCACTGATATGCTCACACAAAAATCGCTGCAAAAGATGCTGTTTTAGCATTCGTTGTTAACTTGTGGTGGACCTATTTTTCCAAACGCCTCACACCGTACATTCTTCCGCCGAGAGCTTGAATAACTATTCCTTCAGATCAAACTCATCTAGCACCTCCTCTGACATCTGAAGCACTATTTCTGAACAGTAAGCAGCAGAGAGTTTCTTCTCTGAGTGTTTGTCTGATCTCACAAACTCTTTAATCTCTCTGTACAGAGTCTGATCATTCACTTCAAGAAGTTGATGATGAGTCTCTTGTTTGATCTAAGCTATTATTATTATGTAAATCTACGTCACTGCATGTGCATCACTACATCTATGTTACTGCATATAGGCAGAAGGTGGAGACAGTGGAAAAAAAGTTTTAGGACAGGTGGTGTCACACACATTTTTTTATCATTTAATTATGTTTGCAATGTTTGGATTTCCATCTTTTGGAACTATCAACTTGGTTAAGCATTTATTTAGAAGATTTATATTAATAAAATCAAATGAACTTTAACAATGAGCGTGTGTTGTGCATGCGAAAACATCATCACCTGTTCCTGAATATGCGGCCAAACAGGCATAGCCTGCTCAACAGCGGCACGTTGCACTTTACTATATGGCTTGCAGCATTTTGGTCTGTCAAAATATTCTGGATAAAATCATCTGAACAGCCCTCAGAAATGTCAAAAAGTTACACGTTAAGACGCATGTCAAACGTGTTAACTAAAATCACTAATTACACCATAATCATTGATTATTCACAAGCTGCAATTTCTTGCCTGTATCTGCAATTTCTGTTTTTAACTTGTACTGTATATACAGGATAAAGTTTACTCACATCACCTACAACACACCTGAAAAATCTAACCAAAGTCTTCAGGATTACTTAGAAATGACATGCAGATGTGTTTGATTAGGATCAGAGCTAAACTTTAAACGGGGGACTTTGAAACCTTATCAAAATCTGCATGCTCTTAACAGATCTATACAGATTTTCTTCATTGTGATTTAAATTATAATAAGTGACATAAAATTGAGATTTTGGAAGAACCATATAAATGGCTACAGACAATAAGTGATATGCAATGACAAACAGTGATATGCAGCTTTATAAATGTGCCTACCGCAAAAAAAAAACGATCCTACTGCTGAATGTTCCAACTTATGCTTCTTGTTTATAAAAACTGTCTAAGATTTTACTTTTGATAAAGCTCGTTCAACCTGTTTTGGGGTTTTTAAACCCACCTACTTGCTGCATTCACATCTGCATTTCTCGCAAATTTCTGAAAAAGTATGTTTATTTATTGTGCACACACTGTAAAAATGGCTGGCTTATTTTTGACCCATACCCACTAAACACAGGACGTCGAATAGACGTGCAGATCGTGTCTATATTGGGTCCGTCGGTCCATGACCAATTCTGGACATCTATTCGACGTCCAAACTAGTTCCACTATTTGGACCTCCAACCATGACCCTATTGGACGTCATATTTACGGGAAATATTTGACGTTTAAACTGGGTGATTGTTTGGACGTCATTTGGACGTCATATTTATGGGCAACATTTGACGTTTAAACTGGGTAATATTTTGGACGTCATTTGGACGTCATATTTATGGGCAACATTTGACGTTTAAACTGGGTAATTTTTTGGACGTCATTTGGACGTCATATTTACGGGCAACATTTGACGTTTGAACTGGGTAATTCTTTGGAGGTCATTTGGACGTCTATGACAGGCCTATGTCTGTATTACATGATTAGGCCTATATAAAAAATGTTATTTACAAATATCAGCATTATTGTACCAACATGATTAATACTTACCAATAGTCTACATTATTTTATACAGTATACTGTGTTTTCTGCTTTGTTTATTTATATACAAATTCATCTAAATGTACAATTAAAAATCTGTAATTAAATGCGTAGTTCGTTATATTACAATATATGATCATACTAACAATTTAACATGAAAATATTCTCACCTGTATGTTGCGTTCGTGTTATGAATGCAATAAGTGTGCCTTATATACAAAAGTAACATATGGCCTTGTGGCTGAGTGGTTAGCGAGATTGGCTTGTGATCCAGAGATCGGTGGTTCGAAACCCGCGGCCGGCAGGAAATGACTGAAGCGTTCGGTGTTGAAATGGATGGGTGAAGTGCAGAGACAATCATTTCTTTTCGCTTTTTTCATGTCTTTTTTTCCTTACACGGAGGTCCTACGGATGTAAACATTTAGACGTGCAGAATACGTCGCAAAAAAGACGTCGCCTGGCGTTACAAAACAACCCCTTTTATGTACCGAATTCGGACGTCCAAAAATTCCATGAAAAAGACGTCATTCTGACGTCACTTTGCGCAGTGGGTAATGGGTAAGTATTGGACAGAACACATGCGGGTTGTAAATTACCCCATGCTGGGTTAAAAATGACCCAATGTTGGGTTGTTTTTATGAAACCATGGGGTATAATAACCCAGCAGTTGGGTTAAAACAACCCAGCATTGTGTTCTGTCCAATATTTCCCCCTTATGGGTCAAAATTAAGTCGTAAGGTATTTTTTAGAGTGCAGCGTTTCCTGTAGGATAAACTAATCAGGATCAACATTTGATGACTACACATCCTAACAAAATCCTCAACGTGTTTTAGGAGTGTGGGCAATTTATACGTATATACAGTATGGTTAGATCAGGTCTAACCATATGATGATGATTATGTAAATAAATGATTAGAAATAAACCAGAGAACACAAAAATAAAAACATTCTGCTTGTGAGGATCTAAGGTAGGATCCATCAGTATGTTGTGTCATTAATGGAGCACAATAACTTCCGTCACTAATAACGACAAACAAATAAACAAATAACACCATCATGAGATAATCATTTATCCTTGTCATGCACAGTAAGTTTAATACTTTAAAACTTACCTTTCTTTGTAAAACACCATGCAACAAACCTCTTACGATCACCATCTGGTCAACGATGACCTGTTGATCTTATTCTGATTGGCGGTTGAGTGATGTGTTTCAAATTTTGATTGGCTGATACATTGCTAGGCTAAATTTACTTCAAAAGCAAATGTTTGTGTAAGCACCACTTTCAAACTGACTATGTCTTTGCAATAAATTAAGCATAAACAGTCTCATCTAGACAGTGTTGTAGTTCTCGTAATTTTTGCCATAGATTTTCGATAATCCCCAAAATGAACTCTGTTTTTAACAAACGATTATAACACACTTTTTGTCCAACAAGTTTGTTTTCACAAATGAACACAACTTTTATGAATTTTGAAGTCAAAATGAGGCTTTTTATATTTCTAGTAAACACATTTACCCACCAAACATGAGACGTCCGCACGACGTGCAGATCATGTCTATATTAGGTCGGTTGGTCCAGGCCCTTATCTGTATGTCTATACAACGTGCAGATTTGGTCCAGTATCTGGACGTCTGACTATGACCCCTCTTGGACGTCATGTAGACGTCCAAAAGGGGTTCGGGAAATCAAAACAAAAATATTTTATACAAATGTGGTCTATGAGTTCTGAGTCAAAAAAAACATAAACATCACGTGTATTTTTGTAGAATATTTTGTTAAGCTGTTAAAATCATGTTATCTTTATATATGAATGTGTGTTCAAAAACATAGCACTGCTCATAGATAAAGTTCCACCTTAAATGCTGTCTCTCTCTCTCTCTTTTGCCAAAGCATTTTAAATAAATACATACATACAGAGAATAGACATCCATAACAAAATCAACATAAATACAACAATGCATATATTTACAATTGTCTATAAAATGATTGTTTCTAAAAACATATTAATTATACAAATATGTATATAAAACAAAATATCTTAAACATCTCTTAAACTGTGGATTGTATATACATATTTTGCAGCTAGTTTTGCTGCTACATCAACTTCTCCAAGCAAATATTGGAGTTTTTCTGGATTGTTTAAAGTAAAAAATGAACAATTCAAGTTTTCAAATTTGGCAAAAAACAATTCCCTTGTGGATTTATATTTTGGGCAAACAAGAAGAAAGTGCATCTCATCCTCTATTTCATTACCGTTTTTTACAATCACTTTGCTGCTGTTTTCGGAACCTTGATGTCATTTTTCACAACTCTAGATACAAAACTCATAACCAAAGATCAAAATGCACATTTTTCAAAACTCTTAACTCTTTTCTCAATTGCTTGGATACAATACACATAAAACTTGGATCATTTGTTCATTCAACCAAAATCACATGTTCAATATGACACAACTTAACATCAAAGTACTACTGTTTCAAAAGGCTATTCACACATCACATTTCAAATAAGTGTCTATTCATTTTCTTACAATGATCTAACTATCAATCAATACAACTGCCCAAAATGATAAGTAACTGTTGCATTATTCGTAATAGTTGTATGGAAACAGACAAAGAATCTTCCATGTTTACTGAAAATCATGAAAGTTTCAAGATAATGAAGTTCATTGTAACCAATAAGCATGGAGCATGAACCAATTATCACTGTACTGTATAGATGCAGGCCCTCGTAATTGCTTGTCCAATTCTGCCAACTTGTTACTGATGATTGAGTGCAGATTGTGAAATGATGTGACCTATGTTGTGATTGTACTGTAGTGTTTTCATCAATACATTACAAACTTTGTTCAATGATTCCAATGTGTCTGTCGTATTCTCTCTACTACTGCAGTACTTTTACAGATATGTATTTGCTCTACATGTACCATAATGAAATCTGTATCACCAATTTTGTTCTACAATACTTAATGATTGTACAAACAATGACTTAGTGAAACTATCAGTTGCTTGTGTGTGGGTGATCTATAGTTATGTTTCAATGGTATTTCACAGTAAATTTGTGTTTTGAAACAATGATTGTGCAAGTGCAAGATGTCTTTAAAGATGTGAATGCACAATGCAATGTTTTGAACACTAGACAGCCTGTGTTACAAGTGATTACCGTTTTGAGTTTTGTATCTAGAGTTGTGAAAAATGACATCAAGGTTCTGAAAATAGTAGCAAAGTGATTGTAAAAAACTGTAACAGGAGCTCAGCTTAAGTGTGACTGCTCATGTAGAACTCTCTCTCTCTCTCTCTTTAATTAACAGAGATGTACAGTCTTGTTCAAAATAATAGCAGTACAATGTGACTAACCAGAATAATCAAGGTTTTTAGTATATTTTTTTATTGCTACGTGGCAAACAAGTTACCAGTAGGTTCAGTAGATTCTCAGAAAACAAATGAGACCCAGCATTCATGATATGCACGCTCTTAAGGCTGTGCAATTGGGCAATTAGTTGAATTAGTTGAAAGGGGTGTGTTCAAAAAAATAGCAGTGTGGCATTCAATCACTGAGGTCATCAATTTTGTGAAGAAACAGGTGTGAATCAGGTGGCCCCTATTTAAGGATGAAGCCAACACTTGTTGAACATGCATTTGAAAGCCGAGGAAAATGGGTCGTTCAAGACATTGTTCAGAAGAACAGCGTACTTTGATTAAAAAGTTGATTGGAGAGGGGAAAACCTATAAAGAGGTGCAAAAAATGATAGGCTGTTCAGCTAAAATGATCTCCAATGCCTTAAAATGGAGAGCAAAACCAGAAAGACGTGGAAGAAAACGGAAGACAACCATCAAAATGGATAGAAGAATAACCAGAATGGCAAAGGCTCAGCCAATGATCACCTCCAGGATGATCAAAGACAGTCTGGAGTTACCTGTAAGTACTGTGACAGTTAGAAGACGTCTGTGTGAAGCTAATCTATTTTCAAGAATCCCCCGCAAAGTCCCTCTGTTAAAAAAAAGGCATGTGCAGAAGAGGTTACAATTTGCCAAAGAACACATCAACTGGCCTAAAGAGAAATGGAGAAACATTTTGTGGACTGATGAGAGTAAAATTGTTCTTTTTGGGTCCAAGGGCCACAGGCAGTTTGTGAGACGACCCCCAAACTCTGAATTCAAGCCACAGTACACAGTGAAGACAGTGAAGCATGGAGGTGCAAGCATCATGATATGGGCATGTTTCTCCTACTATGGTGTTGGGCCTATTTATCGCATACCAGGGATCATGGATCAGTTTGCATATGTTAAAATACTTGAAGAGGTCATGTTGCCCTATGCTGAAGAGGACATGCCCTTGAAATGGTTGTTTCAACAAGACAATGACCCAAAACACATTAGTAAACGGGCAAAGTCTTGGTTCCAAACCAACAAAATTAATGTTATGGAGTGGCCAGCCCAATCTCCAGACCTTAATCCAATTGAGAACTTGTGGGGTGATATCAAAAATGCTGTTTCTGAAGCAAAACCATGAAATGTGAATCAATTGTGGAATGTTGTTAAAGAATCATGGAGTGGAATAACAGCTGAGAGGTGCCACAAGTTGGTTGACTCCATGCCACACAGATGTCAAGCAGTTTTAAAAAATATTAGTTTAGTGATTCACATGATTGCTAAATCCCAGAAAAAAAAATGTTTGTACAAAATAGTTTTGAGTTTGTACAGTCAAAGGTAGACACTGCTATTTTTTTGAACACACCCCTTTCAACTAATTGCCCAATTGCACAGCCTTAAGAGCATGCATATCATGAATGCTGGGTCTTGTTTGTTTTCTGAGAATCTACTGAACCTACTGGTAACTTGTTTGCCACGTAGCAATAAAAAATATACTAAAAACCTTGATTATTCTGGTTAGTCACATTGTACTGCTATTATTTTGAACAAGACTGTATATGCTGACGTTTTATTGAAAATCTTTTGTCACCATAATGACGCTCAGTGATTCCTTTAGTTGGGTAGTTTGACTCTTTGACTCTTTATAGTAGTGTTTGGTCTTTCTAAGAGTGTTTGCTAAAGCATGTTATTTGTTGCAAAGAAAATTTGTTATAAACAAAACTCACATGTGGATCTTACAACTTTACTGAACGTTTATCAAAGTAATTCCACATATGTAAAGTCTGTGAATTAATTTTGTAGAGCATGTAGTATTGTCTCAATTTCTCAGTTGATTTGAGGTGTCACATCCAACTTATTTAGGTTCATACCACCAAAGTCCAGATATTGTTGTTACATATGCAGAAATCAAGAATCACTCCATGAATCACAACAGTGGTGACACTCTCTGGACTCATAAGTTTTTATAATACGCTGGTGCAATGCACTGCAACATTTAGAAAACTCACCATCGTTGTGATTCATGGGCTGATTCTTGATGTATGCATCTGCGTCAAACATTTCTGGACTTTAGATTTTTGATTACAGCCACAAGGTTTCAATTTCCATTACAGTAGGCAGCAGTATGCACCGAAGTATGTTCATTGCAGCTCCAAACAAAACTGAGATAGAAGTTTACTTTTAAACAAAATGTATAATGTTTTATCTGTGTTGTTAGTTCAGTTATATTATACCACCACTTCTGACCATCAATGTAATTAATGGGAAGCCACAAGCATTGGTAACACTTGGTGCATTAATAATGTGTTTTAAAAACACCATCATCAAGCACACACATTATAATATAAAAACAAAGAGTCAAACTACCCAACTAAAGGAAACACTGATCACCATGATGGTGACAAAACATGTTCAATAAAACATCAGAATCTTGTAAATTCTCAAAAATGAGCCGTAGAAATTACAAAAAATAAAGTAAATTTGGTTTGTTTAGTATGGTCCTACTTCAAAACAATGCTTTGTTAAAACAACTGTTTGTAATGGTGATGACATTGTTTTAGAGAATGTACATGTAACAATTATCCAGCAAGAGCAAGCGTGGGAGGAAGAGTGAAGTTCACGTCACTTCACTTCAATTATTGAACGAGAGAGAGAGAGAGAGAGAGAGAGAGAGAGAGAGAGAGAGAGAGAGAGAGAGAGAGCAAGATTGCAGATGCAGATAGTTAAGGTGGAACTTGTATATTTGGGAATTATCTATAAGCAATATTTTTTTTACATTTATTCATATATAAAGATTATATAAACAAATATAATGTCTAAAATGGCCACATTTTAAATAGTTTTACTTTGTGTGGAGGTCCCCTTGACATCAATATTGGATGTTCAGAACAGGGCAAAAAAAGACGTCATAAAAACTTTCATTCTGGCTCCTCATGGGACGTCGAAATAACGTCTTTTTAAGACGCTTTGCTCAGTGGGTAGGTTTATAAATTCATTACATTTGTATTCAACAACTATGTTTTGCCACAGGATCAACAAACCGCAAGCTTTAGAATATGGAGATTTCTTTCCCAAACATTTAAACCCTGCACAGAAGAACATTGCATCAAGCACCAAACATGGAGCATACTTTGACTTTTAGGGCAGGTGTTTGACATGCTGATTGTTGATGGGGGGGTTGCCTGGGTCCGGTGACAAAAAAATAACCCCTGAAATGAAGACTTCTGGTGATAATAGTGGAAGCTAATTCATAAATTTAGATATATATATTTCATACAACTTCTTAGGCCTAAATATTTCATGAATAGCAAAGTATGCCTAATAAGTATACAAGACTGAACCACATAGATGTGAAATATAGAGGCTATCATGATCATTTTGCCAACAATGAACCATGGTTTTGATAAGTTTATATGCCCTCTTCAAAGACCCCACCCCTTTTTAAACCTTGAGCTATCTGAATCCATAATTATTTAATAAGAAACCCATTGGAAATTATTGACACTTTATGAGACGGGAGGGAGCGGAACACAGGAACAGAGGGAGAGCACACTTTCTTATCAACTATATTTGAGTTTTAAAAATCAACATAATTACATACCATATGAGCCTCTGGAGATGACTGACGGACAATGAACCTTGACATTGTTCCATCCTGTGCCCGCAGCCTCTCGCTCCTCTTGTGATTATCTCCTCATGCGTGCTGCTTAATATCACACACTCCGCCGTGACAAACAGAAAAACGTGACGGCATATGGTACAATTGGCCTTGTATTCATTGTCCCTCACGGATTCCTGCCACGGGTAGTCATTTTCTCATTCAATTCTATATTTTTGTGCTCGTTTCTTTTTCGCCGGCTGCTCGGATGCAGTCATTTTTACATTTCCCGCTGTTGTCACTTGTCGTCATCGTTGCTATGATACGTGACATCAAAATGACTGAAACGACCAATTAAAAGCTGATGGGGCTGCAAGATGTTAAAACGCTACGCTGATCATAGACAAACAGAGATTTGAGAAATTACTGCACCCTCAGGGTTTTCTTATACAAATGACGCGGTCTTCGTTCATGGCTGACATATTATAAGCTATGTGTCTGTCATGTATTTGCACTGAATTAATTTTCATAAAATACGGAAAAAACTGCGTTCCGTATCAGTTCAATACGGAACAAGAATTTTATGTGTCAAATACGGGACGATTCCGTATTATACGGAACGGTTGGCAACCCTACTTACCACTACAAGGCAATTTCTCTAATGAGCCAATGTACAAGCCTGTCATTTGCTATTTTATTGACAAAGCTGCTTCCATAGGGCTATATGTGGTTAAAATCACCACTGACATGGGCAGCTCTAATCGAGGATTGTGGTAGGCATTTGGAGTGAACTTTACATAAAATAAAATATAAAAACTTTTTGGTAACCTTTCTTAATCCAATGTGCCCATTAGACCAGAAAAAGCAACCAAAATTATTTTTCAACAACCAAACAAAGAGAAACATAAACTTGTATATAAATAATAATCCAAACAAATACAAAGCACATCAGAAACAGCTTATGACATAATCACTCATATCAAGCAAAACCAGATAGGAAGTTATATTTAATGCCAGATGTCCCACATCTAGTAAAGATATTGAAAAGTGACTTGCTTCATGGACATTTGTGACCCAAGACCACAAAACCAGTAAGTCGCATGGGTATATTTGTAGGAAAAGATAAAAATACATTGCATTGGTCAAAATGGTAGATTTTTCTTTTATGTATTCATTAGTATAAGTAATATACAAATCATTAGTATATTATATTAAGGTCATGTTTCATCAAGATATTTAGTACATTTCCTAACGTAAATATATCAAAACCTTATTTTTTTTGAGTGCAGCAGCAAAACCGCAATATAAATTGGCCAGAAACTCGCATAAATACTTTTCTACCCGTTCCTAGGGGAATTCCCATTTAAAGGCGGAGTCCATGATGTTTGAAAGCCAATGTTGATATTTAAAATCACCTAAACAAACACGCCCCTACCCCAATAGAATCTGGACCTTCTGTTGATAGACCCGTCCCACACATATGCAACCCGGCAAGGATGTCGGTTAGTAAACACGCTCATTACTGCTGATTGGCTATAAGTGTGTTTTGGTAGTCGGCCCGTCTCCTTTTCCAAAGCGTTTTTCAAACATCGTGGACTCCGCCTTTAAGTTTGGTTTATGTAAAAGCTTACTTCGCTCCCATTCAATCAACAAGGTCATTACAGCGGAAGCCAGTAGAGAGCACTAAAAAAAAAACTTTTTATTATTAATTTATATTTCATTTGGACTTCAAATGTGATTTTCTCTAAATTTTCCCAGATATTCAAATTGTTGTATCTCGGACATATATAGTCCAATCCTGACAAACCATACATCAATGGAAAGCTTATTTATTTAGCTTTGGATAATGTATAAATCTCAATTAAAAAAAGACCATTACTACTAGTTTTGTGGTCCAGGGTCACATTTAGGATTTCACCTGATATGGTACAAAATGAGAACCTCTCCTCTTGTGAAGCTTTAGTTGGTCCATTAAAAGAGAATTGCTCCAAATGTATCTTTAATTTATTTATTACGGCTACCTATATTTTGCCCATATTATGCCTATACACATTTGACTTTCACTATTAAATCGCCTAACAATCTTATTAAGCCTGATTATCATAATAAACTCTGTTATCTCTTACCTAAATCTCAGGCGAATTATTTACATGCGCAAATGAAAAACGGCACAGTGGAATTTAGCGACATAGGTGGTGTTTACTTGATGTTTCAGCCTGCAAGGTTATAAACAAAGACGACACGTATTGCTTCATGGAGCGATGACCACGGGTAAAAAATCCTTCTAGAACCAATTAGTCAGCTGCAAATATAGCTTGACCCCAAAACATTCTAACAAAAGGTTTCTTTACAGTAGTATCAGAAACCCGGGTGAAATTAAGCTGACCATCAATGACCAAACCCAGGTTTCTGGCTGTCCTGAAAGGCGTAATGGTCAAAGAACCAAGCTAAATGAAAAGATTGTGATGAATCTTAGGGACAGATAATATGACAAGCAGTTTTGTCTTTGCTAAGTTCAGATGGAGATGATAATACTTCATCCAGAGTGGTATAGCAGAGGTAAGAAAAAGCCATGGAACCCAGTAATGTCATGTAAATGTCATAGAAAAGAGCAGGGGTCCAAGCACTGAGCCTTGAGGTACCCCAGTATTGAGACGTTGGGGTTCAGAGTGGTATAGCAAAGGTAGGAAAAGCCAGGAATGTCATGTAAATGTCATAGAAAAGAGCAGTGGTCCAAGCACTGAGCTTGAGGTACCCCGGTAATGAGACGTTGGGGTTCAGAGACGTCACCTCTTCAGGATACTCTAAATGACCTCCCTGAGAGGTAAGACCTGAACCATAGTAGCGCTGTGCCAGAGACACCCATAGCCTTGAGTGTCAACAGTATCTACAATGGCAGATAGATCCAGTAGGATCAGTAAAGATTATTTGAAGGCTGCTTTTGCCTGCCTTAGAGCTTCAATGACTGAGAGCAGCACAGTTTCAGTGACAAGCACATCCCCTGCCAAACATACAGTAAACATACAGTTTAAAAAATCTGATAAGATTTAAAAAATATTTAAATGTGGCCCTAGCTTTAGAGGACAAGTACAAAAATTTGGCATGATGTTTAGCAGATTCTGCCAACAAAACAATGTGGCATTTAGCAAACTCTGCCAACAAAACAATGTGGCGTTTAGCCGATTCTGATAAAGCGGTATGTCTTAATGAAGCAAGTGTGGGTTAAGGAGGATTTAAAGCACATACTTGATAATAAAATACATGCAAATACTTGAACATAAAATACATGCAGATAATTCAATTATCTCATTTTTGATGGAGGTGGTGTTTACCAGATTTTGCAACTGAGCTCCTCATATAAATATATCAGTGGCCTGCTGTGACTTCTCTTCCCAGAAGGCAGGAATTCAAAACGGGTTTGCTGCCTTTTGTGAACCTATGTGCATCACGTGTCATGTCACAATACGTGCCTGCTGCAGAGGCATCAAAAGGGTTTATAAAGAGACGCTCACATTCATGCGATACTCACAAGACACTTAACAATCGAGTGTCTCATTTATCATAAAACCCTTTGATGCCTCTGCAGCAGACACCTATTTTGACACAACACATTATGCACATAGGTTCACATGATGCGGGAAACATATATTTTGACATGATGAGCCACACACATAAAGCCATATATACAGTATATAGAAACTATTACTCAATCAGAATTTCAGCAGCATTATTAAACCACCAATCAGATTTCGCCAAGCAGTAGCTAAAGGTAATCATTGGAGGTTTGTTGGCTGTAAAACATGGGGATTTTCTCTGACAAGAATAAACAGGGAAAACAGGTCAAACAGGTTACATTTAGACAAAGTGACATTCAGCAGCAAGAACATCTCTCACGGTACGTACACTTATATTGTGAAGCTAATTATAAAGTTTATTATAATAAAGTTATAATTTATATAACTATAAAACATGTCTGTTTAAAGTAATATGTATTTATTAAATTATTCTCTTAATTACGCTTTTGTAACGTCACTTAAGTTTGCACCTGAAACAATGTTTTCATATTATATTTGATTGACTCAGTATACAATTCAAAACAACTCTGGTGACATCATGAACAACATTTATGTACCGTATACAGTATATGGAGAAATATGAAATTGTTTACTGGACACAAAGGACACTATTTTGTGGAAATTCACCACTTTATTAATTACTCTGGGGGAAATACAATAGTATTGATACTGAATATCACATTCATCTGCTTTTCCACATCTTTGGGGTTTTCCACCTTAAAAATAACAAACTAACTCTTTAAAAAATGTATTAGATCAACTGTGTATGCTGAGATATTAGGTGTCTGATGACTAGTGTCTGTATTCAAGAAAAGGGTTAAATTCTTATTTTAAAATGTTTACATGACTATTGCTTTAATCTGAAGCAACTCACTCTGCAATTATGTGTACATATTTATCAGCCCTTATGCAGATTTAAACCCATGCCTTTGGTGTTGTTACCATTGTGCTGCAGGCTATCTGTTGAGTTATAGGAAGTATCTGTATAGCTACATATATGTATGTGGAGGTCTAATACTGCAGCTGCCTCTTTCTACAGATTGAAAGAAGAGCAAAACTGCCTTTAAAAACCTCATCACTATAAGGAGAAGGTGGACCAACACCTCAAAAATGAGTCTTAAAAGGAAAACCAACTCAGCTTTTTCAGAACCTAGCTGTGTGTCTATGAAGAGTGAAAACTCCCTTCATCAACCGCCTGGTTTCAGCGATGAAGCAGTGACCTCTGACCTCAGGCAGCTCTACACAGAACCAAACTTGCTGAATGAATCTGAAAACCTGCATCAGAATTCTCATAAACCAGTAGATGATGTCCTGAAGAGAGTCAAAGACAAACACAAAACCATCATGAAGAACAAATATGAGAGTTTATTTGAGGGAATCAAACAACAAGAGAATCAAACCCTCCTAAAGAGGATTTACACACAACTGTACATCATAGAGGGAGAAAGTGAAGGAGTGAATGAAGAACATGAGGTTTTACACATGGAGAAAAACACCAGAACACAACACTTACAAGACACAACAATCTACTGCAATGACATCTTTATACCCTTACCTGAACCAGAACATAAAACAGAGAAAAGAAAAGACAAAATCAAGAGCGTTCTTACTAAAGGCATCGCTGGAATTGGAAAAACCGTCTCTGTACAGAAGTTCATTCTGGATTGGGCCGAGGGAACAGCCAATCAGGATGTAGATTTTATGTTTGTGCTTCCTTTTCGAGAGCTGAACTTGATTCAAGATAATCAGTACAGTCTTCACAAACTTCTGCTTGACTTTCATCCTGAACTTCAAGATCTGGACTCAAAGATTTATGATGAGTGTAAAATTGTGTTCATCTTTGATGGTCTGGATGAAAACAGAATGACACTAATGTTTTCAGATGCTGAGAAAGTTTCTGATGGGACAGAGACTTCATCAGTGCCTGTGTTGATATCAAATCTCATGAAAGGAGATCTACTTCCCTCTGCTCTCATCTGGATCACCTCCAGACCAGCAGCAGCCAATCAGATCCCATCTAAATACATCCACCGTCTGACAGAAATCCAGGGATTCAATGACGCTCAGAAGGAGGAATATTTCAGGAAGAGCATCAGTGATGAACATCAAGCCAGCAGAATCATCTCACACATTAAAAGATCAAGAAGTCTCCACATCATGTGTCACATACCAGTCTTCTGTTGGATCTCATCCACTGTGCTTCAAGACATCCTGAAACAAGACAATGAGAGAGCAGAAATCCCAAAAACTCTGACTGAAATGTACATCCACTTCCTGCTGATCCAGATGAATATGAAGAATGAGAAGTATGATGAGAGAGATCCAAAGAAACTCTTGCAGTCTAACAGAGAAATGATTGTCAAACTGTCTAAACTGGCTTTCGAACAGCTGATGAAGGGTAATGTGATGTTTTATGAGGAGGAGGTGAGAGCGTCTGGCATAGACATCACTGACGCCTCAGTGTATTCTGGGATCTGTTCTGAGATCTTTAGGGAGGAATCTGGGATACATCAGAGGAAAATCTACTGCTTCATACATCTCAGCTTTCAGGAGTTTCTGGCTGCTCTTTATGTGTTTCACTATCACATGAGTACAACAATGGAGACTCTGAAACATTTTGCTTCAGTACAGGACTTGCTTAAAGGTGCCGTAGATAAAGCTCTTCAGAGTAAAACAGGACATCTGGATCTTTTCTTGCGATTCCTGCTGGGCATCTCACTGGAGTCCAATCAGAGACTCTTACAGGATCTACTGACACACACAAAGAACAGTTTAGAGACCATCGGGGAAGTCACACAGTATATTAAGGATAAAATTAAACATGATCATCTATCAACTGACAGGTCTATCAATCTGTTTCTGTGTCTTCTCGAAGTGAATGATCAGACTCTGTACAGAGAGATTGAGAAGTTTGTCAGATCAGGCAAACAATCAGAGCAGAAACTCTCTGCTGCTCACTGTTCAGCAATAGCCTACATGCTTCAGATGTCAGAGGAGGTGCTAGATGAGCTGAATCTGAAGAAATACAACACAACACAGGAGGGGAGAAGAAGACTCATACCAGCTGTCAGCAATTGCACAAGAGCTATGTCAGTACTCAGTTAATGCATTAGACTTTTAGATTAGATTATTATCTCTTTCTAAAATAATTATAATTTGTGATGGCATTTAAAGTGCCAGTCAGGTCAAATTTCTAAGCTTCCTAACATTGTTAAGGAGTCCCCAAAAACAAGTTTAAATGCATGCAAGGTCAAAAAACACTGTCATTTTCTCAAAATATCAATTGAATATTAGCCCCATTTCTCAGAGATCCCCAAACAATTTGTGTGAAGCCTTTTAAAGATTTTGTCTGCCTTAACCCCACGGTACCCTATTTTGCTCTGATTAGTCAGCTGACACAGTATCCGCACAGTCCAGCAAGTGCAACATGTATTGACCTAGTGCTAACATGACTTACTGAAAAGACATCAAGTGTTTGAAAACCTGCCTTAAAAATGTAGTGAAAACAACACAATCGTGCCTTACAGCTCAAAACACAGTGTCTTCTCGACATGATGTTAACATACTAACTAGCGAAAGTGTCTGTGGGCAGGTCAGGGTTTTTGTTACTTGTGGGCAAGACTGTAGGTGGAGATTATGCAAAGTATTGCCTTCATACGTAGACAGACAACAGGCGGGAGATACGCAAATAATACAGAGACTCGAAAATGCGGTTCAGAGTCGACTCCCTACTTTAGAAGCCAATAACTTTATTTCTCATGCACATTGTTTACATTGATTAACAGCTACATGACACACTGCAGTACATGTAATTTTCATGACCATTATAACTGATTTTGTTTTTCTTTCAGACTTGCTGACTGTAATCTGACTGCTGAGTGTTGTGAAAGTTTATCTTCATGTCTACAATCCTCATCTTGTCTTCTGAGAGATCTGGACCTGAGTAACAATGACCTGCAGGATTCAGGAGTGAAGCTCATCACTGATGCTCTTAAGAGTCCAGACTGTAAACTAGAGATACTGACGTATTTATTTCTAGATACTGATTTACTGATTTATAACTAAAGAGTATGAACTGACATGTTATTGTTTCTCTCTGTAGATTGTCAGGTTGTATGGTGACAGATAAAGGTTGTTGTTATTTGGCTTCAGCTCTGAGTTCAAACCCATCATCACACCTGAGAGAGCTGGATCTGAGCTACAATCACCCACAACACTCAGGACGTCAGATGCTCTCTCAGAGACTTAATGATCCCAAGTGTAGACTCGAGAAACTAAAGTAAGCTGAACACAATAAAAAAACTTAAATATTTGCCAGGAGACACTTTAAAAAACTATGTCAAGAACAAAAACTTTACTAAACTTTACTAAATACTAAACTTTACTAACTTTACTAAATAAAAGTATAAAATATGTGCAAGCATGTATGTTTAATAATTGCGTTATTGTTATAAAGCTAGACATTTGTATTTTTTCTTTGTATTTGTTGTTTACTTTTGAAGCACTCGGGCAACGTCACCGTAGTGACGCTTTGTGAATGCCTCTGCGTGACTGCGTCTGAATCACGTATGTGAAATCATAGTTGGGTTTATGTAGAACGTCTCGGTTACGGATGTAACCCTCGTTCCCTGAAGGAGGGAACGGAGACGTCACGTCGTGACCGACGAATTGGGAACTCGCTTAGAGAGACCAATCTGCTTCGAATACTACTAAAACGCCAATGAACTTGGCATTGAGATATTTGCATAATGCTGGCGCCGCCCCGCCAGGTGCGTATATAAGGAGCACGTGCAAATAGGGAAATCAGCTTCTGTTCGCTGAGAAAGCCGGAAGGTGACCGGCCTAAACAGCAGGTGGCAGCACCTGTGGCGACGGGACGTGACGTCTCCGTTCCCTCCTTCAGGGAACGAGGGTTACATCCGTAACCGAGACGTTCCCTTTCAGTCGGTCACTACGACGTCACGTCGTGACCGACGAATTGGGAATCCCTACCAAAACGCCACTAGGGGCTGACCTCTTCCAGTGTCTGCAAAAAACTCTCCAAATCCCCCCTTAAGGGAATGGAGAAATAAGGCAGAAGGCCGGGCACTAGATGTTCCTTTAACCCCACAGTAGTGCCAGCGACTGGGAAGCGCCCTACCAGAGCGGGATAGGAACGCTGCGGAAGCCACCGCCCCGTTAAGGGCTAATGGTGGGCGAAAGTCAACCGTAGTTGAGGAAAATGACAGCCGTGGCTGTGTAAGCAAAGCAGTGCTCTGCTAAGGGAAACGTGGGCTAGTAGGATTAACCCCACGGAATAATACTCACAAAGGAACCCGTTGGGACGCAATGTGGGGCCCAAGCCAAACACGTAGGTTCGTAAGAATACAGCTAGTGAAAGGCTGACAGCCAATGCTCCGCAACAAAGGCTGTCAAGGCAGTGGAGAGAGCAAATCAAACCATTACGCATTTTTGCTCTGTTAGCCTTCCATACTGAAAACTCAATTTGGAGCCTCAGTCGGAGGCTGCAAGCCGACTTGCGAGTCTGCTCTCCGTGCCCTCCCTGGTGAGGAAAGAACACGAGAGGATACAGGCTCAATACGAACATTGTAAAATCTAATGAACGTATTAGGTGTCGCCCAACCCGCAGCTCTACAAATGTCTGTCAGCGAGGAACCACGAGCTAATGCCCAAGATGAGGCAACACTCCTTGTGGAATGCGCTCTCAAATTAAAGGGGCAAGGAATGCCCTTCAAATTGTAAGCTAGGGCGATAGTATCAACTATCCAATGAGACATCCTCTGCTTAGTGACAGCTTTCCCTTTCTGCTGACCACCATAACAAACAAAGAGCTGGTCCGAGGTCCTGAAGCTTTGCGTGCGGTCCACGTAGAATCGCAGTGCGCGTACGGGGCACAACAAAGCCTCTGTTGGGTTTGCCTGCTCCAAAGGCAATGCTTGCAAGCTCACCACCTGATCTCTGAAGGGAGTGGTGGGAACTTTGGGCACGTAGCCTGGTCTGGGTCTCAATGTCACGCTCGAGACAGCAGGACCAAACTGAAGGCATGAATCGTCAACAGAGAATGCATGTAAATCTCCTATTCTTTTCACTGAGGCCAATGCTAGTAGGGTCAGAGCTTTCATAGATAAAAACTTCAGACTCACAGACTGCAAAGGCTCGAACGGAGGACTCTGAAGTGCTTTCAGCACCATGGACAAGTCCCAGGGAGGAATAGAAGGGGGGCGCGAGGGGTTTAGCCTGCGAGCGCCTCTTAGAAATCTGATAACCAAATCCTGCTGGCCCACTGATCTGCCATTAATAAGTGAGTGATGAGCAGATATCAACTTTAATAGTGGAGGGTGACAGCCTACCGTCTAACCTATGTTGAAGATATAAAAGCACGATGTTAATAGGGCATTCTCTGGGGTCCTCGCGTTGCGAAGAGCACCAAGTGACGAAAAGGTTCAATTTTAACGCGTAAGCCCGTCTCGTAGACGGAGCTCGTGCCGCGTCAATAGTGTTAGATACCGCCTGGGGTAAATCACTTAAACCTTGTGCGCGCTCAACGACCAAACGTGGAGATTCCACAGGTCGGGGCGCGGGTGCCATAATGTGCCCCCTCCTTGAGAAAGAAGGTCCTTCCTCAGGGGAATCCGCCAGGGAGGGGCTGTCGCGAGGAGCATTAGTTCCGGAAACCAATTCCTGGTCGTCCAATACGGGGCGATCATTAAAAGGCTCTCCTCGTCCTGCCTGACTTTGCACAGAGTTTGTGCTATTAGACTCACTGGGGGAACGCGTATTTGCGCATGCCCCGCGGCCAGCTGTGTGCCAACGCATCCACGCCGAGGCTGCCCTCGGTTAGTGAATAAAACAGGCGACAATGGGTATCGTCCGGTGACGCAAATAAATCTATCTGTGCACGACCGAACTTCCTCCAAATCAGCTGAACCGTCTGGGGGTGGAGTCGCCATTCGCCGGGGCGCGCCGCTCGGGAAAGCGCGTCTGCCGCTGTATTGAGCGATCCCGGGATGTAAATGGCACGAAGGGACCTCAGATGCTTCTGACTCCAAAGGAGGAGATGACGAGCGAGATGCGACAGGTGACGGGAGCGTAAACCGCCCTGACGGTTGATATATGCTACAGTCGCAGTGTTGTCTGAGCGCACTAGCACATCTTTCCCTCGCAGCTCCGTAGCGAAGCGTACGAGTCCCAGATATACTGCCCATAACTCGCGGCAATTGATATGCCAATGCAACTGGGGTGCTGTCCACACCCCCGAAGCCGTGAGCTCGTCGTACGTGGCTCCCCAGCCCGTGTCGGAGGCATCTGTGTGTACAACAGCATGCCGGGAGACCTGTCTCATGGAGACACCGGTTGAGAAACGCGGGGTCTGACCACGGGGGGAATGTTAGGCGACACGCAGGTGTAATGGTTACACGGTGGATGCCGGCACGCCACGCTCTCCTCGGGACTCGATCGTGAAGCCAACGCTGAAGCGGTCTCATATGGAGCAGTCAGAGCGGTGTCACGGCCGCTGCAGCTGCCATACGCCCCAGGAGTCTCTGAAATTGTTTCAGAGGGACCGCATTCTTCCCTCGGAATGACCCGAGGCAAGTCAGAATTGATTGAACGCGCTCTTCTGTCAAACGCGCCGATAAATCGATCGAGTCCAGTTTCATACCGAGAAAAGAGATCCTCTGCGTGGGGCAGAGTTTGCTCTTTTCCCAGTTGACCCGAAGACCCAGACGGGCGAGATGTTGAAGTGTTAGATCTCTGTGTTCGCACAGCGTCCGCCGAGAATGCGCTATTATAAGCCAATCGTCGAGGTAAGCCAAAATGCGAACACCGCTCTCTCTGAGGGGCTTTAACGCCGCCTCCACTACTTTCGTGAACACACGGGGAGAGAGAGACAGCCCGAACGGTAAAACTTTGTATTGATATGCCCGACCCTCGAACGCAAACCGGAGAAACGGTCTGTGACGAGGGAGAATGGACACATGAAAATACGCGTCTTTCAGGTCTATCGCTGTTAAACAATCGTGGGGGCGTATTGCACTGAAAATTTGCTTCGGTGTAATCATCCTGAAAGACCTCTTCTGAAGAGATTTGTTCAGGACACGCAAATCCAAAATCGGTCGTAACCCGCCGCCTTTCTTGGGAACTATGAAATACGGGCTGTAAAAACCCGATCTCATCTCGGTAAGAGGGATCGGCTGGATCGCGTCCTTCGCCAACAGGACTTTGACCTCTGCACGCAGTACATGTGCATCGGACGCTTTCACCGTGGTGAAACGTACGCCCGCAAATTTGGGAGTGTGCCGATTGAATTGAATTTCGTAACCGAGGCGGATCGTGCGTAAAACCCAACGAGACGGGCTGGGAAGCTGAAGCCAAGCCCCCAGGGACCGTACGAGAGGAATTAACGGCACAACCGGTGAACCCGCGGCGAGGCGGGACAGGCGGGACTGCCGGTGCGTCTGCCGTGACAGCATAAGCATCTACAGTATGTGTGTGTGTGTGACACTGACCTGAGCCCGCTGAGGGAGACGGTCGTCCGGCCTCCTCAGCGGAGGACGCAGACTCCGAAGGGTATGCTGGTGGTCCGGTCTCCGCAGTGGAGAACTCGAACTCCCCAGAACACCCGCTGGCGATAGAGGAGAGGGAGGAAGAGCATCTGACTGCCCGCTCACATCTCTCTCGATCCTCTGGAGACCTGGAGAAGGAAAAGGAATGCACTCTTTTTGTGGTTTTGTGGGTGCCGGCTGAGAAGCCTGCGGAACAGAAACAAAACGAAACCAAAGATTCTCCACCCGGCCCTCTACCGGTGGAAGGAGTAGTGCCATCACCATCTCCCGCTGAGTGATCCCATCCAAATCCAGGTCGCCCGTCTCAGGGCCGCTTCGATTTCCGTTTACCACGGGAAGCGGGTGGGGCGGGCGGGGTGGGCTGCCGACGGCTGTTCCCCCTCCGTGGCCTGGAAGATGTTCTAGCGGGGGGGGGCGGAGGCAGCCGCCGGAGGGCGCCCTCGGCGAGGAGCAGACGGGGCCGCCGGCGCAGGAGGGCGAGATGCAGGTCGCTTGCGCCGGGGCATGATCTGAGCGATCGCCTCCGTCTGCTTCTGGGCGGCGGAGAACTGCTGGGCAAAAGACTCCACCGACTCACCGAAAAGACCCGCCTGGGACACGGGGGCGTCCAAGAACTTATTCTTCTCCGCCTCCAACATGTCCGCCAGACAGAGCCATAGATGGCCTGCGCTGTGACCTTCGTAGCACGGAGGGCCAGATCCGTAGCGGCCCGGAGCTCCGAAAGCACAGGCGAGTCATGTCCTCCCTGGTGCAGATCTCTCAAGGCCTTAGCCTGATGGACCTGCAGCAACGCCATAGCGTGCAGGGCTGAAGCCGCCTCTCCGCATGCCTGGTGGGCAGCCCCCGTTAAACCGGAAGACTGTCTGCAAGCACGGGAGGGTAGGGTTGGGTGGTCCTTCCAGGAGGGAGCGGTGGCCGGACACAGCTGCATCGCGACCGCACGCTCCACGGGGGGATCCCCGTATAACCCTTAGCAGCTCCATCGGTGAGGGAGGTGAGGGGGGAGGGCTGAAACGACCGTAATCGAGTAGAAAACGGTGACTTCCAGGTCCTAGTCAGCTCCTCGTGCACCTTGGCGAAGAATGGTACCGGCGGAGAGGGTTGTGAAACCCGGGCAGCTCCAAAGATCCAATCATCCAGGCAGGACGGTTCGGGCTGAGGGGGGTGAACCCACTCTAACCCTACGGTCTCCGCCGCTCAAGCGAGCCCGGCCACCATCTCTGGATCGAACTCCGGCGTCACGACCCGTCCGGAGGGGGGAAGGACGTCAGGGTCCTCAGAGGGAGAGGGCCCACCCTCGGATGCTGCGGTCTCCATGGACCCGGAGGGAGGCACGACAGATCCTGCAGACATCGTAGAACACGACTCTGCAGTCTCCATCGGCACATCAACCGGCTGTGGATGAGGAGGCTGAGAGCCGGAGGACGAATCCCCCGACCGGCTCAACACAGTGATGCGGAGATCATCCTTTGAGAGCCTCACGGCCGCTCCGTGGCGGCGTTCGGAACTCGCTGGATGTGGGTTGCGTTTTTCCCGGAGGAAAGACAACCGTCTCCGCAAATCCACAAGGGACATGTTCTCGCAGTGAGAACACTTACCCCCAGCGAACGCTGCCTCAGCGTGCTCGATGCCCAAGCACGAAAGACAACGCTCGTGACCGTCCTTCGGACCCATATACTTCCCGCATCCAAGATCACACGGACGAAAAGCCATCCTGAAAAGGACGCTAATCTCCGGATATACGAGAGAGTGGCTGCCTTTAACAAGGCACAAAGCTCTCTCGTATCACTCTTTTAGGGAAATTCACTCAGATGCTCAGTTGATGATGCGCACAGGGAAAGGCAACGCACACACTAAACTCAAACAAAAAGATGCAGAGCCTGTGGAATACTGCGAAGCGTCCGCTGTGGTACTGCCAGTCCAACCAACTTCCGCAATCGATCCCAACAGAGTAAAGTAGCTTCTCAGTAGCAGATACTGCCGGCTTTCGAAGCGATAAAAAGCTGATTTCCCTATTTGCACGTGCGCCTTATATACGCACCTGGCGGGGCGGCGCCAGCATTATGCAAATATCTCAATGCCAAGTTCATTGGCGTTTTAGTAGTATTCGAAGCAGATTGGTCTCTCTAAGCGAGTTCCCAATTCGTCGGTCACGACGTGACGTCGTAGTGACCGACTGAAAGGGAACCCAGGAAGCTATAGCTATAAAAGAGCGTCTGTCAAAGCCGGCTTTAACTTTTGTGCCCTAAGCAAGCGCGTTATTTGTATGTTGGTACAGTGGTTTGAGAGAGGAGCTTGACGTGTTTGGTTGCTGGGCACGCAGATGTTAGTTGAGGCACTTGAGACGGCTTCAGCTTCTTCTCAACCCTCTGTCTCTGCTGCGTCCGAGAGAGATTTGAGAGTCTGCATGTTGACCCCTCCTGCACCGACCGGCTGCCATTGCATCATTGTTTGACAAGTCAGACAATATTCTCATGCCTCACGGTTCCAGACTCAAGTCTGCCGAGGCGATGTGGCATCTTCGATGGAAAAGGCAGAAAACATTCCTTTATGTCTGATATTTCTGGGTGAAATGGGTATTGCTTTTATCTTAAAAGGGTTACGTGTTAAAAACTTTGTACCCTTTCTATGTGGACAGACCCTGGTCCCCACCTTGGGTTACATGTGTAACCTGAGACATTTTTGTTTATGAGCTTTTTGCAAATTATACGTTTATTTTTCAATTTCTGTCAATTTCTAAAAGACCAAAGCAGCTCAGTTTGAACAGATATTTTATATTGCAACTGTCAATAACTTTCCTAATGTGTGATTTTGGTTTTTAGTTTGGAACATGGAGAACCTTTCAGGATTACACCGGGATTACGAAAATGTAGGCCCTTATTATCACATGTGTATATTTGGTCAGTTTAATGTTTTAATGTCTTATAGAGATTCTGATGTTCTAATATTGTTTTCAGATGCCTGTGATCTCACACTGGATCCAAACACAGCAAACAGTCGTCTCGTTCTGTCTGAGGATTATAAAAAGGTCACTTATGTGAAAGAGAAGCAGTTGAAACCTAAACATGAAGAGAGATTTGAAGGTGTTCCTCAGGTTCTGTGTCGAGAGAGTCTGACTGGACGCTGTTACTGGGAGGTTAAATGGGATGAGTGGACTCGTATAGCAGTGACATATAAAGACACCAGCAGAAAAGAAGGGAGTAACAGTTTGTTTGGGCTTGATGAAAAGTCCTGGAGTCTCTTCTGCAATGTCAATGGATTTGACATCTGGCACAATAATAAAATCCAGAGCATACCTCCACCTTCACCTCTGTCTAACAGAGTAGGAGTTTATCTGGACTGGTCAGCAGGAACTCTGTCCTTCTACAGCGTCTCTGATACACAAACACTCACACACATACACACAGTCAACACAAAATTCAACGAACCTCTGTATCCTGGATTTATGGTTCGTTATGAAGTCTCACTGTGTCAGATTAACAACTCACTTTGAGCAATCATTCAGTGCAGGCTGACATAAACAGCAACATAAACTAAACCATATTGCAGAAGATCATAGATAAGTGAGGATGAGTATTTTTTATTTGGTCTGGCAGTCAGTTTTAATCTAGCAACATACATTCCCTCCTTAGCAACCATGTAGAACAGTCTAGTTACTGTACAGCAACATGATCAAGCCATAACGCCGCATTAGAAGGTAGTAGAGACTTAAGGTTTGGGTCTTTAGACTTGGAACACTGAATTAAAACCATTGGAGGATCCCATGAGACCCTTTAGTTTTTCTGAGTTGTCTGTCTTTGTGTTTTACTGGCACCTGCCCATCCAACTGTAGCAACCATCCAGGCTACAGCCTAGCAACTTGATCCAGTCATATACCAGCACCAGAAAATCATTAAGAGATAGCATTGGCTTTGTTAAGGTGGCTTTAAAACTGACAGTTTAGTTTGAAATGGGGCACGGTTTGCATGACAAACTGGTAATGTTAACCCTAGACTACGTGTAAGTGGTTGTCAGAGTTTGGTAACTCTGGGATTGTGGTGCGATTTATTCGGGTGTGCAAATGTCCAGGAAGTAAAGTATCCTGCGCATGTAATTTAGGCGATGACAACATCATTAGTTTCCACATTTACCATGACAACTAATGAATTGCAATGCACCTTTGCGCAACTGTGGCTTGCTCTGCTGTGCTGAGTCACATTGTTTTGAATCCTTTTGTATGTGTGCACTGTTAATGATGTAAGGTAAACTCAAGTACATTGGTGTTCGATAAAATCAAGTGAGTCTAAAACTAGACCAAAACTATGGGGGACACCGGGAATGATCGTACATGGGTTTAGACTGAAGTAAACCCTTACGAAAGGAAAATATATTTACCAATATATTACTTGAAATATATTGTAATATATTGCAATTAGGGCTGTCAATAGATTAAAAAAATTAATCTAGATTAATCGCATGATTTCATGAGTTAACTGCGATTAATCGCAAATTAATCGCACATTTTTATCCATTCTAAATTTACCCTAATTTAACACTTTTCAGGTTTTTAATATTCTAATCATATATACATATATAGATGCTTTATGGAAATGGGTGTTAACAACAGCCTGTTTACATTTTAACAGAATCACCAGCCATTGTTTTGTATATGAATTTCCCTTTCAGAAGATTTTTCTTTCTCCATTTTTGTTTGCTGCTGCATCATTTGTGACCTGTGCTGGCAAGTTGAGTCGGAATTAGCAAATTTAAAAAAAAAAAAGTTGTTCGTTTCTCTATTAAAACATAGAACAATGCATGATTTGTTGAAATATAACAAAATATGACAGAACTACACGTGTTTGAAGTTGAAAGAGTCAAATTACCACAAAAAATTCCACATCCATCCATACATTATATTACCACATCAATACCTTAAAATCACTGGTAAAACTAATAGATTTAGCACACACAAAGCAAAAACATTATCAATGTATGTTCAACTTTTTTTTTTCCTTTTGTTTGATTGACATTGAGACAGACTGCTTAAAATCTAAGTGATCTAATATATTGTTATACATCAGATATTTTTACCCAACAGTTAACCAAACATTTACTAAAAACATAACAGATTATAGAGCCTACCTGCGTGAATTCTTATCAAAACAGATATTTGTAAAACTGTAATTTTGTGTAGATGTCTATATATCCGGGTCGCGCACTCGCGCGTCTGTGTGCACGCGCTTCAGATATCAGTCAGTCAGCGTGAGGGGATCGCTTTTGAGTCTTGTCGCTCTTAAAAACTCTTTAACATTAATCAGGTACCGAACTTTATCAAGCAAGTCCTGCAGTCTATTTTATAAGTCATGCATAAAAGCGAAACCAAAATGAATTGAGACGCATTTTTGTATTAGATTAAGCATTAGGAGGACGGTAACGTTACACCTCTCAGACGTATAAATAAAGATCATATCAGATGTCCAACGAGCATTTAGAGCATTGGATTTGGTAGACGATTTGCTTAATGTTCTTATTTCTATGAAAACCTTTTACTCATTTAGAGAGAGTCACATTTGTCTGCGTCTCTGTTCATTCAACTATGGGCTGGACCAAGGGTCAAAAATTGCGCGTTGCGTTAATCTCCGTTAATAAAATTAGTGGCGTTAAAATGAATTTGCGTTAACGCGTTATTAACGCGTTAATTTTGACAGCCCTAATTGCAATATATTATTTTACTTTCCATTTTCCAATATATTATACATTGGCAATACAAGGAATAATGTATTGATGGTACATATATTCTATATATGTGTAATATATTGCAGTATATTGCAAAATATACAAATTATTGCCACTTTCAATATATTGTACATGGATATAATATATGTGTTTATATATTAAAAAATATATGCAATATTTTATTTATAAATATCTGCAATATTGTATTTTGATTTATAAGCGAAAATGTATTAACAATATATGTAGAGATATAGTTTCACATATATGTTTACTATATGGTAGAATATATTTCAAATATATGTAAAATTATATGGAAATATACATGAAATATATGTAGATATGTGTTCGATATATTGTGGAATACATTTTAAATATATGTAAAATAATATGGGAAATATATGTGCATATATGGGAATATGTATTAAAAATATATGTACAGATATAGTGTCACATGTATGTTTACTATATGGTAGAATATATTTCAAATATATGTACAACTATATGGAAATATATATGTAGATATGTGTTCGATATCTTGTGGAATACATTTTACATATATGTAAAATTAGATGGAAAATATGTTAAATATATGTGCATATATGGGAACATGTATTAACAATATATGTACAGATATAGTGTCACATGTATGTTTACTATATGGTAGAATATATTTCAAATATATGTACAACTACAGTATATGAAAATATATATGTAGATATGTGTTTGATATATTGTGGAATACATTTTGCATATATTTAAAATTAGATGGAAATATATGTACATATTTATTGTAAATGTATGCACAATATGTGTACATATATGAGAACATGCACATACAATGTATGAATATATTTGGGATATATACAGTATATGTACATGAAACATCTAAAATATATAAATACTTAAATATGCAACCTGCAAATGCATTAAACAATTATAATTTTTGCCATAATCATGCAGCCCTACCATAAGACCATAATATTACTAAAGTAAACTTATTCAAAAACTAAAGGAAACAAATGTGTTTGTGTTTTCCTCTATATTTCTATGTCTAAAAAATGGTGAGTCTTAACTGTTGGGTTGATAACGTTTGGAAACCCCTGATATACAATACACAGGCAAGATTTATCAAGTATGCATTGGAAACAAATGGAAAAAAAGTCTTTTAGTACTTAGATCATGTCTATTGCTAAATAACGTAGGCTAAGGTAGGCCTACATTGTGTTAAAAAAAAGAAAACATCATGGATATACTTTTAAAACTACTTTTTTCAAATAAACTAATGAGTTTTGCATCAAATAGATGTTTGTTCCTCTTGCAATAAACAATGAATAATGACTATTCATAGAGAATTAATCTGACTTGGATAAAAAAATACGTTTTGTAAATTCTTTTCCTTTAAGAGGCCAGCCCGTTTGTATTAAGACCCGCTCAAGTTTATTTAAAATATAATAGACGCGCGGCCGGCAAGCGCACTCAAAAGACGCGCTCAAGTTATTTAAAATATAATAGACGCGCGTCCGGCAAGCGCACTCAAAAGACTCGCTCAAGTTTATTTAAAATATAATAGACGCGCGTCCGGCAAGCGCACTCAAAAGACGCGCTCAAGTTTATTTAAAATATAATAGACGCGCGGCCGGCAAGCGCACTCAAAAGACGCGCTCAAGTTTATTTAAGATATAGACGCGCGGCCGGCAAGCGCACTCAAAAGACGCGCTCAAGTTATTTAAAATATAATAGACGCGCGTCCGGCAAGCGCACTCAAAAGACTCGCTCAAGTTTATTTAAAATATAATAGACGCGCGTCCGGCAAGCGCACTCAAAAGACGCGCTCAAGTTTATTTAAAATATAATAGACGCGCGGCCGGCAAGCGCACTCAAAAGACGCGCACTCAAAAGACTCTCTCAAGTTTATTTAAAATATAATAGACGCGCGGCCGGCAAGCGCACTCAAAAGACGCGCTCAAGTTTTTTTAAGATATGGACGCGCGGCCGGCAAGCGCACTCAATATGTGTCTGAAACAAAACTCGTGTTCAAGTAAGCGCTTTGAAAACCAGAAGACAGCGGCACGTCCTGCGTTTCCCATGCGTTTTAGATGTCAATGAACCCTAATGCAAGAATTCTTCCAATAAGTGGTCGGGACACAATCAACTTGTGCATAAAGTGGCGGGGACATCTCTCACCCGCAAATACGCGTCATCCCGGTGGCATGACAACACCGGCCCTCGTGGCCAAAAATAACAGACCGGCCCACCGGGAATCCTCCCGGTTCTCCCTATGGCCAATCCGGGCCTGCATTGCATTTACATAAATTACATTTTAAAAGAGTGCCATTAAACAAAAAATATACAAAATATAAATTGAAGCAACTTAAATTATTTCAAAATTTCAGCAGTGCCATTATACAATATAAAGACAATATCAATAAAGACAATATCAAAAAACAAAATGCACAGACAATAATGAACAAATAAATAATAAACAAACTTTCAAGAAGTTTTGGGAACCGTGAAAAAGCAAAAAAAAAACACATTTGCCAAAAGAACAGTCCATTATCCTGGTTAGGAGTCCACCTTGGTTCTTCACTGATGTAAACCACTTACATACCCAGTGGCGGTTCTAGACAAATTTCACTAGGGGGGCCAAGGAGGGGCCAGTGTTTTACCAGAGGGGCACATTAAAAAATGGCAAGAAATGATATTTAAAGATTATAGGGGTGGTTAATTAGTTTAAGCCAGGACTATGCCTTAGTTTAATTAGGAAATATAACTAGTTAACAAACATGCCTTACTAAAAACATTACTTGTGTGCATTTTGAAGCAAAACAAAGGACACTGATGTATTTTAAGATATGGCATTGCTAGTTTTTTTTTAGGTTGGACAGCTCTTACATTTATTTTAGTCTAGGACTAGTCTAATCCCTGTACGGGAAACCACCCCTTTTACTTTATTTTACTTTACTTAATCATATACATATTTATTTAATACAAGAGTGAGTGCAGGTGCAAAAGAGGAGCTGGGGTCTCATGAGCTCTCTTGTTCAGTAGTCAGGGCACTGTGGTTAGGTAGTCTGCCATTATGCCAAACGTTAGTTACCTAAAAATTCCATGCAACGCAAAAACCAGTGAGCGTCGATGGTCCCTATGTTCCCTTACTGGAAATCACGTGACCTTTTCTAAAGCCCTCCAACCGAAAATCCTACTCAATAAACTTTATGAAATGCAAACTTTTATAAAGACAAACGTTTGTTTTAGTTTAAATATATATAAACACACATTGCAAGACAGTTAGGGACCACAATCTACTCAATATTTAAAATAATATTTATTTTAAAATGTAAAGATTTTTATATGTAACATTTAATAATATTCCTCCAATTTTGTGCACATATATATATATGAACATAATTACAGCGCTTTTTTCAATGTGTAAACTTTAAAAAGTTAGCGAGATGTTGGTTTTTCCGGTTGTTGATGAGTAACAGCTGTGAATGATCACAACGCGCAGCCACGTCACAGGAGAATAAGTAGTGTCCCAATGTCAAGTGAGCTAGAGTCCTTACCAGTGCCCGAACCTGCATACACATTCACAACATCGGGAGATTGGGAACAAATTGAGACACTCGCCGAGCAGCACCCGCAGCCGGCAGCAACAGTGCAGTGGTTGGGTGCGTCGCTCTAATTTCCCAGTGTAGAACGTTGCGTCGCATTAGTTCCGCTTTTGGCGCTCGCGTGTAAAATCAAAATAAATGTATACTTTTTTATTTGGTCAGCACGGGGTGGCCACAGGGGTGGCCAGTGACATGTCTACAGAGGCACGGGCCACCCTTGGCCTCCGTGTAGAACCGCCACTGTACATACCCATGCTTTTCTCTTCACCTGGTGTCTTAATGCCATTAGCTCGCAGATTCTACTGTTGATAGATTTTCTGACATCAGCTTCCTTGGCCTTATAGGAAACTGTTTTAAAACAGCATTTGTGGAGCAGAACAACAAGTTGTTCACAAAAATCTCTCAGAGATGCAATAAAAACTGAAAAGCACCAGCTCTGAAAACTTATTTACCTTTTAAAACTTAAAGGGGCGGTTTCCCGGACCAGGATTAGCTTAATCCAGGACTAGGCCTTAGTTTAATTAGGAAATATAACTAGTTTTAACAAACATGCCTTACTAAAAACATTACCTGTGTGCATTTTTAGGTAAAACAAATGGCACTGATGTATTTTAAGATATGTAAGTGCAAGTTGTTTTCAGTTTGGAGAGCTCTTAAAAGTGTTAAAGTCTAGAACTAGTCTAATCCCTGTCCGGGAAACCGCCCCAAAGTGTCCTTGGAGCCTGCTGACATCAGCCTTCTTCTTCTTCTTCTTCTTGAGTTTTACTGGCAGTTGGCAAACAACTTTTTGTGGCATTACCGCCACCTACTGATTAGGAGTGTGGTTCAGGATCATAGGTCAGGACCTATCTATCAGCCTCCTTGTTGCTGGTGTCTGTTACGCATCCTGTCCTCTCTTCGCGCCTGAATCTCAGCTTCCTACTCGAGCATTATATATATATATATATATATATATATATATATATATATATATATATATATATATATATATATATATATATATATATATATATATATATATAATATAGTGCCCTTTTTGTTCTTGATTGCAATATATTTTGTATCATATATAAATGTATGTTTCATGCATATATTGCAATATATCAAAGCATATAAAGACAAACTATTACATGTAAAAAATATAGTGCCCTTTTTGTTCTTGAATGCAATATATTTTGTCTCATATATACATGTATGGTTTATGCATATATTGCAAAATATCAAAGCATATAAAGACAAACTATAACATGTAAAAAATATAGTGCCCTTTTTGTTCTTGATTGCAATATATTTTGTCTCATATATACATGTATGGTCTATGCATATATAGCAATATATTAAAGCATATAAAGACAAACTATTACATGTAAAAAATATAGTGCCCTTTTTGTTCTTGAATGCAATATATTTTGTATCATATATACATGTATGTTTTATGCATATATTTCAATATATTGGAAAATATAAATATTAAATCCCAGATATGGGAATATGTTGCCTAACATGATATTTTCCAATATACTGCAATATATTTTTGTTTCGTAAGGGTGGGAATTATGCTGCTCTATGCTGGTTTAGCTGGTGGTCACCAACATACCCAGGGCTCTCAAGTTTTATCAAAAGTTTGGAGTGAGATTTCATCTGTTAGGGGAGGAGCCACTTAAATATTTGCAGCAGCGACCCCTCGGCCCCAACCAATTCTCTCAGGTTTTTGGTAGCAGTTAAATTTAATATATTGTTTATAATTGATTAGCACAAATAGAAATTATAACAGTTGGGAAATCTAATTAAAGACAAAGTCATAGAAATTAAATACATTGTTTTATTTCAAAAATACAAATATATAAAAAATTGCCCCAAATGAGCCAACTGAACAGCAACATTGCAGAACTTGCCCTGAGCATACTTACAATACAAGGTGTGTTTGTGTGAGCATGTGTGAGAGAGTACATTTGGTTTATGAATGTTTTATATTGTAAGTGTTTGTTGCATGTTTTGAGGCCTTGATTACAGAGGTAGGCGGCTCCCACTTAAAGCACTGTGGTTCAATGCTTGCCATTTTCACCATCATGATGGAAGAGAGTGTTCCATCCAGAGCCAAACTATTCCTAGTTTTGGTTTTGTTCAAACCAACCATGGAAAACACTCTCTCTGCATCTGCATTTGAGTGGGGAAGAACTAAAACCAGTTTGGCAATCTTGGACAGCCTTCCAAATCTGCTTAATCCAGTCACCTTTAAAAAAGTAATCAAAGAGGCCTAATTACTAATATGTTGATTAAGTAAATGTCAAAGGGTGTAGAATATCTCTTACCCTGTTCTTTACTGATGTCATATTTCCCCAAAAACCCTCAATGTCAAAAGTGGATGGGTCTTGGGGCATAGTGATGTCCATCAATTGATATTCGAGGAACTCCTCACTAAGTTGATCATGCTCTTGGGGTCCCTGGTATGGAAGCAATTCAGCAAACCTAAAACAACAATATGCACTGAACTGTTTAAGATATAGTGGGAGAAACAACAGGGTTTGTTTAGTGACCATCAAAACTTATCAATCCATTCAAAATGTTTAAAAAAGGAATACAGGAAATAAAAAAAGAAAAATAAATAAGGAAACCCTTACCTGTCAACAAAGTATAAGGCATCTTCAATGCCACACTCTGTCCTCTGCTGGACATCCACAAATCTGGCATGCTTGAGTAGTGCCTCTCTCAGGGGTAGTTTTTCTAGTGCATATTCCACCGCCCTCACTAGAAACGCCAGTGCTGCCTTTTGGAACCTCTGCACATGTTGAGGTGTTACATCTCCTGTATCAAGGAGCCGGTTGAGCGTAGCCCTAGTTGTAAATCCAACATTCAGCTTTTCTCCTACCCGTGATAAAGCAGTAGGAAGTATGAACAAGTAAATTATTAAGAATTAAGAAGAAAAACAATTGCTAACTTGAATAGCTCTCTTTAGGTATATCCCATCACAATGATAAAATAAACTCTCTCTTTGTGGTCAGTAAGTGGAAGGAGTGTATGTATCTGCTTGTGAAACTTGGGATCATTACCTGGCAGTTGGTTTGCTGGGTCCTTGTAGTGGATGTCATGCAAATCTCGACACTGTAGTGCTACTGGCTTTAGAAACCTTGAGCACAACTTGCGAACAAATTTTGTCATCTACAAAGTTGTATTTCAGAAAAGATTTTTTAAATACCATGCTGCTACTAAAAAAATGGCAGAAGCATATGCCAACCCTCCCATTTTACCTCTTCATGGAGAAGAAAGATGGATGACCTCTCTCTCTGGAGGAGGAGGTTCAAGGTGGAGAAGGCTGGCAATGTAGCCTGATAAAAGAGGAGGTACACTTCCGTTAGTGGGTTGGAAAATGCATCCATCAGCCTTCGGAACCTTGGTTGTTTCTCATCTGTGAATAACGAAGTACAGGTTATGCATACTACATATCTTTACATTTCATTCTATTGTTATAATCTTGTATTAGTGTCAGTGAAGTATGCAGCCTACTTAAAGACTTGAAGTAGCTGATGAGTGGCTCATACTGCCGCAGAATTCGAGTCACACAGCTCTCCAGGCTCAACCATCGAATGGAAACATGTTGTAACATTTCCATATATTCATTCCCATGGAAGTCACAAAATTCTGAGGTGAAAATATAGAATCCTAAATATGAATTCAATGAAAATATTATGCATTTCCTTTGTACTACACTTTTGCTGGTTAAAGGAGCATTTCACCCATGGACAAATTAATCTTTATTAAAAGTGGATCATATTTGTAGTTGAAATGTAACATAAATTTCGAATTTGGTGCCTATTTGACCAAGAAAAGGAGTGTTTGTAGTCTCGCCCCCTCTACAAAGATATAGGACTTCCTTCTTTCAATGATGCAAAATGACAATTTTTACATCATTGAAAGGAAGTGCAACACTGAAATCCATATTTCTCCTGTCTCAAGGGAAACAGAGGGAATGATGCATGACCATTCAAAAACATGACTGGGTTTCTAACTATACAAAGCTTAATGCAAATGGGTGAAGTGTCCCTTTAAATCACAAACCTGATAGGTATCCTTTACGGTTGGTACTTCCCCTAAACCAGTATCCAACATCCACACACAGATCCTCTGGATCAAATCCAGATACCTGCATGAAACATGATCATTTATTCACGTTCCATTTTGCTTACAGATACTTTCAATATAGCACATAAACTATTTTACATGGCATTAAAGGGATAGTTCACTTTAAAATGAAAATTCTGTCATCATTTACTCATCCTCATATTGTTCAAACCTGTATGAATTTATTATTTCTGATGAACACAAAAGAACATTTTTTTGAGAAATTATGGTAAACACACAGCAGATATTCCATATTCCATTGACTTCCATAGTAGGAATAAAAAAATATGATGGAATGTAATGGGTACCATCAACTTTGTGCTTACCATCATTTATCAAAAGATTTTCTTCATCATTTATCACAATACTTACCAAATACAAAAATATTTTTTCACTACTATGGAAGTCAATGGTCACTATCTGCTGTGTGTTTACCATCATTTCTCACAATATCTTCTTTTGTGTTCATCAGAAAAAAAGAAATTCATACACTTTTGAACAACATGAGGATGAGTGAATGATGACAGAATTTTAATTTTAAAGTGATCTATCTGTTTAAACGGATATGTCAGGAAAAGCATATATGATCACACTTACTTCCAAAAACCTCTGCCCAGCATGTTTGGCCGTGTTGTGAATTATGTGGCAGGGGCACCCATGGATGTAAATGTTTCCATTTTCATTCAAAATTCTTGATGCAATAGAATTTTTTGCTCCTGTATTCACTGGTGCATTATCAATAGACAGACTTACACAGTTTCCCCATGGTATGACATTTTTCTGCAAGGCCTCATTTATCTTTTGATAAATCACTTCAGCTGTGCCACAGTTACGGCCACTGGTGGTGCACATATCCAAAAACCTATGGACAACTTTGCTAGTGTCCCTATCATATATCCGCACAGTGAGTGGGTTCATCTTCTCTTGTCCTGCAATGATAATGTGCATGTTTTACATAATTAAAACTACACATCAGGCTGAAGTTGAGTGTGTATTCTGTAAAGAAATGGATGCCGGAAAATGCAGGAGGTGTACAAACATACTGTATCAAATGTCAAAGTAATACCTGTATCATTTGACCCATCTGTGATCAATGTAAAAGGATTTTCCCTCATCTTTGTCACCAACTCATTTCTAAAATGCGGTACCACTGCTTCATTGATAATGCATGTTGCTTTGGTGCTCGCACACTTGAAATTCTGTGCAGTGGTGGAATCTTTAAAGCACTCCTTCAACAGCGGGCTGAAATGATCTGCTACTGCAAATGGCACATTATGTTGGACCATTGCAACAGCCACCTTTACCTCAGCTCTCCTTGTCTGCAACAGAAAGGGTTAATTAATGCACTAAATCAAGCATTCTGTGCAACATTTGTTTTATATGTTTAAAATAACTTACAATGTTAACAAAAATCAGCTAACACCACCTGTTTTTTTTCATATGTACCTTGGCCTCTTGTGCTGTCATACCACCAACAGAAGCTGGAGCATAAAACTGTGCAATGCCACTTGTTGACTGAAGTGCCTGTTCTTTGGCCTTATGGCCTTTACTTTTAATGTGCCTGTTTACATCTGTCACACCTTGATGGGCACATGAGCTCTCCTGTCTGCAAACAGAGCACCAGTAGTAGGAGCTGGTGGTGCCTAGGGTAATGAATGGCCATTTGGCTGACCACTCACTTTTAAAAGTACACCTATAGGTGGCTGCTCCACTTAATGCTTTCTTCTTTCCTGTGTTGTCCACAGACTCATCCACTGTCTCATCTATGATATCTTCGATTGTGTTCTCTCTTGTCTCTTCTACATTCTTCCCTACTGTTTCCCTTGCAGTCTCTGCCACCACCTCTTCAGCTATATTCTCTCTGTTCTCTTCTGATTTCTTCCCTACTGTTTTTCTTGTAGTCTCTGCCACCACATCTTCCACTGTCTCCTCTGATCTGGCAACCTTTATAGGGGGCTGACCCTTTGGTGCCCAGAATGAAAAAATACTTCTTTGCTTTTTCCCTGACATCTTTTAAACAGATAAATGCAATGATTAATGTATACATTGGCAGGATATAAACATTACTAAAATAAAAGCCAGAGTATAGCTGAATAGCTAAAAAGAGTATGAATAAAGTATAATTTGAAAATAATGAAATAAATGAAAATGAAATATCTTAATATACTAGAATATACACTACAGATTACTGTAGTAAAAACTAAAGAATACTAACGTTAGATTATTTATTACAGTTTATCAGTTCACTACTATAGTTAATACAGAGTATGCTGTAGCAATCATTAACAAAGTGTTGTAAATACTATAATATACTAAAATTTACTATACTATTAGTATGGTTCAAAAACACTATAGTATTTCCTATACTATTTTTCACCTGGGATTGTTTCAGGTAGCCTCTAGTGTTTAGTACTTTCCTAAAGTTAAAGCTAATTCTGATTGCAAAGCAGTTCGATTTTTTTAATCAATAATAATTTACCTCGGCTATATTTCCCAACAACAGTTTTTATTATCTTTGATCACATTTTTGTGATGTCATCCAAGAATCGTAAAATCAAATTGCTATAAAAAAGAATGCGTTACCTACCGCTTTCATCGGATTCTTCTCTTCCAACTGCCACTTCGTCTGTGTGACGTGAGAATCTATGTTGCCTAGTAACGAATGTGCTTGCAGCAGGATCACGAAATTTACCCAGAAACAACAAATTCTGATTTCTGATTGGCTGGTAGGTGACAATTATATCAGGATGTCTAGTGTGACCGTGTCCGCGGCTCGACAGATATGAACTCGGCAGAGAACTTCTCTCCTGTGCCTCGTTCATTAATTGTATAGAGTGGGAAAAGTTTTCTTATTTTTTCAGCGTGAGAAATACAAGGTGTGGCGTGTGAGCGTGTGAACTGACTGAAATGCGTGAGTCTCACGGTGAATGCGTGAGACTTGAGAGCCCTGATACCAGCACCAAAACACAACATATGCTGGTATGACCAGCATGGGATGCTGGTGCTAATGCTGGTTTAGCTGGTGCTAATGCTGGTTTGGTGCTGGTTTAGCTGGTGCTAATGCTGGTGGTGATGCTGGTTTAGCTGGTGTTCACTAGCAAACCAGCACCAAAACACAACATATGCTGGTCTTGCTGGTATGCTGGTTTTTCAGCAGGGAACAACATATTGTGAACCTGAATCGTGTTCGTTTCCTCATTTTTATGTAAACCTTGTGCATGGAAAAGACTGCTGGAAAACAGACCAATCTCACCATAACACCGACTGTGATGTCACAGATGTAGGCTCCCAACATTAAATTACACATTAAATTAATTACAAAGTTGTTAAAAACAAAGTTCTGCCTGATGAGTTAGCGCTACATGCTAATTAATGCTATATGCTAGCATTTAGGCTGAAGTTCTACTATTGACTTTACAGTTACATTTTACAAGTCCATACTGAAAAACACACACAAATTTACCACTCAGAAACGTCCATTGACATTGTCCAATCAATTAGTTGTTCCCCCAAATCTGTATTTTCGTCTGATACAGGCTCAAACATTTATGGGTGGTTTCCCAGTCTTAAACCAGGACTAGGCCTTAGTATAATTAGGAAATATAGTTTTGACAAACTTGCCTTACTAAAAACATCTATTCTGTGCATTTTCAGGCAAAACAAAGGGCACGGATGTATTTTAAGATATGTCAGTGCAAGTTGTTTTGAGTTTGGACAGCTCTTACATTTATTTTAGTTTAGGGCTAGTTTAATCCCTGTCTCAGAACCCACCCCATAAGGTCTGTTTACTAATGTGAGCTATTGGCATGAGCCTCAGAGTAGAGCAATCAGAGCAGAGCTCAATATTATTCATGACCTTCCCAAATAGGGCAAAAATAGACAATTTCATTCAAATGACAAATCTTGTATATATATATGTAAAAACGTTTCTAGATAATTTTTGCACTTAATAACGTTACATACCTTCTATGTACATATCAAAGAACAATTTAACATATTATTTCAATGCATTCTTTGGCACCTTTAAGTAAATATAAAAAATAAGAAAATTTAAAAAACTTAGATTTTATTTTTAATACGTTTATTAAGAATGTGCTTTATGAGTTCTCAGATGTGACATGCACTAAATGCATCTATCACCCTTGTGATAGTATTTTTCATGAAAGGCTTGTGAAATAAAAAAAAACACAGAGATCCACCTTCTGTTCTCACATTATTGTGTGTGTGTGTGTGTGTGTGTGTGTGTGTGTGTGTGTGTGTGTGTGTGTGTACCTGGTAATTACGTTGTGGGGACCAAAGATAGGACTTTTTGATGTCCCCATGAGGAAACAAGCTTATAAATCAAACAAAATTATGTTTCTTGAAAATGTGAAGTAGTAGAAGGGTTTCTGTGACGGTTGGGGTTAGGGAATGGGGTAGGTTAGTGGAATAGAATATACAGTTTGTACAGTATAAAATGCATTACATCTATGGAATGTCCCCACAAAACATGGAAACCAGAATGTGTGTGTGGATAATACAGTAAGTAACTCAACAGGTTTATTCAGAGGTTCTGCCCCTGCAGTGTCTTTACTGTATGGCAGACAGTCATATAAAAATATATCTGTAACAATAACATGGTTAATTCAGTTTGCTCATCTTGTTTTTTATGTAAGTATAAGGAAGCAACACATTTTGTTAAGGGTAACGACTTCCAAACCCTACCCTCAGACCAAACAAGAATAACACCCAAAATATGTTAAGAATACATTTATTTGTTGTGATTTATTTGAATTAAGTTTATGGAGCAATGACTTCATGGTGGAGCAATGACTTTGGGGTGACCCCATGCCAACATAAACAAAATTGTCCAAATATAAAAGCCTTAACATAACTTACCTAAATCATACTTAATCATTGTCAACTGCTGCTCCCCTCATTATTTTGTCCCTATGTAAAGTCCTTCTGTTTGCTGTTCTGTTATATCGTGTTAATTTTCCTGGGGCCTGTTTCAATAAGGAGGTTCAACCAACTCTGAGGGTGTGTCTCAATCAGCTCCCTTGTTCTGTAGTCAGGGCACTGATCAGGGAGTCAGACATTTAAGGGCTGTCTCAATCGCAAAATCCTTCCAGTGCATTGGAACGTTAAAATTTCCCTAAAAATTCCCTTACCGGAAATCACGTGACCTTTTTGAAGCTCGCCAACCAAAAAATCATGTGATCCAACTCAATAAACTTTATAAAACGTGACAGAAGTTTTAAAAAGACAAACGTTTGTTTTAGTTTTAAATATAAACACACATCGCTACACAGCAAGGAACCACAATCTACTCAATATTTAAAAGAATAATATTTATTTAAAATTAAGTAATTATATTCCCCATTTTTTTGCACTGATATGTAAGAGAACAATGATCACGTTTTTCACAATGTACTGTTTAAAATTAAGTCAGAGAGATGTTGGTTTTGCCGGTTGTTGATGAGTAACAGCTATGAGTGATCACAACTGCACTTATACCCTTATACATTTCCATTTCCCAAAATATAATCAATATATTTAACCTCTTGAAAAGCACACCCACTCTGGCCCAAACCATGAAAAGACCTACTTTCACTAAAAGGGTTGTTTTTACTAAACCATTTAGAGCAGAGGCCTATACCATGAAGCCGGTTTAAGTGGATAGTCAGGTAAGTTTAAGATTAGTTTGGGCCAACCCTGGGTTTTAGGTTCCATGAAAGTAGCACGACTTTAATCTGTGTTCGTCGCCATGGTATCTTAAGGGCGATTTAGTCGTGCGTAGCTACGGCGTAGGCTATCCGTAACCTGTGCGTAGCCTGACACGCACCTCACAAAAAATTTAACAGCGTGTCAGATTTGGACAAAGCGCTGTGATTGGAACAAAGATGAGCCAAGTTGAGGAGTGTTTTAACTCAAACTGCATCAAAAGTCGCTGTTTATTTACTTCCATCATTGCTGGTCTTCTCAAATTATACACAAAAGCCGTTTCTCAATACCAAGTACGCCAAACTCAGACTTGTGTCCTTCGTAGTTCGAACTTGCAAGTTCAGACTCGGAAGAACGAACTCTTGACGCAAAATGCATTCTGGGAAACTTCGCTGTCACAAGTCCACACAAGTCTCCTCTGATGCATCCTCGATAAAATGGGCGGATCAAGAACACATCCGGGGATTTTATGTGAACTTGGGCTTGATGCGAACTTTGAATTGGAACAGTACTTGGGCCGCGACTGATGACGTTTCACAAGTCCACAAGAACGCAAGTACAGACAAGAACGCATATTGAGAAATGGCGAACAAGTTGCTGTTTCTTCTTCGTTTGTGGGTTAACTTGCTAAGCTTCTTCTTCTTTCATGTTTGTGCTGCTACTGTGGTTACACGCGTGGATACTGCCGACCAGCTGTCGCGCGTGTGTTTGCACGTCGACGCGGACGACGACGCAAAAGTATAAATGAAAACCGACGCGGAACCTACGCCGTCGCTGCTACGCCGTAGGACCTATGCACGACTATAACGAGCCTAAGGGAAATGCAATGATGCCAAAGCCACAAGTCTGAAGAAGTTATGTTTCACGTATGAGGTCAATAGGCCCAAAAATGAGGTACTTACAAGGGTTTTTGTAAGACTAGTGCCTTTTCTAAGTGCCAGTCAGCCCCAAAATAAAAGTCTTTTGTTTACATGCATACACGTTCATTCTTATTATTATTTATCCTTATGTTAGCATATAAAATGCAGTTTCCAGACCGGGAAATAAAACGTCACACAAAGATCGTTGGATTCGTTATCTAATTGGCTACACGTTCTGTCTATCAATATTTTCCATGAAGTCATTGGAGGAACAAGCGAGTCAGATGACGTCCTGATATTTGACAGCGCTGTTTGGATATTATGTATTATACTCCCGTCCGTGACGTCACCCATTGGTTTGTGAAGATCGCTTTTGAAGCTTAAAGTAGGCATTGCCTGCCGTCGCCATCTTGGCCGCGCGTCCCCGCGAATTACCCGCGGAAAACCGAAAATGGGTAAAGAGGCGGGACATGGGTGAAGCTGAGGTGAAACCACGCCCGCCTAGCGCGAGTCTAGTGACAGCAGTGGTTGTTCAACCGACACTCAAGCGGCCACGCCCTTAATTATGCTGAAGTTTAAGGCTTAATAAAATTGAAACGGATGAGTTACAAAAAAATTCACCCCCCTCACAGTTGTCATGAAGGGCAAAATTAGCTATATAGGCCAAAAACACTTTTTGTACCAGGCTGTAAACATATTATTTTCTACTGTAAAGTTGGCCACTTTTAACATTTTGGAGCCAGCATCAAGCGGCCAGTCGATGAATTGCAGTTTAAGTCACTTCCGTGTTGGCTTCATTAGAGAAATCAGAAGGTTGCCCCTCGGTTTGAACACAAGTGTAACCTCATATACACGACGTAACGTTACGACGTAAATAGTCCTCAGATTGTAGATTATATTCTATTACAAGACGTTCATGTGAAATCTGATGTAAACAATGGACAATATATCTATATTTCACGGATTATACGCATTTGTGGACAAAAATGGTCATTGGATGTATTCTATAAGATGATTTTTGTCACAGCTCTGGGCGGACCCCAGATAACTAAAGGGCCACGCCCCTCTCTACTTTCCACCTCGAGGAGGTTCCCAAGACCACCCCAATGACCAGACAGCAGGCCCGGTACTAGGCTTGCTGGACTTGGGGGGACAGTCAGGATTTTTGGGTGGGCAGCCATTTCTCGACTAATATGATTCATACACTAAATTGATGGATGTGTTAATCCAATATTATTTTGCATATGTCTTATAATAAAGGGCTATTATATGTCCTTTTCCACGTTTCAATTTTAAAAGTAGATGCAATTAGATTAATGATTTATAATGTTATAATGATTACACTTAATGTAGTTTTACACATTAAGTCACAGTTAATGAAATCAGGCAAGCAGGTGATATGAATGCAAAGCTGTACAGCTATATTTTATCAATGCGTACACTAATTTATCTATAAGTGAAATAATAGATTAAATGCAAAGCCATTCTTATACCTAACCTATCCAACATATGCCTTTATTCTAAATAAACACTTGTTAGGCACTTTATTTCCACTTCTCATTCTCAAAAATGTCTTCATTTAAAATAATGCATTTTCAATGTGATATGTGATAAGCTATATTTTCATTAATTCCTGACCCTATATCATGCTGCTGCAGCAACCTCAAATATCACAACAAACACAACGCTTTAAGTAATCTATTTTTAAACATCATGAAAGCAATTTGACATGCATGACAAATTCGTCAAAAGTTATCCTGTAACAGCACCAGTCAAAAGCACAAGCCTTAAAATACTGTAAGTGTGATTTGAGACGAGATCAAAGATAAATCACACTGCTTTGTTCATAACACAGCAAATTACATATTATAACACAACGCAAAATAATAAAATGCAACTTTTTACCTTATCGATGACCTTGTGGAGTTACAGCTACTCCTGAACTTAAAAGTCTGAAGATTTTTGAGTGTGAAGTTTTTCCTAAACCTCAAATGCGAGCTGACGAATGACGATGACAAAACCGCTAAAATTTGATTTTAAAACTGCACGCGATGCTCAGCTGTTACAATACTGTATATTTACTGCATAACCATCTTACATCATTTATATCTACTATATACTATGCCACAACCAAACTGCATATTCTAATTTTAATAAACAGAACTACGTCTAAAACAAACACACTAAATGCTGCTGGAGACTTGCCATTGGCTGTTGTATTTGAATGAATAAATAATGAGGTGAGTCTAAGAAAGGATAAAGGGCTGTTTTGGGCATGTTTTACTATTAAAAAAAGTTTCACTTTAATATGTGTTGTGTTATTACGTTTATGTAATACTAAATTGCATTGTTTCTGATATATATTTTAAAGATGCGGGGTGTTTTTTAGTTACCGTCATGGAGAACAGTAGTACGTTTTCTATGAGTTAAATACTGCTGAAAACACTCTCAAGGCTTGAATAAGCTAATAAGATAATAATGGGCGGAGCCGTATACAGTGGTTTTTGCCAACAGAACACGCTTTTGTTTAAAAAGACTCCGTTATTTTATAGTTGGCTGGACATTTTTGGGGGGGCAGAAGGAAAATCTGGGGGGCAATGCCCCCCCCCTGCCCCCCCGTAGACCCGGCCCTGCCAGACAGACGAGTATACTACAATTAAAATGTATCTTTATTTAAATATTTAAAAGAAAAGGGGAAAGGGCAGTTTAAAACAATCTTCTTCTCGCCTCCAGGACGAGTTGGACCATGAAGTGGGGCTGGGATCCCTTTTCGGGTTCGTCCTGCAATCCGTGGTGCCCTCCGCTTCTTCCTGGAGGCAGAACAGGGAAAATGCAATTAGTGACTTGTTTCCGTACTGGGTAGCTACTTGCCTAACTCCTTTTTATCTTCTTGTGCCCCCTAGGTTTTCGCGGCGAGGACTTCCTGGCTGCTCCGGGGCCTTTGCTGAAGCACCGGTAAGTGGTTGATGCTATTGACACTTTTCGTTCTTTCCTTCGACGTTGCTGGGGACAAAAGTAGGTTACACACCACACAGGTAAGTTACTCGCAAGGATTGGGTCTTTCGCTCACTTAGGGACGTTCGCTGGGGCACAGGTACGTGATCCACACTAGTGACACAATTCGTTCCTCCTTAACGCGTTGCTGTAAGCAAAGTTAGGTGACACGTCACAAAGGTAAGTTACTCACAACGCTTGGGCTCTTCCTTCACTTCGGACATTCACTGGGGCACAGGGAAGTGGTTTACACTAGGGATGCACCGATACCACTTTTTCCATCTCCGATCCGATTCCGATACCCGAATTCTGAGTATCGGCCGATTCCGATACCTGCCGATCCGATACTACTGTATTTTTCTTGAGCAATTTAAATTACACACAGACACACACAGACACACACAGACACACACACAGACACACACACACACACACACACACACACACACACACACACACACACACACACACACACACACACACACACACACACACACACACACTATATAAATGTGTATAGTGCTTTCTGCTAAATCTAGCATAATATAATTATATAATATATAATTATAATTTTAAAGTAAAAACCAATAATTTAAAATGATTTACAAGTTACAAGAACATTAGTAATTATATTAACCATGGCAGTGTTTAGGAGAAAATAAAATAGGCACGTTTGATCAAATAAGTATGCTAAATATATTTTCCTTAATTGCGCAAAAAGTCACAGTAAAAAAGCTTTAGTGTGCAGATGGTTATTTTGGGAATTATGCACTTAACTGGACCTTTTATGCACATTTCGGGTGCAGAATTGATGCGCCTAAATCATATTGAGTGCGCATTCTGCGCAATACTGTGCAGCATTGATGCTCTAGAAGCGTCCTCACACTCTCATGGGAATCCTCGCTCCGCAATGGAAAGCTAAGTTCATAACTATTAAAACACAAAGAGATTAGAGGCATCGTGTGCTCAGCACATACTGAATTGCATCCATCTAACAGCTTACTGAGACTTTATAAAATCAGATCTTTAAAACAGACTACAGTTATTGAGTGTTCGTGTATTGAATGACGCGTTTCATCCTTCCGCTTCACCTGTGCATTAACTCAGCACATAGTGAATTGCATCCATCCAACAGCTTACTGAGACTTTATAAAATCAGATCTTTAATAAAGCCTAACGTTACAGTTATCTTGTGTGTGTGCGTGTGTTGAATGACGCGTTTTCATCCATCCGCTTCTCATCAGTGGATTAACTCAGTTTGCATGTAAGTTACAGTGTTTCTGTGAACATTAATATCTTTAAATGTGCGTTTGTTCCTTCACATGAAGCTATTAAGTGTAAGATGACTTTGATTATAGTACATTAAACGTTTATGGTGCTTTTATAATACTTTGTCGTTTTAATCGCTTGTCAGTGACAACCATGCGTAACGCGCAGTATCGGAACTGGATCGGTCCTGTTAGTCCGATATCCGATCCAGCAAAAAAGGCCGGATCGGCCCCGATACCGATCCAGAATATCGGATCGGTGCATCCCTAGTTTACACCATTGACAGGGTTCGTCCTTCCTTAAAGCGTTGCTGTGAGCAAAACAGATGACACATCACAAAGGTAAGTTACTCACGAAGCTTGGGTTTTTCTCATTTACTTCAGGGCGTTCACTGGGGCACGGGTAAGTAGTTTACACCATTGACAGGGCTCGTTCTTCCTTAAGGCGTTGCTGTAAGCAAAAGCAGGTGACACATCACAAAGGTAAGTTACTCACAAAGCTTGGGCTTGTTCGTTCACTTCGCAGACAGTGGGCTTTCGCAGCAGCGTCCGTGCACAGTATACCTCCACCCGTCCACTTAAACTCCTTGGGTGTCGTGGGGACTGATGGGTCGGTCGACACGGAGCCGAACGCTTCCCTAGCCGAACTCTCGACGGGCTCCGCACACACCAAGATTTCGGTTAGGTCGATCTGGACACAACTAGGACCCTCAACCCGTACGGTGCACTTTGACTGCTACTCACTCTGATGGACCGCTGGGTTTCACCACTGCCTGCTTGCTATAGTGGTGCAGCTCTCACTAACACACAGGGGCAAAAAGTTTAATCTCCTCTCCTCATCGGGCTCAGGCCACAACGTGTTCTTGCCTTCTCACAAATCATCCGGGGCCAAGGCAGTTTTGGTCGCTACAAGCACAGCATACACAGCAAGCTTAGTGTAAACACCAATGATAAACAAACTCACCCACAGCACTTTGCACACACACTTCATGTGAATTTACGGACTTGACCGCCTGGCTTCGAACCCTTGTGAGGCTGGTTGGGTGTTGTTCTGGCCACTGAGAAGATGGGTTAGTACACAACTCTAATCCACACAGCCCCTGTATATATTTAATATACCTCTTCGGCTCACCCACGCTTCCTTTACAGTGGGGCCAAGGACCTTCAACACACTCAGAATTTACACCAAGCAACTCTTCTTTTAAATGCTTCATAAACACAAACAGCTGTTACTCACTCTTCGTTTGTCAACATGATCCTGCATCAATGCACTCGATGACTCTGTACTTGCCCACTCACAAGTGAAATCGCCCAAAAAACTCTCCGCCCGGTCACCTTCTATCTCTTACTTCCCCAAGGGATCGGTATAAGTCAGCACAATGACTCTGCACAGCAGCAACACAGCGCACACAAAGTACACCAAAAGCACCCCGTTCGACGTCTTCAAAGGTCTTTTTGTACTCTGCCTTTTCTTCTCGTCGACCTATCCGCAAACGCTGTGTTAATCGCCCTCACCTGTGCGTAATGGGGCTTGATTTAGTGTTCGGGGAAACCCCGGAAATTCCGGTGTTTGGAGTCAGTCATCCGGGCGGAACCATCGTCGGGCGGAACCCGTCTTCCACACTTTTGGTTCCGCCCTCACAGATCGTCACCTGGTGACATTTATGAGTTATTCACACATCTAAAACAGACTGGATTCGATTTGCAATCGTTATATCAACACAAAGGTAAGAAGTCCCGTTTATATTTTGCATGTTGTCATCTGGACTTCTGTCACAAAATACTACATTTATGATGCTAGAGCATCTGTATCTCAAAACAGAGACCTGCAGGATCACATTCTGTATGTAAAACATCTCCATTAAACCTATTCTTTAAAATAGTGTTATTCACTCCCAACCCTGGAGGGCCGGTGCCCTGCAGAGTTTAGCTCTAACACACCTGCAAGCTAATCAATGTCTTCATGATCACTAGAAAATCACAGGTAGGTGTGTTTGATTAAGGTTGGAGCTAAACTCTGCAGGGCACCAACTCTCCAGGGTTGGGAGTGAAGAACACTGCTTTAAAATAATAACTCCCGCTGAGTGTTCAGGCCTATGGGCAAACCATGAAGAATTACCCCATTGTGAAGTCCCTAAACCGTTTGGCATAAAGAAATCAATGTTATTTCTTAACCCCCAGCATTAAACAAAATAAATGATAACTGTATCAGATGAATGTCTGGTCAATCTGGTAAACGTTGAAATCAACATGTATTGAGATCGACACCTACTTTATAATTAAAGTAATTAGATGTTAGGAAAACAGCCTATTGTTTAATCCTTGGTGGTAGAGCGTTATATCACTTTTATGAATTATTTCCAAATTAACATGAAGATAAAGAAACAAAATAATTAAAATAGTCTAAATGTCAATTTTACAAACTGGCCATAGCTTTTTGAACACAAGTTGTGACCCAGACTTAAAACTACATATAACGTTAGTTCATATATTTGTAACTAAAGTTAACAGCAATAGATCAACATAATGGTTGGATTAGGGCCGGGACTTTAACGCTTTAATTAAGATTAATTAATTACACAAAAATAACGTGTTAAACATTTTTAACGCATTTTAATTGCACTTATTTTTGCACCGCGGAACATTTCTCATGAGTTTCGGTGGACCGATTATACTGGAGCACCAACTAGCGTTCATGACTTCAGACCACAACAAACCACAGTGAACATGAACGAAGAGGCTGATGAGATCGCTTTGGTTGGCCCCGCGGATGGGAATTTTTTTTTTTATAAAAACGAACGGATGTAAGCGTTGATAAGAGCATGGTTGTGTGTAAGCTATGCAACAAGGAATTCACATATCACTGCAGCACATCGAGCCTAAAGTATCATCTCAATGCAAAACATGCAGCAGCTAGCGTGGACATTAGCCCGACTCCAGGTACAACGACTTGGTTGAACAAAAATAAACAATATTTTGTTGCTTAAGCTTATGTATTCAGTCATTATTCAAATCCATGTAAAAAAATTACTTCTTAATGTTCTCAGGTCAAATATTTATATGCGATTAAAATGCGATTAATTTAGATTAATTAATTACAAAGCCTCTAATTAATTAGATTAATTTTTTTAATGGAGTCCCGGCCCTAGGTTGGATGTAAACCATACTGTAAAACCCTACTGTAAAACATTTTTTATGAACTGGTCATAGCTTTTTGAACACAAGTTGTGACCCGGATTTGGAACTACACATAGTAGCTACTAAAGTGCAAAGCAGCAGAATTGAGGGCAGCATACAAACTCTGAGTTTTGAGAAACTTTGAGTAGCCATAGGTAGCTCCTCTCATCCCGTAACTTCAGTTCCTTCAATAAATCCTCTGCCTCCGACAAAGTAAGCAGACAGAGACTGTAGGCCACAGTTTCTGTCTACAATCTCTGTGCTCCTTCGTCAGGTCCTCCTTAAATTGCATGCGATGATTCAGAAGAAACTCGCTGCCTTTAGCCCCTTTCCATACTGCATCTCTAATTCTTCTAGCAGTGAACCGAATGATTGTTGTGCGGGGCCTCATCTCATTAGCACGCTTGGTTCCCAGTCGATGAGCGACATCTATGGCATCGGGTATTTCGTTGCTTCGTGTGGTATCCTTTCCTGACATACGCGGATTAACTCCTCTCGAACATTCTGCTCGGTTGTTTCTGGTAGTCCATGAAGCTGCAGATTCCAGCACCTACCATACCATTTCAAATCCATTCCCTGGTTCATACATATCTTGGTTGTTTGTTCGCCCCTGTCCAGTCGCTTCTCCATTGAGAGAATTTTGCTTTTATCTCTTTTATCTCTTTTGGTGTGCACCATCGTTTCCAAGGCATCACTTCTTGTATTGATAAGATTAGCGAGCTTTGTCATTATCTCATCAGAGTTGGATATATTTCCAGCATAAACTCTGATGATTGTGTTTTTTTTTGCAAGTGGAGGTGTGCTTGGAGTTATAGGGCATGGTGGAAATTCATTTTCATCCAGATACTTGTCCTGAGTCATCCCGCTTTCATATGATCGTCATAATTGTCTGCAGCAAGTACACATGAATCAAGTTTCCCAGAGTCAGTGTTGTGTCTGAACGAGTTCATTGAACGAAAGTTCATGAACTCGTTCATATTTTGGGCATATGTGAACTGAATGTACTGTATTACTGCCTGATGAACGTTTCTGTGAACTCGTTCATTCTGGTGTTTGTGAACGGCATGCTCTCTCAGTTTCACGTTGTTCATAGGTTGCCAAATTTCTATAGAGTCTTCCAGGCAAAAAACAGACTAAAACACACCGTAAACAGGCCTTAATGTGTAGCAGGAAAAACACCCAATTTGGCAACACCAGCCACCAGTGTTTCATGGCTGCATGCGTCATCAAAACAAAAAGCAGCATGGAAGTGACGCACTGACTCTGGACGCTGCTGAAATCCCTGCCATGCTACATCGCGCCACTCATTAACATTAAATAACATCATATTTGTCCCAAATCGTAAGCGATTAACATAGGCTGTTAACGCATATTCTTGATCTTTGAATAGACTCTGACTACCCAGCGGGCATATGACCGACCTTCAACGTTGAAATTTGGTTGAAATTAGTATAGTTGTTTGTTTAACGTTGAAACAACGTTGAAACAACGGTGAATGGTATACGGTTGCAAAAGGTTAATAAAATGCTTAAAAATCAACGTTGAAATTTGGTTAAAATAATGTCAGTTCTTTGTTCAACCTTGATACAACGTTGAAACAACGTTGAAACAACAGTGAAGTAAACGGTTGCAAAGAGACAATAAAATAATGTTTTATTATTTGTGAATCATTTAGAAAAAAATGTAAAAACTCATTTTATGAAATTGATGAAAATATTTAAAGATGTAACAAATAATTGAATATACAGGTAGCGATGTAATCTCGCGAGATTACACGAGACTGGACTGTTTTAACGGCTGTCTGCGAGATCTTGCGTATCACACGAGAAAATGCTTCGGAGAAAGAAGAGGTAAGGAAATATAAAGTCAATGTTTAAAACGCATGACTTTATTTTATTCATATATTCAAAGTGGTATGACAAAAAAGCACGATGCCAATTCGTTTTTTTTTCTGTATCCGTCATAGTAGTTAATTTGCTAGTTCACGGGATCTTCCCGCCGAAATTGGAGTTCGTTATTATGAATATTAATAAATTAATATGATATGTGTTGTTATCAACTTAACCACTTGGTTGTTTTTGCTTCAGAAAAGCAACTAGTTATAAATGTAAATGGACAAATTTGGTGAAAAAGTGTTGATATCGTAGTTCAGTCAGTCAGTGTATATATCCGAGAGGTCTTACAGGCGCCACAGACACCTATCATCCTTTGGTAAGGAGCAGCAGCAGCTCGCCTCGAGTGCGGTGCGGTCAGTTAAGCTGCTCTATTTCTCAAATTCATATTACTGATTAAGTCTTAAAACTTAGATGAGATGTTGGTGTTTTATGGCTCACGAATTCGCAATAACGGATACGTTTAGCAGTTCGTGTAATTGACATTAATCTAAACTTATTGATGACGTTATAACATGTGCGTCGATTCCAATATTAATCATGCTGAGGTTTTCACGACGGGGTAATGTGTATAAATGCAGTTATAAAATTAAAAGGGACAAGATAGTTGACGTGACCTTCATGTTTTCATGGCAATCAGTCAATCACATGTTACGTTGATGCTGCGGTCATTCGCGCAGTATCCATGATTTTAAGCGGCATAAAACACTTAAGTTAACTCCTTTGTACGAAAATGTCATGTCGTGCAAGTTGGCATGTTCTATTCGAATTGAAATAAATTGTAATGGTGTCATTTTCCTTACTTCTCTTGTTGAAGTTTTAATGGAAATAGAAAATATTGGTTATCTAGACAAATGTGCTCTTATTTTCAGTATATTTTTATAACTCTTTTGTAATGTCTTCGTTATCAGAGACCTTCAAATTAGAATTGTGATGGTGATCTTGTCAATGCTGAGATTTTCATGCATCAACAGCCACTACATCTGGATCAGGTAATGTTGTGTTAACCCTGCTATTCTACAATATTTACTTAAATACAGTATGCAAATGAATGCATTACATTCTGATAAAGGTCATTATAGAACTCTCTTTCAATATTGCACTAATTTTACTTTTTTATATTTTGTCAGGATTGAACAAGAAACAGACAGCAAGGGTTGTCAGGTCAGAAACAGAATGACACACAAACATAAGAAACTTCACAGGTGAGAAGTGAGAGTGGCTTTTTAAAAAGACCTGCTACTTGTTTCTCAAGACTGGTTTATCATTGTCATTAGGAAAATATAAGAAGCTAATTTAGGACGCTTTTTTGTGAAGCGTCTCCCGTAAAACCTAACAATGCATTTAATATTTGTTTTGTAATCAAATCAAATTCTAATAGTCCTAATAATTAAGATGCAGGGTTTTGTATTTCACAATTTATGTTTTCTTTTTAAAAGGGGCTATGACTTGTTTTTTATTTTTTTATGTGTTTTAAATTGTAGGCCGATCAACATGCAATTTGAAGACGTGTGATAAAATACAGAGAGGTGAAGTTGTGTGTCTTTCCAGATGCCCAAATCATTCCCCCTTAAAAGGTAATGAATAGTGTTATGAAAAAAATGTATTTCTAACTAAAACATTACATTTATGTTTCTATACTAATGAAATATGTTTTTCTTTTTCCAAACTTTATCAAATGCAATGATCGCTAAGATGAGCCTGAAGAGGAGATTTGGGAAGATGCTTTTTCATAAGTCGCTTTGCCAGATCACCTGTGATATTTTGTAAAACGTATATTAAAAATAGGATTAGAACACCTCCTAATCAAAAGTTTTTGATCAGGTCGGGGTGTCTGCTAACAAGATGCCTTGCTGGTCTGGGCGAGTTTAAAGTCTTACACAGACAGTCCAGAGGTTCTAAAGTTCATCTTCGATTTCATTGGTAAGGGACTACACAAAAGGCTGTTTAACCCACACGTGAAGCAACCTGTCAGTGTTTGCTTTGTTAAAGGAACACGCCCAGATTTGGGGGATTTAGCTTATTCACTGTATCCCCCAGAGCCAGACAAGTGCATACATACCTTTCTCATCTCCATGCGTGCTGCAACTCCGTCCGACGCAGTCCCCGCTAGCTTATTAGCACAAAGACTGGAAGTAAATAGCTTCAGCTAGCATACTGCTCCCAATAAGTGATAAAATAACGCAAACATTTTCCTATTTATGTGTTGTGGTTTGTGTAGTCACACCATGTACAAATAACAAGGTCATATGTGACACAGCCACCTTTTAACAGTATACATACTGGGAACTATATTCTCAGAAGGCGAAGCACTGCTACTTGGGCGGAGTGATTTGCTCACAGCACCCGAGAAGTCCCCTGGTGAGGAGCAGAGAGTTCGGTCAGAGTTGTGCAAATCGGTCCACCCAAGTAGCAGTGCTTCGTCTTCAGAGAATATAGTTCCCAGTATGTATACTGTTAAAAGATGGCTGTGTCTCATATGACCTTGTTATTTGTGCACGGTGTGACTATACAAATCACAACACACACATAGGAAAATGTTTGCGTTGCGTTGAGTTATTTTGTCACTTATTTGGAGCAGTATGCTAGCTGAAGCTATTTACTTCCAGTCTTTGTGCTAAGCTAAGCTAGCGGGGGCTGCGTCAGACAGAGTTACAGCACGCACGGAGATGAGAAAGGTATGTATGGACTTATCTAACTCTGGGGGATACGGTAAATAAGTTAAATCCCAAAATCTCGGCGTGTCCCTTTAAGCATCTCATTTGGGGGTGTTGAAAATATAAAGTTGATATAACTTGAGCATTCAGTATTGGATTCATTTGTAACCAAATCGATCAGAAACACCATTCACTTTCATAGTATTCTTTTATCCTACTATGTAAGTCAATGGTGCTTCTGGTCAGTTTGGTTGCAGACATTCCTTAAAAAATCTTCAGGTTCATCAGGATGCTTTAAGGTGTAGAAACATCTCAGCAACCTCAAGAGATATTGGAGGCAACTGAGCTAAATTGCAGATGTTGTTGCAAAGGGTCTGAATATGTATAATGAATATATATTGTTTTCTTTTTTCATACATTTGCAAAAGTTCTAAAATTCTGTTTTTACTTTGAAGAGAAAATATCTAAACAATTACAGTATCATGCAACAACATAACATTTGAAAGTGAAAGGTGTATGATCATTTCTGAATGCACTGTAGATGATCTTAATTTAACCTCATTGTTATCTTCGTAAACACAACAGCTTTCTTCCTTCATCAGATGGCTATGCAATGTTTCAAGTCAGACTATCAAAGAAAACGCATCTTGTCCTGATGTGCAATAACAAGATTTTTTTGTACATGGGCTAAAATGCAGCATTTTTGAAAATTAAATATATTGTGTTTTTTCCTCTCTTTAGATGCTGTCATCGTATTAAGTACAGCATGAGCCAGAATGGGTGGGTGGTGGTGGCCATAAGAAGACTGTCAACTAAAATCAACAACAAAATTCATATTTGCAGTTTTTCTTGAATAAAGTTTTTCTATTCAGATGAATAAAATGACTTTTAAACATGATTTTGTTTTCATATTTTATGATTTTATTCTATATTTAGAATATTACACTTCTGCACTACTAACTGGAAACCTAACTGTTTGAAAGAATGTGTTTTTATCCTTAAAAAATATTTTTAACAGCTGCTTTCATGTTTATTTGGAAAGGGTAGGCACCTGCCATCTTATTTGTCCACATTTAAACTTTACCTTCTTTAGGTGTTTAGTTTTATGAATGGGGGTGTACTGTAAGTTATGCGCAGCAAGTTGTATTCATATGATAATTGCTTTAAAAATAACATGTTTACAGTAAATAATTTAGTGAGTATTGCAGTGTCAAGTAAAAATCTAGATTTAGTGTTAAAAGCAACAAGGAAATAGAAGGTTGAAATTGCGTCATGATATCAACCTTAATTCACCTATGTTGAAAGTGTGACGTTGAAACAACGTCGTGAAATCAACATTGAAATTTTTTGCAAAACCAAAAGGTAATCCAACGTTGATTCAACGTTGGTACCTGACGTTGATTCAACGTTGAATCAACGTTGAAATGCTGACTGGGTAAGCACACGCTATTAAACGTGCACGTTGTCCTACACGCAATGCCGCACAGCGCTTCTTGCCCGCTGTTCAACCCCTTGAAGCACCCGGCTAGGCTTTCAAGCTATGTGCAAGCAAATACAAAAATTAAAGGAATAGTCTACTCATTTTCAAAATTAAAATATGTTATTACCTTAACTAAGAATTGTTGATACATCCCTCTATCATCTGTGTGTGTGCACGTAAGCCCTGGAGCGCGCTGCTACACTTCGATAGCATTTACTGTAGCTTAGCCCCATTCATTCAATGGTACCACTCAGAGATAAAGTTAGAAGTGATCAAACACATCAACGTTCTTCCTATTTAAGACGAGTAGTTATACAAAATAGTTTGGTGGTACAAAATAAAACGTAGCGCTTTTCTAAGCGGATTTAAAAGAGGAACTATATTGTATGGCGTAACAGCACTTTTGGGAGTACTTCGACTCGCCTGAAAAGTCCGCTCCCCTTCTCACTCTCATAATGGGAGAGGGAGAGTGTTACTGCGCCAAGTCGAAGTACTCCCAAAAGTGCTATTACGCCATACAATATAGTTCCTCTTTTAAATCTGCTTAGAAAAGTGCTACGTTTTATTTTGTACCACCAAACTTTTTCGTATAACTACTCATCTTAAATAGGAAAAACGTTGATGTGTTTGGTCACTTCTAACTTTATCTCTAAATGGTAGCATTGAATTAATGGGCTAAGCTAAATGCTATCGAAGTGTAGCAGCGCGCTCCAGCGCTTACGTGCAAGCACACAGATGATAGAGGGATGTATCAACAATTCTTAGTTAAGGTAATAACATATTTTAATATTCAAAATGAGTAGACTATTCCTTTAAAAGACAGTCAATACCACTATTCGGACGGGGTTAGTTTTCCAAACAACGTTTGAGTTTCAACGTGTCCCCCAGGACGTCTGTGATTTAATGTATCGATTTGGACGGGATTAAAATAATGTAGGCTATTCCAGAGATGGGAGTGTCTGTTTCATGCATTTGGGCGTTGCAGAAGAACACGTGCTCTGGATACGCGTGTTTGTAATGTTTAATATTTTGCTTTAAATGTAAAATTATGACAGAACATGTAATTTATTAATTTAATTTTAACAAATCAAAATAAAATATACAAATCCTACTAAAGAAACGTTAGTTTACGTATTTTATATAACTGTCTGCTTATAAACCCAAAGAAATGAAGAAATAATGATTAATAACAATTTATTATCTTTATTAATTAACATTACCATTCCGGAGTTGAACAACTTTGAACGGAGTTCTTATATATTACAGTGGCCAGTCTTAACAGTGTATGATATTCAGTTCGTCTTGATTTAATTATTTTATTTTGCCGAATGCGAAAAAACATCCATAGCTGAATGAATGAGACTCAGGAAATACAATATACGTGCATTAGTAAGACCTTACGGCAGATCACGTTGGCCAAAACACGAAATGAACCGCGTTTTCAAAAGATATTGCGGGCAAACACAGACATTTGCATCTGGACGGGATTACATTTCTCAGAGGACCTCTGAGTTCGGCAAAAACAGTAGGTAAATTGCTCTGGAATTCTTACAAAAGGAATATATAGATGTTTGTTTGTGGTTTATTAAGAAGTTAACAATATAATCAAAATAGAAATGAAGGTCAGTGGGACATTTTCAGTTTATTTGGAAACAAACCCTATTCAAAAACTTGTATAAACCAAGAAACTGATACACAACATATCTGTAAACATGTGGCTCAGGTTACCATATAACTTTATGTCCAAAAAGTGTTTTTCCACTTCATAGTTTTGTACTGATGAGAGGGATGCAGACCTGTAAGAGAGTTAAAAACAGCTGTTAGCATAAATTGTCCACAGAAATACCACATAAGCATAAACATTACATACATAACTGATGGGTAAATATCACTGATAGCACTACATTCAGATAAACTATCATGTACATAAACTAAATTCAGAACATCTCAGATAAACATCTGCAGTGATTAGTTTTATAAAAAGCTGTTTCCAGATGACTGTTTTTTCAGAAGCCCATCGATAGTCTAGCTTCTGTTTATAACGTGTTTCTGTAAGCGCATATGAACTTTAAAAACACATTGCATATGGCGAACATGTGCGCGAGTACTCACGTCTCCGCGTAAACAACGCAGCGCTCATAAAACAGCGGTGTTGTGTGTAAAGTGCAATGTATGGAATTGCGTTGCATGTAAACAATATGTGACCTGATCCAGCAAAATGAGTCACAGTGACCCAAATTTCAAAATTGAGATTTTGGTATCAATTGAAAGAGGAGATCATAAGCTTTCAAATGATATCCTAGTCAAAGTCATACCTTGAATGGTTTTAAAGATATAGACATTTGAATTAAGGTTGTCTGTCCTCTTTTTCCAACTGAAAACCTGAGAAAAACACCTTTAAAGTTTTTTGCCCGTTTTTTGTAGATATCTTTCAAAATCCATTGCATTTTAAAGGGATAAACGATTTATTTTACAGCTTAGTTTGACCAAAGACATAAGTATGGAAGCCCGTTTCCGCCATGTTGTAAAAAAAATAAAAATAAAATTCTGACTTTGTATCTCAGAATTCTGAGATACAAAGTCAGAATTCTGAGATACAAAGTCAGAATTCTGAGATACAAAGTCAGAATTCTGAGATACAAAGTCAGAATTCTGAGATACAAAGTCAGAATTCTGAGATACAAAGTCAGAATTCTGAGATACAAAGTCAGAATTCTGAGATATAAAGTCAGAATTCTGAGATATAAAGTCAGAATTCTGAGATATAAAGTCAGAATTCTGAGATACAAAGTCAGAATTCTGAGATATAAAGTCAGAATTCTGAGATACAAAGTCAGAATTCTGAGATACAAAGTCAGAATTCTGAGATATAAAGTCAGAATTCTGAGATACAAAGTCAGAATTCTGAGATACAAAGTCAGAATTCTGAGATATAAAGTCAGAATTCTGAGATACAAAGTCAGAATTCTGAGATACAAAGTCAGAATTCTGAGATATAAAGTCAGAATTCTGAGATACAAAGTCAGAATTCTGAGATATAAAGTCAGAATTCTGAGATATAAAGTCAGAATTCTGAGATACAAAGTCAGAATTCTGAGATACAAAGTCAGAATTCTGAGATACAAAGTAAGAATTCTGAGATACAAAGTCAGAATTCTGACTTTATATCTCAGAATTCTGACTTTATATCTCAGAATTCTGACTTTGCGTCTCAGAGTTCTGACTTTGTATCTCATCTGTATCTGTGTGTTTTGGGTCGTTGCTGGGGTGTTATGGGTGGTTGCTGGGCTGTTTCTGTTGCATTCTGTGTTTGTTTTGAGTTGTTGCTAGGGTGTTATGGGTGGTTGCTGGGCTGTTTCTGTTGCATTCTGTGTTTGTTTTGAGTCGTTGCTAGGGTATTATGGGTGGTTGTGCAAAAAATCACCTGCGATTCTCATACGTGTTTCATCAGTAAAGCCGGTTCCTTGATTAGTATTAAATCGCCATCACCTGCTTTCAGATGGAGCGGCATTTGCTGCACAGAGCCGTGTTTCTCTGAGAAGCTAGGCAGAATCGCGTTCATAATTGAGGAAAATCGGCTCCGATAATCTATGCGATTTTGCCTGGCTTCTTGGTGAATTGCGGCTCTGTGTGGTGGGTGCTTCTCCATCTGAAATCTATGTAATTACTAGACTGTTGCTAGGGTATTGTGGGTGGTTGCTATGCTATTGCTCTGGTTTTCTGGGTGACTGCTAGACTGTTGCTAAGGTATAATGGGTGGTTGCTATGCTGTTGCTCTGGCATTCTGTGAGGTTGCAATTGCTAGGGTATTACGGGTGGTTGCTAGGCTGTTGTTATGGCATTCTGGTTGGTTGCTATGCTATTGTTCTTGTTTTCTGGATGATTGCTAGACTGTTGCTATGGTATTATGGGTGGTTGCTATACTGTTGCTAGGGTGTTTTGAGTGAATGCTACAGTTGCTAGGGTTATAGCGGTTGTTGCTAGGCTGTTGTTAAGATATTATGGTGGATTGCTATGAAGTCAATGGGACACCAAGGGTGGTTGCCAGGCTGTTGCTGTGGCACTCCACGTCACCGCTAGGCTGTTGCTGGGCTAGGGTATTTTAATTGGTTGCTAGGGTATTGTTATGGTTTTCTTGGTGATTGCGATGGTGTTGCTGTGGCATAATAGTAAATGATAGGTAGTTGCTACAGTATTATGGATGGCTGTTAGTGTTACGAGTTGCCTATGTCTTCTTCCTGTTTGTTCTAAAATTATTATGTTTACATACTTAATAAATATTTAAATATAGCACGCACACACACACACACACACACACACACACACACACACACACACACACACACACACACACACACAAAGCGTCATCAACACACAAACAGGCCTATGCCTATTAATTTGTATGTAAACATAATGTTTTATAATAGTTTTAGAATAAACACGTATAAATATAAGGAAGAAAAAATAGAAAACCGGAAAATGATGAAATATTTAATAAATGGTATTATATAGAATACATTATAGTATTGCTTTTTATATGTACTTTAGCAATTCATACTGTAAAAAATAATTGATTTACCAATAAAGAACAATACATATAAATTACATAGCCTACATGCACATATATCAGTAGCCAAGCCATTTAAACTTTTAAATCATCTAAAAGTAAACGTAACGAAGACGCTATAAGAAACATTACACTAAAGGGAAACAGACTTTGATAGAACACCGGATCCATAAAAATCACAGTTTAACGCTAAAACACTTCACACTTCACTTTCTGCCACCAGTTGGGCTCCACTCACAAAAAACGTCGTCTCTGTTTGCAAACACGCAAAATGTCTATATATTCACCTAGATGTTAAAGGGAAAGAACCTGTTTCCACAAAATCATTCCAATGATAGGAGGACACCATCTCAGGTTGTCACTCCTGCAGTATCATCACAGCCTGATATGCTGTTTTTAAATTAGGGGTCTCTAAAAGTCACACATATGCTGTCTTTTCTATACCTTCAGTTAGATGTTAAAAGAAAACAACCTGAATCTACAGAATCATTCCACTTCAGAATGATATTACCCCATCTCGGGTTGTCACTCCTGCAGTATCATCACAGCATGATATGCTGTTTTTAAATTAGGGGTCCACCCATAACACTGTAGTAACTGCCTATCATTCACTCAAAGACACCCTGAACAGCCTAGCAATTTTATAAACCACCTAAAATACCCTAGTAAAGGACTACCAATCACCCAGAATGCTATAGCAACACCATCACAATCACCAAAAAAAACCATAATATTCTTGCAACCAATTAAAATACCCTAGCCTAGCAACAACCTAACAACCACATAGAATGCAACAGCCTAGCAACCACCCACAATATCCTAGCAACTTCATAGCAATCCACCATAATATTTTAGCAATAGCCTAGCAACCACACCAAATGCCACAGCAACAGCCTAGCAACAACCAATAAAACCCTAGCAACTGCCTAGCAATCACTCAGAACAACATAGCAATAGTCTAGCAATCACCAAGAAAGCCAGAGCAATAGCATATCAACCAACTAAAATGTCACAACAGCCGAGCAACCACCCATAATATCACAGCAATTGCCAGTGTAGCAATTAGCCAGGAAATCAGAGAAATAGCATAGCAATCACACAGAATGCCACAACAACAGCCTAGCAACCACCCATAATACCCTAGCAACTGCCTAGCAACCCCAAAGAACACTAGAGCAACAGCCTAGCAACCACATAAAACGCCAGAGCAACAGCCTCGCAATCACCCATAATATCCTAGCAATTGTCTAGCAATCACATAGAAAACCATAGCTAAACCCTAGCAACCACTTAAAAACCTTAGCAAAAGCCTAGCAACCACCCATAATACCCTAGCAACGACTTAAAACACACACAGAATGCAACTGAAACAGCCTAGCAACCACCCATAATATCCTAGCAACTTCATAGCAATCCACTATAATATTTTAGCAATAGCCTAGCAACCACACCAAGTGCCACAGCAACAGCCTAGTAACAACCAATAAAACCCCAGCAACTGCCTAGCAATCACTCAGAACAACATAGCAATAGTCTAGCAATCACCAAGAAAGCCAGAGCAATAGCATATCAACCAACCAAAATGCCACAACAACAGCCAAGCAACCACCCCATGGGGTTGCCTTTGCAACCCCATGGAACACCAGAGCAACAGCCTAGCAACCACCCATAATACCCTAGCAACTTCCTAGCAACCTCACAGAACGCCAGAGCAACAGCCTAGCAACCACCCATAATACCCTAGCAACAGTGTAGCAATTAGCCAGGAAATCAGATAAATAGCATAGCAATCACACAGAATGCCACAACAACAGCCTAGCAACCACCCATAATACCATAGCAACTGCCTAACAACCCCAAAGAACACTAGAGCAACAGCCTAGCAACCACATTGAATGCCAGAGCAACAGCCTAGCAACCACCCATAATACCCTAGCAACAGTATAGCAATTAGCCAGGAAATCAGAGAAATAGCATAGCAATCACACAGAATGCCACAACAACAGCCTAGCAACCACCCATAATACCATAGCAACTGCCTAACAACCCCAAAGAACACTAGAGCAACAGCCTCGCAATCACCCATAATATCCTATCAATTGTCTAGCAATCACATAGAAAACCATATCTAAACCCTAGCAACCATTTAAAAACCTTAGCAAAAGCCTAGCAACCACCCATAATTTCCCAGCAACGACCCAAAACACACACAGAATGAAACCGAAACAGCCCAGCAACCACCCACAACATCCCAGCAACGACCCAAAACAAACACAGAATGCAACAGAAACAGCCCAGCAACCACCCACAACACCCCAGCAACGACCCAAAACACACAGATATAGATGCGATACAAAGTCAGAACTCTGAGACGCAAAGTCAGAATTCTGAGATGCAAAGTCAGAATTCTGACTTTGTATCTCAGAATTCTGACTTTGTATCTCAGAATTCTGACTTTATATCTCAGAATTCTGACTTTATATCTCAGAATTCTGACTTTATATCTCAGAATTCTGACTTTATATCTCAGAATTCTGACTTTATATCTCAGAATTCTGACTTTGTATCTCAGAATTCTGACTTTGTATCTCAGAATTCTGACTTTATATCTCAGAATTCTGACTTTATATCTCAGAATTCTGACTTTATATCTCAGAATTCTGACTTTATATCTCAGAATTCTGACTTTATATCTCAGAATTCTGACTTTATATCTCAGAATTCTGACTTTATATCTCAGAATTCTGACTTTATATCTCAGAATTCTGACTTTATATCTCAGAATTCTGACTTTATATCTCAGAATTCTGACTTTATATCTCAGAATTCTGACTTTGTATCTCAGAATTCTGACTTTGTATCTCAGAATTCTGACTTTGTATCTCAGAATTCTGACTTTGTATCTCAGAATTTTGAGATACAAAGTCAGAATTTTATTTTATTATTTTTTTACAACATGGCGGAAACGGGCTTCCATACATAAATACTATTACAATAAACCAAGAAACAAGCTTATAAATCAAACAGAATGATGTTTATTGAAAATGTGAAGTAACAGAAAGGTTTCTGTGATGGCTGGGGTTTGAGTTAGGGGGAGGGAATAGAACATTACGTCTATGGAATGTCCCCACAAAACATGGAAACCAGAATGTTTGTTTGTGTGTGTGTGTGTGTGTGTGTGTGTGTGTTTGTGCGTGCGCGCGCGCGTGTTCGCGTGTACGTTTTCGCGTGTGTGCGCGCGCGCGTGCGCGAGAAATTGAGAGAGGCAGAGAGACAAGCAAAAAGAAAACAAATAATGCTTGCCTATGCAATCATATCTTTGTGTAGGTTAGTTGACAATACCAGTGTAAACAATTCAAAAATTAGTTAAATAGGAGAGGAGAGTGCTGCGAGACTTACAGGAGGATGGCTGGACCAATCGCGTGCCCCGGGGTTTCCCATTGACAAATGATCAGCGTTTATGAAGATTTCTGATTGGCTCTAAAACAACGTGTAACACCATATTTGGAGAGATACGTTTCAGGGGATCCCCGGGAGATGCTCGGAGGTGACGAGAGGATTTGAGAGAAGCAATTTCCAGCGAATTTAGTAAAACTGTTTCAACTTTAATAGTCATTTAAACACCTTTACTCAATTATTTGGACCACGAAACTTTGGGAGATTATTTTTTAATGTCTGTTCTTTGAAATTAGCTAAAAATATATTTTTTGATAATTTCATTGTTTTTCCACATTATCGGCTCATATCTTAAAATAGAACGTTGCGACTTCCGACTCATTTCGCCAGAGCGGGTCACATATATGGAATCATATTACAGCACATACTTAAAAGATCCTGCAGTGCAGCCTTACTGAAATAAGGATACGAAAGTGAATAACTGTGTCTAACACTGTACGGCATGTAACAGTCATCCGCCATTACGTGAGCTCACGCGTCCTTGTTTGTAAACAATGAGAAAGTTTTTCAATCCAAAGCGTGCAGTCTGCTGAGGTCACTTATGTAGGTTGAACTGCACAAGCCATAAGCATATTACATGATATCAAATTTTATTTTTATATTTTTTCATATTACATGATAGCATTTTATATGGTACAAACTTTATTTTCCCCTTCCACTAACCCAAACCCCAACCATCACAGAAAACTTTCTGCTACCTTAGATTTTCAAGAAACATCATTCTGTTTGAAACTCTCAGACCGTAAAAAACATGCATAGACAAATCCAAATTAAACCCTGCTGCTCGTGACGACACACTGATGTCCTCCAAAATGAAATGAACGCCTTCTTCTTTTGAGTTTTAATGGCGTGTTGCGAAGCAACTTCAAGGGGCATACCACCACCTAATGTTTCGGTGGCCCTGTATAGCCCTCAAGCCGTGCACCCATTACAGTAGGTGGCAGTATGCAACTATGAAGTTGCTTTGCAACCCGCCATTAAAACTCAAAAGAAGAAGGCGTTGTATTCGGGGTAAAAAATTATATAAATACAGTTTGGTTTGGACTAAAATGGTTGGAGTTACAAATCCACATTTGTGTTGAAGAAAAAAGTCACCTACATCTTTGGCCTCCATTAAAACCATCCTTAATTTAACATAAGCCGAGTCAGTTCCCGAAGTGGTCCAGATCATACAGCCAGAGCTGGGTTACATACAGTGAACATGAATTGACCCAGAGCTTAAAGCCGTAATAAAAATGCATGTGCCAGATCGAGCTGCGAGCCACAATGGGCCCGGTTAACACACGCCGATGCCGAGTCTTGTTTTCGATTATAATTAGCTTGTTTAAAAGTAGACATTTCAGGCTTTCTTTGGATATGTGTATCATGTATCAGATTTTTGTAACATGTTTTAAGAGACAGCTGGCGGAGACAGAAATGTCTGAATGGGCACCCTGTTTATTTTATTTATTTGACAAAAACACAAAGATCTCTTGTTATTGTGAATGTACACAAATTAAAGAGGACCCTTTACAGTTTCAAATGATGTCAAACACGTAAGTGTATGATTATTAATGATGGAGTATTTTTTGTTGATTCTGCTATGATAAGGAGAAAACACGTCAAAACGTGGTGCCGCGTTTTTGGACCCCTGGGGGTTAAGTAGCCACGCTGTTCCCTTGGGGGGCGTGCGCAAAAACAAAACAACACGATTTATGGACGGTATACCGGTGCATCCCTATTTAAAAGCGTACATTTTGCAGTAGAAATCGGCTCGTTTTTTAAATTTTTTCGGCCGATTTTTCCGGAAGTGCACCGCGAGCACAGACTACATTTTTATAATTCGCGGCAATGTCTGCAAAGGAGAAGTTAACCCTCTGGGGTCTAAGGGGTTTTTAGGGCCCGGGGGAAGTTTTGACATGCATTGACATTTGTGCTTTTTTCAGTTGCTTAAAAACATATAAATGGCAAAATTCTCCTAACACTGCGTTCAGTACAAACTGGGCTACAATATTATATTATCAACATGTATGTACATGTGTGTATTTTTGAGACAAAAATGTTTATGCGTGGTTTTTGAAAAAGCTAAATTTTTAAGTCACTGATACAAGTCCACAAAACTCATTCTAAACATGTTTTCCCAAGACTTTTCAAAACAGGATCTAGTAGTCTAGAGTTTTTTCTTCAAAATGATGTGAAAATCATTCGGCCCAATCATTCACAAAAAGCAATGTATTGATTTACAATTTCTAAGACATTTTTTCCTGGGAAAGGCTGTATGCGTGGAGGTGGGATAGCTCCTGAATAATGAGTGATTGACAGCTGAGGAACAAAAGAGTTGCATAATGAGCCACATAATGAGCCTTGTGGGGATGTTCAACAGGAATGTAACTTTCTCTGTAGTAAAACCATGATAAGGTTTAGGCTACTTGGGAATTTATAACAAAACATTTTATATATATATATATATATATATATATATATATAATGTGTATATATATATATATATATATATATATATATATAATGTGTATATATATATAAATATTTTCTATTGATTTCACAAGTATACCTTTAGCAACCATAGTAATCATAGTAAAGGTACTGTTTTGGCCATCGTAAAAATGAACCCAGGAATAGTGTTTGGTTGGCCAGCGAGATTTTAACTTTTGTGTAGTAAACAGCTCAAAATAAAAACTGCATTTCGTTGTCTGGACTATTTGTGTTTTTGTAATCATTATAGTAGAAACACAACAAGGGACAAGCGTGTAAAAACGTATCAATGTTTGTTTACAGCCGCCGCCATTACCTCACGTGTTGATCATGAAAGCAGTGAATGTGTGCACAGGCGCGTGATTCTGTGTTTAATAAACTTGCTGTGCGGAGATATGCGCTTAGACGCAACTAAATAAGGATTGTACTGTTTGCAGTCGCGTATTTTATAAGAATACCAAAAACCGCGTCGAGTTTCCTGACTTGTGTGTTTGTTTATGCGTGTTCCCCTCGCATGAAATGTTTGACGGAAGAACAAAGAAACACTCACGTCTGGAGATATTGACACACATACGCAACTAAATAAGGATTGAACGTGGAGATTGGTGATTGGGCAATTCAGGGAAGAAGAGGCGTATAAATAAGGCATCCGGAGAACAGAAAAAGATGAAGTTTATTCCGGCAAATGCTGTGGGGGAGACGGAGCGATCAGTGTGTTGGAGAGACGTATTGATGCGAATATATTGCAGACTGGGCGAAGTTAAAACACAGTACTGGGCTGAAGAAAACACAGAGTTAAGTGTTTGAAGCATTCCTTTTGAAGTAATTGTGTTGACATGTATTATTACCTTGAAGAGATTGTTTACACTGAGAAGTCACCGGAAACATATTGAGAAGAGGAAGGAACGGAGAAATTCTTGTACTATCGACCCGGTATACACCAGATTTCTAGAAGAGAGAGGGAAGTATTAAGTGTCAACGAAACTGTGAGTTATGTCTGAATTGTTGTCTTGCCAGTGACACCCTTGCTAATCTTGTATCCCAGTGTATTTCCTGTGTGTTTGATCAGTGTGTGAGCGGCCCCACTTGTGAAAAGTATTCTTGGGTGAGCCAAAACCAGCTGAGAAGAGGAAGGAGTGCGCTGAAAGGTCGAGGTCTTGGCGTTTCCATATGGTCATCCTCCGCACCGACCCTTTCAACCATCCAGGACTATTTTCCCGGCCCAACGTGGTGATCCTGACCCTAATTCACCGTGAGTGTGTGGAGTGCAGTGGGTGAGTCTTTTTGACGTGTGTACACCTGAAGAATTGTATTGTTGTACTGTGCCAATGTTGTCAGCGATCACTCCCCAGGAACTCCCTGTAGAAGGAGCTTATGTGCTGTCTCAGTGTATGATTATACGTCTGTTGAGTGCTTTCAGGTGCCTGCCCCATCTAGATCTCTTGTCCCGCTGTTGGAAGATAGGAGAGGGACACGATTGGCCCACTCAAGCAGCCCATCACATGGTGTGGTGCCCTACCTCAATCGACCCACCTTTGTGATACCATCTGTGGGCGTGCTAGGCACAGCGTGCAGCAGTCTCGACCTTTACCTCCATCTGCCCTGCTTGTCAGAAGCCAAAGTGGTGTTGTATCTCTCCCTAAATGTTCATTGAAGTAGTATACTGTTAAAGGGACTCTGTGTGTTTATCTGTCGCCAGTCTGCAAGATTGAGCCAACGTCAAAGTTTTTCCTTAGAAGTCTGTCCTAGTGAGGAAGGTTAGAAGTTCGCTGTGTGCATAGGCACCCAAGCCTCGAAGAGCTAAAGCTTGGCGTCCACCTACCTATAGGTTTGTGAGTTGCATTCATTCCAGCTTACAGCGTTGTATACCTCCCTGTATACTGATCTGTACGCCCAAAGCCAAGAGCCCAGTGTACCTCCCTGTATACTCACCTGTACGCCCAGAGCCCAGTGTACCTCCCTGTATACTCACCTGTACGCCCAAAGCCCAGTGTACCTTCTTGTATACCTCCCTGTATACTCACCAGTAGGGGTGGCACGGTTCATGAAAAAAATCCCACCGTTCGGTTCGCGTGTCTCGGTTCAGAGCCTCGTGCCCTGTATGTGACCTCAGATAGCATGTTCCCCTTTCGCGAATAGCGCAAAAGAAGAGGTGACTGGTGTGGAGAGTGAGTGCTGCCGGTCATGTTACGTGTAGAAATGGCAAGAGGGAGAGAAAAAGAAGTCTGCCCGCAGTTGGAGGATGCGCCAGCGTCGTATAAGTTTGGTGTGTGGAAACATTTTTTATTTCATGTTACCTATGATGACAGCGGAAATAAAACAATAGATACAGCCACACGCGACAGCCTTCTCTCCGACCATTTATCTAATCTGAGGTAATGAACACTGTTTTACGTCTTTTCGTATTCAGCGCTATTTTTAGCCTATTTCATTGATAAAAAAGGGGCTGATTTCCGCGTAGTTTCATTTTGCTAGCGTGTGAAAGTTGCGCGATCTTATTTCATAAACTGCCCCTTAAAGTAATCAGGACAGAAATGGTCAAAAGTGGACAAAAGAGACGGATTTAAATATTACAGGTGTAAACGTTATGTTTCTCTCTCGTTCACATATTCTCTCTGCAGTATTTAAGCAGCCTCTCAGTGATAAATCTTAAAGCTACACTGAAGTTGGCATTTTGATAAATGCAAGTTATCTTTGTGTGCTAAAAATGCACACAAAGTTCATGTAGATGGCAATACACATTCTCTTTTTTGCCAAATAAATGAAAAGCATGTTGAAATCATCAATGTCTTCCCTCTCGCTGTGTCAAAATCTCGCCTGGCTTTCCTCAGGGATGTTCCCAATAATGTGCTTAAAGTCAAATTCAGTTTGTGCATGATTACAAGATATAACTTTTTTTAATACTGTATCCTAAATTATGGATCATTAATACATTCATAAGATAATACATTTCTGGAGTGTTAAAAAAAATAACAACAAGAACCGTACTGAACCGAGAACCGGGACCATAGAACCGTGATACAAACCGAACCGAGGGTTTTGTGAACCGTGCCACCCCTACTCACCAGTACACCTAAAGCCAAGAGCCTACTGCACCTCCCTGTATACTTACCAGTATGCCCAGAGTCCAGTGTACCTTCTTGCATACTTCCCTGTATACTTACTTGTACGTCCACAGTACCAAGCCCCGTATACTTCCGTATACTTACCTGTGTACCTCCTAGGCGCTTCCAACTCCAAGCCCAGGGACGCACTTATATACCTTCTGGATGCCCAAAGCTCTCAGCTCAGCATACTTACCTGACTACCTTCTGGATGCTCAAGTTCCAAGCCAGTGTGCCCCTTACATGCTAAGGTCGCCAGTCAAAGGTACTTACCCATGCACTTACCAGAGTACTTACCTATATTTATCCTTTGCGTCCAGGAAGGGAGGTTGAAAGAATCTGCCTACAGTTTGCCTTGGAGACACAAGGAGGAAGAAGCTGAGAATACTCACCTGTAATCCCTTTCCCTTCCCCATTTACCATTTTAATATATTTAATAAAGATTGTTTTAATTTATTTGCTCTCATCTGTCTGATCATTGGGGTGTTTTTGGGACCTCCTCGAGGTGGAACTTGAGGGAGGGGCGAGATTCACGATATTGGTGGTCCGTTCCAGCCTGTGACATGAACAATAGGTAACATTGAACTGCTAGCAAAATCTTGAGAATTTGGTGGGGCAGAGGGGTGTTAACAGGTGTTATCTCACTCCAAACTTTTAAATAAAACCTGAGAGCCCTGCATTCGGCACAACAAACTTGGTCAAACATTTAAGTTCATCCCCCGATAGAACACAATAAGTATCAAAAGTCTGTTGATAATGCAAAACAGGCAAGACCATCCATGTCATGGTCTCATTTAACCCCTTATGTTTGTATTGAATGTAGCCTCCTGCACAGTTACTGCTGTTCATTTTAGATGGTTGCAGTTATTGTTTTCAATAGCCAAACCAAGTTCGGATCGGAATCGGCCAATTTAAGAAAATCGGTATAAAAATCGGCCATGAAAAATCAAGATTCTGCATCCCTACTTTTAAATATGCAAAAACTGCTATCTCAAACATGGGGAGGCTTCTTTGTGATCTCAACTAACAGATTCTGCAAAAAAAGAAAAAAAAAGAAAATCATAAATGTTGAAAAAAACTTTCTATTTCAATATCTCGAAAGTTGTGCTGCTGACTTGTGTCACTGGTTTCCGTGACGGGTCACATATGTGTTCGCTGCATTATGTGAACCTATGTGAATCACGTGTCATGTCAAAATACGTGCCTGCTGCAGACACATCGAATTTATAATAAAAGAGATGCTCACGTTCACGCGATACTCGCAAGACACTCGCTTAACTGTGATTACACACAAGTTTCAGCAAGTATCTAGCAAACGCAAGTGTCTCTTTTCTCAAAAACCACTAATCAGACTTTGTAAGGCAGTAACTAAAGGTAATCATTGGAGGTTTGTTGCCTGTAAATCTTGTTGAGTTTCTCTGACAAGAATGAACAGGGAAATAAGCATGTTTTTGTTAGAAACGGGTCAAACAGGTTACACTAAAAATAAAATTCAGACAAAGTGACATTCAGCAGCAGGATCATGTCTCACGGTACATAAACTTACATTATGAAGCTTATTATAATGTTAATCTCCGACCGAAACATGCTACAATTATAATAAAGCTATATAATTTATATAACTATAAAACATGCCTGTTTAAAGCCATATGTATTTAGTTAATTTTTCTCTTAATTATGCTTTTTGTCACGGTTTGATCCGTGTCATGTTTTGTGTTTGTCTCTGATCCTTGTCACCTGGACTTTCATTGACTGATTACATTAACTCATTACCTGTTCCTTGTTTGATTGTCTGTGTATTTATACCCTTGTTTTCTGTCATTCACTCACCGGTTCATCGTCGCCTGTTACCTGTCAGTTGTGCTCCGTGTTCTGTTTTGTTCCAGTTTTACTTGCCTGTTGGTTTGCTCGTGTTTTGTTTGATGTTATTTATTTAAATAATTGTCATTTTTATTCGTAACCTGCATCTGCATCCTCCTTCGTGTTCCGCGCCTTTCGTCCCGATTCCCGACAGATGAACCGGTCATACATGGATGCAGCGGGTTATGCAACGGTGGGGACAAGGTCAGTTCCCGTGACGGTTGAACCTTCTACGTCGGTTCCTGTAGCGGTCGAGCCTTCTGGGTTGATTCCTGTGTGTGTTGAGTCTTCCGAGTCGGCTCCTGTAATGGTCGAATCTTCTACGTCGGTTCCTGTGATGGTCGAACCTTCCAAGTCAGTTCCTCTGTGGTTGAACTCTCTGCCTGGCCCAAGATGGCCGAAGAAGAGCGCTGTTTATTCCAGCGATGGTGGTCCGTTGTGGATGGACCCGCCCTGGACTTCCGCTCTGCCGGTTCCGCCTGGGCTTCTGAGCCCTCAGACCCTCCCCCAGATCCGCCCACCTGGACTTGTGTTTTTGTGTCATGGTGGAGTGTCTGGGAGCCACTCCTTATGGGGGGGCTTATGTCACGGTTTGATCCGTGTCATGTTTTGTGTTTGTCTCTGATCCTTGTCACCTGGATTTCATTGACTGATTACATTAACTCATTACACCTGTTCCTTGTTTGATTGTCTGTGTATTTATACCCTTGTTTTCTGTCATTCACTCACCGGTTCATCGTCGCCTGTTACATGTCAGTTGTACTCCGTGTTCTGTTTTGTTCCAGTTTTACTTGTCTGTTGGTTTGCTCGTGTTTTGTTTGATGTTATTTATTTAAATAAATGTCATTTTTGTTCGTAACCTGCATCTGCATCCTCCTTCGTGTTCCGCGCCTTTCATCCCAATTCCTGACACTTTTGTAACGTGACTTAAGTTGGCACCTGAAATAATGTTTTCATATTATATTTGATTGACTCCGTATACAATTCAAAACAACTCTGGTGACATTATGAACAACATTTATGTACCATATACAGTATATGGAGGAATATGAAATTCTTCACTGGACACAAAGGACACTTTTTTGTGAAAATACACCACTTTATTAATTATTCTGGGGATATACAATAGTATTGATACTAAATATCACATTCATCTGCTTTTCCAGATCTTTTTGGTTTTCCACCTTAAAAATACAAAACTAACCCTTTAAAAAAAGAATTAGATCAACCGTGTATGCTCAGATATTAGGTGTCTGATGACTAGTGTCTGTATTCAAGAAAGAGTGCAATTATGTGTAAATATTGATCAGCCGTTATGCAGATTTAAACCCATGCCTTTGGTGTTGTTACAATTGCATTGCAGGTTACCTGTTAAGTTATAGTAAGTATCTGTAGATGTGTATATGTATGTGCAGGTCTAATACTGTAGCTGCCTCTTTCTACAGATGAAAAGAAGAGCAGAACTCCCTTAAAAAACTCATTGCTATAAGGCGAAGAGGGACCAAAATCTCAAAAATGAGTCTTAAAAGGAAAACCAACTCAGCTTCACCAGGACCTAGCTGTGTGTCTATGAAGAGTGAAAACTCCCTTTATCTGCCGCCTGGTTTCAGTGATGAAGCAGTGACCTCTGACCCCAGGCAGCTCTCCACAGAACCAAACTTGCTGAATGAATCTGAAGACCTGCATCAGAATTCTCATAAACCAGTAGATGATGTCCTGCAGAGAGTCAAAGACCAACACAAAACCATCATGAAGAACAAATATGAGAGTTTATTTGAGGGAATCAAACAACAAGAGAATCAAACCCTCTTAAAGAGGATTTACACACAACTGTACATCATAGAGGGAGAAAGTGAAGGAGTGAATGAAGAACATGAGGTTTTACACATGGAGAAAAACACCAGAACACAACACTTACAAGACACAACAATCTACTGCAATGACATCTTTATACCCTTACCTGAACCAGAACATAAAACAGAGAAAAGAAAAGACAAAATCAAGAGCGTTCTTACTAAAGGCGTCGCTGGAATTGGAAAAACCGTCTCTGTACAGAAGTTCATTCTGGATTGGGCCGAGGGAACAGCCAATAAGGATGTAGATTTCATGTTTGTGCTTCCATTTCGAGAGCTGAACTTGATTCAAGATAATCAGTACAGTCTTCACAAACTTCTGCTTGACTTTCATCCTGAACTTCAAGATCTGGACCCAAAGATTTATGATGAGTGTAAAATTGTGTTCATCTTTGATGGTCTGGATGAAAACAGAATGACACTGATGTTTTCAGATGCTGAGAAAGTTTCTGATGGGACAGAGACTTCATCAGTGCCTGTGTTAATATCAAATCTCATGAAAGGAGATCTACTTCCCTCTGCTCTCATCTGGATCACCTCCAGACCAGCAGCAGCCAATCAGATCCCATCTAAATACATCCACCGTCTGACAGAAATCCAGGGATTCAATGACGCTCAGAAGGAGGAATATTTCAGGAAGAGCATCAGTGATGAACATCAAGCCAGCAGAATCATCTCACACATTAGAAGATCAAGAAGTCTCCACATCATGTGTCACATACCAGTCTTCTGTTGGATCTCATCCACTGTGCTTCAAAACATCCTGAAACAAGACAATGAGAGAGCAGAAATCCCAAAAACTCTGACTGAAATGTACATCCACTTCCTGCTGATTCAGATGAATATGAAGAATGAGAAGTATGATGAGAGAGATCCAGAGAAACTCTTGCAGTCCAACAGAGAAATGATTGTCAAACTGTCTAAACTGGCTTTTGAACAGCTGATGAAGGGTAATGTGATGTTTTATGAGGAGGAGGTGAGAGAGTCTGGCATAGACATCACTGACGCCTCAGTGTATTCTGGGATCTGTACTGAGATCTTAAGGGAGGAATCTGGGATACATCAGAGGAAAATCTACTGCTTCATACATCTCAGCTTTCAGGAGTTTCTTGCTGCTCTTTATGTGTTTCACTATCACATGAGTACAACAATGGAGACTCTGAAACATTTTGCTTCAGTACAGGACTTGCTTAAAGGTGCTGTAGATAAAGCTCTTCAGAGTAAAACAGGACATCTGGATCTTTTCCTGCGATTCCTGCTGGGCATCTCACTGGAGTCCAATCAGAAACTCTTACAGGATCTCCTGACACACACAAAGAACAGTTTAGAGACCATCGGAGAAGTCACACAGTACATTAAAGATAAAATTAAACATGATCATCTATCAACTGACAGATCTATCAATCTGTTTCTGTGTCTTCTTGAAGTGAATGATCAGACTCTGTACAGAGAGATTGAGAAGTTTGTGAGATCAGACAAACAATCAGAGAAGAAACTCTCTGCTGCTCACTGTTCAGCAATAGCCTACATGCTTCAGATGTCAGAGGAGGTGCTGGATGAGCTGAATCTGAAGAAATACAACACAACACAGGAGGGGAGAAGAAGACTCATACCAGCTGTCAGCAATTGCACAAGAGCTATGTCAGTACTCAGTTAATGCATTCGACCTTTAGATTAGATTATATCCTTCTAAATTTATTATAATGTGTGATGGTTAAAGTCCCATTCAGATCAAAATTTTAAGCTTCCTAATATAGTTAAGAAGTCCTCAAAAACCGGTTTAAATGCATGCAAGGTCAAAAAACACTGTTATTTTCTCAAAATATAAATTTAATATTAGCCCCATTTCTTAGAGATCCCCAAACAATTTGTGTGAAGCCGTTTAAAAATTTTGTCTGCCTTAACCCCACCTTTCGGTAGCCTATTTTGCTCTGATTGGTCAACTGACACAGTTTCTGCACAGTCCAACAAGTGCAACATGTATTGACCTAGTGCCAACATGACTTACTGACAAGACATCAAGTGTTTGAAAACCTGCCTTAAAAATGTAGTGATAACAACACAAACTTGCCTTACAGCTCAAAACTCAGTGTCTTCTCGACATGATGTTAACATACTAACTAGCGAAAGTGTCTGTGGGCAGGTCAGGGTTTTTGTACTGTAGGCGGAGATTATGCGAAGTATTCATACGTAGACAGACAACAGGCGGGAGATTCTTGATGTTCAGAGTCGACTCCCTACTTAAGAAGCCAATAACTTTATTTCTCGTGCACTATTTTGCACATTGTTTACATTAATGGACAGCTACATGACACACTGCAGTACAGGTAATTTTCGATCTGTCTGGCACTTTAAAATAATGTCATGTAAAACCATTATAACTGATTTTGTTTTTCTTTCAGACTTGCTGACTGTAATCTGACTGCTGAGTGTTGTGAAAGTTTATCTTCATGTCTACAATCCTCATCTTGTCTTCTGAGAGATCTGGACCTGAGTAACAATGACCTGCAGGATTCAGGAGTGAAGCTCATCGCTGATGCTCTTAAGAGTCCAGACTGTGAACTAGAGATACTGACGTATTTATTTCTAGATACTGATTTACTGATTTATAACTAAAGAGTATGAACTGACATGTTATTGTTTCTCTCTGTAGATTGTCAGGTTGTATGGTGACAGATGAAGGTTGTTGTTATTTGGCTTCAGCTCTGAGTTCAAACCCATCATCACACCTGAGAGAGCTGGATCTGAGCTACAATCACCCACAACACTCAGGACTTCAGATGCTCTCTCAGAGACTTAATGATCCCAAGTGTACACTCGAGAAACTAAAGTAAGCTGAACACAATAAAAAACCTTAAATATTTGCAATGAGACACTTTAACAAACTATGTCAAGAACAAAAAAAGCATATACGAACTTTATTGAATAAAAGTATAAAATATATGTGCAAGCAATGTATAAAAAATGTGCAAGCATGTATGTTTACTTACTGTGTTATTGTTATAAAGCTACACATTTGTATTTTTTTGATGTATTTTTGTTTTCTATTGAAGCACTCACGCAGCGCCACTGTAGTGATGCTCACGTATGTGGAATCAGTCCAAAGCCAGCTTTAGCTTCTGTACCTTAAAGCTGTAGTCTACGATGTTGAAAATTGGTCGAGAAAGTTTGAGACTGTTGGAAAGTTTTAAAAAACTCATCCCGTCCCTCCACACACACCCCTCCCACTGGGAAACGACCTGAACAACGTCACTCAGTCAAGCTATGGTAGTAAACATCGGAACAGAGATTTACCGAGATTTAGCTAAAAGCAGTGAACACATAAAGCCTTGAAGAAATGAACACTTACAATTATGACTGATTGACGTTATTTACTTTCACAACAACGTTTAGCATACGTTGGCCTCGTTTCCCCTGGTCAAAAGTGCTAACGTTACCTAGCACATTAATTGCACAATAATTATTAGTTAGTATTGCTAAGGTTTTGAGTAATTGTTTTAGCAGCACACAGCGCATCTTGTTCAAATTCCGATCGGCTCGAACAGAAACCCGCTAGGCCTATTGAAATATATTCAAGCACTTCAAGAAATATAATTACTTTGACCCGTGATAGGCGATGCTAAACGGCTAACATTCCAATGCCAACCGGCAGCATGAGCACGTTGTCAGACTGATAAAAAGATATTTATGTAACCCCTCACGTCATAAAAGTATAAATAAATGCTAACCTGCTCAACAAAAAGTCTGATGCAAAGAAGCTGTTGCTACTTTGCTAGCTACCATACACTGTCAGAAATTTCATGTCGCAGGAAGGGGGCGGGTGGGGTGCGATGGGGTGGAGACGCGAGCGCAAGGTGGAGTTTCAAGTGGAGCGGGGATTGGATGAGAGCAGTTGACCAATGTACGCTTATTGTTAGGATTTTACCGTAGAACCATAACCAGCATCTAAACGAGGTTATTAATAATGAACAATCTTTGAAATCGTAGACCATAGCTTTAAGCAAGTGCATTATGTGTATGTTGGTCCAGTGGTTTGGGAGAGGAGCTTGCGCAGAAACGCATCACAGGTGGATCTCACCTTTTCTACTTTCTCCCATGGTTACAGCACACTGTCTTTGGATTCGGAAGCTCGCAACATGGCTTCTTCTGACTAGAGCAGGAGCCATGCTTTACATCTGTCCTCCTCTAAGGAGGTGGACGTGATGAGTGTTAAGCAGGTGGGGATACAAGCTTTATATTTCTGGGGCAAAGCATGCACACTTAGCTCTTGAGAGGGCTGATTGTGTGAGGTTGCCGGTTCACGTACTGTGGTCCCGCTGTTCATCCTCCGAGGAGAAGCCTGTGCATTACCCATGGCTCCGGCCCCGATGCTGCCAAGACTGCATGGAATTTGCAGTTGGCGAGGTTGCAAATGGATATCGCAAAGAGGTTTGAGACAGGTTCATCCTCATCTCTGCCTTCATTAGTGGCATCCAGCACTCTTCACCTTTCAAGAGAGCTGCTTTTGAGCAATGTTCGCATGCTTCACGGCTCAAAGCCTGTGCCCGCTGAGGCGGTGTGACATGTTTGGTGGCGGGGCTCGCAGATGGAGTTAGTTGAAGCACTTGAGATGGCTTCAGCTTCTTATCAACCCTCTGTCTCTGCTGCATCCAGGAGAGATTTGGGAGTCTGCATGTTGACCCCTCCTGCCCTGACCGGTTGCATCATTGTTTGACAAGTCAGACAATGTTTGCGTGTCTCGCAGTTCAAGACCCAAGTCTTCGATGACAAAGGCAGATGAACATCTCTTTATGTCTTATATTCTGGGTGAAATGGATATTGCTTTTATCTTTTAAAATCACCTGTGTTAAAAACTTTTTGTACCCTCTCTATGTGGACAGAGCCTGGTTCTCACATTGGGTCCCATTTTTGCATGTCATGGTCACAAGGTTTTGACGATGAATGCCTAAACTCACAGGCTCGTGGAGACGCCTGTGTTGCTGCCTCTTCTGTCTGGAGCGACACACGTTGTCAACCTCAGGAAACCAATTTGTTTTTCCTGCCGTTACAAGCACATCATTTTTTCAGCAGATGAGTTTCTTAAAGAGCCTATCAGTTCATGTTTCCTGTTGCTTGTCACTTCAGGACATCAAAACTATAGATCATAACCCAGCTAACAGAGAAAAGTTCTAAGAACGTTCCCTGAAAGTTCCCAATGTTTCTCAAAAACGTTTTGCAAACATAAAAAGTGATTGGTTTTCTTGATGCTCTGAGAACGTTTTTGTGTTGTCTGAACGTTCGAGGAATGTTACATTCTACCATTTTCAAACATTATGAAAATAACATGTTTTAATGTTCACACAATGTTCAAAACAACTGTTTTCTATATTGACTTGTTTGCTTGTTATGTAAATGATAAGGAAACACTGCATTTAATTATTTTAAACTGCTATAAAACATTATTTCTGAAGGTTCTCTAAAAATATTGTTGTAGAAAACACAATTCACTTATTAGGTTTAGATGTTGATGATTTGTTTCATTTAAAGTCACCATGATGGTGATCGGTGTTTGTTTTAGTTGGACTCTTGATCATTGACTTCAAATGATGTGCTGCATGACTGTATATTTTGAAGATTTAATGCTTCAAAGTCACAAAGAAGTTAATGCAGCCTCCAAGGGTGTGTGTACAGCACAGTGTTCCCTATCAGGCTAACATACAAATGGTAAGAGATAGTCTGACTCTATGACTAAGTAAATAACTCACAATGTTGTGATATGAATTAAATGTTGTCAACATAGTGGGTGTCGATGAACGTTCGATAACTCAGACTTAGTACAATCACAATGTATGCCAAACTTAAAGGCGGAGTCCACGATGTTTGAAAAACGCGTTGGAAAAGGAGACGGGCCGACTACCAAAACACACTTATAGCCAATCAAATCAAATCAAATGCCGGGTTGCGTATGTGTGGGGCGGGTCTATCAACAGAAGGTCCAGATTCTATTGGGGTAGGGGCGTGTTTGTTTAGGCGATTTCAAATATCAACATTGGCTTTCAAACATCATGGACTCCGCCTTTAAAGGTCCTCTGAGAAATGTATTCCCGTCCGGATGCAAATGTCTGTGTTTGCCCGCAATATCTTTTGAAAACGCGGTTCTTTTCCTATTTTGGCCAACATTATCTGCCGTAAGGTCTTACTAACACGCGTATCGTACTTCCTAAGTCCCATTCATTCAGATATGGATGTTTTTTCCATTCGCCAGAATAAAATAATTAAATCAAGACGAGCTGAATATCATACAGTGTTAAGACTGACCACTAATATCAGTATAAGGCAGTGCTTCTCAATTATTTTCTGTCACGCCCCCCCTAGGAAGAAGTAAACATTTCGCGCCCCCCCAACTCTCTGCCGCCAAAAGGTATAGAAGGGCTTCTATACTCTTTGCCGCCGCGACTGTTAATAGTATAATTTGTCTATAAAATTTCACATCTGCAAAAGATTGTATCCTTATTAACATTAAAGAAAACACAAAAAAAAAGAAATATCGATCAACTTACAACAAAGAATAACTTTATTAACTTTATTAACTTTATTAGTCTGTAACAGAAAAGACTTAAAATGCATCAATTTGCTTAAAATAAAAAAATCAATCCTTATTTAAAGTATAATATTTTTTGACCATTTGATACTGAAAAATTAAATTAAATATAATCAATAAATAATAATAAAAAACTCAAGCGGCTTATCAGCGTGATTGAGGTGTAATGCCTTTAAGTGATGGTGCAAAAAAATCACTTCCTGAAAAAGTATTTTCCCCGGGGTCTCGTGCGCCCCCCCCTGGTGTCGCTTCGAGCCCCCCCTGGGGGTCCCGCCCCACTATTTGAGAAGCACTGGTATAAGGTAAGTCAATAAACCTTATTTTGTTCAACTCCGGAATGGGAATATTAATTTATAAAGATAATAAATGGTTATTAATCATGATTTGTTAATTTCTTTGGGATTATTATAAGCAGCCAGTTACATATCACATGTAGGCTACTTTAGTAGGATTTGTATAAGTTATTTTGGTTTGTAAAATTTAAATTCAGAAATAACATGGTCTGTAATAATTTTACATTTAAAGCAAAATATAAAAAATTTCAAACACGCGTATCCAAAGCACGTGATCTTCTGCAACACCCAAACGCATGAAACAGATACTCCCATCTTTGGAATAGCATAAGAATTTTAATCCCATCTGAATTGGTACATAAAATCGCAGACGTTGTGGGGACATGTTGAAACTCAAACATCGTTTGGAAAACTAATCCCGTCCGAATAGTGTTTTAGTCTCATTGTAGCGAAATAACTAGCAGTTCAGGACTGCAAAAGGACAGTCGCCATTTCAACATACGTCACACACTTGGTTGCCCAGATTGGTTGTAGGTCTATCCAATTGAGTGCAACAATGTTTTTTGTCCTGGTTTGGTTGAAACACGCCCCATAATCATAGCCCAATGGAGCTGTATCAAACTCAAATTCTGACTAGAATTGAGTATGACAGCATCAGGCTAGAACTTTCAGGGAACGTTCTTAGAACTTTTCTCTGTTTGCTGGGAAAGCAGGCTGATCTACCTAGCTTATTTTCATAAGGGTTATTCACTGAGGTGGATCTTGTTTGGGGTTACATATGTAACCTGAGATGTTTTGTTTATGAGCTTTTTTCAAATTATATGTTAATTATTCATTCTAATTTCTGTCAAGTTCTGAAAGACCAAAGCAGCTCAGTTTGAACAGGCAATTTATATTGCAACTGTCAATAATGTGTGACTTTTGTTTTTAGTTTGGAACATGGAGAACCTTGCAGGATTACACCAGGACTACGAAAATGTAGGCTCTTACTATCACATATGTATATTAAGTTAGTTTAATGTTTTAATGTCTTCTCATGCTCTCATATTGTTTTCAGATGCTTGTGATCTCACACTGGATCCAAACACAGCAAACAATCGTCTCTTTTTGTCTGAGGATTATAAAAAGGTCACTTATGTGAAAGAGAAGCAGATGAAACCTAAACATGAAGAGAGATTTGAAGGTGTTCCTCAGGTTTTGTGTCGAGAGAGTCTGACTGGACGCTGTTACTGGGAGGTTAAATGGGATGAGTGGACTCGTATAGCAGTGACATATAAAGACACCAGCAGAAAAGAAGGGAGTAACAGTTTGTTTGGGCTTGATGAAAAGTCCTGGAGTCTCTTCTGCAATGTCAATGGATTTTGCATCTGGCACAATAATAAAATCCAGAGCATACCTCCACCTTCACCTCTGTCTAACAGAGTAGGAGTTTATCTGGACTGGTCAGCAGGAACTCTGTCCTTCTACAGCGTCTCTGATACACAAACACTCACACACATACACACAGTCAACACAACATTCAATGAGCCTCTGTATCCTGGATTTATGGTTCGTCATAAAGTCTCTCTGTGTCATAATTAACAACTCACTTTGAGCAATCATTCAGTGCAGGCTGTTTGGCAAAAGAGTAACATAAACTAAACTAATGAATTGCGATGCACCTATATGCAACTTTAGCTCACTCTGCTGTGCATAATAACACCAAAAGACAAGAAAAACAAAGTATATCCTGAGTCACATTGTTTTGAATCCTTTTGTATGTGTGCACTATATGATGTAAGGTGAACTCAAGTACACTGGTGTTCGATAAAATCAAGTGATTGCAAAACTAGACCAACACAGCGGGGGGCACTGGGAATGATCGTACTCGCATATAGACTGCAGCAAATATGCCCAGTGTAAAAAACATCTAACCCCTTTTCACCTAAGTTATCACCTAATTAAGGGAACAGCAAAAACATTAAGGAAAACAAAACATAAAAAGTTGTATTTAAATTTTCAAGTACAAAGCTTACATTGTCATTACAGTTTATTATTATTGCTTTAGCAATCTGGTTCTCACATTCAAAGATTTTTTTATTGCCACAAAACTGTCAAAATGTAACTGATAGAGCTTATGCAAACTAGACAAATATAGAATGTGTTAACTGCTTTAAATGTGCCATAAAATAAAAAACAGTATTTTCATAGGCATAGATGAATAATAAGAGCTCATTACATGGTAACAACATATTGTGAGCCTCAAACCCATTTGTTTCCTCATTTTTATGTAAACCGTGTGCACCCAAAGGACTGCTGGAAAACAGACCAATCTAACATACAGTAATTACCTGGAGTTTCAGGGCCAACCTGACCTCACGAATTTCCGTGGCGTGGTCGCGGAGTTTTGTGCTCATTTTTCCGTGGCGTTCTCACGGATCTCCGCGTTTTTCCGTGGCCCTGCTGCGGACTGTCTTTTTCGTGGCGTTCTCACGGATTGGTTGCTCAACTGTTTTGTCCTATTTTCTTGCCATTTTCGTTTCGGTTTAGGGTTAGATTTACATGAAATGACATCCCTACCCAAACCCAACTCTAACCCCAACGCCAGGCAACAATTGTTTAAAGTTTAGAAAATATAAAAGAATAAAGCAGAAAAAATAGTATAAACTAATAGTTAAAGTGACATATTAACGCAAACACCAAATCTAACCCTAATGGTTTGAAAATAGGAAAAAGCAGTTGAGTAACCAATCCGTGAGAATGCCACGAAAAAGACAGTCCGTAGCAGGGCCACGGAAAAATGCGTAGATCCGTGGGAGTGCCACGGAAAAATTAGCACAAAATTCCGTGACTATCCCACGGAACTTTGTGAGATCATGTTGTTCAGGGCACTTACCAATATCTTCAAATATGAGTCAAACAATATGACATGTTTGATTAACTATGGTCATAGTCGGGATGTTGTCCTAACAATAAAATACACATTAAATTAATTACAAAGTTATTAAAATGTTAAAAACATTTATTAAGAATGTGCTTTCTGACTTCTCAGAAATATACCATGTGACATGCACTAAATGCATCAGGTAGACTGCAAGATTGCAGTAATTGTAGTTGTGAATCAATCTCTTGCTGCTGCAGATGTCTTTTAAATGCGTCAAAGGGGGAGTGATACCATTGTGATAATGTTTTTTTCATGAAAGGCGAAATAAAAAAACTGAGATCCACCTTCTGTTCTCACATTATTGTGTGTGTGTGTGTGTGTGTGTGTGTGTGTGTGTGTGTGTGTGTGTGTGTGTGTACCTGGTAATTATCACGTTGTGGGGACCAATTGTCCCCATAAAGATAGGAATACCAGTATTTTTGTGACCTTGTGGGGACATTTTGACGTCCCCATGAGGAAACAAGCTTATAAATCAAACAAAATGATGTTTCTTGAAAATGTAAAGTAGTAGAAGGGTTTCTGTGATGGTTGGGGTTAGGGAATGGGGTAGGTAAGGGGAATATAATATACAGTTTGTGTGGTATAAAATGCATTACATCTATGGAATGTCCCCACAAAACATGGAAACCAGAATGTGTGTGTGTGTGTGTGTGTGTGTGTGTGTGTGTGTGTGTGTGTGCGTATGTGTGTGTGTTTGCAAATGTGGTTTACATGGAATAGTGTATAATGACATGTTAACTATGCTATAATCATGGTTTACGGGGACACATGAAGTGTCCACATAAACTGAAACGCTAAAAAACATACTAAATAGTAGTTTTTCACGGATTAAAGACTAGCAACAGGTTTTTGTGATATTGGGGTTAGGGGCTGGGGTAAGTTAGGGGAATAAAATATAACAGTTTGTACAGTATAAAATGCATTGCGTCTATGGAAATGCCCCCGTAAACCATGTATTTGGTTATCATAAAACCTAACAGTGTAAGTCACTAAACGAAATGAGTTTATTTAACTTATTGTTTTTTAAAAAGTTAATTTCACTTAATAAAAACTGTGATATGAACTCAAAAACTGCAAATGATTAACCATAACTTAAACCGAATGGGGCAGTTTTCCAGACAGGGATTAGACTAGTACTAGACTAAAATAAATGTATGAGCTGTCCAAACTGAAAGGAACTTGCACTGCCATATCTTAAAATACATCAGTGCCCCTTTTTGCCTCAAAATACATACAAGTAATGTTTTTAATAAGGCATGTTTGTTAAAACTAGTTATATTTCCTAATTAAACGAAGGTCTAGTCCTGGCTTAAGCTAATCCCTGTCTGGGAAACCACCCCAATAAGTACTACATTAAAAATGAACTTAAACTGAATAAGTACTGAATACCAGAATCACACATTCTTCCTCACACACACCTGAAGTAAATAATGCGCTTTAATTTTAACACGCGCCCATTCCCCACATCTCTCACGGAGTTTCACAGAGCAACAGCCAGGACACAGACAGCTAACAGGCAAGCATTGCAAACTCTTTTTAAAGCATCTTTAAACTTTAAAAACATGTTGTTTGTCGTGACTCTTCATTGTAATACTGTCTCGGTTAAGGAAATTTGTGTAATGTTACCACCAGAGAATGCGACATTGACACAGCAATATTTCCTCAGACTCATTCCTCTTTAAACCATCTTTAAACTTTAAAAACATGTTGTTTGTCGTTACTCTTCATTTGAATACTGACTCGGTTACAGTAATTTGTGTAATGTTGGACATATGACTAGACAACGCGACATTGACCATTGACACAGCAATATTGCCTCAGACTCATTATCATCAGCAGATTAATGTGCCTTGAGTACACCACAGTTCTGTAACATTAAGTGAAAAATTAATTAATATATTGTATGTTTTCTCTCTCAGTAAGGACTAACGTTAACTGTCTGTCTGTCTGTTTGTTCTCAACCAAACATTCATTCAAGACCTTTTAAAGGTAATGTTACCACGTTTATTCATTCATTTATTTTGTTGCAAGTACACCACAGTTCTGTAAGTGAAAAATGTATTCATATATTTGTGTGTTTTCTCTCTCAGTAAGGACTTACGTTAACTGACTAATATCTAAGTTGTTAGATATTCAGAAAATCCTATAGTGACAGTAACATTGTCTTTTTTTCAGGAGTTATGAATTTGTATTTTATTTTTAAGTATGACCCTCAGTCGCAGTCATTGAGAAAAATAGTCCTGCATGGTTGTCATGAAAGCACTCAACAAAACAATGTTCATTTGGGGCTTTTAATTCAAAATGTGCATATTTGGAGAAATATTTATTCCATTTTATATGTTCACTTTAAATTACTTCAAGTGTGTCTGTTTTATGCGTACGTGACGCTAGAGGGCACTCTTGTGACAGACAGCCTCATTATGACAACTCAGAAGACGTAAGCCGTTTCTCAATATGCGTTGTTGTCTGTACTTGCGTTCTTGTGGACTTGTGAAAGGTCATCAGTCGCGGCCCAAGTACTGTTCCAATTCAAAGTTTGCATCAAGCCAAGTTCACATAAAATCCCCGGATGTGTTCTTGATCCGCCCATTTTATCGAGGATGCATCAGAGGAGACCTGTGGGGACTTATGACAGCGAAGTTTCCCAGAATGCATTTCGCGTCAGGAGTTTGTTCTTCCGAGTCTGAACTTGCAAATTCGAACTACAAAGGACACAAGTCCGAGTTTGGCGTACTTGGTATTGAGAAACGGCTGTAGTGTCAGCAGTCAGTGGCCCTGTCCCAAATGACGCACTTTATGTGGACTTTCGGTCTCGTGGCCTTCAATTGCGCGGGCTCGCTTAGTCTACGAGTCCGTAGGGTGTCCCATCTGTCATTTTTACGTTTTGAAGTGTGCTCATCAGCACCTTCTTCAGCGAAGCATGCACTGCAGTAGGCTTCGCACACTTTACCAACCCAGAAGTCCTTGCGAAAGAGCAATCAGACCAATCAGATGATGGAAGGGAGGAGTTCACACTGACAGGCAACTTCTCTACCTATTGCTGGCGTAATGCTCGAGTCTGTCCCAAAATACGACTCCGGTGCACCCACGTGGACTCGCATCAAGGGTCCCTAAAGTCTGCACTAGATGATGTCATCAAAGGAGGAGGACCACAACTCCAGAGTGTGCCATTTGGGACAGGGCCAGTCGTGTCCATGAACAGTCATGTGAAGATCGCTGTTTTAATCAGTAACAGGCAAATTAATTAATTAATTTGTGAGTAATAATAATAAAATAACTTTTTTAAATGTTACTTATCATTGCTGATCATCGGGTTTACGTTCAAGCCGTTTTTCTTTATAAGAATATGCTCTGGCTTGGACTCTATTGTATGTGGTTTATTACCTAATGCTGCATCTCCGGACCAGGGCTTGACATAACCTGAGAGGTTTGACGGCTTCGTCTCAGGGCATTGGCTATGATTTTCGGACGGATCACCATTCTTAACGAAAGTTTTCAATACTGCTTTCGGTGGGATGAATTAGGAAGCGTACATCAGGGCGCTCTGAAAAGCAGCGCAGCCAAAGGATTAAATTAAACCTCTGATTTAAACAGATGTGCAAATGAAAATGAGCGTTCCAGTACGCTAAAAGCACGTTCTGGGTGCACGGAGAGTTGGTGGTACGCTCAAGAACTATATTTGAGCCCACTTAAAGCACTGTCTAAACCTGCTAATCAACTTGTTTAGGCTACCTAAAAATGAGAGGCAGGTGTGTTGGACTAGGGTTGGAACAAGGGCTGCTTGTGCAGGGCCTGGGGAGGGCTTTCTGGGGGCAAAGTGAGGGCTGCCTGTGCAGGGCTTGTGTGGGCCTGATGAGGGCTTTCTGTGGGCTAAGTGAGGGCCAGTGAAGGCTTGCTTTGCTTTTGAAGGTATTGTTTTGCATATCGCCAGATACAGACAAACAATACATTGCCATATCAATATATTGTCCCACCCCTACTCGAGATGTGGCGAGAAGGAACGCGACATGAAGACGGGGCTCTAGAGTGCGACCCAATTTTTCAATGGTGCGCCTTGAAAAAATATTAGGTCGCGCCTGTGCAACCAGCCATTCGAGGGATAAAGTCTTTGCAACTCTGAAAGTCTCCCTTTGGTTAAACCACAGGCACACATTAGGTCCATGTCGTAGTCTAAACTAATCAGAGATAGTGAAGGGCGGACCCCTTCCTTTGACTGGCCGTGGTCCAGATATTCCTGTACATGTGTGTATATTTAAAAATATATGTGCTGCAGTCAGAGAGGCGAGTGGCTCGTCTAATAAACAGAGTGGATGTAGCCGCAGATGATGAGACAAGAAGAAAAGAACTATTGAGTAGACTCGGAGAAAATGTCACAGGTCGGAGAAGCGGACCGCCCCTGTCGCGGGTCACCCCCCTACTATTTCCACCTCGAGGAGGTCCCAAAACACCCCAATGACCAAGCAGACCAGAATTAAAATTTAACAACTTTTATTAAATATTAAAAAGGTCAAAAAAAGGGGGGGGGGGTGAAATGTTAAAACAAACATCAGTCCTTGGACCTTTGTAGCCGAGGGAGGGGACACTAGGGTGCCCTGGGTAGGTACTGCACAGATAAGGTGTTCAGGCTTCCTCTCTCTGCAGGCTGTAGCTGTGGCACAGAAGGGCAATTAGCAAACACTGGGACTTTCACTCTCACCTCCTCAGCTCGTGACAACGTACAGCAAGTACTTCTCAGGTAAGGTATTCGGCTTTTCTCTTCCTACAGGCTGTTAGCTGTGGCACAGAAGATCGATTAGCATACACTGGTATTTTCGCTCTCACCTCTTTAGCTCGTGACAACGTACAGTAAGTACTTCTCAGCTAAGGTATTCGGCTTTTCTCTTCCTACAGCTGCCTCTTCTGCTCGGGACAACACACTTGGAGCTTCAATACGGGGACACACACACAGCATATACAGGAGTTTAAATTTACTGATTTCCACAGCCTTGCGTTCTTCCACGGTGAAGGTTTGTAGCGGGCGGGGGCTACTGACAATACAAACACAGCATCACACTGCACTACTTCAAAGTGTATTCTCACAGCAAAGACACAGACTCACCCACAGCACTCGTTGTGAACATTAAGGTCGCCGCCCCGTCTTCCTTGAACTTCGCCGGGGGCCGGTGGGCGTTGTCAAATGTGGGTCAGTAACGTACACGCCGCTGCAACAGCCCCAATATCGTCTCCTCCCGGCTCTCCCACCACTCTGCTCCGTGGCAGGGCCGTCACCCTATTTACTGGAGACTCACAACACGGGTCAAACGGTTGACTCCACAGTACACACTGAATCAGATACTGAATACTCACAGTTGTTTCCTCCATTGATCTTCTTTTCCTACACAGATGAAAGCTCTCCCAACAGCACACACGGTGAGTCGTTCCTTCCTCACAATAGTGATACACATTAAATCCGTTTGTTACTGAATTCTTCGTATGAGATAGCTACTCAACCTCTGACTCTGCTTCTCCTTCTGCTTCGTTTTCAGTGACAATAACTCCTGCCGTTTCCAGCGTGACTGTGCCCAGGTCCTTTCTCTTCAGCACCGACATGGTTTGTTGTCACCACACGGCTGCCACAAATCCCAACAATCCACACCTTCCTTTTGTCTCTTACGGCCCGCACTCTTTCCGCTCACTTTAAAAGCGATCCCCGGATCATCAGTGCCTGTGGACTCTTCGGAAGGCGTGTGTGTTGTAATCTGCCCTTGGCGGAAAGGAGCTTTCCCAAAGCAACCGCAATAGGCGGAACTGTATCTGTCCAACGTCAACCCCTCACTTGTGTTTGAAGCTCCTTTTTATATCCCTCTTCTTCTGTACATCCTCCAATCCTCAGTCGCTATGTTTAATGAGTCACACCTGCGTTTAATCGGCTTGATTTCATCCCGCGGCGTCTACCGGAAGTTCCGGTGTTTCTACCTTTCTGTCCGGGCAGAAAACATTTGCATCAATATCAGTTACTGAATAATCAACCACACTGGTTCTAGAGCAATAAGTAAATCTATCATCTGCATTAATTATGTATATCCCTAAACCTTTACAGAGCTTTTAACATTTGCTTTCCATTCATGTTGACTAAACTATCATAGCTGTTTCTTGGTGTGATACTTGATGAGGAGTTAGACATGGTGTCATTGGGGTCATTATCTAAAATATTTACATAATCAATTTCTCTCCCTGCTCTGGTGTTTAAATCTCCACATCTGAAGATATTTCCTCTGGACTGAAAGTGAAAGATGTCAGTCTGTAGTTTTGGAAAGTTTTAAAAATGAGGTTGAATATAGAATGCACACAGGAATTGATTAGATTGTGCTATGATGGATTTCACTTTAAGCCAGATAGAAGATTTTTAAATTTTAATAATGTTAATCAAATGTTTCAAATTGTCTTTGTGCCATATAAGTATTGCACCTGAGTTTCTGCCACATTTTATTTTAGGATTTTTTGATGAAGGAACAACAATTCCTTGTTTTCTATTGGAAAATGCAAAGACTTAGTATTACTACGACACACTTCAGATAAAAGATAAAGATGTCCATTTGGTCTGCAGTCTTGTTACCAAAAGTAGAAGAGTGCTGACCCTGTATATTCTAACAACTGATTTTAAATGATTTCATGATTTCACATCAAGGGTTTAGCAAAAGGTTCTGAAACAGAATTAAGCTATTCTTTCAGATTATTGATGAGTTCATATCTGGCGTGGATTGTTGTCTTCAAGGCAGATAGCTTATTCTGCATTTCTATTCTAATTTCTGTTAGTTGTCTTCATAAAGTTGATTTTACTTCAATCAGTTCAACTTTAGTTTGCTGAAGTTCTTTTACCACTGCAGATAGAATGTTAAGGCCTGATTCATTTGAAAACCATAACCAATGCCCTGACACGAAGCCGTCAACCTTCCAGGTTATGTCAAGCCCTGGTCCGGAAACGCGGCATTCAATATTATGAAGGTGCAGACTCGGACACTGCTACATGTGCTTTGTGTCATTCACAAAGCACATGAAGCAGTGTGGTGCACTTCAAACCAGATTGGCACAACACAGTCCCAAAAGTGAAACACAAGTAAGACACTGTTGTCATCTGTAACATTCACATGAGCACTCAAAAATAAACACAGTTGTTTCAAATCAGTTATGTGTTGCACCTAATCAGAATCAGGATATAAAGCCATGTTAAATCAAAATATCATGTGTGATTTCCACAATGGATTGCAGGAGAGAAGGAGGAAGTGGAAACAGAGGAAGATGACACAGAGGGGAGTAGGAGGAGGACAGAGGGGACGAAGAAGAACAAGAGCCATCATTTCGAATGAAATTAGAGCAACAATCATACACCATGTTCTGGTTCATGGAAAGAGTATGAGTGAAGCAGGACTACGTGTTTAACCAAATATAAGCAGTCTGTGGCCTTCGTAGTCAGGACATTCAGAGAAGAAAACAGGTCAGTACATTACGGCAGCATATCTCTAAAAATTGGCCCAGGGAAACGTCTTCCTTGCAGTAATATACTTGAATTTTATGTATTGTGCATATATGGTGACATTTTAATGAATTAGGGCTGTCTGTACAAGTATAACAAGAGTTTTTTTTTTTGCTAGAATTGAAAGAATGCCGTTGGAAGGAAAGGTATGTTCTTACAACAGCAGGAGACTGTCATTCTGGAAGAATGAGAAGAATGAGTTGATTTGAGACCTGAATAAAGTGTTTTGGTAGTTGTAGTGCATTTTGAATGTGAAATGAACTGCTTTGACAAGCTGAAAGTTGGTTAGGAGAACTGTGTGAAGATTTTAGCAAAAGTGACCAAAGTATTGAGAAATGTGTCCTAGTGTCTGTAAAAACCTGTAAGTGGGACCTAGGCTGTTACAGTATGTTTAATTGCATTTTTTTTTCACATGTGCAGTTTGTTGTTCATATTAAGCTGCAACTCATTTCACATTTACTTTTTCAAATAATAATTTCTGAACATATCATTGCATTTGTGTTTAAATAATACGTTTTTGACTTGAAGAGTGTTAGAGTGGGATTCTGTTAGGTGGTCCTCCTGAAAAAGTTTGAGCTCTACAGGAAGCACTACTGTGACGTGAACAGAGAGATGACGAGCAGGAAGAGCATCCTATGTATGTGTTAATCTGAAACAATTTGAACTTTCACCGTGGTACTAGAATTCATAAGTGTTTTGAAAATAACCCATGTTTTATAAATGTGTGCCTCCCACCTTTTTTTCTGCATGGAGGTGGTTGTCTATGAGAGAAATCCTTATACACAGAAAAATCTCATTCAGTCAATGGATGCAGCAGTGACAACAATGGATTGGAAAAGATTCAAGGTTGGATATGGCATGCTAAACGATTCTTTCCCAGTTATTTAGCAAGGGACAGGATTTCCTGTGACGTTGATTAGGTCCTATGGCCTGACCGTGGCCAGAGGCATGATGCTGAGGCAGAATGAGTCCAAGACATTGCTTGCCATCAATCTGCTGCAGATTTTGTTTGTGACTACATTTGTATTTGTGCAGAAAGTACTTCAAAATAAATATAATTTTTCCTCTGCATTTATCTCTGTAGTGTGTATTGACTGCTGTGTAGTGGTTATTTGTTATCGTAAAACAGTGTTTGGTTTTGTCTAAAGATAACATACAGTAGTTCTGAAGCAATTGTTTGATATAGCAAAGGTTTTTACAGTGTAGCTTAAAGACGGGGTGCGTGATTTTTGAAAAAAACACTTTGGAAAAGGGAGTCGGGCCGACTACCAAAACGCACTTGTAGCCAATCAGCAGTAAGGGGCGTGTCTACTAACCAACATTGTTGCCTGGTTGTGTATGTGTGGGGCGGGTCTATCAAAAGAAGGTCCAGATTCTATTGGGGTAGGGGCATGTTTGTTTAGGTGTTTTCAAATGTCAACATTGGCTTTCAGAGATCATGCACCCCGCCTTTAAGTTAGGTGATTTGTGTTTAAGGTTTTGAGAAAGCGAGAGAAACATTCAAAAAATGTGTTTTAGCAATTACATTTAGAAATACTGCTAGATAAAATACTGAATCAAGCCACTCTGTTGGACTACATTAGAATGTAATGGTTATAAAATTTTATTTCATTATGCAGAAACCAAGGATAACATGACAATAAAAGGCAAAGACGGATGAACTTGATAAAATTGCAAATACTTAAAGATTTTACCGTTGTTGGAAATATTTGGGATACTGCTAGTACAAAGGTAAACAAAATACAAACACTGTGCAATTGATTTTTGGATAGGCTTTAATCACTGGTAGAAAAACATGTCTGGAAAAGCAGCTATATTTGATTAGTTGTGTGGTGGAGCACACAGCACCTCCCCTTCCCTGCCTGCAGAAGAGTGTCCAGGCACTGTTGCACTATTCAACCACATGGGGCATCCATAAGCCAATCTTACACGGAGAGCTTCAAAGTGTTGCTTTAAAGAGACCCGGGTCTCGGCCACGAACACTGTTGTGTTCTGGAGCAGGTGGTGTAAAGGGTGCTGGTCCCATTACCCAGAAGTCATTGGACCAAAACCATGTCCAGATTGAATGACAATTCTCTGATTGCTCAGTTTTTAATGCAAACCTGTCCAGCATGCAAAAGGTGAACTGCTTAAAACTATCTTCTAAAAGACTAAAGCAAGCTCAGACATTTGGATGGATTTTGCTGTCACAGACAGATTTTCAATGTCTATTAGAACTCGTTTAATCGACATTGATAATTGAAATAATTTTTTAACCTTTTTGATTCGGTCACAGTGCATCAAAAATAAACGGAAAAAGGTTGGTCAAATTCACGTGTGAATTTACAGCATGTGCAAAAACCCACGACTGCCGTTTGACCATATTTCTTATAGTTTTAGTCTGGGAAAAGGTTAAAGCCCTGTCCGGGAAACCGTCCCATATGTGCTATACAATGTTACCTATGCAATGAAAATATATATAAAATATATTTTTTTATAGTTTTCATATTTGAACTATTTTAAAGTAATAACCTAATAATTAAATAGAAAAGTAACAAGAAAACTACAGTTTTTCTACAGTTTTCACTGCAATATTCAAAATTGGTTCCTCTCTTAGGAAATGGCTTGTATCTGTTTTGTAAGAATATTTTATGAATATAAACTACTACATGAGTGGCAGTTATACAAAAACAGCATTAAAAAGAATAATCTACAATCTATAACATCCAAAATCCCACAAAATACAATGCACATTTTGTATAACAGTGAAGGATATTTGGTGTTATTCTGTTAATCCAGAAGATTTTCATGATGGATTGATAAACTGTATAAGAGTCAAGAGGCAGGCCAGCCCCTTTTTTGGCCATTTGGCTATACCCTGCAGGGACAAATGTACATTGAAGACAGGGCACCATTATGTATTATGAAACATCCAATAGCTGCATTAAGACATCAGATTTGGTGAAGCCTTCCAACGCGCGACACAGTTTGCCCAAAGTAAAGCCCAGAAGTCCCGCCCTCATCTTCCAGCACTCCAACATCTGATGCACCTTTTCTGCCAGCCCATCACGGTCATAGTCATGATCGATGGTCTCCACGTCGATATCAGTCAGACCCAGCTTACGAGCAATCCGCTTCCAGCTGCTCCCAATGTTCTGACGAACAATCTCCAGATGAGAATCGGTAACTGCGTGGTCCTCTGATGATGAAAACACAATTAAATAAAAATGCGTTATCAGATTTGTTATAGTCATATAAAATCAACCAATTTTGCATAATTAAATGATGACACAATAAAAGTACAAATAAATCATGTGTCTTTTTTAACTGCAGAAAACTCTCATTTCTCATTGTTGAGAACATTTAAATAAACAAAGTGTGGACAAAAAGAACAAACAACCATTTTAGCTCCTGGTATGTTTTCTTTGTTTTACATCGTGATAAGAAGTCGACTTCATTTATTCGCATTCATGAGGAATTCTCCACATGTAAATCCATTTACTGAATTTCATTTATATGCATGTTAATGCAGCAGACCAGAAACGCAAGCACGTTGCATGTTGGCGAATTCCAAAGTTGAAGTTCTGTGAATTCTGAACCGTAAATTCATATCAAATGTTGATATTTTATTAGACGTAAAATAGTTTATATCAGAGGTCTCCAACCATTTTGTGAGCAAGGGCTACCAAAATGGATAAAACAATCTGGAGGGCTACTTTTTTATATAGTCTACTCAAAACTTTTTTACTTGTTGATTTTATTTTACTTTACTTGTTGATATGGTTTATCATTGTTTAAAAGGTTAACATATATCTAAGAAGCGAAGCTAATATAAAAATATGTAATAAATAAATATTAAAATTAATAGAATGTGCTTTTGGCAGGCAAACTTACAGTACAGATTCCGTGCAGGCAACCTGGTGCCCCATGGAGACCAGTGGTTTATATAATTAAATAGTTACATTTTCCCGCACAATAGGCTTAAATGGTGTTGATGGCATGTTCGCGGCTATAGACGCTTTTACTGTTTGTCCACAATGATGATGTGGCAGCGTTTGCGTGCGCATCTTGGCAAGGAAGTATGGTAAGAATCAGCAGTGAAGCAACACAGACAGAGAAAGTTATTTAAAAAAAATGACCATCAACTTTTTAACACAGCTACCAGATCCGAGTACTATAGGGGAGTGGATAGATGACAGTAGCTGATGACCAAAAATAAAGTTGCCAGATCCATACACTCACCTAAAGGATTATTAGGAACACCATACTAATACTGTGTTTGACCCCCTTTCACCTTCAGAACTGCCTTAATTCAACAAGGTGCTGAAAGCATTCTTTAAAATGTTGGCCTATATTGATAGGATAGCATCTTGCAGTTAATGGAGATTTGTGGGATGCACATCCAGGGCACGAAGCTCCTGTTCCACCACATCCCAAAGATGCTCTATTGGGTTGAGATCTGGTGACTGTGGGGGCCATTTTAGTACAGTGAACTCATTGTCATGTTCAAGAAACCAATTTGAAATGATTCCAGCTTTGTGACATGGTGCATTATCCTGCAGGAAATAGCCATCAGAGGATGAGTACATGGTGGTCATACAGGGATGGACATGGTCAGAAACAATGCTCAGATAGGCCGTGGCATGTAAACGATGCCCAATTGGCACTAAGGGGTCTAAAGTGTGCCAAGAAAACATCCCCCACACCATTACACCACCACCATCAGCCTGTACAGTGGTAACAAGGCATGATGGATCCATGTTCTCATTCTGTTTACGCCAAATTCTGACTCTACCAACAGAAATCGAGACTCATTTTTCCAGTCTTCAACTGTCCAAATTTGGTGAGCTTGTGCAAATTGTAGCCTCTTTTTCCTATTTGTAATGGAGATCAGTGGTACCCGGTGGGGTCTTCTGCTGTTGTTGCCCATCCGCCTCAAGGTTTTGCGTGTTGTGGCTTCACAAATGCTTTGCTGCATACCTCGGTTGTAACGAGTGGTTATTTCAGTCAGAGTTGTTCTTCTATCAGCTTGAATCAGTCGTCCCATTCTCCTCTAGCATCAACAAGGCATTTTCGCGCACATGACTGCCGCTTACTGGATGTTTTTCCCTTTTCACACCATTCTTTGTAAACCCTAGAAATGGTTGTGCGTGAAAATCCCAGTAACCAAGCAGATTGTGAAATACTCAGACCGGCCCGTCTGGCACCAACAACCATGCCACGCTCAAAATTGATTAAATCACCTTTCTTTCCCATTCTGACATTCAGTTTGGAGTTCAGGAGATTGTCTTGACCAGGAGCACAACCCTAAATGCATTGAACGTCACCACTTCCATTGTCAGAATATGCGCGCAGGCTATTTGATCACGTGCGTTGTAAAAGGGTCTATATTTGACACGCAAGAACCAATAAGGTTTGATGTTACTTACACGTCACCTTTTTAAATCTGAGAGGTATACAAGAAAGATCCATGATTTAATTTATGTTTTAAAGGTCACATATTGTGGCTTTTTTTCATGATAACTGAGGTCTAGGAGCTATGTAAGTACCATATAAGTACAAACTCATTTTAACAGTCAAATGCTGCAAAGATGTTGCAGTCCTGCTGTTTATGGAGTTAAACATGGTAAGGTTAAAATATCTTAGTTTCTGTGTCTGTTAGCTTACTAACCTTACATTTAGTGTACAGAACCGAATGTTTAAATTCTAGAAAGCTTAGAAATATGTGACCTTTAATGACTTCAGTTTCTGTTTTTTAATACAAAGTGAATTTCATCAGAAGAATTGGAAAACACTAAAGAAGTCATATGGATTAGTTTTTATGTCTTTTATGTTAAATGGTTACTTTTACAGTACTTCTATGTGTTTTATATTAAAATACTTGTAGGCTTCTGATGTTAGGTTCCCCTACACTGCAAACAGGTTAAACACATTTATGTTGCAGTTGCTATAGGGGCTTTTTCCTTATATGCACACAAGATGAGGAACTTACATTTGTGATGCACATCACTCGTAATATATAATGGACATTTGATTCAATCATATTTGATTGTTATTTGATATTGAGTACAAAATGTGCAGTTGAATGCATACAGTATAGTTAAAGACTGCTATTATAATGTGGCAGTTATGTTACTGTTTTAAGTGTAGACATAACATTTATAATTGTATGTGATCAGAGTCCATAATGAAACAGGCATTTTTTTATAAATGACTATTGCAGGAAAAGTTTTACCATATTTGAGTAGGAGCTCCTTATATCTGGCTCTGTTGACGGATGCAGCGGATAAAAGGCTGTGAGAGCCATTTTCAGAGGCTCGCAAATTCATTGTGTTGTTACTTCCAATCTGAATCGCATGAGCATTTGAGATAACCACTGTTGAAAGGCAAACAAAGATGGAGACATGTAAGAGAAATGTTTATATTAGCTTATATTACAAAAATATCTAGACATATAATGTAAGAGAGTTGACAAGCTCAGGGTCCACTGTGCTAAAGAATCTCAGTTTGGCTACGGTTTCTTTTTCTTCTGATCTGCTACTGACAAACTAAATAAAAAAAATCTATATTTTTTGTCTTGGAAAATGCTTTATTTTGCAAGGGTGGTTCAGAGTGGTTGACTAGTTCTTGTGGTTAGTACTATACTGACATCTACTGCTCTATTATACATACTGTACATGACATAATTACATTTTAAGGCTGGACAAAAAAAAGTGTTTGCAATCTATTAATGTCAATATATTGTTTTTTTTTACTTATCACATATAATTCACAAGCTCACACCATATCTAAAATACATAAATCCCAGGGGCTAGTTGTCACACAGGGAAGTTTTATAACTGATACAGTGAGGAAAATAAGCATCCGAACACCCCGCCATCCCGCAAGCCCTCCCCCCCAGAAACCACAGAGGGGTCTGAAATTATCATCGTAGGTGCATGTCCACTGTGAGAGACATAATCTAAAAAAATCCACAAATCACAATATATGACTGTTTTAACTATTTATTTGTATGATACAGCTGCAAATACATATTTGAACCTCCATGATTTCTAAGTGGGAGAACTTGCAAAATAGCAGTATTTTCCTCACTGTATGTCATAGTAACCTCTTTAGCTCTATAGGCAATAAATATCGCTGGCTCTGGAAAAAATTGCTTATGATTCTCCTAATTCATCACATTGGATAAAAGTGTCTACTAAATAAATTTATGTAAATGTATAAACGCATATTACCACAGACAGGAGTTTATATAATAAAGATAGATTTTAACTTTGGAGTCAGCTGGATTCTCACAACAATGGTATTTTACATTGTTAGCTTCTAACATGCTTTTTAAACGCAGGTTCCAGTGTGACAACATGCCCCAAAAGGTCAACATGTGTTCAAAAATGTGTTTTTATATCCAAATTCTTTTGCAGATAGTCATTAAACAAAAATGAATAAATCTGCACTCAAAAATATACAGCAGCCATAATTAGATTCACAATATACTGTACACACTCAAGGATGCTCTTGTTTATAATCAACAATGTGTAAACATGGCGTAAAATAAAATACTTGATTTGTGAATAATAAAGTAAAGAGACAGACACAGTACCTGTACCTGTTCCCGAGTCTGATGGAGGACATATGACAGGCAAGCTAGAATGCATTGCAGGATTTGAATTGAACATGAACTGGTCTTCTGCAGGGTATCCAGGTTCAGGGCAGGACTTCATACGATCATACGGTAAATGCTTGCCGTATTCAGAATACAGCCCTGACGTCTGCTCTGCATAGTCTGGCCTTTGAAGACCATTAACTGAACTTGCAGCAGCTGCAGACCTCAAATGACCTTCTTCCTCTTGGTATGGATACGGGGCGAGCTGAGTCCAAGACTTTACAGAAGATGCCTGAGGATAAACCTCTCCAGACCATCTGCTACTGGCTGGCTGCTGTGGGAGTGGATTGCTTTGTGGCGTCGATTCCAATTCATCTATACGGCTGCCATATTTGTGGTAGTTGTATTCTTGTTTCAGCTTTAGCTCTACGTTGGGAGAGCTTAGAGGTTCTGCATCGATCTCTAGTTGGGACTCTCCAGAGGCCATGAAGCTGAGGTCTTCAATGCTGGCCTCCACTGGACCAACATCTGAACTCCTCAAGGATGCTGGGGAGTCTCTTGAGTGCGTCAAAGGGTCTGCTAATGCAGGAAACATCAAATGTGCATCATGACGTCATTTTTATGTAGTCATTTTAAGGCAAAACATTTAAAACTCTACTAAACATAAGCACATGAGCGCAAACGCAAGCTTTTTAAAAATATCAGACTTTTCAAAAGGGCACATCTGTGTGTAATACATACGTTTTTAATATAACAAGTTATTTATTCACAGAAGTGTAGATTTGGCTAAATATGTTTGGGACATGAGAGTTACGAGACAAAAAACAATCCCAATCCATATTTTTCACCATCAGCCTTGTGACTATAAGGAAACATTGAGTACGTTTACATGCACAGCATAAGCGGATAACTATCAAAAATCTGCTTATTACAGAAAACAGTTTTCATGCGTTTACATGCAAATCAATAAGCCGCCTATGCAGACAACTGCGTTTACATGGGACTTGCAGAATTATCAGTTTTCTCGCATGCAGTGACGTCACCACCTATAGTACACAATAGTCGTTCAAAAAGTCGACGGCATATCTGTCTTAAGCTGTACTGTTGTATCTCTTCTCGTGTCTGCAGAACCTGTAAATGTAACATGAGCTGCTATTTTAACAGTTTCTCTGCCAACTGCTTTAGTCAAGCGGAGACTTTAATGCATTACTTTGCGCTTACTTCCGCGTGTGACGTTTACCTTTCATACGCAGAGACATGCGCACATGGACAAAATCATGAGAAAGCCGGTTAAGGTGTTTACATGCCACGCGAAATCGGCGTAATGGGCAAAAAACTACCTGTGCCGATCGGTTTTTGCTTACGCCGTTTATGGGCTTTCCCCGATTAAAGAAAACCGCTCTACGCGTTTACATGACCCCACGTGTTATCAGTTTATTAAGCATAATCGGCGTAAGACTGTGCATGTAAACGTACTCAATGAGTGTAATCTAAGCATGTTATGGTTCTAGGGCAGTGGTGGCTCGTGACTGCTCTTCCAAGGATGCGCTAACTCAAAATAAGTGTTCGTATTGTCGCGTGTGTTGTTCCCTTTTCCAAAATATGTGTCCTGCATGTGGAGAGATCCTGTGTGCATCACGTGTTTTGTCAAAATAAGTGCCTGCTGCACACGCATCAAAACCGTTTATGATAAAAGAGACGCTCACGTTCCCTAAATACACGCAAGACACTTCCCTAACAGTAAACTCTGATTATGCATGATATTATGCGAGTATATGGCAAACGCGAGCGTCTCTTTTCAAGTTCAAGGCAGCAGGCACTTATTTTGGCATGACACGTGATGCACACACGATCTCTCAAAGCGCAGAACAAATATTTTGAAAATGACGAAACACACACATGACAAGCTACATACATGTTGTGATGAACTTCGCATCGTGCGCTTCAAAAAAAGAAGTCATCAGCCTCCACTGTTCTAGGGATGAGGTTTTAAGTTTAATTTCCTGTCTAGACTATTAGTGAGTTTTATGCATTGTTTATGTCAGAAGCATTTGCATACGGTGCACATCTCTGTAGAACATTATTTAAATAAATTCCTCTGAAACAGTCTTCTACCCGAGGTTAAAAATGAGGTTTAGAACAAGGATTCATTTTTTGAATAAATTCTTCTTATTTACACAACCATACTGAATAGACCAGCTAAAATCAGCCTAAGCTGGTCTCCCAGCCTGGTTTTAGACAGGTTTTGGACACTTTTTACCAGGTCAAGCTGGTCTTACCAGGTCAAGCTGACCCACCATCTTAAACCAGCTTGACCAGTGGTCCTCCCAGCCTGGCAAAGCTGATCTTTTAGCCTGGTCAAGTTGGTGGATCAGCTGGTCCCCCAGCTTGACCAGCTAAAAAGTGGCCAAACCCCTCTGAAACCAGCCTGCTACACCAGCTAAACCAGGCTGGGTGACCAGCTAAAACCAGCCAACCAGCTTAGGTTGGTTTTAGCTGGTTTTTCAGTAAGGAATGTTACAGTGTCTCATAAATATTGACTATACCTTCAGGTGTGTTTGGTTCTGAAGTTTTGAGGGATTTTAATTTCTCTACAAGATCTTCTGGACCCTCATATGAACTCTGTGTATGAAAAAAAACAATGTGCAATTGTCATGCATTTCACTCAAAGACATCTTCACCAGATCTCTTAATCAAATGCAGTGAAATTCATATATGCTTATAAGTATATGCTGTATGTACATGACGACCATGACCCTTTCTTAATTAGCCTTGAATTCCATTAAGGATTTTTATTACTTTTAATATTTGAAGTATTTGAAATGCACAAAAAACATGAACTGATGAACTAGTGCTTATCATCAAACCTACTGTTTCAATGAACTGATTCACTAAAATTCAGAAGTAGGCTTTAATGCGTAGCATGTGACATAATAGGGAAGAGCGTTTATTGCAGGGTATATTTCCACATACAAGAAATTTGTTTTGGTGGAAAAAGCTACCACACCGCAAACAGAATGACAGCGGCAGGACTGATAAAATAAAAATGGACAAATAATAAAAAAATAAATAAATACATTTATTAATTCATCTAAATGCAAATATAATATTGAAAGAAGTACAAATGGAGGAGTAACATAAGGTGTAACATAAATTGAGCTTCACTTACCATCAAACGAAGCAAATCTTCTTCTACACTCGCTTCCAGCTTCTCACGGTAAAATGGTAGGAATTTCTCATAGGTCTCTTTAAATAAAGCAATTAGTTTAAATAGCTTTTATACTAAAAATAAATGAATGATGGAATTGGTCAAAGTGAGAGTCATGCATTAAAAAATAAAATGTTCTGATGTGGATAAGAGGTTGTTGTACTACTTTTTCATTTTACCAATGTCACATTTGCAAAAACATAATTTCAAGACTTCCCTGTAGCAAAAGCATTAAAGCATTTTTACCTAATCACTTCTTTGATCTGCCAGGTAAAACAGCAGTTTACTAGTACTAATATAAAAAGCATGACATGACCCCTGGTGCTCTTTGGCAGGCAACAATTGTTAGTAAAACTGCCTTTTGTAAGCAAATATAATGCCAGTCACTCTGCAACTTTACATTATATGGAGCTGCAAACCATGTAGAAATTAAAATTAAGGACATACAAACTTTCAAAGAGCTGTCACAACTGAAACATCTCCATGTCTACAGATATAAAGACAGATTTAACATCATTACTATCAGAAGGTTATCTAGGTGCCTGATCTTGTTTGTTTGTGCTGTTTGTCACTAAAATACAGCAGTTAAATATGCCTATATATTCAGAAATCTATCTCAGTTAAATGGTCAGTTAGGATTATATGGCCATTCACATTTGAGGATCAAGGATAAAATGTTGAGTGTTTCTACCACTATAAACACACCTTTAAATGTGGGGCGGTACTGAGGGTCCTTATGCCAGCATGCTTTCATGAGGTCAATCATTTCTGGAGGCGTGTCACTTGGAATTAGTTCTTCACTCGGCCGTTCCCCCTGACACACGCAGTGGCAGATATGGTCTTCACTTCTGGCATCTGAAGTAAAGGAAACACAATTTTCAAACATACGCTTTGGTTGCTTTTTAAATAAAAGTGTGATCAGGTACTCTAATATGTATAATATACATATACTGTAGCTTTTTAAAATCAAAACGTTCTGCAAAGTCTAACAAGAGTAAACAGAGTTTTTAAAAAGCAAATTCTGAACAACATTTTGACAGAGAGGCAAGGCTAGGCAAACTTGCATACATTATCGAAAGCTATTTTTCATGATTATGAGCGTGATTTTTGCCTAGCTTCTCTGTGACATACGGCTCTGTGTAGTAAATGTCGTTCCATCTAAAAGCAGGTGACCGCGATTTACTACTAATCACTGAACCGGCTTTACTGATGAGACTCGCATGAGAATTGCAGGTGATTTTTTGCCCACCCCTATTGCTGCCTCCTTCAAAACACACAATGCAGCGTCTGTATAAACGGGACAGTATCAGATTACTTTTAAATATGGGTTAGGTGTATTAACATTTACTGCCAGATAAACCTCGCAAAAGATTTAATTTAAATAATCACAACAACTTGTGAAAATTCTTAACCAACAAAAAAATGTATGAGTATTAAATATCAAAGAAAAAAAACAGCAAATTAATTGTAATAATCGTCACAATTTATTAGACAATTAACCATCAGCCATCAACCATCAGTAGCGCCACCATCTTAGACTCAGGAGAGAGTATTAACGTAGTGTATGCACTTTTCTTAGTGACGTATGACAAATTCGGAGGGCGGGGGGACAGAGCAGCAGCAGAGAAACCTCTGTACGCTGCGTAAGCTCTCATCCTGAATGCGGATGACACTAAGATGGCGGCGCTACCGGAAGGTAGTTAATTACGTTAATAAAATTTCAAATATGGATATTTCTACAACAACACCGCACGGATTACCCTCAGAAGACCTTTGTTTATCATCCTGGAGCCGTTTGGATTTAATTTGTGAAGGATGGACGCACTTTTTTTGGACTTGAAGGTCGTGGACTATGGCTGGAACCCGTAATATTACATTTAATCAACTGAAAGATCTAAAATATTTTCTAAAATATCCGAAAATGTGTTTGTCTGAAAAACGATGGACATATGCAACTCGGACAGCTTGGGGGTGAGTAAATCATGGGTTAAATATTGCAGGGTTTATACAGAAATCCTTGAGTTAAATTTACTACTTTTTACTACCTTTTTTACTACCTTCAGAATATTTTTAAAAAACCATCACGACACTGAATTGCAAGTGTTAATCAGCGACCTTTCTATTATTTACACAGATTTTGACATATATAACATACAAAAAAGAATTAAAGTGAAAAAATTCTTCTGACTGAAATATTTTTCAGGCCAAGTCATATTCCTTTACCTAACACTTTATGTAGGCGAGACCAATAGCATTTTAAGGGGAGATTTTTTTGCCATAAATTCCATATTGAAGTCTCATGTGGCATATAGCTAGCTGTAGTTTGCAGGGCATTTCAGATTAAGGCGAAACAGCTAAATAACTCACTATACTGTATAAAAAGAAAACATGAATATCACCACCTTTAATTAATCTTTTATTAATTATTTATTAATTGTAAATGTATTTATTTTAGCATTTACTAATCATTTTTTAATCAAAGTTGAAACTGTTAACATTAGTGAATGGACCATGAACTAACATCAATTACTGTAATGACATAAACAAGAATTAATTAATGATTATATACTCTATATTTTTCATTGTTTTTTTATGTTATATAATGCATTTACTAATGTGAACAAATACAACTTTTTCATATCATATTATTCAGTACACATAAACGAATAATCCAGGGTCTGTTCTGTTCACACAACAGTTTACAGTCACAGCTCTAATACAGTAACGTTATGTATGAATATAAACCCTGAACGAGTAACTCGAGTCAAACTCGTGTAGAATTCGCACAGGATGTCTGTAACCATAGTGACAGTTGTTAATTGAATGACTGTACATTTATTAACAAAATATTATGTTACAATAGAGGCAGCGCTGATGTGCTAGTTTATGCGCAATGTTTCTGCTGTTTACTTTCTCTTAAGACCTAAATGGTCGTGTTTATATGAGGATATTTGCAAAGACGGGATTTTTGAGGCATATGTGTTATTTAAGGCCAATAAAGCGGCAAAAATACGTACAACACAAGCTCAATGAGAAACGAATGCGCGGCTAGCGTGCTCCTCTGACAGCGGACGCACTGTTGTTTGTGTTTGAATGGCTTAAAATCACTTGTTTTTAAACTGCTGTGCTTAAATATATGTACAAATGTTACGTTTTTGTGACCACACGCAAATGCAACTGCAAGAACCGACAGGTGGATGACATCAAAGTCGCGCGAGAGCATTTCGGAAGCAGTCTCCTCTTATGATTCCTCGTCAATCGCTCTCACAGGATTTGGATGTCATCTGCCTTTTGGTTGTTGTGGCGCCACATGAAGTTTACCCACGAGTTAAACAAACCCGTTGTACCAGCCACTGGCTATATCAGCATAGCATTAAAAAGCGTGCCGCGGATGATCAGTAACGTGAGAAATCATTTTCCCCCCAAAATACAGGACCCCTTACGTTAGTCATACTGTGCAAAGACACGCAATTACCTGTTTGGTTTTTTTTAGCCCACGAACTGAAAGGCTTGCCAATCTTCATCATTTCGCTAAGCCTTTTACACCTTTATCGATCTTCAAAACATCGGAGCCTTCCTGCATTATAAGTTTGACCATGCTAGCTGAAATAAACTTTTACCTCGGATTAACGTGATACAGTCAGAAAACCCGGAGTGGATCCGGTCCGTAGTGATTACAGAACGCTTACTGCGGAGAGAGGAACGTGATTTGGCTCCACTCCAGGCTTTGATCACATCCCAGAGACGAAAGATCTTTGATTATTTGCCCAGATATGCGGGTGATTTGAACTAATTTCCAGGCATCATAACATTACAAAAGGCAATCGAAAATGTACTACCTCGTCAGATGACGTTTACTACTTTTTACTACTTTTTACTGGCCTTAATTTGGCATAATTTAATTTACTACCTTTTACTACCTTTTACAACCCCGCGGAAACCCGGTATTGTTTTTGGCCGAACTATCCCTTTAAGGGCGGTTTCACATTAGGTGCAATTGCCTGGTCCGAACCCGAGTTCGATTGCTCCCCCCTCCCCATGCCCCCCATGGACTGTGTTCACATATTATTTTTGTATCCAAACCCCCGGTACCCTTGCATCATCACGCTGCAGCCGGCACGTTCTCATGTTGCTTGGCAACCGCTGTAAACGAGAAGACGACAAGCGTGATTGAAGAACTGCAAGCAGAGAGATGATTTCTGAATGCCTCTTCAAAAATTGATGTCAGCAGACAGCCCATTGTCATCGAAACGACTTTAGTATGTTTGCGGCAGACAGACGCAAGTGTGTTTCTGTATATTTCTTTGAAAACAAAACCAAAGGTTTAAAAAAATAAGAACAAAAATCAAGCAAGCATTCTATGCATTTTGTTGTCAAGGTAAGTGCAGACACACAAACACACACATCTGTTTTGGTGGGACATTCCATATAATACGTAATTAACAGCGGTTCACTTCCGCGATTTGGTACGATTGCGCTCACATCAGCAGTCAACCGATCTGGAGTTCACATGAACCCTTTTTAAGCAAACTCGAGTACGTTTCGCGGGTGCGCACCCGAGTTCGGAAGACAGCGTTCACATCATCCAAATGTACCGAACTCTGATGTCAATCGAACCCAAGTGTGCACCAAAAGTGCTAATGTGAAAACGCCCTAAATCTCCTTTTTAACCTTAAACCATAAATTTAACCCTGTTTATAATCCGCATTTACAGATAATCAACAAATAAAATAAAATACAATTACTTACGTTCAAATGGCTCTTGACCTGTGAGGATGACCCAGACTACAATGGCAAAACTATAGACATCAGATTTTTCAGTGGAGCGAGTGTGAATGCTTTCTAAATGTTCTGGGGCCATGTAACACAAAGTGCCAGCAGCACGCACAGACGACTTCTTGCCCGAACGACTCTGTCGCCGAGATTCTTCCTTTGTCAGTTTGCTCCATGCTTCAGACGTTGCCAGGCCGAGGTCTGCTATCTGACATAACAAACAAAAACAGATTATGGATTTCAATATGACTTTTAGTATTTACTTTTTATATGAAGTTGCACTTGTGAGAATCCCTTAATTCAAAAGCTCAGTAACGCAAATCACAATTGAAAAGTCTAATTTACAAGATTCCATAAACATCTTTTCCCCCATTTTTTAAACTTTCTGTTTAAAACAAGACGGGCATCCAAAGATCCTGGTGACTCAGAGTCCCATAGGGGATTATCACGCTTCCGGGTTTCGTGGGTGGGACTTGTCAACTTTGTGCATGTCCACTTCCGGTGCAGTTAGGTACTTTGACTTTTACTTCGTTACATTTTGCAACAAATTATCTGTACTTTTAATTTACGACATTTCTACAACATCATCGTTCCTTTATGTACCTTTCTCAACAACTTTTCTGTTCAATCTGGACCAGCAGAACTGGCATTACAATCCACCGGAAGTGGACGTGCACATAGATCACTGAAAGCGGAAGTACTACATATCAACGTGATAATCCCCTATTGGACCATAATCCAACCTTGCTCTATTAACCTTATTTTTATGTTTTTATGCAAAATCTTGTAATATTCAACTTTACGCAGCTCCTTAACAAAGGTGAAATGTGGGTGAATTCAGAATTAACTTTGTACTTTTATATGGAAATGCTTGTCCACCAAGATGTTCTCTGGTTTCAGGTCTTTGTGAATAACTTGGTTCTCCGTGAGATAAACCATTCCCTCCAAGATTTCCACAATGATCCTTCCTTTCACAGATAATGGAACAGCCACCTAGTACAAGCATGTAAAAGAAATGATTACATTTTTGTGATGATGTCACAAAACAGTGTGGCATACAGTACAATAAAAGTGAGTCTGCTCTTACAGTTTCAAGCATGTTGAGCAGATTGCCTTTTGGAATCAGCTCCATCACTAAAGAGTAGTCATAGTCTTCCAGAATAACGCCCAACAGCTTGACCACTCGATGATGGTTTAACCTGCTCATCAGGCTGCCCTCATCCAGAAGAGACTGCTTCAGTCGGCTGTCATGAAGACAGATAAACAACACAGTCAACAAACCAAGTTCGATCTTACTTACAAATGTATTATTTTTCTGTAAGACGCATATCTAACCTGTCAAATGTCTTAAAATAACCACCAGAGCAATGTCTCAGCAATTATTCCTTACCTACACACACACATCAAGCCGACGGTCGGCCTTCTGCCTGTTTCAATGTGTTTGCACTGTTGGCTAAAGTAAGTCACGACTCCTTTTTTATTTTTTGTTGACTGATTTAGCATGTCAAATCGGCGGTGCTCGTCAGATTATGTGGATTGTTCAATAGAAGTTAACAAGCAAGCAAACGACAAAGAGGAAACACACAGAACGCTCTTCTCATTTTTTGTTACATCTCTAATCCCATTCGTATATGGGTATTTCCCAGAATTCGGGCCTATTTATGTCCCCAGGGTGTAATCCTATTAAAAACTAATCAAATCTAATAAATTTGAGCACCATTAATTAGTACAAGCCTAGAGTTTTTTATGGCTGCTCTTACTAATAATTCTATCACATTTTATTGGTGTTTTTTGGTACAATATCGGTGTTTTGGTGTTGTCCTTCACCAGAGTTTCACATGTCATGATATACCTTAAACATTTTTTTTCCCCACATTAATAAAAAATATCCATATGAATTAAATGTTACTTGAACTAATAAACTACATGCACAGATTAAGCATATATGCATTTTGTACTTTATTTTGCGTAATTTCTACCTGTCCCATGGTTTAGCTGTCTTTACCAACACGCTCTGCATAAAGGGACTTTCCCACTGTTTATTCATCAAAAGTTTATTTGGTAGCCATGGTAACCTAATGACATAAGCCCTTTCTCAATATGCGTTCTTGTCTGTACTTGCGTTCTTGTGGACTTGTGAAATGTCATCAGTCGCGGCCCAAGTACTGTTCCAATTCAAAGTTTGCATCAAGCCCAAGTTCACATAAAATCCCCGGATGTGTTCTTGATTCGCCCATTTTATCGAGGATGCATCAGAGGAGACTTGTGTGGACTTATGACAGCGAAGTTTCCCAGAATACATTTCGCATCAGGAGTTCGTTCTTCAGAGTCTGAACTTGCAAGTTCGAAATACGAAGGACACAAGTCTGAGTTTGGCGTACTTGGTATTGAGAAACGGCTCAAGTGTGCACTCGATGCATCCTCGATATCTGGGTATTTTCATGCGTCCTCTGTACTTGCTTTCTTGAGAATTGGAATTGAACTTCGACTGTTAATGATGAGAGCGAGGACACAAGGACGCAAGATCGCTGAAGAACGCATATTGAGAAACAGCCATAGTGGAGCTCATGGATTTCAAGCTGCAAGACTGATGCCTTGATGTCGGGTGTGCCTCATAAGCCTTGAAAAGTGAAGCCTCTGGCTCTTTGATCGCCCCCTGGTGGCTGGCTGCAGTACAAGTCATAACCTCGCCCTCTCCATTCAAATGAATGAGACTTTGCTCTAAATAAAAAAAATATTTACACTTCCAATAAAAGTTTTCGAAAGATGGTTTGGTCCTTTCAAGTGTTCATTTTTGTAATAAGTTTAATTTTAGCTTGTAATTTGATGCTATAGAAACGGGGCGTGTCGTTATGATTGGAGTGGTTGAATCGGCCGCGCGAGCGTTTGGGCGAAGTTTGACACCGCGGCTCCGCCTCTGGCTTCACGGACGATTCCTTCTGCGCATGCCTTGGCTCCAAACTGACGTTTTTACGTAACATGGCGGTGACCGTGGTCGGACATTTTTGGCTTCAATTCATTACAATGGTGGGAGGCGGCGTCGCGTCGTCCATCTTTTTTTACAGTCTATGCTTGATGTCCAGAATCTACTCTTTATTCTTCGTGTTGGGCATGTACACTTATTTTCCGTCATTACCATATGTGTTGTATTTATGCATTTTTTAAACATTTTTGAAATATTTGTATCACTCTAATAGTTAAAATGGTGTACGTTACATGTAGAAAGCTAGCTACACTTGCTTAGTCATCATCTTAGCGAGTAGGGCTAGTTTTTTGACAAAAATGTCATTACCAGCACAGTCATTACCAGCACAATACATCATTTTGCCAATAAATTAAGTATAAATAACAAAAGCTTCCTACAATTATACATTTTTGACAATGTATTAAAACGTTTTGATATATGGCATTCACTTAAAATAAGCTTATGGCTGGTTCACACGGCAGGATAATTAGGCCGATTTTAGCCCCGATTCACCCCTTCTGACAATCTTAGGGATGTTCCGATAATCGTGAAATAAACTGATCAGATATTCTTGCCGTGTGTGGTGTGTTTAGACTGCTCTCGTCTACTCGGAAGCACCTCGGGACCGCTCCGATCTCAAATCGGGGATATCCAACATGTTGGTTTTTTTGGCCCGATTTCTTCTCGTGTGTGGTGTCTCCCGGGGAAACGAGCATGCAGCCTGTGGACTGTGACATGTAGCCAATCAGAAAGCGAGGTGACGAGGAAGCGAGGATGTACCGGGAAACAAAATCACGGGTCACAACAACTCACATCCATATCATGATGTAGCAAGTATAGTCCATGCTCGCGTTGTCTTGTCTCCACTTCTTTGACCATCGCCTTTTCTTTTGAGAGCGTTTTTTGTCGGTTAAAAACAAACTGCAAACTATCGCCACTGCATCCTCTTCGTCCGCCATGATTGTTTACTCTGAAATCACGTTTGATCTCGAGATATTTTGCGAGATTTCCCGTCTGACCTGGGACTGCTCGGGAGTCAAATCGGTTTGTGTGTGATGTGTTGATTTTGCCATGTGGTGGCGCACCACTAACTGTACGACCAAAACTGTTAGACCCGCGATGTTTTATCGCCGTGTGTGGGGTCTCTCAGGGTTGGAAAATCGGCCGACGATTTTAAATTCGTCCCGTCTGAACCAGCCTTTAGATTTCAAGCCAGGGTAGATTGATGAATTAGAAATTTAGATATGTAAACGACTATAATTCAAGTAAAAATCTCATTAAGTTCAAGATAAATTAGATTACATGTGAAACCACAAAATGTTTTAAAAGCACTGATTCGTCATTTAAGTTTTATTTTTTTACATATATTCGATGGTGTGATGGTAAAGACACATTTATGCCAAAATGGCAACAAAAAAAATCACAAATTCCCTTATCTTATGATCTCAACCTGACCAATAACGTCGCTCCTGACTTAAAGGAATATTCCATTTTCTTGAGGGAAAAATCCAGATGGTTTGCTCGCCACCATGTCATCCAGGGTGTTGATGTCTTTCTTTGTTCAGTCGAGAAGAGGTTGTGTTTTTTGGGGAAAACATTGCAGGATTTTTCTCATTTTGATGGACTTTGATGGACACCAACGGTTAGCACTTGACTCGGCACGTAGCAGTTTTTTTCAACGGAGTTTCGAAGGACTATGGACGATCCCAAACGAGGCATAAGGGTCTTATCTAGCGAAACAATTGTCATTTTTGACAAGAAAAATAAAAAATATGCACTTTTATACCAATTAGTCAAATTTGGAATTTTAATTTTCAAAATTACAGCAACCCAATTTGGCCCTTAATCTGACAAATACCCATATATTTATAATGATATGCATTGTGAGACATTAAGGATATATCACAAATTAGTCTGTATAAATTGTAACCCATGTCTTTAGAAAGAAAGAGTATTGAAAAACTAAAACCCAATCCTGATGATGATACTGATGACTTATATTAAACTACATACAGTACATGATTCTGTTATTTTCGCCTGAGCCGAGCTATCAACCAATTTATTATTTATGTCTAGCATAATAACTTCTAAAACAACAAAAACAAAGATGGATTTGTTTCATATTCTTCTTATATTCCACATTAAACCCCAAACAGTTACTCTCATGCTTTCAGATGTAGTCATAAGTAGATGTCTCATACTGACCCACTGCGGTGAGGTCCAGTGTAGACCTTTTTCAGCACCACATGGCCAAGTGTCTTGTGATAACAAAGGTAAACTTCACCAAAACCTCCATAATCCAGCAGCTCTTTCTTTATCAGGTCTGTAGATTTCATAAGATCCAGGTTTGCTGTGGCCATACTGTCTTTGGGCTTAGATGAGTTCCCTAAAAGCAACAGTAAAAAAATAAAGATTTTAACAGACCTGTTGAAATTAAAATCACAACGCTGTATAAGTTACATGTATGTAATAAAGCGGAAGTTAGTTAGCTAGCAATTCGGGCACAATAAAGCCACATATAATCAGGTCAGAGCAACGCATACAACGAAATAACATATATTTTAATACAATAACGTTACATGCCAGACCTGTAACTTTTACCTTAATGAAACTTACTTTTTAACTTTAGCGAAACCATAAAACTTCATTACATTAGTAGTTAATATTTGCCATACTTGTCTGTTGACTTAAACAAATAACGTATACCTTCTTAACCCTGTCGAGATGCCTTCATTAAAAGTGATCAGAAGAGCAACGTAAGCTAAAACAACACATACCGTGCCTCAACACCCAAAGTTACATACACTAACCTTACCCTGCTTCCGGGATATTGATTTACAAAGTGAAAGTAAGAGTTAGACATACATAATCAACATCAGAGAACATGATTTTCCACTTTATTGTTGGCAATTTTATTAACTGATGGCGTTTATAAAATATAAAAAATCTAATCAAATAAACACATTAATGAAGAAATAAATAGTGGTCAGTGGACGAGCTAACGTTACTTAACATTAACGTTAGTGGTATGAAGCGATAATACAGCACCCTCATTCATCTTTCTCCAAGTTGTATATAAATGTATATATATATTTATATATTGACACATTGCACGGTTCTCAGTTAGGAACAACGTTAATTCAAACCATTAAAACTGTTTTTTAAAAAGTTTATAAAGCGAGTAATTTAAAAAACAGTGTAAATATGTTTCGTCATGCGTCTGTATTGTGTACTGTGCCTTTAAGAGAGAGAGACACAGGGAGAGAGAGCCCGAGAGAGAGAGCGAGCACCTTGACAAGAAATGAACACCATTAAGCTTATAGAAGTACTGATGAGAGTTGAATCAACTGGATCAATAGTGATCAAAACTGATAATCCTGGTTACCAGACATAAGCGGGCTGTTGAATTACTGCTGTTGCAAACGCGGTGACATGGGGAACGGAGTAAATAAGGTACATGGCTTCCTGTTTCTGTAGATAGGTAACGTTATTTAACTTTGAGAAGGCTGTGCAATATATCAATGTTGAAATTGTGATAAATTCAACAGCATAGACACAATATAACGTTGTCCTTCGTTGTAGGCGTCGTTGTATTTTTTAAACAGTGCACGTCAGTGACTTTGCTAGGGAACCAAACTTTTACCCTGACCTCATGAACGACACGTACAATGTCAATTCGTGTTACTTTTCTAAGTTGGCTTTAGGGTTTTCATATGGCGTACAATGAAAAATCCTGTCGATTTAAAAATGGACACGACCCATATCGAGAATATACACGTGTGTGTGTGTGTGTGTGTGTGTGTGTGTGTGTGTGTGTAGCCCATGTAAGCAAAGGCTTAGTAATGCCCTGGCAACCACTCACAACATACATAGCAACGACCCAGCGACGTGTTAATGTAACAAAGTTGACATGAGCAACTGCATGGCAATGAGAGAAATATCAGTATTGAACCTCTGTTTATGGGTAGATGATTAAACAAAAATTAAATGACAACTTGAGAAGCAAAAGTCTCTAAATGCTCCATCAAAAATTTGATTAAAACCAAATGCTCTGGGCAGGTATTATACATTTATCAAATACTTTCCCTTAAAATCTGCTTATTCCTGGCCTCAGGTCATTCAGAAATTATGGTATATTGGCAGAATCCATTAAAGGGGTAGTTCTAATGCTGCGTTTACACCAAAAGCATTTACTGCGCCTAGTTTGCCGCTTGAACAGTTTAAATGCATTCGTGCGTCTAGAGCAGTTGAGCATTTGACGCGCGTCAGAGGCAAAATCCGCTTCTTGTGGGAGGGGCAAGTGCTATGCGGTTGTCTGTTTGCAAGATGGCTGATGTTGATGGGAGAGAGTTACCAGTTTGTATGAAGTCACCTTACTATAGAGGTAAAATAGATGGTGCGGGTCGTTAAATGTCATGTGACTGAAAAGTTAAATGTGTATTACAACTTACCGGGTTGCCCAAAATGTCCTGACACTCTTCCAAGCGAAGTCCTTTTTATTCCTGTATTTATAGAATGTCGTATAGCTCCGGGTGACTGCTCACGGACAATATCAAGCGTTCCTTCATGTTGAATGAGTGACTCCGGGCGGGGCTGCCGCTACTGCAGCAAGCAGGCTCCTGATTGAAAGCGGCGTGAAAATCCACCAAAGTTCAAATTTTTCAACTAGGGTGTCAGCTGCAAATTCGCATCAAATGCAAAATGCACAAAAAGTACCATTCGCGCGTACCACGCCAGACACACAATTCGCTCGAATGAGGCAGAATTGCGTTTACTGCGCCGTGCCAAATGCCTCATCTGTGCCACAAGACCTCCAGACGTGCATCAACGCGTCTTCACATTGACTTAAAGCCGCTCTATGCATTTCGGCGTTTTTGTGGAGAATACTTGCAACTGTCGTAATTTCCCACTCTAGTACTCCAAAGATAATGACCAGGTAATGTTTCACAATTTCATACAAATATTAAGCTACTGCATAGTCTACTAAACTACAGATGATGGTAATAGGATAATAAGATGTTTATTCCAAGTGTAGAGTGCATATAACAATAAAGTACCGCGTTTGCTAGCTTATATAACATTTTTACATGATTGCAGCTAAATCACAAGTAAACATTACAAAATGGCATTACAAAGTTAATTTACATGATTATTGCTATTTATCATAATAGTTTGCAAATTGTGCATGTTTACACTATTTACAACTTCTAGACTTATTTATGTCCTGATAATTATGTGAGATATTGACAACCGTTGTCATGATAATCGCATGGCATACTACAAGCAAGCGCAACAACATACAACATAGGCCGCAAACAAGTTTACAAATGAGAGATTAACTTACTAGTCCATCAACAAGATCGCCAGATCAGCATCCCATCCAGTGCTGTCTTTTAGCTCATGCCAACGATTAAAAACCTGACAGAGTGGGACTATTGTCCGGTTCCTAACACGGTCAGATTCTCTTTTCCTACTCACTTCCGATCGCGCTTGCTAAACTTTTAAATCGTTTAGCCTCACGGCTCAAATTCATGCGTGCAGTTGTTGTTATAGGCTTGATCGACTTCATGCGGCGCTGCAAGAACCGACAGCCGGATGACGTCAAAGTGCCGTCTCGGATCATTCTCGCGGTACTTTGACGTCATCCGGCGATCGGTTCTTGCAGCGCCACACAAAGTCGAACAAGCCTAACGTGTGTGACGTCGTTGCCGTAAAGCAAGTCGTGATTCTCGCGAGATTTGTCAGGGGCGGTTCTCTCAAGCTTGCATTGCTGGTTTTGGTAGCGGCATCCTCCTCGAGCTTCAACAGGAGGATGATTCGCCTTACTATGACTTTGTTTACCACCGAAATAACTTTGAAGCTGTTATATTAAGGTAAAATAACTGCATAGTGTGTCTTTAACATTGAAATCACTTGCGCTTGACACCTCTACCATGGCTGGTGTAAACGCAGCATTAACCTGTTTGAATTTCTTTTTTCCTACTATGGAAGTCAATGGTTACAATCAGCTGTGTGCCTACCATCATTTATCAAAATGTCTTCTTTTGTGTTCATCTGAAAAAAGAAATTCATACAGGTTTAAAACAACATAAGGATGAGAAACTGAATTTTTATTTTTGCGTGAAAGCTATCCCTGTATCTTATAAAAATGCTTATTTACAAGAAAACATGTCAGATGCACTTTGAGGGTTTTGCATCTGAACTCTACAAAAAATGCTACTGTTCTTTTATATTATTGCAGATTCCTTATGTAATGTAATATTCCTGCACTATACTTTTTTCTTCTTTTGAAGGCCAAATCCAAGAGGGAAAGGCATGTCTTAGTTTATTATGACGCATGCTATTCATCATATTAATTGACTGAATGTTCCCAAGTAGAAGATAAAGTATATACTGTACCATTTTATTAGATTATAATCTATCTATAAGGACAATAACATTTGTAAAATACTATATATCCAACTCTATATACTATACATTTCATAATTGTTCTTTGAATCAATGCAACATTGTAAAAAAGCGCTATATAAATAGGCTTGACTTGCAGTACATGGCTTGTGAAATCCAGACTGGACTAATTTTATTGTGTCACCTCCGTCATCCTGCTGCCCATGTCATCCATATGTCTGAAACTATGTCCACACAGAGAGAGCAAGACCGTCTGGCATGACAAACAGTTGGTTTTGCATATCAGTTGTCAAAACAAAAAGAAAACCCCGGTTGCTTCTAGGTGATGTTACGGCCACACACAAATCACTTTGAAACACACAATCCTTCACAATGATACATTTAAACTATCAAGTTTAAGGGAAACCAAGGATTGGTGTATTATTTTGGTTTAGTTGTGATTAAACAAAATTACTTGTGTTGTCCCAGGTTCTGCCAGACCTGTACTTGGGTAATTTTAAAGGTGAGAATGTAAATGTTAAATTAAACAACACTAATTCTAACCTGCATGGTTATTCTAAAGAAAAATAAATGTTTTAATTTATGCTTACAGATGCCAGAGACCGGGAACAATTAGCCAGAAACAACATCACGCACATCCTCTCCATTCATGATACTGCCGCCCCAATTTTACAGGTCTAGAAGTCTTCTTTATTAATGGCTGAATCATTTAAAAAAAGCATTTACGTGTGCTGTACATTTTCTACTGATCTTTAAATCAAATTATAATTCACTGGACATGTGTCTTTTAATTTTATACTGATTGTATGCACAACAGCCCCATGTTTTTCTCATTCCTTCTGTCTTACTGATCTGTCTCACTTTGATGCAAAGTCTTAATTCTGAGTAAATGAATCATTGGTTATTGGTTTTTCCCCAATAAACCTTTGAAATCGCAACAATGTAGCAAAAAAACCGAATTGATCCTTCAACTACACTGCAAAAAAATATAAAAAAATAATGATTTTTTTATTTAGTATTTTTGTCTTGTTTTCAGTACAATTTTCTAAAAGATCCTAAATAAGTGTACATTTTCTTGGTGAGCAAAATACTGAATTACGGAAAAATTCAAGAACTTTTTTGCCCCATTGGCAGATTTGTTTGCTTGTTTTAAGCACAAATTCACTTTAATTTTGTATATACAGTGAGGAAAATAAGTATTTGAACACCCTGCTATTTTGCAAGCTCTCCCACTTACTAATCATGGAGGGGTCTGAAATTGTCATCGTAGATGCATGTCCACTGTGAGAGACATAATCTAAAAAAAAATCCAGAAATCACAATGTATGATGTTTTAAAAACTATTTCAGGGAACTCCACTAACCTTTTCCACTGGTGGCACTTGCGCTACCAACTTTTTCAGTTACTGCCGCAAAATATGATTTGGTCGCACATATTTTTTTCAAGTTATATTAAGGCGCTCTGAATAATAATGAACAATAATGAAACTGATATGCTTTTTATTTAACTTGCCATCTTTTAAACCACATGCCTTCTTGTTTTCTTAAACGTTGCAGTGTTTCCCACAGATCTGAAATTTACTTGTGGTGGTAGCTGGTGAAAAGGGCAATCATTACCCACTGACAAATAATGGTCTACTACATGTGACGTAGAACTAATAATGTGTGACACAACAAAATATTTTGATTGATTGAAAATTAATATTAATTTCACATTATATTTCATTAATCTAACCACCCCAAACTTTCTTTGCTATTAACAAAGCTGACACTGTTTGTCAAAGCACCACGAAAACACTTACTGTTTTTGCACTGATATATGAAGCAATTAGACCCCAATTCGTGGTGCTTTGACAAACAGTGTCAGCTTTGTTAATGGCAAAGAAAGTTTGGGGTGGTTAGATTGATGAAATATAATGTGAAATTAATATTAATTTTCAATAAATCAAAGTATTGTGTTGTGTCACACATTATTAGTTCTTCGTCACATGTATAGTAGACCATTATTTGTCAGTGGGTAATAATTGCCTTTTTTACCGGCTACCACCACCAAGTAAATTTCAGATCTTTGGGAAACACTGCAACGTTTAAGAAAACAAGAAGGCATGTGCAAAAGATGGCAAGTAAAATAAAAAGCATATCTGTATGCAATACAGTTTCATTATTGTTCATTATTATCCAGAGCGCCTTAATATAACTTGAAAAAAATATGTGCGACCAAATCATATTTTGCGCCAGTAACTGAAAAAGTTGGTAGCGCAAGTGCCACCAGTGGAAAAGGTTAGTGTAGTTCCCTGTAAATGTGACTCATGTTATAATGGTAATAATTTCTATTAGATAGAGCTGAAACTGCACTCGAGCTTTAGCGCGGTAGCGCTCATTGCCGTTTTCCGATCGACTCGGGTTATAAACACAATATTAATCAGACTTGGGACCCAAAGTAATTAAACTAGGACCTAACCGGACCCCATTTAAAATATAAACCCGGAATCATACAGGTCCCACATGTTTAGTGAAGAAAGACCTCTGCTCAAGTTCAGAAACATGGAAGACACTGACTGCGCTTGCTTCGCGTCCCACCCAATTAATTGAGAAACAGCTGAGCACGCGAACGCACACTCATAGGGAGAGACACGACGTGCTTTCACGCAAAATGAAGCCAACGTGTTGGAGGCTCAGAGCACGTTATAAAACATATTCTTAAAATCCACATTTCTGTTTTAATAAATGCTCATAGTAAATCATAGCATATTGTCTAAAACATTAGGTAGCACATTTGCGACCCATTAAAAATTAGGGTCGCAACGGCAGTTCAAAAGGCCGCATATGCGACCATTTTGGTCGCTGTGTAGTTCCCTGTATTTATTTGTATGATACAGCTGCAAATTAATATTTGAACACACATCTATCAGCTAGAATTCTGACCATCAAAGACCTAAAATGTCCACCTCCACTCCATTTATTATCCTAAATTGTTTGAGGTCGTTAGCTGCATATAGACACCTGTCCACCCCATACAATCAGTAAGAATCCAACTACTAACATGGCCAAGACCAAAGAGCTGTCCAAAGACACTAGAGACAAAATTGTACACCTCCACAAGCCTGGAAAGGGCTACAGGGAAATTGCCAAGCAGCTTGGTGAAAAAAGGTCCACTGTTGGAGCAATCATTAGAAAATGGAAGAAGCTAAACATGACTGTCAATCTTTCTCATACTGGGGTTCCATGCAAGATCTCACCTTGTGGGGTCTCAATTATCCTAAGAAGGTGAGAAATCAGTCCAGAACTACACAGGAGGAGCTGGTCAATGACCTGAAAAGAGCTGGGACACCGTTTTCAAGGTTACTGTTGGTAATACACTAAGACGTCATGGTTTGAAATAATGCATTCTGCACATGGGACAGGGCGACTGCACTGTATTAAAGAGAGGATGACCGGTGCCATGTATTGCGAGATTTTGGGGAACAACCTCCTTCCCTCAGTTAGAGCATTGAAGATGGGTCAAGGCTGGGTCTTCCAACATGACAATGATCCGAAGCACACAGCCAGGATAACCAAGGAGTGGCTCTGTAAGAAGCATATCAAGGTTCTGTCTCCAGACCTAAACCCAATAGAGAATCTTTGGAGGGAGCTCAAACTCCGTGTTTCTAAGCGGCAGGCCAGAAACCTGACTGATCTAGAGAAGATCTGTGTGGAGGAGTGGGCCAAAATCCCTCCTGCAGTGTGTGCAAACCTGGTGAAAAATTACAGGAAACGTTTGACCTCTGTAGTTGCAAACAAAGGCTACTGTACCAAATATTAACATTGACTTTCTCAGGTGTTCAAATACTTCTTTGCGGCTGTGTTATACAAATAAATAGTTAAAAAATCATACATTGTGATTTCTGGATTATTTTTTTTTTATGTCTCTCACATTGGACATGCACCTTCAATGACAGTTTCAGACCCCTCCATGATTTTTAAGTGGGAGAACTTGCAAAAAAGCAGGGTGTTCAAATACTTATTTACCTCACTGTATTTTTTTTGTCTAAAAACTAGACTTATTTTCTTAGGTAATTTTGCTGTTTAAGTAAATACTACTTAATTAAGAATTTTTATATATATTATGTACTGAAAACAAGATAAAAGTATGAAAGTCTTTATTGGCAATGTAGATTGATGAACGCTGTCAGCAGTTTATTCTGATGTGACTGTGGCAATGCTTATGAAATATGCAAAAAAAAATTGGTTACTTGAACCAAGTCTCCTTTTTTGGTTACTGAACAAACACCAACATTTTACTCGCTTCTGGTTTCATAAAGGGTTTCAACAATTCTAGTCTAAATGACACAAAGATTTGCCAAGACACATATGACAAGTATGCAAATCTCAAATATAAACATCATTCATCAAATCTCACCAATTTATGTTAACCATGCAATCCACATTAACTTAGCAGTCCACTTTAACCACACTAACTGCAATCCCCATTTCTCATTTATCAATCTGTATTATTTTCCTAGGGAATTTTTAGAAGAAACGTATAAAAAAATGAATCATAACTGACCCTCTTTAAAATAAAAAATCATTAATGCATTCATCACAAAAAATGATTGCATCATCTTTATGAAAGTGCTATATTTATTGCTCTTTAAAGTGTTTCTGGTAGTGGTCGACCGATTTTTTTTTTTTTTATCGGCCAGTGCCAATAACAATATTAAGAAACCTGTATGGCCGATATAACACAAATGTAATTACAGTAAATAAGAGACAAACAGAAAATGTAGTGAAACTACATAAACATTTGTTATGCATAACAATTATAACATACCCTTTTAAAGAACTTAAAACGTATTTACATAATTAATAATGTACATAATAAGACGTATTGTTTGAATAAGTGTGTTTAACCAATGTGTTGTTTTCTGACACAACAGATCATCATGTTAAAAAGTAAACTGTCAAACTTTGGCTTTACATGAGTGTGTTTTCATTACAAACAACAAATTTAAGTAATAGAGAAATTTGCCGGCCTATTGATAAGATTTATCGGTCTATGCCAATAATAAAAAAGTCAAATATCAGCCGATATATATTGGCCTCTGCAATATATATATATATCAGTCTATCACTAGTTTCTAGTAGGTGAGAAGAATTTGCTGGCACACAAGATGGGTATTGACCAATAACCATCCTTGAAAAATATGTGCCACAAAAACACCCTGATTTAAATTAGACAGAAAGGACTGCATGAATTAGTTGTTAACAGATTTTAGCCCCCAAATGTCCAGCATACAGTCTAACTACAATGCATCTCGTAAAGTTGGTTGAGAAAATGCTCAGAGTGTGCGTTTAATGTGTATATACGTATATTTATATGTCTGTATTTTATCTATTTGTTTAGGAGATGACTTATCTTTGTATTCCAGCAGCAGATTCACCCACACAAAACCTGTGAGTATCCTAAATGCATATCTGAACGTCATGTTTATCGATTTCTGCCACCAGTGGGCAGCACAAGACACTGTTTCAACCTGAATATATTTCATAAATAAAGCATAATTGTTTGGGACAAATTTACCATTTACACATCAAATACATGCTGTTTACTTTCATCTTTTCTCAAGAACCACAAAAATCTTAAATCCGTGATTATATTATTTCATTCCATGATTGACACACCTTAGAGTGCACGTGCATGTACATTGTATGTGAGTGCACACATTCACATACGCACACTTCCTCTTGTGGGCCTCTTAGTACAGGAAGGAAGTTATGAGCTGGCTTCTGCAGTGATGCCTTGGTCTCGCTACGCCTTTATTTATATCCCCTCCTTTACCATCAGGCCTCATGTCACCTCTCCGAGCCTGTGAAACCCAGCCATGCCTAATGTGAAACTGACCCTCTTTAACCAAACTGGACAAACCCAAGCTGTTCTCATCCTGATCCTGTCAGAAGGATAGATGTTCTGGAGGAAACACTGTTGTATCTGCCATGCTGTTTCTTCTTTGCATGCTCAGTAAAAACCACAGTCAGATTTCTTGACAGCCATTTATCATGACAGAGTCTAACAATAGCTGAGCTGGATAACGGCCTGCGATATAATATGTTTTAATTTGTGGATATGAACAAAGTCTTTTAATGGATGCTTCTTAAATGTATATGCCAATTGCTATTGTTATGAAGAGTCGGGGTCGCCTGGACAAACGTGTCCACCTTAGAGTGCCCATAACATATCCATTGACAGAAGGACCTTTTAATATTCTGTTCCGTGCCTAATTACAAAACCTACTACTAAATCATTTTGACAAATAAATCTTATGGAATATATGAGGAGTTTTCAGGTCAATTAGCATTTTTTAATGAAGCTCTTTTTAGGTTCAATAATTTCTCTTTAAAGGGACATTACACATTTGATTCTTGCCGTTTTGGGGTTCATTCGGCTGATCTCCGGGTCTGGCGCCGGCATTTTGGGCATAGCTTGGCACAATCTATTGAATCTGATTGGACCATTGGCATCGTGCTAGAGGTAGCCAGAGAGTTTCGATGTTTTTCCTGTTTGGGGCTTGACTTTTCTGTGGTTGCATCGTGTGCTGGGACCGACGGAAGGTTGGAGGCTGCGATTTTCTGGGCAGATGTGGCTGACTGTGCTCTCAAACTGGCCGTAGTGATATTACGTAGCAGCCGAAAATAGCAGCAGCCAAAAATAGTCCCCTTGGTTACTTTCAATAGCAGGGGACTATTTTCGGGCAGTGTGTAATATCACTACGCCTGCTGCAGCCATGTTACATCAGCAAAGTTCTTGATTATTGCGCCAGAATGAGAGTGTAGTCCTGGCCATATCTGCCTAGAAAATCGCAACTTTTAATTTTCTGTCGGTCTTGGTACATGATGTAACTACAGAAGAGTCAAGTTTTGAATAGGAAAGATGTTGAATCTCTTTGGCTATTTTTTGCCCGATGCTGGTGGTCTGGTCGGATTCGGTGGATTGTGCTTGGCTTGCTGGGGGTGCTGGCGCCGGACCCGGAGATCGGCTGAATGGATTCCAAAATGGTGAGAATCAAATGTTTAACTCTAGGGGAGCTGAAAAATTAGCATATTTTCAAAAAAGTGGAATGTCCCTTTAACAGTAATGAAAATGTTATTAATCAGTAATTGGAATGACTTATTTTCACAATGTGTATGCAAGCTTTTTTGTCAAAAAACACCCCTTCCAAAAATCCACTTCTTGGGACAAGACATAGTAATGGTTGCAAAATCGCTTAAGATGCAACTAAAAACATTGAAATGGTGAAAGTCAGAATGTAAAAAGAAGAAACGGAACCAAGCATTAGGCTATGAAATAAAAAAATAAAAACATATATATTGGCACACTGTAAAAAAAATTCTTTGCTGCCTTAATTTTTTTTAAACTCATTTTAACGTACTACTATCTTGACAAGAGATGAGTTGCTACAACTTATAAATTAAAGTTGACTTATTTTAACTATGTTATAACAACTCATCTCTACTCAAGATAGATAACAGTAAGTTAAAATGACCTGTTAATCTGAGTTGATTTAACAAAAAATTTAAGGAAGCAAATAATTTTTTTACAGTGCATGTAAATGGAGAATTTACACTTTAAATTGAATAAAACTGAATTAAATGAACAGTGCTTTTCATGTTTTTCAGGCTGGCCTGTAGTTTTCAGGTACAGAAATTAACACTGCATAGTCTTTACTGTATACACCACGTTCCAAATTGTTATGCACATGCCATTTTTATTTGATCTAAATTAAATATATATATTTCATTATTAAAGTTACAAAATTTGCAAAAGATTTTTCCTTTGTCCGTTGTTTGAGACAAACAGTATCAGATTTATACTGTCACTTACGCCGGTTTCACACCGCAAGCGTGAGCAGCGCGTAAGCAGCAGTGCTGCGATCGTTTCGGCGTCGGTTCTATTTTTGCTGCGCTGCTCACGCTCAATTAAAGTGACAGTGCTTTATTTATGGTTTAAATGCTTGTGGATTGACACGAAAAAGTGTCATTTTACTATAAAATCATGAATGTGATGCCAAGTGTGTTTTAAACAGTCATGAGCAGTTTAACAGAAAACAATGAAATACTTAAAAACACACTGTTGCCAGAAGACTGCGCTGTCATTCACTCTCTGCCCACCACTAAATGAATCCTCATCTTTTTTAATAATCTTCAGAGAAACAGATTTAATAATGTGCCATGGGCTTCTTATGTTTATAATTGTGTATTGTGTCTATATCTGTCATTACAGAAAAAAATGTGTATTAAACAAATCACAATGATATAAATTACACTGACCTTCAAAAAGCGTATTTAAGTGGTTTTGCTCATAAATGTAAAATAAAGCAATGTGAACTTGAGATCGTTATACTGTTATTAAACACCGTATAGTATGCGCTGCAAATGCAGCCGGTGTGAAAGCACAATGGCCACGCGTGGCAAACGCGCTGCTCACGCTTGTGGTGTGAAACTCAATTCCGTTTTACCCCCTCAAGTGGCACAGATCAGAAATGACCCACGGATGTGTAAGCAGGAAAAAAGTGCATAAAATCCGTTATTCTCTGATCGGTTTCAGGCCTCATCCAAATGTGGAAATAAATCTGCTATGAATCAGATACATGCATTTGCGTCTCCAATGTAAGTGGACAGATCGAATATTCCCATCTCAAGACGTGTCGCGTGCATAAAAAATGACGTCAACTCGGGTGGACACCACCCACAATCACATGACTCTTCTTAGCAGTGCAATGGAGGATGACCGCTCCGCTTAGAGGAGTGGAGTAATGTCGAAGTTTTATGTCTTGTTACAGAAATAAAGCTTTATAGTCTTGTATAATCATTAGTTGGTGTCCATTGCGTAATGCAACATTTTACTTCCTCTGTGGTTTAAGCTGTTCTGGGTCAGTATGTCTACCTTGAATTGTTTTGCCAAGTATTTAGTGTAAATGCATATATTGGATATGAGTAACTTTTAAAAGATGATGTAAGTGGGTCGTCAAAATAAAATCAGATACAGGCATCAAATCGGAATTATGCATCAAGATTTGCAGTGTAAATCCAGCATTGACGGATCCAGTAACTTATACTGCATGCGTTTTATTTCTCCACAGCTTGCGTTCACTTAAGACAGAGTTAGTTTACGAGAATTATCACGTTATTTTAAGACAATTTTGTGTAAATATGTCAGTTGAAGCGCAAAAAACATGAACTGTGTCTTTACTGTTTGCGAGTATTTGGGTTCCGTCTGAAGCTTTGAGATGTGGTTTCAAGGTGAAACAAAAAATGAATCATGTGAAATGATAAAGTTTTGTGGCGACGCAGCACAGGCTTAATTAGGTGCATTAAAGGGGACAATTTACAAGACTTTTTTAAGATGTAAAATAAATCTTTGGTGGACGCGTATGTATATGAAGTTTTAGCTCAAAATACCCCACAGATCATTTATTATAGCATGTTAAAATTGCCACTTTATAGGTGTGAGCAAAATGTGCTGTTTTGTCTGTCCTTTAAAATGCAAATGAGCTGATGAAATGCAAACACTGATCAGCATAATGGATGTTTGTTGAAATTAAAACTCAATTGTCAATTATTTTCTTCCTCTCTCTCTCTGCACTAATTGGCAGTGCCGTGGTTGGGTAGTCACAGATTAAGGAGCGGTATTATTATAATAAGATCCCCCTGTGACATAACAAGGGGAGCCAAATTACAATTATCTATTTTTTCACATGCTTGCAGAGAATGGTTTACCAAAACTAAGTTACTGGGTTGTTCTTTTTCACATTTTCTAGGTTGATAGAAGCTATGGACTATTGTTGGGGCGATATGCCTCATTTTGAGATCGTCAGATCACCGATACACAATAGTTTCGGGGGTGGGGCAATAGTTTACTCATTTATTTGTTTGTTAATTTTATACTCATTTATGACAATCAACTTAATTTGTGCACAAAAATAAGCTTATTTCGCAACCGTCATGACCGCAACCATCCTAAAACAAGCTCATGTGAGAAGAAGAGTCCGAATCATGTGCATTTCAAGTTCACGTGCAAGAGGGAGTCCATGCCACGCACGTTCAGGTCCGAGCAGGAGTCCAATACGCGCGCATTTCAAGTCTAGGTGTGTGCGAGAACAAGCTTTCTTGTGCAAAGTGAAGCCCACAAACCCTCTCATGCAAGGAAAAGCACACAGTGTGAAGTTTTATTGTGAAACTTTGATGATAATTAAAATAACTATCATCATAAAAGTCCGCTATCATCAATATGTCTGACAATTGTCAATACACGATACTATCGTATCGGCAAATCTCTACTTAACACTCTATTAAAGCACTTAAACATAGAAAAAGTCAGACTTTCATGATATGTCCCCTTTAAATGTTTTAAACATGTTATTTTGTTATTATGTATCATATGTTATTGTGAAACACCTTGGTCAGCAGAAATGCTGTTTAAAGGTGCTCTATAAATAAAAGTGACTTTGACCTTATTTTCCCCTTAAATAATGATTCTTATTAACACGTTTACTTACCAGCCCTAAAAGGTAAATAATGTTTAATAATGCAGACCGACTCATTTGTCAGACAGACTTTATGTTCATGAGTCATGACACTTACAGTCTTCAGCTACGAATATATTTATAAAATGTTTAGACATTTGGACACTTTAATGCAACTTTTTGACACTTATTAGGGCTTCCGCTTTATCTTAGTCCCTAATTGTGTTTCAAAGCGCCACTTTCTGCAAACAAATATAACAAACATGATAAACTCAATAAGTACCATAAAAATATTTGGATGTTTAAAAATATATGAGTGTCAAGTGCCATTTATTTTATTAAAAGAAAACAAGTTTCTAATGATAAAACTGAATGCCAGTTATGAACATTTTCAATTTGGTGGTTGTAAAACGTTATGTTGGACTCTATATAGTACCTGTTTTTACTCTGTTAGGACACCTGCGAATTTGAGTTAAACTGACTCAATAATACATCTGCACCAGTTGCTTAAGAATATATTCAGAGAACCACTTAATGACATAAGTGTCCAAATCCTATCTGAGGTCACTGTATTTAGCAATACCTGTTGTAGTAAACTTTAATAATGTGTTGTAATATGGCACAGATTTAAAATCTTGCAAAAACTTGTATCCGTTTTAACAGCCATGCCTGTATTGTTGCTAAATAAATAAAACTAAATCTTTTTCCCTCCACAGTACACAGCATTTTAAAAAGAGCATAATTTTCATGCATGAATCCCGTTTGAAAGGAGAGGGCTGTCTAGTTCACTGGTAAGTGAGAGATTTCTATGCTCCTTAACCATTTAAATCTGTATTGCAACAGGTCACGTTTAAACCCCTGTACTGTTCATTCACATATGGTTGCATGCACCAAGACGTATGGCCGTAAGAGGAACTTAAATGTGCTCACAATCGAGATACACAGATACCAATCCTAATCGAGCCCAGGGTGACAATGTGAACAGCTGAAAACTAGGTGTCAAGGGGGTGGGTTAGGCTATTTTTGAACTTCCCCAAACACAGTAGTAGATATTAACCTCTACTTGATATAAGGATATTATAAATCACATGACATGGTGTTATGCTAAAAAACAAACTTGAGATGACTATTTATCTTGAATTCTACTTTGTTCCACACACGACTAGTGTTTTTATACATTTCAAATGTACATCATTCAAAAATGTACTTTGTAGGGATGCACGATACATCGCATGCGATGGTCATTGCGCATCTTGTCAGTGAAGTTGATTGGTAGTGGATCGCCATCGCCTGCTTTCAGATGGAGCGGCATTTACTGCACAAAGCCATAGTTCACTTATAATAGACCCCTTCAAGGTTTGAAAACATTGAATGACTATCGGGTGCGCGCGCAGCATGGGGTCAAACTGTTCATACCGTTTAGGCTTTCTAGTTTAATCTAACAGGGCTGAAAAATGATGACTTACCTGAAATAAAGTGAGCACTACAAACACAAGCCTCTTTGATACAAATGACTCGTTCTGTTTATGGAGGTTTCTACACACAAGCTGTTTAAAAGTCGAGCGCTATTCTGAAATTAACGTCCACATTTCTTTATCAAAGTTGTTACAATCTTACCATCTATTTGCCGGATTATCGGCGTCCTTAGAACATTTATTACTGCTGTTCAAGACGCAGGTTGGGTCTATTCCCCAGTTCAGTTACGTTTGTCACCTAATGCAATGTTGTTTGGTCACTAGCAATTTCGCGACTGTCAGTGTTCGCCACAGATGTTAAAACAACAAAATACGGACCGTGGATATGAAGTCATAAACGGTCATTGTTTACAAAAACAACACTGAACTCGCAAAAAAAATAAAAATAAATAAAAACAAACAACACTGAGCTCGCAAAGCGGCACAGGTAACTTCTGCTTTCCCACCGAGTTCACCGGTATTTTGGTACTGATGTGTGAATGATGTCTTGCTGGTAAAAAAGACGGAACATCACTGCGTGTGTACAAAACACATTTTTGTATTTACTAGTAAAGTTATTCTGGTGAATTCATGGTAATTTACCAAAATAACAGCGTGAAAGGGGTGTCCTGTTACATGTATAATGTTCTTAACCTATAACATACTATGAACCACAGAAAAATAATGTATTCATTTTTTCGTGGCCTTATCGTATTGGAAAGTAGGTCATACTGGACATGCTACTCATTTATAGTACTGTACTGTATGTGTCACTTTTTGCCTAATTATTGAGTTGAGTAGTACACATATAAACACAGAGATAGACTTTAAGACTGTGTATATTTTGCAGTAATAGTCCTAAATGGATTTGGGAAGAATGAAGGAAAATTCAGAGCAGGTGGTTACTACGGTTTCCATTGCATAGTAGTACCCCATGGTTTGGGTCGGGTCAGCTTACTTTTGGGGGCTTTTCCACTGGATACAGTACGTAGTACCCAATACTTTTTTTAATACCTTCTCGGTTGGGGTTCCAAGCGAGCTGATACTAAAATGTAACGTGAAAACATTGTAGATTACTGATTGGTCTGAAAGAATCGTCGTCACTACCAGCGTAATGGCTATAATGCAAGATTAGCTGTCGAGCAAGCCTGTTGTCATCTGTGCTTTGTTGTAAGTTCCCAAACTCCCTTTTAGTGGTAAAAAATCCACATGTTGAGAATCAGGAACATCATACCAGTGTTTTCCAGGTTTGCGGTTTGTGGCGGCACATCCGCGACGCGCAGGTCTGCATGCACTATAAAAACTGTCAAACATCTATTTGTGGTGGTCAATTTTGATTTTGCATAGCATTCCAATGACGCTTTTACTTGTATGATGTCACAGCAGTAGGCAGCGCAAATATAACAAAACGCCTATAATCCCTCCCACTTTGAAGTGATACTAAACTTGATGGAAGAGCTAACCAAGCCCAAGTAAAGTGAGCTGACACGACTTGATAATACCTGACCCGTGGGGTACTGTGCAATGGAAAAGCGCCATTTTGCTGTATGGTTGCAAAGGTATATGAAGTGGATGTCATTGCATTGAGTTACTAGGGTGTTTTGGGTGGTTGCTTACTGGCCGAAATCAAGAACCCATTTTCAAACTTTGCAAAGTAAATTCAAGGATCTCGGCTCTCCATATGAGTCATATGAAAGCCTTTTAACATGAATCTCATTTCCTTCAGTCTTGCTGGCGTGTCGCGTAGCGTGACACTGGTGGTGGCGTATATAATGACTGTGACTAGTCTGGGATGGCAGGAGGCTCTAGCTGCAGTGAGAGTTGCCAGACCCTGCGCTTCACCAAATCTGGGTTTCCAGACCCAGCTGCATGAGTTTGAAACCACCCAACTACAGCAGGTAAAGGTGTTTATGAAGGTGTATACAATATAATACGCCATCTATGCTTATGACAACTGTGCCATTTGAAACTCGAAATTTTGTAAATTCCAGTACTTACAATTTTCTATGCAATGAGATGCACTGATTTACATTATTTCACATGAATAAAATGTAAAACCAAGTGAGACCACAGATGCACAGTTAACAAAACACAATAAATACCAAGAGTGTCTCTAGTATTGGTCACAAGGAGAATAAACATGTCTTTGAGGCATGTTAGCCACTTGTTTGAAAGTTTTAAACTGAATAGAGTTTGATGTTTGCATTTGATGAGTTTGATCTGCATGGCGTCACTTGTATTTATACTGTATTGATTTAAAAATAGTCTAAAAGTATTCGTTTTAAAAGGGATAGTTTACTCAAAAATGAAATGTCAATTCTGTCATCAATTACTCAGCCTTATGTTTCTATAGAAGTCAAGGGTTGCCGTCAACTGTGTGGTTACCATCATTTAACAAAATATCTATTTTTGTACAGCATATAACAGAATAAAGAAACTCATACATGTGAGTAAATGATGACAGAATTGACATGTTTGGGAGAGCTATCCCTTTTAACTATTTATTTTAAATTAAAAAATTTGGCTTTTATCCAAAGTAACTTTCAGATATTTATCAGTATATGTTTTCCTGGGAAGGGAACCCACAACCTTTTGCACTGCTAATGCAATGCTTGACGTATTGAGCTACATAATCACTATTTTTATTTAGCTTGTCTTTCAGTAAATGTTATTTTAAAGAGCCCCTATTTCATTTTCATGATTTAACATTTCTTGTGGTGTATAAGTGTGTGTTGGTACATGTTAACCATCTGCAAAGTTACAAATCCTAAAGTCTAAGATGACACGAGTTATCGTCTCCAACTATCGACTGCAATGAACGCAAGGATTGTAGGCAACGGTTTACTTCCGCAGCGAGTTGACGTGGACTCAATGCACATTATCATAGTTGACTCACAGCCTGTAAGTAGTCTACACTCACCTAAAGGATTATTAGGAACACCATACTAATACTATTTTTGACCCCCTTTCGCCTTCAGAACTGCCTTAATCCTACGTAGCATTGATTCAACAAGGTCCTGAAACCATTCTTTAGTAATTTTGACCCATATTGATAGGATAGCATCTTGCAGTTGATGGAGCTTTGTGGATGCACATCCAGGGTACGAAGCTCCCGTTCCACCACATCCCAAAGATGCTCTATTGGGTTGAGATCTGGTGACTGTGGGGGCCATTTTAGTACAGTGAACTCTTGTCATGTTCATGAAACCAATTTTGTTTTTATATTTAAAGAATTTCCTACTAACTTTTTAAGGTGTGATTCAAACACAAGTTTTGTGCAGTGTAGAGTAGCCCTTGTTGGTCGTTTCTATGATCACAAATGCAGACATGGTTTTATGTTTTAGTATCCTTGCCTTACCAATCTGTTACGTTCTGCTCAAGCCAAGCTGGCAAAGTAGATCGATCAGCTTGGTCATCTGCATTTTCTAGATCAGATTCGAGCTTGAATTGATAAGTTAGTGAAGACCATATGGGAGCTGATCTTACAAATATGGTAGAGAGTCACATTTCCGTGACTCGCTCAAGATATTCGGCCAATTACAACGCACCTTATAGCTGGCCAATCAGAGCACACTGTGCTTTTCAGAATTATGAGCTTTGTACATATCGACACGTTTCAGAAAGGTGGGGCAAAAATAATGTTGAAAATAATGTTTTTTAACCTTAAACGGAATAGGGGCTCTTTAAGTAGTATTTCATGTACTGGATCATAATTATTCTTATGTTCAGTTCAGGGAATGGCTAAAGGAGGAGTATAATGAAAACCCCTTTAATGATGAGGAGGACGTCCGTGCCCTGCTCGCACAGATACCCAGTGCCTCAACAGCAGAGGAAAAGGGAATGTTGACACCTGACCAATGGTGACGGTTTATTCAATCTAAAGAGGAAAAAAACTCTTCAGTCGGCAAGCCACATGGCATTCCTCAAAGACTTATGTTGATGTTGACTGTTATGTAAAAAAAATGTCGATTGTGATGGCTTAGCACTGTTTTACCATAAGTCCTTATGTTTTGTAAATAATACATGAAAGTTTTTAATGTTTACTACTGAAGCGATGTTAAAAGCCATTTTGTGTTTTCTTGTTTATGGCATTTTAATATGTGCAGATATATTATAAACTTTGATGATGTATAGACTTTGTTTCTATCACTTCTGGACATTTGTACTTGATGAGTGAAAAAACTAGACTAAAGTTTGCCAACTTACTAAGGGGGTGTTTGAATAAAACCTGTATATTAAAATAGCATTTAATGCCAAATTTGATCTAAGGGGAATGAGATGAGTAACTGCTCAGGTATTTATTTTTCTCTTTAATTTGTCAACTCAGCAGTTTATCCGTCTAGAGTTTATGCATGATCCATTAGCAGGGAAAAGCACCAAATAATAACCACATTTGTGACTCAGTCTGTGAAAACCCAGCTAAAGTCATTTTTGTGGTTTACGCTTTTCCACAAAAATGTGAAGAACATTATGTGAAAATCTAATCTTGATATCTTAATATTGACTGAGTAAGGCCATGTCAAAAAGTGAAATCAATTATTGAAATCAAACTTTGATGCTCTGAATACATCTTGAGACTTCAGTCTGGATGTTACAGACAGAGTGGGAGTAATAGCTGAAGAACTATGGAAAAACCCACACTGGGAAAAATGAAAATAATTTGGCAAAATATTTAAAGTGACTTGTATATTCATAAAATAAATTTCAGTTGAAGAAAATTACACTTGTTTACTATTACCAAAATTATACTATTGTATAAGTATGTATGTAATGAACCCCAAATTAATTTGACGCTGTTATTTTTCTCTCGAACATCAGGGGGCAGCACATTGACCATCATTGTGCTTAGCTCGCATTAATTGTACAATAAGTTTAATATTTAAAAAATAACGCTTAAGCTGCGGGTTAACGCCAAATAATCAAATGAAGTGTATATTTTCAAGTCTTACACACAGAAACACAATAAATTTGAACATAACCATCCTATGACGGGACATGAACTTTATAGGTTACCATAAGCGACTTTAATTAAAGCTTACATGTAGGCTATATGTCAACGCCAGACATAAGGATATAAATGTGATGACGAGTGCTGGGAGATTTTTCGACCTGTAGTTTATCGACAGATATTTGTTCCATCGTGTGTATGTTTGTCTCGGAGGGATTTCCCGTATGTTGGATGTTTATTCTTGCGGTTCTGCCGTGTTTCTCTGAAGTCTTCAGCCTGTTAATGCTGCTGCTGGAGACGCGCTTCCACGTAACGCCCCACCCATTTCTCCACCTATCTTTATTTAAGATTAGAGACACCTTCTGCTGGCATGTCTTTTATACAGGGTCGGCTTTGAAAGTCAAGTTAAACTGTCTGCATTTATAAAGGTAAGACTTGGGGCTTGCAATTTTTAACTCTAGATATGAATAGCTTGCTAAACTGATGTTACCCTATTACGCGTTGTAAAAAATCTATTCAGGACAGGTAGAGAGAGAGTAAATTCCTATTTAAATGAACTATTAACTTTTTAACTACATTTACGTATTAACTGCCGCCTTTCTGGAAGAGCCTTTAAGAGTTTATTCTTAATAGATGCTTTACTTCCCTTACACACGAGTATGCATTTTTATCGATCTGTTTTCGGGTTTTATTGATTGATTTCATTTCTGCATATATTCGGTTCATTAGTCATCTTTCTCCGAATGAATGCTTTATTGCTTCACTATTTCATGCATCTAACAGACAGTTGTTGTTTTCTATATTGTTTCGAAATATGCATGCACTTAAAAAATGTTCTTGCTTACTGCATGTGCATGCATTGCTTTTGCATGCATTCCTGACAGACATGAACTTAGATGGGGACTGCAGCATGTCAGTCAGTTGTGGGAATGGCAAACTTAGACAATGGCTCATCGATCAGATTGATAGCGGGGAGTATCCCGGTTTGGTTTGGGAAAATGACGAGAAAACCATTTTCAGAATCCCCTGGAAACACGCGGGGAAACAGGACTACAACCGCGATGAGGACGCTGCGCTGTTCAAGGTGAGTGATGATGATGATGTATCGTCATCACTGTTACAAATACGTTTTAAACAATGTTTGACAAGCCAATTTAAGACATTACGTAATGGAGATATTTTTTATTTATTAGTTTATTTTTGTAAATAAGAAACGTTTGACAGTTCTTTCAAGTAAAGATTTTGGAAAAGTTAGCGTGAAGAAACTTGAACAGTAGCCTATTGATTTTATACCTTGTATATATTTACTAAAATGTACATTGACAGAAATATATTAGCCTACAAAAGTTACTACAGTTACTGAAGTTATTAGCTTTTTTATTACTGAAGAAAAGCTCTTTTTGTCTGCTGATGCCACTTGGCTTGATATTTTGTTATCTAATGCAAATATCTTTATTTTTTCCTTAAAAGTGTCGAGAACTTTTTGGGTGCCACAAATGTTATGTATTGGCTTTGCTGTCAAAGAAAGACATTTATTGTTGGTTTGGCGCAGTCAAATTTTTTTTACTTTATTAAAACAACATGGTTTTGGTGCTCTAGTAATAACAGCAAGTAGAGTTAAATTTACATGATCTAAACCGTTTATACATTAATCCATGACATACCTACAAACCTAATATACTTAATAATATTATTAATAACCCTTTTTGTTAATACTGTAAATGGTAGATGTGAGCAATACTGACATCCTTATCTTGTCTTGGTTTCCTCCCTCTTCTTGTTCATCTTCTTGATATACTGTTGTGGTCTTGTTGGTCATAGGCTTGGGCCCTGTTCAAAGGAAAATACAGAGAAGGTTTGGACAAGCCAGACCCTCCAACATGGAAGACGAGACTGCGCTGTGCCCTTAACAAAAGTAATGACTTTGATGAACTGGTGGAGCGAAGCCAGCTGGACATCTCTGATCCTTACAAGGTCTACAGAATAATTCCAGAGGGTGCAAAGAGAGGTGATTTTCAGTTCTCGTTAAATAGTTGAGAAACGAAATACTTGGTGGCTCGATTTTGTCTTGTTTCTAGAATGGCATTTAGTTTCCATCAGATCTTGTACCTTGAATGAGTAATGTATTTAAACACACTGTAAACAGTAGTTAACAGTCTATTTTTGTTGTGCATGACCGCTGTGTGCATTGCCTGCAATACCCCAAATATCAGTGTATTTTAAGATCAAGGTTTTAAACGTCAGACTACTTTGCAATGCACATGACGTTTAATGAAACAAGCCGAATCACAAAGTAGCTAAATTGCCACATCGAACAAATATGAAGGCATGCAATAAATTCACATTGAGTAGTGTTACTTGCCTTCACTAAGTGCAGGAAGCTAAGAGGAAGCCACCACATGTGCTAAAATCCCTCAAGCTTTTTATAGAGAGCTTCGGTTACCAAGTGCACAACACTAAGCGAGACAAGTCACCTCTCAGACTTCACATAATGCAAACTTGCGAGATGTGGGGTCAAGGCCATGAAGATGGCTGTTTTGACCCTAAAGTACTGAAAGTATATCATAGACAGAGCAACGAAATTCATAAAAGTGACACATAAAGAAGCATCACATCTTACTGCAGATACTATTCTTGAAGCTTGTATATGAACAAAGTTAAGTGAGCATAGAGTTCAAATGTGGCAAAGTTGGTTTGAGTTTTTTGTTGCCGCCATCTGAATTTTATATAAATGATGTTTTAGCAGCAAACAGTGTTTAGATCTATTTTCTGCTTTTGCAAATGACGTTACGAAGAAAGGATAATCAGATATATGTATGTCAACTAGAAGGGGTTCCTAAAAGTTATTATAAGTTAGTAAATGTTATAGTTATGTGGTTAAAATTTCATTGTAAAGATAAACTGGGCTTTTATAGCAAGCGATTCATGTGCACACGAAATATTTCTGACAGAGTTAAAAGTAGCAGAAAAATGTGACCTTTACTGCAAATGTGTTTAGTGTTGGGGGTCTGCACACTCTTAAAAAATAAAGTTTATTCACGCAGATGTCATAGATGAACCATTTTACATTCAGTAAAAGGTTTATAGAAGAGGCCCTTTAAAAGGTCCTTTAACATCTGAAGAACTTTTCTGTTTCACAAAAGATTCTTTGTGGCAAAAAAAAAAGATTCTCGAGAATAAACCTTGAGAAAGGTGAGGAAAAAAGTGGTTCATTCAAGAACTTTTATGACATTGTGTAATACATTATTTTTTCACAGTGCATGAACCACTGTTCTAGACAAGTGTGGTAAAACAGATTTTTTTGTATTTATGCATTTTAGGATCTAAGGCCAGTAGTATGGAAGACAGTACGCCACATGTGACCCCTATTAGTTATTCCATGCATTCGTCTTATCCGCCTCTACAGCCTCAGGTAAGTTGACATTACCTTGGTGATGATGTTTTATTTGAGTTTACATGGGTAACATAGCAAGAGACAAATGGGTCCTTATGATTTGTAATATGTCACGCTAGGAGAGTTATTTTTATTATCAATGCAAAGGATTACTGTATGTTCTTAGCACACACATAAATTAATAAATAACGATGATGTTTAGACTTCATATACTAACCACCACTTAGAATTGCACGGCTGTCTTGTCTTTGCCGTAACAAACATGTTTTAAACACACAAAGTTATAGCAGTTAGAAAAAACTAACAAGCTAAGAGTCAATTCCAACTAAAACAAACACTGATCACCATAAATGGTGACTTTAACAGGAACAGCCAACATCTAAACCTAGGTTAAGAAAATAACTCTACAAGTAAGCAATTTTAGGTTTCAAACAGAGATGGTGATAGAGGATAAAGTTAATGATTGCAGCTTTTAACTCTGCTTTTTAATTTTAACACTGATTGGGACAAAATATTTACCCAGCAGTGTTGATTTAAAACTGAGGATTTTGCTTTGTAAGTATACAGTCAGATGCAAAGTTTTAATGCTATCTCATGGCAATTAGTACGTATTTTATGAGTTGGCTAAATTGTTTTTTATAATAATTGTAAAAAATAACTTCAAAAATAGCCAACTCGTAAAATATGTACAAATTCTTGTGAGATCAGGCTGGAAGTTTATACCTCAAGCGGCTTTATTTTCTCTGTCAGATGCCGGGATATATGCTTCCCCAGGAGAGACGTGATTGGAGGGAATATAGCGCTGACCAATCTCATCCCCAGGCACCTCACGCTGAGCTACCATACGGACAGTGTCCGTACCCACCAACACGTTCCTTATCCTGGCACCCAGCACCCTGTGACAATGGTATCTACATAAAGCTTCTTGAATAATGCAAAATTTAAAGCCACAATCTCTTTAAACAAACAGTTAAAAGTCTTAACTGTGTAGCTCTGTTGTTCTCAAATTAGGGGGTGCAAGATGTGCAGAGAGGGACCTACAGTTTTATGACATTTTATAAAATACATTCATTTATCATAAATTCTGTGTAATCAACCCTAGCTACCAACAAACAGCACTACATTGTATAATTTTTCAAATTCTAAGTATGAGATTGTTTTATGTCAGAAAGCAGGGGTGGTGGCGTGAAGGGATGTATGCCAAAAAAACACTGGTGTAGCTTATTCATTGGCCAAGCTAGCTGCTGCCAAAAGCTCTTAATTTGTTTTGCATTCTTTGTCTTGTATTGATTCGCGTATAGAAATCTGATCTATGAAAATAATGAAAGAAATATGTTGACAGAATTGTGTTGGTCTTGTGGCCTTGGCCTCTCAAGATGACATAAACGTGGCCTTAGTCCAAGTTTCAGTCTTTGGTTTTTGGTCTGTGTTTTGGTCTCTTTTTAGGGGCTCACATACTGTAAGGCTGCAGTGAAGTTGAATAGCACACAGACTGGCATTATATCTTCATTATTACCATAAACTGTCAAGAATTGATTAGAATGATTAACTAGACACATTCATTTAACATTTTAAACACAATCATTTAAGCATGTTCTTTGGTTTAGTTTATTAAAATCAAAAGGCACAAGTCTGGTTTTCTGGTTTCAACTTCAAGGGGGTTTAGTATAAACTTGGACCCTTGTCTCAGAGGGTCTTGCCTGGGTCTAGTTTATAGGGGGTCTGTTCTTGATTTGATTGATGAAGGACAACAAAACCAAGCTTTTTTGGTAACAGTTTTTGCTAAGATATTTGTACACTTTTCAGGTTACCAGTTTTCTGGATCCTTCTACACGTACTCACCTACAGAAACTCATTCTGTGGCGGTGGACCCCAATATGAGATCTGCTGAAGCCATGGCTATTTCAGGTAAATCAAATAACACACCGACATTACGTAGCTTATTACTATTGCCATAAATGCTGGTACTTAACTTGTATCAATGTGTATTATGGCAGTGAATGATACGTCAAATAGTATGGCTTGTTAAATTGACACAATCTCTGTTTTGTGGATGATGAAATTAAACGCGCTATAAACCAGGCACAATACTCGGCCATATACTGTAGCAATGCCTTGGGAACCACTTCTTACACTCTAAAGAAATGCTGGGTTATTTTTAAAAAGGTGTGAATTTGTTGTAACTTAACCTAACAGCTGAGGTTGTTCTTTTTTGACCCAACACTGGTTTCAAAATAACCCAGCAGTGTATATTATTATAAAAATATATTTAAAACTAGTTTTAAAGCCATCTTTAATTTTTTTAACAGATTGTCGGCTACACGTCTCGCTCTACTACCGTGAGTCTCTTGTTAAGGAAGTGACCACCAGTAGTCCTGATGGTTGTCGAATCTCCTCTTCTCCATCCCCTGGATCCCCTGCATCCCCCTCATCTCCGTGCCCTGAGGAGAGACTCTATGGAGGGGCAGAGCCTGTGCTCTTTCCCTACCCTTATCCCCAGTCCCAGCGCCGTGGGGCTGAGAAGCTGCCCAATATCTTGGAGCGTGGCGTTTTGCTGTGGTTGGCACCGGACGGGCTGTATGCCAAGCGTCTGTGCCAAGGGAGGGTATACTGGGAAGGTCCACTAGCTCCGTATTCAGACAAGCCGAACAAACTGGAGAAAGAGCAGACCTGTAAACTGATGGACACCCAACAGTTTCTCTCAGGTTAGGAGATATTTTCTTCTTCATTACAGCTTAACTTCGGTGTGTTTGGAGATGATTGTAAACCATCTGTCTGTGATTTGGATTATGGCAAGGAAGGTGTATTATGTATTGTCTGGGTCTTATAATAGACGTTGTTTGTGAGTGTGCGTATGTTTTTAAATGAGAGTATTTGCGTTGGAGATGTGGTAGTGTGACGAGTTGTGTTTAAAAGACTTAACACACAAATTCAGTCTGCATTAGTGAGAAAGTCCACATAAGAATAGATTGGCAATGGATTTACTTTTATGTTTACCTTTTGGCACAATCAAGATTTAATCAAGCATTTTTGGTATATTTTTATCAGTATGTGTGTTCTCCATAGACTGGAAAAAATATGGACGTAGTGTCTGTGACGTCACCCACAGGTTTTTGAAGAGCATTTTTTAAGTTTAAAGTAGGCGGTGCCTCCCATCACCATGTTGGCCATGCCCCTAATTAACCCACAAACTTTAGCTACAGTACATTTTTTTATGTTTACATTTAAAATGTTTTCTGCCTAATTTACACACAGTTTTGAACAATTTGCTTAATTTTACGCAGATTCTCGTTTTGCTCTGATTTCACGCGTTTAAACCATGTAGTCATTTGGTTCAATGGATTTACATTTGTTTTTACATTGAAATCGTTTTGTGCATTAATGCAACAATGATAATGCTTTTACAAGATTTCTTTTGGATTATGTTTTATGTATGAGACTTATTATGTTTCAAATGCAAATGATGCAGTCCAACATACAAAGGTTCAAAAGGTTACAAAAAGTGTTACCTCACACTCTTAAAAGTAAAGGTGCTTCACGATGTCATAGAAGAACCAGTTTTGGCTGAATAGTTCCATGAAGAACCTTTAGGGGGCGTGCACACCAAAACTTTTTACGCGGCTGAAAATGCACGGCGGACGCCTTTTTTTAGCCGACTGCCAGCTTTCTTCGGCTCAGCGCTTTGGTTGTTGATACTTCTGCTTTGTTTATAAGTCATTGTACGATGTGCCGGTTGGTTGTTGTGATATTTCTCCCGCCCCTCCTCCATTGTGATTGGAGCTGACATTGACAATCTGATATTTTCATCCAAAGTTTAATATTTTTCAACTCCCGGGGCTCTATTTTTCAAAACGCTGCACTTCCATTGGAAACAATTGTAAACATGAACCGGCCGCCGGCATAAACGCTTTGGTGTGCATGCCCACTTAAAGGGATAGTTCACCCAAAAATAAAAAATTGGTCATCATTGGGCTCATAAACACTGCATATAAATTTGGTTGTCACTTCACCTTTTAATGCTTAATCCTGTTCTGTACACACACAGTTCAGTAATTTATGGGACAAATAGCCGCATAATACAACAGAATTAACTCCCGCAAAATGCAGGTCGTGACAACCGCATTTACAGAAACTCTGCATAGTGTGTACATAACCGAACTGAACAAGTTGTTGATAAAGTATTTAAACGTGCATCATGGACATGACGTGTCTCTCTTCTGAATGCCTAGAAGGGGAAAAGTCTTCTGTATGTGCAGTGCAGAAAATGACAGAGGCACGAGCGTTTGCTTACTAGTGTTGCCAGACCTTGCATTTTTGGGAGTGAGTCTTGTCCCATACAGATATGGACAATTATGGCGGCGCGTTGAGTACACGGAATCCTAGTTTTCATCATCTACTTTGTACTTCGTGATCAACAACCAAACAAAAACAACATAATATTTTAATTGGAAAGAAACGTAAGCCATCAACATCTAATAATTTGCGTGAGAGGCACTCGGGTGACGGCCGCTTGTTCTCCCGACAGCATCAAGCTCATGCTAACACATTGACCCCAGCCCAGGGGATCTTATGAAAAACTTTCAATTAATTTTACTCAAAGTCAACGTAAATCAAGCAGGACCAAAACATTTTACAGCTGATCGCTGGGAAAAAAGTTAAGCGACGACGTCCCAAGTATAACCGCAGCAATGACACTGTTAATATGACAAAGTAAGGGTTTTGATTAATGCCATTAATGTTTATTTTTTAATCAATGTGTACAACTGTTCAACTAAATGAATATAAAATGGCAAAGATGAATGCACATTTATATATTGATTTAATAGATTTAAAACATTTTGGAAAAAAAACTTGTCATGGATTTATTGCATTTTGTGGAAAAATATAATTTGTTTTTATAATAAATCTTTGAAAATCAAGTTATGGATTTGAATTTTTTATGTTTTTATAACCTAAAGATGCTATGTGAAAGTCTGTAACAGAAAATAGTGGTTTTCATCTTGTGACTTTCTTGGTATAGAAAACAAGTTTTTACCGAAATTTGGATGGATTTATTGCGTTTTGGAACCAAACTCTTCATTTGTTTTGCCTAGTATGGAAGTCAATGGGCAGTCAACTGTGTGCTTACCATCATTTCCTAATATATCTTCTTTTGTGTTTAACAGAATAATGATACTCATAAAGTTTTTTAAAGAATGTGAGGGTGAGTTATTGGGTGAACTATCCATTAACATTCACAAAAGCTTCTTTGTGGCGAACAAGGTTTTTTAGATTATAAAAAGTTACGAATTCTTTGACTGAATGGTTCTTCAATGGCATCGCTATGAGGAAGCTTTATTTTAAGAGTGCAGTATACAGTTAATATAGAGATACAGATGCTGTGCGAGTTGATCAGTTTGACATTTTTAAGTCAAACCTTTGATCTGTAGTGACACTAGGGGAAGACCTGTCATTTAACTTTATTGACTTGTGAGTGGTTTGCCACATGTCACGATTAGGTCTGCTTTAATGTCACATGTTTCACTCGCTGCCTGACACCGAAACTTTCCAGCATACTCTCTTAGATAATCTTCCTGACCACCACATCACATGTACAGACGATATCAAAGAGGACAATAGGGCACCTGCAAAAGTTCATTTGCATTACAGCTCTGTTCGAGTCATTGGTTTAGAAGGTTATGCAAACAGGCTTGAAGGGGGTCTTGGGTTTACGTTATTGCTCATCAGGACTTTTTATTCTTTTGATGGGAAGAAGAGTGACTGTAAAGAATATCTGTTGACATTAAAATTGATTGGTTTACTGTGAGAATGTGTAGTGTGCCAACTTAATAAAGGGATAGTTCACCCAAAAATGTTGTGTTGTTTCAAACTCAGAAGACCTCCGTTCATCTTCAGAACACAGTTTAAGATGTTTTAGATTTAGTCCGGGAGCTTTCTGATCCTCCGTTGAAATTCTATGTACAGTTTACTGTCCATGTCCAGAAAGGTAATAAAAACATCATCAAAGTACTCCATGTGATATCAGTGGGTCAGTTAAAGCATTAAAAATACATTTGGGGCCAAAAATTACGACATTGTCTTCTCGTCCGGTTCTGTTGTGAACCGCATGCACAAGACTAAAGTCACTTGACTGCAGTGACGCAGCTTACGTGTTATCCTCAGACATGTTTGCAAAGTTTTTTTTTTAAACTTACACTATGCGCCTCCCTCCGACTTTAAACGAAGAAAAAAACAGCTGGGGTGCACCAGATAGCACGTCAGCAGCGTCCAGAACCGGAAGAGAAGACAATGCTGAATAAAGTCGTAATGTTTTTTATTTTTGGACCAAAATGTATTTTCGATGCTTCAACACATTCTAACTGACTCACTGATGTCGCATGGACTACTTTGATGATGTTTTTGTTGCCTTTCTGGACATGGACAGTAGGCTGTGCATGGCTTTTCAATGGAGGGTCAGAAAGCTCTCTGACTAGATTTTAAAACATCTTAAACTGTGTTCCGAACATGATGACACAAGGGTGAGTCATTAATGACATTATTTTCATTTTTGGGTGAACTATCCCTTTAAGTATTTTGTAAGAGCAGCCAACTTCTTAAATTGATAATCATTTTGCTATGCATTATTATTATTAATAATTGACTACAGTCCTTTGAATCATTTGAAAATAATGCACACCAGCATCACATTGTGCCACATTACCACCTTGGGTGTGCATTATTTTCGAATAATTTAATGGCCCATTGCCAATTATTCCTGATCTTTATATTTGTGTAAAATGTGATTTCTCGATTCTTTGGTTTGGGGTGAAATGTGACCTGGGCATGTTTTGGGAGTTGATTTATATAGATGTGATTTGATTTTATTCAATGATTAAATGTCTTTTATCTTCCCCTCATAGAATTGCAAGGTTTCATTCACCATGGCCGCCCCATGCCACGCTCTCAGGTGGTGTTGTGTTTCGGGGACGAGTACCCGGATCCCCAGCGGCAGAGCAAAATGATCACAGCTCAGGTTAGTCAGCTGAGTTCTCATTCCTCAGCTTATTTTTAATACGAATGGTACTGCATCATGCAAATATACACTGGTAACAGCTATGGTGTGAAACATCTTTTCAATAGCTACTAATTCACCTTTAGAGATTGTAAATGTATCAACCATTTATAAAAGTAATTACGTGATTATATGGTATGCAAATTATTATGTACCGTTTTAACATCAGCAGTCTTTATATCGCTTTTGGTTTTCTGTCCTAACGTCTAATATCCTTTTCGTTTATAAGGTGGAGCCCATGTTTGCAAGACAGCTGGTGTATTTTGCAGGCCAGACCAATGGTCACTACCTGCGAGGATATGAGCTCCAGAGTCAAGGTGCTTTACCGGTAGAAGACTACCAGAGAAGTCTCCAACACTTGCAAGAGTAAGCTTACAATAATAACTCCTGAGATATTCCCCCGAGAGTCCTAACCCAGCAGCGCATATCTCCTCTGCACAAAACCTCTCGGTCAACAAATCCAAAATGGACGACCATTAGTATGACAGTGAGGACCAGACATTGAATTGCCTTAGACTGACCAAGTGTCCACTAGAAGCTAGACAATCTTAAACATGTCATGAAAGGAAATCCAGCACTTCAAACAAACAACAATGAAGCCATATTAGCTACAGTAGTTGTTTGTCAAGTGAATTATGTTTGGATAAACGATGCCCTTCATAAATCTGAGAAAACTTTGATGTTTGTTTATTATTATAATACTTAATACTAAAAAATGGAAAATGTTTCCAAATTTTGGAAAAATATATTCAAACAAAGAAAACTGAATGATGTACTTGCTAAATAGAAATATTTCACACATGGCCCCTGTGTTTTGTACCTTGCCACGTTTCATCTCGACATTTAAATAAGAAGCTTCCAAAAATAACAACTACTATGCAACTTTTCAAACAAAAACAAATGTGGATAAAATGTTTTTGATAAATGTATGTATATTTTTATAGTTTATCTTTTGCTATGTGCTATGTCTTTCTGATCAGCTAACAGAATTGACTAGATTTTCATTGTTTTTAACTCGGCTGTGTGACTATTTATACTGCGTCCATGTAGATATCTATATGCAAAGCCGAATGTACTGTATAGGTGTATAGATATTTTGAATGTAATCTAATTATTTCTTTGCATGGCATCTGGCAAGAAATTTTATAATGCAAAATACTAAGAACCCGTTTGTGGTTGTGTGTGTATGTCTGTGTGTGTTTGATCAGTTATCTTCCTGTGAGTAAAGATCTAAGTCTGTAGTGTAATCATAACAAAAACTTGTTTTCTCCTGTGTGTGCGCGCGTGCGTGCGTGTGTGTGTGTGTGTGTGTATGTGAGCACTGGTGTTATATCGATTGGTGATTGAATTACTGCCCACAAAACTGTGATGATGTTGTCAGATGTACTGTATGAATGAAGTGATCTACTATTTTTCTTTTGTACATTGCTGTTATTGTTGTTTCTCACGATTCTTTTTCAAGTCTGGATGTTTTTTTTTAAGTCAAATAAAGATTCTTATTCTTTTTCCTAATATCAGAGTTCCCTGTCCCAGTTTTAAGACTTTAAAGGGGTCATATTATGAAATGTTTTTGTCTTTAGTGTCTCCAGGGTGCGTATGTGAAGTTTTAGCTAAAAATACCTCGTAGATCAGTGTTCTTCAACCCTGGTCCTGGAGGACCCCCTTCCAGAATGTTTTAAGCCCGGAATACACTGCAGGATTTTTGCCCTCTTATAAGATCATTAACTTATCACATTGTGCGACACGGAGCGTTTAAACTCGGGTACGACAGGCATGTATACTGTACGATGATGACACGGAAGCTTCGGCGGCAGCGTCACACGTTGTGCAACGTCACCAGCATGCGCTCGTGGAAAACAAATACCGGCGCGCAGGTCGTAGCAGCAAACACACTGTGCAATGATCATGCCGAATTTCTGACACTGTCAGAAAACTATCGTAGGCTATCTTTGGACGCAAGACCGGGAAAACGTCCGTCTTTGAACCTCTCTCACTGTAAGACATAGGACCACCGATGAAGAGCCACGATCACAGAAATCACAACGATTGTTTCACGATGGCAATCTTTCGTCTCGGACAGCCAATAATCGTGCAGTGTATCCCGGGCTTTAGATGTCTCCTTAATCAACACACCTGTTTTAACTTATCAGCTTGTTAGGGAGACATTCTGGAAGGAGGCTGATGAGTTGGTTCAGGTGTTTTGAGTGAGGCTATATCTAGGACTTTCTGGAAGGGGCTCCTCCAGGACCAGGGTTAAAGAACACGGCCCTTAATAATTTATTATAGCCTCCTGTTTTGTAGGTGCGAGCAAAACATTTTCTTTTTTGTGTGTGTCCTTTAAAATGCAAAGGAGCTGATGAAATGCAAACACTGATTGCCATAATGGTGGTTTGTTGAAATTGAAACTCAATTGTGCTGTCAATTTTTTTTTCTCTTTCTCTCTGCATTAAATGGCAGTGCTGGGGTTGGATAGTGCAGATTAAGGGGCGGTATCATCGTAATTAGACTTGCTACCTACGTCACAAAACAGAATAAATCTGAATGACTTCTTTTTTTCACATGCTTGCAGAGAATGGTTTACCAAAACCAAGTTAGTTGGTTGTTCTATTTCACATTTTCTAGGTTGATAGAAGAACATAGAAACAGACAGATTTCCACGCTATGACCCCTTTAATACATTTGCTTAAATTTCATTTCACAGTACGTATATTAGGTCCAAATACTGTTTGTTCATTTGTTCATGTGTTGATTAAGTGCAGAAATAAATAAATGAATGGTTTTCAAATCAAAATATTATATGATAACATATTAAATCAACCTGACTACATTAAAATACAACAAAGTCATTTTAACAGCCAGTTCTTATAGGTGCTTATTTACATGAGGTTGTTAAGTAGGCACTTTAATCCAAAGTCATATAGAAGTGAGAAATGTCACAGAGATTTTTCATGCAAGAGCCAGCAAAACTCACAATACCACAGTTATCCAGAGTAGCGAGCCGAAGTAAAAGTGCTGAAAAGTAGAGAAAAGAGCAGGGGTAGATGTTTTTAATTCATTGAGGAAGTGCCTTTGATTATGTTTGTGGTTTGAATGAGGTGTTCACGGAAGAGGTTTAACTTCAGTTATTTCTTTAAGGTTTTGATGGTCTCGGTAGATCAGGTGAAGGTTAGAGGCTTGTTCCTGTCATTTGTATTTGCAGACAATGCAAAAATCCTTTATTGACAAAAATGTAAGAAGAACATAAAGCTGAGCAAACATAAAAATGCCCAGACAGAGAGCCAACATGAAGATAAGAGACCAGCACAGGACAGTAAACACAAGAACATTAATGCTAATTTGAAATGGACTCGTAATCACAAGTTCGGTGCACATTAACAATCAATCTAAATTGTAGTTACGACTGGGAAACTCTGGATTATAGAAGTCGATTATGTGTTGATCTTCAAACTTTTGGAAAGCAAGCCTTTTGCAAATTGCCATTTTAATATATATAAACGTTGCCGTTGATTTTTTCATACACATTCTATGATCAAATCTGTGCATACGCACACTTTATAAATGTTGACACCATTGACAATAACTAAGAGTCTAAATGTCTAAACACTCTGTACATTACGCTCTCACACCAGACAAAGGGCTTTCACCATCCTGTCTACGGTAAATCACCTAAAAGGGTGACTAAAGTGGCCAGCAGGTGAAGCTTGCTAACGGATCAATTTAGTACATGTGTCAAGAAGGGGCTTGAAGGTCAGAAATGTGATGTGGGTGACTACAGACAAGTATGTAGTCCTCATGTTGACCTCAGAGGGCATGCCCACAGTCCATTCACTAACCATCTGTTGTACCAAAGTTGTACCTTTTTGTCACTGGGACATGGGTTCTAATTTGTACCATTTATGTTCCAGTATTTACCTCTTTGGTACCAGCGAGTACCTTAGAGCAGTGGTTCTCAACTCCAGTCCTCGGGCCCCCTCTCCCAGAACTTTTTAGATGTCTCCATTTATAAAACACCTGATTCAGTTCATCAGCTTGTAAGTGCGTTAATTAAGGAAACGTTTCAAATATTCTGTCAGGAGCCTGATGAGTGGATTCAGGTGTTTCATATAAGGAGACATCTAAAATTATCTGGCGGGGGGCGAGGACTGGAGTTGAGAACCACTGCCTTAGAGGAACTAATTTGTACAAAAGTGTACTTTTTGAAAAGGTACCACCCCAGTGACAACTTTTGTAACTTCATTTACCCTTTTTTAAAAGTGTGGCTAAATATTGGAAAGAACACCCTGCTAGGTTAAAAATTACTCAATTCTGGGTTATTATTACCCGGCATAGGGTTGTTTTCTCTTTCTAACTGTCTTTATTTCTTTATTTTTCACACCATTCCAGCATCTATGCCTATATTCATGACAAGAACCGGTTAATCCATACACAAGTCAATCCTCACAAGTTAATTCATACACATGTTGGAGGAGACACAATTTGAATGAATTCTCAATTCACAACTTGCATGTTTTTAGCCTGTGGAAGGAAGGAAGGAAATCGGAGTACCCGAGTGAGCTGGGTTGTTTTACCCCAACGTCTGGGTTATTAAAACTCATAGTTGGGTAACAACCACAGAGCATTGGGTAGTTTTTAACCCAGCTGAGTGTTCTGTCCAATATTTATGGGTTGAAAATAATCTAGCCATTTTTAGATTATATATGTACTTTTAGAAAGGGTACCACTCCAGTGACAGCTGGGGACTGTTTTTCATTTTCATTTGACCATTTCAAATCTCTCTCTCTACTTTTTTCTCTCTTTTTTACCCAATGCTTTTTGTCTCAGAGAGTGCTTTGCCATTATTAGTATTTTTGCCATTTCCGTATTATGGTATTAATAAATCCCGGATAATGCTACCTGTTAAAAGGCATGTAAAACAGAAAATCGTGGCAGTTTAGTCTGGAAATCACTTGTACTTGGACCAATATATGTGCAGCATATTAAATTTCAATGAAACAAATAAAATGAAAAAAGTTAGATTACTAATAAAAATGAATACTGTAAAATGTAAACTAACACACCAGCAGGTGTTACACTCCTCTGCTTCCCTGCCTGTTCCCTGTTTCCTCCCATAATCTTCCCACCGGACTCCATCATCCTCCACGTTCCCTCACCTCGGGCACGTTCAAGTTCAAAACGGTGCACAACGTTTTGCTATGGTTTCTGGGTGGAACGACTTGTTTCCTGGAAACAATGTGCACCGGTGTGCAAGGGGGTTTGAGATACGTTTTTTCTTGTTTGGTGGGTGTATCAGAACTGCATTCCAATCAGCACCAACATGTAAATAAACCATGCGGTACTAAAGAGACAGCTCACAAAATGGGTTTAAGTTGAAATGTAGTCTTTCATTCAGGACAGCAAGTGCTGTAATAGTGAGAGTATTTTGCAGTATTAGACACGTATTTATACTGATTTCATCGGGCTCCGGAAACATTTTAAAAGAACACAAAGAATGGCCTCTCAGCTGCCGTAGTTGCAACTCTTGCATCATTAAAACAAGGTGTTCAACACATCACCGTTTCTGTGTAAAAAACGTTGTGCAATGTTTTGTCTGGGCTGAACGTAGCCCTGTTTTGTGTTTGTCATATGATGAAAATGTTAGCATTGCCACTTTGTAGGTTTGAGCAAAATGTGTCGTTTTGGGTGTGTTTTTTAAAATGCAAATGAGCGGATGAAGTGCAAACACTGATCACAATGATGGTGGTTTATTGTAATTGAAACTCTATTGTGCTGTCAAGTCCAAAAATGTGTCGTTTTGGGTGTTTTTTTAAAATGCAAATGAGCGGATAAAGTGCAAACACTGATCACAATGATGGTGGTTTGTTGTAATTCAAACTCAATTGTGCTGTCAAGTCCTTCTTTTCTCTTTCTTTCTCTCTGCACTAAACGGCAGTGCAGTGGTTGGAGAGTTCAGATTAAGGAGGCGGTATTATTCTAATAAGATATCCTTATGACATCATAATGAAAGCCAAATTTCAATGACCTATTTTTGCTCACACCTACAAAGTGGCAATGCTAACATTTTCATCATATGACCCCTTTAAGGGCTTCTCGTCTCCCCTGAGTTGCCTGTTCTAGTCTTATGTAATATGTGTTTTCATGCCAGTCAGCTTTTCCTTTTGTTATTAAAGTTTATCATTTTGAAACAGATTTAAAAGCTACAATCTGTCACTTTATCCTCTCTATGACCATATTGTAGTTTTATTTTCTTAACCTAGGTTTAGATGTGGGCTGTTTCGCTTACAATCACAATTATGGTGATCAGTGTTTGTTTTGGTTAATCTTGACTCTTAGCTTGTTAGTTTTAATTTAGTTTTAGTTTAGTTTGCTATAATTTTGTGTGTTTAAAACATGTTTGTTATGGCAAAGAAAAGACAACAGTGCACTTCTATGGTGGTATTTAGTACATCATCATCATCATCATCAAAATTGATTTATTCATTTTATCAGAAATATCTTTTTCTGTCAATAATGTGATACTACAGTATAAGGCCGGTGACACACTGGTTGCGTGGCGTGAACGTGGCGTTTCTGTTGCGTGTCAGTTGCGTGGCGGCTGTGTCGCGTTTTCTGTGTCTTTACACACCTGGGGCCTCATTTATAAAGCGTGCGTACGCACAGATTTGAACGTAAAGTGTGCGTAGGCAAAAATCCACGGCAAAGTCCCTATTTATAAAAACTGTCTTTGACGTGGAAAAGTGCTTAGCGTCACGTCAGGGTCTGAGCAGACGTACAAACTTTTGCTTGTCTGATTGCTGCAGGTTTTTGGAAATATAAGCCATTCTTTCTGTTTGAAATTGGGTTTAAACATTGACAAGCGCTCTTTTATATGTCTGACATTAATTACGCATCGTTTAAAGGGCGGAGATCTGAAACTGCTCGGCTGCGTGCACAAGTTCAAGTTCATTTGCGATTTATAGATTTGAAAGGAGTACGCGCCTTTTCTGCGCGTACGTTCGGTTTATAAATCACACGTACGCATTTTTGTTAAATGATCGTAAGATCAAATATAGGATGGTTTTTACGCAGCATTTTATAAATGAGGCCCCAGAACCGTGCCTACACGGGGCTGGCGCGCTGCTACTGCTGTTGGCTGTAGGTCACAGAGGGATGCCACCGACAGACCAGGCATAAATATAAAGCCTACTGATGATAAAGGACACCATCAACAGTATTGACGACAAAATATACTATGTTTGAAATATTTGAAAATCGATATATATATATATATATATTTTTTAAATTACATTTAAATCTGCTCACGCAGGCAGTCTGCAAGCTCTAACCTGTTAACATGGTAGCCGAATTAAAAACCGACATGCCATGCAGCTGAGACGCTTACGCCATGCATCCAGTGTGTCAATAAGTATCACTTACACTAAGATCCAGAACTCTCACATCAGTTTGTCATTCTGAAGATTTTTGAACCACTGACACTTTATAATTAACCACTCTATAATCTAGACACACAAACCTCAAGAATCAAGAGTATTAATCACTAAAATGGTGACAATAAAATGAAAAGCTTCATGATGCAATGCATGCTGGGTTTTAACAAATAACAAATCTCATCCAGGACTCCCAGAATGCACTGCATTTTTACTATTTTCTTTGTCACCATTGTTGCCACAGTAGACTGACGCTGTGTCTGAAATGACCTACTATATACCGTAGTGTGTCCCAATTCATAGTATTCAAAAAACAGCAGGAAAAAGTACCCAGATGACTGCTCATGTACTTTTGCTTCATGGCGACTTTAAAGAACATCTTAACAGACTGAGATACAACAGCTCAACTAACATCTCTCAGTCAGTCTCGTGCCTTTCTAACTTCATCAGAACAGAAGGTGGGACTTAGAATTCCCCATTGGCTCCCTCTAATATTTGTCACTGACTGATCTAACTAAAAATAACCTACCGGATCAGAGGTCAACCATTTTAATAGTGGGAAGAGCATAAGAGTTTTCAATAACATTTTAGGCATATAACATCTATTAACAGAAAGGAGGCCTGTATAGTCTAACTGTTGGATTTTGTTGGGCCCTATGGGCAATATTCATTTGAGTTAATATTGAAATCCTCAATAATATTGACTTTGAACTGCAGAGTTAACAAATCTATCCTCATTTCGGGACATTCGGGTCGAGATCTCATCTGAAACTCTGGTGCTTTTACTGTTTACTCATGATTATTGACATATAAATGCTGTGCTGTTGTCTGTGTAGACTCTTTGGTTATGCTTGAGTGATAGCAGTCGAGAGCAGAGTGGTTTTGGGGGACAGTGTGAGCGCACAGAGAAAGACACAGGAAGCTCAATTCACAGGTGCACAGGAAGACTAGCCCACAAGAAAAACATTGAGAATAACTTGAGGGTTGGGGGAGTGAGGGGTATTGGGGGGTGGCGGCAGGGTGGAGGATTATTTTTGGGGGGAAGACAACAGTGTAACATGAAAAGGACTATTTCACATTTTACAAACACGAGCAGGTTTAGCTTACATACAAACTACTGTTAGTGAATATACAAATATATATACTTCCTGTGTTGTCTATCTCCGTTCATTTTAAAAATGTTTTTATTGGCATCTGTTTATTTTCTTGATACCGTTTTTTTTTTATTGTGAACATTTTCATGCAAGTTATTCTAAGAATAAAATATTACAAGTTTATCAAAGATGCCAAACACAAATATCTTGTTCCACCTCTAAAACAACCTGCTGACGTCACCAAGCTTTCATATTTCTCAACCCTTCCTTTTCCAACCACCTGCCATTATTCACTTTCTGATCAATCTCTGATTGATAAAAAACCTGCAGCGAATATCCAGTGTAAATAAAACAACAACAAGAATAAGAAGAACAATTACACACACTAAGGAGGTCCCGTGTAGCTAATTTGGTAGAGCATTGTATTAGTGGCACAAAGGTCATTGGTTCGATTCCCAAGGACCATAGGTACCGAAACAAAAATGTAAATCTTAAAATGCACAATTTTTCTCTTCGAACATTAAATATTATTTTTATGAATGCAGACCTTCCACGAGGAAAACCTGTTTACTTTTGGTTTTAAAATAAGACAAGCTTTTGTTTAATTATTGTAAATATAATGTCATATGTTATTAAAATACATATTTATATATTTTTTTTGTGTAATATTAATCTGTACCTGTCCAAATGATTTGTAGCATCCAGGTTATTTTGTGTTATTAGTTTTGAGCGGTTGTTATCTGGGAATAACAAACCTGCAAATGTTGTGACTGGCCAATCAGATTCAAGCATTTTAGAGTGCCATGTAATAAGATTTGCTTAAAGACTAAACACAATTTTCCGAACTAAATTCTCAGTTGCCAAAGCTTATTTGTCAAATCATTCAATCTTTTGGCAAAACCTTAAACAAGTTTAGTTAGTTATACACTTTAAAACTCTAAACACAAGCTTCTCACTGAAACACATTTCACACTGTAATACACGTAGTGTTGCAAAATGCTAGATAGGTGGTAAAAGTAAAACACATTTACAACACATTTACCATCAAATCATTTTCAACTGCTTACACACAAAATCCTTACTTGTCACACAATTTCTGTAACCTCACACTCAAACATATGAACCACAAACCAAGTCTGCAATACCATACACTAGTTCTCAGCCTTTGACTCAGTCTTCAATTTTATAAAAAACTACAACACACATTTTTCTATGTATCACACACAAAAATCTATCAGGACCTATCTTGATTTCCTTTTACAAACATAACCAATCAAAATGCAACACTAATTCATCAGTCCCTCACTGTGCAAACACTCATTGCTTTACTTACTGTAACACTTACTGTAATACACAGGCCAAATATCAAGTTATAGGTTTTTAACGATGAACACAAACAACGCAGACAGAGTAATTTAGAGAGTTGGATTGAGAGCCAGAGGATGAAGCAGAGTTTGAATTAAAGGAGGAAGAGGAGTTCAAAGAAGAGCAATATGAGGAGTTGGAAAGGGAGCAAGGGGAGGAAGATGATGAGTTGGAAGGGGAAGAGAATAAGGACAAAGACCAGGAACAAGAAGAGTGTCTTTGATGAGATTAGGCAATACTGTAATACAATAAAATAGTTCGTTTCAATCTTGCTTTCATATTTACCGTGAATTTTCTCTGCCTGTCTTGTAGAGAAATGTACATAGGAGCTCATAAAAGAAGAGCTTCAGGTTTTGAATAACTGTGCATATGACAAATCCAAAAATATAACAGTATGGCAAAAGTGTTTGCAATGTAAAACAAATGTTGCTTTTGAGATGTGTTTGTGATATTTTTAATCCAGTGCTTCATTCTGCAAAAGATGTGAGGCATTTTGCATGTGCAATTCTTGGATTTGTGTGTAAAGTTTAAAAAAATGTGTGTAAGCTGTTAATGTTTTGAGCCAAGCCTGGAGTTCCGAGCGTTCCCTCTCGGTTAGCTCCAATGGGCATCGGGACTTCGCAGCTTGCAGATCCCGATGTCCATTACTCCCCCTCAAAATAATATTAGTCAAAGCTCTTCTCCTCGAACTCGCTGCGTCCTTTAATGGCCAGATCATTCTGTCACAAAGGGTAACAGGAATCAGGACGCAAAGTTCACAATGAATAATAAACATTTATTAACAAAACAGTAAACAAAACACAAGAAGCAAACAACGGGCAGGTAAGTAAAACAGAAACACTCAGTACGATGTCCAGGTACAGACATGGAATTAGCGAAAATGATCCGGCAGTGAGTATAACACACACAAGGGTATAAATACACATAGACTAAATGACATCAGGTGTAACAAGACAAGCAATCAATTAACAAATGTCCAGGTGACGACAATCGGAACAGATACAAAACATGACACGGATTAACCATTAAGGAGTGGCTCCCAGACACTCCAACCTAAATATAAACAAAAGTCTGGGAGGGTGGATCTGGGGGAGGGACGGAGGGCTTGGAGACCACATCGGAGCGGCAGAACAGGAGGCCAGGGCGAATCCGGCAAAACCAGAGTGGCCATCTTGGCCCAGGCAAAATGTTCACAACCGGCCATCTCGGGAACAGACTCTTATGATTCGACCATAGCGGGAATCGACTTCGAAGTTTCATCCATCACAGGAACTGACGAGGATTCGATCATCCCGGGAACCGACTCAAACCATCTCTGGGAAACAGACTTGTACACGGCAGCGACCATCCCGGGGAATAAATCGAGCATGGCGGCGGCCGTCCCAAGAACCAAATCGAGCATGGCGGCGGTCATCCCAGGAACCAACCCAGAAGATTCGACCATCAGGGGAACCAACTCAACAGATTCGACCCTCACAGGAACAGGCTCATGTGTTGCAACGACCACCCCGGGGAATGAATCGAGCATGGAGACGGCCAACTTGAGCCAAGCCTAGAGTTCCGAGCGTTCCCTCTCGGTTAGCTCCAATGGGCATCGGGACTTCGCAGCTTGCAGATCCCGATGTCCACTACTCCCCCTCAAAAAAATATTAGGCGAAGCTCCTCTCCTTGAACTCGCTGCGTCCTTTAATGGCCAGATCATTCTGTCACAAAGGGTAACAGGAATCAGGATGCAAGTGCGAAGTTCACGATGAATAATAAACATTTATTAACACAACATGAAACAAAACTCGAGAAGCAAACAACGGGCAGGTAAGTAAAACAAGTTTCAAGTTTCAAACACTTTATTTATCCCCAAAGGGGCAATTAACAGAGCCACACAGAGTCACGCAAACAATACAAACTATATAAAAAACATCATACATTAATAAATAACACAATATACACGGAATACCTATAAATCATAGTCCACTAAGAGTGGAAGCCTAAAAAAAAACAACGACAAGTCCATACCATAGATAAGAATAAATATTTAGATAGTCAAGAATTTAAAAGAGAGAGAATTTAAAAGCAAAACCGATTTTGGCACAAAGGTTGCCTTCCTCCGTTGTGTCCTACAGCATGAGAGGGAAGCCACTCAAATACAGGGAACATAACATGTGAACTGTCACTTAAAATCCTACCGGCCAACCTCAGTGTTTGCTGTTCACATATAGTACCAAGAGCCCTAATGGGAAGTCCAATAATCTTTGAGCAAACTTTAACCGTTCGCTCCAGACAGTTTCTGATTTGAAGACTAATTGAGTAAAACCAGCAGACCATGGAAAATGTGATGACAGTTTCTATGTAGGAGTAGTAGAACAAAGTAAGAATGTTCTTACTGACTCCAAAGGAATTAAGTTTTCTTAAAAGATACTGCCGCTGCTGACATTTCCTCAATATCTCCTCTGTATTGGAAGAAAATTTAAGCAGATTGTCAGGAACATTCAATACGATGTACAGGTACAGACATGGAATTAGCGACAATCCGGCAGTGAGTATAACACAGACAAGGGTATAAATACACATAGACTAAATGACATCAGGTGTAACAGGATCAATTAACAAATGTCCAGGTGACTACAATCGGAACAGATGTCAATGTCAATTTATTTCTATAGCACTACTAAACACAACACCAGTTGACCAGTGTGCTTTACATAAACACAACAATAAAAAATACATGAATACACAATACATACAATACATTTCATCCCTTAGGCGTATGCCAAATAAAAAAAAATAGATTTTTAACCTAGATTTAAAAACAGATGGAGGATGGATGGAGCAGATCTAATAGTAAAAGGTAACGCATTCCACAATCTTGGCCCCGCATTTGAAAAAGCATGATCACCCCTACTTTACAACTTCGATTTCGGTATAAATAATAATTTCTGGCTTAAAGACCGTAGAGACATAACTGGACAGTGTTCTATCAATAGATTCGAAAGATAAGTAGGGGCCAACCCATTTAAAGATTTAAAAACCAAAAGAAGAATTTTAAAATCTACACGATATCGTACAGGCAGCCAGTGCAACTGACGTAACACTGGAGTAATATGTTCCCGTTTTCTAGTACCTGTTGGGAGTCTTGCTGCCGCATTTTGAACAATTTGTTGCTGGGATAAAGCTGATTGGCTGATCCCGTAGTACAGTGAGTTGCAATAGTCGAGCCTTGTTGTCAAAAATGCATGTATTAATCTTTCGAAATTATTAAAAGATAAAATTGGTTTTACTCTGGCTAAAAGACGAAGCTGGAAAAAGCAGGATTTGACTACTGAACTTATCTGCTTGTTGAATTTCAGGCCATCATCAAAAACAACACCCAAATTCTTAACCCAAGTCTTTGCAGGTAGGGTTAAATTACCTAGGGTTATTTGAGTTGGAGAATTTAATGAGCCGAACACTATAATTTCGGTTTTATTTTCATAAAAATTAAGAAAATTTAGAGCTAACCAAGCTTTCACATCAGATATACACGCCTTAATTTTTTCCAGTCCATTACAGTTTGGTTTTAGGGGTAAATAAACTTGAGTGCCGTCTGCATAGCAGTGAAACGACAACCCGTGTTTCCTGAGAATAGACCCTAATGGAAGCATGACGAGTAGGAAGAATATGGGTAGAGGTAGTGGATGAGGAGGAAGAGGATGTGGATGAGGAGGAAGAACATGAGCAATAGCAGTACCCCAGAGGTAAAGCATTTGGCCTGTGGTGTGACTGGTGTGGTGCTGTCACGAGGGTTTATGCTCTGTTTAGGGACAAAGTTGTCATGTGGATGACGGCTTGTGGTCAGACCAGCATGAAAACACTGAGATGCAGAGACAGAATGCATTTCTCATTGACTTTTGATGGTTTTACTGTTGTACATTTTTGAGTAGGCTACTGTAACATGCTTTTTGTGTAGAGTTCTCTTTTAAATTTGGGGTTTTCAGTTGGACAGTACTGCATACTGTACGCAGATATTCAAAACTTTATTGCAGTCCTTATAGTATACACCATGTCCACTGAACTAACTTGTGATTACTACGGATTTTTAACAGATATTTGCAAAGTGTGTTGTTATACAATGTATTTTTCTGTAACCAGATGCAATGGATGCTGTGGTCACTAGTGTGTAGTGTCTAATGAATGCTCTGCAGTGTTTTATATATTGACTGGTGGTGTGTATCATCTGAAAGCATTGTTTAATTTTGAGCACAGATGAAAGGATTTTGAGCTGATTGTTTGATTTTGCCACCATGTCAGAGGTTCTGCGAATGTAATGAGAACAAGCCGGCAATCTGTGTTTATTTGTTGTATTCATTTTTTTCTCTTTTCTTTTTACTACCACACATATATAGTTATGCTTTATTTGTTGAAATTAAAGGGATCATCCAAAAATGAAAATTCTGTCATCATTTACTCACCCACATGTTGATAAATGGTAAGCTCACAGTTGGCGTTAACCACTGACTTCGATAGTAGGAAAAACAGATACCATGGAAGTCAATGGGTACCGTCAACTGTGAACTTACAGTTTGTTTGTCAACTAAACGGCATTGATTTGTTTTATATTTCTGGTAAGTTTGTATGCTATCACTAATAGATGATGATACAGGCTTCTTTGATGTTTGACTGTATCACCAGTTTAGAGGTCGAATGATATCATCTATCATCTAATATCACAACATGATCTTATGAGAATACGTGTGTGTTTTACATAAAGTGTGGTTTTACCACAAATACATTTACTGACGTTTTCACACTGAAACGTATAATATCGACGTGTTGACAAGACTTGACAGACATTGGGGTTTCTTACTCATATTAATGACATGTTTCAGTCATAACTTATTTATTTAAGACAGTTTACTCATTTGCCTAATGAAATGTTCATGACTTGTTCATGTTCAGAGAATTACATAATAATAAACAAGACTACACTTTTAAACTTTACAATGTTGGTTATGAATTCAAATTCAAATGAAGTGATATGGCAGTGATATCAAATGCTCATTGGCTCTTGCGTGCTACGTCACAGATTTGCAACATTGCCGTCTTTCGGTTGATGTACGTATGAAATTTGAAATGTTTAAAGTATCGTTTAAATGCTATAATGTTACTATTGTTATAAAAAGTGTCCTACACATTTCTATTAGATTGCATTATGTAAGAAGAATACATTATATTTTAAATTTTTTATATAAAAATGGGTTGGGATAAGATTTGGGGTAGGGTTAGAGTGGTAACATTATCAATTAAATGGTTAAAGGGAAATTTAACAGCAATCTTTATGGTATGATAGATTTGTAATTGTTTTACGTTTTGTAGATGTAAACACGTAATAATGCGTTTTACAGCTAAAAAATTTAATGTTGCAAATACATCTACATTATACACTTCAGCATCTATTTAAACGTACACAAAATGTTTTGTGTTTTTGGAAGTTATGTATTATTACTACATATTAACAGTGAGACTAAGCTGAATATCAACACTAACTACACAATTACTCTTTTTAATTGTCGAAATTCCCAATTTGAAGTCCAGTCAATACTGTATGCCATACACAGTTTTAGCTTGTAACAATGGACTCCTTCTGCAGGGCTCTGTAGTAATAATCATGAATTAATCACAATTTATGTTGCTCTTCAGTTTTAGATCTCTTTGATGCATTTACTTTTCCTTTAAAAAATATATTTCACTATTAGTGGTTCTCAAATTATTTGATTATTATTTACATTGAGCGTCCATTTTTCTTTATTCTTTCTTCTTATTATTTTTTTAATGGCCCCTATGTTCCTATATTAAAGCCACCTTTGGAGAGACCGGAGAATGGAAAGTAAGCTGTAGGCTCATTGTCATTAACTGAAAGGTCATCTATTTCTAATCTCTCAGCTGTTGCATCCTCATACCTCCAACATTCACATTTCAGTGCTCAGTAATTTGCTATAAACTGATTCGTACAATGCACTATGAAGGCTTCCCTGTGGGGGTAAATGTGCACTTAAAATAGCAAAGGAAAAGCCTTTGTCCCAGACATTATAGAGAGCACTAGTGTATACATTTTACAATCTGCTAAATATGAACTGAATTAATAAGAGACCTTCTGAACATGAAATGCTTTTTTAATATAAGTGTAATAATAACAAATACCAATAAGTTTAGCACCCAATATAAACGTTGATTTTCCCAGACACAATTTGATTAGACAAAACTTTTGTTAACGGTAAAGCATGTAAATGTGAAACTACACATCCATGTTTGTACTGGTGAACCTGATTGACCAGGTGTTTCAGATCCACTTTCCCACAACCTCTTTCTGCATCTCCAACGAGACTCAACGCACCACAAATTGTGTTACGCTGGATGTCCTATTGATGATTGTCAAGTTGTGTGCAGCTTGAAAAGGTGTATTTGCGACATACAAATGATTGAAAGGATCGTGATACCGGCTCGCTGGCATTTCACCAGATCAAAGACATGGAAGACAATAAAAGATTTAAATTATGCGTGTCAATATCTCCAGGACTCTAATATAAAAATCATATGAAATATACCACAACATATTGCTCTATGTAGACAGTGGTATTATCAATTGCAGGGTCATCAGGAATTTTATTGCTGAGCTACTCAAAGATCACTGACTATTGATTCAGTCAGGTGTGGTTTGGATACTACATATATATCCCTGCATACAGTATATATTTTGTAAAATCAACTCATAAATAACTGGGCACACGCTTTCTCCTAAAAGAAAACAATCTTGATCTTGAAAACAAATCCTACGTCAAAATCCTAGGACACACATTTGGTTAGACTAGTGCTAGTCAGTCTGTAGAATAATCTGTGGCTAGCGAAACAAAACAATAAATGAATTACATTTACAAAACTAAATCTTAAAACAAAATAAACCATAAAACACAATAACATTACGCTTAACCATCTTGTTTCACAGCTGCCAATTTAAAAAGCATAATTAATAATACAGGTATACTGTAAATGTGTGGGCTTGTGTCTGGTAGACAGAAGAAATAACAGTCTTTCTTTTGAGTATCAGTTTACTCAAAACACACTTCCTCAGACACAACAGAAACCTGAAGCATTGATTGGAAGCCATTATTAGATTGTCTCTGGAGTTTAAAGATTGCTGTCAAATATGTACTGACATGTTGACATGCATGACTAAAGATGCCATAATTAAACTGCTTGATGCTTACTGGATGACAAGGCAAATGAAATTAAATGTGTCAGTTTATTGTTTTGCCAAATAACAAAACATTTAACAAATAAGATAACGTGAAGGGTTATTGTGTCTATGAACTCTGGGTAAAATTTTTTAATCTTGGCTTGTTGGACTTTATATGGTTTATGAGAAGTGACTTAACCAGGTTTCGTGCTTACAGGGTTTCACTTCAAATAACACTGCAGTGTGTCTTTTGACAGACTCACAGAAACACACACACACAAACGCACGGGCGCACACGCACACACAGTGCATGGTTTTGTTTAATCTCATATCTGACCATGCACAGTCTATAAAGGTTTTAAATATCTCTAGGAATCCTAAAGTTTCAGATGAGGGCTGTCAGGGTGATGTCACTGGAGGAATTAAGTCAAAATGTGGCCTGCGCATTGACCCAAGTGTCCTGTCACCTCTACAATATTTATCAAAATTTTGAAAAGGTCATAAATAAAATTAAACCAAAGAGGATGGTGCCATACAGAAGTTACGCATGTACATTTATCCTCTGTGTAATGTGAGAAGAATGTGCTCACCCAGTGATGTCAATCATTTTCTCCCTTTTCACCTATATTTTATCCTATATCTCGTGTTATTTCCCCTTTAAAAACAATATAAACGCTATACAATAATATAAAAGTACCGTACAATAACTTGACACACAATAACAGTTTTGTATTTAAGACCTAAAACAAAACTTGTTCAGCATAATGGATTGATAGAAAACAGGAATCTGTGTAATTGGTACACTCTAAAAATGCTGGGTTATTTTCAACCCAACATTGGGTCAAAAAAAGAACAAACCCAACCTACTGTAATTTAAACTATGCTGGGTTGTTTCGACCCAAAATGCTGGGTTCTTTTACCAATTATTGGGTCAAATATAAACGTTTTCTGTGTTCATTTAACCCAACTCTTTGGTTTATGCCTTTGTAAGAAATTATCCCAGCATTTTTTTGAAAATACTCAACTCAGTTGATTAACCGCTTGCTCAGTTTACTTAATTAAGATGAGTTACTTAATTTACCTAATTCATTAATTTGTATTGGGACAACATCAATAATTTTAATTCCAAATTATCCCAGCATGCTTTGCTCTCATGACAAATGAAGACAGTCAATGTTAAAATCAAAATCTAAACTGTGTGAAAATATGAAAATTATGAGGACATGTTATTTTTTGTTATTCTGTAAAGTTGAAATTCAGAAGTTTCCTTTAATGAATACATTTTTGGGGGTTACCAAAGTGGTGAAGTGTGAGTGTTTCATTTAGGTTCAGGACGAGCATGTTCACCATTTGGCATGTATGCAGCTTTACACAACGAGTAAATCATGTGCAAATGTTCATGCATTAAATTCACTTGTGCTTCTTGTCAGCACCATTAATTATGGTCAAGAAAATAAAGATTAAAAAAAAAAGTCCAACATAAAGCATGTAAAGTAAACACAAATAAATTTAAGGTTTATGAGAAAAAAATGTGATCTTCAATGATGTTTATATGGGACAATATCTCAAAGTAAACTTTTGATCTCTAAATCAAGCTCATTTCTGTCAGATAGACAGGTTGCCGGTTTACAAACATTACAGGGTGCGCGCGCATCCAGGAGGCAGAAAGCCCGCTTGGTGAGCTGATCCGCTATTGCAACAACTTTAATTATCGAAGCGTTCTTTATTGTTTGTATATAAATAAAACTTGATTTTAGTTGGATCTGTTTTTCTGTCTTTATTTTTGCAGTGTTGCTGTGATACATGTATGAATTATAATGTTAGGCTAGTAATGTAATAGTCGCATCTACTGGTATGTTAACATCAGGCACCCAGCACTGGCTCCACGTATTTTCCACGCTACAACTCCTTGGCATTTTGACTTACAGACACAGCTACTAGCCTACAACACAATGCACGTCTCTTCTTTCTGCCTCTCGGTTGCGCGCGCAACCAGTTAATGACGTCGCCGTGCAACCCATCGATAAACATCACCTGGATGATCTACAGGAATAGTGTGGAGTATGTGGACAGACTGTAAGACAAATGTCAAAACACCTAAACTTCATCTTAACTTTACCAAAAGATGAAGGGTCCATTTATTGTCTGCTTTTTGCCTTGTCAATTTGCTGTTATAGACCAGTGAATGCAGTGTCATCTGGTAATGTGATTGTCACAAGGTGACGATCTTTTTTTTCTTTGGGGCGGAACCAAAATTATGGAAGTTTGGTTCCGCCCGGAAGTGTTTACGCCCGGACCGGAAAAGACGAACACCGGATTTCCGGTAAGCGCCGCGAGCGGGAAAATCGGCGAATTCGATGCACCTGTGCCTAGTTGGGGACAGCGGTTAGTGATTGGAAGATACGCTGAACAAGGCAGTACTTAAGGCCAAGTTTATCCACAGTCTAGAGACCTTTTGGGTGTGTGTGGAAGCGCTGTGTTGTGGCCGCTGGTGCGCTGTTTGTGGCTGTCCAACTCTCTCTCACTCTCTCTCTCTCTCTCTCTCTCTCAGGCTGGAACTGTTGATTGGGAAGTCATCGCGAACCTTAAAGGTTGTGAGGAGAACGAACACATGACGGATTGAGATGAAGTGAAAAAGGGGATTTAAAACGGCATCGCTGTGAGTACCTAGATCTAGCTGAAAGTATCTTGTGTATTAACCTGGCTTATGTTAACTCCCTCCAGGAGAAGGAGGACGGCCCTACCCCTAACAGAGTGTGGTGGGTGAGCCGAGGAAATACTTACCGAAGCAGACACAACAACGACATCACTAGCTGGGCCGCATATTTCCATCGCCAACTCTGAACTAAGCGAGGTGAAGGAAGATGGCGTCTTTTTCGTACACTTGGAGTGGTGGGTGAGTCTTTGTGCTGTGGAAACCTTTATTTTGGACGTGGTGCTGTATATTGCTGTGGGTTGTGGTGTATTGCTGTGTGTCTTGTCAGATTTACCCCCGCCTTCACGCACTTCATTGAGAGAAGACAAAGAGGCTGCTGGCTTTAGCTCAGTACAGTACAGCATACGTTGTGAGCGTGCTTCGGGCCTCCAGAAATAGTACGGTGCCCAGAAACGATTTTCCCCCGTCTAGACATCGGGCGGATGTGAAGAGTGGCGGTGAAGAGCCGAGGAAACAGCAGAGGTGTGAGTACGATTTGGGGCCATTATTATTGACGTTTTCGATTGCATAAACATTGTTGTTGCAGAGAGAGAGGTGACGTAATTCCATCGTCCCGTGGCCTCTACAAAGGGGCGCCCCTGCCCAGAGTTCGAACGCCTGACGGTAACGAGGAAAGGGCAGCGCTCGGCCCGGTGAGACGTTGGGATATTCCACCCCTCTGCCACCATCTAGCGGTCGTGAGGGTTCGCCCCCGACGCCACCTAGGAACTACCTACCCCATCGCACGTCGCGCCGACTGCTGTAAGTCCGCCACTGCTGCCTGTGTGCCTATTAATCTCTCAAGCTGTCGATCCATAGAGACGGAGCATGCACTGTATCCGGTAGACTTGTGGGGAAGAACCTGAGGAGAAACCGAGCAAAAACCTGTACTTATGGTACGCTGAGTCCAGTCGAGAGGTGAGAGCCATCTTAAAGCAAACTAACTGTGCTTCTGTGTCCAAGCCGATACCTGTGGAGAGAAGAGGAGAGAGAGTGAATATTCTGAGGAGAAACCGAGTAAAAACCTGTACTTACGGTACGCTGAGTCCAGTCGAGAGGTGAGAGCCATCTTAAAGCAAATTAACTGTGCTTCTGTGTCCAAGCCGATACCTGTGGAGAGAAGAGGAGAGAGAGTGAATATTCTGAGGAGGAGCCGAGCAAAACCTGTACTTACGGTACGCTAGTCCAGTCGAAAGGTGAGAGCCATCTTAAAGCAAACTAACTGTGCTTCTGTGTCCAAGTCGATACCTGTGGAGAGAAGGAAAGTAGTAGTGAGTAACCTGACGAAAATTGTGTAACTACAAGGGAGAGTCTCCCCGAGGAAGATTCAGGTACGCGACCAATATAAAAATCCCCCACACTCATACTGGTTCTGATTCTGCCTCCAGGAGGAAGAAGGAGCGCGCCACGGATTATTAAGGCCAGGCCGGAGCCTGAGTCCCACGTCCCGGACCCCCGTTGGCCCCTTGCTTCCCGTCATCCCCCGGCTGAGGCCCACCTGGAGGGCAGAGCTAGATTTAGTTTTAATCCCCCTTTCCCCATTCCCCAAGACATTTTAAATATTTAAATTCAATAAAGATTGTTTTATACTTACCTGTTCTCGTGTTGTTTGGTCATTGGGTTGGCTTTGGGGACCTCCTCGAGGTGGAAGTTGAGAAGGGGCGTGGCTTTAGCCTAGAACAGCCAGCCCCTGGCCGTGACATGATGTCCAAAACTCATGACAGACTAAATGATCCTGACCCAGTGTTTTGCTGATGTGATCTGGAAATAAAACCTTGGGCATTTCAGTGGGAGCAGTATTATTTTTATAAGCAATAATTAAAAAAGGTACTAAATATAAAATTACCAGTAAAAAGCTGGATCATCAGTCAATGTTTGAGAAAGTAAAAAAAGCAAAATCAGGATTGTTTTAAACTGTTTCTCGTGAAGGATTTGCCTATAATCGGTTTAGTCTGCTCGTAATACCAACAAGTTCATCCTGCTAAACTGCTGGCACAACTATTAAAGGATGATGTTATCTGCACTCTCAGAAATAAAGGTACAAAAGTTGTCACTGGGAAAGTACCCTTTCAAAAAGGACCACATTTGTACCCCAAAAGTGCATATTAGTACTTCAAAGGTACATATTGGCAGTTCAAATATACATATTTCTACCTAAATGGTACATATTAGGACCTTTTTTAAAGGCTACTGTGCCCCAGTGACAGCTTTGTACCTTTATTTTTGACAGAGCGACTGTTAGGCTATATTTAGTTTGTGCCTAAATACAGAAGATTTTTGTTTTGCTTTTAATAAAAAGAGCACATATATTTGTTTTACTTTCCCCATTCAAAAGTTTCAAATGAGAAACTCTAGGCATTAGTGTTTCACAAAACCGTCTGTTTTATCTAAAATAAATCTTTCATTAATGTCTAATAGCTAAAAATCTCCTATTTTCTCTGTATCCGAGTTGTATCTGTCCACCTTGGTCTTAATGAACTTGACAAATTTCTCAATTTCAATTTTTACTGTAGTTTACGAAGTTGTCGTTTTATGGCAAATCAAAAGCTTTGTGTTTAACATTTAGCTTTTCTCCTTCAATGAACTTTATATTTTCGAAACTCCTCAACTTTTATAACAGTAATGGGCTTCATACAGTACTTATAGTATGTATATTTATTTGCAAACTTTACATTACAAACTTTGATAACACAATAAATGTGGCTGAACCGGTAGAGTATTGCATTAGCAGCACAAAGATTATGGGTTTGATCCTAAATACAGAGAAAATGTATAGCTTCAATGCACTACATGAAATGCATAAATGTAAATAAATGTATAGATAAAGACTTCATTGGCTTTCGGGAGACACAATAAGAGAAAACAAGGCATCAAAATAGCACCAGGTAAAGCTATGTTTGCCATAAACCTCATTCTACTTTCATTCTCTACCATTTAAAGAAGTTCCCAAATAAGTTTCTTTTTTTTATACTCCCCTGTCCACATTGTTGTTCACTGGCCAAGACTTCCTTTAAAAAACCCACTAAACTTTCACTCTGGCCTCTGACACATTTTACCAAACCAAATGTTGTATGCGCTAACTCACTCGTCTTGATTCACTGATTCACTGGTCTGGCCCGTGTCTTCCCATAAAAGTAAAGACTTTCACTCATCAGCATGTGTATCTGTGTTGACTGGGCTTTATTGACATTTTAAAAGGCATGTGCCTCCCCCACCCACATGTGCCTGATAACCCGGTTAGCTGCTGTCTGACTAATGACTTGTCTCTCAAGTGCAAACATTCACATTTACTGAAAATGATTCATCATTCATCAATTGTTACTTTTATTGTAAAACAGCTACTTATCAACAACAAAACACCACATGAAAAAACTGCTGCATAGTATAACACCTTAAAAAACATCAGTGTGCATTACAGTCAAGAAGAGTTTACCGTATTTTCCGGACTATAAGTCGCTCCAGAGTTTAAGTCGCATCAATCAAGAATGCGCCATGAAGACGAAAAAACACATATAAGTGGCAGTGGACTATACGTCGCAATTATTCAGAAAATAATTTCACAAAATCCAAGCCGAAGAACAGACATTTAATCTGAAAAGGCAAGTTATTCAACGAAACAATAGCAGACAGAACAGCAGGCTGAATAGGTGTCCGTACGTTAACGTAATACAAACAGTTATTTACATGATACACAATAGCATAATGAACATACCTGGAATGCTGAATAGGTTAAATGAACAGAACAAGCCAACGCGCATCAAGTTCGCAGGCTTGTCATTCCACATCACTGAATTCACTGAATTACATAAACACAGGAGCAGCATATAGCAAACTCTCGCGGCTGTAGGCAGTAATGTTGTCTCTTGGTTCATATATGTCAGTAAAATTAATTCATACTGACTTATAAGTCGCACCAGACTATAAGTCGCAGGACAAGCCAAACTATGACTTATAGTCCGGAAAATACACCAACACTTTCAGTAGGTTTAATCCCCCAAACGTCTCACAACAGAGATACAGCTTACTCGCAAATTAAAACTTTGTCATAGTTTACATTCCCTCGTGATGTTCCCAAACCTGTACACACAAAATAAGATGCTTTATGGTGCCATAGAAGACGCCATAAATAACCTTTAACATCTGATGAGCTTTTCTGTTTAACAAAAGGTCATTTGTAGTTAAAAAAAAAAGGTTTTTAGATTATGAAAAGTATAAAATAAATTTATGGGATTGCTGTGAAGAACCTTTAAAGCACCTTTATTTTTAAGAGTGTCTTTCTTTCTGTAAAATTGAGAGAAATATTTAGCAGAATTATTATGCTCTGTTCCTCATAACTCAAATTCATATTTGTGCATTTTAAAACATGACAAATGGAGCAACTCACATGGCTTAAAATAGGCTATTTGTAGTATATAAAAGTACATAGATAGTACATAGATTTATTATTCCTCCTGTTTTCATTTTATGCAGGGGTACACAGTGCAAATTAAACCCTTGTGCATTGTTCAAATTTAATACATCCATTAAATTAAACATCTGTAAAAATGTATCAGATTTTTTTTTGCCAAGTTCATAAGTGGATTTGGGGAAAAAACTAAATGACACATTTTCAATATTAAAATTTACCTTTTTCGCTGTCTTGGGCATGTCAAAGATTAAGTAAAAACATTGGCTTTTGATTATTGTTTTCTCCCTCATTTATTGTTAGTGGCTGTTTTTGCCCCATTGACTTCCATTATAACAACATTTTTTGATTGCAGAGGAATGACACCTTGTTATCATGCATTTTTGAATGTTGGTGGTTTTTCCTTTTGCAAAGAGGTCAAATTTGTCACTTTTACTGTTGATCACCATGTGGCACAATTAACCCTTTAGTAGACCTGTGCAGAACTTAATTTCTAGCTTGTACATTGAGTAATATGGAGCATAACTCCATAATAAAAGTGTAGTATTGTGTGTGTACGTGTGCGCATACTTGAGTGCAAGTGTGTTTTAAAATCATCCTGATCCAGTAATAGGCTACTTTATGACTTTATGATCTGGTAAATTGACACGATCACATGAATTTTTGCAGACTGCTTTCATCCCTTATGAATATAACCATAGTAATAATAACCATTTTTTCTGCAGGTTGATTTAGCCTAAATATTAAAACTAAAACTATAGAACACAATAGTAGGCCAATGTAGTATAGTATGGTTAAAAATAATTTTGAAAAGTGTAGCATACTATAGTACATAGCCTATAGTGGGGATTGTCAGTGGAATGTACACACTCAGAAAAAAAGTACAAATGCTGCCACCGAGGTGGTTTTTAAAAAAGTTACACCCTATTTGTGCGTGGTATTAGTATAATTAAATGTACTTATTAGATCTCATCCACAGAGGTACATGGTCCAACTTGTATTCATATCTGTACCTAGTGACAGCTTTTCTTCTGAGACTGCAGTTTACTAAAATAACTAGTATTTTTTCACATGGTTTATTATATTATGATTATAGTGAGACAATGATACATTTGTGGTTAATATGGTTTAACTACAAAACCATAGTTCATTGTTATGAAAGCTAGATAATGTTGGTGAGGTTTTTTTAAGCTTGCAATAGAAAAATGAATGACACAGAAGAGCTTTTCACTCTGGAAATAGTTAACGCCGTGTTATTCTAAACACCGGGTTAACGGATTCCTGGGTTATCTTCGCTTCACACTATTAATACTTAGTCAGGGGTTAAGAGATAACCCTGGGTATTCATAATCTGACATTTCACACTGTGCATTCCTAAACCCTACCTTTACGATCACTAACCATGGTTTTTACTATAGTTAAAACCAAAAAACATGGTTCCTGTAGTAAAACCATGGTTCTCTCTAAACCCCACTTTTAACCCTAGGTTAAGGAGCATTTCACACTTGTATTTTAGAAGCAGGGTTATCCCTGAAATTAACCCAGGGTTATGAAACACTGCTCGGAAGCACGGTTAGCCCTGTTTTTGTGGGATTAACCCCACATTGCGGTGCCAAATGCATGCAGTGTGAAACTAGGCAGGGTTATAATGTTATGACCCTAATAATGGTTAACAATATATTTAAAGACCTATAGGCTATGTTGTTTTAGACATCTAGTCATAAAACATATTGATATTATATGGTTGGGGCATAGTACCATGTAAAAATCCATCTTATATGGTTGTAAAATACAAACCCATATAAGAATTCATACATATACATATTTTAAATATATGCATTTAAATACATTTTAATATAAGTATTCCATATAGGTTTAAAACATATATCTCATATATCAAGAGTATCTATATATGTGACATTCATATATGTATTTATATACATTTTAATATGAGTATTTCATATAGGTTTAAAACATATATCTCATATATCAAGAGTATCTATATATGTGACATTCATATATGTATTTATATACATTTTAATATGAGTATTTCATATAGGTTTAAAACATATATCTCATATATCAAGAGTATCTATATATGTTATATTCATATATGTATTTATATACATTTTAATATGAGTATTTAATATAGGTTTAAAACATATATATTCATATATCAAGAGTATCTATATATGTGATATTAATATATTGCATATATATGTAGCATATATGCCAAGATCGGTTTTGATATAGGGACATATATGTCATATATTACATTTCCGTATGGGACAACCTAAATGGATGCTTGCGATTGTGTTAGGGGTGGGGTCATGCTCGGTGGCTCCAGTGTGTCATCGAGCCACGGTTTTTGCCTCGCCCAAATAATCCTGAACAGAGAAATGTTTAACGTGTATTGAGTAGGGGAGAGCGGGGTAAGTTGTCACACGGGTAAGTTGTCACACTGTTAATAACTCCAACACTAGAGGCTCTATCTCAAAAATCAAATAGCCACTTTATGTGACTTCTTCTTCTATAGTGAACTTCCTGTTCACATGTGGTCAAGATCACTGTAATCTGAGGTTAGCACAATTTTCTTATTTTTCTGCTTAAAAAGTAAAAAAAAATCACTTTACATTTTATGCAATACAACTTTGTTAGGTGTGAATGTTTAAAATGATTATTTTGCACAAAATAGAGGAGACCGTAAAGTGTCTTTTGATACTTTAGCTAAAGTGATATGATGAGCTAAACTTGAGATTTAGACAACATTAGCACACAAGTAAGTATGGGGCAAGTTGTCTCAATGACTTTGGGGCAAGTCGTCACATCTGACAACTTGCCCCTGTACAAACAAACACATCGAACATGCTCAGAAAACATGATATAGAAAAGAATAAGCCTCAATCTAGCAAAAAGCTGTTTCAAAAGAAAGGGAAGCAGAAATCTGGACCTATGAAAAACAAGGCAGCTAAAAGAAGAAAAATCATGCAAGAGTCATCATCAGATGATGAAGAGTGCTTCTGCCTCGTCTGTGTAGAGCCATTTTCAAAGAGTCGTCCAAAGGAGACCTGGGTAAAATGTGTAAAATGCAACAATTGGGCCCATGATGCTTGCACCTCAGGCCAGGCAATTTATGTGTGTCAGAATTGTGATTCTGGAGATGAGTCCTATTAGTCATACAGGGCATCTGTTTTGTTCAGAGGTTAAACATGTTAAGTTAAGCAAGTTATCTGCAGCGTTCCATTCAGTTATCTGGTTTTATGTGAAAGCCATAGAACATTTGAACCAAAGTTCAAAGTAAAGTGGTCTTGCCACTTAATTGAAATGTGCATTATTTGGATTGAAATAATTGTTTTTCCAGATTCTCCAGGCACGGATGTTTATATTTCCAGTTTGGTTTGAGTTTAAAAATTAAAATCAATATTCACAATTAAGTAGTTGTGTTCTTATTTTTAGATAATCTAGTGTGACAACTTACCCGCCCTAGTGTGACAACTTACCCTCCGATGGGGCAAATTGTCACAAGTGCACAGTCACTATTCAACAGTCTACAACTCTGTAATGAGATAAGATATAAAGATGTTATGAATACAACATATGTGCCCAAGACTTCCTTCTTTCATTTGGTATGAGATTTATACCATTTTGATGTATGGTGCTCAGTAAATGTTAGACAGTGTGAAAAGTGTGACAACATACCCCGCTCTCCCCTACTATACAGTCAATTGAGTACTATACACTGTAAATTCTGCAAATATTGGACAGAACACATGTTGGGTTAATAAATTAACCTATACTGGGCAGTTTCAATGCAATGCTGGGTTGTTTCAACTCATGGTAGCGTTAACAACAACCCAGCATAGGTTTATAAAACTGAATCTTTGCACCATGTTTCAGCAAAACATTTCTAAAATGTATAATGTGTTTAGAAAAATTCTCTTTACATAGATATTAATTTCCCCCTTCATTGTCTTTTGTAAAATTAGTAATTTATGGATTCATGAGGATTGAACCTTATGGTTGCAAGCTGCAGAATTCTCCATATAGCAGTGTCTTGCACATTATTCTCTAACAGCAAAATTAAAGTATATAATTAAAAACATTCTAAAACAACCTAGAATAAATAGCATTTGTAGCTCTCTATCTTTATACGTTACCTTTAAATATAAAGTATAAAATCCTTTAGATATCTTTGTATTTTTTGTGGCTTCATACCGCATCTTTGCTTTAAGTTTTAAGTATAACAAAAATCACAATGTTTTAGATAAAATGCACACTTTTTTTCTCATTTTCTTTTCTGTATATTCTCTTCGTCTGCCTTGAGCAGGGAGATCGCTCCCTCGAGGATCACATCAATGCCTTTTTTGGACTTAATTATCTCACCCACTTCCCTGCCTTTGGACTACTGCCTTTGCACTTTCCTACATGCTGGCCTCAACACCGCCACCCGAGAGCAGCTGTCCAGGGAGGGTCTTCAAGGGAGCTTCCCCGTGTTTGTGCAGTGGATGCTGGTTTCCTGCGTTTCTCCTTATACCGTGGGGAACAGCGCCATCACCACTCTTGACCTAGAACCCAGTCAGCCATTACCCCATTGCACGGAGCTGTTTGAGCTCACCGCAGACAAAAAGCCAGAGCTCACTGTTACTGGGAACCCAGCGCTGAAGAGAGCTCAACATCGCCCCAGAGCCTGAGCCTATTATGTCTGACCAGGTGTGTGAGCCTGGAACATTGTGCGACGCTGTGGGAGTGCTTATGGAGTTGGAGGGCTTAGAGAGAAGCCCCACCTGCACCACCACTGCTGAGGGTGAGCTAATGCTGAATATTGGGACTATAGATTTTTTATTTATTCTGATGTTTACTGTCTACTGCCATCACTGCTGGTCCCGTCCAGCTCACCCTCTTCTCTGGTGGCCCCTTCCAGCTCACCTTCTTCTCTGCTGGTCCAGTCTAGCTCACCTTCCTCTCCGCTGGTCCAGTCCAGCTCACCTTCCTCTCCGCTGGTCCTGTCCAGCTCACCCTCATCTCCACTAGTCCCATTCAACTTCTTCTCGTCTCCACTGGTTCCACCCAGCTTACCTCTCCTTCTCTGTCTATGGTAGCGACAGTTTAAGCCCTGGGTCCACTCTCAGCAGTAGATCCCTCAGCTCACCCTCAGCATGTCATTGCCGTTGGGACGAGGGTGCTTTGGGATCTCCAGCTGCCAGCTACCTCAGGTTGGAGTATCCATGGTCTTCGCCTCCAGCAGTCGAGACCCTGACTCCACCTCAGACCCATCGGCTCCACCTTGGCTTCTAGCTCCCTCAACTCCATCGTGGCCCATCATCCCATCAACTCCATCAGGCTCCCTTACCCCTTTGGCTCCACCTTGGTCAGTCGTCAACCATCCACCACTTCGGGGCTCCAATCCTCTAGCTGTGCCTAATCACTCCACCCCTATGACTCTGTCAGACTCCTCCTCCACTTCACCTTCATCTTCAGTCGCTCTGTATTTGCCACGGTCATCTCGACCCCCCGTCTCTGTCTCTGTCACCGAAGCGGTCGGTTCTGCCTTGGCCCTCCGGGACCTCTTTTCCACCTGGGCTCTCCATTCTGTCCGGCTACATTTCAGGCTCCTCCTCCACCGTCTGCAGATCCATTTCCATCAGTCGCCACGCTGGTTTCCCCCTGTCTCCTCCACCATTTACTTCCACTCCTCCTTGGCTCTTCGTGCCGGCTGAGGTCTGGGTCGCTCTGCTCAAGGTCTCATCCGGGACTGCCTCTGTCTTCCTCCTCCCAGTTACCTGTCCGCCTCCAGAGCCCCTCCTACTCAGGTTGCGCCTTGCCGGGAGGAGAAGGTACTGTAACATATCCCCGTTATCTTCCTTCACTCATTGGACTACAACACCCATTATCCTTTGCACCCTGTCATCCACATTTTGGATTATCATCGTCACCTGTTCACCATTACCCGTACACTATATATACTCACCATTGTTTTCAGTCATCGTCAGTTCTCATCTTTGTGTTATGTGTATTACATCATCATCTATGGAATCTGTGAATTAAAGTTATATGTTTAACGATACCTGTCGTCCTCCTCGTACTGAAACTTTAGTTTCACTTTAACTTTTTTACTGTATGTGTAGGAAGGACTACACATACCGTAAAAAGTTAAAGTGAAACTAAAGTGAAATTGACTTAAGTTGATCCAACTTTTCAATTTTTACAGTCCATAATCGATGCAGCTATATTTAATGTACTTGCTTAATCAATGCTAAAAACTCAGTCCGGCTATTTTACATTTTGAATGGCAAATGCTATCTTTACATGCTATGTCGTGTAATAACATGGGCTAATCTGGTGAATTACCGCAGGGATCATATATTTCAGTATAAATGTTTTTGTTAAAGGACTCTTGTGGCTTGATCTGCTTTCCAAAACAGGCTGCCCCATTCAGAAAAGAACAGGCCATTTCTGATAAGTCTATTTATAGGTATGAATGAAGATCCATTGTCAGGTTATTCCCCCGTACGACACCCAGCCTCCCCGTGGCTCAGCGACAGTCTACTGCCACATGCAGTGAGGCTGATAGATCACAGAGCGATGAAAGGCCAGAGCACCAACCACATAGTCACAGAGTCGCATCTCTTCCTCTCATTCAGCAAAGTAGTAAAAGCTCGAACAGGACAAAACAAATAATTGATAAACAGGGCCGGACCTCTTCGAACCGGTAGGCGAAGACAGTGAGCGGGAAGCGGTACGCAACTGCCTGCACGCTGGTGCTTTCCCCCAACAGGAAGCCGAGATGACGGGTGAAATCTTTCCGTGAGCCTCTCTCTCGCGAACACACTCACTGTATCAGCGCAGCCGTGTTTTGGGTAGACATGGAGGGAAAGTGTCATCCGTCTCTGCCAATGTAAACAAACGATGTTATCGTCACCTTCAAAGAAATGAAACCTGCTAGAATGCGTGGGCCACCACTAGGATATTGATTTCCACTCCATTATTATTACTTCTTAGTCATTTTCCAGTTTTTTAACCACGAGTGATATAACAGGATGTAAACAGGATATTAAGTGCAAACATTTCTAGCTCAGCACCAGAGAAAAGCAAGAAATATTCAGCCAATCAATTTTTTGTCGTTTTAAAACATTAATGCCATTTTAATGCCTTTACATTAACCAAATGTATTATCTATAATTCTTTGAATTGGTACAGCTGTTCAATAACAACCAGATATTTTTTATTTGAAATTTAAAGCGTATAGAACATTTCATGACAAAATGTAATGGGGATTGACCTGTCTAGGGTTTTCCCCTGCCTTAAGCCCATTAAGCGCAACCCATATGCCTTTAAATGTGATAATATTATAGAGAATGGATGGATGGCAGGTGATTGTTTGCAACTGTTTATGTGTTCAGCTAAACTACGAAAACTCAAAATATGTCTGAACTTTTAACTTTTTCTGAAATACATTTTTATGTATTTTATGTCTTCACTCATTGAAAATATTTGTTTTATAGCACATGCGAGCTATCAACATACAAATGCAATATGGATATTGTTTTTGATGAAAATTTCGTTCCATGGTTTAGTAAGTGTGACTCATTTGGGACAGAACCCAGGAATAAAATCACTCTAAAGGTCATGACCTCTAGAAGAGACATATTGAATCATCATTATCGAAACAGAAATTGTTTTTTCTACTGAACCTGCTAAATTTAGTGCAATACTGTGAAATCTGCAACTCACCGACAAGACTGACAAGAAATCGTTTCAATTCTCATTAACTCTGTAATTATTTTAATGCCAAAAATCATTAGGATATTACATTTTTTTGCATCCTCTGATTCCAGATTTTCAAATAGTTCTCAGACAAAATATTGTCCTACCTTAACAAACCTACCTTATCCCACTTTCAGAAGATGTATAAATTACAAAAAAACTGCCCCTAATGACTTTGGTTTTGTGGTGCAGGGTCACAAATACAGTATCTATATTGGCAATAAGCGTTTACATATTGATGACTGTTCCACTGATAAATGTGTGTATGTGCACATTGCCCTGCAGTTCAGTTGGTTTCACATTGTGGTAGCAATGCAAAGATAATGGGTTTGAACCCCAGGGAACAAAAAGTGAAAAAACTGTATACCATGAAGGCACTGTATGTCTTTAGTTGTCAGTTTAACGTATTACTCATATGCACTGCAAGATCACCAATGTTAAATGTTAACCTGTATGATGGTATTCATATAAACACCAGCAGTATATATGAGTACACCAGTAAACAGTTTTGCAGAAGACTGATTACAATACTATAATATTATAATATTTTATTTTAAAAAGCATAAAGGGTTAACACACAGCTTACGGGATAAACAGGTGTTACCAGATCATTTGTTCTCAATACACGTGTATAACTGATTGCGTTAAAATCTGTTTTCTTTTGAGAAAATTCAAAACTGAGAAATTTAATGCAGTATATTACGAAATACACAGTTGTTTCAATATACATATATTAAATATACAGTATGGTTTATTTGGCAACAAGGCTCAAAGATGTCAGGGTAGGACAATTTAGAAATGACATCTCTAAAGGATTTTAAGACAATGCTGACTCATTTCTGTGTAAAAGAGAAGTAAATGTTTATAGTCGCAAACCACAAATTAAATTAATGTTATCAATGTATGAATGAATATATGTTTCCACAATTCTTTAGAAGCTATATGTGGAAAATAACAAAGATCATCAAAGATACAAATCCTACAACAAATCTGTTTGTTTGAAACACACAAACCACTGGCACAGAAAGAATCAATCACTTCAGGGGATTGTACAGGTACAGTTCTTTTAAATATATGCACATGTACAGTAAACTGTTGTGTCACAAAGGCAATGCACACCCTCACATGTTTTGCTATAATTATGTGACTACAGTATAGTGCACATTGTCTCTGGGAAATTAAAATGAAAATTCCCCCTTGTTAATATAGCACAGTACTGGTTTGGAGGTGAGAGAGGGGAACGAAATTGTGTGTTGAATGTTTGTGGCGGTGAGTGTTTGGGTAGTGGGGAGATTGGTGCACGAGGGGGTGTGGGTTTGTGCCTATTTTTAAACTTGTATCATTACAATTTCATATTAAAATGTTCCCGATGTGTAAATATAATCGTTCTCTTTTCCATGATGCCTCAAATCATGTTTCTTGTTGCAATTACTTTTCTTAGCATTTACAGATTAACAGTTTGCTGGAAAAAAATGCAAAAAATATTAATGTTGTTTGAAAGAGGGACCCAAACTCAATTAGTGATGGGATTGGACGTTATGTCTTGTGAAATCTGCTTTCTGAATTTCTAAAGCACCCCCTCACATAGTCGATTTGAATGACACAAAAACAGCTATAAGATTTGATGATTTTGGTCCCAAACCTTCACCCTTGTCTTATGTTTTCATTTTCAGGTCTTGTCCTGCTACATGCCTGTCCCACAAAGCCAGTTTGGGTTGCTGGGCAGGTAAGTTTTAGAATAGTTTGCATCAACTCTGGGTTTTAGATACCTTTTCATTATCAGTCAGAAATAAAGGTACAAAACCTGTCATAGGGACAACAGCCTTTAAAAAGACATATGATTTATATGTACAAATATGTACCTTTGAGGTACCAATATTGTACAGGATGTACCTTTGAGATACGAATATGCACCCTTTGGGTACAAATGTGTATGCTTTTTGAAAGGGTTCCCCCAACAGTGACAACTGTTTCTGACAGTGTATGCTCTTATGTAATTTATGCTCCACATTTAAACTACTTATAAATGTCTCTAATATAGCAGTCGTACATGGCAATGCTTTTAACACTAACCGTACTGGTTCAGTATAGGGCTGATCTCATTCCTAACATCATCATAATCGGTTCAAAAAAGCTGGATGGACTCACTGTGACCCCAACAGGGCTGAATATTTCTTATTGACCCTAACCATTGTAGTCTTGGGGACTTATCTCATGTGTGTGTGGCCTACTATGTGCTTATTTTCGTTATATTTATAAATTCTTCATACTTGACTCTCTCTGTGTTTTACAAGTTTGAAGTGAATTTAATAAAAAATTTTAAGGTAAGTGGTTGCAATCAATTTATTTAAGCTACATTTACACAAAAAAGATTAGTAAATTAAAATAAAATATTAAACTTTGGTTTAAATGTAGCTTAAATAAATTGATTGCAACCACTAAAAATTGATTAAATTCAATAAATAATTTTTTTTGTTTGCTGCTTTATAGTTATTTCGGTTCTTCTTGTTTATGTTTCTTCTGTTCTATTAAAAATTTTGATTAGATCCCTAACTTTTTATTCAATGTATTGTTTTTTTTTTAATCAGGATTGGGGCAAACAAACAAATAAACAAACAAACTAACTAACTAAACCAAACGAAAGATTTCTGGAAAACTAGAAAAGAAAGCCGCTAAACGCTTTGATTACCTGCAAGTTGATGGCTGATTCTGGAAATCAGGTTTTGTTTCCCATAGAAAATGGGCCACAAACTGTCCTGCTTCTTATTTTTGGAGGTAAAAATAGCATGAGGCAGAAGTGTGGACGGGAACCTCTTGAAAGGAGTGTCAGTTTCGCTGGGTTAGTGCCGTGATCAGGCCTCACCTGGTAAGCAGAAGTGCTACCTGAGGAGTTTGGAAACGGTTTAATGTCTTGTTTTTTTTTGTAATGGTTATTACATTTTTATAATCAGAAACAATTGGCAAAAAGCCGGTATATACAGTAAACCACACTGAACCAAGAACTAATATATACTGTATCAAACACCTTAAATAAGCTACAGGTCAACAGATTGACTATTAACATGCAAACTTTTCTGAGGTGCAGAGAGCCTAATTCAGTTCTCCTTTAAAAACCTATTCAACTCTCTGTTTGACCAAACATTAAAGGTTAGTAGATTTATATAAACTGTTCACGAAATCTGAAAAGGAATATTAAAAATATTACCAACTCCTAAATATTTTTTTTTAGGTTATTTAATAAGAGTAGCTACTTCCTCTAAAAAAGATAAAATCTGATTTAGTTTCTTTTTTGATCACTTAATTTACCCCCCAAAAAACAGCAACAGAATATGATGTACTGGGATTTTAAAAGAGATTTGATATAAGGAGTTTTCTTCTGCCCCCGTTTGGTCATTAAACAAACTGCACCTGCATCTTCAAGCCTTGTCTCCGACTAAAATTAATGTTTGCGCTGTCTTAACTGAAAATAACTTGGCCTGACATATCTTAATATATGTCAGTGCTATTGTTTTGTCTCAAGATGCACACCAGTAATGTTTTTTTCTAATGTATTTTTACTAAAGTGACCTAAAAAGCCTAATTTAACTAAAAGCTTTACCAAAGCCTTCTTCTAAATGTACGTTTTACCGCTTTAACAACTGGCACACAATACGGATAATGCGTCATTTTGCATTTTATTACAAACGTAATAAACTTTAAAATTCCATTCAATGTGTAAGACTCCACTAGCAACAATTAGCATAACAAATTGTGTATTTCAATAAAACATCATAGCCTACTGTGGCTGACCAACCACATCATGTTTTTTGTTGTGCTCATTTTGTTTTTCGATGTTTAAGCATTTTCTCACGTTGTAGGTCTCCTTTCATCGAGTAACTTGACATAGCAATACTGAAAATAAGACAATAATCACGTATTAAAACTGGGAGAGAGACGTGCTTCGATTTTCACTTTATCTGATGTCAACGGAGTTCAGCTTATTAAACTGACTCATTTAAACCTCGAAAGGTTTTATTTTTATTTTTGCTTACACACTCAAATATAGTCCTACACGAATGTGGCGGAGCTTAAACAAAACTATAATAGGCGTCAGGTTGTGTTGAAAAATTGTGGAGACAAAAGATCAGATGAAAAAACTTTACAGCAGGACGGGGAAATTATTCTGCATCAAAAATGGACATAGTAGACCAGTTAACAACATGAAAATACTCAGCATAAAATAATTTTTTGCAAATAAACTTTTTGGTTTGTTTGATTTTCAGAACACTTTACAAATGCTTTCAAAAAGTGGTGGGGACAAAATCAACAATTTATTCAAAAAGTGGTGGGGACATGGCAGCGTCCCCAGTGTGAATGACACCTATGTAATAGGCTATTTTAAATACTGTCTCACCAACGAGTAAAGTAGTGTGTAGCATTCCTGACATACAGTATTGTTTCAGTAAAAAAAATTACAATAATTTATTATAGATAAAAAAAAGGAAATGCAAAACAAATGCAATGCAGATGTACAACACACGTTGCGTTTTCTTGTAAATGTTTGCGTTCGAGTGTGTTGTTTTAATTTTGCACACTGTAGTGTGCAGTAGCGCGTAACCTACAGTGTATGTTAGTGTCAGTAAAAGAAGTTGTCATTGACCTTGCTGGGTGGTTTCATTTTCGGATGACAGCTCAATGGGTGGTCCCAGCGGTGCTAAAGCCCCCAGCAAATTAAGGAACATTGCACACTTTATTCTCTTTAAAAGCGACAGCTGTCTATGCGTCTCATATGTTTAATTTTAGGATAAATAAATCAAACAGCATGATCAAGGCGAATGAATACAACATCCATAAAACTGGTAAAGCTTTCAACGACAGAGAAACATATAGCGGAGTGTGAACAGAGATCAAATAAAGTCAGTTTAAAACAAAAACAGCGAAACATTGTTACATAAATAACCAGAATTTTCAAGGTTAAAGATAAAATGCTTGAAAATAAAAGAAACATCCGTTTGAGTGAATTGGGAAGGAGGAGGAGATCTATTTTAAGATGGAAGTGGCAGCTTGCAGAAAGTTTCGCTGTCACTCATCATGACTGGCAGCGATCCAGGACATTTTCAATTTCAGGAACTGGAGGTAAAACAATAAACAAGACCCCGTCCTTCTTGGATCCATGAGAGATTAAAGAGGAAAACAGAACATAGACAGGACAAACAGAACAACTTCTCGAGGTCTATTCCTCCGCTCTAAATATTCTCTTTTTATACGTTGTGTACAACTTCCTTACATTCCTTACTTGCTATTATTTATCTTGACAAGAGATGAGTTGCTACAACTTATAAAATGAAGTTGACTTCCTTCATTTATATTTTAAAAGTTATGAAACTCATCTATAGTCAAGATAAACAATAGTTAGTTAAAATGACGAAAATCCGAGTTGATTCAACGAATTGTTTAGTGGAAAAAGCTTCCACAGTACAGGCAAAAAGTTGGACTTTTTTAAAACCTAATAAAATAAGGCCAAAGTTTTTGGCACCACGCAAACCAAAAATGTATGATATGTGTGTGTGTGTGTGTGTGTGTGTGTGTGTGTGTGTGTGTGTGTGTGTGTGTGTGTGCGTGCGTGCGTGCGTGCGTGCGTGCGTGCGTGTGTGTAATAAATTTATTTACATTTTTGTACACTGTAAAAAATACTTTGCTGTCTTAAAATTTTTTGTTGAATCAACTCGGATTTACAAGTCATTTCAACTTACAATTATTTATCTTGACTAGAGATGAGTTGTTATAACTACAGGTGAGTTGTTATAACTTATACATTTAAGTTGACTTTTCTCAACTATATTTTATAAGTTGTGACAACCAATTTCTGTTGACATGCCTTGTAAATCTGCACTGTAAAAAAATTATATTTTAAAAAATGGAAACTGAAAGTTATGTATTGACTCAACATATTGCTTTCAAATAATTATCCCCAAACAAAAATATGCATTGTGGTAATTAAAACTTAAGCTATTGGGGTAAAACAAAAATGTATATTCACAGAACATATTAAACTCTGCTCAGCCAATTTATCGCGTCAAATAAAAAATCTGAGTTGACTGAACGTATTTTGAGCCAGAAAAGCGTATGGGAATACACCTGAAATTAATTGGCTTCAGTGTGGGTGCGCGGGAGTTGATGATCAACATTTTCTACAATAAAGTCATGGTAAGTTCTAAAATATTAACATTTAAGTCATTTTTAAGTATTTTTAAAGTCATTTTCTAGTTAAACTGCACTCTAAAAACAAACGGTGCTATATAGCACCAAAAGTGGTTCTTTGCTCGTAATCATAGAAGAACCGTTTTTAGTGCCATATAGCACCGGTGAAGCACCTGTGTTGCACCTGTGTAAGGAAAACACATTTAAGTAGACACATCTCTGTGTTATTATTGAAACACATTTTGTGTTGTTTTAACACATCTTTCATTTATTTGAACCCAAAATCAACACGAAATGACACAAAATGTGTTAAATAGGATAATACAAAACAATGAGTAAAAAATTAACACATCCTACCTTAGAGTGTACATGGTCATAAAACAGAAGGCAAGCATTTGGATTGATCATAAGTTCAGAGTAAATCCATTCATCCATTAATTCTCTATATATCACTTATCATTAAATTGTTCTACAACACATTGCACATTTTTGCACTAAAAATATAGGTCTATGTGTAATATATTTATCTGGAATAAATTTAGAAAGATTCTCACACTTATGCTAGTTATGCTTGGATTATGGTCCAGGGCAAATACTGAACTAGTATTAGCTGCAAGAACATTTGCATAATAAGCTGAGATTAATAAAAGATGCTTCGGTTAGGTGTAATTAAGGTTTTAATACAATCAAAAAGTCAGAATAGATATTTAAGAATGAAAGCATACACATTTTGTATTAAGCTACTATAATGGTATTTTAACATATAACCCTCATGTTTATAATTTAATATGTTTTTAAAATTTTAACGTCTTTAAAAATGTCAGCAATGTCAAAGTTTCCAACAATATAACAACAACAACTGTTTCCCCATAATTCAGCTAAAGCTGCAACACACATATAAACAATAAAGGTCCACACACACAGTACTGGAGAGGTCTGCTTTTCATCAGGGCTTGCCCGGACCAGCTGGAAGCTTTCTCACTGTCTATAATCCATTATCAGAGCAAATGGATGCAGTCCCAAAGAGATCCTTTAGAGCTAAACATGAAAAAAGATTTCGTCTGAAACAGTGACTCAGCAGGAAAGAAACAAACCTAGCATTGTTGCAAAACCAAATGAGAGTTTGAGATCAAACTTGGGATCAGTGGAAGATTTTACAGACTGGACAAGTTAAGAGACCCTGTGGTGAGAATCAGCGGTCCCACTGAAGACATATAGTCTTGTGTGTTTCAGTCAATTGAAATTTAAACGTGCATTTTAAGAATATTATTAGTATTTTTTGAAATATTTTTGTTTTTTTAATAATAATTTGACACTGAGGTTATCTCACGTTTAAGCCACGTTTTGGTTTCTTTTCCAATTTATTAATATATTGTCTACTTTGGTTTAAAAGGCTTAGCATGTTGCTCTGTTTCTTTATGCTTTTATTGTCATTAGTTATTATTAGTTTTCATGGTTACTCATTGTTTCTAATTAGTTCACACCTGTTTTGTATAGTATTAAGTTTGTTTTATTTAGGTGTATTTAAGACCATTATTGTATTTAAGGTGTATTTTCAGTTTTCACCTTTCATTGTTTGTTGTTGTTTGTGTGATGTGCAAACGGTTACATTGCTGCTCTTTTTGAAGTCTTTCTTCTGTTGTTTCATTTTAGTTATACTGCTAGTTTGTTCAGTTGCCTTCTTCATCCTCATCCCCAAAACATGTCGGGTTACTAATAATTGGTGAGAATTAAAATATTTTATTTTTAAATAATAACACAATGGAAAACAAGGACAGATTCGTATGTTTTTCGTTATAAATATACAATAAAGTGAAAATGAATAAAACAGTGTATTATTTAAAAAAAACATGATTAACTGGAAATAAATTATATTAGCAAATTGGCATTATAATTAGAAACTCCCTCTATTCTTGTAATTAGCCTTCAGAATTAACCATAAGGATGACTGTATTGTCATTTCTTATTATTAACCATTCTCTTTAAAATAAACGTTGCCCTCTCGTCAACACCTCTAACACAACACATTAGGGTTTTAAGAGGTCACTGACCCAGCATGATCTTTGCTTGTCCTTTCACGACCTCAGTGTCTGTCTGTCAATTATAAGCTGCTTCAAGTGTGAAGGCACAGAGTGTCATTTATCTCTTTTACATGCTCGATAAAAAGATTATATCCATTAGGTCTTTGTATCATATGATTTTCCTTTTTTGAGTCATTGTTTTCAGTTCCATTGATTGCCTTAGTTTTATACTGTGTGTGTCTTTTTTCATATTGTGTGTTTTTATATTTAAAGAGCTCCTATGGTCCCATTCACACTTTTACATTTCCTTTGGTGTGTAATTAGTACGTTAACAATATGCGAAAGGTACAAACCCCAAAGTAAACGATGACGCAAGTTATCATCTCCAATGTAAATCTATTTTCTTGGACTACAACAAACACATGTATTGTAGGGAACAGTTTACTTCCTGGGCCTTTTTACGTAGACAAAACCGACATTATCATAATTCCTCCCGCTTCAGACTCAGCTTGTAAGTTAACTCCTGTTAGCATTGAATTGTGAGCGAATCTAACAACCATGGAAAGGAGCTTCACATTTCCAGCTGAGGTTTTCAGGCCAATCACAACATACAGATTAGCTGGCCAATCAGGGACACATCGCTTTTTAAATCGATAAGTTTTGTACAAAATCAGTGCGTTTCAGGAAGAAAGGATTTCTGGAGCTACAAAAATGTACGGTACTGTATGTGGAAAATAATGTTTTTTGAACCATAAACCACGCAAACACATTAAATTATACCAAATACATAAAATAAAGTTTTTTAGCAATGAAATGCTAGGGATGGTCGGTGCAGTGAATAACAACAACAACAATAAATCAAATTATGGCTCAAATCAAATAAATCAACGCATTCTTCTTCTTCTTCTTATTATTATTATTATTAGTAGTAGTAGTAGAAGTAGTAGGCTAGTAGTAGTTGATGCAAATGCATAAATGCACGCTGATACCAAGACGCTATTGTTCTTTCAGAAACTGAAAATCGGAAAAAAAAGAAATCGTGGTGATAAATTTAGATACTGATGTTTATTTGAATGTCTTGAACAATGAAAACAATGAGTCTCCATCCATATCAGGAAAGCATTAACTGATGTACGATTGTAATGAAAATTTACTTGTAAGCAACTGATTGGCACAGGCTGTCTGCATAAACAGATGAGGCGATAAACAGATTATTTGGGCTACCTGGTATAGGTGCAATCCAGCATCTGTGTGATGTTAGACTGTGAGAACTCAGAAGAGGTTGCGTTCTCTCAAAACACATTGGACAGATGCCCAAGGGTCAGGAAGAGAATCACACAAAGTTTCATAAAGTGAACTGATATATGATTTTTATAATTAATTCATAAATTAATTTCATTAGTAAAATATTAATACAGTTAATTAGTTACTAATTTTAATTAAAATAGATTAATTAATAATAGTTTTTAATTCTGTAATTTTGCAGGGCTGGGTGCTGTTTTCACTATCTGGTAACACTTTACAATATGGTGCATTAGTTAACATTAGTTATATATTACTAACATGAACAAATCATGAGCAATACATTTGTTACAATATTTATTAATCTTTGTTAATGTTAGTTAATAGAAATAAAGCGTTTAATTGTTTGTTCATGTTAGTTCACAGTGCATTAAGTAACGTTAACAAGATTTTAATAAAGTATTAGTAATTGTTGAAATTAACATTAACAAAGATTAATAAATGCTGTATAAGTGCTGTTCATTATTAGTTCATGTTAACTAATGTAGTTAACTAATGTTAACTAATGAACCTTCTTGTAAAGTGTAACAAATATCTTAGGTTCAGTTAAAGAAATAAAATAACACACTACAAAAACATCTACTTTTGCATTGTCTTCATAATTTTGTTGTTGATGCTGTTGTTTGCTTATCCATTTTCTGCTCCGATTTATATATAGAAAACTATGCCCATAGTGGAAATAAAGTGGTTATTTTCATAGAAATTGGATGCACTCTGATATGTACTAAGTCACTCTGATAGGTAGCAGAAAGGCAGTCAATCTGAAAGAAAGGCTTAAAAGATAACATCTCCAAACGTGAAGCCAATCTAGCCAGTCTGCTGTATATTTTTATTGCATTTACAACTCAAAGTAAAGCAGCCACTTGTAATTCTATGGGCAAAAAGGGGTGAGGGGTCTTTCAAAGGGTCTATAGTTAGGTTTTTTGAGCTTTGATAATGTAAACAGTTTAATGGCTTGACTCTCTGTGATCTGAATGTCTACAGCATTGAACTGCTCTGTCACAGGATTGCTCCAAAATGAAAACTGACAGGGCATGTAGTCACACTAGGTTGCCACAATAGAAAATTGTTGTTTGTCGAAATTAATTCCAGACAAACTTTTGTTTGAAGTATAAAATACATTGACAACATGTCTGTATTTTCAAGGTTGCTTAATAGTTTTATGGCAATGAAATAATGAAAATTGACTTGAATATATTTAATATTTATGATTTACAACTGTAAGTTATTTATTAATTATATTATGAATTTTATAATCAAAACTAAACCATTTGAACAACCTGTCTCATCCAGATATTTATAAAAATTCCTGTCCTGAAAATATTGTTCACCTCTTCAAATACCTCAATTTTATTGTGTAGCTGACTCTTGCCTTAAAGGCACAATATGAAATTTTGGCCACTAGAGGCCACTACACAACAACAACGGTGTAGCTTGTTAGATGATGGGATACACAAGATAATGCTTTAAGTTTATAAAATCACCAACATTAACGCTTTAAATTTATAAAATCACCAACACCAACAATAAACTAACTTTTATTTGATTTATTCAGCTGAGGCTTGTATCCAAAGCGACTTACAACTGCTACATATGTCAGAGGTTGCAACTAGGGGTTAAGTGTCTTGCTCAGGGACACAATGGTGTGCCACAGTTGATTCGAACCCAGGTCTCTCACACCAAGGGGGTGTGTCTTATCCACTGCGCCATCACCATCTCTATGTTTTACTTTCTGTTTTAGAAAAAGAAAGCATAACTGTCTCTGTCTCATCATTTTCTCTGCTATCGGCATCGACTTCAAACTTTGACTATACATAATGTTTGAAGTAGCCTATTAAATTAATTTTGTCATTGCATATCATTCCGATATGCATATTGCAGTATTTTTATTTTATTTTTTGAAAGTTTGCAATATTTTGATCATTGCAATATTACAGCTCTAGTGTAAACCAACCCATACGGTTACTAAATGTCTTTCAAATGGGTTTTTGTAACAAAGACCTCAACTCTCTCATGAACATGTGTCTGGTTTAAAATAGTTTAAATATAAATAAAAAATGTGAATTCTCTAAATTCAAACATTGTTGAAAACATTTGGGATAATGAAAGCACACATGTAAACACAAAGAGTAGTGATTTTGGTTAAAAAAAAAACTTACATATTGTACCGTTAATGCCGTTGTTGGGGAAAGTTACTAATGCATTACAATTTCAAGTTACTCCCCAAAAAAGTAGCTAAGTGTATTACTAGTTACTTTTTATGGAAAGTAAAACTTATGCTACTTTTAAGTTATTTATGCGTTACATTTTCTTAGGCTTGACCTCTTTCAGACCTTGCAGATGTTTTTTTATGACTGAGAAGCCTGCACGCATAAATTCTATGTGATTACGTTCAGTTTAATCAAATTAATTAAACTGAAAAGTAACTCACATTACTTTTTTAAAAAGTAACTAAAATATTAATCTGTACATTTATAAAGTAATGCGTTTCTTTACTTTTTACTTCAGAAAAGTAATATTATTACGTAATGCACAGTACTTGTAATGCGTTACCCCCAACACTGGTTAATGCATATTGGTAAAGCTTTATTGTGTTGTTGCGATTATACTGTGGCATGCAACTGCAAATACAAAAATACGATAATAATAAAATTCCCTTGGAGTTTAGAATTCATGAATATTATTGACATTTTTAAAATGGTTAAAAAAACACTGCTTTAAAAAAATCTAATATTTATGTATGTTCATTGTTGATTCAAAGCTGATATATAGCCATTTTGACAACTAGCACTAATAATCTAAACATGCCTTACACATTTTTTGCTGTAGTTATGCAGTTATGCAGAAAACCTTCTTTGTGACCAAGAAGCGAAACAATGGCGTAATGTGCGTTTCGTAGTGAGGACGCGCGCCTCATCACAACAAAAGTTATGGTTCAGCTCTTTAAAATGAGAGATTTACATGTATATCAACATTCATGACGAGAAATGTCAGCAAACTGGACTGAGGCAGATATCAGGTAAGTTAGCTCGTCACTTACAGCGCTGAAGCGGAGATCATTCAGCAGCATAAAAGAATATCGCGTCACGCACTCATTTGAGCTTATAATAAACAAAAATGCCTGCGCTCATCCCAACAAGATATATCGTTCAGCTCCTCAAAACGGGGGGTTTAAATACATATTAACAATCACGATGAGAAATGTCTGAAAACTGGATTAAAGCAGAGATCAGGGAGCTCATCAAATATCCACTCTGAAGCTGAGATCATTCACCAGCATTAGAACGGACTCCTTTATAGTCTTATCATAAACAAAAATGCACGCGAGTGGTTTTTTGAGAGAGAAATCATAAATAATATACAAACTTCAGACACTGCGTAGAAGATAGTGCAGGACTTTAAACAGGTCACGTGTCTTTCCGGGACCTTGCAGAAGCCAATCATTTGCAGTGTGAATGAACAAAAAATCAAACGATCCCGGAAAACCCAGGATGCATTTTCCGTGTATTTTCCGGAATGTCTGTGTGAAAATGGCTATAGTTACACAAGTTCACAGTATGTTCACTAGAGGGCAGTAGTGAATGTTAGGCTTCAGGAATCAGATCTTCTCCAGTGGGAGTCTATGTGAAGTGACTGTAGTGTTTATATGCCCTCTGATCTCTGTTAATGACACGTTACTCTGCTCTTCACCATTGATTTCAGTTCATTTCACTGCTTCTCTCATACTGCTGAGATGCCATCACAGCTAAAATACAAGGAGGTGCACTATTTACATTACTACATTTAAGCAGTTTCACTTTTGTTAACACACATTCAGTAAGATATTGCCAGAAATGAAAGATTTTTGTAAAGGTTTACCTTATGAAAGATTTTTCCCATTTTCCTTTCTGATTCAAAAATAGAGGTAAAAGCAGTTTTTTGTTTTGGTTGGCTGCAAATATATAAAAGAAATTATTCAACACCATCAAAGTATACCACCCACAAATGACAAGTAGCAAAACAGTATAAACTCGAAAGATTTCACTTTTACACTTTTTTAATCTGAGACAACACAAGGAGGCCTAATGGTAAAAAATAAAGCATTAGAAACAGGTTGAAATATAACATTTGTCCATCATAATCACAACAAATAAAACCATAACCATCCTAATGGTGTAAATATGTTTGTGTTTTCTTCAGAAGAGACTGTCTCCATCCCTATGTATGTGGCATATTTCAGTAAATTGGTTGTATATTTGTTTAAGATTCACAAGGCAAATATAACCATTCACACATGACCTGGGGGCACAATGTTAGGGGTGAAGGGTCAGAAGATGCCGGACGAGGCGCAACAAACCATCAGTCAGCGCATTGTGTCTGGACTGCCAGCATCTAAACCACCAAAATAAAGCAAAAAGTGCCACTTTCACAATTAAAGGACCAAGAATGTTATAAAGTAAATCTGCTCTTCTGCAATGAAAGCCTATTTTAACTAACAAGGCAACAAGCAATTACATTATTTTTGTATTTATCCTATTAACCACAAAAACACACTTTCATTAATATAAGAAACTTGTTCAAATTTACATTATTGTTAATATTTTACATCACATCATATTTGATGATGTCATGAAATTAAGTTATAATATTATCTTATCATTGATGAGATAAAAAATAATTTTACAGAATAAAATTACAGATTGACTTTGTAGGTTTATTACTGAAACATGAATAAAGTTTTTAACTTGTATATGAAAATACAGAGCTCGAGTTTGTGTGTTTATTAAAGTGTTAAATAATGAAAAGCAAGAATGCTAACAAATTGAGAAAGAAATAAACACACGTCCATCAGTACTGCAATATGAGCATATTCCACGTCAGTATTTTTACCGATGTGACCAAAATGAACACATACGGTAACAAAAGCACTGATGTCTGGTCATAATCATGTAGGGTAAAATCCATATACTGATTTATGATCAATACTAAAAACACAAAATGAAGAATACAAACGTGAGAAAAAAGTCCTTTGAATTTAGTACCAAAAGACGATGAAGAACACTTTAGAAACAAATGGAGAACGTATGTTTTGCGTACATTCTCATAAGAAATGCATCAGACGGTCTTTGATCTTTAATTAATAGAATATACATCCCAACAACAATACAATTCACTCAGTATTTTATATAAACATATATTCATGGAAAACAGTAGTGAGTGCACATGTAATGAAACACTGAGCGCGCAAGTGACAGTGCTGGAGCTGTGTTGCGTGCGAGGGGCCGGGGCTGACCCAGACTCTGTGTGGTCTGACTGTGTGGTCTCCAGCTGACAGACTGGGAGAATGAGAAAAGTGAAGGGCGAAAGAGTGAGGGAGAGAGAGTGTGTGTTTACTTTTAGGAGGCCTGGCTCTGACATCCTACAGCCGCTCCTGAGAGCTGAGAGAGAGAGAGAGAGAGAAAGAGAGAGAGAGAGAGAGAGAGAACGGCCTCATACATCACACACGAACACACACACACACACACACACACACACACACGTCAGTATGTAAACATATTTTTCTGCAAGGGCACAGGGATATACCTTCATTTACTCAAAAAAGTACCCTGTAAAAACGTCATTGCTGCCTTAATTTTTTTAGTTAAATCCACTCAGATTTAAAAGTCATGTCAATTTACTATTATTTATCTTGACAAGAGATGAGTTGCTACAACTTATAAAATCAACTATATTTTATAAGTTATAACAACTCATCTCTAGTCAAGATAAATAATAGTAAGTTGACATGACTTGTAAATCATGAAAATCACAAAAAAATTAAGGCAGCCAAAAAATATAATTGTAATCTGTGAAGATGCACTCTTGGCTTATATGTAATATAATATTACTGAGCAAAAATACTGAATGAAACAGCAAGGAAACAGCATTCAGCTGTGTTTTCATGCCAGTCTAACTCACTAACTAACCAAGCTGTGTAGCAACAATTGCAGACAACTGGCAGAGAAGTGATGTAAGCTACCCACTTTTCATAACTTAACACTCACTGCTTTTATTTATATCTTTCATTGTGTAAACATAAATTGGTAATGTGTTAATTTTTTCATTTATTAAGCAAATTAAAAAATTGCAAAGTGTAATGTGTATTACTGTATTTTGTATTTAGATGTACGTTAACTTGAAATGTTTAAAATGCAATGCATTTGCTTTATTGCAATGAATGACTATATTTTACATTTTGAACATGAAATTTTAAAGTGTATATAATATATATTGTGATGTGTGTGTGTATGTTATACAGTTTATTGCAATGTGTGTAATTTGTAATGACAATTTTCATAAATTTTTATTACATGGCTTAAATGATGTTAGCCTGCTTAACTGTTGAATGTTTCAAAAAATATTGTATATGTACAAAACCAGGACAAACATATACAAAAACACTTTTAATACATTGTGTTAATTCATGTCGTTGTTGTTGTTGCAATGATTTTAGCTATAAAAAGATTTCTTTAGCAAGATGGAACAGATGTCTTTGTAAATACAGTTTACATGTGCCTTGGACTGTTATGTTAGGTAGAAAATAAATGAAGCCACGCTACATGAGGTTAGTGTAATTTTTTGGATAACTAAGAAAATGCATTGACAAATTATTTCAAGTTTATGCATAATAGTCAAATAAAATGTAAAGCATTGAGCATTTTTCAACTGATGAACATCCAAAATGTAAAACATTATGAACTGTTTTTTTTCTACATAACAAAAACAATTGTGCAATATAATAACATATGCATAAAAAATATTAACTGACAGGGTTTTAGATTAAAATGAAATTTAAATGTCAACCTTACAATAAAAAATGATTTAGGCAAAAATGTTTTAAGCATTTTTACGTTTTCGTAAGCACAGCTTCCAGAATTGTCACATCCATGGCAGAGAAATTTTACATCCATAACGTTGTTTCTTCCTCATAAATATGCACATGAAAACAAATATTATGAAATAAAACAGATATTATTTGTTCTTTAAAGAGCAATCTCTTCTCTATTTGTTAGGTAATATTGCTTCTGGTTGTACATATTAATTCACAAAATTCTTGTTGTTTCCCAAAAACTTGTGTCCTTTTTGTCACATCCATAACACATGTTTATTTCTCTTATTTAAAATAGAGAACATGAGTATAGACTGATGTTTATCTGATGTCTGGACTCTATCATCAGGGGTTTAGGAAAATATAAACACATGGTTCAGAATATTGGTTATATATACATTCTCTGAGAAAATATATTTCACGTTTTGACTAAATATGTCACATCCTAGTGCTCGAATTACTCTTTTAGTTTTTAGTCAGGGACTGTAGGCTTAAGCTCTATTCGTGAAACTGCTCCACACGGTTTGAGAAACAAGGCACTACGATTTTTAAGTGAACAGTCAGAGCAGAGCAAAGTAAATCTGGAGACAGAGCAGTTCATTTCTTTCCCAATCACTTCGTTCCCTCTTCGTCTCAGACAGCTCTCTGGGGAAGAGACCAGTAATGCAGCACTGCTGAGAAAGCCGTGTGCAAATGTTAATATAATCCACCGTTCTTCAGCAAAGTCAATAAACAGGGCCACCCAAATATCTAATTAGTGTGGGTGTGGAGAACAGGAAATGGATTTGCAAGAACAACCCCATCACCATCATCGCCACCCCAAAGGCAAAGGCCGTTCCTCTGCTAGAAATGAAGGAACATGGGACAGTGACATGGGCAAACAAGCATCTAATGTCCTGGATTTCGGCTTGCAAGAGTCCTAACAAATTAAATACACATTTTGTTCTTTGCACTAATGTCGCCAAATTACAGAAAAGTTATACTATGACTACAGTGTGTGCTACCAACAAAAAGGTAGCCACAGTTCCTACATTAAATAACATTTTTAATTAGCATAAAATAAATTACTTTCATATTTACAATTAAATCAGAGCTAATTTTCGGCAGCAGCTGATGGGAGAATGAATGAATAAATTCATAATTTTAAGAGGAACACATAGACACCATTTACCTGAACCTTTCAAAAAAATAACATGCCACACCAGCCAATGAGTCTATGAAATTATACGAAGTAAAGATGCACGGATATATTAGCTAATAATTGGTATCCGTTTATAAAAGCATTTTTTCACACTATCGGCTATCAGCGGCTATCGGTATCTGTAAAAAAATTACATTTCAGTGAATCGTGAATCGTACGAAAACATATGATTATCATAACAACACAATAACGAAACTCCACCCCTAACCCTAATGTCACAGGTGCAAAAGCAAATCGTACTAAAATGTACGTATTAATGTGGTCGTAAGAACTGCCATGGCCACTTCTACTAATGGGGAAAAGTAGCTTGTTATTAAAAAAATTAAAAAACTATAATGTTTTGACAATGAACTACTACTAGTTAGTAACTCCCTCATATCAAAAGACACTATTAAAGGGTTAACATTGTGCTAACTTTCATTGAGTCTCTCCAAAATTGAGAAAAGAGATAAAAAAAGAGGCAAATGGAAAGAATGACGGCTTCTTGTGTTATGATTAAAGCTCTCTATGTAGGGAATTACTGTGACCGGTTTATGGCAGCTTAATGGATTCTTAGTGTTGAGCTCTTCAAACAAATGAGAGCGGTCTGAACAGGCTGCTGATCCCCAGCTGAAACGTACTGCTGATAACCATACAAAGAACTTAACATTGGATATTAAGACATATCAGTCTGTGCAATCCTTTATTGTTTTGCCTATACGTACAATAATACAGTATGACTGGAATGGCATTGCAATTCCCTTGACAGAGTTTACTCGTTCTTTTGAAATGAAGCATTCGCACTTCCACTTGTTCTGGGAACGACATATCGTAAGATAGCACGACTACAAGTCGGACCACCCAGGAGCGCTGTGGAGATTTAGCCTAAATAATTTCAAGTTCAGGACAAGGAGCACTTTGATAAGGCAACGCGAGGCGGGTACCTGAGAACTGGGGCACTTTCATGGTGTGAACGGGTCGGTCTGATAAGTTGATGAACGTTTTCCAGGACTTGATTAGTGCTTACCTTGAGACACTAGTCGATTCATGACTGCAGTAAGTGGCCGAACATCAAGGGGCTAGTTAGTTAGCATAAACACTGCACTTAGCATAATTACCTCAGGGACCCACACGGGTATTTGGGGAAGATGCTTTGTGGTGACGTTCGATAAACAACGTAACTAATGACCTCATCGTTTTATGGGAGCTGGGAATAAGTTATTAGGTCTCTTGTTGAGAGTTAAAGCTCATGTAAACATGGCCTTGATAGTCCAAAGGCGGCATGCGGCCCTACACCTGAACAAATATTTGCACAGTGTTACCTGTCTGATCTGCATAGATACAAGTTTATCGGATTGTTTTAGGATTTATGTTGGCCACGACAGTGCCATGCACCATTTACAGTACCTGTGGCTTGTTATGACAACAACATCCAAGTAATAAATTCATTAGGATACGAGAAGATAATCTCCCACAGAAGATTACAACTGTTACTTTGCTAACCCTTTTTTTTTACATTTAAATATGTTTAAATCTCAAATTGAAGTCTAAAGGTTCTTCAAAATTCCAAAAACTCCCATAACTTTCCTTTCTAGCTCTCTCTTTTCCCCGCTTTGCAAACATGGTGCACATTTTTGTGAATTTCTTTAAGCTACATCCACCAGATCTGCTTTAGGATAATTATCTGCTATATCCTTCATTTCATTTATCCATATGTAATAATGAATTAAAGAAACCAACATCCAAAGGGCATAACCACAAAATTAACAAACATTCAACAATAGTAGCAGCTCAAATGAATCAAAGAATATTTAAGACGAAGCATAACGTAACTGATTGCATTTCTGCAAATCAACAAACTTGAACATGACTGGCAACACTAACTGATGCTGAAGAAAATATCATCATTGGTTACTTTCATTTATAAAGGTGCTGACCTGAAGGCTTCCATACACATTTCTTCCTGTCATTCCTGTTACGACTGTCTTATCACAATATTAAGTCTGTCAGATATTAAACATGTCACCTTAATCTTGCTGACAGAAGCCCCAAATCCCTATAACTATTGGATACATTTATACTATTATTATTATTATTATTATTATTGTATTGTTTTCCTGAGTTGTAGACATTTATAAATGAATAATTTTTTGTTCATAGTAAATTTTTTTATATTTCTTTTTCTTTTTGGTTTATATAATTGATGTGCTTTTTCTTTTTTGTATTGTTTTGAGGTATAAGAAGCAAGATGTATGAATATTTGGAATGAGGGTCGTTTATTGTAAGCTTTGAGTTGTGGAGAAGGGGATTAAATAAGTTTTTTCTTCTTCTCACTCCTTTTTGAATAGTCAAAGGACATTGAATATAGTTAAAAAAATTTGAATAATTTGTTAATTATTATGATTTTATGTTTTGTGTGATTACTTGAATTTATTTTCTTTTAAAATTAAAAATACAACTTAACTAAAAAAATTTAAACGTGGAGACTTTAATCTTCATATAAGGGTGGTTTCCCAAACAGGGAATAGCTTAAACCAGGACTACGCCTTAGTTTAATTAGGAAATATAACTAGTTTTAACAAACATGCATTACTATAAACATTACTGGCTTGCAGTTTGAGGCTAAACAAAGGGCACTGATGTATAAAATAGGTCATTGCAAGTTGTTTTCAGTTTGGATAGCTCTTACATTTATTTTAGTCTAGGACTAGTCTAATCCCTGTCCAGGAAACCCCCCCATAGTGTCTGTGGACACTGAGATTAATAAAAAGAGTATTTCGTGTGTTTTGGTGAAAATGCATATCTTCATCCGTCAATGAAAGATGAAACTTTCTAAATCAAAAGTCACTGTAGTGACTTTCATGTGTATAGGACATGTGGGTCCCTGAGGTAATTATGCTAAGTTCAGCCTGATTATTAATATTTGCATTTTAAATGTTTTCTATTAAAGCAGGGGACAGTAGGGCACAAAGTAAAGATTTTTGGCTTTAGCTCTATCTTTTAAAAATATTTAAGTTTTACACAATCAACACATACATCTCTGCTACAGACGAACACTTAAAGTTTGTTTGTGGGACCTACCGTTGTCAGACAATTACATCGAAAGTGACAGGAGTGCAAACATTACAACTTACCCCATAGGTGGTGAGTAAAAATGTCTGGGTTATTTTTGACCCAAAATGGGTAAATATTGGACAGAATAAACTGCTGGGTTAAAAATGACCCCATGTGGGGTTAAAAATAAAAATAACCCAATGTTGGGTTGTTGTTATGCAACCATCGATTATAATAACCCAACAGTTGGGTTAAGACAACCCAGCATTGTGTTCTGTCCAATATTTACCCATTATGGATCAAAATAACCCCATTTTAGAGTGAACAGGGGGTTTGTTTTAACACCTGCTAGAAATGTTTGTTTAAACACAAATAATTCAATCAAATTCTGTCTATATACTAAAGGTGGATATTGTTATATATCTGCCTATAATAGATAGATGGGTGATTCTCACGAAACCATTGAAACACCACGGCACTAATGATTGTAGCTTTAAAATGTGTAATATAGGAACATTAAAAAGCATCAGAATTAACACAATACTGTGTTCTACCTTGCACAATGTGTGATTTCAACATAAGAATTTATAATTGGAAATTTTATCTCATTTTCTGCTGAAATTCTCATTACCGCAATGTGTCCGGCTGTGTTTGAACATGCGTTATGTTGTAATTTAATCAAATGAACACAAAAATATTAAGAAAAAAATATTTACTGAATATTCATGTATAATAATAATAAGGAAAAATTAGGAAAATGATGTGTCCATGCCTGATGTTCTCATCCTCCGCAACACTTTTTGAGAACAGTTCAAGCACACATACAGAATTTTAATAAAGTTTGATTTTGAGTGACCAAGCACATGGACCAGTTACTTCAAGATGGCTACCAGGTAAGATCATTTTTTTACAGTTAATTTGAAATATTGTCTTGTCAGAATGCTTACACGACATTTTGATTATCATTACCGCAACAGATGCTTATTAAATGTTAATTTAATTAATAGAAGCATAATACTTTGATTTTAAATGCATGTGCAGAATCTCCAAATGATGTTCTTTTAGGTTTGTCATGTCATTTTGAAAATATGTCAGTGTTGATGTTTTCTGACTGTTGCGGTAATGAGATTTTTTAGGACTAATTTTTTTAAATTATGTAACAAAAAGTGTTAAATGATAAGTAAAAGTTTTTAAATTAATGTTCCCATTTACTCCAGACTTTGTTTTCAATGTCTGGTTGGAAAAAAAGTAAATTTAAGCAATTTTTACATTTTCATGCTTGACATTTTTAAAACCAAGTTTTCGTGAGAATCACCCAGATATCCACACATTCATCCATCCATGATCCAACATCTAACCATCCGTCTATTATGCAAGGACTGCACTTGAAAAAGATCAAAAGCACAGATTTGCTCTGCCCTGTATAAATATGTAAAGTAGCTGTGTTAATTAACCCCACATTTAGAGCATTTTTTGTGTTTTGGTCATAATGTCTTCATCTGTGAATGAAAAATAAAACTTTCTAAATCAAAAAGTAAAAACATGCCCTAAACACATCGATGGAGTATGAAATGTATATAAGGTGCCTTGCCTTCACTTTTGATTACTAATATTTGCATTTTAAATGTTTACCAACTGAGGGATTTGACAGACCCTTTTGTCCATTATACAAGGTATACATTTTTATTTGATCAGTATGTGTTTTCCCTGGGTTCAAATGGTTTTGATAATCATCATTTTTAAAAACCATAGTTAAACCATGTTTAGTGTAGTATAACCCATTTTTTCTGATAGTAATCAATACACCAAAAAAGCTTTTAAAACAAAAAAAACATAAAGTCTTATCAAGACAGTTGTGGGCTCAGATATCTTCACATGGCAGTCTAATAACTAAATCAACGAGCAAATATAACGTCTACAGCACAAAGAGTGTCAGTTTTCATGGTCACTGACCTACATTTGTTTATCTTGCTTATCCCCCAGTGCCAGTGGGGTGCCAGCCATCGAGCAGACAACTAATATGAATTAAAAACCCTTATTAAAAAAAAAACTTTATTCTGAAGGCATATAATAAAAAAATAGTTTTTATTAATAGTGCCACCTATTCATTTTTTCATTAAAAAATATTCCTTCAGAAATGTTTAATAAGTATCCCAATGCGATACCCCAGGAAGCTGATTGACCTTAAAGATGCTATTTATTTAATTGATTTTCTTTGTTACAACATCTGTACCATAGTTATGTTAGTGTTATTCCACAGTTTTGATGAGTATTTCTATAAACACCACATACAATATTAATATAGACTCTAAACTTATAATGGCTGATATGTAATTTCACAGGTTAAGAGCTTCACACTCATAAAAGTGACTTTCTGAATATTTCAACATTTTTGCTTACCAATCAAATACGTTTTGTAATGATTTGTATTCAGAGGCGTAGAAGTCAAAACATGTTAGGTTCATGTGATCTTTTTTATTGTAAACTCAGTGCTGAGATAAACAGACAGCATCCTCTCTCCTCTCCAATGCTAAACATCAAGCATTTAGAATGGGGTAAGGGCTAAAAATCCACTGCCCAGAAACACATCTGACCGACACACATTTTGATGGGCCTTATCTGAACAAAGACTCTGAGAAGAACTCTTAAATTCGAACAGCTCCTTGGAGAACATTTGTTATAAAATTATAACATTGAAAAGGACGAAATGCTGAGCTTGCGCTAATATTGTCCTTCCATTAAGCGAGGCTTACAGAGGCTCTGTTCCGGTTTATGGTGGAGAATGCTCTGATAGGAAGCCCTGTTTTCACAGAAACACTTAGATTTGAACAACCCCGGTTAGAACAATACGCTCACCACTTTGTGTGGCACTAGATTAGATGCAGCCCCGGTTCAGAGGTTTCGCCTGACCCAAACACTGATGGGAACTCTCACTGGAACGTGAATTAGCACATGGTTATCATTACATTAATGTCCAGTTTGTTTGCTTACAATCAGTGGCTGTGCGATAATCTCGCAGATTAGGAACGAGGCCGACCTTCATTTCATATGACTGTTGCTTTGTATTTTTATGGGCTTAAACTAACTCAAGATATTTGACATCACTGAAGGTCTGTCGATTCACTGTAGATTTATAGATGATGATGGTAGATGTGCACTGGCAGGTTTTAGAAGTAGAAAGAATATTTACACAACACATTACATAAACAAAATGTATCTGAAGCACAGTTATTAAGATATATATTCATACAATAGATGGTTTTAATGAAAATATTATATTTTGTGGTCTTTTCTGATATAGATAAATATGCAGCCGTATTACAATAAAAATGTACATTCTGAGTTTTATTATTCTTTTTTAACCTGCACATTTACATGTAATTGTGATGGAAAATAAAAAATAAAGTAAAATGAGAAATACAGATCCAACTGAGACTGAGACGAGATTAAAAATCTGTGATCTTGAGTAATTTAATGATAAAACAAAGAAAATATGATGTAAAATGAGAAAAAGGTTTTGCATTTTACATAAATATTGATTATGCTGCATAGCTGTGTTCATTCGTGTTCATTTTAAACACATAATTTTGATAACTACTGTATATTTTTATATTATATATTATATTATATTATATTACCATTCATATTACCATTCATATTACATTTCAAATATTTAAAGTACAATTCACATAAATCACTTTTTACTTCACTGTAGAGATTGAATCTGCAGTGCGTATAATAAAGTTTTGTCCAGCAGAGGGCGCGCGTGACATCACCTTTTTGTGTTTTGCACGTGTGTGAAGAAACTAGCAGAAGCAATTTGCATCTTTGATAAGATTACATGGCCAGAAGTGTACAGTATACAGTAACTCCACCATAGCTTTGATAATGTTCAAACAATTACTGAACATTCTTCTGAATGGAAACTTTGCAGCTAGTAATGCAAGATCAAAATATTTTTGCATCTTACACTTGCATGTGTGCCCTGCTGAAAAAACAATAAAACCATTACAGAACATTCTAATGGTTTTCATTAAAATACCAATAGGAACCATTAGCTTTTCCCATTAAAACCACTACACTGTTATGTGTTTTGGGCCATTTTCCATTAGAACCAATAAAATTCCCAATAAAACCATTAGAATTTCTGTGATGGTGTCTATTGTTTTTTTTTAGCAGGGTGGTTTGCAGAAATAAGCCTACTGCTTGCCTTAGGGGAGAGGGACTGTGCCCTTTACTGCTCACTGCTATGTTTGACACACTATTGCCCCAAGCAAGATAGATGTTCAAACAATGTGACGATAGTTAGCCCAGTACATAATGGCCGCCTGCCTATTTGTCTTTTGGGCACCAGACATGACCTTGTTAAAATGAACTTTGACCCTCCTTAACTTCTGTAAACTGTCTCTTTCCTCTTCCAATGTCTGAGGTAAAGATAATACTGGTATAGCAGATCAGGGGAGGGTGATTTTAGGACACCCTAAATGAAGAGTGCGTTACAAGGTTTCTGGAACTCGAGTGAACTTAAGTTCGTAGTCTCGAAAACATCCTATGTCAAATTCTTTGCATTCAGACAGGGTACTTTTGTAAGTCAGCTATCCCAGTTTGTCATAATAGAGGTGAAATACAGTATGGATATAGACGCGTATCAGAATAATTGTCAGGCGTATTTATACTTCTCTACTAATAAATTGCTACTAATGTTTTGGCATAAAGAACAGTGCCAAATTTATTGAGTTTGTGGGGGGAATCAGACCACCCTGTTAAAGGAATCAACGTGCAGAAAAGCCATCCAGAAAAATACATGGACTCTCATGGACTCTCTTTTTGACTAAGTTGCTTGTTAGTCGCAAAGTCTTTTAGACAAATTGTCATAAACTTCTACATCTTTTCACACACTATATAATATTCTTTAAAATCAGTTTAATGAATGAATGCTTTATTAAAGAAAGTAAACATTGAAAAAGAAAAACAAAATGTCTTACTACAGAAGCTTACTTCTATATAGATCATCATTCATTCATTTTCAAGGAAAAAGATGAAGACTATTATCCATACTATACTAAATTGACAGTGTTATATGATTCTAACTGCTGCTTTTGGTTTAACTTTAACAAAGTAATTTGTTAATATGTAAAAAAGTGTTGAAACACTTTTTGGTGACATGACACAATTATGTATGTTTCAGCATTGTGTAATTTGGCCCTATTGTGTCTGTTTAAGCCATTTAATCCTTCACATAGCAAGCTTTACGCCTAAGGGTTTGTCCACTGCAATTTTTAGGGCTTTGTGGCTTTTGACAGGATGTGGATGTTCCTACTGTAAATGCCTCATAAACAAGGTGTCAGTATTTTGACTTGTAACTAGACACAGAATGACTGTAATGCATGCTGTAATGTTGTTGCAGATAAAAAACAAGAAAGAAAAAAAAAACGATCACAGCAACTAAACAAAAAACAGAAACGCATAACAACATTTGTCTGAGTCATTCTTTTAATTGGTCTAGAAAGCAATCAGCATGTCTATAGTTGCACTATTCCAAAATAACTATAGCAAATCTGTCCTGGACAATAATAGCAATTTTGACCTTACAGACCTTAAATATGTCAGAAACCCAAGCCTCGCAACTGTCCCGCCCTGAACGGCAAGCTTTTGATTCTGCTCAGAAACAGTTGTATTCAGCCATCTGAAAAGCTTGTGGCACATGAGATGAGAAGCTAAGTTAGCAGCCTGGGATTTTTCCCGCTGGACCGGGCCAGCTGGCCGCAGATCTCCGCACAGTGAAAACTCTGAATACCCGTTCCGCATTTGGAAGGGCTCAGGGAATTCCTCCCTCCCTCCAATCTCAGAGGCATTAGTGAGAAACTGTGTGGTCCAGCTCCTATTAGTTTGTTTACAGATATTAACACTGTGCTCTGTGTGAGACCTGGGGCCAGCAGAGCTGCTCCGCTGCTCCAGTTTATTCCTCATCAGCAGGGGAAGGTAGTAAAAAATTGGAAAATGAATTGGTGGGCAAAAAACAAATATGAATTTCAAGTACTTACATTGTCTTGACCAAACTTCAGCTTCTATATTTTCAATGGATGCATTTTTGTTGCTGCATATGCACCTGGATTGTTTATCGGTCTGACTAGGGACTAAACTGACCTCTGGAACAAATACCTTGTGAAAAATAAAAATGTTTTGGAAGAGAATACAGCAAGCATGGATCACCGCTATGCAGATTTGTATCAATTTTGCAAAGTAGCATTAGCTCAGTCCAGTGTTTGATATGCTTTAGTAATTTACTTGTTATATATTTTGCTTGTTATTAAAAATAATCTAACTATGTGGTTAATTAGTCTTACCATAATCTACCAGAAGTGAAGTTTACACCACAAGTTTGTTTATGTTGTCTGCTTGTCGCCAGAGTCCTCCTGTAGTGCCAGTGGCAGCTCAGTAAAATCTACAGCCTGTAAAAAAACAGCCGGCTGCAACAACAAATCTACGTGCAGTAGGATAGCATCACCTGCCTGCTAGGACTTTGCTGAAAAAAACCCTTCTCATCTATATTGCTCTTTTGAAAGAGGTGCTGGTATCCAAATCATTAATAAAAAGATGTGCCTCTGGCACTGGATTCCAGAGCACTTGTGACCGTTGCATTTGTGATGGTACAGCGCCTGTAACCTCAGGGACAAAGGTCCCTGCTAAAAAAAAAACAGCATAGACCAGCATCATTCCCATGCTGGTCCATACTGGTTTCTTGCTGGTTTAGCTGGTGGTTTTTACAGCAGGGGTAAATGTGACTGTTTGGGGACGCGTTGCTTCCTTTGTGATCACATAGCTGTGCAGCACCCACCTGTGGCCAGGGCTTTGAACCAGAATTTTTCCCAATTGGTTTGTTCCGAACAGAAACAGTATTTTAACCTTTCCGGTTTTCAGTTCAACCCTAAAATTAATGTTCCTGAACCGGTTAGAACAAAAAATAAAGTTCCAGAACCGGTTAATAACGTTCCATGTCACCTGTGGGACATACAAATAAGTAGGCTGATCATTAAGACATTAAACTTAAATTATTAGTCTCCATAATTTTCTTGTCATCAAACATTAAAAAAGGCTACATTATGTAAGTGGCATAACTGTAATTCTGACATGCCTACATTTGTTTCAGCATTATACATGAATTAAGACAAGGACAATTTCTGCCATGTCATTTATTAGCAAGCAACTTAAACAAACGAAGAGTTTTGTTGCAAAACGAGATAAATCCGTTTTTTCCAGAAATCTAATTTTTTGGTTGTGCATTGCAATTAATATCAATTCAACCGCAGTTGTTTTTTTATTTAAACCTTCATAACTTAAAAAATACAGCTAAGTAGCACGATAAAACAAAATAATAACAACATAATAATAAACATGTTTTGACAAAAATGTTAAAAACGGAGTTATCTCGTTTTGCAACGAAAGTCTTCATATGTTTTTATTAGAAAAAGAATACAGTGGTATTTCAAGATCATTTTGTTTGTATGTGTCCTGTCGAGAACAGAAAGATTGTTCGCTTGCTTTTTGAAACGCGTCTCTCCGTGTATGCACTTTTGAGTGCACTTAAACATGTGCGCACACACAGACAGAGGACAAATTCCAAATGTCGCTTTGGAAAGAAGATGCAGCATAAACAGTCGCTCAACATAAAGTGAAAATTATGTTGTTTTTCAGTGCTATATTCGCCAAATGTATTTTAATGGACTACAGTATGAGACACAGTAGCACAACTCTCTCTCAAGTTTATACATTAAGAGTTCTGATCTTTGAAGGGCATAGGGATAATCACGTTTGATTGGAGTTGGATCGAACACATTCAACCGCATATGCATACAGAAATTTTTTCACTTTAGCGCCTTTTGTGGTTCAATTGTTTAAAATCACTTAAGTGTTAACATTTGCAAGCCTTTGAAACACGTGCAAATGATAAACTTCCACCCTATTTAAATTTGCGTATTAATCCGAGAATTGCATGCGAGCCAAACCGTGGGTCGTGATCTGTACGGATCACTGATCAACTGCGATCCATTACACCACTAATTAGTATTAAAAAACAAACATCTTGAGATACATGGTAGTCTACAATATTTACCTCTTATGATTGAGCATTAGAGACTTGGACCTGAGTAGGCTACTTGCTGGTGGCAAGCTTCTCATTTCTCAGATGAGTCAACGACGACTCGAAGTGAGCTTCACCGAGTCATATTGCACAGAAATCTTTTATTATTTAGTATTAACCGGTTACCATTATTTTAAATAAACGATTCTGTTCCGGAACGTATATTTTTTGAAAGTTTCTGGATTTGTTTCTGTTCCTTGCAAAACATCAAAGGTTTCTGGTTTTCGTTTTCATTCAAACCAGTTCAAAGCCTTGCCTGTGGCACAGTGATTCCTTTATGGACTGCATTTGGACTGCATTTATATAGCGCTTTCATAGACCTATGGCCATCCAAAGCGCTTTACAATTTGCCTCACATTCACCCATTCACTCACACATTTATACACCGACTTTAGTGTAACTCGTGGAGAATCTGGAGCAGGACTTCATGTTCCAGCCCATGGCTCAAGGATGATTTGTCTTGACAACCTGACCCACCTCCATCTGACCCTGTCTCTCTGCGCCACTTTAGCACCTCTAATGCTGCGTACACACCAAAAACGAAGCAGATTACTCGCGTGATTGAAGTTTGTGTAATGCGCATTTGAATAGCTTGTGTTTTTGTCACAATCGCGCCGGCCAATTCATGTCATTCACATCGCCTTGACTTTTTGCATTGACTTAGTATGTAATCTACTCATGCAAATAGTTGAATTCGCATTTGGTGTGTATGCCCCATTAGGGAGCAGGGTGTCGTAAACTCAAGTGCTTCTCCCATATTGTGTTTACCCACAATGCATTCTGATTTTGAGGGTACATTCAATGTTTTACAGTACAATCCATCAAGCCACACATGTGTAAGCGTTAATGACGAATCTCAGTGACAGCTATCTGATGCATTGGTGTCCAAAATCGCTCACTCCTTGTTGTTCACTACTTCACCATATAGTGAACTCAAATGTCATTTTTTATATAGGGAATAGTAATTGAGTGAACGGTTTCAGACACAGCTATTATCTCCTATCTTGCATGGTAATTTTTTCCAATAATGCTCATTGTTCATGTATGCTGCTAGCTAAAGCATACTAATGAATCAAATCATTGTAAAGTATTACCATTAAAGTATATATTTTTATTAGGATATATACAAACATGTTATTAAGTTATACTTGGTAATTGTCTCATTTCTCCTCAGATGAGGTTCATTACATTTGCTAGACCCAGTAAAAATGTATGACATTAAATTTGAATTAAACAAAACTTATCAAAATATCCAATGTAGTGCATTTTTTATTTCTTCATCAGGATGTCATTGTGTCCTTTTAGACACATTGACATGTCAGTCCAGTAATGTATGACATTTCATCCAAACAACTTATTGTTGAGCTTTTGATTGGTCGGTCATTAAAATCAGGTGTGGTACCACCATACAATGAGCAGATCTAAAAGAATGATACAGCCTTTTAAAGAAATAATAAAACTGAGAACAATAACCAGAAAAGACATAATCTTACTAGTTGTGAATGTTTAGAATAAAAATAAAGAAAATAAAGATTTGTATGTAATCTACTCACGCAAATCGTTGAATTCGCGTTTGGTGTGTACGCCCATCCCTAAAGCAAGGTGTCATGAACAAGTGTCCAGTTTGATCTGCTAATGAGTTTAAGCATTTGGATGTTTTTGTGAGGTCATTGCGTTAGTTCTCCAATAACAACTGATACATACACCTCTGTATTTAACATTTGTTCACACAAAAATATGAATTCTGGCACTATTTACACATGACATTCTGAATTTCCATTTTCCATGAAACACAACACATCAATAAGGTGAAAGAGGACTGGATTTGTCATGCTTTAAATGCTTTAAAATGAAAAAAAAAAAGTAAAGTATCCAAGTATGGAAATGAAGTGGCCTATATTAGTTTATATTAAAGTCGTCAGAAACAAACCTTACAATAACATTTATTGAGCAACAGACCAAAATATTGCATTGACACTAAGTACAATTCATAATCATACAACATCTCTTGACTTAAATGTTGTACAAGAAAGTTTGATTTGAGAGCCTCAGAAAACAAAAGACAAAAGGGTCTGTTCACTACACAAAGGGGTCCACATTGAGAATTTCTATTACAAAATAAGCAATTTTTTAATGTGTGCAATACATATAAAACATTTGTAGTACATGCATGTAAAAACATGAACCTATATCGAACCCCAAATTTACTTCTAAATCTATCCCTACCTGAACTCTACCTGTACCTATAGACCCCTTCAAAGTTTGACTATTGGGTGCGCGCGCAGCATGGGGTCAAACTGTTCATACCATCCAGGCTTTATAATGTAATCTAACAGGGCTGAAAAATGATGACTTACCCCAAATGAAGTGAGCACTACAAACACAAGCCTCTTTGATATTTATATTGTTCCAGTCTGCACGTTAATTGCTTGCAGCTGCAGATGTTGTATTATTTTGTTTTTGAGATTCTGCATGAATCGCGAAAACTTAACGGAAGACCTGGTGCGATTTTCACAGCCCATTTTTGTAGGCATTTTTGACGATACCGAATAATACGCAACTCTATCTGCTGTATTGGCTTTTCTGACCCCGACATGCGCAGTGGAAACTGCCTTGGACGTGAACCGTGAAGGGGTCTATAGTCTTTGTACGTAGCAAAAAATACCAAATCTTACATTTTACAAAACAAAGTAGATTGCATCAAATGCTTGTGTTTATATGTAGGAAGTAATTAAAAACATGTCATATAAAATTAATTTATGAGAAAAAGAGTACACACAATTTTATGTTTGTCTAAATAAAGTCGCGTGGGACTTAATAAGACAACATTTATTTTTCTTATGGCAAACTTGATTTAATAAGTCTACTGAAAGTTAAACTTTTTTCAGAGTGCAGATGTATTCAACTCGAGACAAAAAGACAGGGAATTCCAGAGATTTCCAAAGAATGCAGACAGTTAAAGGCATAAGAAGTTGTTTTTAGAAGTTGTTTGCCTGCTTCAGCTAACACCCTGAAGTGGCAGTAAACAGTCAGGGAGTGTCTGAGCATGTATAGCGTGCCGTGGTGGTCACGCCCTCCTGGCAGCCTCAACAAACCACACTGAGTCGTGTCCTCCACAACCTCATGACCCCTCTGCTTTGCCAATGTTACTATGGAAACCAACCTGATGCATGGTAACAAAACTTACAAAACACACTCTTGGCAAATAAAGGAACAGACTCCTAAACTTCACTCTTTAGTAAACTTCTCAGGTAGAGGTGAAGTGCAGATGTGTTAAAAAATATGAATACCGAATAAAACAGCCACAGCCCTTAGGTCTGCAGCTACAGTAGTGTAGTAGTATAGATACAGTAGTAGATTGCAAAAAATAATAGAAAACTTAAATACACAAACACATTGGTCCTCCAGAATTCTAACACTGCAAAATTGTCATGTCTCCTGTCCCTTACACGCTGGGTGAAATCTTCATTTGTAATGACCTAATAAGTAGAACAAGATGCATTAGATCAGAGAGACATCCAAAATGTGCAATGTTAGGTATAATTCAGGACCAGGATTGGTAAAAATGGCATAAATACAGTTCACTGATGTGGAGCTGACTAGTGATGTCCAGTTCATTTTCTATGGAAGCTGAGTGGAAGTTTGCACTGAGGATTCTGGAATGGACAATGGAATAAAACATGCTGCGAAATACTGAAGAGCAGGAAGAAAATGCAGAGCACAGTAAATAAAGTTACCTGAAGGAAGTGACGTGAAGATTCTGACAGATGATTCAAAAGTGCCATACAACCCAGCATTGGGTTATAAAAGTACGAGCAGAGGCCTTTGAATTAAATTAACACAGAAAATGTTTATATTACAGCTGCTTTTAACCCTGCTGAAAAAAAAACAATAAAACCATTACAGAAAATTTGAATGGTTTGCATTAAAATACCAATAGGAACCATTAGCTTTTACCATTAAAACCACTACACTGTAGTGTGTTTTGGGCCATATTCCATTAGAAACAAAACATAGAACCAATAAAACCAATACATACCGTTAGAGACCAACAAAAAACAATACACTGTAGTGTGATTTGGGCCATATTTCATTAGAACCAATAAAATTCCTAATAAAACCAATACAACCATTAGAATTTTCTGTAATGTTTTATGTTTTTTTTTAGCAGGAAACACCTGTAACAGATCTGTTTGTAATGCTTGATATGAGCTATCTACTTGTACTTGTATTTTTGAATGTAGTGTTGTAGTTACAACATCTACCAGCAGGGGCTAACTTAAGTTAAACAAGCAGGTTGGTGTCTTCCTGTTCTTCTCTGTCACATTCCCAAAATGAACATTAAGCCAGCACTGGGCTTTGACGTTTCCTCACCGTTTCCAACTACTACTATCCAATATCCAGTTTTATGGTTGATCATTAAATGTCAGTGACATTTTGGCAATAGAATGCCATCTCTGTCAAGACAGGTGAGCTTGAAAAATATTTTCAAAGTATCAGCAGTTCAGCGCACTCATTGACGTAAGATGCTGTCAGTCGCCTGCCTAGAATGCCAACAAATTGAGATCCAAACTCTTTCCAAAGCTTCCTGCCAAAGTAATTGCACACTTGATGTGTCAACATAAGCTAAAAATCTTTGCCTTTAGAATTTTGTCAAAAATCTTTCAATTTTTGTAACTGAATCTTGTATTGTAATGTAAAACATAACATTTAATCAGGTTGTTGCCTACATATCAAGATTATACAGTAGGAATATTTAGTTTAGTAAAACAAATTAATAAAGCAGCACTCACTGTTTCATATTATAACAATCCAAAGTTTGCATTTACCATACAAAAGGAGCCTAGTGGTAAGAAAGTCGGGCTTGAGAGTTGCTGGTTTGAGTCTCATGTCAGGAAGGTTGCGACTGTGGTGCCCTTGAGCAAGGCACCTTAACCCCATTTGCTCCCTAACGTTGCATTCACACGTGGCCTAAGCGTTAATGCTTCCCATTCACTTTAAATGGGTGACGTCATGTGTTGCCGAACTGAATTGTGGATCCGTAGGCGCCGCATCAGTGCCGTTGCTCACGGCAGAAGTTGAACATTTCTCAACTTTTCAAGCGGCAATGCTTGCGTCAGCCAATCAGATCACCTTATGCAAATAACCTTGAGCCAGCCAATTACGTTTATGGAAGACCGGAGCAGGTGTTGCGTCCACTGTGATTGGCTGTTGGCCGCGCTTCAGACAAGCCTTCCATTAAGCGTTATGGCTTACGCCAGTGTGAATGTACCGGAAGCGCTGAAGGGATAGCTGGCCACTGCTTTGCGCGTGCATGTGTGTGTGCTTGTTCACGAATTGCAGTGCGTGTGTTCACTACTGACTGGTATGGGTTAAGTACAGAGGTCACATTTCAAGTATGCGTCGCATACTGTGCCGTCTGATTACAGTAAAGCATACACCTACCAAATCCTAATGCAGTAATGAAGAATAAAACTTCATTATTGGGCTGATCAATCTGTTAAGTATTTCCAACATGAATCAGTGAAATACATCAAAGGGCTTCTCATTATAAGAGCAGCTTTTGAAAAAGAAAAATAATTATAATAATAATAATAGCCCAGGCATAAATATAATCTCAGATGATCTATTACACAACTCTCACTGTTACAACACACTCCACCCTAAACATCTACCCTCAGAAAGAGCCTCTCAGATATCCATGGCCTGCATTCAGCACCTCTGCATCTATAGATGAGGAGTTGAAATTTCAGCTGGAAATACCTTTAATGGTCTCTTGAGGTGCTTACCATATCACCTGTTGCTTCCAGTTCAATTCATTCACAAGCAGCAGATCTGATGTTACAAATGACTGCCATTGGGCAGTTTATCACAAAAGATAAACTGACGTCTGTCCGTACCTCATTTCAACACGTCTATTTTTGATTTTGTCTATGATGTCAGACTTATTTCTTGTCATCGCGCTAAACTGAATGCATTTTTTATGTGATTGTAAGTACAAAACTATTAAAGCTATCGTGTCGTAAAGAAATTATTTCTGATTTCTGTACTATTATCCTCATTAAAATAAGTCTATTCTCTAAAGTTAACAATCAAACACTCATCTAATATAAGCCACGTGTTCCCCTGGTTAAAAAGCTGCTTCACCCACAAATGAAAAATCTAATGATTTACTTACTCTCATGCTGTTCCAAACCCATTTGACCTTGTTCCTTCTATGACAATAAACAGCAGTTGGTTCCCTAGCAGGGATAAAAATAAAATTAAAAAATTACTTGAAAATTAAATTTTTTATAAAAATTATAGTTATTCACCCTTGTGTCATTCAAACTGACCTTGGCTCTCTTTGTTGGAATCAAAATAGATAATTGTAAATAAATTGTTATCCTGGTTTCTGTTTTTACAATTGCAGTGTATGGTGCTTACACTGATGAGCCATTCGATTATGACAACCCCAGCATAGAGCAATGAGCGCACCTGCCAACCAAATTATGTCACAGGTGCAGAGAGCAGTATATGTAGTGTCCAAGGACCAACTTTTGATTAGTAGAGTGTTTCACGAGTTCGCATTGACATGTAATTGATAGAGAATGAGATAAAGCATATTTTGCGTACTGTCCGAGGAGAGGGCCCCAAGCTTGGAATTTTAGCCTGAACCCAGAGTACTCCCCTCTCTTTAACTGGAATAAATGAAACTAGATCAGAGTGAGGTAGGGTGGAGGTGGGATGCTACAAAAAATCTGTCACGGGACAGAGGTGAGGGACTGCTATTTATAGCACCTCTTTGCACTGATTCATTGGATCACATGACCATGCTCCTCTCGAATTTAGTTAAATAAACTTAATTTGGTGTCAAAAGGGGGGAAGCTGTCAATTTATTGGATTTTAATAGAGGATTAAAGCATTTGATTGTTTAAGTGCCACTGTAGTGAGTATATATATTAACAGTGGTGTGTGGATAAACAAATGACAGGCTGCGTCTAGCTGACTGTCATCTGAAAATCATGGATGTCAGGGGTGAGTAGATTATTCACAGCAACTGCAGGGCCACAGTGTAACAAATCACCAGCAGCTACTGTGCAACAGTTTTAACAGCAACCCAGAGCTAAGCCGGACGTGAAACGTCAGCGCCCAGCAAGACATGCCGACCCACTGAGACAGTAGGGTCACCTTCCTAGGCTGACGCTGGACCCTGCGCCGCCTACCTAATGTGAGTATGAGGAGGAAACACGGCTCAGGATTCGCTTCTGCAGGACCACCTTCAAAAATCTAGTGAGTTTTAGCCCCCAAGTTTATGGTCTTGGGACAACCCAAACTCACTATGGTAAACATTTTTATCTCTTCCAAAAAGAGCACATTTCCTCCCCATTACACATACAGCCCGTTGTCCACAATAATTGTAATGTTCACTGCCAAACTTCATCTTCATCTAACGCTTTCTTTAACATTCCGAGAGCCACTTTCACAGTCCACTCCTGAGATTCATGTTCAACAGGACAGCATACCAAACACACAATGCTACCATTCAGATTATATCTAGTCCCACGTACATTTAACAAATATGCAGATGTTGTGCTTGCCCCTATGAGACAGAACGGCATTTGCATTATGAATTATCTTGACGATTGGCTTGTTTTAGCTCAGTAAGAGCAAGAAATGTACGTGCACAGATCTGCTTTTCTCTAGCACCTAGTTCACTAGTTCCACTAATACAATTTCAGAAAATGTTAGGTTTCATAGCGGCATGATCCCTGCTTATTCTGCTGGCTCTGCTTCTCATGCAGCCCCTTCAATTTTGGATAAAAGGAGAGTCCTGCCATGAGCGTGATGGTCAGTAAGCTTAATGTTCAAAGTGACACACGGCTCAGTATGTAGGAGGAAAGTGTTGACCACAGATGCCTCCATGATGAGATGGAGCGTGCATTGCGACACATGCAAGCCTTTGATATGTGAAACCCTCATCTGTCTCAGCTACATATCAACCACCTCGAGATGATGGATGCTAGCACTTCAATATTTCCAGCCAAAAATCCAGCACCATCATGTTCTGGTTAGGATGGACAACATGAACAACCAACCCACAGCAGTCGCCGAGCAGTCTATTGGGAACACAACCTTGTTGTTACATTTCTCAGAGGTGCTAGGAGGCTGAATCCTCTGCAACCATGCACAGTCCCATCAAGGGACCTGTCCACGTTCCTGAAAGCACTGCGCGGCCCTCCCTTTGAGACGCCCGAGCAGATGGACCTGCATTCCCTCTCGTTTAAGATTGTTCTTCTCCTCGTGTTGGCATTGGTTAAACAGGTTGGTGATCTTCATGGCTTTTCCACAGACCCTTACTGTCTGGAATTCAGCCCTAACAACAGCAAAGAAGTTCTGGGTCCACTGTTTGGGGTCCAAGTGGTTTCTTTGCTTGCTCCCCTCTCATAAGCAGTCATGACCCGCTCTGCCCTGTAAGAGGACTCAAATATACACAAGAAGTTGAAACAGCTGTTTGTGAGCTTCATAGATTGATCATACAATCTCTAAACAGAGATTATTCACGTTGTTTGTTGATGTCATTACATTGGCATACATGTCACAGAGTGACTATTGTAGGGCGGAACCAAAAGTGGCAGAGATTTGTTCCGCCTGAAGATGGTTTCCGCCCGGACCCGATTTTTAAACACCTTTTTACTTCCTGGTCTCCCTGACAACCCAAATTACGGATGAACGAGCAACAGGTGTGGCAATTTAATGTGGCAGCTCCGATTGGAAGAGGAAATGAAGACGGGCAATACAAATAGAGCTGTAGAAACACAAAGGGGAGTAGTTGATTTCGGGGTAAGCCCCGCTCCGCCAAGGGCGGATTCAACATCCACTCCTCTGGAGGCGTCGTTGATCCGGGGATCGCTAAAGCGAGCGGAAAGAAGACGGCTGAAGGAGCCGAAAGGAAGGAGTTGTTGTTGTTGCTGGTTGATTCGTTCGTTTGTTACAGTTGTAGGCTGAGCTGTGGTGGCTGTGTGGCGACAACAAACCGTTACGGTGTCGAAGAGAAAGGACCTGGGCACAGTCTCACTGGGAAACGGCAGGAGTTATTGTCACTGAAAACAAAGCAGAAGGAGAAGCAGAGTCAGAGGTTGAGTAGTTATCTTATCCGAAGAATTCAGTACCAAACGGATTTATTGTGTATCACTGTTGTGAGGAAGGTACGACTCACTATGTGTGCTGTTTTTAAGAGCTCTCATCTGTGTGTAGGAAAAGAAGATCAACGGAGGAAATTGTATAACAACTGTGAGTATTCAGTATTTGATTCAGTCGTACTGTAGAGTAAATAGTTCAACCTGTGTTGTGAGTAAATGGGGTGACGGCCCTGCCACGGAGCAGAGTGGTGGGAGAGCCGAAGGGAGACGATATTGGGGCTGTTGCAGCGATGTGTATGTTACTGACCCACATTCGACAACGCCAACCGGTCCCCGGTGAAGTCCAAGGAAGATGGGGCGGCAACCTTAATGTTCACATCGAGTGCTGTGGGTGAGTCTGTGTCTTTGCTGTGAGAATACACTTTGAAGTGGTGCAGTGTGATGCTGTGTTTGTATTGTCAGTAGCCCCCGCCCTTTACCAACCTTCGCCGTGGGAGAACGCAAGGCTGTGGGAACCAGTAATTTCAAACTCCTGTATATGCTGTGTGTGTGTCCCCATATTGGAATTCCAAGTGTAGTATCTTTTTGTGGTCACCCCTCGGATCTGTTCTGGCTCGGTGGAGCGGTGGTGAAGGACTTCGACTGCTCGAGACTGCTGTGAGTAAACCAAATATTAACAAGTGCTTTGTGTGTATACAGAACACCGTACTGCTGTAAGAAAGGGTGGCGTAGATCGAATCTCACCTGTCCCAAAGTCTCTCCAAAGGTGCGCCCCTGTCCAGTTCTCTGTAGTTGAGGCGAAGGAGAGGAGAGGGCAGCGCTCGGCTCGGTGTGACGGTGTTAGATTTCCCCCTCGCAGTGCTAGCAGCCTCTGGAAAGGCTGTACCACGATGCCTCACCACCTTCAGTCTTGGAGTATCTATCGATCCATGGGATTGCAGTCACCGTAAGTCCACCATCCACGAGTAGCATTTGATGTTATGATTGCCTGCTAAATGACCACAAGTTATCACTATTGAAGTAGAGCGGAGGAGAGGCAGTAGTTATATGTAACCTGCCTTGCTTTGTGTGATGCGCTGCCAGAGTAACCAGTGAAAATCCCAGTGTTTGCTAATCGATCTTCTGTACCACAGCTAAAAGCCTGAATACCTCACCTGAGAAGTACTTACCGTACGTTGTCACGAGCTGAAGAGGTGAGAGTGAAAGTCCCAGTGTTTGCTAATCGATCTTCTGTACCACAGCTAAAAGCCTGAAAGTGCCCATATTATGACTGCTTTTCCACAAGTTATATAGGTGTATGAGTTCCATAAAGCATGTTTCAAAAGTTGTTTGCTCGAAATAGCTTGTAGGAAAAGATTGTTACCCATCTCTAATAGCCTTTGTTTCAGGGCAGTTCAGATTGTGCCGTTTTGAGCTAGTCATTACATATTTATGAGCTGCTGCTCCTTTGATCACGCCCCACTACTAACGTCATGTGCCCGTGCGCGTACTCAGAGGTATGTGAGCAGTACAGACCATACTGTGTTATTATTTTATATATTATTATTATTAACGGTTTATGTTGCCAACAGACAAATCATGCAGAAAAGTATCACTAATAAGTACACTACAGGAGAAGAAACTCATGACACACAATGATTCCAGAGTAAATTGTGATGTTATGTTAGCAGTCACAACAATAAACTTGTTTTCCCTGGACAATGCTAACATATTCCCGTTATAAAACATTTTCAAACGCATTATTTTCGCAAATTACAGAAATTAAGACCCAGCGGGGGATGTATACTGCTTGTGGACTGCGTGCTAATCGCTAGAAGCTAGCGGGAGCTCCGGACCTGAAAGTTATAAGAGGCTCGGGGGTTAACCACGTCAGAAAAGCCGGGGCGGTAAGGCCCGGTCTTGGTGTGTCAAACTCATCATGACACAAAGATTCCAGCGTAAATTGTGATGAGCAGTCTCAACAATACACTCGTTTTCCCTGCACAATACTAACATATTCCCGTTATAAACATTTTCAAACGCATTATTTTCGCAAATTACAGAAATTAAGACCCGGTGAGGGATGTATACTGCTTGTGGACCGCGTGCTAATTTCTAGAAGCTAGCGGGAGCTCCGGACCATGCAGTTATTAGAGGCTCGGGGGTCATCCTCGTCAGAAAAGCCGGGGTGTAAGGCCCGGTGTAGCAGCCGATCCTGTTCCCCTCGGAATGTCTGTTCCCCTTGTCGCTTTTTGTACACCCAGCTGTTTTTTCTGAATATTTATTTTATAGTTTTAATTTTTGTAAGCTCTATTAGGTTGTACAAACTCGGTAAATATGCTATACCATACTAAAAAAATTAAATAAATAAAAAAGACGCAGATATTCTTAGGTACCTGCGCCTGCGCTGTCGGCAGAAACGCTTTATTGACTGGAAGGGGGAACAGACACACCGAGGGGAACGGGGAACAGACATACCGAGGGGAACGGGATCGGCTTCTACACCGGTCTCGGTTAGTTTGGCAAAAAAACTTTTAGCTCTAGCATCATAAATGTAGTATTTTGTGACAGAAGATGACAGCATGCAAAATATAACGTGACTTCTTACCTTTTGAGTTTGATACAACGATCGCGAATGGAATCCAGTCTGTTTCAGATGTGTGAATGATCCATGAAAGTCCAATAAAATACAATACAAATAAAAAGTACATCCAATGACCATTTTTGTCCACAAATGCGTATAATCCGTGTGAGCTACATAGTCTGTTGTTTACATCAGATTTCTCATGAAGGTCTTATCGCCTACAATCAGATGACTATTTGCGTCATAACACACTGTATATCAGATTACTCCGGGTTCCAATAACCACGCGTTAAAACTTTGTTTTTAAAAGTAGGCGGGAGTATAATCCATAATATCCAAATAGCGCTGTTATTTCAGTGAGACATGATAACAGCGAAGTGACTGACTGCTCTGTGCTCTCTCTAGCTCCCTGGTGGGTGGAGACCTGCGAGTTGGGTGATGGGCGGGAAAATTCAAACGGAATGTGACGAAACGTTTTGTGACGTCACAACGGAGCTGAGTTTGAACTCGCGCGATCTGAGACTCAAGGCAGAGGACATTCAGAAACATGTATCTCACTCAAAACAGCATGGATGGATTTTTTTCCAAGTTTGTATGCGTGTGGGAGTTTTCCAAGTTTGTATGCGTGTGGGAGCATCAGAGACACAAAATAACACCCCAAAACCCAGAAAAAGTGAGTTTTTCATAATATGGGCACTTGAATACCTTACCTGGAGATACCTACCGTGGGAAGTCTGTCCGAGTCTCACGTCGGGGTAGAGGAGAGGTGTTCATGGCCGCAGGTACCTGCAATAAGGAAAAAGTCTTGGTCATTGACCCGAAGTATTTCTGTGGCTCCAGTGTGAGGCTGAGGACGAAAAGGGTGTAGACCCAGTCACCGTGAGAAAAAGCCTACCTGATACTACTCCAGCGCAGCATCAAGGAATTAGAGCTGAAGATCTTTGCCCGAACCCGACGGGACCCGTCGGGACCCGACGGGCTCGAGCGGGTTCGGGTTTCATTTCTAACATTTTACACGGGCTCGGGCCGGGCTTGGGCTTGCGCTCCGGCTTTGTGAGGTAAATGAGCGGTCAAGTTCAATGCTGCTGGATGCAGTAGCGCAGGACCGCGCTGAATTCATTTACAGTGGATTTAATGATTTTCCTCATCAAAAACATGTAGCCTAATCTTGGTAAATAGGTTTTTCAATGTATAACTAAATATGAATCAAGTCTTAAATACGTAATTTAGACAGAGGATATAGACTAATGCTGGCAGTAATGGAGAGAAGTGCCGACGCAAATCCCGCGGAGCCTTTCTCTTAATTTCGTTATTGCCAAATACCCATCTTAATTCAGAATGTATTATCTTAATTTAATTCGTTAATAAATAATAATTTTATTGGCATATTTATAGTGTATTGCATAAGCCTATTTAGAATGAGATGTTACAATGTTACAGATGACTTATTTTATTTCTTTGTTTCAACTTCCAAGTGGTGTGTAGATTATTAGTCATGAATAAATAATGTTAAAACCTGTGTAAATTTCTTATTCTTGACAAAAGCTGTGTGTGTGCGCACATTTAAATAATGTCGGCTGTAAACGGGTTCGGGCTTTTAAAAAGCTGTCAATCTAAATGTACGTTCGGGTTCGGGCTGCATTCTGTCGGGCTCCGGACATTTCGGGCCTAACTTTTAAGGCCCGATTACAGCTCTACAAGGAATACACCAGTCGTCCAAGAGAGAGAGACCCCTAGGTATACGAAACATTGAACCAGCACTTACCACATTGTTTTAATCTGCCTCCAGGAGGAAAAAGGAGGGCGCCACGAGAGGCATAGGAGCCTCGCCCCGGTGTCTTCCCTGTCCTCGGTGGTGCTTTGGAACCCCGGCACCTGGCCCCTGTTCCCCTCCCCTTTTGATACGATCCACCTGGAGGGCAAACAGAGATCCCTTTCTTTTAATTGCCCTTCCCCTTTTTCCCATATATATATTTTAGGTAAATTAAATAAAGTTATTTTAAATTCATACTTACGCTTGTGTTGTTTGGTCATTGGGTTGGCTTTGGGACCTCCTCAAGGTGGAAAGTAGGAAGGGGCGTGCCTTGTTTTACATTAGTGGCCAGCCCCGACCTGTGACATGCACTTCCTTGAATGTGCAGTATCCTCTTGGAATAAGATGCCACTCTACAGTACTTGAAGTATGGCTTCCTCTTGGGCATGGTCTACAGGGGTTTCCATTTCAGACATTTGTGCTGCACCTGGATAGTCCTCGCTATCCACATTTTTTATATTTTACTTAGATGCTCCTGCCTTCCAAACACAGGTCCTATCGGCTTAATTAGAGTGTGGCTACATTTGTGGTGCAGCAGCTTATCCATCTACACTTTAGCCATATGTCTTGTGCTTTAACATGTCTTGTGCTTGGTTTAATTGGGGCCCTGTTTAGCATCTATTCTCCCGCAAAGCGTGATGAGATATGTTCCCCATAGTATCAGCTACTGACACAATGTGAAGTGAAACATATCAAAAGGGAATGATAAGGTTACTTAAAGGGGACATATTATGAAAATCTGACTTTTTCCATGTTTAAGTGCTATAATTGTGTCCCCAGTGCTTCTATCAACCTAGAAAATGTTAAAAAGATCAACCCAATAACTTAGTTTTGGTAAACCATTTTCTGCAAGCATGTGAAAAATAGGTCATTGTAATTTGGCCCTTATTGTGATGTCAGAATAAGGTAATACCGCCCACTTTATCTGCACTATCCAACCACAGCACAACCATTTAGTATGGAGAGAAAGAGAGAGATAAAATATTTCACAGCACAATTGAGTTTCAATTGCAACAAACCACCATCATTGTGATCAGTGGTTGCACTTCATCCGCTCATTTGCATTTTAAATGACACACCCAAAACGGCACACTTTTGCTCAGACCTATTTTAGACTTAGTTTACATCTTAAAAAAAATCTCATAATATGTCCCCTTTAAGTAACCCTGGTTTCCTGAGAAAAACGGGAACAAGTAATTGTGTAGCTGGCCGAAGTTTTTTGCCTGCACGCTTCAGTCAAAAAAGGTACTGTGTGGCATTTGACCTGTATTTATAAAGTGTGTAGTCCCCTATTTCCGCAGGCTCAAATGCCATTGGTCTGTGAACTTCACAGATGTTAACCAATAAGCTTTAATTGAAACATGAGTTTTCCCAATAGGGTCAGCTACTGACGCAATGCTCGTTCCCGTTATCACAGGGAACCGGGGTTACATAAGTAACTTCCTCATTCTGTGATTGTGTGACAATTTTTTTAAAAAGTACAAATTAAGCCCTATTTGCATGCAGTTAGCTTTACCTGGGGACCACTAGTAATTTGTAATAACTGTGGAGGTTGTCTGTGATCTTTATTCCATGCGAATTAGCCATGTCTGTAATTTGTAAAGTAAAAATTCCTGCCACTACCATATTTCATCCAACACCAAGATCCTGTGATAATATTAGCAGTGGTGGACAGTAACGAAGTAAATGGAATTCGTTACTGTACTTAAGTAGTTTTTTCGCGTATCTGTACTTTACTCAAGTACTTTTATTTTGGGAGACTTTTACTTTTACTTTACTACATTTTAAAGTCAAATATCTTACTTTTTACTCCACTACATTTTAAAAAATCGGTCGTTCCTTTTTATTTATCAGTGGATAAAAAACGTAACTGGGCAAACTAAAGCTGCACAAAAAAAAACTAAGATGCACACGTGATGCGACAAACCACCAATCAGGGTACAGCATGCGCTTCGTTTTGAACTTGTTGCCGCGCTGTTTCACGTAAGCTATGCGAGTCGCACGAGTGCAGCAGAGAATGAAACTGCATTCAAAAACAACGGAGGAGAATCCTCAGGAGATAACTGACCCGTCACAACAACAATGGCTTTATTTATGCAAGTTTTTTTAAGTCCTTGAAAAATAACGAGTCCTTCGTGTCTTATGACTGCCTTGAAACTGTGCTATTTCGTTTTAAAAGAATACTTCAAATCTAAGGAAACGCGTAGAGGTACGCCATTTTTATTCTGGTTATATTTTTAAATGAGCAATCTTAACAGTAGCTTGCAGAAAACTGTTAATTGTATGGCTAAAATATATACGAAGTTATCATGAATGAACTTTAAGCTATGAAGGCTGAAGCTATTTTTAGCCGTATAGTTAGCTGTTTCACTTAAGTTCATTGTATTTGAAGCTCAGTGCTCTGTTATTTTGAAATGACAATTAATCACTATCAACACTGTTGTAAAATATAAATGACATTTTGACTAGCCATGCAGTGTATGATGCTTAAACAGGCAGGTGGATTGGAGTGCTCCTTATTAACTGAGATTGTTATTAATATTTTCAAAAGTTTTGCTTCCAAAATATATAAATACATTTAATTATGTATTACAATATACATATGACATGCTAAAGCACATGAAACGTTTCTGAAATTATATTCTGTAAGGCTTGTTTTATTTGTCAAAGAAAGAGAGACTGATTTCTAGATAACGTTATGTATTTAATGTTTTGAAAACTATTGTGAACCTGTGCTTAAGTCAAGTTTTTATTACACTTAAACTGATAAATTATTTAACAAATAAATCTTGAAATGAGACTGACTGCTCTCAAATCCTGTTATTTCATTTGATGCTAACGGAAATTTTTTGTTTTTAAGGTTTTAGGCTTATGATAATTTTAATAGACATTAGTGTCTGATTTATTAATGTCCTTCTATTTATTGATTGGTTAGCCAAGAGAGTTATTTCACATAATTTGAGTTTTGTGACAAAAATGATACGGCCATAATAAATCACAGTACTTTTGTACTTAAGTACATTTTGAGGCAGATACTTTTGTACTTTTACTCAAGTAAAAATTTTAAGAAAGTTCTTCTACTTTTACTTGAGTAATATTTTACCCTGGGTATCTTTACTTTTACTCAAGTACACGATTTGTGTAATTCGTCCACCACTGAATATTAGTCCCTTGTGAATCCGAATCTATGTTATTTGGCCAGAATTTGGATATAAATATTTAGAATGCGCAGAACTTGAATTAAACAAGATCTCTGTATATGCAGAGTTGACCACATTTTGAACTATTTCATGCATAGGACACAGTGTTACGCAAAGCCAAAACATCATATCCAGGAGATAAGTCAGTAAATTTGAGTAAAATCACAAGCTTTGCTCATCCTGTGTCAATGGGCCACACGAAACTCAGAAGTAGGGGCTAATGTCTAAATCACACGAGGACGATAATACTAATCCTGTGCGAATAATATTTAAGTTGCCAAATACATTTTAAAAATAGCTACATTTGTTGCTAGGTGTCTAGAAACTTACTAAATCTATAGAGACAAAATTGCAAAGTTGCCATCACTGCAATCAGAAGTTTTACATCAGGTTCTACATCAGAGATGGCAAACACCAATGGTTATAGTGTCACGCAACTGATAACAGAAGTCTGAATATGATAAATGAGGCTGAATAACAAAGTCTGAATAGTAATAAATGTTGGTGTTATTCCTAGTATGAATCTAGTGTGATGCTAAATGTATTGTAAATAAATCATTGTGTGGTACAATTTGAAATGTGAACAATCTTATTTGTTTTTCAAGCTTTGTATACAGACACACACTGATGCAGATTGAATAAAAAAGATAAGAGGTGTAAAACTATGTAAGAGGAGGCTATGCTCTTGCACTGATTAAGGTTAAGCAGGTTGTTGTGTGGTGGCAAATGCACAGTGTATGAACACATAGATTTTCATCAGAACAATAGCTTCATTTGAAATGCTTTCACAATATCTGTGTATCTCTCGCCTTGACTATCTTAAGTCCGTCACGATAGATGTTAATATACTCACACGCACACCGCCTTCACACTGTACATATGAAATGTGTATAGAGAGCACTGTCTAGGTATGTGCTGAGATTCTGGAAATTCTTGAGAGCCAAAAGCTTTAGTCACTGCTGTTTTGATAAGGGTTTTTTTTAACACAGCTTTAGTGTAAACTATGCCGTCCGGATACAGTTTTAAACAAAATACACATCATAAACTAAACTTTTATTGCATGTTACATGTCAAGGCAAAATATATTTTTTTATGTCAAATTGTTTTTACTTTTACTTTTTTAAATAATACCTTTAAATGTGTTATTATCATCATTATTTTGATACTAACTACCTTTACCTATAATTTTAAATATGTTCAGTAGTTAAACTGGCCGATCACTGCATTAGCAACACAAATGTCATTGGGTTCGATTTCCAGAAATACCCATACATATAAAAACAATAGCTTGCAATGTAATACACTGCAAGTTGCTTTGGATAGAAGGGTCCATCAGAGGCTTAAACCTAAATGTACATTGACCACACTTATAAAAGAACATCAAGTTTTATTTTCTTGCTTTTCAAAAACCACATACCATTAAACAATAACAGGCTAGCAACCACTCGGCTCAGTAAAGCATCTGTGTAGCAACACCCTGGCAATGCCATTGCAATCAGCCAGAACACCACTAAGAGACCCAAAGTAAGCGGTTAGCAACTGTTTACTATACTCTTAAAATTAATGTGTTAAAACAACACATGTTGTGTCTAGTTAAGGACAACATATTTAATTTGTTGTCCTTAACTACAACACTTTGTGTTGTTTTAAAACATCTTGTGTTGTCCCTCTTATTTATTTGAACATAAAATCAAGACGAAATGACACATAATGTGTTAAAATAACACATAATGTGTTAAATAGGATAACACAAAACAATGATTAAAAAATGAACACATCCTTTCTTAGAGTGTATGTCCAAAGTCGCAGTTCCATACTATATAATGGGTGAAAATAAGTATGCGAGGCGAATAGTACGTCCAAATTTACTGTATTAGATTAGTAGTTGAAAAGTCCCTGGATGACCATCTACTTCCAGCTACTGTAGATTTTTAAGTGTGCATTCAATGCAGGTTTAGGGGCAGTTGTAGCCTAGTGGTTAGAGAGTCGGGCTTGTAACCTGAGAGTTTCTGGTTCGAGTCTCATGGCTGGTTTGTTGTGACTGTAGTGTCCTTGGGCAAGGGACTTTACCCTAATTGCTCCCCGGGCAATGGGATAGCTGCTCACTGCTCTGGGTGTGTGTTCACTACTCACTAGGATGGGTTAAACGCAGAGGCCACATTTGAGAATGTATTGCACTTTCACTCAAAAAAATGCTAGGTTATTTTCAACCCAACACTGGGTAAATATTGGACCGAACACACTGATGGGTTAAAAGTTATCCAATGATGGGTTGTTGTTGTTACCCAACCATGCGTTATAATAACCCAGCAGTTTGGTTGAAACAATCCAGCATTTGGCACCTTTTAACCCATCAGTGTGTTCTTCTATCCAATATTTACCCAATGCTGGGTTGAAAGTAACCCAGCATTTTTTATAGTGTAGACACTTATCTATCCTGTGAGGCCACACAAGCGGAGGCCGCCAAATTAAAGAAGTGAGTATAATAAATAAATCGGACATTTATGAACTGGGCAGCTTTTAAAATGATTTAGGTACCAAGAAATCGATTTCTTGTACTTTAATTATGTAAATTATAGTTGTGGTTGTTGTGATTACGTCATAGGTCAAATGACATACAGGTCACATGACAATGAAAGCATGGCGGATGTATGAAATGTATTCACACATACAATATAGAACATAATTCTACAATACTTACTGTATGGTTACAGCTTTGACTTGGTATTGTGATACAGTAAACAATGGGATGAGCTTAACGTGTCATAAATAGCATAAAGGGTTTGTGGTGCTCACATCACACACACACATGTCCATCAATACAGAATAGAGGGGTCACTGAAATAAATAATAATAGTATATGCTATTTTCACTCCCAGAACATATTTGTTATATGAAATTTCTGCATCTGCATACTGTATGTCAGGGTTTGTCAGATCAGAAATGCAACAAACAGCATGAGTGATGTAAAATCAGGTGTGTCTAAATGTAAGCAACCTGTATTATTTTTTTAAATGCATAACAATATACTTTTGATATGACAAAACATAAAGGCAAAGAAGATGACAAAAACAGGTTGCTAACAAAGGCAGGATAGCTTCAGGTGATCATTGTTGGGGAAGAGATTAACCAATCCAACAGGTTTATACGTCAGATAGGATTCTCCACAATAGACGTTGTAGGGTCAAAAGGCTACATTTGTCACGAAAGATGTTCGCAGACAATAAACGCCCTAATAAACTGACTGAACTCATTTGATTGAGTAAACTCATTCCCTCAATTCAATTCAGTAATGGATCTCCCAAACACGTATATATTTAAGTTCACTTAACTTGGTGGCCACCTAGACTGAACTTAATTTGTTAAATACACGAGGAAACCCTGACAACAACAGTGAGCACACTTAAGATGTTTTGCTATTTATTCAGGGTGATTAATCAACAAACTTTTTTGTTTATATATATATATATATATATATATATATATATATTCACCAATATATATATATATATATATATATATATATATATATATATATATATATATATATATATATATATATATATATATATATTGGTGAATATAGATACAATTAAACAAAGCATCTGATCATTACTGATGTTTACAGATTATCCTCTGAGTAATAAAAATAACTAACTATTATAATAACTAAATGTGTTATCATTAAACCAGTGCTTTTAATGTTGAATTATGAACTTAAATGACCATATAAATATAATGAGGGATTAGTCAGCTTTGATTTTGGTATAAGACTAAGACTTATTTTTGGCGGTTTAATTTAGCGAACCCTTTTAAACAAAATCAAACCTTTTAAAATAAATACCTCTGTTGGTTAGACTTCACTATTTATTGCCTTTATAGTCATTCTTTAAAGTGAATGATAGTCATATGGTCCGATTCACAATTTTACATTTCCTTTGGTGTGTAAGTGTGTATTAGTACGTTAACGATATGCAAAAGGTACAAACCCCAAAGTAAACAATGACATGAGTTATCGTTTCCAACATAAATCTCTTTTTTTTTGACTAAATGAAAATCACGGATTGTAGGCAACAGTTTACTTCCTCGGCCTGTTGACCTGGACACGACGGTCATTATGATAATTCATCCCGCTTTGACTCACAGCCTGTAAATTAACTCCTGTTTGCATTGCATTGTGAACGAATCTTTAAAACATGGTAAAGAGCTTCACATTTCTGGCTGACGTCAGAGGTATTCAGGCCAATCACAACGTACAGATTAGCTGCCAATCAGGGACACAGCGCTTTTCAGATTGATAAGCTTTGAACAAAATCAAAGCATTTGAGGAAGGCAGTATGTACAGTATGTGGAAAATAATGTGTTTTTTGAGCCATAATCCATGCAATCACATTGGTTTATACTAAATACACAAAATAACGTTGTTTTAGCAATCAAATAGGTGCCCTTTAAATTGAGGTTTATGGTGTTCAGTGTTACAGTGATTCGATTGTAGACATAAACTTTGTCATTTAATGGCAATATGATCAAAATGCAAAAACATCATACAGTAAAATGTTGTTTTGATTACTTAGTGTTTTGAAAACTAACCAGCCTAAGAAGACATCATCACTTTCTTTGACTGTCTGACTAAAGCATATGCTGTTGTTTCTTTAACCCTCTGGGGTCTAAGGGGTTTTTAGGGCCCTGTGGAAATTTTGACATGCACTGACATTTGTGCTTTTTTCAATTGCTTAAAAACATATTAATGGCAAAAGTCTCATAACACTGCGTTGAGCACAAACTGGGCTACAATATCATATAATCAACATGTATGTACATGTTTGTATTTTTGAGAGAAAAATGTTTATGCGTGGTTTTTGAAAAAGCAAAAAATTTAAGTCACTGATATAAGTCCACAAAACTAATTCTAAACATGTTTTCCCAAGACTTTTCAAAACAGGATCTAGTTGTCTAGAGTTTTTTCTTCAAAATGATGTGAAAATCATTCGGCCTACGCGTTCACATTAAGCAAGATATTGAGTTACAATTTCTAAGACACTTTTGCTTGGGAAAGGCTGTATGCGTGGAGGCGGGAATTCTCCTGAATAATCAGTGATTGACAGCTGAGAGACAAAAGGGTATGCATAATGAGCCACATGAGCCTTGTGGGGATGTTTAACAGGAATGTAACTTTCTCTGTAGTAAAACCATGATGGTTTACTTTTCAATTTAAATGTAAATACACACAATATATATATATATATATATATATATATATATATATATATATATATATATATGGGCCATTCTACCGAATTGGTGCAAATTGACACTTCAAAACTTCTTGAAAAAAGTGTGTTTTTTCCTGCAAGCTTTGTAGTCATAAACATAGTAGAACATCTAAGGAACATTAATCTACTGATTGGACACTTTAGTTTCTTAGCATGTTTTTATACAGTTTCGAAATGTTTTCTCTCTCCCAAAATTTGTCACTACCGAAACACAACAACATTTGATATAAAAATTGGGTTTTTAATAGCCTATTCTGATTTTCTTTACATTAACCTTCTAAATATATTTTTTACATTTTTTTTAAAGACAGTGTCATGGGTATATTGGTTAGAAATATTATTTTAACAAAACTATAGGAGTGGTTCATCAAATTAAATGCATTTTGAAAGCAATATTTCTCTGTAATTGCCATACATGCACTGATACAGTTTTCAAATTCAAGGATTCATTAGTTTAACTTTTTATCTAACTAAATAAAATTATGTCATCTTTTCTGATAACAAAGCCTATTTTATTTTTCCAGAACATTATTTGTTTCGGTCGTGACATCAAATGTTCGGTAGTGACGACCATATTGGATTGTCCATATTTTGTGGAAAAAAAAGTAATTAGTTAGTCAAAAATGGTTGGCATTATGCAGTCAAAACATACAGCACAAAGAATATCTAACGCAACACCACATAAAAGCACTTTGCACTGAAATTACGCTGAAGAGATGGCGGATAGTTCAGACCTTGAAGGGATGCAAGATGCTGTGTTGGTTTTCACATCTCTTGAGAAAAAGATGACAATGTATGTCCATATAAAACTTCAAGCCCACAGTATAAACTACAGAATTTGGTGTGTGTGCACCCATGTCCATCTGTAATGTTGGTGTACACATGTGTGCCTGTTTTTCCATTACACATTCTAACTTCTCTAAACCTCCTTAACTGATTCTCTTGTTGCTGAGTTTGACTTTTTTGAGTTTGAAGTAAACTTAATTTTTTATTTGATTTGAGGTAGTTTGAATACATTTTCATATAAAAGAACTAGTGATAAACCGATATATCGGCCGATTTTTGCGAGTTTTATGTGTATTGGCATTGCTCGATTTGTGGCTGCTGTGTTCACAGAGTTTTTCCGGTATTATTTACACACAGAAATATAGTTTTTTAAGTTCAATAAATGTTACTTTTTTAAATTGAGACTTATAAAAATGACACGATGATGCCAAATGTTACAAGTAAACTAAGTGAGCAAAATAAGTATCGGCTCAAGTAAATAGGCTCTCTCAGTCTTTCCGTCTATGCATGTTGGTGATTCCTCTCTCTCTGTAGCTATCTCTACAAATTAACCAAAGATATTTACATTTGCATTATTAGTGTGAGCCTGCCCTGTTTACACTTAACAATGACATGTCAATTTACAATGATACTGATAAGTGCTATCTGTTATGTCATTTATATAAAGCAATCAGTCAAAGTCCCGCTAAATTAGCGCAGAAAGTTTTCCTAGACACCAGAGGTAGAATCATATAGCCTTCATTTATATCAATAATGAGTCAAGCTACTACTGTATGAATTAATTAAATTAATCTGGCCTAGTTCATTTTATCTTAGTTTGTAGTCCTAGTCAAATCACGTACAACATTACAGAAATATGACAAACAAATTATTTGTACTGAAAAATAATATATGTGCCCTTGAAAGTTTCTATTTATTTATTAAAATAAAGAAATAAGTGTCATTTTGTCACTACCGAAACAATCACGTCACAACCGAAATGTCAACAAACGTTTCGGTTGTGACTGTTTCGGTAGTGACGATTTAAGCTAACTTTGATCCTACTGCTAAGATGCTAATCAGTACGTAGTTAACTAGCACAGTTCTCAACATTGAAACATGAGTAAAACCTAAATGACCAGTAGAAAAAATCAAAAAAACTTAATTAATTATTGAAAACGTGTGATCGGTAGTGACATTCATAAATGTCACACACTGATTTCCAAACTTTTGATCACATTTACTTCAAAACCATGGGACTGATCTAATCACCATGTCACCACAAGGGAGAGAGACACAGACAAAGTTTCTGGTTCAAAATGGAGGGGAGTGGCTTAAAGCATTATTATATTATTGACCAAACTATGCAATGTTTCGGTAGTGACGTGAAAATGCGGGACAGTGTTTTTTTACATGATTTTACAAGATTTTTTACTGAAAATATCCAATAAATATATTTTTGGTTTTAATTAACAAAAGTATTCAAAGTGATACTTCTTAAAACAATTATAAAAAAATTACAAAAATTATTTCATATTTTTTTTCCTATTGTGAAATTCAGACCTTGGGGTTTGGGACAACCACCTCTCAATTGAAAGCACCATATAAATGATGATATTTTATATATAAAGCCTGCTGCTACCTCAAATATTACTTTGGGTTTTGATTGGTATTTGCTTATATTTTTTATTATCAAACATTTTCCTACATTAATGCTTTATAAATTAGTTTTTTGGTTCCGGGACAGCAATTTGCACGAATTCGGTAGAATGGCCCATATATATATATATATATATATATATATATATATATATATATATATATATATATATATATATATATATATATATATATATATATTACATTAATTTCACATGTAGGCTATAAGTTACCTTTTAAAAACCATAGTAGCCTAATCAAAGTGAACACAGGGTTTGTGTGCAGCAAAAAGCTCAAAAGAACAACTGCCTATCGTTGTTTGGACTCTTAGTTGTGTTTTTGTAATCATTATATCATTTTAGTAGAAACACAACAAGAGACAAGCATGATAAACTTGCACCATAAACTTGCTCAATGTTTGTTTACAGCCGCCGCCATTACCTCACGTGTTGCTCATGAAAGCAGCCGGCTTGTTCGACTTCATGCTGCGCTGCAAAGATCGACAGCCGGGTGACGTCAAACTACCGCGAGAGTGATCCGCGAAATCATATCGAAGAGTTTGCTTTTAAATCGCTCTCGCGAAACTCTGACGTCATTCGGGTGCCGGTGTCGTGAGCAATTCGGTCCCCCCGGGCAACTCGGTCTCCCCTAGGACCCCGCGCGACTCTATTGGCTGAAAAAACTCCTCATGGGTAGTTTTCTTAGCGCCTTATTACAATTCCTACAAAATCGCGTTATGATTTATGTAGTTAGAACGTTGTTAAAATTACAATTGATGTCTTTTAAATGATATTTTCATATAGTAGTATATAAATAAGGCTATAGGTGGGAGATCTACACATTGCTTGTGTCATTTTATTATTTAGATTATTATACTGTACCATTTCCACTTTTGACTGTCTTATACTTATACAATTACTTACTCATTAATTACTTATACAAAACATGATTACTACATAGTTGAATCACACATTTAAATTATAATTATAAGCCATGATTACTACACTTTTACTATTAAAAATATATATTCCGTAAGGTATGTTAATAATTTACAAAAAATAAAAGTATTGTTTTTGTAAAGCAGATGATGACATAAAAGTACTGACGTGTCTGCAACATGAATATTAGTTTATTATATTGTTTTTTTTAGTTAACTTTTATTTTTTAAAAATGTAATGTTTCTATTTTGTACAACATAATTAGCTTGCTAGCCGCGTATGCAGAGGAGATATTGCAATGACACATTTTTGAGCAGGCATAAGTGCTAGATACCAATCGGGGTCCTAGGGGAGACCGAATTGCTCGGGGGGACTGGATTGCTCATGACACCGGTTCTTGTGGCGCCGCATTAAGTCGAACAAGCCTCTTAACTTATGTGTGCACATGCGAGTGATCCTGTGTTTAATAAACGTGCTGTGCGGAGATATATGCTTAGACGCAACTAAATAAGGATTGTACTGTTTGCAGTCGCGTATTTTATAAGAATACCAAAAACCGCGTCGATTTCCTGACTCGCGTGTTTGTGCATGCGTTTCCCATCGCGTGAACTGTTTGACGGAAGACAAAGAAAACACTCGCGTCTGGAGATAGTGACACACATACGCAAGTAAATAAGGATTGTACTGTTTTCAATCGCGTATTTTATAAGAATACCAAAAACCGCGTCGAGTTTCCTGACTCGTGTGTTTGTGTATGTGTGTTCCCCTCGCGTGAAATGTTTGACGGAAGAACAATGAAAACAATCGCGTCTGGAGATACTGACACACATACGCAAGTAAATAAGGATTTAGATGTCATGTTTTGGTGCAATCGGATGAAACAACAAGTAATGGAGAGACTGGGTTGTGGACTGGATTGCGTATCCATTGACTGCAGGAGGCACAAGTTATGCATATGGATGTCTCTGCTGATTCACTTCAATGGCGCGGGGGCGTGGCGATCTCTTCTCATTACAGATAATCGGGTAACATTAGAAAGACGGTCCCTCTCCTACTTCTCATACAGTTTACACCGAATGACAATATATGTTTTCGATCTCACTAACATCATTTAAAAGCTGACATTCCAAGCATTATGTAGACATTTATCTTTTGTTTATAAGACATGTATTCGTGAAGTTACAGTTAATTTTCTGACGCGTTTCTGAAATGGCTTCACTGAGGGAGAGAGAACAAAACGCGCATCATGTTTATTTTCTTAATTTTGCGAAAAGCACAACATTCTGTTTTTATTGGGAGTGGACAGAAAAAAAACTAGACACTTTAACATTTTAAATGATGTATAAATCATATCTGTATGTCCAAAATCAGCAGAGTTATCTAAGTCTCTTTACGGAGTGATTGAAAAATAAAGAGTTGGCGGCGCCCGCGCCGCAGCCGACCCCAGAGTGTTAACTAATCTACGTATATATCTGGGCAATTCGCATTCTATTTATTCTCCTTTATACGTCTTCCCCTTTTATTGTTCTTGACAGTCCTAACTGCTGCGTTTGATACTTTTGTTGCTGTTATTTCCAGCAGTCCATGTTCGGAAAAGCATGTTTTGATCCTGTAAAGAAAGTGACGTTACAGGAATGACATAAGGTCAGAGACCAGGAAGCGCTTTCATCTTAACCGCCGCACCATTCGCACCCCTTCCTCCATTGTTCAGTTTAGAGCACCAGCCTGCCCGTCGATTGTCTAGAACATACTTCTTGTGCCTTTTATTGTGTTTCATCTAGCTTCACTGGTTATACTGCATTATCTGACATCACAGGTAATACGTGAAGACCCATCATTATCTTTCAACCATTTGCTATTTGTGTCATCATTAGGACACGTCCAAAGATAAGAAGGTCAAAGGGAAGACGTTTTTAAGGTAAGTCTGCATCATGGAGAAACTTCCTTCCCGTTCTTGCAGACCTGCTCATTTGACCTTCCTCTGGTCACATCACCTCTAGTTTGAGGGTCAAACTCACACCAAAGACCCCCCAGAGAGAAAGACTCCTTGTCTGAGAGACCAGAATAGAAAGTCCCTCGGCCCAGAAGAACACCCCCCTTCTGCAAGACTACAAAACTTGCTGAGGGAAGGAAAACATCCTCTCTGGGCCAGCACTATTGGCAGCACTGAGGCAGGTTAAAATCGGGCCACAGCAGAGGGCCACTGAATGAACTTCCCTGTTTAATAAGACAGAGGTGGCTCTGGGGAGTTGTGTTTACCTCTCGCTCAAAGGTGTTAAGACTTTGTGACCTTTATGTTTTGGAGTATCTCAGTTGAATGAGTTTTACCCAGAGCCAGAACCTAGATCATTCAAATGCAATCAGCATGAATTTACAACATTTCTACTGAGAACTTTTCAACTCTGAGTGGAAAAAAACGCCATCTGCTATAAACAAATGAAACTTATGCTGGTGTAAACACCTTGGTGTACACGCTTCCTTAAGCAAACACACATAAATTCACTTGGATAAAAAGTAAACAGATAAATAGATTAACCATACATAAGGATTTCTGCTTGTACGCAAATCACCTAGAAATGCCTAGAAGTGACCATACAGAGCATGCTAAAATTCTATATACAGCTCACAGCAAAGCCCTAGCAAGCTTAGCACTGATGCCGCAATTTGACATGTAGGCTTACAACACACATTATCCTCCGAAAATATAAAATCTTCATTGAATTAAATTGTTACCTTAAACGTGCCATAAACGTATTTACCTAGATGAATAATAAGAGCCAATCTCAACATAACACCAACTGTGACATCACATTAAATTACACATTAAACTAATTACAAAATTGTTAAGATGCTAAAAACAAAGTTGTGACTGCTGAGTTAGTGCTACATGCTAATTAATGCTATATGCTAGCGTTTAGCCTAAAGTTGTACAATAGAGGGTATGCACATGACGTCACCTTTGGCGAAAGTGACTGCGGATACACCCACTGAGTGGCAAAAGACAGAGCTGCAGTATTTTTCTACAGTGTGAAATCAGCGAAAACAAGTTGAAAACGTGTCTAAATGGGAAAAAGCTGTTGAGCGATAGACTGTACTAACAGATTTAACAAGAATTTTGAGCTATCGTTTTACAGACTGACAAAAACACAGAAAGGAAAAGTAAATTGATTGGTTATGCCAACGTCCACTGACCACAGGTTGCTAGAGTCACTATCAAGCAGGGGTCTTTCTTACTTAAAAGTATTTTTTCAAGTATTTGTATTTTATCTGTGTTTCCCTGCTGAAAAAAACAGCATGGATCAGCATGGGAATTATGCTGGTCTGGTTTAGCTGGTGGTCACCAGCATATCAGCACCAAAACACAACATATGCTGGTCTTGCTGGTATCAGATGCTGGTGCTAATGCTGACTTGGTGCTGGTTTAGCTGGTGCTAATGCTGTTTTTTTGCTGGTTTAGCTGGTGCTAATGCTGGTGTTGATGCTGGTTTAGCTGGTGTTCACTAGCAAACCAGCACCAAAACACAACATATGCTGGTCTTGCAGGGAATTTTCTTTGGAAAACATACATTCCAAAGCATATTATCATAATTTTTTATCTATTACATTTCATAATTACAAGTTTTTGTTTTACATTTAATATTTAAGTACATTAATAGACTTTACTCAAGTAAAAGTACACAATTTTAATGTAATTAGGTATTAAGTCAATTTTAATATGCAATATTAAAGAATACACAGTATGATTCTATACTTTAGAAAGTAGTGAAGTAACATTTTTCCCAATACAAACATCCTAATAAGGCACAGATGCTTGGAAAATGTAACTAATGTAACTAAGTATTGTCCACCTCTGCTATCAAGTCCAACTAAATTCAATTTAAGCTGATAATAGTACGTTTTATTGGTTTTAATTCAAAGTTGATTTCCTAGGGTTGTAAATAAACATGTAAAAACGTTTTTGGGAAATGTTTGCACTTAATAAAGTTACATACCTTCAGGGGCATCATGCACCAGTTTTTTTAAGGGGGCACAGTGTGCATAGCTCATAGAAATTTGTGCATACATAGACATCAAACGAAATATTATAGAGCTTTCAGTCTTTTCCATGGCACTTACATTTCTAACAATCTAAACATCCCTGCGTTCATGCAAAAACCTCCAAAATAAAAGTGTTGACTAACTTTCATATCAAATACTATTCAATCGGAATAATGACATATTGGTATCATATTTACATCTGAAACGGCATGTTTTATTTATTTAAGTTTTAATAAATGACTTGTTTAATTGTGTCATTAATGCTTTTTGCACAACTGCATAATCCTATAAAATGAATGTAATTTTAAATCCATAAAGTATATAAACAACGAAAATGACATAAGCTATGTTGTGGTTTTATTTCGCTAACAATAAAGTCCATCTTTGAAATCAAAACCTAAGACTGAAGATCTTTTCATTTGAAGAAAAAGAAAACCACAACAGCTATAGCCACGTGATTGATTTTAATGTTCAATAATGATTTAAAAAAATTGTAGATTTGCATAATGTGAGTGCTCCCTAAATATCAAAGAAGAATTTGACATCATATTTCAGTGCATTCTTTGGCACCTTTAAAGATGTTCTTTTATCATTGTGTATTCTATGCAAACACTTTAAATCATATTTCTGAATTTTTTTTACAATTCATTATGTGCAAAATCAAATGAATACGTATATTAGTTGTATTTTTTACATGGTATACTTTTCATTCTTTATAACTCACAAAGCAATTTTTTTAAAACATATTTTGAAGTTGTGTCATTTGTGCAGACCTACAAGCTCAGCAGTCTTATGAAATAGAGAAGAAGCTAATGGCAAGTTGGATTTACACTTTTAACCACTTGACATTTATGCATATTGCAGATGCACTTTTTTCAAAGGTACACAATTTTTCAGTTTATTGTTAGTTAAATAAGTTGTAAATAACTTACAACTAATTGAAAAATGGCCACTTTCAAAACAATGCTGTTGCTGCTGCTGAATGATATCCTTAAAGGAACACAAAGAAACTGTTGGCAGGCTGGTTCCTCTGTGCGTGAGACGGCTGTTTGCCATAGCTTTGTTTATATTTCTTTAGTATGTCACTGAAAGTATGTATTGTCAAAGAGCTCTCATTTCTGCCTCGCTATCAGCCCACTGAATCCTTTGGCAGGTGTTTCAAAGCCGGTACCATCTCACTTACAATCTCACTGTAAAAACAACGACTAGCCAAACATTTCCCAGATTTTTTTTACGTAGGGGCTTGGAATGTGAAAGCTCTTTTTACGTCATCATGACTCGGTCATATTCCCGCCGTCTGCCGTGACACAGTCTTAGATGTGATCTTCGAGTTGTTTTCAAAAGCTGAATGCTTTGAGGCGAGAGGACGTCACACATGTGCCAATCAAGCACATATTTTCTGAGCTATCTTATAAGATGCATTATGTTCCGGAGAAGCACTCTTACACTGAAAAAAAAAATCCTTTCAATTTACGTAATTTTAATGTGTACATCGGTCCCACATGATCCGATTGTTTAAAACCAAAATAATTTTCCTCAAATAATTTTTATGTGTCAGACCAAAACATTTTAATTATTTTAAGTAGTCTAATACAAATATGTTGACTCAAAGTGCTATTTCTCTTTACTATAACACATTTATTTTGTAATGTTTAAGTAATTTAATTATGAAAGGGGACTAGATTTTCATCTGTAATTCCAACATGCTTTTTTAATGCTTATATTATGGGATTATGTAACTCTAAAGCAATTTCATTATGTCTCTGGCACCAGAATAATCACCCATAATTATCCAAATGTTATTTATTTCTTTTTAAATACAAAATACATTTGCATTGGCATAAAAAGTGAAGAGTTTTGTACAAATGTTTAGTGATATTGAGGCAAACCACTGCTTTCAGATCATCAATTCATTTAAATCACTACACATTAATTCAATAACAGTCAATAACTATTACAACAATCAGCACATGCAGTACATACATAAAGGGGCAATTTCCCAAACAGGTTGTAGATTAATTCATGACTAGGCCCTAGTTATATTAGGATGAAACTGACCCAAATGTTTAAAATAGTTACTATCACAGTAGATTTAGAAGTGCTAAAACACAAACACTGCATTCCAAAGAGACATGCAAAACAGTAAGTACTATTATTTTTAAAATGGATTTACAAACTGGAAAATATCAATCCTTCAGAAAGTCAGAGCTACAGCATTTGTATAAACTGTTAATCATAGATTCAACAAAAACAAAATACAGCAACCATTTCCAAAATCGACTCTGAGCAGCAAACTGTTAATGTATTAATAAGAGAAAACACTTAAAACAGATAAACAAAGTAAAAAATGAGCAGCACAGTCTTTCTGATCCTTTCACTGAAAGAAACTGTTTGTTAAAGTTACACTCAATGCAGTTCCATTAAAATCTTTTGGATTTCCTCAAAAATAAAGCAGAGATCAGGATAGCTCAGGTTTAAGGCATACATCAGCTCAAACACGATGTTGCAACACCTTCATGGCTTCCAGGACTATACAAAGATCCTCTTCTTCATCACAAGAAGCATGTTGTTTGAGAGCACAAATCCCAACAGTGGTGTCTTCAAATGACCTCACTGATGCTGACTTCATCCATGCCCTGTACAAAACAAACAAATGTAGTTAAAGAAACAGAAAAAAGGTTACTGTTACAATAAAAGTGTCATTGGAAATTAGTACAATGCAAACAAATATAAATGTAAGTATACAGACCCATGTGCATTGCCACAGCATGTTACAATTGGTTACAAATATATGGGTTACAAAGCAAGGCAGCTGCACTGTCCACTGCTCTGGGTGTGTGTGTGTGTGTGTGGGTGTGTGTGTGTTCACTACACTGGGATGAGTTAAATAAAGAGGCCACATTTCGAGTGTGTGCTACCATACCTGACAATCACAGCAAAAGTGAAATCTCTCATTTTCTCACTCTCATGTTGTTACAAACCTGTATAAATGTCTTTGTTCTGATTAACATGAAGGAAGATATTTATTTTGAGAAATGTTTGCAACCAAACTGTTCATGAGCCCCATTCACTTCAATAGTATTATTTTTCCCCACTATGGAACTGAATGGGGCTTATGATTGGTTTGGTTACAAACATTCCTCAAAATATCCTCCTTAGTGTTCATCAGAACAAAGACATTTATAAAGGTTTGTAACAACATGATAGGGAGTAAGTGATGAGAATTTTTATTTTTGGATGAACTACCCCTTTAAATCTTCCCAGGTGTTTTAATGACCGTGTACCAAAAGATGTTGTAACTAAAACATACTAAATGTTCTGTACTTCCAACAAGGTTTACACATTTTATGTCTATGAATCTATATTACTTACATCTGTCATTTGATCATTGATTGTTTGAAGCCTTTTTGCTAGCTGTCCTCCTTTCTGATAGAAGAGTTTCATCAGGTTTTTGGATTGGAGGTCCAGGTGACACGCAGGAACATAAGACAGTAGTGATTCTTTCAAATTCAGCATTTATCTGAAAACAAATTAACCAACCATTGTATAGAGGGTTTTCACCGACGTCACGTTCTGGGCGGTAACCCGGATGCGCGGCCATCGTGGAGGCACTCGGTGTAAAGAACTGAACGGAGTACAATGGAATATTATGCGCTTTGGATACTTTAAGTGAATGTAGACATGTCTAAACAACAGAAAACGCGTCCAAGATGCAAAGGCATATAGGGAAGGACTTGGACCACAAGAAAAGGCACGATATTTCGAGAAATTACAATTTATAGGCGATGCAGATTCCTACGAGCTCCCTCTTCTAGGATCCGTGACGACCCGGCGATTCTTCCTTCAGTTGCATATCCCGATATAAGTTAGTGACCTACCTAGTTTTCATGCAGAGCCCATATGTCAATGTCAGCTTTATTTATATAGCAAATTTAAAATAGCCAGTGTCCTACCAAAGTGCTTTACAGTAAAATAAGCACAGTAAAAAATAAAAGCAATAATTGTTTTTACCATTTACTATTAAAAATATTATTATCATTACAATAGAAAATGTGTTATGAGCAATTAAGCACACTGGCATTAAGGCATAGCAGCGCAAATTTTATTTGTGTTTAAGTACATTTTGTGCATACACTAAAGTACATATTAAATACTCTTTAAATAAAGCACAAGTAGAAGCATAATTGTTTTATACTTTATGTACTTCAATCATATTTCTAATACAATACTACCCTTTTTCCTGAGCTTTACCAACCACAAGCGCCGCCTCTGATCATTTCTTGCATTCCTTTCCCTGGTTTTTAATAACTTTTGGATGTCGATAATAATCCAAATGTTTTTCTCAATATGTGCTGTTGGTACCATCTCAAACACGGCAATAATTAACCATTTTCCTTGTCGACGTTCGGCATATACATCAGTGTCTGTGCTCTTTGTGATGCGGAGTGCCTCCAATATGGCGTCTTCCGCTCTGATGACGCGTCGTGAAAACCCTCTATATTTGAGTACTGCGAGTCAAAGAATAATAATTGTATATTAGTTACAAAAATAAGATTTAGCTCCTAACAGCAGTACAAAAGTGAAAGAAATGACTTACCAATGCTGTGTAGCGCATGAAAGGATGATGGACCTATAAGAGGAAATATTCAGAGGTGAAATCAACACATAACCTCAAATGATGAAGGTCACACATACACAGAACAATAATGAAATAAGTATTATATCTGTCATAGGACGCAATTTTAGACAAAATGAGATCTTAAAACAACAAGGTGCTCTTCTGAAAACGTCAGCTTTAAGGTGTGGCACTTCAAAGCGATTTTTTTTAAGTTAATAATACCAGACGTCACGCGAGACATTTAAAAAAGCTTTTTCTAATAGAATCAAGTGTTGCTCGTGGCGTAGCGAAGTCATGAATAACTGACGCGGGTCTGTTCATCTGATTAAGCAGACCGTTTGTTTCATACGCAATGTCATTATTAATGTAGTTAATTGATATCATCTGGTAAATTACTTACATGGATAACGTTACTCTGGACAGAATAACTTTTGGTTAGCGTTTTATTTGTCCTGACAGGTTTCCATAGAACAACTGAGTAAAAAGTGCCTCAAAAGTCAACTCAAAGCTGACAGTTTTCAACTCAGATAAAACTACCAAACGTGAAATAACATTAAACAGCTGACGTTTTTAAAACGCTGTGTTTTTCTTTATGAGCTTGACTGACTTACTCCACCAACCTCCTCCAAACTAATATTTACTACAAGTCATTGCAATGGCTACATATTGTAAACAAAAAAATAGTCTATCTAGTGAAGATATATCACGTATGAAGCGAACATAAATAAATAATAGAACTTACTTTAATAACGTGGTGTCCGTCTGAGAGAGTTCTTCTGACTGACTGGCAGTGACTGCTGTGCTTAGTCTTCATTTTGGCGCCCAAAAAAACGATCTTTATTCTTCTTTTATGGCAATCGATGTCCTTCTCAATGAGCTATACTGCCCCTGCTGCTCAGGAGGTGCCGTTTTGTGTCCAAACCCAATTTTATTGTTTTAAGTATTCAATTCAATCAATTTTAATCAATGTGAGAATAATGTGTTCATTTTACATTCAAACAAAACATTTTAATCCTAATCAATTAAATTATGTTTACACAAGGAATATAAATATTTTGTGTTGCATATACATGTTTATTTTATTTAAATTCGAAGACCCACTAAGTCCATTTTTTTCAGTGTAGTAAAGTTCATTCAAAGCCCTGTCATTGGAGCGTTGCTGTGCATGCTTCATTTTTCAAATGGTCACAGATGTTTATATAAAAGTGATTTGTGCCGTTTATCTGATAGCTGTAATCTGACGGCAGGTGGAATGATCGGTGAAATGGAGCGGAACCAGCTCTCACGCACCTCTATTGCAGCAGCGGATACACGAGGAAACCCTGACGACAATGAGTCATGTGCCTCACACCCGAGATGTTTTGCCATTTATTCAGTGTGATTAATCAACAAACCTTCATGGATGAATAAACAATTAAAGACAATAGTTTATTTTTGTGAATATACACAAATCATACAAACAAACCAGACATTTGTACATGACTAAAGTTTACAGATTATTTTCTGGGTAATAACAATGATTAACGACACAATTATTATTTAGCCGTGCTTTTAATGTATGAACATTTAAATTACAATTTAATTGAAATAAAAGAATAGACAGCCTTGATTTTGGTGTCAGACTACTTTGATCTTTTATCTGCAATTAACACACTACTAAAAAGAAAATGAAACATATAGTGATCATTTATTGAATTAACTTTATTTTTAGTATTACGGTATGCTTTTTATTTTAGAAATTTATAATGTTGATCCTGTCTGGGAAATGGGCCATTCTATGGAAATGGCCATTTTTCTGTCCCTAGCCTTTACAGAAATATTACACTTGAAAAACACTTTAGAGTTACACCAGTAACACCAGTGAAGACCAGTAACACCAGTGACGGGTGATTTGATGTGTCACTGGTGTTACTGTGTTTTTTCTTTCACATTAAATCAAATTTTCACACGTGACATGATGATAATTTTAAATTCATTGAATTCTGCTACACTTAAGAATTAAGCTTTAAAGCTGGAAAAAATTATAAATAATATTTCATAAACACCTTTAATATTGCTAAAGAAGTAAGGTAACACCAGTGACAAAAATATGGTTTATGCAGTCTTTGAGTACATGCACAACGAAAAAAAAAATCATTAAGCTGTCATTCATGTAAACTCATAAAGTCAAAGAGTAATCTAATAATGTGGTCTAAGTTTAAGTGTTAGAAAACACTGACCCAAATCCAGTCTCATAATCTAACGATGGGGCGTCAAAGTTTGATTTCCCCCATTGATTTCACATTGATAGAGGTGCTATTGTCACAGAACGTTCTGTATGTTATGTTAAATGAGTATTAAACTTATTTGGATTTATTCAAAATTTCTTTGTTTACACAGTGAGCCCATCCTAACACACAACCTTAAATTATAAGAATATTGTGCTTCTGTTGTCTCTATAGCTTCAGCTGCACTCCCTTATTAACACTGAAATAAGAGCTGTTGACGTGTACATTTTTACGGGCTGTTTAGGAACGCCTCTGGCATTCAATTCCTACCTGTGCTCCAGTATTGCGCTTGATTTTTAAACCTTATGTATGAACTCTATCATGGTTCACTCTCCACAACGTTTCTTGTCATAATGAATTAATCATAAAAACAGATAAGACTTACTTACGTAGGCTATAGCTACATCACTCGCACAATCATTTTCATTCTTGCCAAAATCTCAATCGGCCAAACAAAATTGAAAATTAATTAATGAATATTTTTGGGTGTTGTTTTTAATATAATGGGTTAGTGAATAAAACACTGTAAAGTTTTGTACATTAAGCACATGTAATAGTGTAAAATTTCAGTGTACACAAAAGAATAAAACCAGACAGACACTGGCTTAATACAGTACAATAAGTATTTAAGTAATACATCAATAAACTTTGCAGAGCTGTATACAACCTCTTTAAACTTTATAAATAGCCTGTCCCTACACCTGATCTAATGTCAACACCCAGGTGAGAGTTTACATCTCAACATCAAATCCATTACTCGTGCGGTAGCATTCCCTGTATTGACGTCCATTTTGACGTCAAACCACTGGCTAACATAAAAGGCATAAATCATTTGAACTTATTAGATTGTTGATTGGGTTGGGGCCATCCGCAGCCACATACACAATTGCTGCCTATTTTTAGAGTAATGTAATAGGTGAGTGACAAAAGACTGTAATGTGATACAATTCAGGTGGGAAACCCAAATACACATGAGATGAATCACGGCACTAGACACAACCACTAGACACACAGAGAGGTTAACTTACACACCCTAAACGCACACTCAGTTAAACAAACAAAAATGGAATCAACACAGACATAAACATGTATGGAGACAGACACAAACATCACTCGAATAGATCTGCTTTGAAAAATCAATGCATTCAATTGAATTAAAAAGCCTACTGTACATATTTGCACTGTAAAAAATACTTTGCTGCCCCAAAATGCTTTGTTGAATCAACTCGGATTTACAAGTCATTTCAACTAACTATTATTTATCTTGACTAGAGATGAGTTGTTATAACTACAGGTGAGTTGTTATAACTAATAAATTTAACTTTTCTCAACTATATTTTACAAGTTGTGACAACTAATTTCTGTTGACATGACTTTTAAATCTGAGTTGATTTAACAAAACATTTTAACGCAGCAAAGTTTTTTTACAGTGTGGGTTATTCTGTTTTTTTTCATAAACTCATCGTTCTTTTCTATTTTTTGACCATTGTTGTTTGGGTTTGGGTTACAATCACTTTCTGCGACTTCTTAACCCCAACTCTAACTCCAGGCGAGAATAGTTTGAAAAGCGGACGAAAAACATGTAGAAACCAATGCATAATATTACATCTTAACGTAAACCCCGAATCTAACCCTAACCCCAAGCGACAATGATTTAAAAATAGGAAAAAACGACGAAAAAACGAAATATAAAATGACACAATAAAGAAAGTCGTGCCACAGACACGAACAGCCATTGATAGAAATTCGGGAAGGACGAAAAAGACATTCGTCTCCAGAGACACGAAAAACAGCGGAAATCAGTGTCATCAAACACGAATAAATTCATAAAAATTTTCGTTACTAAAACATGACTTGCCGTAAGACTACAGACATATCTTAAATTTAGAATTTTTTTTAAACTTTATTTTTATAGATGGGTTTTTTTGTGGCCCAAGAATCAATAACAACATAGCCCCCCCTGCTAAAAAAAAAACAATAGACAACATCACAGACATTTTAATGGTTTTATTGGGAATTTTATTGGTTCTAATGGAATATGGCCCAAAACACACTACAGTGTATTGGTCTTTGTTGGTCTCTATTGGTATGTATTTCATTTCATAAGTTTATTTGAATAGGGACAAGTATGTTATATAAGCTCATGTTACATACTACAATATTTTAGCCAAAGCCAATTCTCAGTCCCTAGTGGGCCTTTACAAAATTTAAACAATACATAATTAAAATTAACATTATAATACAGGATCTATTGGTTCTATGTATTGGTTTTAATGGAATATGGCCCAAAACACACTACAGTGTAGTGGTTTTAATGGCAAAAGCTAATGGTTCCTATTGGTATTTTAATGGAAACCAGTAGAATTTTCTGTAATGGTTTTATTGTTTTTTTTTCAGCAAGGCCACTAGAGCAGATTATTTATGATAACAAGCAAAATAAATAACATTACCTTAGTTCAAGTGTGCTCAGCATTGTGACTTGAGGCAACTTGAGGCACTTGACTCACTATTATCCCCTAGCATTACTCGCACAAATGTATAAAAGTAGATGGCTACCAGTAATAAAAAACTATTTAATGCAACATGAGTTCTGTGGTATAGTATAGAAATCATATAATGGGCCATGGTTTGATCTTCCTTCAGGGCAATGATCCAAAACAAACATCAAAACTAACACAAAAATGAGTCACTGAGCACAAAATAAAACTTCAGTCCCCTGACCTGAACCCTAAAGAAAATGAGTGGGATGAACTGAAGAGAAGAAGCACCAACATGGAGCTTGAATCTGAAAGATCTGGAGAGATTCTGCATGAAGGAATTGTCTCTGATCTCTTGTCAGGTGTTCTCCAAACTCATCAGGCATTATAGGTGAAGACTGGAGAACAGCATTTATAGAATGTAAACATCAAGGTATGTAACGTGTTTAACTAAACAGATAAGGACCAAACAGTGAATAGACTTGTCATGAGGTACAGTATACTGTACAGTAATGTTCCTACAAAGAGTTTGCAGTTTTTCCAGGCGAACCTGTCTAAGTACATACTGGTGCGAAATGGCACCCTTTACGTGTAAATCACCCATACTCACACGCAAACTCTTGAAAAGGACTGCCTACAGATTGAAAGCAGGGCCGTAAGCACGTGGTGTAAAAATAAATATTGCTAAACTAGGCTGTCAGCTTTGATTGCATCACAGTAAGCAGGCTGCCATTGATCAAACCCCTGCCGGCGAGCAGGGGCTGTCCACTGCCTTACCTACCTACCTCTCAGCAGACATCTGCTCGGACCACCTGGGAGTTGTGTTTATGAAAGCCTGCAGCAGACACACAACTATCAACTCGTTTTTCCCCGAACCAGCCATTGAACGATGACTCAGATGTCATAATTCACTCCTGTTTTTCACTAATCTAAATTTGTTGTGACAGAGGGACCGTCCCGTAAAGCCACTGAGAAAGGGGGGCTCTGCGTGACAGTCCCTCTGACTGGAACTGTGATAATCAAAGACAAAGGAAAAAATGAGGCAGCGAGTGACTAGGTCAAGCAGGTTCAGACCTGCCACAGACAACACAAACAGCAGTGTACATTCGGTAAAACTGCAATACAATAGCGGCAAGGTTCCGCATTCGATGAAATATTCGTAAGTCTGATTGACGTTAGAAAACATGCTCAGCGCTCCCTGTGAGTGACTCTTGTTTTCATAAACCAACTCGCTTGAGCACACGCGCACACGCCCTCATCGAAGCACAATCCATTGAACCGCTTCTACGTATGTGGCCGTTTCGTGCAAAGCCCGTGTTTCCACGCGCTCACCTGAAGGGAGTTCCTGACGCTGTTTGCACGCAGACCTCTTTGTTGCTGTGGCTGCATTTTTTTCCTTGTACTTTTCCCTCCCCTCGGTTTTTGAAAATAACCCAAACAGGTTCTGCGTGTAGTAACTGTGATATTATCTAAGCCACCTTCACCTGCAGGGGATCCCAGTTGAGTCTGCACGAAAGACGCCTGGGGCCAAACAAGAGGTGCAGCATGGAGACAAGACCGGCCCTGCTAACACCTCTCAACTCCCAGCCTTTCTCTGTGAATACCTTCACTTACACGATTTATCCAGGAAAGTGTTGTGGTCAGGTTCGAGACCTCTGTGATTGATTGTGATTGACACCCTATCAAATATAGTGACACAGAACAGTCGTTTTTCAAGCTCTAAGTGTTGAGCTGGCATGTGAAGGGTGTAAATGTTTATGTTGATGACTTTGGTTTTTTCACATTAAAATAGATGAGCTATGCCAGGAATATTTGAGATAAGTTCAAGCTTTTAATTTAAATAAAATTATTGTGTGTACAATGAAAAAAATTTGTTCATATTTTGTGAGGTAATATTCAATAAAAAAAAAATAATACAAAAATTGCATTAAAAGGGATCTGTAGCAGTTTATTCAAAAAAAAAAAAATTTTGGGGGGGGGGGGGGTTGTCAGGGAATTTCTTTTTAAATTATCCTCATACTTTGACCCAACAACACAAGGGAAGTTTCCCTGTAGGAAAATATCCTATGTGGCCTTCTTTATTCTTCTTTCTATGTGTTTCTTATAATTTTACTACATTTTACAGACTACTACGCAACCGAACCATTTTAAAGAACATCTTATGGTTTGAGATAAAAACTTTTTGTCAACAACAAATACAGTAAATAACAAGTACATTACAAGACATCTGTCAAATATTTACAAGCAATAGCATAGAAAGGATGGCAGAATCTACCTTTCTCATGTTCTGTGAGACATTCCCACTGCCACAACCCCTGTGGAAAAGTGAAATAAAGAGGTGAATCATGACATTCAAGACATCATAGAATGTCGTGTTTAGTGAAAATCGAGTCGTTGTTTTGCCTCTGAACTAAAAAAAAGTAAAGTAGCCAAAAGGAAAACGTGTCTCACACTGGGGTTTCCTGTTGACAAGAAATAATTTGATAGTGTTACCCTATTACTATTACTATTTAGATAAAATATTACTTCAGGATTTAATGTTTGTTCCTTGTTTGTGGAACTAACTCCAAGTTATCAGTGACTGATGTGCTTGAAAGTACCAGAGATTTTCAGTGAGACTGCTCATTCACGACCAGACAGAGAACAAGCATTCTGCTTTGCATTTGCTTCCCCTAACTGTGCATTTGAATATAATTGACATTGCATAAGTAGCCACGGTGTGAGTAACAGATAAGATTGCAGGGGGATCATTACATTCCGATTTTGCCATAATGGTTGACATTGTGATGCTTCAACATCCACACAACTGTATGCAAAGAAGCACGCACCTATCAACGTTCAACTATCCGATTCAACAGGTCAGCGGGTATGGCTGTCTACAGAACACAATGGCTCCCCAGAATAGAAAAAAACCCAGAAAGAACCAGTTACCGTACACAAAGTAACAGTCGCACATCACATCAGATAAAGCACTTTACTTTGGCAATTGCAGTTTGGTGTTATTCAAATCGCCCGACCGAGCAGCCATTTTCTCTCCTTCGTGTCTCAGCTGCAAATGAACCTTTCAACCCTGTGCAAAATAAACGGAGATGCTGTAAATAACCTGAATGGCTTTGTGTGGAACAGGCTGCTGCCTGCAAAGGTTTCTATTTTGGTTGTGTTGTCTTCTCACCTCAGGGCTCTGGTAAACAATCTGTCAGAGCAGGTGGAAGCAAAAATGCGCCAGTACCATCAATTAAAATTGCGAGAAACTAAGTTCACATACAGGTGAGGAGAGGCACTGTGTTCCCTCTTTTATTTCTGTGCCAGCTATAATTGTTGTCTTTGAAGGTCTCCCTTTGAAGAAGAGGGCTTGACTGTTGGGCTTGATTGAAAAAGTGATCTCTAGAGAAAACAGAAATTGTTACTAAATGATGGCACAGAATACATAGCATACTTAATGCCCTAGCAACTGCACTAACAGAGCGCCCTAGCAACTAGCAACATGCTAAAAACACACACAACACCTTCCCTTACGAAAATTTACCATGGTTTTATTGTAGTAAAAGTGTAGTAACCATGTTTTTTTTTGTTTGAACTATGGGCCTGACCTTTACATGTGTGAACAGCACTCACATTTTCATCAGGCAATGCAAACTATAGTCTAACAGTACATGTGACTTGGAAATGTTGTATTTTTCTCGCTGGGTGCAAGGGAATTGACACGGTGGCTATGTTTACATGCAAAAAAAATTGTCAATCCAACTGAATTTAATATTATTGAAGGTTACGACGATACAGTTTACATGCAGCCTTAACATTGCAATCTGATAAAAATTTTCTTTTATATGTACATTCTATAGAATCTGAACCGAACGTCTGCGCCAGGGCTGCCAGATTCGCGTATCAGAACCATCCAAATGGACATTCAAAACTAGCCCAAAAGCATCCCAATGACTGTCCACATAAACGAAATGATTTTATCTTTAACCCGCAGAAAAAAAACAGTTTAAACAGTATAGCTCAAATCTAAACTAAAAAAAGCAGAGGACTTGGCAACGCCACGCTGCGGACAGCATCTCTCATCGAGTTCACGATTTATCTCTGGATTAGAGTCAAAGCGGAGCTGTAGAAAGTTGTTCTTAAGAAGTTTTCAGATATAGGTAATGAAAACACACTTTTCAAAAGTCACAATGCTATTTTATTGCTTAAAGTAGCCTAATGTTTTAAAAGTATACATAAACACGGCGTGACCCCTGTAACCTTACCTTAATAATGCGTGATGCCACTGCCTTGCTATTGCGTGTTTCTTTGACGAGAATCATGTGATATAAGAGTTTAATATAAGACGTGAACTTGAGGCACAAATTTTCTGCACATGTGCACAATGTATTTTTGCATTCGATTGAGAAAATACTACGATTCACGCGTTTTTCTCCTGCGGATCGGATCACAGATCGGAGTACACCACCCCCTTCAATACGATCCAAATTTGCATCCGATCGTCTTCAATCGTATTGATTAAGGTGTTTACATGAAGGCTTTTCAATACGATTGAGCCATCAATTCGATTACAAATGGATTATTAGGTTGCATGTAAACGTACCTAATGTAATGTGGGGTAGTGTGGCTACATTGTCATTTCAAGTGTGAATATAAGTTGGATTCTAAAGACATCATGCATGAAAGCATGGGTGATTGTTATTTAGTAGAGCTGTACTATTGTTTTGAAATTCATCCAAGCAGTAAAACAGACTAGATTACCATATTAGATCTAATTCTGGTATTGCAAACACAACCTGCCCCACACTCCCTGTAATTGATGCTGAGTCAGAGGTCTTCTAAGCCAATGATACTAATAATACAGTGTGACTTCTTTGAGGATTAGAAAAGGTCAGTGAATTGCCACAGAACAGTCCGCACCTTTTTTGAGTTTCTCTGTGTGCCGATGCCTCACATTTATTATTGCATTCCAGCATCTATGGCTATTTTCATGGTGCACCTGGAGTAAACCTACACTGACACATGGAGAACATGCAAACTCCACCCAGAAAGAATACCTGAACTAGCCGGGGCTCGAAACGTGGATCTTCTTGATGTTAGGCAAAAGTGCTACCCATTGAGCCACTATGCCACCACAGTGCTGTTTACATTAAAGGAGAAACCCAAGCCCATCCAGAGTATCATAGAGATTTCTTTTAAGGCAGTGGTGTCCAAATTCAGTCCTGCAGGGCCAGGGACCTGCAGAGTTTAGTTGAAACTTCCCTCATCACACCTGCCTGTTTCTAGTTTGCCTTGTAAGACCTTGATTAGCTGGATCAGGTGTGTTTGATTAGGGAGCAAAACTCTGCCATCCAAGAGCAGGGGCCCGTTCTTCGTACGTCGCTAACTCAGTTAGCTGGATTTGATTGTTGACGATTTGGCATGATCTTGGATTATTTGGTTCTTCGAAGCTCATCCTAGACTTGCTGTCATAGCAACAGGTCCGTAAGCTCAAACCTGCTCGGCAGCAGGCTTATTTCATGTAAACAAGATTAGTTTGTACCTTTTTAAGCGGATGTTATACGGAAAGTCTGACGCAGTCGCGTATTCTCTGCGTAAGATGCATGATTAATATAAAGAGCTTTTCAAATTCAACAAGTAATAAAAAAAGGATAGATTAATTAAATCTTTTAGTGATGTTATTTAAAAAATATATAATATAACAAATATTCTTTTTCTGTACTTGTGCAACTGATTTTTGTGTAACAAGTGTTTTGATTATTATTCTGAAACGAATGCGAAGACAAACATGCTGATCACATTCATTTTAAATTTGTTTGAATTTTCATTAATAAAAACAGCAATCAATCATACCCAGCACTAATAGATGTTATGTACAATAAAGACTATTACTCAGTGTGAAATCATTTTCATTTGAATAAACTAATCTCCTATTTTAATTTTGTCTTTAGATTGTCAAGTAGCTTACAATGTCATGCATGAAAGGGTTTTCGTTTAGGAATTTCTATCTCTTCTATCTTTAAATCGTTGTCTACAAATATGTTACCCTGTCCCTTTCCTGACAAAAATGACCAAAATAACCAAATACGTTTTTTGCACATATTTTCACATATATTTATTTTTTCTTTACTACACTTTTCTGTGCAGACTCAGCAGATGCAGGACTTTCAGTTAACGTGGAATACTGCTAATATAGTCAGAAATCAGTTAAGAATAATGCAATTGAAGTAAACTTATTTAACCACTTGCATATAGGCATATAGTTTCTCTATAAAGGACTGTCATCGGAGAGGATTTCTTTACTGTCCTGTGCATTGCTCAGAAACAGTCTCACTTTATAATCTTTTGATGTAGAATAACATTTACATTCCCTTAATGCACATCATACTTCAGTTAACACATTCTTGAGAACTGCTGAAAGTGTTGGTGTATTATCTACAACTGCACAAAAGAGAGGAAAACACAATCTTATAATAAACTAGAATTCGAATTTTATTTATCAGGAATTAAATTGTTGCATTGGCTGTGGGTTTAAGAAAGAGCAACTGCTCCAGAGATGATCTGCACAATCAATCGGTTTAGAGACATCACTCCTGCCAGCACATCACATGAAGATGGAGGACCACCACCTTATTCTGCTTTTTAAGTTGCTGTTACAAACAGACAAAATAGCATTTAACTGTTTTTAAAAGAGACTTAAAGTACTTTAAGAGCATCAAATTATAATTACAATCATTAATTTCAATCTTTGACAAGCATAGTAAAGATATCAAGATTATATTTTTACAGAAAATTTTACATTATTTTTGGTGATTTATGTACAAAAGTAGCTTTAACTGGGTTTTTAAATTCAGTGTCATAAAAAGTTCACCACCTTTCATCAATAGCTCTCAGACTGCAGGGGTTAAAAATGGGCGTGTTCTTGGCCATTGTAACAACTGGCCAATCACAGCGTTGCTGATCAGTGTTTCTACTAGTACTATCGATATGTATTGCCTTTTCTTGCAGTGCACGAACGCGCAGTGATCTCAGATAATTCAATTCTGCCGTACTAATCATCAACAGCAGTGGTGTTCAAAAAACCAAATAAGCGAGATCATAATTAGTGAGATCTAAACATCTCAGATGTCTCATTTGATCTCGGATGTATTAAGCGACGTACGAAGAACGGGCCACAGGATTGGACACCCCTGGATTAAGGCAACCACTCCATGCAAATACATGCAACACAACGCCCTGGCAATATGGCTGCAAGTTTATCAGGAACAATTAAACCTTGTGGCTAGGGTTGGCATTGTTTAAAATTTATTGATTTCAAATTTGATTCCGCTTATGGATTCCGATTCTAACGACTCTCAGTTTCGATTTCAAAGGAGTGAAACGCAACAAAATTCAACACTTTATAGAAAAAAATTCTGAACAAAAAAATGTTGTTACATAAAAACTTTTTAACAAACATGGCTAGGCTAGCTCAAAATGATTTTTAAAAAATGTTCCCTCATAGCGTAACACAGTGCTTCTCAATTATTTTCTGTCACGCCCCCCCTAGGAAGAAGTAAACATTTCACGCTCCGCAACTCTCCACAGCGACTGTAAATAGTATAATTTGTCTATAAAATGACACATCTGCAAAACATTGTATCCTTATTAACATTAAAGAAAACATAAAAATAGAAATATCGATCAACTTACAACAAAGAATAACTTTATTAACATTGTTTTTAGTCTGTAACAAAAAAGACTTAAAATGCATCAATTTGCCTGAAAAAAAACAAACCTTATTTAAAGTATACTATTTTTTGACCATTTGATACTGAAAAATTTAATTAAATATAATCAATAAATAATAATAAAAACTCAAGTGGCTTATCAGCTTGATTGGGGTGTAATGTCTTTAAGTGACAGTGCAAAAAAAATCACTTCCTGAAAAAGTATTTTCCCCGGGGTCTCGCGAGCCCCCCCCTGGTGTCGCTTCGAGCCCCCCCTGGGGGTCCCGCTCCACTATTTGAAAAGCACTGGCGTAACACCTACCTAAATGATGGCGACTCAACAACAGAAAATGCATGCAGCCCTTTCACTATAAATGTTGTGTGAGCCTTCCTTTCAAAGTGAGGAAGAAGGGGGTGCCTGTGCCTGGCTACTGTTGGCGGTGATTAATAAAGAGCACTCGGCAGAGTTGATACTCAGGATGTGCAACACATCAAACTGGGTGAATAAGTTTAATTTGATACAATGAACCAACCACACATACTTTGGCATATTGCTGGTGACACCCATCTTGCAATATAATAGTTTTTCACTATAACTACACTTAGCTTTGTCTTTTTCTGATTTTGCAAAATGCAGGCACACTTTAGAGCACCTTTCAACGTGGTCCATTGTGCCAACTGACTTTTAGTATTCGAGCGGAAGGTCCTATGCACTGTGCAGATGGCATGAAAATTATGTCCGGAATTGTTAGGTGGAATTGAAATTGTAATTTTATAACAAGGATCTGGTTTCTTTCTTATGGATCCGATTCCAGAATTTAAATAAAAATTTGATTCCCAACCCTAACCTAGAATGAAGTAATCACCCATAAGCAATGCTTTAAGTGGGCCGGAACACCCCGGTACTCAGTACCGCCACTTCCAAAAATAGCTCTTGAGCATACCACCACCTCTCTGTGCGCCCAGAATGTGCTTTTAGTGTACCGAAACGCTCATTTGCACATCTGTTTAAAAATCAGAGGTTTCATTTAATCCTTTGGCTGCGCTGCCACTTTTCAGAGCGCCCTTAATGTAAACTTCCTAATTCGTCCCACCCAGAGCAGAGACTACATTACCCATACACCCTTGCGTTTACAAATTAAAAGCGCATGCGTCTGTCAGTCAGTCAGGGTCAACGTGCTCTGGACTGGAGAGGTGTGTGTTTGTGTGTGAAACGCGCAACCATAGCTGCTCGGTTAAAATGAAAATACAATGAACACTTAATATGCCCTCCTTGTTTTAGACTCTGAGTAGTAAAAGAACAAGGTCAGAGGACTCGCTGGCTGACATCCCACCAAGCCAGAATGATATCACTGCAGGTCAGACGCAAGCCTTATTCAATACCCTTTTTTAGGTACGTCGCGGCTGTCAGTTTGGTTCCCCTCGACGCAACTTCAGATTTCCTCAGGCGATGTGCAGAAAACATTCTTGAAATTGTAATATACATTTAGTTTAATTGCTAAACTACAAGTGAATGAAATTTCAATGAATTTGAACGACGTGCACAGTAGTTTTACACCCGCAAAATTGAAAACAATGGGACAAAATAAATGACTTTCTAGTTTCAAATGGCCAGTATTTTGTTATTCTTGAACCCATAGACATGGTGTCATTTTAAAGTTTTTTTCAAGCTCTTTCTATCTGAACAACTAGTTTTAGCATTTAACCATGCTGAACATTTTACTCACATATCTACCTTTTGCACATTTTATTTATGTTCAAACGCTCTACAGTAGCTCTTTCTAATGGTATTTTTTCAAAATCCTTTTGCACATTTTATTTATGTTCAGTAGATATTTCTAGCTCAAGCCAATCCACAAACTTATAAAAGGATTTATTATTTTTTACAAGGTCGTCTGTTGACTGCTGAATATAAACCCCTTCAATATAGCAAAAAAAAAATATAGAGAGAGAGTACCGGCACCTCTTTTGGGCCACTTAAAGCACTGCCCATAAGGGTTAAGATCTGTAGTCCATAATTTTTGTATGCATTTTATCATATTTGTTATCCTACAAATTTGTCATGCACACAAATCTTGCACACTGTATCTGATGCGCAAAACAGTAACCTTCTTAGCACTGCGAATGGATGCAACAAGCCTTTGTTTAGCTGACTTGAGCAAGTCAGCTTTCTTCCACCCTGCCGGGGGTTGCTCTGCTCCCGCTGTCCACTGCTCTAGGTGTGCAATGTGTGCTCCCTACACTGGGATGAGTTAAATGACAATCACATCATACTTTCTATATGTCTTTATATTCCGTCTCTTTGTATTCCTCACTTTGTTGGTTATACTTTGTGCTGCGAGACAATGTGTATCAACTTGTTATACACTATTCTTAATTTTGGTTCGCTTTTAAGGTGGCTGTGATGCCAAACACCTCTCAAAATACTTGCTGCGGATGCAAAAATCCAGAACCTGATTCGAATATTTTTATGACGGACGAAAGTTTCGGAGGCAGTGTGTAAACGTGATTGAGACAACATGAGATCTTATGTACAAAGAACAATAGACTTTATTTTGATAGTCCACTGCAAACATTCTACTAGCTATTAGTAACCTTGCAACTACATGTCAGATAAATGTAATTAGAATATTTAATAAACTGTCAGGGAAGGGGTTGAGGTTAGGAGAATAAGTTGACATATAGTTTCAGAGTTACAGCCTCTAAAACTGTAATGACTGGTAGTTGACAAGAAGTTGCAAAGTGTGGGGGCGGCAGTCGCTCAGTGGTTCATGTAGGTTGTCTACAAACCGGAAGGTTGGTGGTTCAATCCCCTGCTCCACCAGACCAAGTTTCAAGGTGTCCTTGAGCAAGACATCTAACCCCAGCTGCTCCCGATGAGCTGGATGGTGCCTTGCATGTCTGACACTGTCTGAATGTATGAATGAGTGAGTGAGTGAGTGGCAACTTGTTAAGCACTTTGGATGGCCATAGGTCTGTTAAAAGCGCTATATAAATGCAGTCCATTTACCATTACTTACAGTTAGTAAAATGTCTGAAATAAACTGTTACCCCAATAAGATTTTTGCCAGGTCATGTTCAATACAGTGTACTTGCCCAGTTGATATTTTAGACTGTACTGGCTAGACGGGTGCTCAACAGATCAACTCCAAAGCGTATTGCATACCAGCTTGCAAATGTCAGTCAAGTAGTAAACTATTAGCAGCTTTGTTAAAAGCTATCATTAGACAATCAGCTGGACGAAAGTTGTTGGTTTAAAGCTCTCCTGTTTCAGTAAATCACACTCGTCTCTGCAGGCTTTTAACTTGTTATGGCTTGTTCCACATATCTCATAGATGTGCTTGAAATCTAATGTTGACAGAAATAAAACCGTAGAATCCTCTGACCTCAGGGACTTCGAGTGGGTTTGTATGGTGACCTGGCTGTACATTTAAACGCCTTACGTTTCCTCTTTTTGAAATGGAAGAGTTGCATTCTACAGGGCACAATACGCGAGTGGGATTAACTCTGTGTTCCCTGTGGATAATCTGTCACTAAACACAGCGAAAAGATCATGAACAGACATTCAACATCCGTACTAAACATGTAGACCTTTATTCATTAATCTCATATTAATCATTGTATTATTTCAACAATTTAATGTATGTAAAATGTTTCATTTTAGGAGGGTAGAAATCAATACAACATGTTTCATCTGAGTAAAAGACTCCATTGATCTTACATGTGTTTTGAATTAATGTACTATAAGTGTATGACAATTCAATCAATTTTAGGAGAAACATCTGACTTTTACACCAACTTTTCCCAACTGGCATTTTTTTCATTGTTTTTGTCATACTGTATTTTCTCTTTTCCTAAATTTATAGGTTTTATATGCTACTCAATCATTGCTTTCTCTGTGGAAAACAGCAGGCGTGTGGGTCTGCTGTGAGAGTTTAGACAGTCTCGACTCGACTGGGGGAGGGGACGCGAGGATTGCACATCTCGTGCAAACCTCATGCGTGAGTAAGTTGTTTGGCTCTTTTTTCAAGTTTAGACAGAAGAAAAGGATAGCAGGAGGGAAAGGGAGGGGGGAGGTTAGTGTGGATACTGCCAGGGGAGTGGCACAGCACGCTCAGTCGATACTGTGGCAGGCTAGATTACAAACATGATTTGGGTCGCATAAAAGGTAAGAAAAAAGTGTAGATCTCACACGCTGAATGATGGTGATGTTGTATTGGTTCCAGCGATAACGGATTAGCCCTTTGCTCAGAAAAGGGATCAATCATTCCCATCTGTTCTCTAGTCACATTTGTTGGTGGTATGGCACAGGCAGAGAGCATGGCGTGTGAACGGCTGGGTAATGGGGGAGATGTTGGCAAACTTTCTTTGACAGATATATTTTTGTTGTTTCTCCCAGCTGCACCTTGCAGTTAGCATGCTACGCCATAATGCCAATTTACGCTATAAAATATACAGCTTTCTCCAAAGCAACTTATTGTGTGCAATTCTCTACAGAGTAAGCTACAGGAACACTGTAGCTTATACTTTTTCATGTCATTTTGTTTAACTTAAAGCTGCAATCTGTAACTTTTAAAGTTATTGAGCAAGTACATAAACAATCAGCCTGCAAAACTATCTCCTCGCCTTACCACAATTCACAACAGGAAGCAAATTATAATAAATAATAAGTTGAGCTGTCAGGTCAGATTTTGCAGTAAATGTCCAATGTTTTTCAATACACATAACTATAAGTATATTAGCTACCAGAGATAGCGATACAGAAGCAAAAGTAATGGATTTCAGCTTCAATTAACCAAATTGATCGACTATGCTACATTTTCAATAAAAGAACCAGATCAGAGGTGCGTTTCATTGTTAGTTCACCGTAGTTTGATGGAGAAACTATCTAGTTAATCCGTAGTTCAAACCCCTTTGTTCAACAATGTTAAAGCTCACATAACAAACGCTGTTTCTGCTTATCTCATGTTAATCTTGTGTGCCTATAGAGTAGTATTACATCTGTCATATATCCAGAGAGTCTTTAGTTTAATTAGATTTATAAAAGACAGATCAGCTTTACCAATACTTTCCGAATAAACCCAACCCCCTTGAGGCTGGCGGACCCTTACGAAAATTACGTTTTTTTTTTGGTGTATTGATTACTATCAGCAAAACCATGGTTTTACTACATTAACCATGGTTTAACTATGGTTTTTGAAAAACATGTTTGTCAAAACCATGGTTATTTTTCATAAGGGAAGTGAGTCACAAACTGGCAACACACACAAAACATTATCCCACTATCTCTGGATAACTTATGATTCACAATATGTTCATGTCGTTTACATTATATGCACTTACCATACCGATTGCCAACAAAACTAAAATATTTGATGCAGTTTTACTTACCATCTGTGACTTATGAACAGATTGGGACTGCCCCATTTCAACAAAATCCAGCATTAATCAACATTAAACACACAACTTCAATACTACCCTGGATAAACAAATTGTATCCATTGTTTCCATAATGCTGGATTCTTTTGGAAGCTGTACAAGTTTAAATTTCCCTGACAAACAACAACACACTTCTTTGGTGACGTTAATTTCTTGTAAGCTCTTGGTGATGTGTGCATGTGCTATTCCGGTTAAAGTGCCCGTATAAGGACTTCCACTGTACCTTCTGCACTGGAATTGCCCATACAAGAAATAGAGCAAGAATATTACATATGAATCTTTCAGGTTCAGATAAAAACTTTCCGAAACTTGTACGAACCCTAGCAAAGTGCATTTGGCAAAGAAATACTTAGTCAACCTTCCAACTGCGAAATAAGGAACTAGCTAATTTTTTTTTAGTTCTACAACGTACAAGTAATACAGCAATATTTAAAAATACATTTTGATAAACATTCTGTCACTGCCAATAGTGGCACTTGTTTTACTTCAACCACTTTTTAAACAAAGAAGGGCAGAGCTTAGGTAGCTAATGTCGAAACTGGTGTTTTTTATTTCCTACAGAGTTTTAAGAGTATAGACCACTTAATTGCCCACGTCACTGTGACGTCACCGCTCTAGCTGGAGGCAAAAATAAGTAGGAACTCATAGCCGGCACACTAGGTTTGGACTTTAAAATGTCGTCTTGATGTGTTTCTGGCTGCCAGAATAGAAGGAACAGCACTTTTGGTTCAAAAATAAAGTTTTATCGGATCCCGGCAGACATTCCTTCACAGAAATCAAGAAGACAATTGTGATTGAATGCAATACGGCGTACAGACTGAACGGAGACGATCATAAATAATGCTTGTGTTTGCAGAGCACACTTCATATCAGGTAAAATAATCTATGCATATGTACTGGTGTGTTGGTTTTATCTACAAATCAGCAAGTTTCTGTTTTATAGGTGAAAAGTCACCAACCGGGCTATTGTTTAGCTTAAATGTTAAACAAAGATACAGCGATAGATGTGTGTGCCATCCTTTGAATGGTCTCTTAAAATAAACCACATTGCTAAGCATAGTTATCCCAGTGATAGGTTACATTAGACAATAAGAATAAGCCTTGACAAAATTCCCCAAACCACCCGAAAGTAATTAATTTGCTGTCTAGGAAATATCCAAAACCTGGTTAAAATCGCAAAAAATTCATTTAAAAAAATAGCGGTCACGGCCCCGCAGAATCAGTGACTGCACATATTCCGACAGTTCCTAACCTTGTTCTGCATCCATGTTTAATTAATTTCTCATAAAACGTGCTAGCTTACGCTTGTCAACATTGCCTCCATGGCTCTTTTTGCCTCCAGCTAAGCCCCGCCCACCCGGAGACGTTGCAATGTTTACAAACTTTTAAGGGGTCTATTGTCATAGTCATTTTGAGATTTCAGACTTACACCACAGTTTCACTGTCGGGTTTAAGAAGCTATGGTTTATACCTTCTTATTTCTCAGTGTTGCCTCACCATTAATCTACTAGGACAAACACATGTAGAAATATAGGCCAGCTACTTTGGAGGCCTTCAATATCAGAATCTCAATAAATCCAAGAAAAGAGTTGGACTGCATTTCTGTTTCTGTGACTGTATGGAATGAATCACTTCTGACTTGGAAATGGTTTAAACTCTTCTGTTTATGATTTGCTAACAAGCATTATGAAAGACACTGTGTCTGTGGTAAAGAGATGGCAACAGGGGTTGATCTACTAGGTTTAGAATTTAAGGCTATTTCTTCAATGACCTTACAGCTTTTTTACACATTGAAAAGACATTTGCTCATTTAATGACAAAAAGCACTCCATGGTTCAATGAACATTGTATTTTGAATTCGAACTATTATAAAATAGTAAATTACTATTTACTTGTCAGTTAGTGATCATTTGAACAAAAACAAGATGAAGAGGAGCTGAATAGGAGACAATGTGTTTGACTTGTCATAAATTTCCCAATTCTGTACACACTGCTGAAGAGAAAGAATGAACTGCCTCACTCGTGACTGTTTATCTTTGGGCCTGTTAGCTGTGTGCTCCAGATTACTGGAAACAATTTCTTTCTGGGAAGCCGCACATAAACACAGAAGGGGAAAATTAGAGAGTGCACATGTCTATAACTCCACTGGTCCGTCATAATTTTCAGTTGAACCTGCCCTGCATACTGCAGCTCTGCAGACCACAGAATGTGCCATATTTATTTGGCTTGGGTAGTGTGGAGTAAGCAGGTCCAGGCCAGTGTTTGGTGAAGGGATACCCATTCCACCATTGCTTGAGGAAGAAATTTAACTCAGCTGCTGCCATTTCACATTATGAATTTTGAAATTAACCACCTTTCAAAAACAGAAATAAGAGCATGGGCACATTGCATATAAATAGAGCTGTGGGGGAAACCAGGTGGGGTGAATGTGTAAGTCATTGTTGGTTTTGCCTAAAGTGTCAGACAGTATTATATTAATAGAAGAAAAAAATAGTGTTCAAATGCCATTATTGGTAGACAACAAGCTATGTGTGTGAAGATGCTGCTGGACATTTGTGTGCAGCCATTGAAGCAATTAAGAATACGTATATTCATACGTTCGATTCTTCAAATATTTAGATTTAAATGATTGAGTCAAAAGATTTAATACATCTGTTTAATACATTGTCTGATTGAATTACCTCTGACTGTTTGTGCTACAAAATAGGCTTGGTAAAGTGATGTTTACAGCTATAACTGAATACTTGGTCATTTAATAAATATTGCCCTTTTAATATCTTAACAAGCAGTTTAAATAGATTAGTTAAGGGTTTTAAGTGAAATATCATTATAATATTTTTTTGATCACTATCGAAGAAGTGTTTTCACGGCTACACAAATAAATATTGACCTAACAATAATTCATAAAAAACTGCAAATCACTTCATGTGAGATTATCACTATCTAAATATTTGAGTTATGGCCTGGACTGCCCAGGCAGCTGTTAGGAGCTCAACTCTTCTCCCGTCACACCTGCAGGGAACACCAACTCATTACTTTTAACTTTAAATGTGAGTGAAAAATTGTGACCTTTGAAAACGACAACAGGCATATCTTAAAAATGGTGCAGTGTTGTATGTCATGTTTCAAGTATCCAGAAGATCCAGTGATTAAATAAACTGTTAATTATAATTGTGAAACATGTCAGTATTGCTCCCTCCTGCCTGCATGGTTTAAAATGCTGCTTGGCAGAGGGCAGAAATACATTTCTTTTGAAGAAACAGGAATTTAGTTATTTTAATTAATTAAAGAATGATCCGTAATGAATTGGAAAAAAACGTTGTTGTCTAAAAATCTGTCTTTGAGATTTATTCATTCCATTCTGATCTCAGGATATTTACACCATATATTTGACTCAAAATGCATTTTATTAATATCTTACAGTCAATTCTCCTATACACTTTGGACAATTCTTTTGCTGCCTTAAATGTTTTTGTTTAATCAACTTGGATTTATAAGTCATTTTAACTTACTATTAATTATCTTGACAAGACATGAGTTGCTACAACTTATAAAATGAAGTTGACTTAATTTAACAACAAATCATATGTAGTCAAGATAAATAATACGTTAAAATGAATGACTTGTAAATCCGTTAATTAAAGTTAATTAAAAAAATATTAAGGCAGCAACGTTTTTTTATAGTGTAGTGTTCAAACTATTTTAGTACAGTAGCCTACACAGCACACAAAATCATCCATGTCTGATAAACGCACGCCACCTGGTTTCCTGCAGGTGAAACATGTCAGGGAATGCGTGGACAAAGGTAAACAACGATAAAGGTGAGCCCACCTGATAGTGATGAAAATTGGAAAACCAACTAGGTAATACATAATTTCAACTTTAACTGATAATTATTCATACACGTCCACACAAGCGTTATTTCATAAAATGACCCTTGGCCGTTTCGCAAAGATTGATTTCTAGTCCTAAAGACGGCTTTGTCAAGCCCCGCCCCTGTAGGCATACCCGGAGGTGAGCGGCTATATTAGACAGCTGAGCGCTCGTTCGGGATGTTTTGTGCACCTCTTATGCCGCAGCAGGTACAAATCCTGTCATCGTAACACTTTGGATTGTTCTTGACATCGCTGCGTGGACATTGTAGCTCTGAATCAACGCATGTGTTAAGAAACCAGAATATTTCGTGGAAACAGGCGTTGGACAGAGTTGACACCAGAACATCGAGCCTCAGAATGAAACTGGAAGTTTTTTGCGGGGGTCACTACGACTCCAAGCCCGTGGAGCTGTGCAGCGACGCCGAAGGCAGTATCCCGTCGCCGCTATCGGCAGAGGAGGAGCTGGGCTCCGATGGAGACTGTGTGGCGCACAGTCCGGCACCTGTTCTCCCGGGTGCTGAAAGCAAAGGCAAGCCTTACACCCGGAGACCCAAGCCTCCGTATTCCTACATCGCTCTGATCGCCATGGCCATCCGTGACTCGAACTCGGGTCGTCTTACTCTGGCCGAAATTAATGACTACCTCATGAAAAAGTTCCCGTTCTTTCGAGGCAGCTATACAGGTTGGAGAAACTCGGTACGCCACAATCTGTCTCTCAACGACTGCTTTTTAAAGGTGCTGCGAGATCCCTCCAGACCGTGGGGCAAGGATAACTACTGGATGTTGAACCCGCATAGTGAGTACACCTTTGCGGACGGAGTGTTTCGTCGAAGGAGAAAGCGCATTAACAAAAAAGCAGGCAAGGAGCCAGAGGGGCCGAGTCAGATGGCTTCAGTGGACACCAGAGACTCTGTAGTTACGCCTCCATCCAGCGCAAAGTTTACGAGTTCTTTCGCCATTGACAGCATACTCAGCCGACCTTTCAGAAAAGAGGAACGCCCCGTTCACCAAACTGACACCTGGCAGGTGGGAGTGGACATGCTCCCTTATGTCATGCGTGGCTCTCCTGTCGCTATCCCCCATACACAGGTGCTTCGATCTTACGAGGACCCCGCAATAAGCTGCCGTCACCAAAGGGACTTCTTCCCTTTCCAGCTGACCTCCGAGAGCCCATCAGTCCCTCACACGACTACATTAATACCTGTGACATCTTCAGCGGCTTATCACCGGTTCAAGATTGACTATTTGTTGTCATAATGCTGTGAGGGTCTGGGTGGGAGACGTTGGCACTTTCTGTGTACTCATGACTTAATGCAAATACATTTCATCAGCCTGTATGTCGTCACAGATCACCTCAGGGGTTTGGGATACCAAAAAGCAATGGGACATGAAAAGCAGTGAGCACAGAGTTGTGAACAGTAAACTATTTAATTTTATATTGTTTATTGTCCTACTGAACTCGTATATTTATAATGTTTTGTCTTTTTTATTTGTAATTGTTTTAAACTTGCTGAACCAATTGCCTCGAACCAAAAAAAGTAGAAATGATACCTATTCATTTCAGATTTACCAGCAAGTAAGATAAACTATTCAAGCCAATTTGAATTCTTATTGAGGAGGTGAGACTGTTGCGTCAAACCCGTAAACTGGAATTAGAATGTAGAATTTGTTTTCCTGACAGAATGCATGCGCATTTTATACTGAAAAATAAAATATGTTTTCCAATTAAACACGAACAGACATTAATTATTGCCAGTCAGTTAATTAATCGCCTCTGTTTTTCTAAAGTTATTGTGAATTATGCCTTTATGTGTTTTTAATAAGCAATATCTGTCGACGTTTCCTCAATATATTTGATCCATTTGCTATTGATAACAGGATAAAACATGTGCACGTCCATCATTCTGGCAATAGCCAAATAGTTTTTATAGCACTACCTGCAGACCGTTACCCTAGGCCCCTTTATTACCTTCCTTAAAATCCCAGTAGAATGTAGTGTCTAATAGTTTTACTTTGCCGCGAGCTGTCCACGGTCCTGAAGATAAGGTGGCACAACTCGAGTTTCACAGGCGAGTATACTGTGATTTCCCCAGTGTTAGGCTAGTAATAATTTTGTATTCGATTTGTTTAATCACTTTAATATTTCGGTGCATTTAATAAAATTATGTGTTTAGTGAAAAGATAGTAATGTTCATGCAGAAATGTTCTACTAATTTCAAGACCTCACATATTGCTGGTAGATCAATTGTTCACATGAAATGTACAAATAAAGGTGCTGCCATAGATTTTTACATTTTTAAGAAAGTCGTTTGATATACTATTTTAAATTAGATTTTTTATTTTTCCTTTTTTAAGGTGTTTGCTTAATGACAGGTAACAAATTTCATTACTACATCTAACAACAAAAGTATAATATGATGGCAAAGACAAAGTAATTCCTAGCGAACTGACAAAGCATCATATCCTTTGCATTTAAAGGATTATGTATAGAACTAACTATACTGCAACCTATAGGTAGCAATGTACAATATTGTCTACTTCACATCACTATAATGCAAGCAACTGTAGTCTGAAGTCTGACATAAACAATTTCTAATTTATATACAAACATCCATATACATACATACAAACATAGGCCTACATTATACACAATACAATATTTCTCCTCTCCCCGAATTTGTCAGTATCAAAACAGAAATATACAGTTTATTAAGAAGGTTTATATTGACCAATTAAAGATTTTGTTTACATCTAGACCTTTTAAGTATATATTTTTACTATATAAAAAAGGTTTCGCATGTTAATCAATAACAATTACAATTTTAACAAAATTTAAAGTGTAATTTATGGAATTGTTTTGTTTTAAATCGAATAATTCTTTGTAAAAGGCACAAAGTTCATCACAATAATTTCCAAGTTTCTAACCACACACTTTTGTAACATCTTAGTTAATAATGATTTGATACACTTTTTTAAAATAAACATCCGATAGTGACAGCACACTTTCAGTAGTGACTGTAATGTTTTGTTAGTGACCACAATATTAAGTTTGCCCAGCTGAAACAAACTGTCAAACATATTGAACTATGTTACACATATGTCAGATGCACACCTGACAGTAAATAACTTATAAGAACATCTAGACTTTTAGAGCTAAGTCTAGAGGATAGTGCAAGTCAGAACAGGTATGCACATAGATTTTTTTACCTACAAAATATCTTACAATGTATTTTCACAAAATGTTCATTATAATAGACAACAGGATTAAAACACTTAACAATGAACAAAAATCTTGTCTAAAATTACAGGAATACATAAATCAAGGCCTAAATCCAGGGAACACATTTAACATCCATTCCACTCTTTCATGTTTTTTTCCCCCAATTTTGTTTCTTCACTCTTCTTTCGTTCTATTCCTGATTTTCCATATTCACAAACACGTCCGGCTCCCATAAAGTGGACCTAGTAACATTGCCATACAGAACGCCTCCTGTGTAAACAAAAGGCAGGAAAAGTCAAGGATGTGTTGAGGGCGCCTGTCATTACAACCAGAGGCTATCGTTATAGATGCAATTTATCGTTACCACCAATAGGCCTACCTATTATTCGGACTGATATCTGCCGATGATGCAGATAGTTTGGTGGTTATATTAACTTGCATTAACTAAATTCCAAAGATTACATTTTCTGAATGTTATTCATTCATATGAACTATGTTTCTTAACATTTTGAGCTCAAATTCATTGCATTTTCCTGTTTCTTGTGATGTCCCCATGAGGAAACAAGCTACAGATTGTTGGCCGATAAATTGACCCATCTCTAGTTATCGTCAGCTCTTTGGCACAGAGGTTTTAATGCAGATCAACATTCACAACGAAAATGTCTACAAACTGAAATGACACGAAGATCAGGGAGCTCCTAAGTATTATAACTGTAACTGCAAATGTAGATAAAAATCCACTAAGTGCACGATTACATGGCAAATCACTGTCAGTGTAAAAAAAATGAACCAAAATCAAAATCCAGACAAGCCCAGTACACATTTTTTTTTTGTGCGCGAAAACTGTACACGCCTGTGTTTGTCTGTATCTTGGATACTTGAGTAACATTGCATTATTTTAACTTGCATACTAAAACGATACTAAACATACAGTACTACAAATCTAATTTGAAAAACTGTACTAAAAGTGTGTTTATTTTTCCTAAATAAAGCAAGTGTTGCCTTTGGTACTACCAAAATAATGTCACAACTACACTCTAAAAAACAATGGTACTAAATAGCACTAAAAACTCGTAATCATAGACGAACCATTTTATCGCTATATAGCACTTATAAAGCACCTATGAAGAACCATACAGGGGTGATATAGCACCAAATATGGTTCTACGTTGCACAATATGGTTCTACTGGGCTTGTCTACGCAGGTGCTACACAAGTACAACCATTACATAGGTGCTATATGGCACTTAAAATGGTTCCCCTATGATTACGCGCCAGTGAACCATGTATTGTGCTATTTATAGCACACTCTAAAATGGCTGGGTTATTTTTGACCCATAATGGGTTGGACAGAACACACTGCTGGGTTAAAATTGACCCAATGCTGGGTTGTTTTAACCCAACTGCTGGGTTATTATTACGCCATGTTTGCCTAAAAACTACCCAACATTGGGTCATTTTTAACCAAGCATGGGCTCATTTTAACCCAACATGTATTCTGTCCAATATTTACCCATTATGGGTAAAAAATAACCCAGTCTTTTTTTAGAGTGTTGAACTTCACCACAACTAGAACTTTCGGTCTGTGACAGCACTTGGACAGCAAACACAGTTCAGGAGTGCGTTTCCCAAAAGCATCGTTGCTAACCTGTTAATAATTTACCTGGTTGGCAATGGGAAATTGCATTGAAACCAAAAAAGATGCTACCTTAGTTAGCAACTATGGTTTTGGGAAACGCACCCCTGAACAGTTGTACACATAGGAAATCTAAATTTTCTGGAATAACCCCCCCCCAAAAAAAAACTTTATACCAAATTGACCCTTCCCCAATTTATACCAAATTGACCCTTCCCCAATTTATGTGTGGATTACCAGTTCACTTAACATGGGGTGCGTTTCCCAAAAGCAAATATGGTCGCAAGTTCTATCATTAGTGTTCAATTGTAACAACGACCGTTAGCTAACGATTCTTTTAGGAAACATAACCCTGCAGATTTTTGGCATGTGGGAGGAAACCGGTATAAATAAATCCAGGCTGACACAGGGAGAACATGCAAACTCCACACAGAAATACCTGACTCCACCAGCCCGGGCATTATTTTTAATATATATATTTTTTACATATTTTAATATATTTTTAAAAACAACAATGGAACAAATAAGAGTTAAATGTAAGAGCTAAGGTTCCAAACAGGCACCTCCAATGTAAAATCCTTGTACCCAATAAAGTATGCTTTTATATTTAAATATTACTGTGTGTTTAATAGAAGGAGATTTTAATATTAAAATGCTTTTTAAATGTAAAAAGAATAAATGAAATTCTTTATTTAAAAAATTACTTCAGCTTTTTCATATTAAGATTAAGTTGCAGAAGTAATTAAAATCAATCTGACTAATTTTCTAAATGAGCTTAATCTTTTTTATTATTAAGTTATTTCGTTGGATTAAAGCTGGATTAGAGAGAAGGAGAAACATTCATCATTCGTAAGCCTCAATAATCTTTGTTTTCTCGTCGTAGAGTTTCCCCGAGAGCGGACCCAGATATATTTAGCAATTCAATGTGTATATTTTCTGTCCAGAACTACAAACATCCGTCCCCCGAGCTGTCTCTTGCTACGCGGAGAGTTAAAAACTCAAAAACTGACATTTCACAGCTCCTATTATGTCAAACAATATTCAAAACTAGATTTACGGCTGTTTTGTCACCTTTAGCCACAATAATACAACAAATCCACTCAACAATAATTCCCCCCAACAAAAGATTGTGTTAGACCTTCAAAGTCTTTCATTTTTTCTTTTTGACTAAAGTTTTTTCTGCGTCAAGCGTGCATCCTGAACGCAGCAGGAATAATGGGTTTGATGTTCTCAGGAATTTCAGGGCGATTATTTTCTTTACCTTTATTGTTTTGACGAGGGCTGATTTTATCATCGCATCCCTTTTGTCGTCTTTGATAAAAAAAAAATGAGGTTGCTTGTTTCTACTATGAGAGATGGTTGTATAAATTACCCTAGTTTTCGTATTTATAGCAATCATAGTATGCCTTATGTTTAATTATCCGAATGTAGGCTTTTAACAGTAATACAGCGCGTCGACTAGTTTATAAAAAAGAATTATATTTTGCTCATAACCAATTATTTCAATAATCGTCGTCACAAATGTAAAAATTTAAACGAATTCTATAAATTATATAGACTTGCTTCTGCATAAGAAAGAAAAATAATTAGCGTATCATTTTGTCATGCCTTAATACTACTACTACTACTACTACTACAACTACTACTACTAATAATAATAATAATAAAGACTGCATGTTATTTTAGATGTGTTATAGTTTTTATTTTATGGTAATCATGAATGTTACTTTGCACTGGAGATTTTTCCGTATGACCAATTAAGCTCACTTTCCACAATTAATTAGATCGTCTCCCAGGGGGCATGACAGGGGTCCAGGACGGTAAACTGACACTGCGCTGTGTGTGGTATCCAAGCAGCGCTGCTGAGGCTGATGGAAAAAGCCTGCTTCCACTCATGTCAGAATCATTTATCCAGAACAGCTCTTAAAAAGAACTTGTATACACTTGGAAAGGGATTTTTTTGCCCACCCCCATCATGCTAACCTGAAAAGATGCTCAACCAGCCGATTGCCTGTTTGCTCCAATTCTTCTCTTTTAGCATTTGGACATAATACGGCTGTTTTCAAACACACGTGCAATAGAGCCATTACATCGTGCCATTCACTATAAGTGCTTTTCTATCGACACCTCCTACCTTTCAGTGCCAGCTTACCAAAAATACGCAATTTATTATTGGCGTGGAGGTCTGACAGCGTTCACCCCGGTGTTTGGCGTGTGGCGTTGTTGACTGAAATGTCGGACGGGGCTTGATAAATGGCGTTATTGCGTGTATTTAGGTTGTCAGAGGGGAGGTGGGGAGCCTCTCTGCTCGGACTCTGCACAGCCTCCCGCCAGCCCGATAGCTGGAGGCATGCCAGACATGGAAAGGGGTGGGTCTCCACAGTTTGAGGAGATTTCTTGAAGGAATTTAGTGGGGATCTAGGGGGCAGAAAGAGATTTACGAATTGATAGGTGGTCGCGTTTTGTTTGGCCGCACGTCTTTGCGCCAGAAGACTCTGGAGCATTGAGTTTCCTTCTCTTAAAGGATTAGTCTTCACGATGGCCACCAAGAGACTAAGGAGGGGTTGCTATCCTGGCGACATACAGCTGGTAGTTTCAACCCGGAGCGCGTCCTGCAAGCAGAGCAGGATTCTGGCGCACTGACCTACATCCGCCCGCATTGAAGAGACGCTGATTTAGTTTAGAGAGATATTTGCCTGAGTATCTATAGTTTCTTATTTTTAATCTGTGTTATATACTGATCCTGTCGTTCACCTCTGTCAGGATTTTTTTGGGGGGGTTAAGACGTAACAATGACGACTGAGAATTCTCAGCAGCAGCTGGACCCGCCGCCACCTCTCAGATCCAGCCCTGCATCCAGTGGCATGCACTCGGTGGTTCAGAGCACACAGACAGTGCTGGAGAGCACAAATGCTACAGGCACCAAAAGCAAAAAGTCGAATTCGGGCATGAGACGCCCTGAAAAACCACCTTACTCTTATATCGCTCTTATAGTAATGGCGATCCAGAGCTCTCCGACCAAGAGATTAACACTGAGTGAAATTTATCAGTTTCTTCAGGCTCGTTTCCCGTTTTTTAGAGGCTCATATCAGGGCTGGAAAAATTCTGTAAGACATAATTTGTCTCTAAACGAGTGTTTCATTAAACTTCCTAAGGGCCTCGGGCGGCCGGGCAAAGGCCATTATTGGACAATTGATCCCGGGAGCGAGTTTATGTTTGAGGAGGGCTCCTTTCGACGCCGACCACGGGGTTTCCGAAGGAAATGTCAGGCTCTTAAACCTATGTACCGTATGATGAATGGAATCGGCTTTGGAGCTTCTATGCTGCCCCAAAATTTTGACTTCCAGTCCCCCTCGGCGTCCCTGGCCTGTCACGCTAACGGTTACAATCTGGACATGATGACCAACGCTGTGCCTGGCGTTCATGCGGGCTACGACGGCCTTAGTGCAAGTCACCATGTCTCACACATGTCTTCAAGCCCGGGCTCTACATATATGACGGCATGCCAGGTCACCACAAACGGTGAATACGGCCCAGACAGCAGCAATAGTCCGCTTCATTCACCACCGACGATGGCAGGCTCTTTGGAGTGCCATTCGCCGTATGGAGCCGCCTCGGCGCACTGGGCTTCATCTGGTGTGTCTCCTTATATAAAACAGCAGCCACTGTCCTCCAGCAGCCCGAGCTCCTCTGGATTACACTCGAGTATGACTCCCTATTCTCTGGAGCAAAGCTATTTGCATCATAACGGCAGAGACTCGGCCGACATCTCAGGTAAAATTGCTCATTGTGACTGCCCATAATGTCTCGATGTAATTTTTCCAGGTAGGTGAATGAATAATTAAAAAATATATTGGGAATTTAGGTTATATTAAACAAGCAAACAAGTCGCTTTTAGTAAGAATCGGTCTAAATTCAGGACAATTTACAGCCCAGCAATTTAAGCACACAAAACAAAACAAAACAAAAAGTACACCTAAATCAGCAAAATTCAGACGACGCTTTGAACTATGTATTTTCGTCTACGGTGCTGGATAAAGGGATTAAGTAGGTTATTTATTTTATATTTATATTAAACATTTACATTTAATTGTATAGTAGTATTTTATATTTATATATATATAGTGTGTATGTATGGATACACAATATATATATATATATATATATATATATATATATATATATATATATATATATATATATATATATATATATATATATATATATATATATATATATATATACACACACACAATATACTAAGTTTAAGAATGTTTAAGAAAACAGCAGATTCTTGAAGCAGAATAAATTTGTGTGCGGTTTGGGATTTTTCAAAATATTTAAAGATTAAGGAAAAAATACAGTCTTTGCTAGGATTTGTAGTAAAAAGACGCGAAACCAATGCAAAAAAACACACGAAAAGATGCGCTGTTTTAAGTGCACGGGAAGGACTGGCGTGTCATATGGAATTTGGCGATTACGCACTTCATGAGAATGGGTTGAGCTAGGGATTTTACAATTTTACAAGAGGTGCGCAAAGCGCGCGAGCAGCTAGCTATTTGTGTTGGGTCTTTATATGCCACACAAACATAGAACATCACGTTTAACAATTAATATAAACTGATATAAGTCATTTTGTAAATTATAAGAATATACTGTTACAAACAAAACAAAGATGAAAGGAAATTTGGTATTAATTAAACTGTATTAATTTGAAAGTAGAGCAAATTTACAATGTTATTGTGTCTTAATAACCTCAAACAATTAAAATGACATTTCATGACAAGTATTCGTCTGAAGAGTCACATACATTTTTTGATAAATTCTATATAGATTTTGTTTATCGTGCTGGTATAACGTCTAACGCCTTGTGACTTTTAACTTAATCGCCGGTCATATTTGTAAATTGATAAAAAGTAAATAATAATAATAACATTTTCATTCAATACAAATAAAAAGAGTGGTTTCGATACAGATTTCTTTCCAGATATTAATAATTATATAACTTTTTTTGCAGTAGGAATGTCTCGATACCAAACCCACACCTCTCCGGTCTGTGACAGAAAAGACTTTGTGTTGAATTTCAACGGCATTACGTCATTTCATCCAACCACCAGTGGATCATACTATCATCATCAACTACATCATCACCAAGGAGTCTGTCAAGATGTGAAGCCATGCGTTATGTAAACTATTGCAAGAAGATAATAAATAAAGCATGAGCTCGCGATTAACAGATTGAGTGCTTGAGGCACGGTAATCTATGAAGAAACTAAAATAAACAAAATACGCAATGAATGCGTTTATCGATCAGTGTAAAAGGAAAACAATATGAAGGAGCAAAGGAATGTATCGACACTTAGGACTGTATATGGAGAGATAACGTTTTGGCATTGAGGTTTAGGCATATTCATTATTGTGAAACAAACCTCAAAACGTCTGCCAATGTTGAAACAATGCTTAACCAAACTGTTTTTATCATAGTTCATAATCAATAGCTTTCTGTTTTAATTAATTACATTTCTTGTGTGAATAAGAAAATACATTGTTCCAATAACTGAGCTTAATAAAGGCCCAGTAAACTTGACACCGGATATTTTCGTTTCATTAACAGCACAATTGAGAAGGTAAAACTCTACAAATCATAGGTATGGTCAAGTCCCAATCCCAGTTATCTTTGTCTGAATCTTGTGTGCTTCTTTTTGACAGCTCTTAAAAGATTATACCTCCTATATTTAGAGGGGTAAATATCAGTTTGAAAATCACATATAAACAGGGAACAGACTTAAGAATATCATAATAAAATAATACTGCACTTTTGTTGGCTTAACAAGTTGACAAAATACATGTACAGTAATAAAACGATGTATTCTCAGAAACAGTGTATTTATTTGTTTTGTGCTCAACAGTTTATAGATGTTTTCCCCATGAAAAGACTCTCTTTGACACTTTACCACACTGGAAAAAAAGATTCATTGAATTTAATCAATTTTTTAAGGTAAGTGGTTGCAATCAAAAGCTACATTTAAACAAAAAATATTAGTAACGTAAAATAAAATATAAAACTTTTGTTTAAATGTAGCTTAAATAAATTGATTGCAACCACTTACCTTAAAAAATGTGATTAAATTCAATGAATCATTTTTTTAGTGCAGTTTAATGAACTCTGAATGTAGCTTACAAAATTAAATCAGTTTACTAAATGTATTCAAAGCAATACAAAAATTGTCCAAAACGTTACATGCACCTTTTTAACGTGAGTACGCTCATCTTAAAAATATATATTTTGACCGGCAATTTTAAGAATTTATTGTTTTTATCTTGTTATTTTCTTTTCTATTTTGCCTTAATTTTTTATCATGTAACTGGTTTGTTATACAGTACGGTTCTTATGTAAAAAATAAATAAATCAAAAGGTAAATCAAAAAGACACAAAGATAATAAAGAACAGACAGGGTTATGATTAATTCTTTTAATATGATTAACTCTTTTTAACTTTTAATATCATCATTACCTAAACATGACATTTTAACTTAACTTCAACTTAAGAATTTCAGTTTTCTACATAAATATAAGTGACGCTGTATGTTGACCTGCGTTTATGACACAATGAAATACACAAATCACATAAAAAAATTAAGCCGACTCATTGGAACTATGTAGTCTACGCTGGTTAATAGATAAGGTCATCCAATAACTATATTGGAATTTGCATTTATAGAAAATAATTTACAATAATTTCACATTTGTATATTTTAATATATAAATATAAATATATATATATATATATATATTCATATACATATTCACATTTTCACCACTGCATCACATTTCGTTTAAGAAAATTATGATATTTTAACTTTAGCATTTGTCTGGTTTTATACATAAATATAGGTGACGTTGTGACTAACGTTTATGACAATATGAAATACACAAATCATATTGATTAACATAATTAAATATAGCCTAAGATCAGTTAAAATAAAAATAACCCATCCACCCATGAATAATAAAATACAATAGAAGCAGATCGAATGTGATGCGCTTAATATTAACTCCTTAACCCACAATTATTCGACTACACTAGTCAACATTTGAAGTGGATCAAAAACATTCATCAAAGTTGTCCCAAGACAAGAACGGGTAATGGGTATTGGTATTAAGACAACTTTTAGGAAAGGTTTTGATCCATTTCAAATGTTGACTAGTATATGTTCTGCAGCTAGTGATGACTTAATTTAATCACGGTACAAGGTCGCCATCTAGTGTTGTACCCACTGTACCACATATCTGTGTAGCTGGGCAGTGTGATTATCGTGCAATAGATACGCCAAATTCCGCTTGCATATGATACTCCAGTCCTTCCCATTCAGTTATATGGCGAATCGTTTCGTGTCGCTCCATTCATCGCCCTGTCATTTGTCCTCTGTCTCCTTTACCATTGTCGCTTGGGTTTAGGGTTAGAACAACAACTTTTTGTTATATAAAAATGACATCCTAACCCAAACCCCATCTCTAACCCCAACTCCAAGCGACCATGGCTTAAATATAGACAAAAACATAGAGGAATCTGTATATTAAATAACCTGCTTAATCAACTCTGAAATCTAACCCTAAACCCAAGCGAAAATGGTTTAAAAACAGAAAACAAATGAGAAAACAATAATAAAACGACACGAAACGATTCGAACTGGCGTATCATATGCACGCAAAAGCGGAATTTGGCGTATCTATTGCACGATAATCACACTGCGTGTCATTTGTACGCATCTTGGTGAGAATGGGTAGAGCTATACACTCTAAAAACAAACGGTGCTAGCACCAAAAGTGGTTCTTTGCTCGTAATCGAAGAAGAACCCTTTTTAGTGCCATATAGCTCCGGTGAAGCACCAATGAAGCACCTGTGTAGAACCATTTAGTGCTATGTAGAACCATATGTGGTGCTATAGTGGTGCTATATGGCCCCTATATGGTTCTACACAGGTGCTACACAGGTGTTTCACCGGTGCTATATGGCACTAAAAATGGTTCTCCTTTGATTACGAGCAAAGAAACAGTTTTGGTGCTATATAGCACCGTTTGTTTTTTAGAGTGTACACTCATTGACTTAAAGACGGTTTTATTTTAATTCTGTTGCTTGGTCTACTTTAAACTCTGATTTAAATCTCAGTTTAGAGATTAACTTTAATTGAAAACAAAAACTACCCTTACGAAAATTAACCATGGTTTTATTGTGGTAAAAGTGTAGTAACCATGTTTTTTTGGTGTATTGATTACTATGAGCAAAACCATGGTTTTACTACACTAAAAATGGTTTAACTATGGTTTTTGAAAACCATGGTTGTCAAAACCATGGTTATTTTGTGATTATCATGGTTTTACTACAGTAACCATGTTTTTTGGTTTTAACTGTAGTAAAACCATGGTTCATTTCCGTAGGGGTAATGTGGGGCAAAAAGATCACAGGCAGACACCGGTCTCAGTAAGGCGTTTATTATAAATTAAAATACGGATAAAATAAATATGTGTATCAGCATTTAAAGTATCGGCACATTTTGAGGGAGAAAAGCTGCTTAAACCACATTGGTAAAGGTAAAGCTGTATTAACAGCACTGATGACAGGTAATCGTGATACTTTTACTGTGCTTCTCTCTCATGCACGCTCTAGTCAGCATCTGCGGGGCAGTCAAATGAACAGACAAGGAGGCGCTTCATAACAACTTCTTATTGATTTAAGCCGAATCGGTGTTTTTTGCATGCTGTAACTTATCGAAGAGAAGTTTATTTTAGCATGAAAATATGTATGTCATTGAGCCACACACAAATGCAAAAAAATAAAAATATTTAAAGGATCGTAGGCTATGCTTTATATTTAATGGTAAAGTTTAGATAGAGAGAGGGTACAGTACAGTCAACAAATGCTTGTTTGTTGCAGTTAGGTGGTATTTTATGTTTTAAATGATATAGTTAAAATGAGTTGAGATTGTATTTTAGATAATGTCCTGGTGACAGAACGATATAAATGTCACCGATTCAGTGAAATGGCCCATTTTTGCTATATTGCTTCACTGATCAAAATACAATAGATTACAATATTAAGATGTGTTAGTTGATCAGACTTTTATATTAACGATCAAGGAGCGGTTTAAAATTACAAAGTTACATTTGAACTGTTTATTTCCGTTTTGAATAAACTAGTTTAGTTACACGTGAGAATTCATTGTGGCAGGACAAAATTATTGAAAGGTGAAAGTTTTAATCTAGATTTGTTAATCGGTTTTTAAAAGTACGTTTAAAACACAACCCGTTAAAAAAACCTGTTCTGATTAACAAACCCTAGGTTAGCCCTAAATCCTGCATATTGTTTTAATCCTTGTGGAAAAGGTCTTGGGGGCTTTATTGTATAAAACATTCATTTGTGTTAAACAATTAATAAAACATGATTTGTAGTGTTAATGAACGTAAACCTTCAGTATAGCCTATCCATAGGAAATTCGATACATGTGCTGCTTACATTAAATGAGCCAATGACAGCTAGGGAATCCTAAGAAATAAATAAATAAACGTTATTAAACGCACATTAACGAATTTACTGTTTTATGTATTACTGTTTTATGTATTGGTTTCTCATTTTATTCTGTTTTTTTTTTTTTAAATAATTGTTGCTTAGGTTTGAGGTTAGATTTGGGATCTTCTTAAGGATGTAATTGAATATATAGTTGTTGTTTTTTTTGCTATTTTTAAACCATTGTCGCATGGCGTTGGAGTTAGAATTGGAGACTGGGTTAAAATGTATGTAACAAAAAGTTGTTCTAACCCCAAACCCAAGCGACAATGGTTAAAAAACAGAAAATAAATGATGAAACAATACATAAAAGACACGAAAAGATCCGCCGTATTAACGGTAAGGACTCGCGTATGTATTACACATTTCACACTGTGTGCTATATGCAAATAATGAGATTGGGCTGAACGTTTAAAGAACATTTTCGAATTCACAGGAATAGGCTTTATGCCCAGCTGCACTACTTCCTGAACTTCAGCCAGCTCCTTGTTTCCTGTCTGCCATTATTGGACAAACTGATTAATCCAGGTGTGCCTGATTATTGTTGTGACTACTGAGGTCAGACAAACCTGGATTAATCAGTTTGTTTGTGACTACTGAGGTCAGGCAAATCAGTTTGTCCAATAATGGCAGACAGGAAACAAGGAGCTGGCTGAAGTTCAGGGAGTAGTGCAGCTGGGCATAAAGCCTATTAGCCACCACTTAATATACTTATAAATAGCCGTAAAATCGCGATGTGAATGACTGCTAACTTTAGATTACAATTACATTAGTTAGTAAGTGACAAAGATAACAGTAAGGAACATACAAAAACAGTCGGCTATGTATAAACAATGACGCTCAATGTAATGTTGTATTTATTAAAATAAAGAAATAACAATTAGCCTACAGAAAACATGAAATCTAAATATTAAACAAAACAATTTTTTAAATATATAGAATAGAATATATGGCCTAACAAAACAGTATAAATATCCTCTGTTAATATGTGTCACATTGAATGCCTTTCCAACTTACATAAGAGCGTTTCAATAATTTTCTCTTAGTGGAATTTCCAATAATACCATGACCAGGAATTTAACATGCACAGAGAATTTGCTGTAATACCATGAAATATACATTAGCATTACATTCTGTTAAAAGTAAAGTAGTAAAAGTCTTTGGTAATTAGATCATTATAATAGAAATAATAATAATTAGGAAAATAGAAATAGAATAACAACAAAACAATAAGCTATTCAATCTCCAATTAAGCTTATTTAATAACGTACCGCTCATTTAAAAATAGACCCCTTCATGGTTCACGTCACAGGTGGTTCCCACTACGCATGTCGGGGTCAGAAAAGTCATTACAGCAGATTGAGTAAAAATGCCTACTTACGTCGTGGGCTGTGAAAATCGCACCAGGTCTTCCATTAAGTTTTCGCGATTCATGGAGAATCTAAAAAACAAAAAAAATACAACATCTGCGGCTGCAAGCAATTAAGACTGGGACAATGCAAATATCAAAGAGGCTTGAGTTTGTAGTGCTCACGACTTCATTTGGGGTAAGTCATCATTTTTCATACCTGTTATATTAAATTATAAAGCCTGAATGGTATGAACAGTTTGACCCTGTTTCATGTTCAATAAAGAGACTTGTGATGGGTCGAACACTGACTGTTTTTATTCAGCTCACTTCAAGCTACAATGCTGTAATGAACTCCTTCCGCATCTCCTCACTCCCTGTCATCCCCATCCTATGTTAGCTCGTTGGTGCCCTCTATTGGCTGACCTATATTGTAACATCTCCCTTCACATAACAAAGGAAGGTTCTTGAAATTAAAGAAGATAACACAACCTAAATTAATCCAAAAACCCATTATACAGATTAACATGTTGAACAAAACTATCTGTTATTCTGTGAATGGCTTAATGAGTAGTTCAGTAAGCATAATTTTTTTTTTTTTTTTTTACATAACATAGTCTTTAGAGTATCTAGCAGGCATTTTGATGTTGGACCTGGTTCTTGTGTGTTTTAGAACTGGGATTGTGGGTGGTTCAGTAGCTTCATTGTTTGTTATTTGCTGTGCGGTGCTCTCTGAAGACTCTCCTGTTCCCCAGTAGTCATCATTTACGGTGGGGTGGGCAGCTGGTAAGGTGACTTTGAGCTGTTCAGGCACGGGACGAATGTCTTTTCTGTTGCGACGGTATTTCTTGCCTTTGACTAGCAGTATGTATGACCGGTCGCTGAGCTGATCAATGCATATGCCAAGCGCCCATGTACTGGTTGGGTTCTTGGGGTTAAGAAGGATCCGTACTGCCTGCCCTTGAATTATGCTTGGCATGTCACGTGCTGTTTTGTCATAGCGTTGCTTCACTGCTGCTTGCTTGGCTATTTTTTTTGTGACAACATCTTGCACCACTTTAGGTTGTAGAAGGGCCTCTCCAGTAGGCAGTGTGGTGCGTGTTCTCCTTGACATGAGCCTTTGAATTGGAGAGCTATCGAGGCCTTCTGTTGGGGTGTTTCTCCATGCAAGAACAGCTTTCCAGAGGTCTCCTCCTTCCAAAGCGGACTTTTTTATCAGTGTTTTTGCTATTTTTACAGCTGACTCTGCTTTACCATTGCTCTGACTGTGATATGGTGATGATGTGACATGGTTAAAGTCCCATTCCTCTGCAAATTCTTGAAAGTCCATGCCACTAAATGGCGGTCCGTTGTCTGTGAAAACCTCAAGGGGAATGCCATGTCTGCTGAACTGTCTTTTACAGCATTCAATGACTGTGGACGATGTGTAATCTGGAATTCTGTCTATCTCCCAGTAGTCAGAATGATAATCCACCATAATTAGGAAGATGGAGTTGTTTGCATTAAATAGATCCATTCCTATTTTAGACCATGGAAGGTGAGGTATTTTGTGTGAAATCAATGTTTCTTTTTGCTGTTTCACATGAATAGTGTTGCAAGTGGCACAACTGCTGACAAAGTTTTTGATTTCATCCGTGATGCCAGGCCAGAAAACTGCCTCACGAGCCTTTCTCAGGCTAGCCTCAATTCCAGAATGTCCAGTGTGGATTTTTTCCAAAAAAGCAGGCCGCAGAGCTTCATGAATGAGAATCCTCTGTCCTTTGAATATTAAACCTCTGTCACTGGCTAGTTCCTCCTTGAAAGTCCAGAATGGTCGCAATAAACTGTTGACGGCACATTTGTGGTTGGGCCACCCAGTTTTAATGCAAGCGTGTAGCATTTGGCACAGCATGTCTTTGGCAGTGTGTGTTTTGATGGTTTCCAGTGTCTTTGTGGAGATATTGATGTCGCTGGAATGGTTAACTTGTTCAAAGTCATGTGAGGTAAGACCCAATGCGTATACTGAGGCTGGGGTCTGCATTTGTGAGTGTGTCATGCTCATCTGAGGCGCTCTAGAGAGGAAGTCGGCGACGTGCAAATCCTTGCCTGGTTTGTACTGCAGGTGTATCTGGTATCTCTGTAGCCTTAATAGCATCCTCTGTAAACGCTTGGGAGCTGTCAGCAATGGTTTTTTGAAGATCGCTTCAAGTGGCCTGTGATCACTATGTACAGTGATGTGCTCTCTTCCATGCAGATACTGGTCAAATTTATCACAGGCAAAGACTATAGCCAGGCATTCTTTCTCAATCTGAGCATATTGTTGTTCTGTTGGGGTCAGTGTCCTGGACGCAAAAGCTACCGGTTGTCCATTCTGCAGGAGGGCTGCCCCTAAGCCTTTCTCGCTGGCATCACATTGCAGTGTGACCTCCTCTTTGATGTCATAGTATTTCAGTACAGGGTAGTGAGTGACTAAATCTTTGATTTTCTCAAGAGCAGCGTCATGCTTGTGTAGCCACGTCCATTCAACATCCTTGTCTGTCAGTCGTCTGAGTGGTTCACATATATCAGACAGACGGGGCAGGAACTTTGACAAGTAGTTAACAAACCCCAAAAGCCTTTGGAGGGATTTAACGTCGGTCGGTGTTTGCATGTTCTGAATTGCAGTTATTTTCTGCGGGTCTGGGCGTAAGCCTTCATTTGTGAGGAGGTGACCCATGTACGTCACACTAGGGAGCTTCAGACGAAGTTTCTTTCTGTTAAGCTTCAAGTTGACTTCTCTTGCTCTCTGTAGTAAAGCTGAGATGTTCTTGTCATGATCTGCTATTGCGTCTTTTGTAGTGTTGCCACACCCATAGACCAGAATGTCATCTGCAATCACACTGACTCCTCTGAGGCCTTGCAATGCTTCATGCTGTCTCCTTTGGTACTCTTCAGCTGCCGGTTTTATTCCGAATGGCATCCGTAGCCACCTGTATCTTCCTTCAGGCGTCCAAAATGTGGTGAGGTAGCTGCTGGCCTCATCCAGCTTTATCTGCCAGTAGCCATCCTTAGCATCAAGAACTGTGAATATTTTTGCATTGGTTATTTCTGGAAGGATTTCTTCAATTTTAGGAATCTGGAAGTGTGATCTGAGCAAAGCTTTGTTCAATGGGGCAGGATCGATGCATATGCGTAGCTTATCGTTCTTTTCTATAACAACCATGTTGCTTATCCACGGAGTCGGTTCCGTAACTTTGGCGATGACCCCCTTTTGTTCCATTTCCTGTATGGCTTTGATAATTTTTGATTTGATGGGAAAAGGAATCTGTCTTGGCAACTGCTGCACAGGCTGGATTGTGGGGTCAATCTCAAGGTGTAACTCCCCTGGGAGGCATCCTAATCCATCAAACACATCATCATACATGGAAATGATTTCGTCCGTTGATTTGGGTGCGCTTGACACCTCTTCCGTGTCAATATTGTGTATTACATGGTTGGTGTTTATTTTAAGTAAATTTAGTTTTTGGCAGGTTTCAGCTGAAAGCAGGGGTATGTGTGATGTCTCCATTACTTGAAATCGGAGGATGTATTTGTGCCCTTCATGGACTGTTTTGAGGTCACATTCACCCTTAGGCTTAATTAGCGTGCCATTATACAGCTTGAGTGTGGCTTTGCTGGGCATTAAAGCTGGATTGCCGTCTTGCAGTAAGCGTTGGAGGTCACGAAAACCAATTACATTGACTGTGGAGCCTGTGTCTAGCTGGCACTTCAGGGTATGATGAGAATCTGCATTAAATGATTTGGCATTATGTGGGGTCAGCTTCAGATTTTTAAACCATTTACTTTGGTTGGCTTGCATGCAGTTTACATGTGAGATGTACCACATTGAATCTGCTTGTTCTTCAGATTGGATGTCATCCTCTACTAAATTCAGCTGTGGTTTGTGTTGTTTTTGTTTGCACACGCGTGCGAAATGATTTCGCTTGCCACATGTTTTACAGGTTACACCATAAGCGGGGCATTAAGCTTTTGCATGCAGTGATCCACAGTAATGGCATGAGTTGTTATGTTGTCTTTTTTTGTGATCTTCAGATACGTTTGTCTGTTTGTACCCCTGTCTGGTGCGTTCAGAGTAGTTTTCTCGGGACGTAAAATTGATGACGTCCTCTCGCTCCGCTCCGCATATTTTCTGTATTTGCATTTGCGCCTGTTCACTCGCGCGACACATGTCTATGGCCGTGTTTAGTGTGAGCTTTGGTTCGCGTAGCATCCGTGCTTGTGCACTTGAATCTTTTGTTCCTATGAACAGCCGGTCACGGATAAGCTCTTCTCTTAATTCACCAAATTCACATGTATCTGCTAACTTTCTTAGCTTTGCAATGAACTGTTCCGCTGTCTCACACTGAGTTTGTTTACAGTCATTAAACACAAACCTTTCGTAGATCACGTTCTTGCATGGTTCAAAATGTGCTTGTAATGCATCTAGTATTTTAGTCGGATCCTCTCTGTCTGCCGAAGGCATGTGTAGATGGCGTTGAAGTTGATGGCATTCTTTTCCCATCACGGTCAGTAGCGTAGCAACTCGAATTTTGTTGTCTTTTTTATCCAGGCCCGTGGCAATCTCATAATTGTCCCATTGTGCTCGAAAAAACGCCCAGTTGTTGTATGTATCACCTTTCATGTCCATGGGTTCTGGAACCGGGATGCAGTATGCCATGGCTGTTCGCTGCTGAACTGACTTGCCTGAATTAATAATTTGTTTAATAAATACGTTGTTCGTCAGTACGTCTACTATTTACTTGCTAGTTCGGCTTGAGCGGTCTTTGTTGGTTCTGACTTCTGACACCATGTTTCATGTTCAATAAAGAGACTTGTGATGGGTCGAACACTGACTGTTTTTATTCAACTCACTCCATCAAGCTACAATGCTGTAATGAACTCCTTCCGCATCTCCTCACTCCCTGTCATCCCCATCCTATGTTAGCTCGTTGGTGCCCTCTATTGGCTGACCTATATTGTAACAGACCCCATGCTGCGCGCGTACCCGATAGTCATTCAATCTTTACAAACCTTGAAGGGGTCTATTGCCTACTACTGACTTTAGGGACGGTCAGGAAAGGTAAGAGAACTGTCACTTTACAACAATGTTATATCAAAGATTTCATTCAGGTATTGTTTATGTATTTGTCATTGTTATCTTTGCATAAAATACAAAACACATCGGAGCAAATTGCCCATCAAAAAACGGGCTGTCCGGTATGAATACAAATCTAATGTGACATCCACTGCCAGGAGAAGTGAAATGTTGCCACCTTGTGGTCCTAAAATAAATAGCTTTTCTCTGTAGTCAGGCCACAATGACAAAAATGAGTGTTAGCTAGTGGCAGAAAATGTCATCAGAGAAGTTTAACTTTAATTTTTAAATAATTGTTAAACTAACATAAACTAACACAAAGAAAACATACTCTCATTCTGGTGTAATAATCAAGGACTTTGCTGATGTAACATGGCTGCAGCAGGTGTAGTGATATTACTCACTTCCGGAAAATAGTCCCCTTGGTTACTTTCAATGGTAGTGGACTATTTTCAGACATTGCGTAATATCACTACGCCTGCTGCAGCCATGTTACATCAGCAAAGTCCTTGATTATTACACCAGAATGAAAGTATAGTTCCCAGCCATATCGGCCTAGAAAATAGCAGCTTTATTTTCTGTTGGTCTTAGTACTTAGTACTTTTTTTTTTGCCCAATGCTAATGGTCTAATCAGATTCAATGGATTGTGCTAAGCTATGCTACAAGTGCTATCGCCAGACCCGGAGATCAGCTGAATGGATTCCAAAACAGTAAGAATCAAAGGTTTAACTCAAACTATTTAGTTTATTAAAAGGTCGTTGGCCTTTTGAAATAAGGCTGATCGTCACCATTTTGTTTTGTGTGAAGTGAACAAATTATTTATATCATTTTGGTTTGTTGCAGGAGCTGGGGTCCCACAGGTGATGGAGCTTTTCCGGTGGTGGTGCTTCCTCCTCAGGGCATGCTGTGTAACACTTGACGTGTGTGGTTGTGTAGTCTGAGTGCACAGTGGGGTGTGTGTGTGTGCCTTTTGTAAACACGAGTCGTGATTAAGTAATTTCTCCTGTTGGGAACCTCAGCCCTGCTGGTCTGTATGTTTTGTTTTGTTTTGTTTCTATTAATTTTCCATTTTTAGATTTGATTGTGATGATTGTGCATTGAAGTGGAGTGATTTGTATGTCTTGGGAGTGCTCATTTTAAGGGATTCTGTGCAAATAAACTTTATTTTTGTATTATACCCATGTCTCTTGCTTGCTCTTCTTTTTAAGAGGAATGAACCTGTGTGCCTTACTGCCTTTTGGGTGTAAGGAATATTTCCCTGGGTGTAAGTCCCGGGTGGCGTAGTCAGAATTTTATGCAAAATCTTTGCTCTCGTCATAAAGCTATCCCCCAACCCCCTCGTCATGCCACATTTCAATGATGTCAAAATCATAATTTTGCGTCATTGAAAGAAGGAACTGCTGTATCTTTTTTGAGGGTAAAAGACTACCGATACTCATTCCTCATTTTTCCAAGGTGGGGGCTATGGGTGGGACCCACTTACGCTAAAGACCTATTACAGATAAGTGGGTGGGACTTACAAAAATATACGAACACAGACAAAAAAAAGATCAGCCACCATCTTTATGCTAAGCTAAACAGACGTTGTGGAGCGAGCCAGACTTCATGTTACAATAATAGTGGAAGGTAATCGATATAATATGGAAGAGGGTGATTTCGCAAGCGTGATGCTCTAATCCGTTGTTCATGGCACCTTTATGAGCCACAATACAGCAAAGAGCTGAGGCAGATGGAGGAACAGAACCCCGAGGAGTAGGCCGGAGCCTGGGCTTCGGCTGCGTAGAGGAGCCCGGGAAAGACGCCGCCACCCTCGGACTCTGCTGCATAGAGAAGCCAAGACTGGCTAGAGCTTGGACGGACTAGTAGTGCCTGTACCCTCGCTGTGTGCTTTCTTTAACATTTCTGCATCAGATCAGGATATGGACGTCTGTTTGGTGAATGGTTCCGGGCACTTTGCACGTGTTTATTTCAAAGACGTGTTTTGGCTTACAAGCACAAGCACTGAGCCAGCGCGTCTGTGGAGATATTGTGCAGTGGACGCGTGAATGGTTTGCTTATTTCAAAGACGTGTTTCGGCTTACGAGCACAAGCACTGAGCCAGCGCGTCTGTGGAGATATTGTGCGGTGGACGCGTGAATGGTTTGCTTATTTCAAAGACGTGTTTTGGCTTACGAGCACAAGCACTGAGCCAGCACGTCTGTAGTGATATTGTGCAGTGGACGCGTTTATGTGCAGGATGCAGGGATAAATGGACATCTGAATATAAAGTGAGTGTTTCTATTTTCTTTGTTAAACTAACGTGGCATTTATGTACACAATAGCATATCTGACCGGTGTTTTATATGTCTATATTGTGAAAGCAATGAGGCCGATATAACACAGATGTAATTACAGTAAACAAGGGACAAAAAGAAAATTGGTAAAACTAAATAAACATTTAATATGCATATCCTTTCTGAAGTACATGAAAAGACCTTTGTACTGCGGATCTGACACCTCACATTACTGTTTGAATAAGACTTTGCTACACACCAGACCAGAGTGTTATTGTGTCTAACACAACATAACATCACGTTTAAAAGTAAGTCATGATTGGTGTCTGTCTGACACAGTGGCGGCTATTTTCTTTGTTATACTAACGTGGCATTTATGTACACAGTAGCATATCTGAGCCGTGTTCCGATTCATGGGAGTGGCTTGCAGAGCTGTGCATTGTGGTGCATAGTGGGAGTTGTAGTTTTTCATACAAATGTGCTCTAAAGTCACGTACTGTCTTTTCTTGGTCAAATAGGCACAAAATTCTAAATTTATGTTACATTTTGACTACAAATATGACCCACTTTCAATAAAGATTAATGTTTATATCGATGAAATGGCCCTTTAATATTTAATACTATTGATACAATCAAAATCAAATAGTATACAAACCATTTTTATCTTTCCATTTAATTTGAATATATATATATATATATATATATATATATATATATATATATATATATATATATATATATATATATACTGTATATATATAGCTTTTCAGAATTGCAACTTACCCCCCCCCCCCTTTCGTTTGCAATACTTATGTTATTCCTTGTTGTTACAGTTCTCTTACGTACATGTTGACACTGGAAAAGGAGTTGCTTCAATCTTGTTGTGTGAATAGACGGCTTCATCGGATGCCTGTGCAGTTATGCTTCTGATAGGAACTTTACTTCCGGTCACTGTTTGTTTAATGGTCAGGGCCCGGTTCCCCGATAACGTTCACTAAAAAGACTCAAAAAGAAATATCTTACCAAAGTTGTTTATGATCCTAAGTGTGTTCCCCGAAGTGTCTCTTAGAAAGCTTCTTAACACGCTGCCTCTAAGTTTGACGTTAAGAAAAGACAACACGTTCTATACAAATGGAACATTACTCAAATTATTCCAGTAACATTTATTTTAACATAGTTTAAGTTATCCGTAAAATATAGACTATTAATTAAATTATCAAACTGTCAGTAATACGGGTAGACAAACCGGGTATTCCTTGCTAATCATACACGTTAAACATGGGTTTAACGACTTTAAAAAATTATTTAATACACTTTTATACTAATGGTAATGTACTTTGATCAGAATTGATTGGCAAGCAGCTGCAGTTACTTCTGTTTAATGCGGTATTGCTGGCCATTGTTTAATGTTTTCAATAAAAAGCAATATCTACAATGAAGAGAGAGAGAGAGAGAGAGAGAGAGAGAGAGAGAGAGAGAGAGAGAGAGAGAGAGAGAGAGAGAGAGAGAGAGAGAGAGAGAGAGAGAGAGAGAGAGAGAGAGAGAGAGAGAGAGAGAGAGAGAGAGAGAGAGAGAGAGAGTTAGATACAGAATAATGGTCTGAGAAGATCCAGCAGCTCCATAATGGGTTGTCTTGGGAGGCGAATTTTTTTTAATTTAGCCACGTCAGGCAAAATGTCATAAGTGTTGCCGAATAATTAAATTGTCATGGACTAAACGGTTACGCGGCCGATGTCGAAGTCTGTTCCCCCAATGTTTCCCTTTAGTTTAGTTTTTTTTATAGTGTATTTATCACATTATACGTTTATTCTTTATATACACTGAAAGCTACTGAGATGTTTGTGTGCATTAATGTAATGTATCTTAATTGTTCTTTATGGTAAGTCAATTATTTTTACAGTATGAATCATAATATATATATATATATATATATATATATATATATATATATATATATATATATATATATATATATATATATTATGTATACAAACATAACTTTTTAAAACAAACAGTATAATGTAGGCTAATAATAATGTTAAAAGCAGCCGACATACCCTAATATATAACTGTCAAATGCATGAAATATTTAAGCAATATCGCTCGAGTAGGAGTGTGATATAGCTCTATATCATCACGGCTGTGATTAGGCCAGAGGCACGAGGCCGCAGGCCGAGTGCCGGAGGCAATCACAGCCATGATGATATAGAGCTATATCACACGACTCCGAGAGCGATATCGCTTTTATACAACAGTTCGATGGCACACGTTTGAAAAACGAAAACTAGAAAACAACAACGGAGTTATTTTAAAAGCCTCTTTGTTTGAGAACTACTTCTTCCGCCACGGATTTGAGGGCGGCCAGAATGACAGGTAAAACTTTCGGCTGCTTTGAAGCTCATAACAACTCAATGGACGGAAAAGCCGTTACTTTATATTACCGTTTCTTGGTCACAAAGTGTAGTTTTAAGATTAGTTCAGTCGAGAATGTATATGTATTATATTTAAATCTGCAGTCGATTAGTAAAGATAGCGCCTGTTTGAACGTTTGCTTAGTGAGATTCGGTACGAATGAGAACCAAAGCATGAGCGGACATCAGTGTTCACTCGCCCCGCTGACCACCGCCCTCTCTGGGCTACATCTCTGACAGAAATACCCTGGCTCTCATGTTGGCCTTGTTTGTTTATGATTGTCAAAATGAGATCAAATCAGCAGTATTTGGTGTCATGATCAAACTTGTACTTGTTTTTTAATTCATATTTAGTGTCTTTTGTGTTGTCATTGTTTTGGCGCGAGGTAAAAGTTAATAAAACTACTTGTATAACGTTACTATTGCTTTCTCATTTATTCTTAACGTGATACGAGCACTCGATTATTATTATTAAACTTTGTTCTTGTCAGTACTATATAAAACGTTTTTTATAAGTGTCAGAGAGATGTTTTTGCATGCTGCTTATAAATATACCAGTGGCGATATCTCATAACATGTTTTAATAGTCAGGTCACGATAAAGTAAATGATCAATGTCCACATTTAAAAGCTGCGGTGCTTACCTGCAGTTCCACGGTGTTTTCGCGTTCTGATAAGAAATATAGCTCCAGAAAAAAAAACAAGTGTTTATATTCCTCTTTCCAAGTGTTAATCGTCCACACGATGTGACAAGACATTTCTCCCATTAACTGTAACGTAACATCCAAGAGCGCTGATCTTTGACGGAATAATACTTCTGATTGGGGATTCACAGACTGATTTATGAGCTAGTAAACTAATGAGACACACGGAGAGTGATTCAAACAGCGCGTCTGTGTTTTTCCATTCAGAGATGAGCCTGCTTAGGACCTCCATTCACTAGGTGGCGGAATGATACGAAAGGTGAAGCGGTTACAGTGCCGATATCAGCACAATATGGCATAGGTCTTAGCCAATCAGATTCGAGAACCAGAAAGAACTGTTGTATAATTAATAAATAGTATAATAGAATACATGATATTATTGCTTTTTAGTATAACCAATTCAAAACTTTAATCTTTCTAAATAAATTATAAATGTAAAGTGATGAAAATGCTATAAGCACAGAGGGACAGACTTCGATGGGGAACAAACTTCGACACCGGCGCCGTCTTTAATTCATTAGTTCTGATACCAAATGAAGTCAACTGCATAAATAGTCCTGTATCCATTGCAAACATATTATATTATAAGTCTTAAAATGTCTATAACATAAAATCATTGTAAACATACCATAGTTTGACTTGTACTAACCGCTGCACAGTGGCGGCAATAGCGTTTTGCACTCAAACAACGCTAAGAGAGAGCTTACGAATTGTCCAGACCAACCTTACAAAAGTGTGACTTACAGAAGATATACTTAGCGTACAAACGTTTTGGGAATCGTGCCATAGAGTTAAGAGAGAGGTTAAGGAATAGGTTAAGAACTACTTAGCGATAAGAACGTTTTGGGGAACCGGGCCCTGATTAGTGGCTAAACTGAACTCTGGAGCAAATACCTCATCAACAATAACAAATTCTTTGGTTTCCTAAAGACGAGGGGAAGAAGGCGATCATGATTCACCACTATGGGAAGGGAGATTTGATAGTTGGTTTGTAGTTAACATTGTTTACATACACATTTTACAAAGCAACGTTAGGTCAGTGTCGTTTTTTTAGTGCTTTAGCTATGAAATATGAACTAAGTAATCTACTTGTTCATTTTGCTTGTTATCAGAAACAAACTACTCTAAAATGACTTTGTTGTTATTGATTCTTAGCAGAGTTTACCAGCAGTTACGTGTGTTCCACAAAAGCCGTTTGTTTATGTTGTTACTGCTGAAACCGTCTATAATAACAACAAAAGGTATTCTATTCTATTCTATTCTATTCTATTCTATTCTATTCTATTCTATTCTATTCTATTCTATTCTATTTTGAAGAATCTGTGTATAAAGTTAAACTCCACTTTTAACAGTAGTACCTAAATTCCTTATTAATATTACATGAATGCCATGACTACATTAAATTCATCACATACTACTAAAAGGGAAATCACATGCTCAATTTAAGTCAGATTTTCAATAAAGATTTACCTGGCAAGCAACTTGGACTCAGTTTTTAAATTTGGACCACCGTGTGTTTGAGTTTAACATGCCTGCACTAGGCTTTAACTGTGTGAAAAAGAACCTTCAAGAAATCTGGCTTAAATCACTCATTTAAAAAATAAAAACATTTGAAAAATATATTATGATCTTCTGTCAAAAATGTCACCCAAGCAGGACTGGTAAATGTGGCGACCCTATTAAAAAAGGAAGTGTTAATTGTACACACCAAAATAATGGCTTCATCCCGCATGGCTGCCTCATTGTGTTCTCTCTTCTTCTTATCAAGGGCCTGCAGCCTCTTCATCAAGCGAGCCTTCTTGGGCTGCTCTGCCCCACAGGCCTTACAAACCTTAGTGGCACAGGGCATGACCTGGGGGCAGTTGGGGCATTCTTTATATTAGAAACCATGTTGTCTGAGAAAAAAAAATAAAGAAAAAGAGAAAGTTATTTATGTATAATATAGCCTACCCATAGAAACATTCTGAATTAATATCACACAATGATTTAAAATCACATTATATAAGGGATGCTATGTGCTTTCTTAATTTCAATGGTCAAATTGTCATAACCAGTCATTCTTCTGAGTTTTGAACTTTGGTTGTGATCAGGGTAAACATTTCTCATATTTTTAACTGCCATTTTGCCATTTACACAATAATACAGTGTGTGTGTGTGTGTGTGTGTGTGTGTGTGTGTGTGTGTGTGTGTGTGTGTGTGTGTGTGTGTGTGTGTGTGTGTGTGTGTGTGTGTATGTGTGTGTTTCGGTATATGTGGTTTATGAGACATTGGGCTTTATCTTACACCCGGCGCAATGCAGCGCAATGCGCGACGCAAGTGTCTTTCGCTAGTTTCCACCCTAATTTTCACGTTTAGCGCCGCGTTGTTTAAATAGCAAATGCATTTGCGCCCCATTTTGCGCCCATGGGCGTTCTGGTCTAAAAACGAAGTGTGTTCAGGCGCATTGTTGGCGCGTTGCTATTTTGAGGCAACTAAAATAGACTACAATGGGCCCTATTTTAACGATCTAAGCGCATTGTCTAAAGCGCACAGCGCAACGTCTAAATGGGTGTGTCCGAATCCACTTTTGCTAATTTAACGACGGGAAAAATGGTTTGTGCGCCGAACGCATGGTCAAAAAGGGTTGGTCCTATTGTAATGGGAGTATTTTGGGCGTAACGTGCAGTAAACCAATGAGAGTCTCAGCTATCATCCCCTTTAAAAGTAAGTTGCGCTGGCGCTATGTCTAATCCCTATTTAGATGACGAACTTTGTAAACTGAAAAACTAAGCGGAGGAAGAAGATCCCCAGTTTAAGATTAATGTTAAATAATTGTGTTGATTTTCACTTGAATTGAAATTGTTATTTTTTTAATAAAACCTTTAAAACCCGTTTTCTTTTAGTCATGGAAGTAAAAAAGCAGGCTTGTAATTGCTTTAAATGTATGGCTATCCAATATAATCAAAAAATAATTTACAAGTATGTAAGATAAGGTTTGTACTCTAAAAATACTTTATTTGTAACAAACAGGAGATAAAGAATTTACAAACGGCTCTCCGCACGTTTCAGCACTTTGGACAGCGTTTTTGTAGCAAAGAGTTTTTTTAAGCATTACTTAAAATGTTTTTCATCTCACCATATCCACAGGTACAGAGTCATTATACAATAAATCCGTGAGGTAGCATTTAAAATTTTTTTTTAAACAGATGCATTTGTTTAAAGCAAAGCATTTATTTACTTACCAGGCTACAGGTGAAGCAGCTCTTTGTGCCTTCTAACGTCTCATCATAATTAGTCCTCAATTATGTCCAAGAGACTCAATAATAATCTTTTACATTCAATCCTTTAATCTTTCATATTTAAAAGCATTTGTGTGCTGCTGCGCATTCATGTACTTTGTGATAAGCAAACCCGCGTTGTCCTCCCGTTTATATAGGCGCATATTGATGCGCTCTTTAAATAACATAAAACATATTGCGCCATTGACTTTAGACTTTAGACTAGGTTTTTGTTGGTCAATGGCGTAGTCTATTTTAGTTGCCTCAAAATAGCAACGCGCCAACAATGCGCCTGAACACGCCTCGTTTTCAGACCAGAACGCCCATGGGCGCAAAAGGGGCGCAAATGCATTTGCTATTTAAACAACGCGGCGCTAAACGTGAAAATTAGGGTGGAAACTAGCGAAAGACACTTGCGTCGCGCATTGCGCTGCATTGCGCCGGGTGTAAGATAGAGCCCAATATGTTTTATGTTATTTAAAGAGCGCATTATTTATATGCGCCTATAAACGGGAGGACAACGCGGGTTTGCTTATCACAAAGTACATGAATGCGCAGCAGCACAAAAATGCTTTTAAATATGAAAGATTAAAGGCTTGAATGTAAAAGATTATTATTGAGTCTCTTGGACATAAATGAGGACTGATTATGAGAAGTTAGAATGCACAAAGAGCTGCTTCACCCTGTAGCCTGGTAAGTAAATAAATGCTTTGCTTTAAACAAATTAATCTGTTTTTAAATGTTTTTTTTTTTAATGCTACCTCACGGATTTATTGTATATGATGACTCTGTACCTGTGGATATGGTGAGATGAGAAACATTTTTAAGTAATGCTTAAAACAAACTCTTTGCTAAAAAAACGCTGTCCAAAATGCTGAAACGTGAGGAGAGCCGTTTGTAACTTCTTTATCTCATGTTTGTTACAAATAAAGTATTTTAACAGTACAAACCTTATCTTACATACTTCTAAATTATTTTTTGATGATATTGGATAGCCATACATTTAAAGCAATTACAAGCCTGCTTTTTTACTTCCATGACTAAAAGAAAACGGGTTTTAAAGGTTTTAATAAAAAATTAACAATTTCAATACAAGTGAAAAACAACACAATTTTTTTAACATTAATCTTAAACTGGGGATCTTCTTTCTCCGCTTAGTTTTTCAGTTTACAAAGTCCAGTGTCGGCGCCAGAGAATACAGAATGAGGGGCCTCCTATTTTACTGGTGGGGCACCTGGTTCATCTTATTATTTTATTATTATTATTAGTACATGGCACTGTAAAATGCTTGGTACTGATTGGCCACTGGCCAGTCGCAACATTCGAAGGTATTTTATTCCTTGAACAACCGCCTGAAACACAGCCTCACCCGGGTACTGCGAGTGCGAGCGAGTCACGTTAACAGGGACAGTTTAATACCTACGAATTAATACAGAATAAATATGCATAATTAATAACGTATATGAGATTGTATTTACAATGATTAAACCGAATGTTCCTCTTTTGACTTTTAACTTGTTTTAACGCGTCTGGAAACGTTTTGCCAGAAGGTTTGCATTTCTTAAAAATAAGCTAATAAAAGACATCAAATCAAAATGTTATGTCTATATATTTACTCGTATAGCAACTAGCCGTGAAATTAGCAGGATTGATACAGCCAGCCAAGTTGTTGTCGCAAATAAATCCCTCACTATAGTAAAACCATAGCTTATAATGACGTTAAAGTGCAAGACTGGATAACTCACGCAAATAATAAAGACCAGTACATAACCAAATAACAGCAAAAGAAAACAATGTTACTGACATGTCTAACACCAGAATGAACTATGCGTTTACCTTCAGAAGAGCTGCAGGCGACGAGAGGACTTTTTAAAACTTTTTAAGAAGGTCCTTTTATTTGTCGCGAAATTTCTTCGTCTTGCTCAAATGCCAAGACTTACAAGTATACATTATTTAGACAGAAAATGAGTTGGCGATTGAGCCCCCGAACGTGACAGTAACTTTCAGTGCAGACAAAACACTGGGGATACCTTTAAGAATTTGTGTTGTTCAAATGTAGTGGCTGCGTGTATGTAACTGGCTGACTATGTTAGCATTTGTTACCTTTTTATCATCCGCCTCGGCTATCGTGACGGTAGTTGTAACAGTTCACTCGGGTTTGTTTACACGCAGTGATGAGCAGACAATGTGGTTCCGAAGCACATTTTTTTATTTCCAACGAAACAGTCTCCATCGCTTTCTTATCAGGTTTACAACATCTGAACACCCGGGTGGCAGGGCAAAACTTGCAAATAAACTTGAGATAAACATGAAAACAGCTCGTATTTCCTTCTCTGTATCACTATTAACAACGCACATGCGAACACAGCGCTCCTCGACTACATTACCCAGAGTTCAGCACGGTCTGCACTACAAGCCCCACATTCTTAAACATTGTGGGTTAGTATTTTAATTATTATTTTTTATTAATTATACTCCGAATTTTATTCAGTATTCATTGTATAACCAAATGTATTTGCAGCACATTTTTTTAATTATTAAGTTCATTGTTATTTTGAGAAGTAAGGGGGCACAGTGACTCAAGTGGCCGGGCCATGCCCCCTAGGGCCCGCTCGTGGCGCCGACACTGACAAAGTCCGTCATCTAAATAGGGATTAGACATAGCGCCAGCGCAACAGGCTTTTAAAGAGGATGAGAGCTGAAACTCTCATTGGTTTATTGAACGTTACGCCCAAAATACTCCCATTACAATAGGACCAACCCTTTTCGATCATGCGCTCGGCGCACAAAACCATTTTTCCCGTCGTTAAATTAGCAAAAGTGGATTCGGACACGCCCATTTAGACGTTGCGCTGTGCGCTTTAGACAATGCGCTTAGATCGTTAAAATAGGGCCCATAGTGTATAATGACATGTTTACTATGCTATAATCATGGTTTATGGGGACACAGTGTCCCCATGAACAGCTAAAAACATACTTAAAGAGCCAGTAAGATGACAATTTTAAGCATCCTATCATTGTTTTGTAAAATTATAAAACACTGTAATTTTCTCAAAATATAAATTTAAAATTACCCCATTTCTCAGAGATCCACCAACGACTCAGTCTGCCTAAACCCCACCTTTCAGTAGCCTACTCTGCTCTGATTGGTCAAATGACAGAGTGTCTTTGCACAGATCACAGATCAGTCGCATAGACCACAGATCAGTGGCACAGACCAACAATAGTGCAACATGTATTGACCTCGTGCTAACATGATTTACTGAGAAGACATTGTCAACAATACACATCATTCATAATTAATCTAGGCAATAACAACGACGATTGAAACTAACATTTTACACTCATTTAAGCATTTATGTAAACTAACCGGGTCATAGTCCAGTCTCAAGTCTCATTTATTTATATAACCCTTTCCACTACAACGTAGACCAAAGAACTGTACATATAAAAACAAGAAAAAAAACATACAAAAATACAATATACAATAGAGAATCAAGAATTAAAAGAGACGGAATACAAATAAGTTTTCACACGAATTTTAAAAACATCAACTGACGGTGCAGATCTAATATCAGGAGGCAGAGCATTCCACAATCTAGGGTCAACGACTGAAAAAGCTCGATCCCCTTTCGTCTTAAGACAAGTTCTTGGAACATAGAGCAATAAGCAATTAAAAGACCTTTGAGATCTACCAGAGTTCTTAAACACCAAATCCTTGATATATTCCGGGGCCAACTCATGAACAGCTTTGTAAACATATAACAAAACCTTATACTGTATCCGATATTTCACAGGGAGCCAATGGAGCCTTTTCAAAACTGGTGTAATATGCTCCCTTTTCTTAGTACCAGTAAGAAGCCTCGCTGCAGCATTTTGAACCAGCTGCAATTTTGAAATAAGAGATTGACTGATGCCTATATATAAAGCATTACAGTAATCCAAGCGTGAGGAAATGAATGCATGAATCACTGTTTGCAGATCAGGAACAGACAAAAAACATTTTAATTTCGCAATAGTCCTTAACTGAAAAAAACACATTTTTACCACATTTTTAATCTGATGGTCAAACATAAGTGCCGAGTCAAAAATTACACCTAAATTTCTTATTTTAGGCTGAACATATGTTTCCCATATACCTAGAAAATCGGGTAAACCAATGTCGTCCTTCTTCATCCCAAACACCATGACTTCAGACTTGCTTGCATTTAACTGCAGGCAATTTTGCTCTAACCAACTAGTCACCTCCTTTAAACAAGCAACAAGGGATAAAGTAGGGCTTGATCCTCCAGCTCCAATCGGTAAGTAAATCTGAATGTCGTTGGCATAAAGGTGATAAAATATACCATATTTCTTAAAAATTTGGCCTAAAGGCAACAAAAAAAAAAAGAAAAAAGAATAAGACCCAAAATTGAACCCTGAGGTACTCCACAATCAAGAGAAGCTGACCCGGAGGAAAAATCCCCAACCCTGACACAGAGTGAACACCCCCTTAAATATGAGGAAAACCATTTTAAAACCATCCCTCTCAGCCCCACAACGTGTTGCAAACGATTAATAAGAATATTGTGATCAATTAAATCAAAAGCTGCACTTAGATCCAACATAATTAGAGCCCCAGCATTACCTGAATCTGCAATAAGTAATAGATCGTTTGAGACTCGCAGTAAAGCTGATTCAGTACTGTGTCCTGCCCGAAAACCAGACTGAAAGACATCTAACACCTTATTTCTAGCCACAAAAGAATTTAACTGAGATAAAACTACCTTTTCCAAAATTTTTGAGATGCAAGGCAGCTTTGAAATGGGCCGATAATTTGTAAAATCCAACGGGTCGAGAGAGGGCTTTTTAAGAAGGGGCTGAATAACCGCCTGCTTAAAACTTAAAGGAAAAATGCCTGTATAAAGACTGCAATTGACAATGGCAGTAATACAAGGCCCAGTGTAATCAAATGTCGCAGCCAGCAAAACAAAAGGCAAAAAGTCCCAAATAGCAGCTGAGCGATTTAATTTACAAATAATAAGACTAATATCCTTAATTGAAACCAAATCAAACTTATCAAACGTACTGACATTTTTTAAAATATCTCCTGAAAAGCCATTCCGGTCCTGAAAACCAGATCTAATTGAGTTTACTTTATCTAAAAAGACATTTAAAACCTTCTCACAACACTCAGTGGATGGTGGTATTGAGACAGTGTTTGGGTTTAGAAACCTATTAATTGATTGAAACAAATTTTTTGGTGATTTTGAGTGCTGTGATATAATTTTGGAAAAAAATGCTGATTTAGCATCCTTTACAGCCTTTTGATATCCCACACGTAAATCACGTAAAATCTGTTGATAGATCATAAGTTTATCCTTTTTTCAAACCCATTCTGCTCGTCTACACTGCTGTCTAAGAGTCCGAGTTTGTTCATTTAACCACGGCTGATGATTAACTTTACTATGCTTGATCTTATATGGAGCAACAGTGTCTAAAATTCCAGAACACACAGAATTAAAAGCAGTAAGTAACTCATCTGGATCTGCCGTAGTAACTACAGACTCGGACCATGAAAAATTAGAAAAAGTACTAAAAATATCACCAAACGCCTGAGGTGTAGACTGCATGATTGTACGGGAGTGTATATAAGAAAGCTGTTGCTCCACCTTCTCACTTTGGACCTTTACATTAAAAGTAACAGGCAGGTGATCTGAAATACAGGCATCGTTTACAACAACATCACAGATAGACAAACCTAAAGAAAAAACAAGGTCCAAAGTATGTCCTTGTTCATGTGTGAGACCAAGTACATGTTGTATAAAATTAAGTGAGTCCATCAAATCAGAAAACTCCTTCTCCAAAGGCTTCCCAGGGCAGCAGATATGAATGTTAAAATCCCCAACAACTAAAATATGATCAGACAGTAATAAAATAGTGGATAAAAACTCAGAAAATTCCTGAATAAAAACTTGGCTATACTTTGGAGGTCGATAAACAACTACTCCCAGGACAGACTTATAAAACTCAAGTCTTAATAACTGAACCTCAAAGCTCGAGTAACATGCGGTCGATAAACGTCGGCATTTATACTGCTGCTTGCAAACAGTCGCTAAACCCCCGCCACGACCCATCAGTCTCGGGGTATTGATTAACATATAATCAGGTGGACAAATTTCCTCGCAAGGACTACACTCATCCCGATTTATCCATGTCTCTGTAATAAATAGGAAGTCCAAGACATTATGTAATATGAAGTCATTTAAGATAAATGTCTACCATCTTCAGACCGATCAAGTTGCCCAAGTCTGCACCTCTGACATGTGATGAAAACTTTGCATCTTGATAAAACCTCATCGCTGACAAACCTCCATCCTGATACACTGACAGCAAATGAGAACACCGCCAACCCAGAGGCTCCGCAGCCCAATCCATGATGCCACCAGCTGTTGCAAACTGCACAACAGCACAAAACCTCCGCAAGAGTCTCTGCTTCACGTGAGCACCTGCACGTCCCCCTCGTCGTCGGCGCCGCTTTAGCCTACAACACGCACATCCCTCCAAAGAGCGCTGAAGATACGATGGCAGCGTGTTGAAGGAAAAGGCACATTTGTTTGCACTGCCTATCGACAGTCCTCAACATGCGAACTAATCTGAAACAGGGTAGTGTGGTCGTAGACCCACAGTGACTGGCATGGACAAAATTAAAAATTTAAAAGGACATAAAAAACAAACAAACTAAAAAACATAGAGGAGCAATGGCAAGCCACAACACTGGTTGGCGCCATCTTGAAAAGACTCGTATTGACGCACGTGATTGCGACAAATTCCTAATTCCCATAGCAAAACCGTAAGTGAGCATGCGTTAGCCGTTTGCTAACGTGACTCTCTGACAGTAAATTAAGAGTTTAAACAATGACATCATTTATCATTAATCCAAGCAATACAAACGACGATCGAAACGAACAATTTTACACTCATTTAAGCATTTATGTAAGCTAACTGGGTCATAGCAAAACCCTAAGTGAGCATGCGCTAGCCGTTTGCTAACGTGACTCTCTGACAGTAAATGAACAGTTTAAACAACGACATCATTCATCATTAATCCAAGCAATACACACAACAATCGAAACTAACAATTTTACACTCATTTAAGCATTTATGTAAATTAACCGGGTCATAGCAAAACCCTTAGTGAGCATGAGTTACGTTAACCGCTTGCTATCGTGACTCTGACAGTATATAGAGTTTAAACAACGATATCATTCATCATTAATCCAAGCAATAAAAACGACTATAGACATTTTACACTCATTTAAGCAAGTATGTAGCTATAATCATACTTACAGGTTGTGGTAAGGAGATGCATGTTGTTCCATATAAAGTGGGTACTGAACCATCTTTCATTGCCAAACGTCTAAATCCCTCCATTAAAAATGTATTTTAACCACTGATTCTTAACAGCCAGACACATTTAGTAGTGAAAACAACACAAACTGAAAACACAGCGTGAGCTGATGTTTACACACACTAACTAGCTGTGGGCGGGTCATAGATTTCGTTTCTCCCGCGGGCAAGGCTGTAGGTGGAGATTAGTATCTCATGTGACGTGGATGCGTTCGTGTGACGTGGCAAATATCAGGAAGAAGACTCACTCCCTATAACGACTCGTTTCAGCTATTTAGAGTCGACTGCTTTAGAAGCCAATAACTTTATTAATCGTGCACTTTTTGGTTCAACTACTTTACACGTTGTTTACATTGATGGACAGCTACATGACACACTGCAATAAAGGTTAGTTTCGAGTTTGGATCTGTGTGGCTCTTCTTTAAAGAAGCATTTCACCCGTAGAAACATTAATCTTTATTGAAAGTGTGTCATATTTGGAGTCGAAATGTAACATATTTAGAATGTGGTGCCTATTTGACAGAGAAAAGGGTTGTTTGTAGTCTCACTCTCTCAACAAAGATATTGGACTTTCTTCTTTCAGTGATGCAAAATTATGATTTTTACATCATTGAAAGAAGGAAGTGCAACAATGAAATCTGTATTTCTCCTGTCTCAGCGGCAACTGAGAAAATGATACATGACCATTTAAAAACATGACTGGGGTTCTAACTATACAGAGCTTAATGAAAATGGGTGAAGTGTCCCTTTAATGGTACTTTTTAATAGATTAAAGACTGCCAACATGTTTTTGTGACGCTTGGGGTTAGGGACTGGGGTAGGTAAGGGGAATAGAATATACAGTTTGTACAGTATAAAATGCATTTAGTCTATGGAATTGTCCCTGTTAACTACATTATGTCAACGTGTGTGTGTGTGTGTGTGTGTGTGTGTGTGTACCTGGTTATTATCACTTTGTGGGGACCAATTGTCCCCATAAAGATAGGAATACCGGTATTTTTGTGACCTTGTGGGGACATTTTGAGGTCCCCATGAGGAAACAAGCTTATAAATCAAACAAAATGATGTTTCTTGAAAATGTAAAGTAGTAGAAGGGTTTTTGTGATGGTTGGGGTTAGGGAATGGGGTAGGTAAGGGGAATAAAATATACAGTTTGTACAGTATAAAATGCATTACGTCTATGGAATTTCCCCACAAAACATGGAAACCAGAATGTGTATGTGTGTATGTGTGTGTGTTACCCAGATGAGAGATAGAACATAGTCATATTGATAAATGAAAAAGAGAAAATGTTTGTGAACTAGTACACTAACATGTGACATGTTAGGACATGCAGTTATTAGCAATTTATAGGGTTGTATATCAGACAAATGGAAACACCAAAGCAATGTCAAAAAGAGTTAAAATAGGGCACAGTCATGACAATACCCCAGCAACATAACGTTACATACTTGACTACACTTTTGCATGCATATAATTTATCGAATTAAATAGGCTACTTGTTCACGAAATAACAATTTTAGCCTACCTTAATCAATGACTCCAGAGAGGAAGTAATTGGCGAGAGCTCCGTTATCCAACACGTCATCCAGATATTGTAAAAAATTTATATTTCGGAGCTTAACATACTGTAACAAAACTGAGCAACGTACTGCATTGCTGGTGTCAAAAACACAAATTAAATGTATCTTTTTTGCTGTAAGATGCGCAGTAAAAAAAAAACCAGGAGAAAAAAAACCCGGATTTTAGCCGGGGAAGTAAAGAAAAGTCCTAGGAGGGAAAAACCCTTGGGAGATATATATATATATATATATATATATACATTGAAACGGATAAGGAGATTAAGCGGATATTAAGCGGGTTCTGCCGGTGGTCATTGGTCAGGCATTGGCTGGACATCACGTTGAAGAACAGCCAGTATATCAGAGGTGTGCCGACTTTCACATTTACCGGAACTGGATCTGTTTGTCTCATTGTCCTCGGGGTCGAGGACAAGACAGGGAGAGAGAAACAAAATCTTATTAGCGTAGGGGCCGTTCACATGAGAAGCAAGTGTCATACAGTGATGTGGTTTTAGTCAGCTTGGTTCCGGACAGGCTAACTATTGCTGGTTAAGTGTATTACATATAGTTGATGATTTTAGAAAATTTGTGGGCCCAGGGCGAGTCTATGTATGGGCCCCCCATATGATCTTTAAAACAGAAACTCGTTTGACTAAGGCCAGAGGCCCCACTGCCGTCGTTAATACTAACGTACAGTGGCAAACGGTTCTGTATGACACATTATTCTCAAGATCATGGGAAAAGCCAAAATTGCAACCCGACCATATGTGGAAATTAAGACTCAACCGACAACTAAATCAAAGTTTCAGCATATTACTAAAGAGTATTAACTCTTTCACCGCCAGCATTTTTTAAAAAAAGTTGCCAGCCAGCGCCAGCGTTTTTCATGATTTTCACCGAAGTTTAATGCCTTCCAGAAAATGTTCTTCTTCAGATATATAAACATACAATATACCAAATGAAAGAACAGACCCTCTGCTTTCAAAAAAAAAACCGTTTCATCCTACCTTGAGTAGTTCTTTTGTAATCAACTTTTGAATATGGGTAGGTTTCTGCAAAAACACCACATTTTGAGCAAAAAGCAGAGATAATTCCATTTTTGTGACGGACTTTTCATAGAGTTCCCATTCAGAGCGATCTTTAAAACAGACACGGACATGCAGCAGCTTGTCAGAGGGCAATACTTCCGGGTTGTATAAGTTGCGGAAGTGCGCCACCTGGTGGATAAAGGCGATATTGCGGAAAGACGGAAAATCTCGTCATTGGCGGGGAAGCGTTTTCTCTTAATTGACGAGATATCTCGTCAATGGCGGGGAAAGAGTTAATGACATTTAACATGCTTTGGAGTGTTGACGAAAAAAGTTTTTAATTTATTTATTTATTAGGTTGTACAAACTAGCTATTAAGAGATAAGTACCATTACTAAAACAAATTATGTGAATGCCTTGTTAAAGAGAAAAGTTTTTAGTCTAGATTTAAAGTTATCTACTGTCTCTGATTTTCGGACGTCGGTTGGTAAATCATTCCATAGCTTAGGGGCTAAGTAGGAAAAGGATCTGCCACCTTTAGACACTTTTGATATTTTAGGGATAATTAAGAGACCAGAATTTTGTGACCGCAATGCACGTGAGGGATTGTATTCTGATAATAATTCTCTAAGATATGAGGGTGCTAGGCCATTTAAGGCTTTGTATGTGATTAGTAATATTTTAAATTGTATGCGATATTTAACAGGCAGCCAGTGTAAAGATGCCAGAATTGGGCTTATGTGGTCATACTTCTTAGATCGAGTAAGCACTCTTGCAGAAGCGTTTTGAACTAGCTGAAGCTTGTTTACCTGATTTGCATGGCATCCTCAGAGTAACGAGTTACAATAGTCTATTCTAGAGGTCATAAAAGCATGGATAAGCTTCTCTGCATCTGATGCAGACAACATATGGCGTATTTTTGAGATATTTCTAAGATGGAAGAATGCTGTGCGGCAGACATTGGAGATATGGCTATCGAAGGATAAATTGCTGTCAAATATCACATCTAAATTCTTAACCGTGGAGGTTGGCACCACAGTGCAGCCATCTATGGGCAACTTGTAATCTGTCATATTATATTTGTAGCGATTCGGTTCGATAACAAGTATCTCTGTCTTATTGGAGTTTAGCATAAGAAAGTTATCTGCCATCCAGTCACTAATATCGCTGATGCAGTCTGATAGCTTAGAAAACTGGTGGGTTTCGCTAGGATGTGAGGAGATGTAAAGCTGGGTATCATCTGCATAGCAGTGAAACCGTATGTTATGATTCCTAATAATATCTCCTAGAGGTAACATATATAACGAGAACAGGATAGGACCTAAAACTGATCCCTGCGGTACGCCGTATTTAACCAGGGAGTGATACGAGTCCTCCTCATTTACATAAACAAAGTGATAGCGATTGGTTAGATACAATCTGAACCAGGCTAGCGCCTGACCACTGATACCAACATAGTTTTCTAGCCTATTAAGTAAGATTGTGTGATCTATTGTGTCAAAGGCTGCACTGAGGTCTAATAATATAAGGAGTGAGATTTCGCCACGATCGGATGTTAGGAGAAGGTCATTTGTAACTCTAAGCAGTGCTGTCTCTGTGCTATGGTGGGGCCTGAATCCTGATTGGAACTTTTCATACGTACTATTATTTGCTAAGAATGTGCGTAGCTGGCTTGCCATTACTTTTTCTAATATTTTGGAAAGAAAAGGGAGATTTGAGATTGGTCTAAAGTTATTAAGATCTCTCTGGTCAAGGTGTGGTTTTTAATGAGCGGTCTTATAACTGCTAGTTTGAAAGCTGTTGGAACGTAGCCTAATTCTAGTGAAGAATTAAAGACATTTAGTACTGGGTTTGAGACTACACGGAATACCTCTTTGAGTAATTTTGTGGGAACGGGGTCTAATATACAGGACGATGATTTGGATGACGTTACTAATTTAAATAGCTCCTCTATTGTAGTAGGTTTAAATGACTCAAGTTGTTCGTATGGTAAGCTAGCGTGAAATATTTTGTAGGGTAGAGTGGTGGCTGCTTGGGTACCTACAATGTTTTCCCTAATAATCATAATTTTCTTAGTAAAGAAGTTCATCCCAGTCCCTTGGGGTTTCAGGGTCACCCGACATGGCGGATCACCATGGCATGCTACACCAGACATATTGTCTATGTAGTTCCACTTCTTTTCCTAATACAGTCTGTTAGTTTACAGTACTGGTGTGTTTCGCTAGGATGAGAGGAAATGTAAAGCTGGGTATCAACCGCATAGCAGTGAAAACTTATGTGTTCTGATGATGTCTCCTAGAGCTAACATATATAACAAGAACAGGATAGGACCTAAAACTGATCCCTACGGTACGCCGTATTTATCCGGGGAGTGATACGACTCTTCCTCATTTACATAAACAAAATGATAGCGATTGGTTAGATATGATCTAAACCAGGCTAACGCCTGACCACTGATGCCAACATAGTTCTGTCAAAGGCTGCACTAAGGTCTAGTAATATAAGAATTGAGATTTCACCATGATCAGATTAAATTGTTCCTGCCACTACATTACAGATTAATGCTATTTACTTTTCTATACTTTGATTAAAGTCATGCCAGCAGTTATGTTTTTAGAACCTTTAGAAATCAACACATTTTGTGTAAGAATAAATTGTACTTTATCATTTTAGATAATTTTTATTGAAAGATGAGTACAAAAGCTAAATCGCACAAAGCTAATCTCAGGGTCAAACAATAAGCTTTCCTGGAGGACTGACTGACAAAGAATTAAGCATGTGAACTACAAACGCTACATGTTTTGTGATTCATTTTACATTAACTTACAAATAAATACATCATGAATTTTTTGTAGAGCAAATTCGTTTTATAAATTAACTTAAATGGTAGAACCAATATAGCTAACATAAGCTATACCTAAAAGAAAAAAATTAAAGAAAAACAAAACTAAACATTTCTTAATGTGGGCACAATGAAAACAACTATGATGCATAGTATATTAGATGTGTTTGGAAACATATTTTATATGTTTAATGGAAAACTGTGGGCTGATGCTAAGGACACGTACTCTGCTTTAGACGTAGACAATGCCACTGTTGGTTATTTTCTGGTTTTCCATGAAATTAAAGAACTTTCTTTACATACTGTAGAGTCTCCAAGGACTTTGAAACGAAAAAATCATAGTTATATATACACATATATATATATATATATATATATATATATGCCTGGGTGTGGGCAACAGAGTAGTCATACCCAGCTGTTGCGTATGGAAGGTCCGAATCAAATTCCCTGACCCAAGAGGGCAATACACTGGATTCCGGGTGAGCCGCCTTGAATAGGTTTTCTTTTAAATTATCCATTTGTAAATAGTTATATAGGTGTTTCTAAAAGCATGTTATGTTAGAAATATTTGTGAATTGTATGTTTGGTTCTCTGTTACCTCAGCATTTGTGCACTTTACTTTTTTTAAAAAGTTTAATATTATACATCATTTATTACAAATATTTACAAGAACCAGATTACAGTACAACAGTCACTGTGGAGGAATGTCAACTCTTTCAATGTGGTCCTGCACAAGTTCTGCAGTGGGTGGTGGCGGTACAGCAGCAAGCAAACCCATGTGCCTTGGGTCATCGGACCTGTGCGTCTGTTTGCGGGGAAGGCCTCTCCCACTTCTAATTCTTCTCCCAAGAATGGCCTTTTGGAGGTCTTGTATGTAGCTGTACTGCTTCTTTTCCTTTGTGGTGTAGACACTCCAGACCACTGGCATTTTCATAAATTGAAAGAGGAGGGCAATCTAAAAAAAATTAAAAATAAAACAAAACACTTGCACACATTTGGTCATAGTCTTCTCAAATGTGTAGAAAAGCTTTAGCACAAAAAACCCCACAAATGCATAAGTACTGTAAAGGACATAATATATTGCTTGGTGCCACCAACAATAGCTAAGCTGTACGCAAATGTTATCACAACTCTACTGGTTACAAACTGTTTACTCATTCTTCTACCCTACATGCATGTACTTCTTATCTTACTTATTCCAAAATGACTCCAGTCCCTTGGGGTTTCAGGGTCACCCGACATGGTGGATCACCATGGCATGCTACACCAGACATACTGTCTATGTAGTTGCACTTCTGTAGTGGCAGCATCAAGTGCATAGCAAGCTGATGGAGGTTGTTATTGTAGGTGATGTTGGCACTTATCCCCACCAGATCATCCTCACAGAGAACTCACTCTTGTTCAGGAATGTATTCCAGTTCAGGAGGATTGGGTGTGGCTACATCAAGCACAGCTTCATCTAAACTTAATTCAGCAAGATCATTTGTGTTGACACGACCAGTTCTGTGTATATAAGCAGAGTATATGGACATTGATTACCTTCCCAACACAAACCAGATGGTAGAAATTAAGTGACAATGAAAGAACTGTATAGTTGTGAGAATGAACACAGCATTAGTTGAACCCAACATGGAACTACTACGTGAAATGTACCGTAGCTGACGAAAAGGAACAAAATCCTCATCTGAGCTATACTCATCCTTCCAGTCCTTGTGAGAAGGATCAATCCAACAATCATCCATTTTAATGCTGTACAAGAGATACACAGATGAACATAAGACTGATAGGACATGTTAGTAGAACTTACAAGCTGTTCCTCAAGTCACTGGCATCCCCCTCATCTGTAGAGTCATGTTCATTTGAACGTCCTATTCATCAAAGTATCCTGATAAAGAAAACTATAAAAAATGAGAGACAATTTCAACATTGATAATAATAATAATTGTTTCTTGAGCATCAAATCCTAATATATCCTCATATATATATATGAATAGTTAACAATGTGTGCTATGTATTCCTGGATTTTTAGGATTGAGCAGAAAAACATACCAATCACATTCTGACTCCTCTGTTATACTGGACACTAGTGGCTTTGGTGATCTTTTGTGTCCTTTGCTGGGTGTAGACATTACTTCCCAATCCTGGTAGCTAGAATAAAAGGTCAAGATCAGTATGTTCTCAGCCAACAAAAGTAGTACTGAACAAGGATAATCAGGGTGAATTCCTGGGTTCCATAACTCAGCAAGATTGACTCATAAAAAAGGCAATTTCAAGTAAAATTACATTCGGAAAATTCACTTTTAGTCCGCTAAAGTTTTTAAAAGCACACACACATGCCATAAGAAATTGGAATTAGACAAATGGATACGTACACATCATGACACATCACAACACCTGAGTTCAGATGACTAACAAGCTTGTAAAACAATAACTGGTTCCTATTGCGGTCAGATTATCTTATCCTCTTCCTACTCTCTTCCGAACACGCTTTCTTAGCTGTTTCCATGGTCGAGTATCACGTCTCAAATGCACGCGTGCAGTTGTTGTTTATGTGTGTGACGTCATTGCCGTAAAGCAAGTCGTGATTCTCGAGAGATTTGTCAGGGGTGCTCCTCTCAAGCTTGCATTGCTGGTTTTGCCAGCGGCGTCCTCCCCGAGCTTCAACAGGAGGATGATTCACCCTACTATGACTTTACCACCGAAATAACTTTGAAGCTGCTATATTAAGGTACAATTATTGCATAGTGTGTCTTTATTTATTATGTATATTTAACCAAACACACATACATAAATTAATTTCCGAATTTTTTTATTTATATATAATTTTTATTTATTTATATATCATATAAAATATATAAAAAAATATATACACATGTACATTTTTCTTAAATACAAACATGAATGTATGTGTATTTATATATACATAATAGTTACACGCAGCACACATATATTATGCAAAAAATCACTTTTATTTTATATGCGAGTAATCATGATTAATCTTTGCCCAGCACTAGCCGAAACACATCTTGCGGACAATACAGCAGGTATTTTTTTTCCTGTTAAACCTTTTAGGCTGACCGGGCCACGCTGGCATGCCCGACGCATCTTTGTTTACAAACTATTAAGTTAACAATGTATTATATTCGATGAAGAAGGGTATTAAACCTGTCATGCCATATATCATTAACATTAAATGGTTTAAATGTCATTTCAAAGTGCTGTTTCATTAAATAAATGCTCTAGCAAAATTAATAATACATTTTGCAACAAGGTCATATCGGAATGTGTTCATTCATAAAATTACATCATACATGTATTATGAAACAGCACGTCGATAGGAACTCCAGACTCGTGCTACTGTATTCTCCATGCCAAGCATTCACAATATAACATCCATTTGCAGTTTTTGTCCACAAACGTATTACATATGAGAAATATTGATATTCCATCAGATTTTGTATAAAATAATCTTCAATCCACATTGTTTATCAATAATTGCGCACACACAGGTGCCGCATCAGGCTAAAACACAACATGACAACATAAACATCAGTTGAGAGCTGCAACTTCACTTTTTAGATGACAATATCCTGGCTGGACCACTGTTGTCAGTGATATAACTATTTGAAATGAAAATAATTTCTTAATGTCTAGTGACATATCAGGGCCATTTTATAATTAATTGATTAAAAGAAGCATTGACTCGACTCATCCTCCCAAACAGGGCCAGATTAACACTTTGTTATACCCTGGGCAACAATATTCAAGGGCCCCATCATCACGACCCCAGGATCACCATTATATGGTCATATACAGAATATATTACTGTATTACAGTACATATACTCAATACTTCAAATTCTAACTGTCATCAGGTGTATTTTGATTTACAAATATTTAAATGCTCATACAAATGCCCTACTATGTCCCCTATCAAAGACATTCACTCACATATGATGCTATGAAAACAAAACACATCAGCATCTGTATAATCTCCGGGCTGTAAACATAAGCTGGCGGTGTAGAAAAGTCCTGGCTAACTTAGCTGAGTTGTCCTCGTCGTTGACAGAATCTGACTTAATGTCACACGGTGACAATCTTTCCAGGGGCGGAACCAAAATTAGGAGAGTTTGGTTCCGCCCGGAAGTGTTTCCACCCGGACGGGAGAATACGAACACCGGAACTTCCGGTAGACACCGCGAGACGAAAATCAGCTGATTCGACACAGGGGCGTCTGATTAACCTTAGCGGCTGGCGATTGGAGGAAACGACGAAGAAGGCAGTATAAAGGATCATCTAAAAACAAAGTTGAAGAGTTCGTTTTTGTGCTGTTGCTGTGCGCTTGTTGTGGCTGGTATCCTTTCAGGCTGAAGCTGGCGTGGCTGTGTGGGACGAAGCAAAACCGTAGTGGCTGGGAGACGACAATACGGTCTCGAGGCATCGTTTGAGTTGTGGGAGTATGGTCACTGTAAGTCCACCATTTCACCATCCCCAAATGAAATGAATGTATTCGAATTGACTGTCTATTAACCTCGAGTGTTTAGCCTGCGAAGAGAGAGAGAGAGAAAGTGAAACCTTACCTGCACTGTACTTACTGTACGCCGTCCCAAGCTGGAGAAGTGAGAGAGAATTCAGCTGTGTAGTTAACCGATCTTTTGTGTCCCAGCCAGCAGCCTGTGGAGAGAGAGAAAGTGAAACTTTACCTGTACCGTACTAACTGTACGCCGTCCCAAGCTGGAGAGGTGAGAGAAAACTCAGCTGTATAGATAACTGGTCTTTTGTGTCCCAGCTAGCAGCCTGCGAAGAGAGAGAGAGAGAAAGTGAAACCTTACCTGCACTGTACTTACTGTACGCCGTCCCAAGCTGGAGAAGTGAGAGAGAATTCAGCTGTGTAGTTAACCGATCTTTTGTGTCCCAGCCAGCAGCCTGTGGAGAGAGAGAAAGTGAAACTTTACCTGTACCGTACTAACTGTACGCCGTCCCAAGCTGGAGAGGTGAGAGAAAACTCAGCTGTATAGATAACTGGTCTTTTGTGTCCCAGCTAGCAGCCTGCGAAGAGAGAGAGAGAAAGTGAAACCTTACCTGCACTGTACTTACTGTACGCCGTCCCAAGCTGGAGAAGTGAGAGAGAATTCAGCTGTGCAGTTAACCGATCTTTTGTGTCCCAGCCAGCAGCCTGTGGAGAGAGAGAAAGTGAAACTTTACCTGTACCGTACTAACTGTACGCCGTCCCAAGCTGGAGAGGTGAGCTAGAATTCAGTCATATAAATAATCTATCCTCTGTGTCCCTGCCAGCAGCCTGTGGAGAGAAAGAGCGAACGATCAGATTCTACTTGTACCATACTTGGGTGATTCTCACGAAAACTTGGTTTTAAAAATGTCAAGCATGAAAATTGCTTAAATTTACTTTTTTTCCCACCAGACATTGAAAAACAAAGTCTGGAGTAAATGGGAACATTAATTTAAAAACTTTTACTTATCATTTAACACTTTTTGTAACATAATTTAAAAAATTAGTCCTAAAAAATCTCATTACCGCAACAGTCAGAAAACATCAACACTGACATATTTTCAAAATGACATGACAAACCTGAAAGAACATAATTTGGAGATTCTGCACATGCATTTAAAATCAAAGTATTATGCTTCTATTAATTAAATTAACATTTAATAAGCATCTGTTGCGGTAATGATAATCAAAATGTCGTGTAAGCATTCTGACAAGACAATATTTCAAATTAACTGTAAAAAAATTATCTTACCTGGTAGCCATCTTGAAGTAACTGGTCCATGTGCTTGGTCACTCAAAATCAAACTTTATTAAAATTCTGTATGTGTGCTTAAACTGTTCTCAAAAAGTGTTGCGGAGGACGAGAACATCAGGCATGGACACATAATTTTCATAATTTTTCTTCATTATTATTATACATGAATATTCAGTAAATATTTTTTCTGTCATCTAAAGTAGTCTAGCAAAACATCCATTAATTTTTTTTCTAGGGCCGGGACTTTAACGCGTTAATTAAGATTAATTAATTACACAAAAATAACGCGTTAAACATTTTTAACGCATTTTAATCGCACTTATTTTTGCACCGCGGAACATTTCTCATGAGTTTCGGCGGACCGATTATACTGGAGCACCAACTAGCGTTCATGACTTCACAACAAACCACAGTGAACATGAACCAAGAGGCTGATGAGATCGCTTTGGTTGGCCCCGTGGATGGGAATTTTTTTTATAAAAAACGAACGGATGTAAGCGTCGATAAGAGCATGTTTGTGTGTAAGCTATGCAACAAGGAATTCACATATCACCGCAGCACATCGAGCATCTCAATGCAAAACATACTTCACTTCTCAGTGATTTTAGTCCAGTCCGAATGCTCCATGTCAGTAATCATTACGGACAATGTCAGTAAAGATTACGGCGTCTTTTACCTTCTGTAAAAAGGTCCGGAGAAATTACCTCAGGTAATACAAATCCAGTGCGAATAGACCAGCTGTAAATATACACGTAAATCGCGTCATTTCCTTTTAATTTGCGGGTTTCTTTTAAATATAAGCGCTTAAAGAAGCATTTACTTGCGTTCTAGACGGAGAAACATGTCAGTTACAAGTCAGTTTCTGAATAAAACACGACACAAACTTAAAAAAAAGTCAAATTTACTTCTCAGAGGCATGGAACTGTTTATGAAACTGACGTTCTCCCCAAACTGAAATTAAACACAGTGTTTCGCGTTTTCCTTGTCTGTGTCATGTTGTTTGCACATCTGATATCTGGAAGCAAGGTAACGTGCACGTGAAGACGAGAGGTGACGCGCTGCGCCAACGAGTTACCCCTCCCACTTCTGAATGTTTTACAGAGATTTCTAATCCCGTCCGAATTGACCATTAATATTACCGACGTCCTGTGGTAAAATTACATTACGCCATCTACCCCTGTAAAACTAATCCCGTCCGAATAGGGCTCAATAAACAATGTTTTGTTGCTTAAGCTTATGTATTCAGTCATTATTCATGGTACACTCTAAGAGCGAATGTGTTAAAAACAACACATTAGTGTTGATTATGGGACAACACACTAACTGCGTCGTCCTGGAATCCACCCATCTCTGTGTTATTATTGAAACAACACATTTTGTGTTACTTTGAACACAACATGTGTTATACTTGAACACAAAATCAAGACAAAATGACTCATAATGTGTTAAAATTACACATAATGTGTTAAAAGCTTACAGCACAATGATGTGTATAAAATTAACACATCCTTTCTAAGAGTGTATACTAAAATCCATGTAAAAAATTACTTCTTAATGTTCTCAGGTCAAATATTTATATGCGATTAAAATGCGATTAATTTAGATTAATTAATTACAAAGCCTCTAATTAATTAGATTAATTTTTTTAATCGAGTCCCGGCCCTATTTTTTTCATAATATTTTTGTGTTAATTTGATTAAATTACAACATAACGCATGTTCAAACACAGCCGGACACATTGCGGTAATGAGAATTTCAGCAAAAAAATGAGATAAAATTTCCAATTATAAATTCTTATGTTGAAATCACACATTGTGCAAGGTAGAACATGTGTTAATTCTGATGCTTTTTAATGTTACTATATTACACATTTTAAAACTAAAATCATTAGTGCCGTGGTGTTTCAATGGTTTCGTGAGAATCACCCACTTACTGTGCACCGTTCCAAGTTGGGAAGGCGAGGGAGTGCCACCAGCAGTGAGTCACCGATCCTCTGTGTTCTGGCTGGTAGTCTGTAAGAAAGAGGAGAGACACACACGTGATTGGAGGACCATCCACGAAGTCAGCCCCCAGCATTACATACCGGAGGGCTACATTGCCGTTCGGGCAAAGGGTACGTCCACATAAGAGTCCATTGACCCAGCACTTATCTTGCCACTTTCATTCTGCCTCCAGGAGGAAGAGGAGGGTGCCACGGGATCATAAACCAAGGCGGAGGAGCCTGAGCCACATCCCCTGTAGAGTCCCGGACACGTGGCCCTGTCCGCTCTTTCCCCCTTCCCCTGTCTCTTCCGTTCATGGCCCACCTGGACAACAGAACCAGTGCATTAGTTTTAAAGTCCCCCCCCCCCTTCCTATTTCCCCCACTTCTATTTTTAATTAAATTAAATAAAGTTCTATTTTTATACTTACGTGCACTTGTGTTGTTTGGTCATTGGGTTGGCTTTGGGGACCTCCTCGAGGTGGAACTTAAGAAGGGGCGTGGCTTGTTTACACTAGGGCCAGCCCCGACTTGTGACATTAACAGAACTTTTTAATTAATACACATTTAAGATGACCATGGATTAACTCTAATTTGCACAGTCATTGATATAAAAAGCTTATTTTTTCCATATACAAGCATTGTCTAAAAATAAAAATAGGCTTTTACTTAATTATTATTACAAGACCATCATATAGCCTAATATTAGACACCCAAACCAAAGTGAAGAAAATGATCTTTAATTTGAAGTCTGAACTGAACATCAACGCAGACATGATTTCTCTCACAGAAGTTTAAGATCATATAGGCTACATCTTGAACGTAGATATATAAATGAACACAGGGAAAGTAAGTTTAACACTGTGAAGCACAAGCAAACATGCTGGAAGGCAGCTAAAAACCATCAGGATATAAACACCGGCTTATTTTATTTTATTGGAGCCTTACCTACAGATAAAGTAATAAACTGGATTGATGATTTAAATGTTGTTTACTCACATGTGCGTTGTTAACTCTCCGGATTTTATGTTGTGCACTGCTTCACTTGTTCACTTTTCCACATGGTCGGTTTGTTTACAGTGTCGCGTGAGCAGCTATACTGCAGGTTCGACTTCATGTGGCGCTAAGCAGACCTCTTGATGATGTCAAAGTACCGCGAGAGCGATTCACTTTGCTACTTTGCTGTCACTCGCCTGTGGGTTCTCTGCTCCCCAGTCACTTTTGCGCCGCTATAGTAATTTGATTTCATACGCCGATCGTATCGCGCAGATACCTGCGTATCACATAGACTACACCACTGTTTATACTTTACATTTTCTGCGTTTCTGATGTCCTTTCCCTTTTTTAATTTCCTCTTCACGCTCCCACTTAGCTTCTCTGTGTCTCGTTTTTTCTGTTGTACCAACGCCTTGCGTCACGTAATGCTCGGCGAACCTTTGACCCACCTCATGCAGACTGACCAATGAGGAGAGGGTCTTAACCTGAGGCCCTCTCTTCATTGGTCAGTCCGCATAAGCGCAGCGTCTCTCTTTGCAGCGCAAAAGCCCATGTTGACAGTTTGTTTAATATAAAGCGGTGATCGGGCGATTACCAGATACAGTATTTTGCTTGTGCCCTTGCTGCCCTGGGCCCTTTGGAGGTCTTGGGCCCCTGGGCACTTGCCCAGTTGCCCGTATGTTTAATCCGGCCCTGCTCCCAAAGATCTGCTGCTGCTGGTGATGATTGACACTCTGCATAAACAGGACTGAATCATTGACAGAAGAAGAAGCATCAACTCGAAGAAGCATCAACTCAACTAATCCTCCTAAAGTTCTGTTGCTGCTGGTGATGATTGACAGTCAGCATAAACAGGACTGAATAATTGACTAGATTCCTCATAAGCTGTTTGATCACAGGAAGCACTTAATAAATGTTTTAATGCATTTCCATGTAAATAAGTTCAATGTAAATTAGGGATGTCAAATTATGCAATTTACCAAATTCGATGATCATTTAAATTCAACGATCAATCAATCAAATAATCGTTAAAAGTAATAGTGCAATAGACCCTTTTACAGCTCACGTGATCAAATAGCCTGCACGCGCATTTAGGCAACAGAAGTGGTGTTATTCCCCATTAGTTCTAACGTGTTAGTAACTCAGAAAGTTTATTAAAACAGTTTTCCAGCATCAAAATGTCTGATTGTTGTGTTTGGTTGCACTAATATAATATACTAATATACAGTTGAAAGAAAAAGTATGTGAACCTTTTGGGCTTACTTGGATTTCTTCATAAATTGGTCATAAAATGTGTTCTGATCTTCATCTAAGTCACAACAATAGAGAAACACATTCTGCTTAAACTAATACCGCACAAACATTATACGTTTTCATGTTTTTATTGAACACAACATGTAAACATTCATAGTGCAGGGTGGAAAAAGTATGTGAAACCCTAGGCTAATGACTTCTCCAAGAGCTAATTGGAGCCAGGAGTCAGCCAACCTGGGGTCCAATCAATGTAATGAGATTAGCTGTGTAGATTAAAGCTGCCCTGTCCAATAAAAAACACACACCAGTTTTGAGTTTGCTGTTCTGAAGAAGCATTGTCTGATGTGAACCATGCCTTGCACAAAAGAGCTCTCAGAAGACCTACGATCAAGAATTGTTGACTTGCATAAAGCTGGAAAGGGCTACAAAAGTATATCTAAAAGCCTTGATGTCCATGTGTCCACGGTAAAACAGATTGTCTACAAATGGAGAAAGTTCAGCACTGTTGCTACACTCCCTAGGTGTGGTCTTCCTGTAAAGATGACTGCAAGAGCACAGCGCAGAATGCTCAATGAGGTGAAGAAGAATCTTAGAGTGTCAGCTAAAGACTTACAGAAATTTCTGGCACATGCTAACATTTTTGTTGACAAATCTACAATAAGGAAAACATTAAACAAGAATGGACTTCATGGGAGGACACCACGGAGGAAGCCACTGCAGTCCAAAAAAAAAAAACATTGCAGTACGTTTGAAGTTTGCAAAAGAGCATCTGGATGTTCCACAGCACTACTGGCAAAACATTCTGTGGACAGATGAAACCAAAATTGAGTTGTTTGGAAAGATCACACAACGCTATGTGTGGAGAACAAAAGGTAGAGCACACCAACAAAACCTTATCCCAACTGTGAAATATGGTGGAGGGGGCATCATGGTTTGGGGCTGCTTTGCTGCCTCAGGCCCTGGACGGATTACTGTCATCGATGAAAAAATGAATTCCAAAGTTTATCAAGACATTTTGCAGGAAAACTTAAGACCATCTGTCTGCCAACTGAAGCTTAACAGAGGATGGACGATGCAACAAGACAACGACCCAAAGCATAGAAGTAAATCAACAACAGAATGGCTTCAACAGAAGAAAATACGCCTTCTGGAGTGGCCCAGTCAGAGTCCTGACCTCAACCCGATTGAGATGCTGTGGCATGACCTCAAGAGAGCGTTTCACACCAAACATCACAAGAATATTGCTGAACTGAAACACTTTTGTAAAGAGGAATGGTCCAAAATTTCTCCTGACCGTTGTGCAGGTCTGATCTACAACTATAGGAAACGTTTGGTTGAGGTTATTGCTGCCAAAGGAGGGTCAACCAGTTATTAAACCCAAAGGTTCACATTCTTTTTCCACCCTGCACTATGAATGTTTACATGTTGTGTTTAATAAAAACATGAAAACGTATAATGCTTGTGCGGTATTAGTTTAAGCAGACTGTGTTTCTCTATTGTTGTGACTTAGATGAAGATCAGAACACATTTTATGACCAATTTATGAAGAAATCCAAGTAAGCCCAAAGGGTTCACATACTTTTTCTTTCAACTTTGTATGTATATATGTATCTGGCAACTTTATTTTTGGCCATCTGCTAACGTCTTCTATCCACTCCACTATAGACCCCTTCACAGTTCACGTCACAGGCGGTTCCCACTGCGCATGTCGGGGTCAGAAAACTCATTACAGTAGATTGAGTTGCGTATTATTCGGTATAGTCAAAAATGCCTACTTGCGTCGTGGGCTTTGAAAATTGCACCAGGTCTGCCGTTACGTTTTTTCGGGATTCCTGCAGAATCTCAAAAACAAAAAATACAACATCTGTGCCTGAAAGCAATTAAACATGCAGACTGGGACAATGCAAAGATGTGTTTGTAGTGCTCACTTCACAGGGCTCAACGTAAAAACTTATACTGGCCTGGTTGGGCAAGTGGTTCAGTTTTTCACTTGCCATGCCAAAATTTTCACTGGCCCCACCAAAAAATATTTTTGTGTCACATATTAAAAATAATAATTCAAAAGTCAAATATAATTTTACACATTGTATTCATCATTAGCCTTTCATGGCTATGGTCTCAGATATTTCAGCATAAAACTGGACAAAATATAATTCATAAAAGAAATCTTGTTGCAAGAACGTTAACTAACCCATATTACTCAAACAGTGTTATTACATTTTATACAGTGTTGTTTTTGTTTCTGCCTGCATGCTAATAAAGTGGATTGCCTTAATCTCACTTAGCATCTCTTTCCAAAGAACCTCAAAGATAGTGTCTGTGAATCTAGAATTATAAATATATATATATATATATATATATATATATATATATATATATATATATATATTTTTTCTTTATTTTTTTTTTTTTAAATATTTAGGTCAATATCATAGTGTGATGGAAACAAACAAGTATGGAAAATATATAACGTTACTGCATATATTTCCATGCAGTTCTATCCATTTTAACTAATAGTGGAGCATTTAGTGGACTTATTTCTTTAACGCCAGTAGATTTTTTTTAAGTTGCCAGCCAGCGGCAGCATTTTTTTATGATTTTCACTAAAGTTTAATGCTGATCCGATCTGCTTTCAAACATAATACAGTTTCATCCCATCTTCATTTTTATTCATCACCTCTCAAATATGGGTGGGTTTTAAGGACGTTTGTTAGAGATCAGATAATATCAGTGAATGCTCCAGTGTTTTATAAGTTGGGTAAGCGCACCACCTAGTGGGTAATAGCGGAAATATAGATTTCCTTTAACTCATCATTGGTGGGGAAAGAGTATTAGTAAAGACGTTAAACTAAATATTTCTTACCTCCGACATGCAATATCTGTGTGGTACTGAGATCCCACATAAACTCTGTTTTAATTTTTTTAAGCAAGTCAATACATCGTTCAAATGGCTGTTCATTCTTGATGAGGTGAAATGCTGTGTTGATATGTCTCTCGATGCGCTGGAAATTCTCATCAATCATACGTCTCGCCATTAAGTTCAGTGGACCAGATGAAGCATTATCAGACTTTTCTCATCGGCTTTGACGTTTTGTTTGCGGTAGTTGCTAGTCTTAACGAAAAAGACTTGTCTGCTATACCTGAAAATTGACGGAAAACTGGTCGAAACATTGCATCGTTTCTTTCGTCGTGTTTTATTTAAGTAAATGTATGCTTCCGAGATGCTAAAAAAAGTTTACTTTTATAATCGGAGGGCCTCCGCCATTTTAACGTATCTTTGCTCTAACTTACTACTACCAGCTGAGTATCACGCAAAACACGCAACAGTCACCACAACAACCAACAAGGTAAGAGAAACTTTTATGATATTGCTAAGAAGTTTATGTTCCCGCAGCTTAAAATGCGTCTCGATGGTAACATTGCGTAAGAGTACATACAGAAAAACGGCCGCAGACAGAAAATATATTTTAGTGACTGAGAGTGAAGCACTGGCCCGATCGGGCAAGTGACAATAGGGCTTGGGCGTCGTGACGTCATTACTTGTCGTGGCGGCCATGTTGATAGCCTCCTTTACTGCTGCGCTCCATGCTGCGCTCTGTTTATAGACATACTTTCTCTCAATCGTGTGTCTTAATTTGATTAATTTGTCGTTATTTTATCAACCATGGTAAACCGTTGCTGTATTAATAATAAAGTAACACATTAAAAGTAATTTACATTAAAAATGACAGATAAGAACAAAACTTCATTATGTTTTATTCTATGTAGTTAACCAAACATTAACCTCAACCCCTTAGTAATGTGTATACATGACATGTAAATCACATTTATATATACGACAGTAAAGTATTACATCTGTATATTAGTTTATATAGCTTAAGTCAACATTAAAAATAAGGGAAATGTCCTGGTTTACTCACTCAAAATACAGGAAAATTTCAACATTTATCTTTCTGTTGCTATCCCTCTGCTGACAGCAAAAACTGCTGCATTAACTAAGCTACTTGTGAAGCAAGGTCATACGTGACTTTGCTTACAGATTGGCGTGAAATCGTGCTCTTACAACAACCACGCTGTTATCTTAAATGGCTCTTTATTCACTCTTTTTTCATATGGATCCCAACCGTTAATAGTTCCGATTTTGTCCACATACCGGTCCCTGCTTCCCTGTTTAACGTATCCCAGTAAATTACACATACTTTTCCGGATTTTAACATCTTTTTCTTTCTTTTAATTCTCCCAACTCTGCCGCTTCTCCTCGTTCAACTTGCTGTATGATTACATTCGCGAGGCCACCAACATGGCCGCCACATCCCAGAATGCAACGCGGCGCCCAAGCCCTATATGATATACTGGCCCAAGCTTCTCTACCACTGGCCCTGGGCAACCGGGCAGTCCCTTATGTCGAGCCCTGCTTCATTTCAGGTAAGTCATCATTTATCAGCCCTGTTAGATTAAACTAAAAAGCCTAAATGATATGAACAGTTTGACCCCATGCTGCGCACGCACCCGATAGTCATTCATTGTTTACAAACCTTGAAGGGGTCTATAGTACACAGATCTTGTAGCTGTGTTGAAAAAGTTGATAAAGTGAACTTTTTAAAATAACTTTCTCTGTCTGCATACGCTGCCACATCATCATTGTGTACAAACAGTAAAAGGGTCTATAAGCCTTTACAGCAGTGGCATATAGCCAATGACATAAAAGTGTGCATAAAAATGCCAGCTTCCTCACGCGAATTAAAATATTTTATTTTGTCTAAATAACATGCTAGTGGGATTGTAAAATGAGTAAATGTAGTTAGTGTTTTGATAAAAATCATCAATTTAATCTCGTAATGAAATATAATGACTAATAGACACAGTAGAGAAATCACTCTTGCGCCAGGCGCAAATCAATAAGGGGTTGGTCTGAAGTAGGTTCATTAATCATAGGTGTGGTTTGGGCGTAACGTCAAATAAACCAATCAGAACACTATCCAACATTCCCTTTAAACGCAAGGGCGCAAGTTCCATGGCGAGTTGCTATTATTATGACGGATTAACCAGGCGCACGCCAGGAGCGGTTCACAGCCGAGGAGACCCACGTTCTTGAAGGAGCAGTCAAAGACAGAGAAGTTGTTTTGTATGGGGATAGGAGAAACCCACACCGCCCAAATCAGCGTAGGTTAAACAGGCGTGAGAGGAAATAGCCACAATTGTCTCATCAGCTGGCATCCCCATCGTGCCAAGCGCTACAATGATGTCAGGAGACGGGGGAATTCCAAGCTTGCCAGCATAAATCGGGCACGCCGTGTAACAGGAGGTGGATCTGCCTCTACACATGACCTGACGCCAGCAGAGAAAATCGCTGCGTCCACCCTCACCGCTGAAAGTGTTTGGGGGCTTTAAAATCGGACCCAAGAAACGCAAGCAAGGTCCAACCCCAAAATACACTTACAAATCAAGTTCATATACATGAAGGTTTCTTAAGAAAACATTTTATTATTATTTGCATAAAATAAACATAATACAGCCACACAACAAACTTATGAAAATATTTTAATTGTTATTTGCATGAGAGTTTTTTAACGCAGCCACACAATAAATAAAAACTATCACCACAATGCTCACCACTATGATTTCCCTTATCTCATGTGTTAATATTTTTATTGTAACAATTTATGATTTGCAAAAATAACTGTTGCATCTGTGTAGATTAGATAAGCAAAGTGTGTGCGCGTTGTGCACGCTATACATTATGGTCAAGCATGCGCCCGACTGACTTTAGACTAGTTTTTTTGGTCAGTGGCGCAATTGTTTTTTGAAACTGGAAAATAGCATCAGGGATCTTGTCTGTGGACATTACCTAAGCTTTCAGATATATATACTAAAAACTTATATTTTTTTATATATGAGTTATATATTAGGGGTTTAACTGTACGTGTATTCGTACCGGACCGTTTCGGTACCCAGCTTTCGGCACGGTCCATATGTGAACCGAATGGCCGAATGCAATCTTTTTGTGTGCGGAACATAGGTGCAACATTATATGTTGTGTGCGTTTCCACACGAACATATTAAGTGGCGGAAGTCTCCGCATTCAACGCAAGTCTTCTGTCAAACATATAACATAATTTGGCCCGCTGAAACATTTTTATTTGTTTAGTTGTATATTCGTTTGATTAGTGATGTAAACGTTTACGGGGCCGCTTACGTGTTGCGTCTAAAAGCGTGTGTTGAACGCGTGTCAACGCGCTGTTTTGTTCCTTCAAAAGTGTGTGAGAGGTTGCGCGTCTTTCGTTGCTACGCAATCATGAGACGTGCTTTCTGTGATAGCGAGAATAAGAAATGCATGATCAGATTTTTCATCTGCACCTCACGTCAATCATGTCATTGTCACAATGAGATCAGCTGATCGGGACAGAGAAGAGCTGTAACCTGGGCTTACTCAGCTGTCACTCAGGTGTGGAGGGGTTCGTTAGTTTACATTGACGACACATTCAAAGATTAGGAGAAACGTGCAAAAGATAAAGATGGCTATGTATGCAACTCACTAATCTCAATATGTAATATATAATAAGTGTGAAATACGTGTGCGTTATTCGCTGGCGCTACCCAAGCTGGCTATGCACTCCGGTATGAATGTCGCTGCAACCTTGGTTTTTTATTCAACAGATTTATTGGCATCCCATTCTAGCAGGCAAATACAGTGCTTTGTGTTAGTGTGATTGTCTGTGTGTGTGTGGTTTTCTGTAAATAAAGAAATACAGAATATGTAAATATACCCTGTACATAACAAATACACATATATACAGATTAAAGATAAATAAGTAACTACTCACTCTCCAGTATTATATGCAATAAATAATTGCCATACAACAACTAAACAATACTGAGTAGTAACGGAAATTAACATAGTCCAAAAAAGTAAAGAATGCAATTATATCTATTGGTCACTAGATGTCAGTCTAAAGCACTATTCGGACGGGATTAGTTTTCCAAACGACGTTTGAGTTTCAACGTGTCCCCCAGGACGTCTGTGATTTTATGTACCGATTCGGACGGGATTAAAATGATGCAGGCTATTCCAGAGATGGGAGTGTCTGTTTCATGCATTTGGGCGTTGCAGTAGCACGTGCTCTGGATACGCGTGTTTGTAATGTTAAATATTTTGCTTTTAATGTAAAATTATGCCATGTAATTTATTAATTTAATTTTAACAAATCAAAATAAAATATACAAATCCTACTAAAGTAACGTTAGCCTACGTGTTTTATATAACTGTCTGCTTATAACAAACACAAAGAAATGAAGAAATAATGATTAATAAAATGTAATATCTTTATTAGTTAACATTACCATTCCGGAGTTGAACAACTTTGAACGGAGTTTCTTATAATGTTAATGATATTACAGTGTTTAATCTTAACAGTTTATTATGATATTCAGCTCGTCTTGATTTAATTACTTTATTTTGCCGAATGCGAAAAAACATTCATATCTGAATGAATGGGACTCAGCAAATACAATATACGCACATTAGTAAAACCTACGGCAGATCACGCTGGCCAAAACACGAAATGAACCGCATTTTCAAAAGATATTGCGGGCAAGACATTTGCATCCGGACGGGATTAAATTTCTCAGAGGACCTCTAAGTTCGGTGAAAAACAGTAGGTAAATTGCTCTGGAATTTTTACGGAGGTCGTCAGAGAAAAACACAGACATGGCCGATTCGGACGGGATTAAAAACACAGAGGACCTCTGAGAAGCACGATTTTCTAAGAGGTACCCCTGTAAAACGAATCCCGTCCGAATAGGGCTTAAGACCACAAATGAACATATCGTCAATATCCAGGTGCAACAGTCATGTGACAGACTAGTGGCGCGAACGGCACAATGAAATGCGCTTCAACACCTAAATCAGCAAATACCATTGCGAGTGCAAAAACTGAACTAATCCTAAACAGGATTATAAATAACAAATGTACACCATATTACTAACATGAATAAATCAAGGAATTAACTATTGTTTCTAAATTATATATTAACAGCAAGTTATTATCATTACAGAACACGTTGTAACATCTCTTGTAAACTTCAGTTTAAGAAAAGACACAATAAAAATATGGGATACAATCCATTGAGTTTTTGATGCCAATATATTAAAGTATCAAAGTGTATACAAGAAAGGAACCTCCACACATACACAACCATTTCACCCCTTCACCATATTATGTATAAATCAGTACTGCAGTAAAGTTGGTTTGATATTCAGACATTCAGACTTTTAGGTTCAATAACTTTGTTAATATGCATTTAATAGTGATAATTTCATCAGATTACACTTACCAATCGAAATGCGCACATGTTACAAGCCGTATTTTAGTAAAAGTCGCGGTTTTTAAGAGTCTTTTAAACACGTTAATCTCTATGGAATGGTGTGACGTCATCAGTCTCTGAGGGACCGAAATTAAATGATACTTTTACAACAACCTGCTAAAATTATTGTGAACTTAAAATTTCTGCTTGTATTGATTAAAAACGTTTCAGATGATGTCCTGTGAAGTCATTGTATAACTATTTGCCTTAGATGAAGGTTTTTTTCTGCCACTGTGTTGTGTTGATTTATTAATGTCATAAAGAAGTTCAATAGGTTTGGAAAAGATGGACTGAGTGCTCCAATGAAATCCTATTTTGGACCATACAGAACAAGTTACACCCCAGTTTTTCGAGTTCTTATCTGTTCTTGTTAAGTGTAATAAAGAGTTGTGATCATTATAATAAAACGTAACAGTGTTCTTCATGTGTTAAATGTTGAATGACAGGGTATACCATCTTTTATATTTTCCTGTTGTATGAAATTTTCGTAGTACTCCGCATGCGACCACCAAAGTGTCGCCAGCATATTTGTTGTTCAGCAGAGAGGTCAGGACAAGTTTTGAGCTGATTAAACCAGCTACACTCAAAGAGACTGTCCAATGTCAACAAGAGCATCTACGAGCCAAGGACAGAAATTTTGGGCTCAGGCTCAGCAGTGCTTGCTCGGAACTATGGTAGTGGTCCGAAATGGGTTCCTGCTACTGTGGAGGCCCAGACGGGTCCAGTGTCATATAAGGTCAAGACTGCTGAAAATCTTTCCTGGAGGAGACATACTGATCAGTTGCTTGGTGGAGCCAGCACTGTTACAGATCTCCCTGAGATCACTGATCAAATGCATGTCAATTCTCCAACTTCAGTAGTCTCCACAAATGAGCCTATGATGACCACAAAGGGTCCTTTTGCTTACGAACCATCATCTTCACCTGCAGAAAATAGAAACCAAATAGGCCACTGGTATCCAGTAAGGAAGTGTCCACTGCAGCATTTATAGGATTACACTTAGTTAGGGGCTACCCTTATTGCTTCGGGGCAGAATAATCCCCTAAGGGTAAGCCAGGGTCTGAGGTAGTCTACCCTCATTCCCAGGATATAGTTGTGTTATTTACAACAGGAATAACATAAAAGACTCAATGTTCACGTTCTGAACAATCTGTGTTTATAGATGTTGATAAAGAAACAAAATTTTATAATTTGTGCTTTAAGTGGTACAGTTTAATTTGTAATCTTTGTGTTATACCTCAAAGAGTAAGAGGGGAGGAAATGTTGTGTATGTTGTTAACAATGTTATTTAACTACATTTCCCACAGTGCACTTGTAACGTGTGTTTCCGGATATACATGTTCCGGTGTTATCAGTCTAACGCATACGAGTAAAAAGAGCAGTCACGTTAAGTCTGTGTGTGTGTCATCCTTTACTGAATGTCTCGTTATAATCTCTCAAAAGACACAATAAATACCATCATTGACATAATATTGTGCACTTACGTTCTCAATAACGCACACGGCAACACAACAGAAAAGTATGGAAATAACATGCAACTCAGGAGCAGCTAATCGTGTCTGCATACGACCATGAAAGTGGTCATATCTGCCCTTACATCCTTCTCCAGTACTTGTATAGTAGGCTTCTTCCATGCAATTTCCCTTTTATCTTAACAAAACAAGTAGCTTGATCCTTCCTTGAGATGTTAAAGTTTTCTTTGCAGTTGTTTTGGTCTCCTAGAACAGTGGTTCCCAACCTGGGGCGCGGGGGCAGATTTTGCTTTAAGGTGAATAAAATGCATAAAATGTTCCATTAATAGTTTTATATAAAAATATATATTTTTTAAAAGTTTTTCAAAAATCATATGCTTACAATGACAAGATAGTCAAAAAATATCTCTTATATCAAATAATTATTTAAATTTTGCGCGCACACATCACTTGTTCAATCATGTGATTGTTGTCATCGTAACGGCAAAATCAAAAGGAAACATTCAGTATACTATGTTCATACACAAAATCCCGAAAAAAGATAAACAACTGCGTTTTACTAGTTGTGTAAAAATGCAAATATGAGGCTAAAAGTTTAAAGGAACATTTCCTGTGTATTCATGTAATAAGATGTCATTAAATACGTAAAACTAAATTTTGTTACTATATATAGCAGGGGTCCCCAAGTGGCGGACTCCGGTCCGAATCCGGACCGCGAGATGCGTCCATCCGGACCGCAAAGACTTTTAACACAATAAAATACATAAGTAGCAAACGATATTGAACGTTATTATAAAATCCAATTTATATCAGGCACATATATGGTCAGCCCAGTAGCGCTATTTGGGTCCTTCATCGACAAAGGTTTCGAGTGCGGCTCCAGCGCAAACAGTCACATACAGGTGTGCAGGGAAGAAAGCAGAGAACCTCATCTGCCCGCGAGTCTGTTGCGGTTGTCAAAAGTGGGGACATTAAACACCATTACGAAACTAAACATAGACACTTTAAAGAAACTTACCCTCAGGTCCGAGGTAAGGGTGCAAAAAATAAATGAACTAAAAGCCCAGTATGAGCAAAGAGTATACTCTTTGGTATGAGCGACCCACACGGGTCCTCTCTCACTCACTCACTTTTTAACTAGGTCTTTTATGCTTTCGTTTTTAAAGATGCAGTTTGTATTATTTGCGCCGCTAGATGGCGCCAGATCAAACAACAACAATGATGTTGTTTACTGACGCTCTGAAGCAGCGTGAAATTATGGGATTTGTAGTCTTTAACTCAACCGCTGATGGCCATCAATCAGACGAGTACGAGAAATCACGTTGATGGATAAGGTAATCAAGTCTTATAAATGTTGCGTTTGATGACATTGTTTATTTCATTATGTAAGTTTATATGTGATGTTCAAAACGAAATTTTCAGTCATAGATATTACAGTATTAGTCCAAATTCGATGGTTAACACAGCACAGAATTAAGTTTTCAACTTACAATCTACAATGATTTTTCACATAATGTATTGACAGTAGGGCTGCACGATTTGGGTAATTTTTCCTATTGCGGTTATTGATGCTAAAATTGCGATGTGCGATTGCAATTATACTAAATGGTATCATGAGTCAACTTGATGGGTTTTAAGGAAAATCCACACACAGTTTAGCTAAAATTTTTATTTGCAAAACTAGAAATGTTTTTGTATTGCCATGTGATGTAGCAACTGCTCAGTGTCAGTAATCCTAAATCCAAAATACCGCCATACAACAGACATAGAGGTTTTTTTAGCTACCAGATCACTGTCAACCTCCTCTGCATCCATCTTCGCTCTGGTATAAGTGACGACGCACACCACACACGTGCATGCCACACGTGCACTGCCTTTTTTGTTCATTTTTCTTTCTTTTTTTAAACAGCAAGGAAAATCATCAAACTGTTATCAGAAAGTTTGTGTTAACAAGTCCACACATTTATTTATTTAATATAATTGCAACATTTTGCTGTCATATAATTGCACAGGCTGACATCGCGATGGCGATTGCAATGCGATTAATTGTGCAGCACTAATTGACAGTACAAATCTTATTGTGAAGTGTCTTAAAATGACCATTTATATTGCTGTACAATACCTTTGATGTGCATATCGTTCGCGGGAAGACGCGCTGATTACAATCGACACACTAATGTTGTGATCAATATAATAGCATACGTTTTTTGAAGGGTTACGAATCAAAACAACTCACCCATCGCGTAAAACACAAGCAGGATCAGAATCTCGGTCTAGTTAAATGTTGTCGTGAAGCTCTCTCCATCCAGATAATGCAACAACAAATTACTCCTCTCTCGTTTTGTTCCAAACTCTTCTTGGGTCGTTTGGTTGGCCCGTACGCTTACAGGAGCTGACACAACCAGCGGCAGACGGTACAGAGATATCCATAAGTCCATAAGCAAGCGCATGGTTCCGCATTTGTCCACGACACTGGCTGCGTCCGAAACCTCAAGACTGTGAGGACTTGTTGCCTCGCTGCCTCATGAGGACATGACTTCGGACTCGGAGGCCTGAAGGCAGCTCAGAGAAAGGCTTACCGACGCACTTCAAAGGCAGCGTGTTTGAAATATAAACAGAAAGCGCCTTTGTGATAACTAATCACATATTTGAAAACTACAATACTAATTTCTCGCTAGAAATGCAATTAAAATGTGTAAAAAGTGAAAATATACGTTTATTTACACTAAATTTGTGCTCCAGTCGCTTCCTTGGCCGCCATTTTATTTTTCCGAACTTGACCAGTGTTGTCATGTGGGTTACGTCAGTAAAGGCGGTGCAGGGTCACATGAATATTAACGTCATTGACAGGAGACTGCACTGCCCCGTAACAATGTTTTAAATGGAAATTTTCTCACGATTTACAAGTAGTTGAAAACATTACAGATATTGATAGTAATCAGCTGGACAAAATATATAACACTGGCCTAGTGGTTTTTGGACATTTTACTGCAAATATCTTACAAATTGCACCTTTAAGTTCAACTTAGTTCAGCCTATTTTATTTATTTTTCATTTGAGCTTATTTACATTTCTATAGACTTGAAGGAATAGTACAAATTAAGAGAGATATGTTTTCCTGCACTTATGTTTTCCTGCACTTTTTCCTGCATTTTTCCAACTCTGGCAGTTTAGTTTTGCCTGTTTGTGTTTCTGACTGATATTGATGATGATCTTTTACCAGTGCAACTTGAAGCACAGAAGAGTGTTCAACATTACATTTAGTTAAGTACAGACAATAAATGAGAATGAAGGTAACATGTGATATGATTTGATTAAACCAGAGAGGTTTGTAATCAATCAGCTCGTTTACATGCTCATCAATAATGCGATTATTTCCAATAATGCGATTATTTCCAATAATGCGAGTAAGGACTTAATCGCAGTAAGATGTTTACATGACTGGAGCTAGCTCTATTTTCAGATTATTCACACATAGCCCAATGCAGAGCACACATGATGAACTCACATACATGGTCCACTGTTTTACTTGCGTTAAATGACAAACACGTTGTTATGGATGTATTTCATTATCTGGTGCCGTGATGAAGATATAAATATGACAGTGCCTTTAAAGGGCTTTCACATTAAAACAATATAAAAATATAGTTTTAAAAATCGTTTTATATTAAAGATAGCCTAATAGCAGAGTTCACACAACAACTATAACAATAAACCATTGAGAGCCAATCAAATCTATTTTAACTTGAAGTGCACGCGCACTTAAATGCAGTAAAGCTCATTCATTGCTGAGGTCTATAACACAAAATTACCTCAGGTATACAGTGCTGATGCAGTTTCTGTGAAATTCACTACTTAATGCTTTTTCTACCACAGTGACTACGCCAAAAGGCAAGATATTATTACACAACCTACTACATTCATTGTTCAGTTACGCAAAACGCAGCGAGTTGAGGACATCTGCTGGTTTCCCGCTGTGTAAATACACCAAGAACAGCTCTATTCAGTGACATGTAAACAATTGCAAAAAAGTTTTTATTACAAGAAATATCCAATATTAGGTAATGCCGCGCTGGTTGAGCGAATTAGCATGAAGTTATCATTATGATGTGGTCACTAATATATTTATCGTTATAATTATTGTTATAATGTCCCTTAATGGTTTAATACACTGATGTCGTGTTATTTGAGCTATTCTGAATGAAAACAGACTGCTGAGTCTGACAGCGAGTCGTGTTGGCAGAGTTCACGTAAAACTTCCTAATGTCAAGTTTATAACGAATTTGTGCTTAAGGTGCGTGACTAAAACACACGTGCACTTAATTAGTGCGGTATAAATGCGATTAAAGTGTTTACATGGACGCATACTGCGATTATAAACGGCGTACGCCACCTTTTAATGCGATTATACTTACTGCGATTATGAGCTTAGTCGCATTATTTTTATCGAATTATTGCGTTTACATGAGGTAAAGTATAATCGCAGTATTGACAAAATCCCATTATAATCGCATTATTGGTGTGCATGTAAACGAGCTCATTGATTATGATTGTTAATCTCAGTTTAATAGAAAAGAGCACTTTAGTTTTTCTTTTAAGTTGTTATGTGGAAATGAATGTGTGTTTTGCAGATTTAGAGATGACTGCATTTTGCACTGTTCCCTTCATATTTTTGTCAGACATTGTTACTGGATAAATTTAGATATTTTGTACCAAGCAACTGAAAGGACATACAGTAACAGAACAACATTAACATGAAATCCATTTTGTGAAGGATTATTTACGCTTATACATATGTAGAAACATTATTCAATATACTTGATAACACTATATTTTGTTTAATATAACAAATATTTACACTCATTTCTTTAGTCTGGCGAAAGCTGTCAATTTATGTTTTTACGTGCAGTACATGTCCGGACCACGGCTGGTGCGGAGGGTTCATTTACTGGACCTCCACCAATTTTAGTTAAAGATACCTGATATATAGTGTTAGGGATGCTCCGAAAAATGCCGATCTCCACTTATAATACGTGGCCGATCACTATTCTGAATCAGACAGCCGATCTTATTACAGCTATTTCATGTACTACGGCTTTTGATCAGTAAGTCCTTATCGATCTAAAATCACTGTTAGTTTGAGCCGTTTATAACATGCATTTGAAAAAGCAACACTTGTCAAACATAATTATTAAACATATTCTTTATTATCATGAAAATACCTGAAAAGGTTTGAAGAACAGAAATATATATATAATATAAATATATCCTTCAGCCATTCCATGGAGCTGCATGTCATCACAGCTGCGTGTGTATTGTTCTTCTTCTACAGCGCATTTTGAGTTTCTGCACGAGAGCGCCCCCCTGGCTTTTGGATGTAGCGACATTTCACCGTAATTCATTGAGAAACATAGCAAGCATTATTCCCTTTTTTTTAATTTTTCAGAAATCTAATTTTTTGGTTCAACTGCAGTTGGTTTGTTTTATTTAAACCTTCATAACTTAAAAATTACAGCTAAGTAGCACCATAAAACACAATAATAACATGATAACATAATAATAAACATGTTTTGACAAAAATGTTAAAAATGGAGTATATGGGGGTCTCGGATTGTTAAATATGTACATGGGGGGGCGCCAAGAGAAAAAGGTTGGGAACCACTGTCCTAGAACTGTGTTGTCAGCTGCTTTGCTTTTTATGCAATATGTGTGACTTAATTCAATTTCAATCATCTACAGTTTAACAACTGTTTTGTTTTGACTCCATGTAAAAGCACATTTGGTAAGTGTTCTCCTAGTGTTTTCAACAACCTATTCGTTTTACAAGTTAAGTGGAAGCTTCTAGCAGCATAATTTTCAGGAAGCATTGATGGATCACATGGAAACCAATGTCTTGTTCAAGACCAGAGCAAGAAGATAGATCCCTTGTTCAGTTCAAGGCTAACTGGGCTGACTTTGTAAATCACTGCTGTTCAGGTGTTCAGTTCAGTGCTGATTAGGTTGGCCTTGTAAATCACTCCTGTTAAAAAGTACTTTAAAATGATGGGGCTTATAAAGCAGTATATTAACCTGCCCTTCTTTACAGGCTCCCTGTTATTAAAAAGCAATAATCTTACTAATGATCTTACAAACATCTAGTTTGATTCCCTGTTGAGTTTCGATATGTCTGTGCAGTTGTCTTCTAAAGCATTGCTAGAATTCTCTCATAAGCACAGAGACCACAAAAACAGCATAGTCTGGATTACCATCCTCCTATCTGAACCAATGACCAGCCTGCTTGTATTGACCATAACCAAGATGCCAGTTTCACATGGGGAGCTTTGAAAACCTTGTTACTAAACAAAGTAACAACCAACTACATCCTTGGTCCAAATCTCAGCTAGTGCAATGTTTAAGTAAATCACAGACTTTAGAATGGCTGTTGAAGCTGTCTTTGTAATAAACCACATTGGGCTGATTCTGCTAGCCTCAACTCTATGCTGGTGGGCTGGGTGGCAGTAAGACCCCTGTGGCCCAGTGGTAGAACATCCACTTCCCATGCGTTAGACCTGTGCTCAAATCCCGGTAGGGCTGGTGATCATGGGCAAGTTCGACATGGCAACTTCGGCACTTCATTTAGTTCTCCAATGTTTTCATTGCAGGCCTCTTGTATTCATGTTCTCTTATCTTCACAAAGCAAGTAGATTGATTCTTTCATGAGTTTTTCAAGTTTTCTTTAAAGTTGTTTTGGTATCCTAGAACTGTGTCTTCAGCTGCTTTGACCTGCTTGTACATGCAATATGTTTACTTGTCTTTATTAAAATCTACATTTTAAAAACTATTTTGTTCTGTCTCCAATTTCAAAGCACTTTGGCAAGTGTTCTCATAGTGTTTTCAACAACCTAATCATTTGATACGTTAAGAGGAAGCTTATAGCAGCATACTTGTAAGGAAGCATTGATGGATTAAATGGAAACCCATGCCTTGTTCAAGACCAGAGCAAGTAGATTGATCCCTTGTTCATTTCAAGGCTAACTGGGCTGACTTTGTAAATCACTGCTGTTCAGTTCAGTGCTGACTAGGTTCCTTTTTTAAATCACTCCTGTTAAAAAGTACTTAAGTGGTCTTTAAGATGATGGGGGCTTATAAACTGGTATGTTAATCTGCCCTTCTATACAGGTTTCCTTAAAACTGCTGTTAAATAAGCAATAATCTTACTAATGCTCTCAACAAACATCTAGTTTGAATCTCTACTGAGTGTCTAACTTTCTGTGCAGTTACTGTGGTTCCCCAATTGCATTGGTAGAATTCTATCCTCAGCACAGAGACCACAAAAACAGCACAGGCTGGATTACAATTCTCCTAACTGAACCAATGACCAGTCTGCTTGTATTGCCATAACCAATATGCCAGTTTCACACAGGGAGCTTTGACAACCTTGTTACTGAACAAAGTAACAACCTGCTAGCTCCTGGATCCAAATGCCAGCTAGTCCAAATGTTTCAGTAAATCACAGACTTTAGAATGGCTGTTTAATCTGTCTTTGTAATGAACCACATTGGGCTGATTCTGCTAGCCTCAACTCTATAGTGGTGGGCTGGCTGGCTTGTTTTTTTTCCTATATTGTATTATTTTCCTAAATTTACTGGTTATACTCCATTTTATAATTAAAATGGGTTAACGTTAATGAACCTCAAACAATTTTGTTCATATAATTGTTCACAAGTAAGAGAATATAACGTTGAATTATTCGTTTAGGGTGGGAGCGTCATCTCCCGGGTTTCTCCATGTACGATGTGTGATTAGTGATGTCCAGTTCGTGAACGAATTGTTCTTTTGAACTGGTTCTTTTCAGTGAACGACTTGAATCAGTACACCTAATCGGACTGAATCGTTTAAAAAGATTGTGTCTCGAGACAGCAATGATCCACAAGTAACTCACTTTCAGATGTGCTTGACAGTCATTCCGATTCTAATTAAGAGAGAGTAATCCGTATCTAAACTGGTAGAAGCTCTCCCCAACAGTATCACTGACTGAACCGAGACCTGGTGAACTTTGTTGATACTGAGCATGCGCAGCAAACATACTGGTATTCCAGAGTCACTGATAAACTGAACACCTGAATCAAGAACGGTTTCTATCGGACGCGTCTGACTTGATGAGCCGTTAATACTGCGCATGTGTTACTGAAAAGCATGATACAGCGATTCTCAAGTAAGGAACAGGTTGCTGCATTTATGGAGTCACCAGTTCACTGATTTGAGAACAGTTTCTATCGGACGCATCCGTAGAACTAATCAAAGAACTATGGATACTGAGCATGCGTGAGCCAAACAGTACGGACATCAGTGAGTTGCTTTGCTAATACTATAGCCTACATGAACTAAGATGATTGACAGACGTAAAGTAAGTGTATTTAATATTACCATAAAACTTACGGGAAATATGCATGGTATAGTTAATTATATTAAACACCGTTTTGACTAAAATGTATTTGTTAGGTATGTGTGTGTGTGTGCACTCAAAAAAACGATTCCTGGCAATATTAGCTTTTAAGTATTTGGATCATTTAGATTTTATTTAAATACTCGTTTTTTAAAATATATGTAATCCGATTTATTAGAATATATATAAATCTGTTCAATTTAAAAAGTATTAGATTTAATCAGTTAAAATGTATGAATATGAATTAAATAAATCTAGCCGTGAAACAAACCGGATAAATTCTATGAGATTGGTTTACATACAAATTTCAGGAAACTGACTTTAGTAGAAGCGGAAATGACGTCTATTCACACTCCAGTCATGAGGTGGCGCCAAAATCAAAAATAGACGCTACAGCACATGGACTTCGCCATTTTGCATTGGACTGGATCGTCATCTCACTAGTCTACAATCGCCAAATTGTAGGTGAGTAAAGTTAACAAGTTTGATGTGATTATCTTAAATATAATTGTCTGTTGTTTAATTACATGTGTGACACGTTGCATGTTTCAGAGTAAAATACACCTCACTACACAGGCGGTCTGTTGGAAGTTACCCTGCAATGTCTGTTGCTTTTATTGGTTAATTTTTGTGGTTTAATGTTTGAAACCTAAGAAATAAATAAAGTCATAGGCTACTATAGGCTTATCAGAATAAAATAATCATAATCTCTGTGACTTTATTAACAAAAGAATGTTACAATTATACTATGTTGTTGAGTGCATTGTGTGTCTAATTAACACTTTTTTTTTACAGATACAGCGTCATTTCATCGTCTATATGGTGGGACAACCTGCTAGACAGGGTATGTAAGTTATGCTACAAAGATATTGATTTCTGATGCAAAGCTGGATTTTCATCATTCCAGTGTCAAATGATCATTTAGAAATCATTTTAATATGATGATTTATTGTCAATATTGGAAACAGGTGGGTTTTTTTTTCAATCAATGCAGTTATGATAAGCATAAGAGGCTTATTTCCAAACATTTCACCGGTAGTGTACACACATGCTGGGACACAATATTTCTGAAACAGAAAAATACATACTCTTCGTCTCACAAAATCTTTATCTGTCTCTATAAAAACTATTATCTACATAAAATATTGTTAAAGAAAATCATTAAATAATGTGGGTTTTTTGTCTTGTTCTAGTTGAAGACATCTGTATCTACCTCAAAGAAGGCATGGAGAGACACATTCAAGAATATGTGGTAAGTGTATGTCAACCTACTCTATTTTTATATCTATTTATTTATATATATGTATGTATGTGCACGTGTGTGTATATAAATATCTTATGGATAACTAGATGTTTAAACAAGGTGATTATCTGTTTTCAGGTCTTGATGGTTTTGTGACTAATGTTCTATTATTTTACACATTTGAATCAGTCTACATATTTTAAATATCAGAGTTTGTAAAACAATTTGCCTGCACATTTTTGAAAATTTCACTTTGACTGCTATTGGGACTGATTTTTTTGTTGTTCTTCTCCAGAATTGTGAAATTGGTGAGTTGGGGATTGCACAGACAGTGGAAGTTTTGCAAAACCTACTAGGTGTCACACATGGGTGTGAAATTACTTTTTGGACTCATTTATGCACTTAAACTGAACTACCAGAAGAACATCAGGTGCACCTTTGACCTTTCAAAAAATCCTAATGGAACTGGACTTGATACAACCAAGCAATCACTGAAAGATGCTTCAGTGAATACCTGACAGACACGCTGATGCACCCCCCTCAAAGTGGGTACATTTTTGTACATTTACAAGTGAACTTTTTAACATTAAAGGAATATTGCACTTTCATTAAACAAAAATCCTGATAATTTACTGTCTGTCATCGAAAATGCTTGTCTTTTTTGTTCAGTCGAGAAGAAATTGTTTTTTGAGAAAAACATTCCAGGATTTTTCTTAATTTAATAGACCTTATTGGGCCTCAACAGTTAAGTTTCAAAGCAGCTTTAAAGGCTCTAAACGATCCCAATCAAGGCATAAGGGTTTTATCTATTCAAAAGATTATCATTTTTGGCAAGAAAACTTTTAAAACACAACAACTTGTTTTGCATTATCCATGTGATACACAGTGCGACATTGTGTACTACGTAATAACGTTGAAGTTTACACATCACAAATGTGAAACGCACATTTGTGGACCATTTTAAATAATAAACGGACCCAAAGACATTAAGTAGTATCATTTCGCATACAACAACATCTGAACGCTCCTCTTTCTCCTCGCTTGTAAACGCTGGAGCGGTAGTTTCAATTATGTCATGCTAGCGTGTCACACAGCTAGTGAAAATTTGTTGTGAGTTAAAAGTCCTCTTTTATTTTTATTTTTGAAAATGACGGTCATTTGGCTAGATAAGACCCTTATGCCTTATTCGGTATAATTTGGAGCCCTTTTAAATCTGCATTGAAACTGTAAACTTGAGGTCAAATAGTCTTAAATTGAGAAAAATCCTGGAATCTTTAACTCAAACTTTATTTCTTCTTGACTGAACAAAGTAAAACATAAACATATGGGGTTAGAAAATTATCGGGATTTTTGCCTTACTAAATTGGAATATTGCTTTAACAATTTTAAAAGTTGAAAAGTTTTTGAAAAATGTAATTGATGTATATCTAACATGTAATTAGAGATGCATGAAAATTGTTAATGGCACACAGCCACTCAAAACACTAAGCAATGTGCCAATGTGTGTGTTTTTCTTACCACCCAATCATTCCAAATTATTATTATTACATCATGTCACAGATTTCTGAAAATGTTAAAGTAATGTTGTTGTCCCTGATTTATGTCTACCTCGAGTTTTACAGGGTTTTTTGTATTTCTGCAGCCTGTTTGCTCAAAATGTTTGCACTTATTTGTGGATTGAGGTTGATTGTGGCTGAAATGTCTGAAACACACTTATTTATTTAATTTTTGCACACATTACGAGGTGTATAAGCCATGGCTGTCATGCTAGTTGTTAGCTGCTCTTTTTTGCTGCCTTATGAGTAATGCCTTGAAGTATTAAATCAATTGATAAAATGTAAAACCAAGTGGTCTGGCTCTTCTTTTATTTTTTGTGGTTTTTTGTTATAGCATATTGTGATTTAGGAGGGTGAATGGGGGAGGAATATATAAATGGTTTATTAGTAAGATATCTAAATGTAATGCATTTTAAGTGAATTGGGTTTATTAATAAAGAATACATAATCCATTTTTTTAATGCATTTAAAACACATTGGATTAAGTAAAACTATTACATAAATTTTATTGGTTTCATTTACATATATCTAAAAAATATCTATCATATAAAGTTTATTTGTTTTTTTTAGATCAGAAGTATGTAATCCAAATGGATGGAAATGTTACATGTAATCAAAATACATAAATCTTATGAATTAGGCCTAAATATTTTTTTGAGTGTGTGTGCCGATTATATTTTAAGTTGTTATGAGCTTGATCATGATTTCTGTTAAAAGTTTTTGAAAGTGCTTTGGTTGGACAACCAAATAATAATAAATTAACCATACACGACTTTACTTGAACATTTTTTATGTATTTTACCATCCTTTTTTTTTTCAAATAGAACACAAAAATACTGATACAGTATCAAACAATCTTGGATGACATAGATACAATAAATACAAAGAAGAATAGAAAGGCAATCATTGAACACAAATAAAAAACAAAAACATAAAATAAATAAATAAATAAAAATAACATAAAATACAGAGGTAATAAGCGACTTATGTAACATTCATCAGATCATTATACAAATTCACAAATTTGACACTTTTTTGATTATTAATTTTTTGTTAGTGTTATAATTAGGTAATTAAGGTCACAAAGAAAATTGGGTAATTTGGGAACTGTTGGGGAAAATTTACATTTATGAATATAATATTTTGCCATTAAAATACACACATTTCCTATATATTCTATATTTTGTTTACAATGAGAAAAATAACAGAATATATCACACATATTTAAATCTATGATCAGGTTGGATTTTGAACCCAGAAACTTTGATAAATCAGAGCAAAATTATTTTACAAGGGGGCATTTGAAGAAAACATGATCAACTGATTCAGTGGCAAACTTACAAAAAGTACAATTCAAATTAGTGTTACTAAATTTAGATATAATCTCATTAGTGGGGTAGATGTTATGCAAAATTTTTAAATGTAATTCTTTAACTTTGTTGGGGACACAAAATTTATAAGGTAGTATCCATGCTTTTTTCCAATTAATTTTATTTATTAAAGAATTCCAAAAAAATTACCCCTCAGAGTGATTTTTTTCTTTGACTGAAACACATTTCTTGTATTTCTGATACAACATTTTGGGTCAAAAATACTCTTGTTTTCAACTAAAAACTCTGTTCACTTTTTACAATTTCTTCAAATAATAAATGACATCTCGTTAAATGAACAAGACCATTAGGTATAGCTTTAACAACTGTAAGAAATTCCTTATGGACAATTGGGAAATCGTATTTAGACATGAAATCATAATAAGAATAAACATTCCCACGTGAATCTAGCATATCACAAAGATAATCAATACCTTTCTCATGCCAGTTCTTAAAAAAAATTGACTTGTTCTTTACTAAGATGCTTTCGTTGTTCCATAGTTTCACTTTATGTGGGGAGAAATTGTGAACAAAACAGAGTTTCCATGCCAACAGAGCTTGTTCATGGAATTTAGAAAGTTTTATGGGGAGTTTAGAGGAAGAGAAGTTACAAGTTAACAAAAATTTAAGCCCTCCCACTTTTTTAAAGATATTTTGTGGAATAAAGTACCAAAAAGAATCTGGTGAATTGACACAATTTTTTATCCAATTTACTTTGAAGGTATAATTAACGTCAAAAAAATCAAACATGTCAAAACCTCCATCACTTTTCTTACCACAGATAACTTGTTTTTTCAAATGTTGATGTTTGTTTTTCCAAAAGAAGTTAAACAATAAACTATTAATTTTTTTACATGTATTATCATGAACAAAAAGTGAGAGAGATGGGTATATAAAGTGAGATAGACCTTCAGCTTTTATTAAAAGAACTCTACCAAGAAAGGATAAATCTCTTTGAAGCCAATTGTTGAATATTAGTTTTGCTTTTTTAATTTTAGGAAGGAAATTCATTTCTTGCCTAAGTGAAATTTTCTTAAAGATTTGGACACCAAGATACTTCACATTGTCTTTGATTGGTCTAATATTTACAGAGGTTTCAAGGTTATCATATAAACAAAGAATTTCACATTTGGGGATATTTAATTTTAAACCAGAAGCTTGTGAAAAGGTATTAATAGATTCAAGGGCCCCCGCAACCTGAGTTGTATCCTCTAAAAACAGGGTTGTGTCATCCGCAAGTTGTGAAATTGTAATCTCACGGTCAAAAATTGTTAACCCTTTAATATCAGGATTATTTAGAATATTCAAAGATAACAATTCCACAACCAACAGGAACAAAAAGGGGGAAATTCCACAACCTTGCCTAACTCCCCTGTTTATGGAAAATCTATTGGATGTATCAAATTGCAGCAGAACTGAACTATTAATATCTTTATATATCATTTTAACCATCTTTATAAATTTTTCCCCAAAACCAAACAAATCTAGAGTAGAGAATATAAATTTATGCTCAATAGTATCGAATGCTTTATAGAAGTCTAAAAATAGTATAACTGCATCCGAATTAATATGATGGGCATAATCTATAACAGGGGTTCTCAAAGTCCGGACTCCGGTCCAGATCCGGACCCGACGGGAACTTGATCCGGACCCGCGTCCACTTCATATTACAAGTGCATTCATTTCAATGTGAATGATTAAATGTGTGCATTTGCTACTTTACAAATTCATATTAAACTTGTAAACCATTCGTTTAGTTTTTATCTTTTTAGATTTAAGAGTATTCCTGGTCCGAAAATAAAACGAGATATTTAAAAATGTCCTGTGTTTGAGGCTGTAGCTATCACACCCAGATATTATGCACAGCTACTTCATGTACTGCGGCTTTTGATCAGTAAGTCCTTATCGATCTGAAATCACTGTTGGTTTGAGTCGTTTATAACATGCATTTGATAAAGCAACACTCGTCAAACATAATCTTTATATCTATTCTTTATTATCATGAAAATACCTGAAAAGGTTTGAAGAACAGCAATATAAATATATCCTTAAGACATTTCCTGGAGCTGCGTGTTTCTGGTTCTTCGTCTGCAGTGCATATTGAGATTCTGCACGAGAGCGCCCCCTGGCTTTTGGATGTAACGGCATTTCACTGTAATTCATTGAGAAGCATAGTAAGCATCATCAGCCAATTTATAGGTGCACCCCTAATTTTGGTCAGTTTCTCCGTCAACAAACCCCACTTTTTTGCCATGGTTTATGCATCTGATGGAAAACAAACTTTGCCATTTCTCTAATTAGGTTGCTCTGTATTTTGCACCTGGTTACTTTTGGCATATTTTTTGTGTTTATGTTTAAAAAATGTTTTTATTTTAAATGCAAAACACACTTATGTTTCTCCCAAACTATTTGTGTTGATTTGTTATATAAACAAGTGATTTACATAAAGTTATTACCATGCTTGACAATTTTTGTAATAACCAGTTTTTCCGGACCTATGAAAATGATGAGAATTTAGATTTGGACCTTTGAATGTAAACTTTGAGAACCCCTGATCTATAAGATCCATAATTAGCCTAATATTACAACTTATATGTCGTTTGGGACTAAAACCTGTTTGAGTTTCATTAATTATTTCAGATAGACCAGATTTTAATCTTTTTGCCAAAACTAATGATAAAAGTTTATAATCTAAATTTAACAATATTATTGGTCTCCAGTTGTCAAGGGAGAGAGGGTCTTTGCCTGGTTTTGGTATCCGGGTAATAAGACCTTGTTTCATAGTGTAACATAATTCTTCATTAACAAAGCATTCATTATACATTTTAATGGTCTCTTAATAATATCCCAAAAGTATATATAAAATTCGATAGTTAGGCCATCTGAGCCGGGGGATTTACCTTTTTTCATAGATTGCATTGCTTTGGTAAGTTCAGCTAAAGAAAGCTCACTTTCACAAAGCGTTTGAAACTCACTAGAGATCACAGGAGTGTAAGGTTTGACTTTTTGAAGAAAGGATTTTGCAAAAGTTTCGTTATAACTTGAGCAGTACAGTTTATTAAAAAAAGAGTATACATATTTTTTAATTTCACAGGGTATTTTGTTTATGCTATCATAAATTTTTAAAGCTGTTATACAATTTCTTTTTATATTTCTCTTTTCCAGAGCAAAAAAATAACTGGTGTTTTTCTCTCCGGATTCCAACCATTTAGCCCTAGATCTTATGAATGCACCCATAGCTAATTCTAAGTATGGTGGTCTATTTCGTTTCTTAGGTTAGATAATAAAGTTTCCTCATCTGTATTTAAAGTGTCTTTAGATAATAATTTGTGAAGCTCATTTAAAATATCCTGACATCTTTTAGAATTTTCCACTTTAAGTTCTTTACCTCTACGCATTGCCAATTGTCTGATTTTGAATTAAAAAAACTCCCATCTTTGGATCTGACTCATAGATTCATCTTCCAAAATAGAAGCATTATTCTTGACAGGTTCTACAAATTTTTTATCCAATAGTAACTTCTTATTAAATTTCCAATAACCACGAGTTCTTTTACAGCTGTCTGCCTTACCAATTAAAGAAATTGACATTAATTTATGATCTGATAAAGGTGAATAACCAATTGAAGTATCTGAAACAAATTGGACTGCATTAGTAGATAAGAGCCAAAAATCAATTCGTGATTTGCGTGTCAAATCATTATTTGTCCATGTATATTCCTTATTATGTGGATGTAGAAAACCCCAGACATCAGAAACTTGTAAATTATCACAAAGCAACTCAAAGATCTTAGATGTACTGGTCTTTGGAGGGATTCTATCCATGGAATCATTGGGAGCTTCATTAAAGTCGCCCCCAATCAGGAGATAAGCATCTGTGTATTTTTTTTTTTTAAGTCTAGTAATATCTGGCTAAGTTTTTTAAACATACACACATTCAAGGAATTATTATTGTGTCCATAAACATTGCAAATGATAAATTTCGTATCATCTTTGTTTAAAATTATTATAATCCACCTCCCTTCTCCAGAATAAACTGTCTCCACTATATCTCCCTTAAATTTGTTTAAGAAAAACAGCGACCCCTGCAGAATGGTTTGTTCCATGACAAAAAAATACAGAATCGCCCCACTGCGATTTCCAGAACTTTAAATAATTTTCACAAGAATGTGTTTCTTGGAAAAAAATTATTTGAGCTTCTCTGTGTTTAATGAAAAGAAAAAGTGTCTTCCTTTTATCAATATTCCTTAAACCTCTGACATTGAGAGAAATAAAGTATAATTTCCCAAAATTATAAACAGTCATCCAGTAGAGAAAAAAGAACAAAAAACAATAATGAACAAGACCTCCTAAATTAGATTAAGGTATTTGGTTACAAAAAACAAAGACCCAACGGGATATTACATGCAACAAGATGTCAACAAAAGTCTTCATTATAAGTTGTTTGGGACAATGAATCGTCCAAAGAAAACATCAGACATGAATTGTCTGTATATGTCCTTTGTCACTTAATGTTAAGTAACTAAATGTCAATGTTATTTTTTTTACCTTCGATGTAACCAAAAGCACCGATGAATGACGCTCTCTTTCCTTCTTCTCTAGCTTTCTGAACCAGCGGCCAAACCTTGGCTCGTGCCGCTCTTTCATCAGGTGACAAGTCTTCTTTTAAACGGAGATGGGCATCCTCCAGAAATTTTGAACTTTTTGCATCCCTTCATACGATATCACGAAAGTGACGCATGCTGAATTGAATGATTACACCTCTCGCTGCGTTGCCGTCTTTCCTTTTTCCAATTTTATGCACCGAATCCACCACCTCCGGTAATTTCTCAGCTATTTTCAGGGAAATCTTGCCAAGAACTTTGATCACCAGATCGTGAGTGTTTTCTTGATGATCTTCCTCCTTCATCCCGTGCAGTCTTAGACCCCACCTTCTTCGATAGCTGTTTGCCTCCAGCAACTGAAGTTTGAGTTGTTTATTTTCTTCTCTCAATTCTGAAGTATTCTTTTCCAGCACGGAGATCCTCTCGTTGTGATTGGTGGTATCTTTAAGAAGTTTTTCCACGGTTTCATTTAAGAAGGTAATGGCTTGATCAGTGTTTCTCACCGTTGTCTCCATAGATGTAACCTTTTCGAAAATTACTTCACATTTTGCGGAAAGAGACTAAATGGCAGCCATAACCTTGTTGAGGTCGGAGTCAGGGGATGTAATCTTTCCTTTTTTAGGCGCTGGGTTTTTAGCTGGGGTGCACGGTAATGGAGTTGCCAAAGATTCTCTGGATTGGCTGTATCAGCTGAATCAGCAGTTAAATCTGTCAGCATTGTATCAACAGGATACGGAGCGAAAAGTTGGGATGGCACCATATTTTCAGTTTTCTCCATATTCGCCTCGGAGTGATGTTTTGCTTTGCGTTTGCCCATATGACCGAGTTTTCAAACAAAATTAGTAGTCCCTAAAACGTCATTAACATAAATGTGTAAAAAAAATCTACGTTTCTTCACTTATTGCATGTAAATCTCGACGATGTCTGAGGATTAGGATCGCAGCATGTCTGCTCGGAACAGCGCCATCTTGGCCCCCCTTATTTTACCATCCTTTTTTTTCTTTTTTTTTATTGAATAACAAAACATACAACAACCAAATACAAAATAATAACAACACAACAATAATACAAATAATGAAAACTGTTTACACAGGGGTATTGCAATAAAAAATAAAATAAAAAGAAAAACGTTTCAAAATTTACAAAACAGATAAAAAAGTCCTTAAAAAGGATAACATTTCAAGGCTTTACAACAGTCTATAGTCTTTTTTGCCTTGGAGTTCCTTACACCCTCCAATGATTTGAGATAATGACAAAGTTCAAATTTAAATTGTACAAAGTTAGGTGTATTTTTTGCCCAGCGACATTTATGGATGTGATATTTCCCCAAAATAATAAACAAATTAAGAACAAAACTAATTTTCTTTTCTAAAGGCTTATCATAGAAAAATATAATATTCTTATCCTCCAGAGTAATGTCAATCCCAGAAACCTCCTTAAAAAAAAACTTAAAGTCACACCAAAAAATTTTAGTACAAATACAATCCAAAAAAAGATGACAAATAGTCTCCTCATTCAAATTACAAAAAAGACAATTCAAATCAATATCTTTCTTAAATTTTTTTATGACCTGATTTACTGGGTAAATACAGTGAATAATTTTAAATGAAACCTCACGAATCTTATTAATGACACAGTATCTTCTGGAAACCATAAAAGCATCTTCCCAATTAATGTGCTGGAAACGTGAATTCCAAAAACTTTAAGCTAGGGGTATTCTCAATGAACGGCAAATTTGTCTAAGAAAACTATTGTTGCATTTTTTATCAACAATACTTATACCCTCTAACCTCAAATTAAAGTCAAAGGTTATATTTAAATCAACAGCATTAGCTGCACGCAACAACTGAAGAAGACCAGAAGGTATTGCATCAAAAACAACTGCATAATCCTTTGCAGATATTGGAAGTTTGAATTTATCCAGAAAATCTCCATACACAGCAAAATCCCCAGTGTTAAATTAACACTGCTCTGTGTTTATATAATCCACACCAAGGCTATGTTTACACATGGACGGCTTTTTTCATAAACGGACATTTCAACCTCTCCGGTTTCAAAAATAATATCGTGCACACATGTCAGTTTTCAGAAAAGTGTTTATTTACACGTACGCTCAAGCCCACGTAAGCCAATCACCGGCAGCGCTGGTCGTGACGCGAACTGGTTCTTCATGTTGGAGGGAGGTGTTGTTGCAGTAGGTGATCGATGACGTCAACGCACCGCGAGAGCGAGCCGAGGAATCACACGCAGAGGTCCAACCTCGAATCGCTCCCGCGGTACTTTGACATCATCCGTCTGTCGGTTCATGCAGCGCTGCATGAAGTCGAACACGCGTAAAATTGCTGACCTCCAAGCACTCATCTCTGCTCCTCTCGACATAATGGAGCAGCTGTATTTGCAAATACAAACACACGAAATGAGTTTGCACGAACATAAATGTGATCTTGGAAGCGTTCAGAGTAGCAGTCACTTGTAAACATAGGTCGCACTTTTGACGTAGGTGCGAGCTCTGGCGCATACTCTGTGACATTGCCTGCTTAAACATCCGTTTGTCTCAGTTTACATGCAATCGTGCAACCGAAGATTTTCAAGATCTCCACTCTGGCCGGAGTTTTTAGAAACAATCGGTTTCAGAGGCGAGTTCTCCGTTTGCGTGTAAACGAGGGGCACAAACGAAGGTAAATCTCTCCGTTTTTAAAAATAACCATGTACGTGTAAACAGAGCCCAAGGCTAGAGTGGAGATCTTGAAAATCTTCGGTTGCACGGTTGCATGCAAAGTGAGACAAACGGATGCCCAAGCAGGCAACGCCGCAGAGAATGCGCCAGAGCCCGCACCCACGTCAAAAGCGCGACCCATGTACATGTGACTGCTACTCTGAACGCTTCCAAGATCACATTTATGTTCGTGCAAACTCGTTTAGTGTGTTTGTATTTGCAAATACAGCTGCTCCATTATGTCGAGGAGCAGAGACGAGTGCTCGGAGATCAGCAATTTTACACGTGTTTGACTTCATGCGGCGATGCAAGAACCGACAGACGGATGATGTCAAAGTACTGCGAGAGCGATTCGAAATTAGACTTCTACGTGTGATTCCTCAACTCGCTCTCGCGGTACGTTGACGTCATCAATCACCTACTGCAACAACTCCTCCCTCCAACATGAAGAACCAGTTCACGTCACCACCAGCGCGGCCGGTGATTGGCTTACGTGGGCTTAAGCGTCTCTTGACGGCAAATATGCACGGGTACATGTAAATAAACACTTTTCTGAAAACTGACATGTGTGCACGATATTATTTTTGAAACCGGAGAGGTTGAAATGTCCGTTTATGAAAATAGCCGCCCACGTGTAAACAATAGCCCAAGATTGGTGTTAAAAAAACACTAAATCAGTGTTAAAGTTAATAAGATAATGAAGTGATTGAGTCATTAATTGTGAACACCTGCTGGTCATTCCGTGTCAAATCAACTAAATTTTGGAATTGTTCCTGTCTTAAATTTTTTATTTTGTTGACTCTTTTTCTGGAGAAAATAATACTAAAATGAGGAAGAAAGCCAAATTATTAAATGCAATAGATGAAATCCCCATAGTTAAATGAACACTATCATCATCTCTGTTTGAAAACTAAAATTACAACTTGCTTGCATTGTTACATGGATGATAGGTTTAACTTCTAAAGAACTGCTGTAAATCTGGTTAATAAAGTAAGTCACCATTGCTCCGATTAGCGTTTCCTTTAGTTGGGTACCTGGGTCTTGAAGTTTGGTGTTAGTTTTCTTCTGCTCATTGTGGCAGTGTGTTTATAAAACACATCTGTTAAAGCAGAGGAAGATGAGAGAAATGAAGTCTATAACTGTTACTATGTTAATTAGTATGAAAGTATAAGTCTTGGGATTCAATGATATTATAAAAAAGTAATCACTGAATATAAGTGTTTAATTTATGTTCTGCCAACCCTGTGAAGCTTACATGAAATCCAACAGTGCTGTAAAAGTCCACATACCCTGAAGAGTTAAATATTGTTAACCCAAATCTAATCTGTGGTGTAAGTCAGACACACTGAGACATCAACAATCAGCCTATAAAACACAATCATGTTGACAATCAACAACAAAACGTCATGCCGCAATGCATGCTGGGTACCAGGATTGTAGAAAACTCATTCATAAATCCCATCATGCATTGCAACATGACAAAAATGTTGCAACTTTCTTATCATTAACTGTCACCATTGTTGAGATTTGTATCAGAAATCATGAAGTCTCTCTTAAGCAAAAAACAACAACAACAACAACAAAAAACACACTAAAGCATGACGGCAGTCTTATTTAATACAACGTCACTTGCATAGTGCTTTTTTATATGCCTGTTTCTTCATAATTAATTTGTGATCAAATGTTTCGATGAACAAGCGTCTTACTAAAACACTGTTGCTATTGTTAAAAGAGGAGAGTTAGAACTGTGAAGGTCAGGGGACAAGTGCCTAACTAAAGGAAACGTTAATCACAATAATGGTGACTTCAAATGAACTCATAACAAACACAAACTTAAGATTTAATGTGATACATTTTGTGATAAATGTATATTTGACTTGTGAGACATCACGTCAGAAAGAAGATTTGTCTACTAAATCACGCGTGTGGATACTGGAATAGTTGAGCTCTTGTATTTTGTTCTGACAGCTGTTTAGAAGTTAAACTTATCCATTTAGAAAATAACTCTGCAAGTTATCATTTTATTTTTCAAACAGAGATGCTGATAGAGAGGCAAACGTGATAGATTGCAGCTTTTGGATGCATACACCCAACAGTATTCATCTATTGCATTTAATAATTTGTCTTTCTTTATTATTTTAGTATTTTCTTCAGAAAACGAGTCACCAAAACAAAAACTCAGAGACAGGAAAATGTCCAAAATGTAATTGATTTGAATGACCAGCAGGTGCCCACCATCAATGTCCCAATCATCACTTCATTATCTCATTAAGTTTAACACTGATTCAGAGTTATATTTTTAACACCAGTCTTCCTTAACACCGATCCTGGTGCGGACCACACAAACACCAAACAGCGTTGATTCAACACTGGTAGAGTTAATTTAACACTGGGGATTTTCCTGTGTATGAAAGTAAATGACAATCATGGCGAAACAACTGTCTCACCAATAAAATATTGTTACTAAACCAATATTCCAGAAAAAGTGTTTTATTCTTATATTTGATATTTTTATTATTCCAAATCAAACATCTATGGGGAGAGAAATTGTGTTTGTATGCCAGCATCCAGGATAACAGAGCTTGCCTATGAAAGTTAGACAGCTTAATGGGGATTTTATTAATATCAAAATTGCAATTGAGGAGAAACTTAATACCACCAATTTTGTTGAAAACTAAATTTGGAATATAATACCACAATTTGTCATTAGATTTGATAAAATTCTGAATCAATTTAATTTTAAAAACAGTATTAGAAACTTCAAAGTCTATAACATTTAAACCACCTTGCTTAAATAAATTATCTAATATTCCTCTATTCAAGTAATGTGGTCCATTCTTCCAAATAAAATTGTACACTTTCTTATTAACTAGATTAATAATTGACTTTGGAGCATCTAAAACCATTGCTGTATAAGATAATCTAGACAGCCTTTGACAGCAATATTCTACCAGTCAAAGATAAATCTCTGATTAGCCAAACATTAAATTTCTTTTGCACTTTATCAATTAATGGAAAATAATTAACGTCAATTCTTTCCTTTTGATCTTTACATATTATGATCCCCAAGAAACTTGGTTTTTAACTGGTATTCCACACAATTCCCCTACACCATCAGGTATGTCTTTTAAAGGGAACAATTCACACTTATTAATATTTATAATTAAGCCAGAGACTGACGAAAACATATCTAAACACTTGAGTGCTGCATCTATTTCTTTGTCATTTCTCAAAAATATGGTTGTATCATCTGCAAGCTGTGAACACTTTATTTCTTTGTTGAATAAACGAATACCTTGAAATGGGTTATTTTTAACATGAAGACACAACACTTGCATAACTAATAAAAATAAGAAAGGAGCTATAGGGTCCCCTTGTTTTACACCTCTAGAAATGTTAAATCTGGGAGTTGTAAAGGCAATTTAATAGAAGCATTGCAGTCGCTATACATTGTACGAATTGCTCTAATAAAATTATTACCAAAGCCAAAAAAATCAAGGGTATCCATCAAAAAAGCATGGTCTACAGAGTCAAAGGCTTTATAATAATCAATGAATAATATATAACTTTCATCTTGAATTAAGAAATTATAATCAATTAGGTCCAAAACTAAACGAATATTATTTCCAATATATCTGCCACGCATAAATCCAGATTGGCAGTCATCAATTATTTTATCCAGACAAAGTTTTAGCCTCTCTGCAAATATAGTTGACAATAATTTAGCATCATTATTAATTAATGAAATGGGCCTCCAATTGTCAATACTAAGTGGGTTCTTTCCTGACTTTGGAATAAGGGTTATTAAACTCTGATTCATTGTAGGCAGCATTTTCTCATTTTCCAATACTTCCTGAAAAACATGTAAAAGGAACACAGAGAGATCTTCCTGAAAAGTTCTATAAAATTCGGCCGTTAAACCATCATTACCTGGTGATTTATTATTCTTCAATTTGGCAATATTTTTATGAATTTCCTCCAATGATATTTCCTTATCACAAAAAGGTTTTGAGTCTTCATCTATCACCCTAGAATTACTTTTAATATTTTCCAAAAAAGTCTCTGCATCACTAATACCTTCATCTTTTGTGTATAATTTTTTATAAAAATTGGTTACAAACAGAGAGATCTCATTTAAGTCCGTTGAAATTTTGGAATCAATCGTAAGTCTTTTTAAAGAGGACAATTCAGTATTTCTTCTTTCAAGATTAAAAAAATATTTTGAATTCTTTTCTCCTTCTTCCAACCATTTGCACCTTGTCCTCACAAATGCTCCTTTTGCTTTATTCTCAAATATTTGATCCAATTCTAATTGTAAGTTAGCTAACATGTCTTTGTCTATCTGCGATAAACTATGTTTTTCATATATAAGAGTAATATATTTAATAATGGAATCCTCCTTAACCCTTCTAGCTTTGGCCAATTCTTTTCCAAAACTGATAGCAAACTTTCTTATTGAATACTTCATAAATTCCCAATATTTCCCATACATTTTAGAAGCATTTGCTTTACTATAAGAATCCTTTATAATATCTTTAACAACTTCCTGAAATTTTTCATTTCCAAGGAGAGAGTTATTTAGCTTCCAGTAATTAAACCCAGATCTTTTTTCAACCAAACTATCAAACTCAAACATGACATGGATCATTTTATGGTCAGCAAGAATAGAAGGTAGTATATCAATTTCTACCAGAAAGACTCGAAGATAGGTTAAGACTTGATATATGAGTTTATTTAACAGTAGTTAGCAACCAAGTTTAGAATGTAACACAGTATAGTTCTTTGGCGTAGGCCCCGACCATAGTTCAAATCCGGGGGTCACTGATTCTTGCGGTTCCTGTCTGAAGATGAAGACAGGCCAGAATCTAATCCCCCTTGAGTATGGACGGAACCGACCTGGTGATGGTGGTAGGGAGGGTGGGTTGTAAATGCTGGCATCAGTATCTGCGAACGCAAAGACAGGTGAGTACGAGGCTTATATACTCTCAGTATCAGGGGTGATTGATTGCGCCTTGTGAAACCACCGCAGAATGCACACCGATCAAAACAACGGCAAGCCCTCAGGAATAACACCAATGCACGTTTTAATTGCATTAAATACACCACACGACCTCAGCTCCGTCTCCATATTGCGCTGTAAGACATAGTCATTGCCATCTTTCGGTTGTAAAAGCATGTACTGTGCACTATCAGCCAATCCAGTATAATGAATAAGAGAGCTTACCTTAGGAGAAGATAATCCAAATAAATAGATGGTATGTTCAACGCAACCGAGCTCGGATAAGAAGTTGACTGAGATCTGGAATAAAGTCTCATTTGAAAAGTACAGTTAAAAGTTGATGCATTCTAGTACTTTATACATGTGCATAAATAACTGAAGATCTTAAAGCACAAAGCTTTAGATGGAAACATTTATGCTGAACCCCGTGCTCAATAAAATTGACGATATGCATTACTGTTGTTAACAGAGTGCGTTTAAATGAGACAAGAAGATACGTTTCACTTTATCAGCCACGCAGTCGCTCTGACTGGCGCATTTTTATTAAAACAAAACAAACACCTGATTTCACTCAGTCATTAATTAGGTCACATGACCTCTCGCAATGTGACTGGGTTGCCTGTCCCAAACAGAAAATAAACAAAAATACAAATACAAATACAAATGAGAGCATACAATTTACAGATGTCAACACCCCCACTTGCTCTCACATTGTTAATTTCATCATTTCAACACATATATACAAAGTTCATACACCAAACATAAATGAGTTAAATTTCATCAACTTTATCTTTGTTGCTGGTTTTGTAAGAACATCAGCAAACATTTCTTTAGTTGGACAGTACTTCAGACTCATTCTGCCTTCATTAATCACTGACCTCACAAAATGATATTTAATGTCTACATGTTTACACCTCTGTCTATACACAGGATTTTTTGCTAAGGCTATAGCACCCTGGTTGTCTTCATACACTTTAAATTCATATTTCAGACCATCAATGTTTTCTAACAATTGCTGTAGGAATAAACACTCCTGTACAGTCGCAGCTAATGCCATATACTCAGCTTCGCATGTGGACAGTGCAATAGTAGGCTGTCTCTTGGTTTTCCATGAGACCAATGGACCATTTTTGTTCAGGCTAATGCAGTAACCTGTAGTACTTCTTCTATCCATTATATCAGCTGCCCAATTTGCATCGCTGTATGCATATATCAAGTTCTCATTCTCACCTTTCCTGTAACACAGTTCTTTGTCTTGTGTCCCTTTTAGATATCTCAAAACATGCTTGACCGTACTCCACTGTTCTGTGGTTGGTCTAGTAAAATACTGTGACAGTTTGCTTACCACAAAACTTAGGTCTGGTCTTGTGCATGTTGCCAGGTAAATTAAGCTGCCTACAGCTTCCCTGTATTTCCTGACATCATTATCATTCATTACATCAGCATCTTCTGTGTAATTCAGTTTTTGCTCACAAGGGACAGATCTGGGTTTACAGTTTTGCATGTCAAATTTTTCAAGTAGTTTCTCAACATACACATGTTGTGACATTTTGACAAAATCAACACCTTGCTCAAAGTTAATGCCAAGAAAATGTGTCAGTTTTCCTAAATCCTTCATTTTAAACTTTAACATGAGCATTTCTTTCACATCTTTTAGCACATTCATATCACTTGCAGCAATAATCAAGTCATCAACCCATATGATTATAAAAACTTTCTCAGTTTCTGTAACCTTTGTGTAAACACAATGATCCGCTGGATTTTGAACAAACTTGATTTCACAAAGATACTCATGCAACATTTGATTCCAGTTCCTGCCCGACTGTTTAAGTCCATACAATGATTTTTCAAGTTTACACACCAATTTTTCATTGCTTTGAGATTTCACCTTATAACCCTCTGGCTGTTCCATATAAATCTCACATTCTATTGGTGCATGTAAATATGCAGTTTTTACATCCATCTGGTGGACAATCAAATCTTCCTGTACTGCTTTTTGCATCATCACTCTGATACTAGTCATGCTAGCAGTAGGAGAAAAAGTCTCATCATAGTTAACACCTTTCTCCTGACTGTACCCTTTAGCAACATATCGTGCTTTGTACTTGTCTGATCCATCACTGTTCTTCTTAATTGCATAGACCCATTTACCCCCCACTACTTCTTTACCATCAGGCAGGTTGGTCAGGGTAAATGTAAAATTTTCTCTCAGTGACTCAATTTCCTCATCCATAGCTTTAACCCATTCATTTGCATTAACTGATGTTACAGCTTGTTTGTAGGTTTGGGGCACATTACACACAAGTCTGTAACAGTAATCAATATTAGTCACATCACCTTCAATACCACAAACATAATCACCCAAATAGGTTGGTTTTTTCCTGTCTCTTGCAGGATTTCTCCTTTCAGGTTCATCGTCTTTCTGTTGTGTTTGGTTGTCATACACTACTGGTTCTTGAGTACTTTGTGAACTAACATCTGATTCTGATTTTACAGATTCTCTGAGAGGATTGTTCCTGGTCTTAAAACCATCATCATCATCATCATCAATCAGTATGGGCTCAGTACTTTTGGATATAAACTCCACTAGTCTGCATTTCTGTACCTTCTTGCTGTTAGGGTAGTAGATCATGTAAGCCGGACTATTCTTGTCATATCCAACAAAATACCCTTCTCACATCTTGAATCCAACTTTCCTAACTTTCCTCTGTCATGTATGTAAGCATAGCATGGTACTCCAAATTTCTGCATCCTTGAAATGTTAGGCTGTCTACCTGTCAACATAAAGTAAGCTGTCTGTTTCGTACGATTATTGAAACATCTGTTTCTCACTACAGCAGCTGTCTGGACGTCCACAATGTTCTAGGTAACCCACTTTCTATTAACATACATCTAGCCATGTCAAATAATGTTCTCCAGTTCCGCTCAGCCGTACCGTTCTGGTGTGGAGAGTATGGCGCTGAGGTCTCATGTCTAATACAATTTCTGCTTAATAATGCTTGATACTCCTTTCCTGTGAATTCTGTACCATTGTCAGACCTTATGCTTTTGACCTTTCCATATGGAGCCATATCAGCAAGGAATTTTTCTGTAGCAGTCACTGTATCACTCTTGTTTTTCAAAAAATAAACAAACACTGCACTAGAGTAATCATCTGTGAAAGATAGTGCATACTTGTGACCGTCTCTAGATGTTGGGTCTATACTGCCCTCCAAAGGCTAAGTGCAGTATCTACGCAAACACTGAAACTGAGAAAAATGGCTTTAAAGTTTTTTACACCAGCCAGTCAAACATGTTACTGCAATTTTGGCACACACATTTCTCTGAAATGGGACAAAATTTAACCAGGAGACTTTGTCACAAGACACAACAGATCTCACAAAGCCCATTTTAACCCTTAACTCAATTTTGACCAAATGCGTAGTTACTGCGCTTTCGCTTTGTAGGGCAGTATAGGCCCTGCTAAATCTGTATGTACCATTTCCAGGGCTACTTTGGCTCTTGCATCTGGCCCCCTATTTCTAGTTTGTACAAACTTTCCTTGTGTGCAAATTTCACAACGTAGGATAGTTTTATCCATACTCTTAATTTGCATACCATCAACAACTTTCTCCAATTTAATAATATCCCCATGATTGCAGTGCCCTAATATTTCATGCCATGTCTGCAAATCATAACATTTTTTACATTGTTCAACACATTCATTGTCTATTGTGTGCAAATAATACAGTTTGTCGTGCACATGTATGGGGAATTTGGTACCGTCTTTATGTAGCAGAACGTTCTTCCCTTCCTTGAAGATCACCGTCGCTCCATTCGATGTGGCTGCTTTCACAGAGAAAATGTCCTGTGGATATGTTGGGATGTACAGTGCGTTTCTCAGCATCGCTTTGACGCGTCGTCCCGTGGAGTCAATCAAATATACCTCCGCGTCTCCTCTTTGCTTTGCGACGCCGTTACACCGAGTGCCGTCCGCCAATTCCACGCAGTGTGTGTTGGCCTCAGTGGCGGTCCTGGCTAGATTTACGCCCTGGGCGAACCATCCCTTGGCCGCCCCCAGAAAAAAAAATTACCCCCAAACCCCGCCACCAACATGTATTATTTTGTTATATATAATCTTAAATACAAAAATTTATAACAGAGAAAAACATGTAATACAGTATAAACACCCACACATTCACACGTGCGCGCGCGCACACACACACACACACACACACACACACACACTGTTGCTGCTGTGGAAGTAACACACACACACACACACTGTTGCTGCTGTGGAAGTATCTGACTCCTCATTTTGGCCAGTGGGTGCTCTAGCTCTAAAATATTTCAGAAGTGCCCCTGAATTAACAATTAAGATACAATTATGTAAGTTAGATACACTTATTTCACACATGCATCAGTTACCCATGATTAAAATGACCATAACACACATTTTATTAGTATTTGTTAACATCCTATATAAACTAAGCATACACTACAAATTATTAAAAAAGCTATATCACTGTAGCTTACAAAATGCCATGTCAATGTATATTAGAAGTTATTTAAGTTGACACATATAGCGTAAAGCAATAAAAAATTTACACAGTCCGGAGGTCTGTGTGAATTTGCACTTTTGTGTTGCACACACAAACTAGTGTGTTGCCTATAGAGTGAATTTAGTTGCATGGCATGATGCCTCAATTCTAATAGTTGCTCAGCAAAACTAAAACCAAATACAATCGTATTCTGTGGCTAATAGCAACATATTAGCAAGAGTGCGAGGCTAATATAAATAGCCTATTTCCTACTGTCACTCACGTTGTCACAGAAATCGGCATACCTTTATCTTTTGCCCGTTTCTCCTCATCTTCTTTTCCTGAACCGGGCAACTGAGATGGCTACTTTGGTCTTTTAATTTGATCCATGATGATGAAGATGAAGACTCAACATCATTAACTTTGCATTACATTTTGCCAACAACAACGTCCGTTTTGCCCGTCAATCAACCGGAGTCACGTGACGTGAGTCACGTAGATGACTCTACAGAATTTTTTTCACATAACCCAATTAATTACATGTTTGTATGTATATTGGTCTATGTTAATGTTAGGAATGAAAAATAGAATTTACTTGGAAGCAGACGCAGCCGTGTGTGTTGTGTGTGGCCTCTGGCCTGGGATCAGTTATTTGGAAGCAGACGCAGCAGTTTGTGTTGTGTGACGTCTGGCCTGGGATCAGTCAATCCCTCGCTCGCCCCCGTTAAGGCGAGCGAGGGACTTGCAGTCGCAAGTTGAGTCCCCGCCCCCCTCACGCGTGCCGCTTCTGACACGCACACAACTGTGTTTCTCAGCACTAACTTGACATGGAAATGAGCGGTTTTGATTTAATTTTTTTTTAGGGCGCTCGTGCGCCCTCACATAGATTGCGCCCTGGGCGTTCGCCCACATTGCCCATAGCAAAAACCGGCCCTGGTTGGCCTGAAAACTGCTGTCAAACCTCTGAAACTTCTCGATTTCCGTGATGATGTGGGAAGTTGCACCTGCATCCACCATTAGGCCTTTCCTCTTGGTAGTTTGTACCCGCATCTCAGCGTCGCTTGCCCGAAAAGCATACTCCTTGTCACTTGGCTCTGCGGAAACTTTTTGTGCATTGTCCCGCTGCCTTCCCCGTCTGCACGTTGCGTCGCGGTGACTATTACTTTTACACTGACTGCACCACTGTTTACGCTGACATGTCTTTGCTTTGTGGCCTCTTGTACCACACTTGTAGCAAACAATGTTTGTACCAGCACCACAAACTGCTGTACCCGCAAAAGCGGTTTTTCTTCCAGGCTGCGCGCCAGCTTTCATAACATTGTCCTCGGATACGGTTGTCCGCATATTTTCGAGGTCCTCATAACTCCGAAGCCTCGTTTTAAACTCCGCAAAACTCAATTGATCATCTCTCTGGGTAACATGAATGGTAAATGGCTTAAATGTCTCTGGAAGTCCTTTCAGAACCATTGCTATTAAAAGTCCATCACTCAGATTCTCACCTGCGTTCCTCAAAGTGGTGATTGCGGTCGCAGCCCTGATGATGTAATCAGTAACACACTCACTGGGCGACTTTTGCAATGACGTTAGCTCTGTGTATAAGCTAATCACTCTGGGTTTTCCTTTGCCAGCATAATATTCCCGAAGAATCCTTAATGCTGCTCTTCCATCGTCTGCTGCTTCCCTCATAACCAGCGACAAACTTTTGTCATCCAGGAACTGTATCAGCTCTGCATAGGCTTCGGCGTTTTTCGCCGTATCTTCCTCGTCTTCCTCAAAAGACTCGCTTAAAATAGTCTCTTTCAGTCCTTGTAAATAAAGATGACCTAAAAACTTTGTCTCCCATAGCTCGTAGTTTTTCTCATCTCCATCAAAGACTAATCGAGACCAGCGGCTCGTCGCGGTTTCTTTTTCTCTTCGTTTCATGTTAAAAGACTCAGGTACACGCTATCCGTTGCGACTTTTACCCGGCGTCTTTAACACTTAAACTTTTCTACTTTTAACTCTGCTCTGGGCCCATAACCTGTTAACAGAGTGCGTTTAAATGAGACAAGAAGATACGTTTCACTTTATCAGCCACGCAGTCGCTCTGACTGGCGCATTTTTATTAAAACAAAAGAAACACCTGATTTCACTCAGTCATTAATTAGGTCACATGACCTCTCGCAGTGTGACTGGGTTGCCTGTCCCAAACAGAAAATAAACAACAATACAAATACAAATACAAATGAGAGCATACAATTTATAGATGTCAACAACTGTTGCCAGACCACACACACACTTACGATTTGCTCAGCAACAAAAATGTGTGCTTGAAAACTTTACGCTGTATGACGAGGATTTATTCTACAATGATATATTAATGGTGTGTCCTACCATAAGATTTAAAGTTCGTAAAATGGCGTATCCCCGTATCCTTAAAGTCTGTAATTAGGGTCAGGTGAGTGAAGATCTAACGTGAATATTTGCATTTGATATGAACAATTTGCATGAATACTGTTAGGCATTAAGCAACTTGCATTGTATAGGACGTTGCAAGAACCTGTTACATGAATAAATAGTACCTTATATTATTGATGTTTTAGGGAAACACTGAAAGGGACAGTTCAGATGAAGCTCGTATACTTTGCGCATTCCTTATTCCAATGAAACACACGAACATTAGACCGCGTCATTTGCCTGTTTGCAGCATGTCATGCATTGCATACACGCCGTATTTAATGTGTGAAATTTTACAAGCAATAGTCGTTCATCCAAGTCGATTCCATGTCTTTGCTTCACAAAACATTCGCGTACGGTTTAAAACCAGTGATAAGCGGAGCATTTGGTATTGTAGACGAAAGACAAAGATCCTGTGATGAGGGAGATAACAAGCTTCGGCATTCTTCCAAACCCGTGCAGGTGCGGCGCTTCGCCAATCAATTATGATTACTGACATCTGCTACGGGCGTTCAGAGTGTGCGACAGTCAATATTAATATTACACTTTACAGATCATCCAAATGTTCCTGCACTGTTCATAAAAAGAAACGCCTGTGGTATCCTTCTCTGTGTACTGCAGGGTTACACACTTAAGGAAGCTTGCAGACTTCCCTTTTTAAGTCTTTAACCTTCTGTGAGAGCTCCTCGCGATGTTGCAGGTGAGACGAAACGAGATGAGAAAATCCCAGGAAACCAGTTCGAATGCCCGATAAAATCACTCAACATTTAAATCGGCGTGATTCGGGTAACTAACGCTTTAGTTAGCATTAGCATATGCACTGGACATCGAGCGTGTAAATGCTGGCATCAGTATCTGCGAACGCAAAGACAGGTGAGTACGAGGCTTATATAGGCCCTGTCCCAAATGGCGCACTTCATGTGGACTTTCGGTCTCATGGCCTTAAATTGCGCGTGCTCGCTTAGTCCACGAGTCCGTAGGGCAGGGCTATTCAATTGGCGGCCCGCGGGCCAAACCCGGCCCCCAAGGTAATTTGATCCGGCCCTTTATGTAGTCTGTAAAAAAGACATCTCTAAAATAAATTTAGTAAGTTAGACAACGGGCCGTACAGTTACGAGTTGATGCGCGTGCGTCCGTTTCATGCAGCATGAGCTGCAGAGCGCGAGTCACGTGACTGGTGCGAGCAGCTGTGTCACGTGATTATATTCGCGCTTTTGTCCACAAGTTCAAAGCGATCGCCTCCCCCGCTCGCGCCCACGTCTCAAGACGCGATAGCTGACAGACAGTGGTGAGTTAAGAGACCGGACTCTATGGTTGTTTTAACTTTATTTGTTGTATTTTCAGCTTAAAACACTGCCTTTTCCGACAATTGTTGTCTGATATGTTTATGCTTATCCACAATGACATTAACGTTAGATAAAGGAAACTCGTTGAAACGATTTTGTGAACTAGACAAAAAGATCCTGCCGTTTCTCCAAAATTCAAAGCAGACAAAGGCTCAAATATTATGCGAGTCATCGTTCTCACACAAGAATGCAATTAAAACGAGTAACAGTTAGTCGCCCATCGCTCACAGCACAGCACCTGCACCACTGTATGTGTATTGCGCTGACAAACATACACCTGATTTTACTGCTCTTGCGAAATCTAAAAACATATTCTGTTTATTAGAAGGTAGCCTAATGTTTGCCAGTTATTAAGATGGCTGTTGTAGTTTAAAAAGGGCTACTGTAATTAGCTTTTGACAAAAACAGCATAAAACAATTATGTTCCATATTATAAACTTTTTTGTTATGTGCACTGAAGTGAGTAAATTAGTTAAATTCTCAATGAGAGTGATATGGATCTTATTTACCTATTTAAATGTAGAATAAAGCTTACTTGGGCATCTTACAATGCACTTATGTTGTTATGCAATTTTAAAATACAACATATGAACATGTCTGGATGTAGAAAAAGCCTACTTTGACATCTAACAATGCACTAATGTTGTTGAATGCAGTTTCAAAATACAACATGAATATGTTTAAATGTAGAAAAATTTAGTCATCATCACTGTTATATCTCCGGCCCCTCATTTAAGATACTTTTTATGAACTGGCCCCCACGACAAACTAATTGAATAGCCCTGCCGTAGGGTGTCCCATCTGTCATTTTTACGCTTTGAAGTGTGCTCATCAGCTCCTCCTTTGCCCCCTTCGCGCAGGCTTCGCGCACTTTACCAACCCAGAAGTCCTTGCGAAAGAGCAATCAGACCAATCAGACTACGGAAGGGAGGAGCTCATACTGACGGGCAACTTCTCTACCTATTTCCGGGTGTGACGCTCGAGTCTGTCCCAAAATACAAGTGTGTTCGACTTCATGCGGCGCTGCGCAGACCGATCGGTGGCTGACTTGAAGCAGTGCATTCCGGTTAGTACTTTTGTCCGACTTAAGCTGGCGCTGCAGGCACGTGACTGTGTCATATGGTTTTTAAGTACCGCGAGAGCGATTCGAGATCAGCCGCCGGAGTCAGCCAGCGCAGCTTGCGAAGAGGAGCTGCACGGGCTGTAATGACGACACAGATGTTTCACGATTGGTCGGATTCACCACATGACAACAATCACGTGTGTTTCGTGTTTCTTTTCACGCCCTCAGTTCCACAAATGCTCACAAATCGGTATTTTTATAACAGTTAAAGCTCTTTTCATGTAGTCGCGATGTTATATTGTGTCATCTTCATCAAAATAAAATGGAAATATAAATAAAAAAAACGTAGACCCCACTACATTGGTATTTAAATAATTTATGTTTATTCTGAACTTTATTCTTGTAAATACAGATGCTGTAAGCCTCTTCAGTTCCACTCATGCTCATACACGGACATTCAAAACAGTATAATTCACTTTTTATGTAGTTTACATCTTACAAATCATGTTTATTGCGATAAAGCAAGCAAACGGCACGTGATCAGCCATGCCTGACGTAAATGCCGCAAACTACGGGAAGCACAGCGTGTCCGACTTCACGTCTCCGTTTTCAGCTCCTCCCCACATGCACGCGGCTAATCTCGCCGATCGGTTACATCCAGCCACAGCCGATGTCGAACACACCTTACGACTCCGTTGCACGCACGTGGACTCGCATTAAGGGTCCCTAAAGTCTGGACTACGTGATGTCATCAAAGTGTGGACTCTGAGGAGGACCACAAGTCCGGAGTGTGCCATTTGGGACAGGACCATACTCTCAGTATCAGGGGTGATTGATTGCGCCTTGTGAAATGAATGACGTAACATTCAAGTTTCCTGGTAGAACTTGCGCTACGCTACGCTAAAGCTAACACTTCCTTAACTTTTTGTGCCATTTCTTTAGACAGTAGCCAAAAGTCAATTCTAGATTGTCTGGAGCCATCCTTATTACTCCATGTAAATTTAACTTTACCAGAATTCCTAACTCTCCATTCATCAAGACAATTAAGATGCAAACATAAATCATTAATATAAGAAAAGGAATATGGTCTAATCTGTCGTGAAGGCAGACAGTCCAATAAGGGATCACTGATGGTGTTCCAGTCTCCACCCAAAACCAAATTAGCATTAGAAAATGTCAACAATATTCCTGAAATCTCCTCTTCAAAACTGTGTAACAAAGTCTGATTCTCAGCTTTGTTATTATAACCATAAATGTTTCCCAAAACAATAATATTATCATCATGTATCTCAACAATCAGAATTATCCATCTTCCAGATGAGTGTACATTACTCCTCAGTATTTTCCCTTTAAAATTTCCTCTTAAAATCGCAACACCTGCAGAATTATTGCTTCCATAGGACAACCAAAGGTCATCACCCCATTGATTCCTCCAAAATTTGTAGTCGGCTGCTAAAGCGTGAGTCTCTTGCAAAAAGTAAAAATCGGCCTTGAATCTTTTAAGATATAAAAAATAGCTTTTCTTTTTAACATATCACGAATACCCCTCACATTCTTATTTTACCATCCTGGATGATAGAATTAGATGCGAATGACGTCATTACGTAAAGCACGTTAAAGAACTGGTGAATCGGTTTTTTGAAGCAGTTCTTTGAAACGAACTGTCTGAAAGAACTGATTCACAAAAAAAAGTCGGACTTCCCATCACTATGTGTGATGGTCTTTTCTCGTGGATGTTTCTCTGGTATGCTGAGTTTTATCGTCCAAATGCATATTTTTGCTCAACTGCTCAACAGCATTTGATCGTGTTGGTTGTGATGAAGTGTTTCATTGTAATAAGCACATTATGAATTTCATAATCTTATAATTATCATGTTACGCTCAGTGTCTTCAGGACAGAGTGAGAGAGAAGCCATTGCCCCGACATCGATCAACTGATGATGTTGGTCTGTTTACAGGTTTGTTGTTTGTTTATTTATTTTTTTATGAAAGAAAATCGATCTGAATAACTTTAAAAAAACATGCATCGTGTTTTAAGAATCCATTTGAATGATTTGTGCTGTGCGTGACGTGCGTCAGGCCTGCACATGGTGTTGGTAGGTGCTAAATGTAGTAAATGTTTCATTTGGATGTTCCTAATGTCATTGTAGTTGTTTCATGAGAAGGTTAAATCATAGGAATATGAATTAATAACATATTTCAATGTAATCTAGTATATGTAATGTTATTATATAACGTTACTTATAATACACTATTAGAGTGCATTAAAGCAGAACTTTGGTCAATTTTCACATTTTAGCTCTGTTGTTTGTAAATGAAGTGCTGTCAGTACAGAGAACAATGAAAACAATTGTTGTTGGCTACACTGTGTTATCCTCTTTTCGAAATGTTATCACAAGTGCCCAGCAATGTAAAGTGTTTTCTTCTGAGTGAACACTGTAAATCTGACTGCAGTATGTGAAAGTTATGCATAAAAGTTATGTTAATTCAGCCAGCTCGCATACCTCTGTTTACTTCCCGTTTTCCAGTGTAGTCCACACATTAATCGATTGTTGAACTCAAATGATCCAATATGTCGAAAATATAACCTATGGACATAAATAACCATTGCAAATTGTTTTTTTGTGGGTTGCATGAGTTCGACAACTTATCACTTTTATGCATATCTTAGCAGAATAAATCCCTTCACATTGCTGGGCACTTGTAATGACATTTCAAGGGTGTTAAGAAGCTGAAAGCACATTTACAACAGGGCTGCGTTCAGCCCCTACAAAACATTGCACAACGTTTTTTAAACAGAAACGGTGATGTGTTGAACACTCTGTTCTAATGACGCAAGAGTTGCAACTACGGCAGCTGAGAAGGTCATTCTTTGTGTTTTTTTAAATGTTATTTTTAAAACCCATTGTACGAGCTGTCTCTTTAGTATCGCATGTTTGCTGTAGTTCTGACACACCCACCAAACAAGAGAAAACGCATCTCAAACCCCGTTGCATACCGGTGCACACCGTTTCCAGGAAACATGTTGTTCAACCCGGAAACCGTAGCTAAACATTGCGCACTGTTTTAAACTTGAACGTGCCCCAGGCCCTGTTTTAGTAAACAGGGGGCATATTCTAAAAGGAGGATAACACTGTAGGCAACAGCGATTGTTTTCATTGTTCTCAGTACGGACAGCACTCCACATCTGCAAACAACAGAGCTAAATGTTAAAATTGACCGGAGTTCTTCTTTAATACGAATGTTAATGTGATGTTTTATAAAGAAGACAAGAAATGTATATATTGTATTCCGTTTTCTTTATTTACATGCATTTCATTATAATTTTTTTATTGTCTAGGTTAATATAGTTTACCTGGGCAAGGCTGATGAGTGCATGCACATTGCTTCTCTAGTGGATGTTTCTTAAGGGCTCGTTATAGTCGTGCGTAGGTCCTACGGCGTAGCAGCGACGGCGCAGGTTCCGCGTCGGTTTTCATTTAAACTTTTTTGTCGTCCTCCGTGTCGACGTGCAAACACATGCGCAAACCGCTGGTAGGCAGCATCCATGCGTGTAACCACAGTAGCAGAGCGACCGTCAGAGAAGAAGAAGCCTGGCAAGTTAACGGTTAACCCACAAACGAAGAAGAAATAGCAACTTGTTGTGTAGGATTTGAGAAGACCAGTTGATCCACTGATGTTTTTCTGTTTACAGATTAAAAAAATACTGGGTCTCATTGTTAAGTGATCCTGTGGTCAAATAATTGTATTATTTCGTATCATTAGAGTAAAGTAAACTTTTTTTTTTAATCAAATAATATATATTCACCACAGTATTGTGGTCAAACCTTAATATCAATCATAATAACAGGTTATGTGTTTCCTCCATTAATGAGTTTGGAAATTTTAAAGAATGCTAAATTTAAAGAAATCCTAAATGTAAAGAGTTTTTTAAAATATTTTAATTTAATTTCAGGTTATGTGGAAAAGCCTGTGCTTGGTGGAGATCTACTGTAGATGACCACAGCATACCAGGTCCCAAGAGGGGACTGTTTTAGTCATTTTCTACTGGGCAAACTGAATTACTCCAGGTCAGATTATTACATTATTTCTTATCATAATGCTGCGTTCACACCAGCCACGGTAGAGGCATCAAGGGCCAGTGATTTCAATGTTATGTCAATTTAAAAACGCGTTTACGCGCATCTGGAGGTCTTGCGTTGCTAATGAGGCATTTAGCGTGGTTCGGTAGACGCGAATCCGCCTCAATTGTGTGTCTAGTTTGCGCAGTTGAAAAATCTGAACTTTGGCGTAAAAACGCCCCGCATTAACCAATCAGGAGCTTTCTCTAGTAGTGACGTAATTACAGGAAGTGAGCGGAGTCGCACATGATGTGAATTTCCACGTAAATGTCTTGAATAACTAGAATTTCATGTGTGGCTTTCAGGCGCAAATGAAGCGAGTAAACTCCAAATGTTCAAGCGTCCAACTACGTGCGAATTGCGTTTTTTGCCATCTTATAACACGTCTGGTGTGAACGCACGGTAAGAGTACAGAAAACAATTATTTTAGGATAAAAAAAATTCCAATGTTATATTTTTAAATTCTATTTGTAAACAAGGTCACAAATCTGTCCCTTTATTGCATGTTCAAGCCTTAAAGTGATAGTTCACCCTGCAATAAAAATTTGCCCATGATTTACTCACCCTCAAGTCATTCTATAACCTTCTTCTTTCAGACAGATACAATCATAATACAATCATGTTAACAAATGCCCTGGCTCTTTCCAGATTTATATTAGAAGTCAATGGGTGCTTCTGTTTTGAAGTTGATAAAAGTGCATCTATCCATGATAAAAGTGTGTTTCTTGATGTTTTCGTTCACTTAGATCTATGATACACACTATGAAAGGTAATTTTCAAAATTCCATAATAGGGGCACTTTAATATAACTCAGATTTTATTTGTCTGAAAGAAGGATGTCATACACCTAGGATTGCTTGAGGGTGAGTAAATCACAGGCTAAAATTCATTTTTGGGTGATCTAACCCTTTAAAGGATTAGTTCACCTCAAAATAAAAAAATTCTTAATAATTTACGCACCCCAATGCCATCCAAGATATCGATGTCTATCTTTCCTCAGTGAAAGAGAGAGTTTTTTAATTTTTTTAAGGAAAACATTTCTGCACTTTTCTTTACAAAATAGGGTTCAGTGGAACCCAACTCTTGTCAGTTCAAATCAATGCAGTTTCAAAGGTCTTTGAAGTGCTTCAACGGGCTGAATACAATTCCAGAGGACGAGGGGGATTCTAACGAAACAATCTAACGAATGGATTATTTTCTACAAAAAAGTATGTACTTTTTATTCAATAGTTCAGATTGAGCTCAGGCCGGCTTCAGCTCAATCTGAACTATGATTTGAACTAAGAAGAGTTTGGGTTCCATATAACTCCAATCTGTGAAGAAAAGTTCAGAAATCATTTTTTTTTTCACTGAGGAAAGAAAGACATGGATTAACTGACAAGCTTACTAAGAACCGGTTTGCATTGCTCTGGCTCCAAACCAGCACAAGCTCTCCCTTGGTGGAAAGGGGTATCAATGCTTCCTCCATAATGAGTTTGGAAATTAAAAAAATGCATAAAGGGACACTCCACTTTTTTTGAAAATATGCTAATTTTTCAGCTCCCCTAGAGTTAAACACTCTGGCTCCGGGTCTGGCTGTACCACTTTTAGCATAGCTGAGCATAATCCATTGAATCTGATTACACCATTAGCATCGCGCTAAAAAGAGTTTCGATATTTTTCCTATTCAAAGCTTGACTCTTCTGTAGTTACATTGTGTAGGTTACTAAGACCAATGGAAAATTAATAGTTGCTTTTTTTAAGGCCGATATGGTTAAAACTATACTCTCATTCTGGTGTAATAATCAAGGACTTTGCTGCCGTAACATGGCTGCAGCAGGGGCAATTATATTACGCAGGGCCCGAAAGTAGTCCCCTTAGTAACTTTCAATCACAGGGCACTAATTTCGGGCACTGCGTAAAATCATTGCACCTGCTGCAGCCATGTTACAGCAGCAAAGTCCTTGATTATTACGCCAGAATGAAAGTAGAGTCCTAACCATCTCTGCCTAGAAAATCACAACTTTTAATTTCTGTCGGTCCTAGTACACAATGTAACTACAGAAGAGTCAAGTTTAAAATAGGAAAAATATTGAAACTCTTTGGTTATTTTTAAACATGCAATGCTAATGGACTAATCAGATTCAATGGATTATGCTAAGCTATGCTAAAAGTTCTAGTGCCAGACCTGGAGATCGGCTGAATGGATTCCAAAACTGTAAAAATCAAGTGTTTAACTCTAGGGGAGCTGGAAAATGAGCATATTTGATAATATATGAGCATATATATGAGCATAGTGGAGTGTCCCTTTAAACTAATCCATTACACTTTAAAGGTGCACTATGCAAGAGTTGGGGCCAATCCCATTTCTCTGTCTTACCCCTTCCCCTTCCCCTACCACTTCGTCTTACCCCTAGCCCTTGTCCCTCAAAACCAAGTGTTAAGCGCTAGGGGTGAAAACATACCCCTATGAAATGAGACACCGCTTGGTTACGGTTACGTCATCATACATCGTCGTTTGCTGGCTGCCAGTTAAAACTGTAGACAAGCATGCAGTCCATTCATGGCTAGTTAGAGAAATACGGGAATGTTGTGCAAATCAGCAAATACGGGAATGTTGTGCAAATCAGCAACATAACATTAGCGTAGCAACCTAGCGAAATTTTAAAACATTTAAATTAAGAACATAATTCAAATATATATGAACAGGACTGTGTAGAGCACAAAACAAGACGTTAGTAATTTTTAAATTAATTATTAAGCCGAAAAAAACTTACATTTATGGGACTCTCTGGACGCTCTGGCCGCCATTTTTGCCGGTTGCGCAGTGTATTCTGGGTACCCCTTGGTTTCAAGTAAGCTCGCGGAAATTCTTGGTTTTAAGGGGTATCTACCACTTGCCCTTAGCCCTACCCCTTGATCAAAACGAGAATTGGGATAGCCCTTACTCTCACGTGAACGTGCAAAACTAAGGGGTAGGGGTAAGGGGAAGGGGTAAGACAGAGAAATGGGATTGGCCCTTAGTCATAGTTAGTCCTAACCCTAAATTTTATTGTTTTTTTAAATATTTCGTCCTTTTGTGATTTCAGATTATAGAAAAACCTGTGCTTGTGGATCTACATCGGATGACCATGGCAACCCAGGTGTGGAAATGGTAGACTGTTTTTAATCTGAAATCTGTGTAATCTAAAATGGACAATTCTTTTGAAACCATATGAATGCATACTGTTGTATGGCAGAAGCTAGATTTAGATTATAAAGTTATATTTTTTTTACACATGCATCTCTTTGCTTCAGAAGCCCTTTATTAAATGATTAGTTCACCTCAAAATGAAAATTTCCTGATCATTTACTCACCAATGCCATCCAAGATGTCCATGTCTTTTCTTTCTTTAGTGTAAAATTAATTAAATTTGAGGAAAACATTTCAGGACTTTTCTCAACACAATGGACTTCAATAGCAAATCAATGCAGTTTCAAGGGGCTGTACACGTCACAATCCCAGCTGAGGAATAGGATCTTCTTTAGCAAAACGATTGGTCAATGTGCCAGGCAAGATGAACATTTGTGGTTAAAAAGTATATAAATGTTTATTATTATTATTTTAGAAAATGATTGATCGTTTCAGATACTGTAAGACCCTATTCCTCAGGTGCAATTGTGCACAGCCCATGAAACTGCATTGATTTAGACTTCAACATTTTGGTTGCAACTGAAGTCCATTGAGTGGAGAAAAGTCCTGAAATGTTTTCCTCAATGAAATGTTTTTATTTTGCCAGTAAAACATTTTATTTGACAATTATTTTATTAATTATCACAATGTAGATATTTTTTCATGCTTTGCTTGTATTTCTACTGTCCAATTAACATTAAATATTTGTTTACAATTCACTAAAATTACTGTTCTGTTTTAAAGGTTTACTTTTATAGTTTTTATTTTACTGCAAGAAATAAAATTTCTAAGTTACTATACATAATATTGGCTATATTTTAACACAAAATTATTGTTGGTAGACATGGCTGTTTTATAAAACGACAACTAAATACCTTAATTTACAGATTAAAAAGTAATACCTAGATCCAACTTATTAAAAGTGAGGCAAGTGGCTGCATGGGAAGATTTAGGTTGAGTCAACTTGCAACCTTTTATATGTATTTTGAACACACTAACATTACTTAATATGAATGCATTAAAATTGATTTGAGTCAACTAATTGTACAAGTATTACTCTGTTAGATAAACCTACTTTTTTTGGTACAGGTAATGCATTTATGGGTTGCTACAATTAACCTGTACTCATTTTAATTAGGTTTTATGAACTTTTTTTTTTTTTTAGTAAAATAAACCTATTCATATGTGAATAAACATTTTAATTGTGTCCTAGCTATTACCTCAGCAATCTGAATGTTACAGTCTAAAAACTACAGTGATTAACTTTACATAAACAGAATTTGTCAATAACAATTACATATTCAATTGAAGAAGAAAAAAGATGAGAAGATGGATTGAAGACAATAACATTTATTTAAAGACACTTATACCTCGTGAGGTAATGATTGGCACAGAACACAGTCCAAAGTCCACATTAATTAAGACAATGAACAATGAACACATATTACCTTCAGCAACTTCTTCAAGGAGTCTTAAAGGAACACGGCAACTTTTTGGGACTTTAGCTTATTTACCGTATCCCCCAGAGTTAGATAAGTCCATTCATACCTTTCTCATCTCCATGCGTGCCGTAACGCTGTCTGAAACATCCACTGCTAGCCTAGCTTAGCACAAAGATCGGAGGTAAACCGCTCCAGCTAGCATACTGATCTCAATAAGTGACAAAATAACGCCAATGTTGGTATGTGTTGGCAAGATCAGTATGCCAGCTGGAGCGGTCCACCTCCGATCCCTGCGCCAAGCCAGGCCAGCGGTGAGTGCGTCAGACAGAGCCACGGCACGCATGGAGACGAGAAGGGTATGAATGGACCCACCCAACCCTGGGGGACACGGCGAACAAGCCAAAGTCCCAAAAAGTCAGCGAAAAAAGTCAGCCAGATTCCATTGAGAAATCATCTAAGACAACTTGTTGAGGAGAATTGCGTACATGGATGATGATGGCTTACGACGCATGGGGTCCAATCCAACAAAAAGCCTCTGATATATCTCAAAACCATACACCAGTTTTGATGGATACTTGAGGTCGACAGCATAGGCAAGTCCAAACAGGAGGCAGCATGCTTTTGACAGGTTTGGCAAACCTCTGACCACGGGCTGTCCTTCGATGATAATACCAGTTGTGTCGGGATGATGGCACATGTAAATGATCATTGGGGAACTGCAAAGCTCAGCGTGCACCTCTGTTTCAGCACGATTCTATTGGTGGAGACAAAAAAGAATCAAGAGTTTGGTCAGACAAACAGGTAATGAGATGAATGTAGCAGACAGGTAGAAGACATAAGACATAGTCAAAATTTTACTTTTGTTACTAAATGTGTAGGATACTAGATGGCTACTGTGACTACAGTATGTGACCAGAGTAAAGTCTACCATGACAATGCCATAGAGTGTGGGTACTAAACTATCATGATCTACTGTAGCCTGAGTGTTGTATTATTCTGGTTTAAAGGATGGATTACAATAAAACAATGCAATTGTCCTTGCCTGTCCCTGATTGACCATCACATTAGGGTTTAAGCTACAAAGTTTAAATATCTTTCAAGAGCAAACGTAATTACTCCATATGATAAAAATATTAACACAACCACTAACTTCAACGTCTTTGTCACAAACTTGTCCACTGCGGAGCCAGAATGAACATTTTTATAATGTCTTATTTTGACGTGTTCTGTAATGAATGTTCATGGAACCTCCATATAAGTTTAAAAACTAGTTCAGATGTGGACAATGTGAACATATTTTCAACATCATTTAAAGACTCATTTAGACAATGTATTATTTTTCTGGACCAAATAAACACTCAGGATGCAGTAAATTAAAACTCATATTTATTCCAATGTAGTTTCCATTTCGTTTGTCCAAAAATCATGAAAAAAAACTTCACTCACACCTTTAGACAGCATAACATCTGTATTTCACACATATTTGGATTGTTAAGCTGCCTGCCCTTAGAAGACATACAATTCAAATAATTTGACTTTCTTTCTGATGTCTACAGAAGATCTCATTGAGAATCAATAAAGGTCTAGATGTTGATGTGTTTCCTTTGAAGTCACCACTATAGTAGCCAGTGTCTGCTCCAGTTGGGCTACCGGTCCTTGGTTGTCTTGTATTAACTTTTCTTTGACTGCTGTAATTGTGTGGTTGACAAACAGTTGCTATGGCAAAGAATCCTAAGATCAAGTGAGATCAGGTTTTCAGGTTTTTGTTGATAACAAAATCACAAACAAGTCTAATGTTACGTTTTTAAATGTAATGTTTATAGTTGACATTTAAAGCCACCTGCCTTTTGAAACTGTAGAATCGGCATCAATAACATAAAAATGATCACATATCCTGATGGTGAATAAAAAGCATGTGCACACAATGTTTTGCGCGAGTGAATTATGAAGTCACACACAGACATTAAGACTTTGCATATGAATCATAACCATGGTGACGATAAAGAAAAAATAAATTAAAGCTTCATGATCCAATGCATGATGGGTAACTTATAATATAAAACTCATTTGTGATTACCAAGCTTTTTTGATTTTTATTTGACACCATTGTTGTGATTCAGATGCAAAATCTCCATGTCTGTGTGTGACTACACGATACACTCGCTCAAAACATCGTGTGCACATGCTTTACATACACCCTCAGAATACATGATCATAATAATGTTACTGGTGTCGATACTACAATCTCACAAGGCTGGTGGCTATAAATGCAAACCATCAACAGTAAAATCAAAAACACAACATTAGATGCTTGTTTTGGGCTGATTTCATCAACAAGGACCTGAAAACACCTGTTCTCACTTTACCTGGGCATTGTTTGCCATACTAATTGTGTTTTAAAAACACACAGAAGCAAAAGAAAAAATAATACAAGACGTACAAAGATCAAGAGGTCAACTAAAGCAAACCCTGACCACTACAACGGTGACTTCAAATGAAACATAGATATCAAGATCTAAACCTAAATTAATTCTCAATTAGAACTTCTGTAGATGTCTGACAGAAATAGTCAAAGTAGCTGTATCTTCGTCTCCAGCTTATGGCAGGCAGCTGAAGGTCCCTGGTTCAAATCCGATATCTTTCACGATCTAAAGATGTGTGATTTACACAGATGCTAAGATGGACAGACACAGTGTCTGTGAGCTACTTTGCGATTACAAATGGAAATTGCGTTGAAATAAACCTGAGTTTTAGTTTAAGGCATCCTGAAAGTGTTTATTCTGTCCAGAAACAGTATAAACTGTCTAAATGAGACATTAAATGATGTCCACATCTGAACTAGTTTTTAACATTTTATGGAGCTCCCATGAACGTCTATAATGACTTACAGAACACATAAAAAAGACATCATATCTTTCATTCAGGCTCCTCAGTGGACATCTCTTCAACATACAACATTTGTGACAAAGAAACTGTGCTCAGTGGGACAGACATAAAAAAGACAAGTATCTTTAAGCCCAATACATACATGGTAGACACTGATGAGGTCTTCCTGTCTCTCCCCCATGTACTCAATCAGGCATCTCAGGACCACTTCTCTCCTTTTCTCCACAGAGGCAGATAAATCCTGTCAAAAAGTATAATCTGATCAAATTTCACAGCCAAATGGCAGTAGCACAAACCACAGAACCCCAGTATTTTTTCAACCATTCAGTTGCTATGAAAAGTCCTACTATACATACCACACTGTACTACAAGATGTCACACTATCACCAGCATCTCAGAAAATAAAAACATATGTGCATGTTGTTTATTTTAAAAAAGTCGAGGGGGACAGGTCACAAAACTGAGATTTAACTGTCGAAGTATGCTGTGTTCATCAATATGAATCAAGCTTATACTAGTACATTGTACTAATCTATTTCTCACCTCAAATGCTTTCTTAAACATTTTTAGCAGACCTTTTGTGTGTAAAGAGACCATTTAGGAGCAGTGCACACTCTGTGATGATCGTATCTGCCTTCTATTGGTGGTTGGTACATAAAAACAAAGAAATTTAATTGTATGCCCACACTATTGTTTGCAATTTTACCTATGTGTTACTTACCTGTGAATATATATATAGGCTAGCTGTAATTGTATAAATTCTGAAGTTTTCCTTACCTGGATGTGAAGTTTGTAGACCCCAGGTAGCTCTTGGGTATCTAAAGACCAGGAAAAAGCATGTAATAAGTTTTAAAATCAGTGGTAAATGTAACTTATTTAAGTAATGGGTTAGAAATAGTTTTTTTCTCAACCAAAACTATATAATTAATTGACTATGAAGCATTAAAAAACCGTGGATCAAATCTCTAAAATCAGACAGACTACTAAGCATAACGTTACATCTCTACAGTCTAATCTGTGCATCTGCTTTAGTAATGCAAAAGTATATAATCTCTGATTCCAGGTCGAGTCATGTCAAAGACACACTAATATTACCAGGTAACTTATCCATGGTAGTCGCGTGACTGCAAATTATGAATTTGTGAAATAAAAATATACAAGTTAACTGAGCAAATTTGTGCAACTAATTAATACGTCTGCATCCATCCTAAATGTTGTTATAGTGGCGATGTTAGCAGGTGCTGCTAAAAACATCCAATAAAACACATAGGCAAGACTAAAGCACTTACTTAATTTCATATTAACAACCCGGTCTCAACCGCTAACGTATCCACCGATCGATCGACCACACTGCCTAGCACTGTGAAGCCATTAGCTTGCCATGTGTGCAGGATAGCTAACGTTAGCTATTACAATTTGCAAACCTAACACAATCTCAGCTCCCTAGTGGAGTAAGTTAAGCGATTTCGAGTGACTTTACATCAGTTATTAGGCTAAATTTGCTCAACTCACCGTGTTAAACAGTCAAGTTCAGATCTGCTGCCGCGAACAAACTGTTGAAGAGCCGATCGAGGTCGAGGAAGATACTGCATCTGCCCGTGAAAGTCCGAGCCAATGAAAAGGGATGCCAGCAACTTATACAAAATGCAAAATAATTGTGTTTGATGAAAGCAGCTGCCACATTGACTGCTGCTCAAAAAAATTGTCTATGTAAAATCACTTTTATAACATTTATTGGACACGACAACCACATTCAAATAACAACCTAAATAAATTGCATTGGTTTTATTCAAAATATATAGTTATATAAACACTTCTATATTTTAAGTCAAGAGCAAGTATTTTGATACTTTTTAATATAAAACCAATAAAATAAGGTAGATTACAACTATTTAAAGTATATAAATCCTACTTTGTAGGTGTAGCACTTTTTACAGTATAGCTACTTTTGAGGTATTTTAACATACTATGATTATTTTTCTATTGTCCAATCATTTTGTTAAAATATATTTGTTGTTTTTTAGTCTTTGATTTTATGTTCTTATTGTACGTAATATACATTGTTCTTAGTTGTTTTGTAAAGATAAGCTATATTTAAGAGTAAACTGTTTTTTACAAAGTATTTTCACATACTTATTAAGTTTTTAAACATTTAATAAAATGACTAATAAAAACCATACCTTTACAGAGATTAACCTATATGTTTTTCATGCATTTTCACATACTTATTACGTTTTTATGAAATTTTCTTGGTTATTTTACTAAGATAAACTGTAATTTAAAAGAATTTTACTTTATAAATACAGAGCAATTTAATAAAGTAACAAATAAAAGCCGTATATTTACAGGGATTAACCTGAAAAGTAGTTGTTTTTCATGTATTTTCACATACTTACTACGTTTTTATACAAGTCTTTTTTTTTGTTATTTTACATAGATAAACTGTATTTTAAAAGAATATTACTGTATAAATACAAAGCAACCTAATAAAGTAACTAATAAAAGTCGTATATTTACAGGGATTCACCTGAAAAGTAGTTGTTTTTCACGTATTTTCACATAATTTATCTGTTTTTCTACAGTTTTATAACAATTATTAACAGTAATATTCTTTAATTTAATGAATTATGACTGTAAAAGATTCTCTGTATTTTTAAGTTTTTTGTATGTAATTTTGAAAAACATTTTTTTACCGTAATTTGACGGAATTTCTCTGGCAACTTTGCTGCCAGAGATTTACCTTTTTTTACGGATTTTTTTTTACAGTGAAGCAGCATATAAGTGATCATATTAGTGCCTCTGCTGTTGGCAGTTCATAGTGCGTTATTTGACCTTTTTTTGCTGACAGCCGGGCGACGGCCCTCCGTTGAACGGCCGTTCTGGACTTTTCCAGAACGCACAGATTGCCAATCCGTCCCTGCAGTTAACTTATGTGCGATCTACCGGCATTGCCTTTGCGATCGACTGGTCGATCGCGCTCGACGTATTGGACACCCCTGCTTTAGACTAAATAAGAAAAAGATTTTAAGATAATCCGTGGTCATGATTTTGTCCGCATGTCATCATGATCGGATTCACGGCTCCATTCAACAAAAGCATCTTACTTTACCTGTTAATGTATTTATTTATCATCAAATGGTTTATTACTAACTAGCTTACCTTTTGATGCATTGCCATGTTTTTGTAGCACAGTAATTCTTAAAGTGTGGTCCGCAGACCACTAGTGGTCCGCCAAACACCCCAGTGGTCCGCCAAAAGATGACCTAAACTAGGCAAGTGTTTATACAAAATCGTCACTTATTTAAGTAGATTTTTAATACACTTGCGAAACTGTGATATCAGTTTTTTGCCATTCTGTTTTAATAACGTAAAAATGGATCGGTGGCTAAACCAAAGAGGAGTCAAAAGAAAAGATCAATTGTCAACTGAAAGCAACTAAAATCCACAGATCTATTAGTTTTGCAATGTACTAGTTTTTGTTTCATTTGTAAAATCCCTGTAATTTCAGTGATTTTGGACATTAAGGGGGAAAAAAAATTCAGCATTTTATTGTAACCATAGTTACAACCATAGACTTCATATACCCACTACCTCAGTTTTAAACTAAACAGGCTCTTTGGAATGACATTAAGTGGGACCTATTATAAACATATAAAGTATGTTTAATTGCAGTTTATTTTCACATGTGCAGTTTGTTGTTCATATTAAGCTGCAACTCATTTCACATTTACTTTTTCAAATGAAATAAAATTCATAGCATAACATAGCATTGCATTTGTGTTTAAAAATGTGTTTTTCACTTGAAACAGTTGCATATTAAAGTTAAATTTAGCTTATCCTTCCTTTTTTGTTGTTTTTTGGGGGCGTGTTAGATTCTGTGGGATTCTGTTAGGTGGTCCTCAGAAAAAAATTGGAAGATAAAGTGGTCCTTGGGCTGAAAAAGTTTGAGAAACACTGCTTTAGAATTTAGTAAATGATGCTTGGAAAATGTAACTAATGTAACTAAGTATTGTCCACCTCTGCTATAAAGTCCAACTAAATTCAATTTAAGCTGATAATAGTCCGTTTAACTGGCATTTTCGCAGCACACGCTATGAAAACCAGCCATTTTGTTGAACGTTTGCCACTCAACAGGGCGAGATCCCGCGTGGTCACGTGGAAAAGTGCCGTCAATGCATACCCTCTATTCTAAAAACTCCACTTCCGGTAGTAGTTTTAATATTTTTTCTTCAACTTGTTCTTGACTTATGACACTTATATTTTGAATGAATTCCTTAACTTTTGTATTGGTGTTGAATTATTTACTGTGAGCTGTTTATATTTCACGCAGAAACGAATTTGTATATCCACTAGACTACATCCCAACATTTAGTAGCTTTTTCCAGCAATGAACAGTTCACCGTTGTTTGATTCTCCTTATAAACATCTAAATGTAAATGCATTTGTTGGCATTTCAGTCGCATCTATTTAATCCGCGATGAAATACGCGAACGCGATCTCTTCCATTGCTGACGTTTGCAATCCACAACACAGCGAGATTCAGGAAGTGTCCGGCTTCCTGCACTTTTTTCACTCCTCCCCTCACTCACCGTCTGCTCTCATCTAAATTTCAGGCAAGGCAAGCTGCATCTCAAACAAGCCTATTTTCGCCGAAGGTGACGTCACGTGCATACCCTTAATAGGTGATTGGTGGTTTGGTTTGATCAGTGACACAAATAATCTTTTTTTCCACACTCGTCGTGAAACAGGTAGAAACATGATATGCTATATATAGACACCACACAGAGGTTTAAATCACGCAGAAAATACATAAATCATATTTTGTATATCATCATTGTCATTAAAATATCATATTTAGTGTAGTCTAGTAGTGCTTACAGTACGTTTGTTTCTGCAATATGATATTTTTAACCAATTAGCTCTTATACCAAACTGTAACAAGTTTTGTTTTATGTTAAGCAGATCAAAATAAAATAAATCCGGTCTATAAATGTCTTACTTAATTCTATATACTCAAAATTACTGTTGTGCAATTAATGAAAAAATTTAGGCAATGGTGGAGCATGGGGGGCAGGATTGGCGTATCATACACGCAAAAATGGAGTTTATGTATTGCACGACTTTTCAACTGCGTGCTATACGCATTTCATGAGAAGCCATGTTCTATGTCATCGCTGAGAACCTTTAAAGCACCTTTATTTAGGAGTGCATCAACAAGGCATTTTTGCCCAGATAACTGTAGCTCATTTGATATTTGTTCATGACCTTTAGCTATAACCCTAGAGATGGTTGCGCGTGAAAATTACAAAAGAGCATCAGTTTCTGAAATTTTGCCTGTCTGGCACCAACACCACGTTTAAACTCGCGTAAACAGTCTGTCCACATATGCAAATACATATACATACATATAAAGAGTTTGGTTCCAAAACGAGATAACTCCGCGTCTGGTGGTTGTTTGCCTTCGCATTATGCAGTTAAAATCACAACAGGCCGTTTTGATAACTTTTTAAAATATATTAAACATGTTTTCTTTTTAAATGATTAATGATATTTTAACATGAATAATTAAAAGCTCATTAAAGACTTACGACTAAGTCCCCTACGGAAATTAACCATGGTTTTATTGTTTTAAAAGTGTAGAATGCATGTTTATTGGTGTAGCCTATTGATTACTAACAGCAAAACCGTGGTTTTAGTACATTAACCATGGTTTTACTATTGTTTTTGAAAACCATGGTTGTCAAAACCATGCATATTTTGCGGTTACCATGGTTTTACTACGATAACCATGTTTTTTTGTTGTTGTTTTAAATGTAAAACCATGGTTAATTTTCCTAAAGTGTGCTTGGTAAATTACAATTAACCACAAATCCTCATTAATAATAATAATAATAATAATAATAATAATAATAATAATAATAATAATAATAATAATAATAATAATAATAATAATAATATATTCCTTTTTATATCCCTCTCTATACTGATTTTTGTTAGATTTCTGAATTTACCACCGTTTATAAAATGTTGCTCACATTGAAAACACTGTCCATTTATCATCAATAGAGGGCGCTAAGACCACAGGGAGGGTTGTATTCCAGTGTCTTTGCAGTGTCTTTTTCTTTTGAACGTTTGAGCTCAAAATATTGTAATTGGTAGCACAAATCTCAGAAAGTATCAAATAGGCTAGATTTTTTTCTGTATTTTATACCCGTTCTATCACTTTAAATACTTGGTGCGGTTGTCTCAGAGATAAACACTTACTGTTTGTAAATAATAGCAACTATTCTATCGTTTATTGTCCTTTATCATGTTCTTCACTCTTAAAATTGTAAATGTTTTTAAGGTGCTTCACGATGCCATCAAATAATAATTTTTAGTTACAAAAAGATCCATTCAGAGAAAGGTTTTTAAAATAACTAATTATTTTCTACATATACATCTAAAGTACAATAACTTGTTGTGACCCAGAAAGGTTCTTTGGGTGTTGAACAATTTAGCCAAAAACTATTCTTCATCGTGAAGCATCTTTTCAGAGTGTTGTTTCCAGTTCATTATTATAATGTATTTTTGATGTTGGCCATAATTATTATTGTCCTGTTACTCAACTACAAAGTTCGCGTTTATAATAGATTAAATCGTGATGTTGACCTTAGGAGATTTGCTACTTTGTTTGAGGCCCACATGTAAAAAAATTAAAAATACTCAAATAAATAAATAAAGCCACTTCCCAACACACACGAACATGTATAATAGCGCAATAGAATAGAATAGAATAGAATAGAATAGAATAGAATAGAATAGAATAGAATAGAATAGAATAGAATAGAATAGAACAACATTGATAATAGCGAATATTTTTACTATTTATTATTATTATTATTATTATTATTATTATTATTAATTATGCTGATTATGATCATTTGTAGCTTAATTGTAATTTACCAAGCACCCCTATAATGCGTTTTCTAATGTATTTAAACATCCATTTTAAAAGACCATTGATCATCTGAAAATAAATAAAGTTTAATATATTTTGTCAAGACAACCATTTTTTGCCTTACAATTTAAAATCTATTTTTAACAGTTTGACAGAGTTATCTTGTTTAATTGGATAAAATGGGAACTCAGGGTGGGCAGAAGTTTGGGGTTAAGTAAGAGGCGCGCACTGAATTGTACAAATAGCCTGAGGCACAAGAAAAAGTTCATGCCCGGGTCCCTGTAAAAAGAAACCAGTGAAGTATCAAGGAGTCCACGGTCCCTTAATCAGAGTGATCTGTGGGGGATTAGGAAGATATTGTGACCGCAACTTCGCCTCACAATTATCATTCACGATTAAATGCTTTGTCCCTCCCCCGTGTTTCTGAAATGCATCAAAAATACATGTTTAAGTAGTCATTCGCACGTTCAAGGCCCACTAAATGTGCCTAAATATTCTTTTTGTATGTAAAATAGAGGAAATATTATGTCTGGGATTATACAAATAATATTAACTGACCACATGACTACAATTAAAACAACAGTAGGAAGATTACATATGTTTTTATAGTAAGATGCATCGAATTGACGCAGTGATTTGCGTTAATTAGCTTAAAAAATGTTACAGATTTTTTCTCGAGAATGCATCTTTTTTTCTAAATTATTAAATATGTGCCATGTCTAGTCATTCATCTTAAAGTAGGCATACTGGACTCATTGGATTTATAATAACCGTACAAAATAACTTTTGAAAATGAAAATAAACTGCTCTTAATTTGTTAACCCGAATGTCACACATAAAAAAGGTGTTTACATTACGATTGTTACATTGAAATGCGAAGAAAAACCACCCATTTTATTGGCATGCCATAAAACAGCGTATAAAGGCGCTTAGGTGAAGGATGACATTATTCTCACCCGTTTGACCAATGGTGACACATGTTAGGTGTTTTGCTTTACCCATTTGTTTCTCAGTGCTTTTAATCTCGCTCGCACTTGGAACAAACTTTCGCACCTCGTCTCTTTCTCCAGTTTCTTAACTTACTTAATTCAATCATAATGAGCTCTCTGCACTAGATGATCTGCTTTGATCCACTCGCCAGTGTTGATTGAGGCCGTTAACTAACAGCAGTGTTAATAAAGAACTAGCATCGGGACTGGAAATGCAGGAAGCCAACAACCGGAGATTATTTACACCAATTCCCATATTGATTATTTGAAAACAAATGTGTGCCAAACATTTTAATGAGTTTCATAAACCGGCGAGGGACACAAGCCATTGCAATTGATTGTTTCCATGTGTTGCAACGGCTGTATCATAAACGTTGGATTTGTTTTATATGTATGTGAGAGTATGCAATGCATACATTTATTGAATGACTTATTATAAACGAAACGAGTATGCGTGATATTTCGTTATAACACTTTAAAATCATTATTGTACGTTTATAAACATCACAATGATTTATATAGCCTATAACACAGCCTTTATAAAGTAGATATAAAGAACATTTTAAGTGTTTGCTTTCTTTATTAAAGTATACAAACGTTTTAAGATTAAATTTTCTATTTTGTATATATCCGCACTAAAGCGGGGTGTATACTGCTTTTAAGTTTGAAGACGTGTGTTTGGCTAGGGTGGGCTGGGACGTCTCAACACCTCTCGTTTTTTAACCCTGTGTGTGGCCAAACGTTATGCACAGCCCGAGATCCTATTGGACAGCTTGGATGTTATTGGGAGGAGTCTTACTGGCAGCAAAAGGGGAAAAGAATTGAAGTGCGCAAAAGTATTATGTAGTGACCGATGCCTTGTGTTCAGCAGTTTTCCAATGCGTTCTCCGACAGAAAGAGGTTGCAACTACGTGAGTCTAATCGACACCTGGAACAACAGTCAAAATTTATAAATATAACGTGGACTCTTGGGTGGACTCCTTTCACATTTTTATAGAAGGCGTATTTCAAGCGGATTTGTGGATTGCTTCAGACTCCTTGACGTCTGTTCTTCCCCAGAGAAGTCATGCAGGCGCGCTATTCTGTCTCCAGTCCCAACTCGCTGGGAGTTGTGCCTTACATCAGTAGCGACCAAAGTTATTACCGGGCCGCCGCCGGAGGTGGATACACCGGGATGCCAGCTCCCATGAGCATGTACTCTCACGCGGCACATGACCAGTATCCTGCCAGCATGGCGAGGGCGTATGGACCTTATACGCCGCAGCCTCAGCCCAAGGACATGGTAAAACCGCCCTACAGTTACATTGCGCTCATCACTATGGCCATCCAAAACTCACCGGACAAGAAGGTGACCCTTAACGGTATTTACCAATTTATAATGGAGCGTTTTCCCTTTTACAGGGATAACAAGCAAGGCTGGCAGAATAGTATTCGACACAATCTGTCACTGAACGAGTGCTTTGTCAAAGTGCCCCGTGATGACAAAAAACCTGGTAAAGGTAGCTATTGGACCCTCGACCCGGACTCATATAATATGTTTGAAAACGGCAGCTTTTTGAGGCGACGACGGCGTTTCAAAAAGAAGGACGCCTTAAAAGATAAGGATGATCGACAAATCAAGGAAGCGCCGTCGCGCCAGCAGCAAGGCCGCGACCAAGAGCAGTCTGTGCAGGGGTCGCAGCCAGTGCGCATTCAGGACATTAAAACCGAGAACGGCACATCCACGCCACCGCAGGCCGTGTCTCCCACTCTAAGCACTGTTCCCAAGATAGAGAGCCCTGACAGCAGCAGCATGTCGAGCGGCAGCCCGCACAGCATCCCGTCCACCCGCTCTATCAGCTTGGACAGCACCGGAGAACAGCAGCAGCAGCATCACCACCACCACGGCCAGGCCACTGCGCAGGGCTTTAGCGTTGATAACATTATGACTTCTCTCCGGGGCTCTCCCCAGAGTTCCGGCGAAATTACTCCATCTCTCGTGGCATCTTCACGGACAGGTATAACTCCCACATTGTCCCTAAACTATTCTCCAAACCACACGTCGGTTTATAGTTCGCCATGTACGCAAAACTCTATCTCTACTACCTCCAACACCACCTACCATTGCAATATGCAGGCCATGAGCTTGTACGCAGGAGATCGTTCAGGCCACTTGGCAACCACTACTTCTGTGGATGAAACTTTGCCCGATTACTCCATCACGACCACCACGTCGTCCTTGAGCCACGGGAATCTCAGTTCGACCCAGGAGGGTCACCATCCGCACCAAGGGCGCCTCGCCTCATGGTACCTGAACCAGCCCGGAGACATTGGCCATCTAGGTGCGACATATCCCGCACAACAGCAGAACTTTCACTCGGTTCGAGAAATGTTTGAATCCCAGAGAATCGGTTTGAATAATTCGCCAGTGAACGGGAATAACAGCTGTCAAATGTCGTTCCCCCCAAGTCAGCCCATATACCGCACGTCGGGGGCTTTTGTGTATGACTGCAGCAAGTTTTGACCAAAAAAGTATTTCGTTTTTCTTGTTGTTGATTTTTCTATTTTCCCCTATTTTCATCGATACCGAGACCTTGATAATTACCTACTACCCCAGTGATGGACTGAAAAGAAACAGAAATGAAACGCGAGTCAGACACACTTGATGTTGGTTTGTTAAGGACAGTGTTACTTCGAATAACACGTAAGTCTTCTTCGTTTCTGTGAGCTATATGCTGGGCTGTGTTGAAATGCGTCTGACGTTTATGGACTTGTTATTACGTGTAAATTGCATATAGTAGCTAATTTATTTCTAAAGTGTAGACGAATATTATGGACCAAACACAAAAAAAGTGTTTCTAAATTGAACTGCATTATTTGTCCAAAAATGTTCCATTATAACAAGGAACGGAACATGTATAACGCTATATTCTTTCAAATTTTCTCATTTTGTTGGAAAAGTGTTATGAAGGAACATTGCATTGTTTGTTTAATAAATTGCCATGCTATTTGAGTTCAAATTAGGCTACGACTGATTTCTTAAATCACTCTCAGAAACAGAACTATTTGCTATAAACTAATAATGTATTTATAGCAAAAGATGTCAATATTGAAGCTTGAAGATTGTGCCAATTACCTACCTAAATGATCCAGAAAAGTGTGTCTAAATGGTTCGAATGTATTAATGTACACGTTGGTTGCTTTGAATGATTCCTTCGATCCTCCTAAAATTCTCCTTAATAAGGTACTCATAAATATAATACTTGGATCATATCTAAGTACTCAGATCATGTGATTTGATTTATATAAAATAATGCAATTGCACCCAGCAGACCCACGTAGGTTCGATATGTTCCGCGTTGGTTGCTTTATTAAAATGCATTAATTGGTGTGTTATAATATGTAACAACAGACCATTTAAAATTTATTTTTGTTGTAAAGTCAAATGAAATGCATTCCAATTGCAGGATCAGTCACTTTAGGTCTTTGTCTTTACAGTAAAAAATAATAATAGCCGTAAAGATTTCGGAAAATCTTAAAATCTGTTTGATCTAGCAACGTATTATTTATGTTTGTATTCGTAAAATAATATTAAATATTACTTAATCAAGTAACACCAACAACAGTAAATTTTAAAGGTTAGATCATGTTGAACTACAGGCAGAATTATAGGTTACAATTGCAGTTTTTCTATTTTAACAGAATTAATAGGTACATGTGCTAATTAATGAGTGCTATTTGACGTGTTTTGATACAGTTTTTCAATTATACCATGGACTGTCATCATCGTGACCTGAGGCCTTCTCAACAGTGTCTTGGTCATTGTAATTAAGCCCTTGTTTTCAGTGTCCATGTGTGTTTACTTGCGCATTCCACGGTTTTGTTAATATCATACCAGACATGCCAAGGATACTCCAATAACAAATTAAACAGGGCGAAGTGAAGGGTAGAATACACATTCCAATTACAGCCAATATTGTGCAGCGCTTAATAAACAGGTTTTTAATTAACAAACCTCCCTCGTACAATCCACAAAATAGAAAAAAAACAAAGGTACACATTTGATTAAATGAAATCTTAGCAATGGAAACTATTTTTTTATTTAAACGAATTTTATAATTTAAATGTAAATATATTCGATTCCATTTGTTTTCTGCTGTTAATCACATTTTTTAAAGGCGTAATTTAAGAGCAATACAGAATTATTTTTTTCTATTAATTTGGAAATGTCTTCACTTATGTATTATTCTATCTGTAGACATCTCCTTAACAAAATTAGACCAATGTAAAGAACATAAAGCTTTTAATTTTTTTTTCTGGGAAAAGGTCTGCAGTCCATTTCTAGGCCATAAGACCTTCAGGGCAAATCAACACATGTTTTCATTGCATCAGTGCCTCACAAATTTTCATTGCTTGAGTGGTTGATGGTGATTAGAGCGGTTAATGAATCGGCCAATTAACCAGCTTACGTCAACCAAATGTCCAAGATTTTCTGTCATATTTTCACGAGCATTACTGGTCATTTAGGCAACACAGAGCAGCCCGGTTTGATTAAAATATTTAGTTTTCTTTGATATTTGACATGATACAACTACATCGGCGAAACTGTACCAACATTGTAATAGTATCAACCTTAATAAATATTTTTTTATTTAGGCTACAATTATAAAAAATATATATAATCGCAATAATAACAACAACAATTAACATAAATAAGCAATAATAAAGTTTCAATATTAGATAGCTTTTATGTATGAAAGATAATGCAGCAGCTTACATAATATTTAAATAGGCTACAGCTCACGTGCGACTGCTTACAATGAATTTTGGCCTTCTACAGCGCATTCTCTGCCCTAGAAAAGTTGTAATCATGCTCATAAAAGTCATTAGAGCCTTTCCCCAGTAATAAACAAACGTCGAGTTAAGCACAAGATTGATGGCGCCCTCACAGAACGGGCCAGGTCAGGAAGGAATAAAATTCAATCAGTGCGCAGGAATCATTTTTCATGAGACGGAAAAGGCAGAAGGGGACGGGGGTCAATGGGGAGGAGGTCGGCCGCCGGAGCACTATCAACAATACCACAAGAGAAAGGCAAAATGAATGTGCTGTGTACTCAAAAAACAGTCTCTTAAATCTATTTCGTTTCGAGCTCCCCACACGAGCCGTCAGACCAGACAGAACTCGAAGTCCTATCGAGTTCTGCACAGAGCTGGATGAATTATAGGGCAGTTCTGGTTAAATTAAAATTAAGTTTCTTGCAGACATACTCCCGTTTCTTTGGCCATACTGGAGCTTAAAATATTTTTGTAATCTCTTGGTTTCTAGCATAAAGAAGACATGATTTTACGCAAGTGGAAGTCATGTAGCCAAATATGAAGTTCGCATAAGACATTAAAATATCCAATCAGTTCACTGTTCTGCCAGTTCGTAGCAGAGACAACGGAAATCCCATTTTTACTTCAACAATAACCAGCTAAATAAGTTACTTACTATATTTACTTATTTAAATTATTTAAATTATTAATTTGAAGGAGTAAATACACTTTGCATAAATTAATCCATATTCAATGGATTATAGGCTATTCAAAAGAGAATATTAAAAAAAAATTATTCAAATTTTGTATAGCCAATAATATCGCTACGTGATTGGATAATGCAAGTCGCTCTATGAACCATATGACCAGACCACTTCCAAATTAAAATTGGTACACCTTGCAATAGAAATGCAAGTCTTTTTATTTCTAAACATTCAACATGTTTATGAAGGCAAAATTGAGAGCAAAAAGTTATTTTAAACATGTGCCAAGAAACGCGTCATGATTATGCGTTGCATTATTTGAATCTAAATGGATTCCAAGAAATAATACAAATATTTTGTCGACAACATTTTTTGTTCATCGCAATTTTGGATGACATAAATTATTTCCGTATCTTTAAAATATAAGACATTTAAGACAGTCCGCCATTTCCTAAGCATGTACATTTTCACACTCGTTGCAACATAATCTCATGCTGAGCTATATTTGAATTAGACTGAAAAACAAAAACGTCTTTGTTTTCAGCACACCTTTGAAAATCCTTTCGTCTCTGAAAGATAATACATTCAGTTTATGTGTAATGTTATCGACGTGAGAAATCGACATGACAGGAACAACTTACCACAATTTCAAGTGCCCGAAATTTACAGAATTTTTTTTTGAATTTGCTGGTCTGAAGGAGATTCATTGTATGGTATATTTCTTTTGTATGGTAATATTCCTACATTTCACCACATTTAGCTGTATTGCTTGAATCGGCGTTTTAGAATTGTGTTCCACTACAAAATATAGAAAATCTAAATTAATCTGTATAATTACAAAATAAACGTATACTAAACATATACAAATATGTATAATAAAAATATTTAAATAAAACAACCTTATCAGGCAGGATTAGGCCTAAATGTCTAGGCAGAGTTCTGTTTATTTTTACATGAAAAATCTAACGATACCGTTTAAAGTTTTAACAGAGGACCACGATGAGCTTTATCAATCACAATACACAATGGCAGACAATTAGAATAGTCACGCAGGTATATACTAGTCAACTTTTACAACTCATTTTAACTAACATCTCATTACTGACATGTGTTTTTTTCACTATTAAGTATTGCGTTATGTTTATTTAAATATATTTTGATTGTCGTGGTATTCCGTTGACACTTGTGGTCTGTTGAAGAAATAAAGCGGTGTATTTCTATGCAATTCAAAGAGAAAATGGGATTGATTTTAGATCCACTATGGTTCTCAGAACTAATTATATTTAATTAATAACTTGTTGCTGGAAGTTCTACTGGTCTACTAAATTAATCTTTAATTCATGTAAACGTACAATTTTTAATTTATTTATCCTATAAGTTATATTGTATACATTGTATAGTGACCATAGTAACATTTTACGTCAGTATAATTTATTACAACAACATTAAAAATGTGTAATTACAGCCAATTTCATAAAATAATTGCATAAATGGTCTTCATTAGTATCATTGACTACTTATTCGTGTAATTAAGTTTTAACTGTAACATAAAATGACCCTGTGAGCTACAGGAACAAAAACCAACTCGAGCGCACCAGTAAATGCTCATCCGCAGTAAATGCAAATAATTGTATTGCCGCAGTGCATTGCTCAGGTCACGCACTAAACTCGAACCCACATTTTTTATCAATCCGAGCTGGAGGACGTTTCTATTTCGCGGTTGAGTGAGGACAGAAGAGCTGAGGTGCAAGAGAGAGAGAGAGAGAAACACACCGTGCACCTGTATGCTTGACTGCGAGCTGAGACTGAATGGAAAAGTGCAGCGTCTCAAACTCACAGTTGGTGCATACAGCCCAACCTCAAAGCGCCATCTGTTTCCAATTAGGAGTCCACATAGACTCAGGCTCTGTCTGACAGTCCAACTGCCAGTTAAAAGCTCAAAGACTTGTTCTGAAAAAAATATCCCACCCCGCTGCCTCCTTTTTAGCGTACTTCGAAACCTACTATTTTTCTATTTAAGCTGAATAAATGGCTTCCCCACGGATGAAGATCTGCAGAATAGTTTTTGGGACTTGAGTTTAACACGTCTCAGTTCAGGTTACAGAGTTAAAAGCCATAATGGACAACAGGTTTTCACTTGTGTTGAATAAAACAAAGTTACAGAAAGAAATGTTTTGAGAAGCTATGAGCTTATTTTAGAGCAACATATTTAAACCAAACATGCATGACATTTTCTGTCCTTCTGTACAAAAACATCTGACATTCTTGTGAATTAACGTAAGAAACAAGTCAACGTTTAATGGCATCGCCTACCTACTCAAACCTCTCATATACATCCCCACACGCCCATAGTTGGAAAGCGTTCTTCGCCTTGAATAAAGGGACCACTGTAATTTTTGACTTAGGGGAAATGACCAAGCCCACCGACCTTTGGATAACCCAAGCACCCTGGCACGAAACCGCGCAGCTTAACACAGACTAGCCTTGAGTGCAGACCTTCAACCCACCGCACCGACACACCGGCTATGTACAGTCAGTCTAATTAAAGCCGCTTTTACCTGAATATCTCGATTCTGCTCCGTCGACATAGAAGATTTTGTCCACAGTATATGATCAGATTTTCCCTCTGACGTCTTGGGTGCCCTTTCCTATTTTAATTACCTTAACCAAATGGGGAAAAACATGATGATTTCAGAGGACTCCTGATTAAAGAATCCTGCATAAAAACCTGTGCACTTTTAGGATTTCTGACACCCAAATTTGGGCATTTCGGTCACAAAGTCCTTCTTAAATTAAATAAACCTAAATATATTTAAATAAATTATGAATGAAGGAATAAATTAATTTGAAGAAGAAAGTATACGCAAAATGTTTACTCACTAGCCGTCTATTAATTCGTAGTATTATTTTGAATATATAGGCTAATATATTATTGAATATATTATTATATATATAGGCTAATTGTTTTGTTTGCTTCTTGTGCACAGCCTCATTATAACAGTAAATATCACCAGGATTATGACGGTAGTAGCCGTATAAAAAATTGTAAAATCAGTTAAATCAAGGGTAAAAACCTACTGTCCATTACGTTTTCGGTAAGCTATATCAAGTTTTATATATTAATTGTTATCCTGTTAAAACAATATTAATGTATTTTAAGATAAATTGGAGGAGGACTCTGAGATATTTCTTTAAGAGGTACAGGGTCTGAAATTTTGAGCGTGGATCTCTTCTTTTGTTTTGAAATATGTAATTCTGTAATTATTTTGAATTATATATATATATATATATATATATATATATATATATATATATATATATATATATATATATATATATTATATATATATATATATATATATATATATATGAAGAGTTTCGTTGCAAAACGAGATAACCACCGTTTTTTTTATTGTTCAGAAATCTCGTTTTTCTTTTTTTTTTTGGTTGTGCATTCCAATTAATTTCAATGCAACTGCAGTTGGTTTGTTTTTATTTAAACCTTCATAACTTAAAAAATACAGCTAAGTAGCATCATGATACAAATTAATAACACGATAACATAATAATAAACATGTTTTGACAAAAATGTTAAAAATGGATTTATCTCGTTTTGTAATGAAACTCTTCATATATATATATATATATATATATATATATATATATATATAATTTAAAACAAAATAATTTCAGACCCTGGACCTCTTAAAGAAATATCTCTATCTTTTTCAACAAATGGGCCTGAAAGCATCGATGTCAAAACTCATTGTTTGTTTTACTGAAAAGAACAATGGCAGTCCTGTACAGCATTTGTCATTTGTGGCATACTTGTATAAAAATGCCAAAGAATGATTTGATGGCCAGGTCACTAAACTGTGTATAAGCATCCTAAAACTCATATCCAGAAGAACCACAGCATTGTCATATTTGCTTTAGAGGCAAATGTTAATTTTACCATTTTGAGCTACTGTGTAGTTCTGACTATCGAATATACAGAGGCACTTAGGCCCATAGGAAAAACAATGAGATCACTAAAATATCACGATTGTTTCTCTAAGACTGCAGGGAGCAAGTTAAGACTTATATGCTAAGATTAGTTTAAGTCTTGTCAAAAAAGGCCCACGATTTTTTTTTCATCTTGGTATTCAGATCTCAATAATGTTACACTATTCCATAGTTTCAAAGTTATGCTCAAAGGCCAAAATGAACTAAAATGATCCATGCTATCTGTGCTAATTTGATATACCCTTTTTATACTATTTTATATTTCATGTACTGTATACAAAGTCTGTTTTAAGGAAGGAAAAGGAGAACCACATGAAAAGGTTCACCTTAGAAATTGTGCTTTCATAAAAAAAAGCGTTACATTTGTGTTGTGTTTCTGGGTGTTCGTACAAAACTCTTCCTTCAGCTCAAAATTATTCTAGCCTGAATATGATCTGTTCCTGCTTCCAGAATACCAGGATTTACCTCTTCAAGCTGGCAGACCCACACTTATACACACATGCATATACACAAATCCCAGTGTTGCAGAGCCAGTGTCCAAATCAACACGCACTTAAAGCAGTGCTTCTATAGCTCACTGGGCAGAGGTCATGAATCTTATTTCTAGGAAATGCATGGACTGAAAGAATGTGTACCCCAAATGCACTGGGCTGGGTTTCCCGATAACGACCGAACTTAGCACTTAAGAGCGCTTTCTACGCGTTTCCCAAAGATGCACGATCGCTCGCAGCTGGGTTTTAAGTGCTACTTACGAGTCGCTATCCGTTTGTCAAGTGCTGAAATGTCACCAATGACTTTTAATTAGCAGAAGCTTATTCAGGCTAATGATCTTCAGCCGATGTGCACTAATATTTTTAAAACATTATTAATTATTGTTCAATGACTTATTAAATGTTTTAATAATTTGTGCCTCATGAAATATTCTTTTTCATATTTAATTAGGACTCGTCCCACTGCGCAATGCCTTCTGCATTTTATATTGTACTTTAGATTAATATTATTATTTGTTTTTTAATATCTTTGTTTATATATTATTATGGATTTCTGCAGTGTAACGTACATATTTATATTGAGCAAAACCTTTTGTCGTTATGAGCCGTCGGAGAATAAATTCAGGTTTAGAGCTAAAATAAAAATAGGCTACAGTTTCTCTACAAATCATGTGTTTCTACAAGTATTGCCTTCTGAATTTAGTGAAATAGATGAAAGGCAGTGTGTGATGTGTGAACATCATAAAAGCCTAAAAACCCTAAATTGTGTATTCTTTAATTAGATGCCATTTCCCTTCAAAAATGTTTTTCCTGTTGATGAAATATAGCAGCAATAGGTAGGAACCATTTATCAATTTGCTAGTAGGCCTACCAAGTTTTACTAAAATTGTACCAAATAAGTTTTCCTTCTTTATTAATTTATTTTAGTCATTTATATTTGATTTCTTATTTTAATTTATATTAAAGTAATTTAAACAAATAAACAAAGCAAAACCCAATTAATAAATATACACTTAAAACATTATATTATCGTCATTACAGGAGTGCAATTTGCTGGTTGTTGTCTTACGATGCACTTGAATTAACGATTACTCCAGACCACTCGTAGATCTACGATGATTTTCAAGTGCTACAGTACTTAAGTCTAAGATTATTGGTACGATCGTTTTTACGATCTACTTAGCCTTACGATGCTTTTGGGAAACCCGGCCCTGGACTGTATGTCACTTTGGATAAAATGATCTGCCAAATGCAAAAATGTAAACCATTTTGCTTCCATTATGTTATGTATTTAAGAAAAAGTGTAGGATATGCACAGACAAATAAGCAAAACCAAGAACAAATTTGGTAATATGTGTAAAATGTAAAGCAGCGTGGTTGTCTTCAGTATAGTGTCTTCCAAAACAGGCAATAATGTGATCATACATGACTTAAATTTCTGAATACATTATGCACTGTCAGAAAAAAATGGGGTTGGACCGAAAAGTACACCTCTGTACCAAAGAGTTCATATTTGTACCTCAGAGGTAGCAAAGAGATCTTATTAGGACCTCAAAGATACATAATAGTATACATATTGGCTCCAAATGTACACATATCTGCATCTACATAGGACCTTTTTAAAGGGTACTGCCCCAGTGACAGCTGGTGTACATATTTTGACCACTTTTTTCTAATAGTGTGTTTACAAACTCTGTCAAATAAATTGTTAACCCACCCAAAGTCTAGCCACAATTAAATCATGCAATGTTTTAAGGATGTAATTTAAACACTGAATCTACAGTAGACAGATTTGCTATGACAGACGACACTGCCTCCCTGTGATTGGCTGTGGTTCATAATTTCCCTCATATTGCTGTAAGGATGAAAATTTCTCAGCTTTTTGATGCTGTCACCACATGCTCTGCTTTGCTGTCAATCACACAATCAGACATAATTTCACAGCACTAAAATGAACTTACTGGCAGAAATTTACCCCTGCAGCGCAAATAGCATTCACCAAAAAGGCGCAAGTATTACAAAATTCACCCCCTAAGAATGTCAAGTGAACAGATGCATGTTTCAAATAATTTATCAGGAATTATGACCAGATGATACAATGATCATATGGATCCAATTTTGGGCTGTACCAGTAACCTCAGACAAACCAAATATGTCCTGTTTTATCAGACCCAACCCTCATTTACTGGGACCACTGTTACACACAGTGGGGAAACTCAATAAGTAGGGTGCGGGTCCAGTAGAGATGCTTAAATTAAATCTGTTCAATTGAAACCTTTGGCAGAGTTCACTCACATTGTCTTTTTTATAACGTCTCCAAGAAATTGTACTACACAAAATATTGTCTTAAGTTACAGGTAAGACGGAAGGAGAAATTTATGAGAAATGCTGAAGTATGCCAAAGGCTATGTTCAAAAGCTAAAATGGACATTTGATAGTCCCTTACTAATGTTAGTGAGGTATGGCAAAATTCCATGTTTCCCTTTGTCCTTCTTTCTCGCTCTCTGAACCCCCATCATAGATATCCAGAGCACACACCCCTCACACCATCACACACACGCACGCACGCACGCACGCGCACACACACACACACACACACACACACACACACACACACACACACACACACACACACACACTGGTTTCCATGTTTTGTGGGGACATTCCATAGACGTAATGCATTTTATACCGTACAAACTGTATATTCTATTCCCCTAACCTACCCCATTCCCTAACCATCACAGAAACCCTTCTACTACTTCACATTTTCAAGAAACATCATTCCGTTTGATTTATAAGCTTGTTGCCTCATGGGGACATCAAAATGGTCACAAAAACACTGGTATTCCTATCTTTGTGGGGACAATTGGTCCCCACAACGTGATAATTACCAGGTACACACACACACACACACACACACACACACACACACACACACACACACACACACACACACACACACACACACACACACACACATTTCAAAGAGACCTTTCAACGGCTCCTTTATTTGACCTGGTTAGGTAGAGTTCTTGTTTACATGCTACCATTAAGTTTGGTTTCCTTTTCTTGGCCAAGCGTGTAAGACATTGTGTCAAAATATTAAAGTCATTGTGTGTGTGTGATTGTTTGACAGGATGGAAACAGAGTTTACTTACAAGCAGAGAGCTTGATTAAACGTAATGTATATTTTATGTATATAAGACAAAAGGTGTGAAATAATTGTGGAGGACGCCTGTGCAGGTAGAAAAATGTAAGAATGTATGAAATATTTGATTTTTTTTTTAATTCTGAAATACAGTAGGACTTCTTTCTCAATTGGTCATTTTTGAAAGTGCAGTCTTGCACAAACCAAGTTGCCTGTTAGAGATCCTAGCAATTAGCCAAATGTCAGCTATCTTATGCAAACTATATAAGGTATGTAAATCTATAACTTAGTATTTCTATGTTAACATATTGACGTTTATGTTGACACATTATTGACTCAAAAAAGTGCCTAAATGATACAAACATGTATAGGACCAGGTAAAAATATGCACCTGACTAACTTTTGTTGCTGCTTGTCCAGAAAACATTTTTTAGTAGGTTTATAAAACATATAGAAATATGTAACAATAATAATTAATGTACTTTGTAAGACACACATCACATCACCCAAGCAATCCTTTTGTTTTTATTGATTTTATAGAAATCAAGCTTTAAAGTCAACATGAAACAACAGTAGCTAAACATCAATGTTTTGATATCTTCATGTTACCAGCGAAGGTCGTGTGACATTCATACTAACAATTCACACAGTGACAAAGGCCAAAATTCTTTTTATGTTAACAAAGACACACATCCATTTAAATATGGCAAGTTCTCTCTTTTGTTACATTAGTAAAACCTTACAAAATAACATAAATGAGGCATCGTGTTTGTTTCAAATGAACAAAATGTCTTACTTTTCTGCAAAATGTCTGACTGAGATCAAAGTCAATGCCGAGCAAGGCTCAACCCCCTGTTCAGGGCCTGCTTTAAAACAGCAGCGTAGGGGAAAACCAGAGACTTCAAAGGCCAGACAGAGAAAGTCATTTTCCTTATCTTAATTGATGCACAATTTTAATAATGATCTTACACTTTTGGGACTAGGTCAGGATGGTGGGGGTGGATCTCTGCAAGTGAATGCAGAGGACATAAAATGTGCTGTAGTTTGTTTAGAGAACTTAATAACCTTAATAACTGTAGAAAACCTGATAATAACTGTAGTAAACCTGATAATAAAGTGAAAGTGCACAATGCAACCACAACTGACAGAAATGTCTTACTTTAGATCATCCATTCTTGGGAGTCGCATACATCACTGCTTGCTAGAACAAGTAAAGCATGCTATTCGGTAAATCTGCGCAGGTCTTAACATCTATTTATTTTCTGTTGCTATTTTAGTTATCGCTTTCCCAATTGTACGTTGACTATCGTACAATTATACCTCTTCAAGTTTGTCATAGAGCACAATTGCTACACTTTAAGCACTCTGACCTTTGACCTAGAGAGTTTCAAGTGACTGGAGCGGTCTTCGAGACCACACTGCCAAAGCGTTTCCACTGCCAAGATAAATAAACAGCACATCTCGCCGTGAGAAGTGCTCAACAGAGGAGCTGTCCGATTATCTTCTGGCTTTTTTACTGCCTGTGTTTGCAACAAGCACATCCATCTTATCCATACTGAGCTGCGTGAAGAGAAAGCTACAGCAATATTTGTTATATTACTTTAGCAGCATTAAGGGGGAGGGATCAATTCCCAGAAACATAGAGATACAATGTATATCATTTGTATACTTAAAATTGTAAGTCCCTTTAGTGTAAACATATTAATCAGTATTCATTTTCATGTAATTGCAATGTGAAATTCACAAGTCTGGTCTAGGTAAAACACATGGGCCGATCATACCACCTATAACGCCGCATTCAGACAGCCAGCAATGTTATCGCTGTGTGTCACCGTCTCTTTCAATGAGGCGTTTCTAAATCTGCATGTCATAAACAAATGAGTACCATCCACGCCAGTAACTGACGAGAGAAGGATGACGTAAACTCCACTGCTTCGTTGTCATTGGTAGTCGCTCCCGAAATTTGCTCGACATTTGCATAAAGTTAAACTTTTCTTAACTTTCTCGCGTCGCTGGACATGCCCATACGGTCGCCAACGGTCACTTTCGCTCGTGCCGCTGGAAGTCACCCGGTTTCCATTGAAATGAATGAGATTGCGTCGCTCTGCTACTGCTGGTCGCTGGCTGTCTGAATGGGGAGTAACAATGGACAGTAGATAGTAATTTGAAGATACTGTGTCTGTTTTGGGTGTATGTTTTGACTGGCATTGCTCTAAGCAACCCACAAAGCAACAATGTACCTCAAGGTCAACACTTAGCAAAAGTTTCCTCACCTCATTTCATGAAGACTGCCACTGACCAGTCAAGAGCCCTCACTGCAAACATGTGAACGGTGACCAAAGGCCAGAGGTCACTTGACTCAAGAAGACAAACTTCACAAACAAGGCAAAGGGGAGAGGAAAGAGAGGACTATGAAAGGAAAGAAAGGAAGAGACGGGGGAAGAGTGGAAGGTTTGACTGTCAGTTCTTTCTTCCACACCCAAAACTGACATTGCAGAAGCACACATGACCCCATCTTTTCCTGTTCACTTCTATATTATCTTAAAAATCTGACCCAGGCATTTGTAGTCCACTGACTTGGACACAGTAATACGCTACTATTCATTTACTTAACAACGCTGAGCATTTTATTGTCAGAACTGAATCAACACAATCTCATTGCAATTCAGCTTGGCTAATTCGTATGACCTCAATTGTATGTTTTAATATGATCTGCATTCATCCCAGTGATGTGGGTATATGATGTTATTTTTTGTCTTTGTTGTTTACTGATCCAACAATGTAGAGTTTTTTATTATCTATTTTGCTTGTTTTTATTTCTTCCATTCAAAACAAGAAGTGAAAATTCCATCAGATAGGCATTTCCTTAGCAATGGTCTCTGCTGAAACATACTTATCTTATCACCAGCTAAAATCTTGTGTCTTGTCGTGCCCCAACAGGGAGCCAACGGCTAGTTTAGAGAGTGTGATTTTACCTTCACCCCTTCTGACATCATGTTTTAAGATTTTTATAACAAGAAACTCATTTTATCAAAGGGATACACTATTCAGCTACAAATTAAAGTGTCAACATATTTGCTTTGCACGAATCTGTCTGTAGTTGTAATGCAACTTATACAATATACTCTTAGATGCAGCATATTTTCTATGCCTCTAATCTGCTTACACTTTCCAAACACCTCTCTGAGACACATAGTAGCTGCTTTTTCCTTCCCGTTCTCCCTGTGTGTGTGTGTGTGTGTGTCAGGCGTGATAAGAGAGGCAGAAGTTAAACAGCACGAGCAGTCTGGGTCTGCACAGGAAATCAGGGCCGATCAGCAGAGCTGTCCGTCATCATGGGGACCTGCCCACCAGTCCACCGGCCCAGCAGAACAATGGCTACAGGGGAAACATCACAGGCCAGAAATCTCTGCTGCCACCAACACTGTAGATAAACCACTGAGGAAATTCACTCAAACACATAAAGCCAACAGATGTATTGTTGTACTACACACTCAAAAAGGGGGTCTAATATCTAGATATAAGGTAAGATAATATGAACACATTTTGCGACATTGAAGATTGAGGACATATTTTTATATATTTAGTCTGATCACACAACCTGGGGGTAGTTAAAGTCAAAACATGTTAATTCTCTACCACTAGAATTAACAACAATTTACAAAAACACTGCTGAAAAAGAATATTGTTTTTAAGCAGGTTTTCCAAACATTTGGTTCAATCAATTGGTTTCTTTGATCGAACACCTTTGGAAACACCTTAACTGGACCTTTAAATGTAATATTTGTTACACAAATAAACATTAACTCACTTTTGCCAATTTTCCTTTTTTTCATGTTGAGATTACTTAAAAAATACATTTTATAGTTTATATAATGGAATTATTAATTTTTTTGTCATTTAATTGAAATTTTCATGTACAATTATGTAAATTGTTTTTTGTTACTAATGTTTGTTAAATTTCCTTGAAATTCTTTTGTAAAATAAACTAAATTATTGTTTGTTTAGATTACTTAAAGGAATAGTCTACTCATTTTCAATATTAAAATATGTTATTACCTTAACTAAGAATTGTTGATACATCCCTCTATCATGTGTGCTTGCACGTAAGCGCTGGAGCGCGCTGCGACGCTTCGATAGCATTTAGCCCAGCCCCATTCATTCAATGGCACCATTCAGAGACAAAGTTAGAAGTGACCAAACACATCAACGCCTCTCCCATTCAAGACGAGCAGCCACACGAGCAAGTTTGGCGGTACAAAACAAAACGCAGCGCTCCTCTAAGCGGACTCAAAAGAGGAACTATATTTTATTGCGTAATAGCACTTTTGGGAGTACTTCGACTCGCCTGAAAAGTCCGCTCCCCTTCTCACTCTCATAATGGGAGAGGCAGGGTGTTACTGCGCCGAGTCGAAGTACTCCCAAAAGTGCTATTACGCCATAAAATGTAGCTCCTCTTTTAAATCCGTTTAGAAAAGCGCTACGTTTTATTTTGTACCACCAAACTTGCTCGTATAACTACTCGTCTTAAATAGGAAAAACGTGATGTGTTGGGTCACCTCCAACTTCATCTCCAAATGGCACCACTGAATGAATGGGGCCAAGCCAAATGCCATCGAAGCGTCGCAGCGCGCCCCAGCGCCCACGCGCACGCACACATGATAGAGGGATGTATCAACAATTCTTAGTTAAGGTAATAACATATTTTAATATTGAAAATGAGTAGACTATTCCTTTAAAAGAATTGCGTATAACCTGTTGACAAGTAAGTTTAAGGCAGACATCACTAATACAATTGTCTATATTTAAGGTTAGTGATTTGAACAAACCCGCAACCCTTATTAAACTTAGGTGAGTCTCGCCACATTTATGCTATATTTGGTACCTTCAATTGTGTGGCATAAGATGTTTCTCTTTCCTTAGAAAAATGTTATTAGAGTCTTACTTTTATTTGAAATGTCAACCTGATCTTATAGGAATTCTTATGTAAGTTGCCTAATTCATATGAATTCATACAAAGTGAATCTTTTTACAAAGTGAAGCAATTATAACAACAACAATGATACCTCATACCCATCCTGCCCATAAACCAAACATCTCAGGGGTGAAAGCAAATCGTAGAAAGGCATAAAAATTTGGTCATTCAAATTCATATGAACTGGCCACCTCGTGAAATACATATGAACTGCCATTGGATTGTGTTGGAAATGTGGCACACAAATATGACTACTGTAGACCTGTCCTGTTATCCCTGATAATACCTGTCCTCTGGCTCTATACACCTACACTGAAAAAAATTATTCATTCAATTTACTCATTTTTTTAAGGTAAGTGGTTGCAATACATTTATTTAAGCTATATTTAAACTGAAGTTTTTTGTTTTGTTTTTTCAATTTTTTGTTTAAATGTAGCTTAAATAAATTGATTGTGACCTCAAAAAATTGAGTAAATTGAATGAATCATTTTTTCAGTGTATGTGTTTGTGTGTCACGCTAGCATATGCGGCAGCAATGCTAATACATTCCTGCAGTGGCTTCCATTACTAGGCAGGAAATGTAAAACCAATCATCCAATACAAAGTGAGGGTGAGATACACTGTGAAAACAAACAAAGCCCCTCAGCTTGTTGATTTAATGCGTTTGTGGACACGATTGCTGAGAAAACCCTGAGCCCTGCCAAGAAACAAATATAGCATGCCAATCCAGATTTCTCTCATCTACTTAAGGGAAAATGATTAAATCCAAGCTGAATAGCTAAAAAAATATGCTTGACGTGAAATCAAGTGCTTCAGGGTCATTCTGGTGAGAAAGTCATGGTAAACTTTCTAAAGGAGTGATCCAGTGGAATATAAGACAAACGAAACATGAAACAAGCTGGCAGTCATACACATTTGAAAGCAGAACTGGCTTCTTAGGGTGGTCAAAAATGTAGCTGGTATGCATTTGTTGGTATTTCGAAGTCTGAAAATAAATAATTGTGAGTCACTGTCAAATCTAAATCGTTTAGTCACAGTAAATTATGTGAAACTGAATACTTTAATATTTTCATTCTTGCACACTGCAAGTCCCTGGACTCCCATGTGGACTATGAGCGGACACATATTCAGGGCATGATGGGAGTACAGCTCTTACAGTATGACATCAGACCCATGGTGGTGGGGAGTGAAAGTCACCATTTATCACTGGTCACTGAACATTTAGAGAATCATAACATCCTGACAGGAAGATCTTTTGGAAAATTATCAGATGGGACGCTCAGCTCCCTTTTGGATAGGATCCATTTTTTTGGATACACACTGAACTCGCTGGTCACTTTAACAAGAGAACACGTTTTAAGGTCTTTAAATAAACTTAAAATACTTTAAAATAAGTAAAGTCTTTTAAAAAGAATAACAATAAACCATTTTAATTAGGTTATTGTATGATAAAATTCTAAAACGTTTTTCTGTTAAAATTTTTTGAAAACATACCCCCTGCTGCACATCATGACTGCACATTTAAGCTTGAGGATGATATTAAATTTCGGAAGAATTGACTATTATTTTTAATACAATTATTTAATAAAACTATTTATTGAACATTTATATAATTTTACTTATATGTATCCATAGTTTGTGTAAATGAATGAGCCACTCAAAGTTGTGCATTACATGATTTCACCATAATCTAAAGTAATCATTTTAGGGATCGCATTCTGCCTTTTAAAAATATTTTACAACTGTTTACCAAATTTGGCTTTTGTTATTGTTAGTCATTTTCTGTAGCCAATAACATTTAAATACGTGTTACATAGGTGTAGGTATAAACTTGTGTGTTATTATTCTTGTCTAAAAGCAATTATGAAGACCTCATTACGTTTTACTTGTCAAAAGGTGTACAATTGGTAACAGCTTGCAGCCACTTAAGCCTGTGTATCAGATTTTACTCTTAAACCGCAACAAAAGAGATGACCATGTTTTTCCCTCATTCTTCTTTCATTTGGAAACAAAGAATGGTGCTTCCTGTTTTAGTGAGATGTGGTGCCTCTTTGGCTGCCAGTGGTGAAAAAAGTCCCAATATTTTCTGACCCTTTGTCAGAGGGGTGAGAGATGCGGCATTGTCTTATCTCAGGAGGGCATGGACCTCAGCCAAGCCTGTCCTAGGGTTTCCTATTTTCACACCCTGGAGCACCTGCCCTCCACAGAGCATGACGAGGAACGCCGCTCAGAGTGGAGTAATGAAAGGGATTCTTCATGGCCACGCCTGCTCAGAAGTGATCTCCACACCTCACCTTTCGGTCAACTGTAACGCAGGTCACGCAGACACACACATGTGTGAATGTGCCAATGACACTTTTCAGGGAGCTCTTGGGCGAGTTCATTTCACCCATAATTGACTTTCAGTGACAAAAAATTTAAAATGCCTCAGTCTGATTTTTCACAAACAAAGCTCGATAGTCATCTGACCTGATTCTTACTGAGAATTAAGTCTAGGTGCGCAATAAACCCATAGAATACATAAATTACAGGACGAGACTAAATATTAACCAACAGTAGAAATGTTAACTGACCATTCAGATCCTAAAAGCACCTTCTTCTGTCACAGAAAGCAAGATGTCTCTGTACAAATTTACCAAAATAGATTTAAAAACTTTAAAACACCACAAGCATCCAATGAAGTTTATTCATTTATGAATATATGTTATTATTTCATAACAATTACATTATAATGCATCATTAAAAGTTCATACTGAATATGTTGTAATAGATTGTTCATTTGTGTTATATTATTAATTAAGTTGAATGTATTTGTCAGTGTCATGAACATTGCAGTATAATCTGATCTTTACACGTTTCCACCTTTAATGTACTCAGCTGAATTATTTCAAAACAATACACATCGCTTCATTGTGCAATGGTTTTGTTGGTTGGCAGCCAGCTCATAATCTGTGTTAACGGCAGTTACATAATAACTCACCCAGTAAAAACACTGCCTGACTAATGAATTGTCCTCTGTTTAATGTTTCTTCATCTAAACATTTAACGGTTAAAGGTAAACAGTTACTGTTTAGTGGGATACTTCAAATAAACCAACAGTACACAGCTGACAATCCTCATGAAGAAACGCAATGAATGCGTGAATAAAGCATGTGGATTTTGCTAGAAGATTCTTTGTGTCGGAGAATCGAATATGTTTGGTGATTATTCAACGTAACATTACTTGTTTGTGAATGGAAAGGTTTTGGGCATTTCCTGTGACTACTGTCTCTTGTCCTTGAGTTAATCACTTGAACAATGCCTTGTCCAGGGTGCTTGATAAAGGTATTAGGCATCTATTCACTCACACTTACAATTTAGAAAAAAAAGTAGTCTTTTTACAAAGTATAACAGTTTTTATTATTATATGTATAATATATTGTGATTATTTAATAATGGAATGATTTACCAACCGACGTCCGAAAATCAGAGACAGTAGATAACTTTAAATCTAGACTTAAAACTTTTCTCTTTAACAAGGAATTCACATAATTTGTTTTAGTAATGGTACTTATCTCCCAATAGCTAGCTTGTACAACCTTATAAATAAATAAATTAAAACCTTTTTTCGTCAACACTCCAAAGCATGTTAAATGTCTTTAATACTCTTTAGTAATATGCTGAAACTTTGAATTAGTTGTCGATTGAGTCTTAATTACCACATATGGTCGGGTTGCAAGTTTGGCTTTTTCCCATAATCTTGAGAATAGTATGTCATACAGAACCGTTTGCCACTGTACGTTAGTATTAACGATGGCAGTGGGGCCTCTGGCCTTAGTCAAACGAGTTTCTGTTTTAAAGCTCATATGGGGGGCCCCATACATAGACTCGCCCTGGGCCCACACATTTTCTAAAATCATCAACTATATGTAATACACTTAACCAGCAATAGTTAGCCTGTCCGGAACCGAGCTGACTAAAACCACATCACTGTGTGACACTTGCTTTTCATGTGAACAGCCCCTACGCTAATAAGATTTTGTTTCTTTCTCTCTGTCTCGTCCTCGATCCCGAGGACAATGAGACAAACAGATCCAGTTCCGGTAAATGTGAAAGTCGGCACACCTATGATCTACTGGCTGTTCTTCAATGTCCAGCTGATGCCTGACCAATGACCACCGGCAGAACCCGCTTAATCTCCGCTTAATCTCCTTATCCGTATCTCCAAAGGGTTTTCCCCTCCTAGGACTTTTTTTAATTCCCCGGCTTAAAGTCCGGGTTTTTTTCTCCTAGGGGGATTTTCAACATGGGGAGGCAGCCTCCTTGGGCTTAACTTCTATATGTTACATTAGTAATACGTTCGCTTATAATGTTTTATAGCTGCAGCTAATTTAGCTGCTTGTGCTATCGTGTATTATGTTGTGCTATCTGTCGATTTTCTGTGCTTTTCACTGCTTCTATTAATGTAAAGCTGCTTTGATACAATTACCAAATTGTGAAAAGCGCTATATAAATAAAATTAAATTGAATTGAATATGTAAACCAACATATCCTTGAAGTAAATTCTAAAACAAAATTCTCTTTAACTTGAATTGATTAACATAACAAAGCACACATTTGTTGGAAAAAAAGGGATTTTACTCTTTCTGGTGTCATAACTACATATTTCTATAAGTTCTAGTGAGAGCATTCATGGCAGTAAAGGGGGGACATTTGTGAAATTGTGGGATATACAGTATGCCTCTAATATATATATATATATATATATATATATATATATATATAGAGAGAGAGAGAGAGAGAGAGAGAGAGAGAGAGAGAGAGAGAGAGAGAGAAAGAGAAAGAGAGAGAGAGAAATTGTGATTGTAACGATTAATGATGCCAGATTCAAAGTTGCTAACAACTCTACACTGGACAAGAATATGCTGCTTTAGTTGACTTTGTTCCCTTTAAATTGACAGGAAGGTTGGTACCAAACTGGATTTAAACATGCTGTTCCACATGAACACCGCAGCTCCAATGCATTTGTTGTTGGCAGGTAATGGTCCTCAGAGCTCTGATCTGCTCGGTTCCGGACATGCTAACTATTGCGGCTTAAGTATATTACCCAGGCGAATTGTGTGAATGCTTTGTTCCAGACAAGCTAACTATTGCGACATAAGTATATTTACTAGACAAATTACGAGAATGCTTTGTTAAAGAGAAATGTTATTAGTTTAGACTTAAAAGCAGGGCCGGAGTGGGGGCACTTTTCAGCCCGGGAGATTCAGGCCCAAGACCGGCCCACTTTTTCCATGGTGGAATTCCAAATTAGCACTTTTGCTAAATTGGATAAATGAAGCAAAAGTTCCGCAGTTTTTATTAATACCATGGTTCAACAAATAATGTAAAGGTTAAATATCAATTAAAATAATAATATACTTATTCACTACAAAAATAATTAGTAATTAAAATAAAATAATGATAAAATGTCATTTTACTGCATACACAGATCAAGCTTGAGCTTTGTTATCAATATTAAACTGCATAATATAGTCTATGAATTGCCATAATTGGGTGAAAAAAGGTTAATATTTTGATTACATTTATAATTTGCTTGTGAATAGGTTGAGAACGGTATTAGTCGAATAATTATGTTGCTAATGCTAATCATTACTAGGCCTATATCTCTCTTTACCTGTCACCACTTGTGTTTGTCCTCTTGAAAATAAATCGGTAAGCTTGGCACATTTGTCAACATCCTCCTCCAATGTCTTTCTTTTCTTCAACCTGGCTTTTACAGCTCCTCCTGGCCTCTTCCTCCCACCCATTCTCCCTGAAACGCGTACCTCAGTGCCGGCCCAGGCTACCTGAGAAAAGTTTTGGAATGGACCTTGCTATGGACCTGGGAGGGGGGGGGGAGCTCACTCACATGGTACAACCCAGAGGCTGCGCACTGCAGTGTCAGAATGTGGAACGTGTGTGGTGTTATTTAAGGGAAGATAGACTCAGTAACGTGACAAATGTAAAAAAACAAAAACCTTGACTGGCCCAAAAGTGAAGCAGCCCACTGGGAATTCTCCCGGTTCTCCCGATTACCCACCCCGGGCCTGCTTAAAAGCATCAACTTTTTGGATTAAATACAGTAAAAAAAGAAGCGGCAGTGCTGGCACCTACTTCAGATGTGGTGGTAACTTTCCAAACAAACAACAGCGTCTCTTTTCTCTGTAGGAATTAAAGAAATGTGAAACTGATATGTCTTCAAGCACTTCAGAAATGTTGTTTCTGAATTACCCAACACCCCACCCTGCTCGCTTTTTGGCTGGAGTTCTTTTCAAGCGCATCTCTATCATCGGCCGCTGTAGATGAACGATGAGGGCTCTCCCCCATCCCATCATGCTGTGTTCACAACTCTGAATGGTTACGATTACTCTTCCCACTACCTTAGGCAGCCAGACCGGGGTTAATGTGGTTCAAATAAATCAATGTTAAACCCCAACTCATCTTCTGACGATTAACCTTGTCCCATGTATCATGCAAGATGTATTGCTGGATTGTTGTGACAGCTCCAATGTAAAAAATGAACACTGAGGAATTAAATGCTAAAAGAACTCGTTTGTGCAGAAAAGTCAGAAATGAGATTTGGAAAAGCCGGAGCTGACCTCAAAAACACATAGGGAATGTCTATCCAAAAGTTCACGCTTAAATCTTTTTCAAAACTTTTTTAGTCTCGACAGTGGAGCACAATGATATCAGAGAGCAGAGTTGACTTGGCCTGGACTACAGATGCCTTGACAGAGAACAGGGCACACAGGCCAATGACTAATTAATCATTTCTCTGGACCAGTCAGGATAAGATAATGAGGTCTTTAAGTGGTGATTAATTCACACCAAAATAGAGTGACATGTCAGTTCTCAAGAAAGACAGGATGTGAATTAAACACTGACCTAAGTTTATGGTTGTGGTGAGGTGATTCTTGGCCCAAACCTTACTCAACACCTGATCAGTGTACTATTAAAGCATATGTCAAAATTTTGTGAGTACAAATATGTCCCTACTATCTTAGCCAGTCAGAAACTTTGGAGATGCCTCTCTGCCTGCCAATTATTTTGTGCATTCTGTTTCTGGTATCTAGTTGGCTGACTTACCTTTAAAGCAGGAGTGGGGAACCCTGGTCCTGGAGGGCCACTGTCCTGCAGAGTTTAGTTCCAACCCTAATCAAACACACCTGAATTTCATTTCCGAGTAAGACTTGAATTTGATTTGTCAGGTGTGTTTAATTAGGGTTGGAACTAAACTCTGCAGGACAATGGCCTTCCAGGACCAGGGTTCCCCACCCCTGCTTTAAAGGGACGTTGTTTTGCATGTGGTTAAACGGATGAGGCTCAAGTTAGCAAAACAGCTAGGATTAATCAAAACTCTTTTGTCTCCTTAGCAATCGAAAACATGTCTGTTTACCTTGCTAAGTTCCCAGTAAGTTTTTAAAATGTCAAACTTGTCATTTTGCGGTTTAGGCAAAAATAATCGCTTCACCTGTATGCCGGCTACACCTGCGTCAGAAGTAACATCTAAACTTGATTGAGGACCTGCACAACAAGCTAAGCAATTTGATGACAAACAATAGTGAGAGAATGCTGTGATATAAATCAGACAGCAACCCTAAGGCAAGCTGAGCACAAAACATCATTTACCGGGCTTGCATTCAATCTGATTCCGTGTTATTAAGCTGTGGTTTAATGTGACAGACAGGGACATAGAAAGAGAACTCCCTAGACAACCATGAGCTTGTTGATTACCTCACAACTGCTCAGGTCCTCAGGCGACAGACGCGCCCACAGGTATGCAAGCAGGTTTGCCCCAGTTGACTGCACATAAATTCTTATCAACTTACAGAAAATGTTACTTCACAGAGAGGATATCTCATAGCATGCTATCTAAATAGGGGTTTTAAAAATTGCTTTAATTTGGTAAACAGATATCTTTCTTACATTTCCTTCTTTCTTCCTTTCTTTGAATTCTGTTTGGACTGGCATGCAGATATGACACCAGCTGAAACATATTTCCGTGTCTGTTGCCACAACTGTTGGCAAAAACATGAAATTGAATGACAGTTGCTCAATGTTTCTTTACTCGGTGAGAAACAGGCTTTTGTACTTATAGGAAGCATTAGATTATTTGTATTTTCATATCAATCACAATATGCATACAACAATTTTCTATTTGGAAACATATCTACTAAAATGATTTAGATATTTAAAATACCTTTGCCATGACACCATCTGTGAATATAATATAATAATGGAATATACCATTTTCTGAATACTTCATGGATGACCTAGTGCAAAAACATGTCTACAGTAATATAAAGTTGACCGTTCCACAACTTGACCTTAAACCCCAGCAGCTTGACCTTATATTTCTACAAATGAACCATCAGTGGTATCAGTCACAATCTTCCTTTTGATTGAAACGCTTTACAAATTGTCTGCACAAGTAGCAGTCTTCACGTCAAGTCAAGGCAGTTCTCTGCTGACATGCAAGCATTTGCAATCACTCCATGACTGCAAGCATCTGAAACATTATGGCTCTATTATTTGAAGACATATGCAAAAAAATCACTTTTTAAAGATTTGTTAGTAATGAACAACATGACATAAACCACCAGGACCAGGCAGCAGATGAATACACAATTGAAAGACAAGATGTATGAAGAGAGGTCCCGCTTACCCTGTCAGCTGCAAAGCTCCCTGTGTCTCTCCAGAGGTCAAAGGTCATCCAGCTGCAAACCCACCCAGCTCTCCTGACGCTGCAGTTGCAGACATTGTAGAGAGTACCGAGGTGTGGGGTCTCTGAGCCCATCTGGTTCTGATTACCTCCACACAATCCAGGCTTTTTATCAGCCTCATCGACAGCAGGCTTGCAGGTACCAGGGTGGTAGTGCATTTCTCAATCCACCAGTGACAGTTTTACTGTGACCTACAAAGGTATAGGTTTGCAGCGCAAAGGGCTTCTGTGATGCTCGGTGCATTCGGCGATATATATTATTTAGCACATGCTATTTGTCTCTGGTGCACAACTCTTATCAGTGTGCAAACTTTATGTACAGTTGAGGTCATAGGATTACACATGACCTTGCAGAATCTGCAAAATGTTGGTATATGAAGAAAAATCTAAGGGATTTAGATTTTTTTATATTGTCCAGAATAAGCTATTTCACACAACAGATGTTTACATAACAGACATATAACTAAATTGATAACTGTCATGTAACAATAATAATAATGTAATGATTCTTAATACTGTATGACAATACCTGGACGTTTAAAGACTGTTCTTATGTTATGTGAAATTTGTTCATGAATCTTTTGTTTGTACTGAACCATTAAACTGTCCACTGGTATTGAGAAAAATCCTCCAGGTTCTACACAATTTACAAAAAACAATCTACAAAAACCAAAAGATTCATCTTTTCACACTCTCACAGAACTGCAAACATTCACTAAAGCTCAAAAGGTGATTTTGTGAAAAGGGGTTTTGTGTACGACCGAGGATGTAAATATTCATAATCATGAATGGTGAAACAGCAATACAATAAAAAACCTGTGGATATAGCTCCCAGTCCTTCACATTATTCTTGTTTTGAAGCATGTATCCTTCTTTCCTTAGGGCTGGTGATAAATCCATGCTTGTCAAACACACATAATGACAACTTTAATGATATACTGCACCTTCATTAACCAAACCCCAAAAGAGTTTTAGAAAGCTTTCATGCTAGTCTAATGCTCGCAAGTGCAAATAAAGTGCTTCAGCTTTGTAGGAGACACAGTACACAATATTTTGAACGAAAATCTGGCCTGCAATCCCACATTAAACTTTTAGTACGTTTGAGTAGCAGAATATTTTGCCCCTGGACAAAACCCCTCATTTGCATAAACAAGATGCAGTTTACAGTGCGAGATGAAGACTGGAATCATGCATTACCACGGTATCTGAATATTTTGTGTTTTTAAGTACTGCAGGCCAGGAGAACCCCAGCCATTGCTAGTAAAGCTTTGTCTTTGTGTTTACAGTATACTGAGAGAATAAAAATCACTTCACTAATTTCTTTCCCTGCTGAAAGAAATTAGATCTACGTATCTTAACAGTAAAAAAAATCAACTTTTTCTCACTGTTGTAGTTTGTACTTTATAGAATAGGTTGGTGTGAGTTGTCTTACTGGCTAATTTATGCTGTTTAACATTTATGCTGCTAGTAATACAACTGAAGCATTTTAACATTACAGCATTTGCAACAATTTGAATGAGAGTTTGAGGCAGCACAGTGTGTTGACAATGTGACAAAGTTGACAAGGGTTTAACTCCTTGTAAATGCACAGGTGACTACCAAAAGTTTCAGGTCTGGCTTATGAGCAGAATGTTGTAACCATGTCAAATCAAGTCAAATGTATTTGCTTATTTATAGCAACCATGTTGCATGGTTTCAAATCAGCTTTTTATAAAATAAGAAGAAAATAGACCACAGAAAGTCACAGTAAGAAAATATACAGTAGAATAAATTGTATTATTGCAGACTTTATCGTCCTCATAAATAGTATATAATCTAATAAAGCGGTATATACTTTTTCATCAACTATCGGACACTTACTCAATTAAGATGACAAATAACACGTCATATTAAACTAGACATGCCTTTCCATTTTCCAAGGCCCTTAAAAGTAAAATATACAGTACTGTGCAAAAGTCTTGGGCCACCACCACCAGACTTATTGTTTTAGAATGTTTAATGTCCATCCATATTTATTTTTCAATAAATACAAACAGAAAATACAGGAAATATGTACAAAAAAATGTCAGGACTAAATGTCTTCTTTTGGCATCGTTGGTTTTTAGAGTGACCTTTCTTGGCACTAAACACATCTTGAGAGTTTACATTTGCATACAGTTTTTAATACTATACACATTTCCTGTATTTTCTGGATGTATTCTATTAAAGAGACTGAGAAACAATTATATAAGTAATTTACATTCCTTAACCCTGTTATTATGTTCAGTTTTTGTGTACAATTTTGATGGAGCGGGTCAAATTGACCCTATTGCATTCAATGCTATATCATATTATGAAAAACAAGAAGGAATTAGATAGACCTTTTTAGTATATTTGTCACACACAGCAGTGTGAAAAGAATAGAGAAATTGTAAACAGCATCATTTAGTGCAACACAGCTCCACATATTTACAGAAGACCGTTGCCAGGCCAGGTCTTATAGGTCTTAAATAAAGATTTTGTATTTAACCGTGTCCCTGTGTGGGTGGCCGTCTATCTACTATCTAACAAATTGCAGATGAGTAGGAACACCTAGTGGCAATAAACAGTATATCAAATTGGTGGTCAGTGTGAACATCCTTTTATACGAATGCATGCTGTGTTTAAAACTTATTATCTAAATAATCTGATTAAGATCATAATGCACAATGACACTGAATTTATTGTTTAGCTTCTCTTGTGATGCTGACATCAGGTCTCAGTCATCTAACCTGTGTAAAGAAACCTTAGGTCATAAATAACATTTTGTGATTTTACTAAATATCTTTACAGCTGTTAATTGAGGTACTTCAGCATCAATATTTTTTATTGATGCTGAAGTAACTCAATTAACAGCTGTAAAGATATACTTTGTTCATATCATGTCCAATATGAATGTTTAGATGTATAGTATCTCTAGATGCACATTTATAACACTAACATCTGTTCCATGTCATCATCATGATAGAGGCATAATTTTTAAACGAGGCATTATTTCTCTTCTTATACTCCACTATCAGACTTTTGTAGTGGGAAGACCGTCCATAGTTCAAAATTCGGCATGCAAGTTATTCTTGCTGGCAATGTCAAACTTATGCAAGAAAACTGCCTACAAACACCTTCAAACATGGTTTCTCCATATTAGCGTTGCTCTGCTAATGCTACATTTAATGGTTCTTGTAGTGAGTGCAAACAAATATCTCTCTAAAACATCATAATACTGAAATGGCATTTCACTTTTCAGTAAGATTTTGCCTGTCATAGTGGTTCCGATGCAAACAGAAGGGCAGAAGTGATCGAACAGATGGCGATAAGGTTTGTCCACCTTCCTGATTTAGTTTCTCCACCCTTGATCTCCACATGACTGGAAATGCTAATGCAAATCTCCACCTACTTTACTGCCATCAAAAGCTGAAATGCTAACATCCAACACTCTGCAATCCTTCTAGGACCACCTAAGTGGTGTTGTGAAACTTCAGGGGTGTGTATACAAATGCAAGCCATTTGCTCTGTCCTAACTGGATGGCTGGTGTGAATGCAGAAGTCTACCTTCACCTGTACAGGAAGTGAGAGGGCGTTTTGTTGCTGACTAGCTAATAGGGCTGATGATCTCCAAACTGCTTTCCATCTGCACTAATAAATGGCACCAGGTGATAGCACCTCACGTGCAATGATTACCTTGAAGAAAGGGTGCTAAAAGAGCATTAGTGCTTCAAACAAATTGGGGCTATATGCCATGCTTTTCTACAAACTGCATCTGAAGGCTCTTCTCTGTCTTCTGTTACTATCTTAGTTGACATTTTTTTTAGTTTTGCCTTGCACAGCAATCTGTGTCCTCTGATAAGATTTTGACTTGGGATGTAGATCATCAAGGGTTCTTCTATTTTATGCATTTTGGTGACTGTGTTGGTGGATGTTGGTGAAGACGACCTATTCTTATTGCTGCACTTTTGAACAAAGTATCTCAGAAGAGAAATGTATAATGGTTATCAGAGCTATATCAAGAGACATAATCAAGTCATCAAATATGTTTCATCACTATAAAATTAAATGTGGATAAATGAGGTCATATTTGGTTTTAGAAGTCTCTAATGATAAATGTGCATAGGGAGGTTTATAACATTTGACTGTGGACTTTGGTATAAGTTTGAGACATTGTTGAGATCTATTTTAAGACTATAGGAAACACATTCCTTTCTGTGTCCAAAAAGCAGGAGGTTTAATCAAAGGTGTAAATGTCCTCTACATTTTATTTCATTTCTAAAAGAAACAAATTTGTAACTTTCCTAAAACTTAAAGATTAATTTGAAAGCAACCAAAAGGTCAAATCACCCTTTGGTTTGATTAGTTCAATTAATGTCATTTTATTAATAAAATGTTATTGAATATAAATGTATCTATTTTAGCTAAATTGAAAATGTTATATTTTTTAAAAAATCAAATAGATGCCTAAAATTACTATATACAACAAACACCCAATTTTCTTTCCAAAGAATGCTATCATTGTTTTTGTCACCTGATCAGATAATCTTGATTTGTTGATGTTACTTTTGTCACTTCAGTTGAGCTAAAACCTATTTATCCTGCTGGGGTGCATGATATGTAGTCAGGATTTGAGTTGTAAGTGCTGACTTTACTGCTATAACCATCATTGTTATCTCTCTGATATGTATTTGTAAGCGGCTGTACTAAGACTAGATTTTGGATTATTTGCACACAGAGTTTTAATGGTTTGTTTAGGATTTGGTTCTGCAAAAAGCACAGAAAGTTATCCCATAAGCAAACATAGACCCCATAAACACCCAACCTAAATACGTTCCACATTCTTCTTGTCACCCGATGAAGGAAGTCTGTCTGTTCTGTAATGTTCCTATGATCTAGTCAAGGCCAAATGTATAAAGTGCTAATCGCTGCCCGCTGGTGATTGACTTCTTTGTGGTGTTTGTGGTGGTCGCCAAAGCAACCCAGTTGGTCAAACATGTGCGGGAGTGTTTTTCTAGTTGAGGGGGGAGCTGGGGGAGGGCTAATTAGAAGTCATTCACCAGCTATGGGGCCAAATGGAGCAATTATCTGCCCCAGTGAGTAGATAATTCTTCTCATTCGTCTGTCAACATTCAGGACCTGACTTACCACCTCTAACACCCACACCTTCACGCGCGCGCACACACACACACACACGCATAAGCGCACACACACACACACACACACACACACATTCTGGTTTCCATGTTTTGTGGGGACATTCCATAGGCGTAATGCATTTTATTCTGTACAAACTGTATATTCTATTCCCCTTACCTACCCCATTCCCTAACCCAACCATCACATAAACCCTTTTCCTGCTTTACATTGTCAAGAAACATCATTTTGTTTGATTTATAAGCTTGTTGCCTCATGGGGACATCAAAATGTCCCCACAAGGTCACAAAAACATTGGTATTCCTATCTTTGTGGGGACAATTGGTCCCCACAACGTGATATTACCAGGTACACACACACACACAAACACACACACACACCCTGCTGCAACTCCCTATAGTCGGCATTCGACTGTTAACTGCCTGCTTGTATATTCAACAGTTTGTCTCTGACACACAGTTATGCTCAGACTGCCCTAAAATTGCAATTATGACCTATAAGTACACATTTACTAATAGATCCTGCAAACATAAGGTGAGAAGTTACAGAGCCTACAGTGATTAATGATGTGCCAAGATAAGCATATCGAATGTGTTAGTATGTGTTAGCATTCAATGCAATAGTAAGGACTTATCCAAGTGGTAGGGAGGATAAAAACAGATCTATAGGTCCAGTGTTTGACTGTGTGACTGTTGTATGACACGACATGCCTCCAAAAAAATCTATAATAAAACACGACACAATAAAAAGAATTGTAACAAGTCCCACATAATAATAAGTCCTTGTATGTGACTAAAACATACTTCTGATTCTGATTAGGGGTGGCACGGTTCATAAAAAAAATCCGAACTGTTCGGTTCGCTTGTCTCGGTTCGGAGCGTGTGTGCGTTGCACGGTTCGACGGTTCATGGCATGCGCCATGTATGTAGCCTCGTGCCCTTGTATGTGACCTCAGATAGCGTGTTTCCCTTTCGCGAATCGCGCAAAAGAAGCGGTGGCTGGTGTGGAGAGTGAGTGCTGCAGGTCATGTTACGTGTAGAAATGGCAAGTGGGAGTCTGCACGGAGTTGGAGGATGCGCCAGCGTCGTATAAGTTTGGTGTGTGGAAACTGTTTTTATTTCATGTTACCTATGATGACAGCGGAAATAAAACAATAGATAGAACTGCAGTCTATAGGTTTAATGTGTTCGAACAGCCACACGCGACAGCCTTCTCTCCGCTCATTTATCTAATCTGAGGTACTGAACACAGTTGTTTTATGTCTTTTCTGACTTCTACCGCAAACACACGGTGAACAGCGCTATTTTTAGCCTTTCATTGATAAAACGAAAGCGGGTGATTTCCGCGTAGTTTCATTTTGCTAGCGTGTGAAAGTTGCGCGATCTTATTTCATAAATTGCCCCTCAAAGTAATCAAGACAGAAGTGGTCAGAAGTGGACAAAAGAGACGGATTTAAATATTACAGATGTAAACGTATGGTCCACATATACTCTCTGCAGTATTTAAGCAGCCTCTCAGTGATAAATCTTAGCGCTACACTGAAGTTGGAAGTTTGATAAAAAGTTATCTTTGTGTGCTAAAAAAGGCACATAAGTTTATGTAGATGGCCATACACATTCTATTTTTTGCCAAATAAATGAAAAGCATGTTGAAATCATCAATGTCTTCCCTCTTGCTGCATCAAAATCTCACCTGGCTTTCCTCAGAGATGGTCTCAATAATGTGCTTAAAGTCAAATTCAGTTTGTGCATGATTACATGATATAACTTTTTTAATACTGTATTCTAAATTATGGATAATTAATACATTCATAAGATAATACATTTCTGGAGTGTTAAAAAATTTGAAGAAAAAATAACAACAAGAACCGTACAGATCCGAGAACCGTGACCATAAAACCGTGATACGAACCGAACCGATGGTTTTGTGAACGGTGCCACCCCTAATTCTGCTAATATTCGAGTAAATTTGGTTTTATTATATTTGTACATTTTGTTAATCATTTACTGTCAATAATTTGAAATGAAATAAATAAACAATAATTAATAAATATACAATCTTAATCACAGGTTAATTTATTTGACATTCAAATATTTATAAAAGTGTAATTCTATTGTTTCTACATTTTTTAAGAGCACAACAGCAACGGGATGCCCTGTGCTGTATATAGTTTGGTGAAATATAACATTCTTCTGTATCTTATCTCTTCTCTGCCCTCCACGAGAGTTCAGAAGGGGCCACAGACACACATGCTGTTGGTACAGTGACAGAGTGATGGACTAATGTTTTCTGCACCTGAAGAGGGAGAAACCCAGAGCAGAGGAGTTCAGGGTGCAGACAGAAGACTCCTTCATTAATGGGGTGAAACTTCATTTCAGCTGCTAAACACACATAGAAGCCAAGTGAAAAAATGTAGTCCTGTTTGGACACATTATACACATTTAGAGAAAACAAATAGACCTTTTGCGAGTCGACGTCACAGTTACGTCACGCGCGCATGTGGTGGCAGAAAAACAGTGGAAATGAATGAGACACGAGTGAAACGAACAATATTACTCACTAGAAAATGTCTTGTTGTGCTGTTGAGTGTCAGAATAGGAATGCCAAAATAGATGACCTTCATTTTTATAATATACCGTCGTCGAAGACACCATTTGAAGATAAACGTAGGTGTTTATGGTTGCAATAAGCCCTCAACCGGACAGACTGGAGTAATGAAATCACTTGGAAATCTTTTAATAATTACAATAGAAAATAATTAAAGAAGATATCCGGTGTTCTGTCGAAGTCTGTTCCCTCTATGTGTCTCTTATAGCGTTTTCATCACGTTACGTTTATAATTTATTTAGAAAGATTAAAGATTTGAATTAGTTCATAATATCAATAATATTACCATTTCGTATTTTTTTTCGTTTTCTTTTACTTCTTTTTACCTTACATCTTAGCCTATGTCTTCTTCCTGTTTGTTCTAAATGATGATGTTTACTAATAAATATATAAACATAGCACACATGCACACGATGTAAAGTGTTAATAATATATAAACAGGCCTATACAAATTAATTTGTATGTAAACATAGTAGTTTTAGAACAAACACGTAGGCTATAAATATAAGGAAGAAACGCACACACACATGATGTAAAGTGTTAATAATATATAAACATGCTTATACAAATTAATTTGTATGTAAACATAATAGTTTTAGAATGAACACGTAAGCTATAAATATAAGGAAGAAATTGAAAACAGGAAAATTATGAAATATTGAATAAATTATATTATACAGAATACATGATAGTATTGCTCTTATAAGTACGTCAGCAATTCATACTGTAAAAATAATTGATTTACCAATAAAGAACAATACATTTTTTACATGCATGCACACAATTAGTAGCCAAGCCATTTAAACTTTTAATTTATTTAAAAAATAAATGTAACTTGGTGAACACATTATAAGAAACATTACACTTAAGAGAAATATAGGGGAAACAGACTTCTACAGAACACCGAATCCATAAAAATCACAGTTTAACGCTAAAACACTTCACACAGCTATTGAGAAGCATTCACTTTCTACCACCATTTGGGCTCCGCCACAAAAAACGTTATCTCTGTTTGCAAACACACAAAAGGTCTATAAATTCTATTGGATTTTTTTCCATTTATTTCTATTTCTCTGTTTACTTGTTAGTTTTTGTCAGGAGCAGGAGACGAAAGAACCCAATTGCAGACGGTGTCGAGGTAAACAGAAAACACTTTAATAAATACACCGAAAAATAAAGCCCACGTGGGGGCAAAATCACACTGAACAAGACACTTTGCTAATGGACAAACTACACTAGACAAAAGACTTCACACTAACTAGACTTGACTAATTTAAACACTAGATTGACACGACTTGAGCTCACATGAAGAGTACAAAATGAACCAGCACAGGACCAAGAATACAAAGGGATTAAATAGCAAAAATAAACAAGATAACAAGGGAGGAACAGGTGATGGGAATAAACTAATGATTAAACAATTAACAGGGAGAACAAGGGGGCGGGGTCAGGAGACGAGACACCGAAGGCACATTACTCGAAACACAAGATCATGGGCCTTCACATAAAGCCCGGGATACACTGCACGGTTGTTGGCTGTCCCAGATGAAGGATTGCCATCGTGAAACAATCGTCGCGATTTCTGTGATCGTGGCTCTTCGTCTGTGGTCCTATGTCATACATGAGAGAGGTTCAAAGACGGCCGTTTTCCCGGTCTTGCGTCCAAAAATAGCCTACGACAGTTTTCTGACAGTGTCAGAAATTCTGCATTATCACCGCACAGTGTGTTTGCTGCCGGTATTTGTTTACCACGAGCGCATGCTGGTGACGTTGCGCAACGTGTGACGCAGCCGCCGAAGCTTCCGTGTCATCATCGTACAGTCTACATGCCTCTCGTACCCGAGTTTAAACGATACATGTCGCACAGTGTGATAAGGTAATGTCTTATATAATAATCTTATAAGAGGACAAAAATCGTGCAGTGTATTCCGGGCTTAAGACATGGGACTGTCAGAACCCAGCCATAATGACAAGACATAATATTAAACAGGATACAATGGCCTGATCCTGACAGTTTTTATTTTATAGCTTTTATTATAAATGTATAATTTATTTTACAACATTCAAGTTTATCTCTCACAAAATGGCAATGGTAAATGGCTTTACACTAGTATTCAGTAGTCATTTGAAACATTAATGTGCACTTTAAAATTAGTAAAAGTTATGCCGTTCCATAATTTCAAGATTAAGAAAAAATGTTGAAGTTCACAAGAAACCTAACTTAACAACAGTCACACTTCTCCTTACAGTATAGATCGACAGTGTCGAGCATCTGTATTGTTTCCCACTGCTGAAAATTAATGACATGTTTTGACAGAATGACAAACAAAACAAAGAGGTTCATTGCAAAGCTCAAGTACATGTTTAAAATGTCAAAATTTTGTTGTAGTAAGCAGCATATTTTAAAAATGTATATTATAAAAATCTAGTCTATGAAAACAAATGTAGCACAGAGACTTAATTGTTTTTGAATTGGGTCACTGGACTATCCAATAAACAATTTGTATGAACAATTCACTAAAACAAATCATATGATGCTTTTCCACTGCATGGTATGGCCCGGTACCGTTGACTTTTGCGAGGTTATCCACTGTGCACAGTACCTAGTTGCTGGTACTTTTTTTAGTATTACCTGAGTTGAGGTTTCAAGCGAGCTGTACTGATACTAAAGCGTGACGTGTAAACATTGCAGATCACTGACTGCTCACTACCAGTGTCACTGCAAAATTCAAGAATAGCTTACCCAAGTAATGTCATCATCTGCTCTTTGTTGTACCAGTTTCCAAACTCTCTGCATTTTTTGTAATGAAAAACATCTACTAAACTGCCATAGACAAGGAAACTGGGGCAAAGTATAGCGATTCGAGTCATACCACGAAGTGGAAAGTGTAACAATAGACTACAGCAATGTATGGAAAAAGAGAGAATGTACACACTGCATATAAATTTGTAAAATTCATAGGCAGACACTACTTGGGTATTTGAGTTTACCTGTTTGTCTTGGGAAAAAATTTACTACATTCTAAAGCATAGAATCATACTGTGTATTTCTTTTATATTGCATAGTAAAAATTACTAGATGTTTAATGTACTTAAATAATAAATATAAACCAAAAACTTGAAATCATGAAATGTAGTGGAGTAAAAATTATGATAACATGCTTTGGAATGTATGTTTTCCAAAGAAAAACACTGATAAAACATAAATACTTGAAAATTTAGTTTTATGTAGAAAGTAAAAATACTTAAGTAGTGTCCGCCTCTGACCACATTCTACTACCGAATTAACTCTGTGCAGTGTGTATAGAATCAAACCGATCAACTAGTTCATATTTAAAATAAGTATTTAAACGTGCGTGCATCATGAACATTACAGGTCTCTCTTCTAAAAAAATAAATGCCTAAAATGTCTAGGGAAAAAATGTCTTGTGTATGCACAGTGCAGAAAATGAGCACAAGCGTTTGCTTACTAGTGAATTTGGTTGAAAACCTCCTACTTATAACGATCACCCACACACACCACAACCCTTAATCAGATAATGACACACATTACTATGTAAATGATCTTTAACAAGATGTAGAGGAAGAATCCGTTAGCAGTATGATGTGAAAGTGTGATGACCAACACTTTAAATTCTAATGACGTTCTACCAAATGTGCCAAATGTGAGCTTAAGTAAATGTATACACATACAGTAGTTTTACAGTAGATGCTTTAGCAGTTATTTTATGCAATATGAATATGACATAAAGCAAAAACTTTCCAAAACTAGTGATGTCTGATTCGCATTCAGAAGGTATAATCATATCAAAACAAGTTTGTCATGTGTGCTAAAAAAGTCTGTCCAATCAAATGCTCTCTAGAAGCTGACACACCTGAAATGAACACTTGTTAACACAACTAGTTCTTATATGGGAAAAGGCAGATGGTGCACTACATACAGGCTTTTTAAAATGACTTTCCATTGGGGGTGAATGAATTTTGACATCACATCAGTGTCATGCGAGCCGCTATAGAGCACACACATCCTCTGGTTCAGCGTGATAGCAGAAAGGGGATATTATGTGTGAATCTATGCCGAAACAAATCAGATTTGTATACACAGAATGTTTTATTATAAAGCACACGTGGAGAAGATCAAACAGCTCAATCAGGAGAGACGGCATGGCTCGTCAGGTTATGTAAAAGAGAGTTGAAATTAGGAGAGAAATAGGACATCATAGGACATCTGACACCAACAGTTACGATTCCTCTACATTTACTCAGAGACATGCCACAATCTCACAATGATGATTCCAGACCTCTCAGCTGCTGGGACCATTAGGGTCCATTCACACCAGGGACTGTCTTCCCCTTCCCCCCTCTCAGCTGGACCAGGGGCCCCTTACTGGCTCTGATGACTTTTCTCCTCCTGTGCCACCAGTCTCCAAATGTCCCCTGGATTTGTTTGCTTGTGTGTGTGTGATTAGTCTTGAAAGGTCATGACCCTTGAATTCTGTTGACAAACAAGCAACCGTAAATCAAAGGAAAATATGCAAGAGTTGGCCCCTCAGTAAAACATAGCTGACTAATTTAACAATTGTTGCAGTCTATACATACAGAATTTTTTGCACTTTTCCAAATTCAAAGAAATCATAGCAAATGCATGTTGTGAATGAAACTGCATCAGCCCTCATTTCCATATGAGCATTTGCATAAAGGTAATTTCATGGTAATTCTTTTATTAACTGAATCATAGTCAAAAGGCTTTCTCCTGTCTAATGCATCAAATACATACAGTATTTCCTTATGCACATCAGGTCAGTTTAAGTCTTTAATGTTATATGTTGTTGACTATACTGTAAAGACAATCAGAAATTATGTAAAAACTTTGAAGGATTAAGAAAAGAGCAATTAAGCCCTTTTTACACAGAAAATATGGAAAATACACGGAAAATGCGTCCAAGATTTGTCCAGGATTTTTTTTGGATATTCACACTGCCAATGATTTGCCAGAATCTGTGTGTGTGATCCCACAGATACCGTAAATATCCCGTAAAGACATGTGACATGAAGTTTTTTTTCTCTGCAGCGTCTGAAGTTAGCTTATTATCCATTATTTCTCTCTCCAGAAACCACATTTTTGTTTATGATAAGACTATAAAGGAGCGCGTGACGTGCCATTCGAGTATGCTGGTGAATGATCTCATCTTCAGAGTGGATATTTGACAAGCTCCCTTCAGTCCAGTTTGCAGACATTTCTCATTCTGAATGTTATTGCATTTTAAAAAACCCGTTTTGAAGAGCTGAACAATATATCTTGTTGTGATGACGCGAGGGCATTTTTGTTTATTGTAAGCTCATATGATCATGTGACGCGCTATTCTTTTTTTTGCGATTTTGCCTTTATTTGACAGTGTGCAAGGAGAGGACAGGTAAGTACAGGGAGGAGAGAGGAGTATGGGATCTGCAAATGACCACGAGCCAGGAAACAAACTCAGGTCACCGAAAGTGCGAAAGCATTGCATTTCGGAGCGCTGCCCACTACACCATCGGCTCCGACGTGTGATGCGCTATTCTTTTATGTTGCTGAATGATCTGATGAGCTACCTAAAATGTGCTTCATTCCAGTTTGCAGGTATTTCTCGTCGTAAATTTTAATCTGCATGTAAACCCCTTGTTTTAAAGAGTAACTAAACCCTAAACCAACTTTTTTTAGTTAATGGTCTGTAAGAATGATGCTTTATTAGTGCTGTTCATTGATTTAAGTAAGTTTTTTGACATTTGGATATAAAGTGTTTCAATCCTACAATATATGGTGTAAAAACGTCTGAGTGCTGCCCTCTTCAGGTTGAACGGTGGCTACTGCAGTTGAATTTTCCTATTGGATGTTGGGTCCAAAAAAATAACTTGTGATGTAAGAAGGTTCAAGCTCACCACGCCCTTGTTACGATCTCACCACACACTTGGTACGATCTTAGTTCGTCCCCCCTATCTCCGTTGGGATCTGCCCACATTCTTGCAAATATTGCCAGTGGGTGGAGTCAGGCTCTGACCAGAGAGCTGAACCATAACTTGATGTTGCCATAACACGTGCGTCCTTACAGCATTGTTTCTGCATCTCATTCACACTGAGGGCTTTCCGGGTCTTTTACAGCAATGTTACTAGGTCCTCTTTTCGCAAGCGATCCCAGAACATTTACAGGATGTGTTTGCGTTCACACAGAAGCTTGTCTGCCAAGTTTATGGGTATTTTCTGGGACCAAAGTGCTGTGTGAATGAGGTTTTAGTCAGGTCAGTCACTTGGCTTAAGCACAAACGCAATAAATAGAAAATTTTATTTAACAAGCATTTTGTTCGCACTGTGCAGTTCGCCTATTTTTTGGCAGGTGCTGACATCATAACGCTACTGTACAGAGTGTCCAATGTCTGCAGTTGCAGGGCAGAGCAAGTTTCGCACATGTCAATGCCTTTGTGAATCTTCAGATTATGAAAGTTAATTATTTCACTTTTTGGCACACAATGGAGTTGGTATGGAAAGATTAAACGTAGGGCCCTGCTCTCTCATCTGTCAGGCGTTACAGAGATGACTGCTTAGACCCAAATCCTTGTTTAATTTTGTGATATGAACTCATTTCCTTGTAGTGGTCTCTGGGTTTTTGTTAATGTAACCTGAGCCTAGAGAGGACTGGGGTATTCTGGGGGATGAAAGCGGCCCCCAAAGCCCCAGAATTAACCCTCTGGGTCAACTGCATTATTCACCACTATTTAAAGTTTAAGTCTAATTTTTTGCTTTGCCAAAAAAAGACTCAGAAACAGATTACAAAGGTCATCTGAAGAGATTTGCCGATAATTAAATCAAGTCAGATTCAAACAAGAAAACACCTGAAAAGAAATTCCTCAGTTACTGGAGTCTTGTCTAATGCTTTCACGCACATGTTGTTTTTGGTGATTGGTTGGACAAATATATAAAGAGCTCAAATGCAAAACCCTGTAAATGCGTCTGGTATGTTTTTTTGTAAATTAACAAAGCAGTATTTCTGAATCACCTGAGGTCGGGATTAGGCGGTTTTGAACCAAAAGTATTTGATGGACATATAATATCTGCCATGAAAATTTGGTTAATATCATTTTCTATTTTCTTGATGTGGCCTTTCAGAGGCATTTGCATCTGAGCTGCTCTTATGGTTTAGATCAGTGGTCTCCAACATTTACCAGGTTGCCCGCACGGAGTCTGTGAGTTGCCTGCCAAAGTTTAATTTATTCTGCTTATACCACAGTTACCACAGAAATTGCTAAGACATTGCTCTGGTGGTTATTTACTTGACAGGTTTGGTGTGCATTTTACAGAAAAATAATCAACACCCATGGATCATTTCTCCATCAATCAGAATAATTATTTAAAGCAACACCAAGTTTTTTTTACGTTAAATAACGTTTCCAAAAAAGAAAATTTTCGGGGCAGCCGCATATGTCAAAATTTCAGTCAAAACCGTTCTATTTCATCATAAACAATCTGAAAACAGGGCTTTAAGTGTAAAATACCCAACTTGTCCTTTAATGTCTAGTGACATATCAGGGCCATTTTATGCTTGATTTCTTACATACTGTTCCTTTAAAGTGAGAGATCATCACTCTCAGATCTGATGCAAAACCCAACTAAGTCAAGCCTCATGTTTAACTTTGTTTAATGTCATGGTTAGTAAGATGTCATTGGCAGACAGTTAAAAGGCTTTATTGTATAATAAATTAGATTTTCTTAAAAGTATAAGTACCATTTATGCTGGGCCAGGGTGTTGCGAGCAGGCTGTGGTGAGCAGCTTTGGGTGAAAAAGTCCAGGGCCATTTTTTAGTCCCAGTCCTCCCCTGACTTACAGTATATTAGAGTTTTGTACAAATATAACCTATTGTACTTGCACAGCATAGATCTCTCTCTCTCTCTCTCTCTCTCTTTAAATATATCTGGTTGGTACAATGGGTTGTATTTCTATGTTATAGAATGTAGCAACCCTACTGAAAAATCCAGCTAAGACCAGAATAAGCTGGTATTGTGTGTTTTGGTTACTTTTTAAGCTGGTCTAGCTGGACTTAGCTGGTCTTCCAGCCTGGAAGACCAGCTGACCCACCAGCTTGACCAGCTTTGCCATGCTGGAAGGACCAGCTTGGACCAGCTACTGCAACCTTAAACCAGCTTTAACCAGCTACCAGCTTATGCTGGTCTCTGATTTTTCATTAGGGAAATCTGCTAGCCAAACCATCATTTGTGTGTATACAGGGTATAGCTTTATGAAAAATATATTAAAGAGAGTCTCAATGTCTGAGATGTTGGAATTTAAATATATCTTAAGTGTTCATTTGAGTGTTCAAAGTTTTAGATACATAATTTCAACAAGTAGTCTTCAAAACACTGTCAAGTCTGTATGACATTATGTAGCAACAAGTTTAATGCAAATCTATTTATATGTGCAGAATTTCCACTGATTATTGCCAGTATCCCAGCAGCTCTGCACTGATTTACAGGATCTCAGGAGTACACAGGGTCTCCAGTTTACAGGAAGTATGCATCAGTCTTCTGAAACACACCATTTCTCTCTCAGTGATGGAGCCCCTGGGACTGATGAAGAACTGCTTCCTTAGCCATGCAGTGCACACCTCTTGAGGAATATTTTGGTTTATAAGTTATTGTTACTGGTCAGCAACTATGGCATTTTGTGTATCTCCACAAACAATTATTTCTGATAGCTTAACTTTTGTGATGATGCCGATGACGAGCAATAGGTTTAAGAGTAGATTTGTTTGCCACAATAAATCATTGCACAGAATATGGTATGTTGATGTTGTCTTTTAGTATAACATAGATTGTTTAGTACTTGACATTTATTTACACATTTGATATATAAGTTATACATTTTGACAATTATATGGAAATGAAATATGGTGTGAATACGGAAATACTGTAGCTTCATGTTTAGGACAAATAATTGATTGAACAATCCCTGGTTTCTCTGGAAGTTCATCTGCCAAGAAAATACATTTTACAAATTTTTCCACACCATGCGGTTCAAATAATATGATTTTAAATGCTACAAAAATACAACCTTCACATTTTTGCTTTTTAACCCTGCAATGCACTCGTCAGTTACACTGCAAACATGCTTTACATTCATTTTAACAAACATTTACTACAGCAATAGACAGCGTGTCACTTTTAATAGACATTGCTGTTTACAGGCTTCACCTTAATAAGCCAGCAATATTCCTATTATGCCTCACCAAAATAGATCACAACCACATGTCTTTCTCTCTCCCTCACTCTCTCCATATGCCACTGTGCTTCATTTGGTTTGGAGTTGGGACACACACACAACCGTTCAACCATCTCACCTACGGTATCAAACCAACCTTTTCTCATGTATAAATAGCACGTAGTGTGAAAAGTCGTGCAATACATACGCCAAATTCCAATTTTGCATGCATATGATACGCCAGTCCTTTCCGTTCACTTAATATGGCGCATATTTATGTGTTGTTTTATGTATTGGTTTCTCAATTTGTTTCTGTTTTTAAACCATTGTCGCATGGATTTGGGTTAGATTTGGGATTTGCTTTAGGATGTCATCAAATATATAGGTTTCTCCATGTTTTTGTCTATTTTTAAAGCATGGTCGCTTGGAGTTGGGGTCAGAATTGGAGTTTGGGTGTTATTTTATGTAACAAAAAGTTGCTCTAACTTCAAACCCAAGCGCCAATGGTAAAACAACACAAAAAAAGAAAAACCAATACATAAAAAGACACGAAAAGATGTGCCATATTAAGTGAATGGGAAGTAGTGTGAAAAGTCAATGGGACAGACAGAAGCCTCACAATTTTCATCAAAAATATCTAAAAACGTGTTCTGAAGACAAGCAGAGTACTTGGTGGTTTAGAACGACACAGGGGTAAGGGATTTATGATAAAATTATAATTTTGGGGTGAACTATCTCTTTAATAAAAAATACATATAAATACATTGTCATGATTCTCATCAGAGAGAGAGACAGAACCCAGATGCAGGCTTGGACAAAGACTTTATTAAGCAGAAAACAAAACCCACAAGGGGGTAAACAGTATAAACAGAGTTCAAACTAACAATAAACAAGATAAACTTAAATAAAAGAGTGAATGCAGACAAAAGCTAAACAGTACTTGACTAGGATTTTCTATGACATAGACAAGACCAGACTTGACGTGAGTAACAGTAGTAAACGAATCGGCACAAGACAGCAAACACAGGGGTATTTAATAAAGGAGAAAATCAAGTGGCAACAGGTGATAATGATGAAACAATAGCAAGGTTAGTAATGAGGAAACGAGAGGGTGGGGTCAGGAGACGAGACAAGGAAGCACACAGCCCAAGCAAAGGCCATCTGCTACCACACAAAACATGGGCCTGTCATGATCCTGCCTCAAGACAGAGTAAAGCCCGGAATACACTGCACGATTTTTGTCCTCTTATAAGATCATTACCTTATCACACTGTGCGACATGTATCGTTTAAACTCGGGTACGAGAGGCATGTAGACTGTACGATGATGACACGGAAGCTTCCGCAGCAGTGTCACACGTTGCGCAACGTCACCAGTATGCGCTCGTGGTAAACAAATACTGGCGCGCAGGTCGTAGCAGCAAACACACTGTTCGGTGATCATGCCGAATTTCTGACACTGTCAGAAAACTATCGTAGGCTATCTTTGGACGCAAGACCGGAAAAATGGCCGTCTTTGAACCTCTCTCACTGTATGACATAGGACCACAGATGAAGAGCAACGATCACAGAAATCGTGACGATGGCAATTTTTTCGTCTGGGACAGCAAAAAAAACGTGCAGTGTATCCCGGGCTTTAAACAAGGACAAGGGGGCAGAATCATGACATAAATAATAAATAAAAAGGAGCTTTTAAAATATGTACATTACATGGTATTGATAGAGAAATTCATGTACAAGGCAAAGGCAAGGAACCAAAATTCCAACTGTGTATAAATGGAGGAAAAAAACATTGGGAGAAATTAACTCAAGGGCTGAAGGGCAGTCACTTCACTCTACAGCCATGTTTGCCCCCGGGCAGCTTATTCAGTCATAAAAGACCAAGTTCTATCTCCCTGAATGGAAGACTGGCATCTCTAAAATCAGTTGCTAAGGTCACAGCATATTTCCAACTAATTAAATCTGATTAATGATTGGCTCTATTTTTACCTGGTCAGCAATACTGTATATTTATTTCAGTCCAGTATTTATATTCATGGCGAGAATCAGTTTATTTAGTTAATCTAAACAAATTGATCCACACGCACAGTTTGGGGTACAACCTGCACCACAGTAAACCAGTGCTGACACAGGGAGAACATGCAAACTACACAGCCAGGGCTCAAACTAGGAACCGTCTTACTCTGAGACAACAGTGCTACCCACTAAGCCACTGTGCCACCTGAACAGCCATACTGACCGTTGCATTTTCCCCCATTTACAGAAATACCAGTAAACATTCTTGGTATATCTTTAGTTTTTTGATGATACTCGCAGCAAAACGAAATTAACTCTGAACAATCTGTCACAACCTCCACTGAGTTTTTACATTCCATCTATTTGATTAACTTGAAGCATCACGTCTCTCATACACTGCTCTTTAGTTCAGCTAATGATTATCCAGGGAAAACCCACGTCCGGTCATTCTTCACACCTCTGCTCATCTACCCAGGACAATACTCCACTTTCATTAAAAAATTCTGTTAATTTACTCAGCCCCATGTCATCCAAGATGTTTATGTCTTCCTTTGTTCAGTCCAGAAAAAATATTTTTTTGAGGAAAACATTCCAGGATTTTTCTCCATGTAGTGGACTTTACTGGACAGTTTACAGTTTAAATGCAGTTTAAAATTGCAGTTTTAATGCAGCTTCAAAGATAATAATGTAAAAGATTAGCTTTACCTTCATGCCAGCTTGCGCTGTCTCGAGTAAACCTGTTGTCCTCTGTGCTTTGCTGTAAGTTTCCAAACTCTCTCTTAGCAATGAAAAACATCCACAGGTTTTGAATCAGAAACAAGATCAAAACATTTTCCAGACTTGCTGTTTGTGGCGGCACATTCGCCAGTGCAAATATAATGACATGCCTATAATCCCTCCCACTCCGAAGTGTTGCTAAACTCGATGGAAAAGCTAACCATTCTAAAGTGAGGTGAGCTGACCCGACCTGACCCAAACCAAACTGTGGGGTAAAAAATTTACAGTTTTTTTAGGATTCTTTTGGTGCCTTTAATTTCTCACACAGTATCATAATGTTACTCTCTATTATTAGACAAAAGCATTTTTTGTGATGTCTTTAAAAGGTGTGTAGCAAAGCTTTGATCTGTGTTGTTCACTGTGCAGTGTGGCTTCTTGAGTTCAAATGTGGGTCTTACACTTCTTAGAAAAATAGTGAATAATCAACTGTTCATGTTAGCTTTAGTGCATAAAGTTAAATTAGTTCTGAAAACAGATTGGGCAAAAGCCAATAAATCTGTGACGGAAGATGGGAAAAGTACAATGTGAATGAGTATGTGTGACACTGTAGGGGTGGCACTGTTCATGAAAAAAATCTGAACCGTTCGGTTTGCTTGTCCCGGTTCATAGCGTGGGTGTGTCGCAGAGTTCGACGGTTCATGGCATGCGCAATGTAGCATCGTGCCCTGTATGTGACCTCAGAGAGCGTGTTTTCCTGTCGCGCGAAAGAAGAGGTGGGTGACTGGTGTGGAGTGTGAGTGCTGCAGGTCATGTTACGTGTAGAAATGGCTTTGAGGGTTTGAGGATGCGCCAGATTCTTGTAAAAACAGATGCTGTAAGCCTCTTCAGTTCCACTCATGCTCATACACGGACATTCAAAAAAGTATAATTCACTTTTTATGTTGTTTACATCTTACAAATCATGTTTACTGCGATAAAGCAAGCAAATGGCACGTGATCAGCCATGCCTGACGTAAATGCAGCAAACTACTGGAACCACAGCGTTTCCGACTTCACGTCTCCGTTTTCAGGTCCTCCCTGGCTAATCTCGCCGATCGGTTACATCCAGCCGCAGCCGATGTCGAACACACCTTATGGGTTGAATATGCTTGAACAGCCACAGGAGACCACTTTCTCTCCGCCCATTTATCTAATCTAAGGTACTAAACACAATGTTTTACATCTTTTTTGACTTCTGGCGCGGACACACAGATTACACCGCTATTTTTAGCCTTTCATTGATAAAACTAAAGCGCCTGATTTTTGCATAGTTTCATTTTGCTAGCGTTTGAAAGTTGCGTGATCTTATTTCATCAATTGCGCTAAAATATCAGAGAAAGCTCTACCATATTTATGTACAAAACACTGTGCAGCATGTTTACTTACAACACAAGCAGTGTATTCCGACCTAATATTAGTTCACGTCCATATAAACTCATCATAACTCCCGCTCGCGTTTTAATGACAACAAAGAGACTCGCCCACAGATCACCCCCTCAACCAACATTCCCAAACCCAAATACAACGTCCACTTTTGTAGCCCCACACACACCTTAGCGTGACACACGTGTGGGCCAGGGGCAAAGCAAACCATGCAGTGTCTCAACAATCTCTTTAAAGATTGCAAAATGTATCCAAAATTACTTTTAAATAAAAAAAACTCTGAGAGAACTATTTTTACGCGGTGATCTGTTATGAGTAACCATGGAAACGGTTGTGGAAGAACCGTATGGGAAGAACACAGAAACTGGATAACCTTAACTCGGAGGCTCAGAACATAACATTAGGAATGCATGGTTAAAGTTTGTTTTTGAAGAAGTTTCAGCTCGCGTGGGGAGTGTTTGTTTACTTTGTGTACCACGGATTCATTTGTAAAGAAGCAAGTCGCTGCTGGATTTGCAGAGAAACAGTGATTAAAAGCACCACTAATATTGGATCTGACAAAAATGACAGTATACACACAGTAAGTAAAACATTTTACTTTATTTAAGATAATGTTACTGCGTTTCACTATTGCTTTGTAAGAGATGTCCTTTTGTAACATCCGTGTCTAAACACGTATGTTTGAAAGTTTTAATTTACTAAAAACATTAAAAGATTAATTAAGGTGCAACACTTAACCATACGACTGTAATTTAATGGTAGAAATATACAAAGTAAAGGGCTCATTATAGTTGTGCGTAGGTCCTAATTTTCATTTATACTTTTGCTTCGTCGTCCACATCGACGTGCAAACACGCGCAGAATGCTGGTAGGCAGTATCCACACGTGTAACCACAGTAGCAGCGCGACCGTCAATGAAGAAGAAGCTTGGCAAGTTAACTCACAAACAAAGAAGAAACATCAACTTGTTGTGTATGTTTTGAGAAGACCAGCAATGATGGAAGTAAATAAACAGTTTTTGCAAATAGAATTAAATCACTCCTCAACTTGGCTCATCTTTGTTTTCACCGTCGCAAACGGAAATACCTATGACGCAGTTTTTTTTACCTGACGGGAGGGGTTCTGGTGAACCAATCACAGTGCTTGCGGTCCGCGTAGATCTGACGCGCTGTGTGATTTTTTGCTTTTGTGACTCAAACATATATGTGTTCGGCAGGCGCCTTTTTTGAATGATATTCTATGGGCAGGGAGTGTTTGCGCACTGTTTATGCGCGCCGAGCGCCTTGCGTTTTTTGCCACCAGCCGCAGCACACGCTTTTGAAGGAGCGCCAAGAGCGGAAAGCAGCCGATGTCATTTGCATCTTTATATTGTCCAATCGAATGGGGGGAGAGGCGGGCCTTACGGTGTGTTGAGGGAAGTTTACAGTTGCTTTGAAGAAACGGACTTCACTCGCTCACTGTCTCCTGCGTGTTTGTGCACCTCTCACCCTCAAACAAGGTCAGCGCAAGCGCCCTCTTTTTAAAGTTTCTGCTAATATGACAGTTAATAGCAAAATAATATCACGCTTCAATATTTGATTGACAAGGCAGCTGACTCGTTGGTTGCTAGCAATATGAAAAGCCGCGTCACACTGCTCTTTTTAAAAAAAAACGCAGTGCGTCGCGCCTTGCGTTTCCAAGCGTTTGAAGCGCGTTTGGTGTGATTATTTGAGAAAAAGAGTTTGGGACAAAAATTAAATGGATTTCATAGGGCCCTACTAGATGCTGCTCCTCCATGGCTTTAAAGGGACACTTCACCCATTTACATTAAGCTTTGTATCTTTAGAACCCCAGTCATGTTTTTGAATGGTCGTGCATAATTTCCTCAGCTTCTGCTGAGACAGGAGAAATATAGATTTCAGTGTTGCACTTCCTTCTTTCAATGATGTAAAAATCATCATTTTGCATCATTGAAAGCAGGAAGTCCAATATCTTTGTTGAGGGGGTGAGAGACTATAAACTAGGGGTGCATGATTCAGAAAATTTCACGATTCGATTCCGATTTTTAGGAAAAAGAAATCCGAATATATATGATTTTATTGCTATAAAAAGAAAGCAGACATATAGCCAGTGTCACTATTTGATTTGTATGAATGAGCTGTGTTCTGACCCGGAGCAAACTGTACATCAAGTCAAAGTGAGATCTGACTATTTAATTAGTTATAACTATTTTACTTATCATTGCATTGAAGAGACCAACATGCTATTTCCCTTTTGAGCACTTGACTTGAGTCTGATTCTGGTGGCTGTGAAAATATAAACAAAGTAATACTTACTCTTTAGCAAAAACATCAAGACACACCAAAAAAAGGATCTGAAAGAAGTAACAATAAATATACAACAGTTATTCAGAATGGCCTTTAACTCGTCTACTTTAAAATGTTAATGTAATTTTGATAGGAGGAAGCTGAACAAACCGAACATGCATTGCAATACTTGGAGTAAACTTGTATTTAAAAAAAAAATTATAACGCATTTAAGAAAAAGCACAATACGTTTTTATAAAAGATATAAAACAAATAAAATATCTCTAACCTTAACTTTTAGCTCACAGCTGTGCCACGAGCTCAATCAAGCTAGGCGTAAGCTGAAAAAGCCATTACAATACTTGGAGTAAACTTGCATTGTAATTAACTAAACAATTTAAAATACATTTAAAAACAAGCATAACACGATTATATAGAAGATATAAAGACAAATAAAAGATTTCCATTAACTGATTAGCTCACACCTGCGCGATGAGTCAAGCTGTCAACGCTCGAGCTAACATTACTAATAAATGATAAACAATCAAATTGATCATTTATTTGTCACATCGAAATATACTCACTGAATTAACATCCCTGTGAACTAATTTCAATAAAGTAACCACGAATTTAAGGAAACTTACACCAGAATCGACCAGAAAACAGAAACACTTGTCTGAGGAGAAAGTCGGTAAATCCAGAACGCGCGTCTCCTGGTTTGAATAATCACGTGATCACAAAGCATGAGACGGACGCGCGCCTCTGAATGAAAATTAACTGCTTTTATCAGTGCTGTATGGGACCGAAATGACCTGTTTAGAGCACATTTAACATATTTATTTCAATAAGATAAACAGAAATATTAATAGACTTTAAATAAAGCATATGCTTCATTATCTTTCAATGTGCTCAGTATATATTGTTTCTACGTATACATTCATGCATATTTTGTTAGGATTATTATTTAATGGACAGACACGTTATGAAAATCACATGGTTCTATTGTAGTAGATAAGTACTCCGAAAAAGACGTCTGATTTTAGGCTAAATTTGAACTAAATTAGACGGACCAAACAAAGACCAGTTTTCAACGTCTTTTTTTGGACTAAATGAAGGTCATGATGGGCCGACGTGATTTAGCCCAAAAAACAATGTCTAAATGACGTCTTGTCCTGGGTGGGTATATACTGTCAGAGTCACGATAGCAAGCGGTTAACGTAACTCATGCTCACTAAGGGTTTTGCTATGACCCAGTTAGTTTGCTTAAATAAATGCTTAAATGAGTGTAAAATTGTTTGTTTCGATCGTCGTTTGTATTGCTTGGATTAATGATGAATGATGTCGTCGTTTAAACTGTTAATTTACTGTCAGAGAGTCACGTTAGCAAACGGCTAACGCATGTTCACTTACGGTTTTGCTATGACCCGGTTAGTTTACATAAATGCTTAAAGGTAGGGTAACACATTTTGAAAAATGCTAATGGTAGCCGCCTAGCAATGAAATCCCGATCCCACCCTCAAGTCAAATCGCCATCCAAAGTCACGCCTCTTTCAAAACACATGAACACGCACAGATCAGAAGGTCACATCTCATGTCTCATTCAGCAGTGAGAAAACTTTGCAGTACAAAGTCGAATAACAATTCCAAAATAACCAAACATCTGGTTTACATCCGAATTAGTTTAAGCACACCTTCGGTTGTGTAGACGTAGTAACTATATCGTTATGCTAATCCGTAAACGAACACAAATTTTATAAGCAACACAATGTTTCATCAAAGTAGAATATCTGAATCCATCTCAATACAAACATATCGCGTACCTACTTTACCAAAATAAACAGTGCAACGACTCTTTCAGACCCTTTGCCTCCTGCAGCTGTTTCATCTCGTGGTAAAGCAGTAAAGTTACCGATATTAATTTGGGTTTTTGCTCTTGCTGATCCAGGCAGTTTTTGCTGTTGTTGTTATAAAAGATGTCTTTCGTTGTGTGCCTCCTGTGTAGGTTATCAATTCAGCAGAAAAGTTTGCTGTTCTCACTGTTTACAGATAGGAGGTGAGCGCACGTGAACACGCCGATGACGTATGGTGTCTGCGTGGACTCGCTGCGCGGAGGGCATTCAAATTACGCTTACGTATAAGGGACATAAATGGAAACGTCCATTCGGACCGAAATCTATGATTTGTTGAACATTTTTTGATCCTACGCCTTTCACAGATGACATAAATTTCTACAAATACATTTAAACAACGTAACACAGTGATTGCTATCAGGATGTGAGGAGACTTTTAACCAGCATAACAAAAAATGTTTCAGGATCAAATCTGTTACCCTACCTTTAAATGAGTGTAAAATGTTAGTTTCAATCGTCGTTGTTATTGCCTGGATTAATGATGAATGATGTCTATTGATGTTGACAATGTCTTCTCAGTAAATCATTTTAGCACGAGGTCAATACATGTTGCACTATTGTTGGTCTGTGCCACTGATCTGTGGTCTATGCGACTGATCTGTGATCTGTGCAAAGACACTCTGTCAGTTGACCAATCAGAGCAGAGTAGGCTACTGAAAGGCGGGGTTTAGGCAGACTGAGTCGTTGAATGGCTTCACACGAATCGTTTGGGGATCTCTGAGAAATGGGATAATTTTAAATTTATATTTTGAGAAAATTACAGTGTTTTTTGACCTTGCATGCAATTAAACCTGTTGTCCGGGACTTATAAACAGTGATAGGATGCTTAAAATTGTCATCTTACTGGCTCTTTAAGTGTAAAATACAGAACTTGTCCTTTAAGCAGCCTCTTAGTGATAAATCTTAGAGCTACACTCAAGTTAGCAGTTTGATAAATGCAAGTTATCATTGTGTGCTAAAAATGCACATAAGCACATAAATGCACATACATAAATAATATGTAGATGGCAATACACATTCTCTTTTTTTGCCAAATAAATGAAAAGCATGTTGAAATCATCAATGTCTTGCCTCTTGCTGTATTAAAAACTCACCTGTCTTTCCTCAGAGATGGTCCCAATAATGTGCATAAAGTCAAATTCAGTTTGTGCATGATTACATGATATAACTTTTTTAATACTGTATGCTAAATTATGGATAATTAATACATTAATAAGATAATACATTTCTGGAGTGTTAAAAAAATAAACATCGCCTTGCTTGTCGATCTAATGGCGGATTTATCCAACGCTTTTCAGACCTGTCCTCACCAGAGCGGGATGCTGTGGAGGAGCTGCTGCCCAGCTTTCGTAGATCCAACGTGCAGTACAGCGTCCACTTCCCCCTTGCTCCAGACGTCCGCAAGCGACCGAGGCATGCAGCGAGCGAGTCCCCCACGCGATGCAGCTTCACAGACTGCGTTCAGGTGAACGGAGACACCATCACCCAGCATGAAAGCGGTAAGACTCTGCTTGTTATTGTAACCTGCATTTCATGCCACATGTACAGTTTAGTTTCTTCTGTCAGCATAGAGGGGTTTACATGTGCTAACTGTATTGAAGTAGTAAGGCTGACGGAGAAGGTTGCAGAACTAGAAGCGCGCATTTGAACGCTACTTGAGGACAGTAAGAACGCTAATGTTAATGTTACAAACCCTGCTTGGGATTTTATTCTCAGGAACGTGAACATTGAGACACCAGCCACCATAGTTGAATGTATACCGGGATCCAGAGCGTCTGACATTAGATCCAAACTTAAAGTGCTAGCTAATGCTAAGCGTAAGTTTTCTAAAGTATTCACGCTGGCACGAATGACACCAGACTCCGCCAGTCGTAGATCACCAAAGATACTATTAAAGAGGTGTGTGAAATTTCAAAAACAATGTCAGACAATGTAATATGCTCTGGTCCCCTCTCCGCCTACCAGGTGATGAGACTTATAGTAGATTAGTGTTACTTCATGGCTGGATGTCAAAGTGGTGCCCAGAGCATTACATAGGGTATATAGACAATTGAAAGCATTTCCGGGGGAGACCTGACCTGCTAAAGAGAGATGGCCTCCATCCGTCCTGGGAAGGAAGTGCTATACTCTCTAGAAATCTGACCAATAGTCTTACTTGTGATATTGTCTGACTATCCAGGGCTCAGGTCAGGAAACAAACAGATCGGCTTCCCTGTCCGTCTGTTAGCTGTCTTGACATGTCAAGATCACATATATCCCAGCACATAGAGTCTATTTTCCAAGAGTATTAACACATTTCGACTGTGTCTGTTCCTCGAATAAACAAATACAGAGCACTGTTTACCTCGTCTCGTACAAATCTTATTAATATAAAATTAGAAAACAATACATTAACAGATGAAACTCAAATATTAAAATTCGGCCTTCTTAATATTAGATTGCTTACCAATAAAGAACCTATTATTTTTTATAATTTACTTTTCCTTATATTTATAACCTATTGCTTTATTGTGTTTGTTCTAAAATTTATTTTCTCAAAAATATGTTTTACTACATAGCTTCGTACGCATCTATTATTGTAGTTTAAAAGTTGTGTGCAAGTGCGTGCCTGTGTTTAGCGTTACAGTTCCCTGTTGCAAAATCCTGTTTGATAATCCGCATCCAGGGTGATTGACAGAACACCCAACCAGTTATCCAACATCAGCAGCTATTTTATTCCACACCCGGCCCGTTTGGCATAAAGACACTGATCCGGTCACACCGCAAATCGCTCAGTAAATAGAAAACCATTTTAAGTCCGGCCCTCGCAGCCTCAAAACACCACCGGCCCACCGGGAAATGTCCCGACTCTCCCGATGGCCACTCTGCTACTGCATGTTGATAACCCAAAAGATCCATTAGGACTAGTGTTTATAGATGTTCTTAATTCTCTCGATATTAAACAAAATGTGTCAGGGCCCACGCATACCCGTAAACACACATTAGACTTAATTCTGTCACTTGGGCTCAATATTAATGACATCAAAATATCACCTTCCGGACCTGTCCCAGATGAAACATGTAGCAAATAACCGTGAAGATCTGGATGTTGTAATAGAAAACCTGAACAACGTTTGTTCTAGCACGATGGAAGCAGTTGCTACCATTCGGAAAAAGAGAATTAAAGAAAAAATGCCAAGCCCATGGTATGACCATTATACTGCAGCCCTTAAAAAGGTAGCTAGAAAAATGGAACAAAATCATATAATTATATAATTATGATTTATCTGTATTTTTCCCTGCTTCTATTAATGTAAAGCTGCTTTGACACAATTACAATTGTGAAAAGCGCTTTATAAATAAAATTTAATTGAATTGAATCATAGAAGCCCTTCAAAACAGCCCACTAACATAAATATTTACTTCTTAGATAAAGAGTTCTTAGGATAGATTTCTCGCATTTAAATTCCTGCCAGACAGACTGTTCTCTTCTGACTACATGTTTCTGTGTTTGTATGTGTGTGCCCTGTCATACTTAATGAATGAGTTATCTCATCTGTCAGCATTCAAACAGGGTCAGCTATTTGCTTGCTGGGCGTGTCAGTCATCAAGCCATTAAAATAAAAATGATTGGAGAAAAAATGAGAAAAAAATATGCTCCTTTTCTCATTCTCATGGTGTGTATTTCTGTCCGACTGGGCCAGTGTCTAGTCCAGTTTCCCAGACTCCGCCTAATGACATTCTCTAGGGACAGAAAATGCAGCAGATATGCCAAATTTGTGATTTTTAACAGCAACCCATTACTGAGGACTGAAGGTTGGGGCCAACACATTATTTTTAGCTAACAATGATATTTAAAATATATAGCTGTATCTATTCCCCACAAAAAATCCCCACACACAGGTCACAATCATTCTTTAGCGGTGACTCACGGGGGAGGTGGGAAAGTGTACAGTCTTGGAGAGAAAATTATGACGTAGTCTCTAAAGGCGTCTGAGAGGCCAGTGATAAAATCGAACATTACAAAGTAGCTTTGGCAATGCATTCAAAACTAACTTGTCAATTAGGCTGACCATATAGCAGTTTTCCACAACAAAAAGGCAAGTGGGGGATTCATGTGTATCATTGCAAGTGTATCATTGTATTCATGTGTGCCAAGTATGCTTGCCATATAAAACTACTATACTAGTAATTTACTCAAAGTGTACTTTCATAAACAAAGTATTAAACTAGTAGCTTATCCGTATGTATCTATAAGTTGCACTAAATTAGTTTACTAAAAGTATAAAGTGTATTCCAGATATTGAACTAGTAAACAGTGGCGGCTGGTCCAAAGTTGGCAAGAGAAGAAAGCTACTCGTGGTCGAGTTTACATGCTTTTCCAGGACTTATGGCAAACGGAGTTGGCTAACATATAGCTGGATGCTATGTAAGTCAAATGGCTTTTATTATTTCCCCGTTTGCTGTTTATAAGTCTACGCGATATAACTTACTGGGCGAAATTTTGTACTGCATTTAAGCTGCCTTTGCGTGGACATGATGCTCAAATAATCTGGTATTTTCTGTGGCTTGGCTTTGTTGCAACATATGTGATTAGGCAACTTTACTGTGTGTGCGCACGCGGGCATGTTTGTTTGTGTGTGTGTGTGTGTGTGTGTGTGTGTGTGTGTGTGTGTACGTGTGTGTGTTGCCGTGCGAGTCAGATTGCGACGCGTTAACCGAAGCATAGAGCATACAATCTCCAGAATAAAAGTAAAACTGCGTCGTCTATCTGAGGTAAATTCAGCATAAAATTTGTGTGTTTTATTGCGTGTTTTATCGCCTCAGCTGTCTGTCAGTGTGAAAAAAAATTATGTATTAATCTGCTTCATGTGATGTTAAACATGTACCCTTACAAAATTAACCATGGTTTTGTGGTAAAAGAGTTGTAACCATGTATTTTTGGTGTATCAGCAAAACCATGATTTTACTACACTAACCACGGTTTAACTATGGTTTTTAAAAACCTATGGTTGTCGAAACCATGCATATTTTGTGGTTACCATGGTTTTACTACAGTAACCATGGTTTTTTGGTTTTAACTGTAGTAAAACCATGGTTAATTTTCATAAGGGTAAAGTGATGCACGGTCTCTGTTCATCTGTTACCTTTACAAATAGCCTAAATAAACACATTTGAACTTGAATGCTCGTCTTGTAAGTTCATGATTAGAAATGAACAGGTGAACGAAAACAATTATTATCATTAAAACATGAAATGACGAATAATTTACCATGTCAGGATTTTTAAATGAAATAGTCTAATGCAAACTCTGGTGAGTTTTGGGTGTGTGAATGATTACCATGATTAGTTCATTACTGATAATAAACCCACATTAAATTCAGATTTATACTTTCATAGTAAGCTAAATTTATTTCATGATTTAGTTGACTTCAACAGTAACATTTTCAACATTTTAACTAAGCAGAAATGATATCATCACCTGATAAATGGCTATTTACAAACCTGCATTACTACAGTAAAAGTTTAATTTCAAGTTTGTATGCACCCCCCAAATTTTTTTAGCAATAGCTGCCTCTGCTAGTAAACCATCCATCCATATACTTCAGTTAAACATATAGGAGTGGATTCCCGGAGAGGGCTTAAGTCTAGTCCATGCTTGTTTAAGTTGCCTTAGGGTGCACTCACACTATCTAAACCAAATTGCGCATGGGCGCGTTTGACCCCCAAAGCCTGGTTCGTTTGACTAGTTTGGTAAATCGCACTCTGGCCGGCTTGCAAAGGTGGGCTAGAGCGCGGTTCACTATCAGGCGTGGAACGTCCAGTGTGATATGAAATCGCTCGTCGGAAAGCGTCCTCGAGAGCGCACCTCCACTCAGCGCACACAAATGCAGTCACACGAGCAAGGACTGGGATCAGCGCTCGCTCAATTCTCTATGCTCACGCAGCTGCACCACACACACGCTGGTTGTGGGACATTGACTGTTGTCTCCACATCTGTGATTGGTTGTTTGATTTAATCAGTGACACGCATAATCTTCAGTCCCTCAATCCGTCTCCAGTCACACTAGGTCAGGGCTGAACTGGGACAAAAAATTGGCCCTGGCATTTTGGCCCAGACCATTAAGGAAATGAACAAAAATCCAGACTAGACACTTCTTATCGTCTCGAAAAGGGACATGACAACATGGTTAAAAAATGTATCACGCATCTACACTAAATTTAGGAAAATGCTGGAAAATAAGTGAAATCTAAAGGACTGTAAGCAACCACTCAGATCACCTTAGAAAACACCAACAAACACAATGTATGGTACAAAATCCATCGAAACCTTTCCATAAGCAAATACTGTCACTTCATTAAAACAAAGGTTTACTTTTTAAATCTAGTTATATACACTCATAAACTTACACAAATTACTAATCAGAACCTGGTGACAATGATATTATTATTGATTATTATTGATACTATTACTGAATACTCCAAAATTATTTCTTATTCCAAACGATCTGAAATGAGATCTTTGTAAATATTTTGTTCTGATTTATATGATTAGTTTACTTTATATAAGTAAATGAATGTAACTTAATAATGACTTAAAGTTATAAAATATCTGTGCCGTAAGATGTAATTCAATGAAAGCAGTAGACCAAGGCATGGGAAAGACTCCAGCGTTAATCTGAAATGACAGTAAAGGGGGAACTCTCTCCCTGAGTTGCTAGAATGATGGAGGAGAGTCTCGAGAGACAGAAATCCAAGCACGAATTTCAGTTTGAAAAATGTCTCTGTTGTTCTGAGCAGACAGGAATAGCCATCCCATATGTTTACACCCATTCAACACTGCAACGATGTACTAACGATGACTGTACCAAGAAAGGACAAAAAAAGTCTGGTTTCCTACTTATGACCGCATGTGTTTGTTGTGACCGTATAAAGACAAACGATGCCACAGAGACTGTGTCAGGGGGGTTGAAGAGAAGGACAAGGTTTAAAACAAGCACAGCTTTTGTGGGGTGTTTTTGGAATGCCAAGCATGCCTGTTTTGCTCAGTTTTTTACTATTTCGCTATAACTTGCTTTATTTAGCCAGTGTAACAGTGAAAATAAAACAGCTCCAAGTTTTTCAGCAGATGATGCTAGAATAAATGTCCTCATTTGACAATCTTTAAATATACTAAAAATTTGAACTCCCGAGGAAAAAGTATTTCGGAAAGATTAACTATTTTTAAGAACTATTTCCTGTGGCCCAAAGCATAAATGACGCAATGTAAGACTAGAATAGACTTTTAGAATAGCATTGGTTTATCTGTTATAAAGTGCCACTATACATAAAGCTTTTAAATTGGTCTTGTTTCGTTGCAGGAAATGATGAGATTCTAAATAAAAGCTCATTTGGTGTTTGGTTTTAGAATAACGTGAATCACATTTGATAACATATACTGTAAATGAAAGAAATAATCCACAAGGTTCAATTCATAGGCCCTCTGCTTTTCACTTAAGTGAATGAAACCAGTTGCACATACATTTGCAGGATCACTGTGTTTTCTGAACATTGCACTAGTTATCTGGACTACTCCTATCAGCCAGATTATTGCAGCACAGAAAACATGATTTATGGTTTACCTGAGCTTCAGGAATGATGTGTCCTCAATTGCTCTTCCAACCTTAAGACAGACTGGAAATCTAGTAAGAGGCCATGTAGAAGGGGTAAATAAATGAGAGATTCTACCTCTGGGAAAGAACAGTAGTGCTAGAGATTTAAGGTCCCTCTTGAGCCACATCTGAGGTCCTGCTATTCAGCCCCCAAGACCACCGTGGCAGTCCACCAGAAAGACAATGAGAAAACCTCTATTTTAAGCACTGTTAAAAATTATGCCGATGTTGAGCAGAGAATATTTGTGTTAAGCATGATTTGTGTGTATGCATATGTGTGTGCAACTACTTTAAAAAGGGTGTGTGTAGAGGAGTGAGAACGACGTCCACTCTTTTTCGTTCTCTCTCCTTCTCTTTCAGGAGGTCTCTGCTGGCCGGCGAGTTGCTCTGGAATGTTTGTCTCTCCTCACACAGGTCCCAGGAGGGATGCTGGTAGAGGTCAGCGTCCACCCCCCCTTCCCCTGAGGCTATCAGTTAACTCAGTTAGCTGAGAGACCCCTCTGAACCCCCACCCTTGCTCCTCACAACGCTCAACCTTTAGACACTTAAAAACTGAAAGCATAAAAGACATGCATCCATTAACATGTTTGAGAACTACACATGGCCCTTGATTGAAGGGTTATGGCTGGGTTTTTTAGCTTAGTCAATTTGACATGATAAGAGTTTGTAAACATTTGAGCTTCTTAAAGTCTTAATGCGATCATGAATAGAGTTACAATGTATGCATTTGGTTAAAATTTCTCCTCAAATTATCTTAGTGGAGGTGATGGTGATTTGGCTGGTTAGCTTTGGCAGTTTGCAAATGCTGTTAAATACTGAACTGCACAATTATCCTGGGAAAGAGCCCGTTTGTTTAACAGCTAGTTTTCAATACAATCGTGATATGAATCTTCGGGATAGCTGCTGCTTTTTGCATATGTAGCTACCAATGTTTTAAACTTTTGCTACGTAGTTGCTTCGTAAACTTCCCAGGGCTTATCAAATCCATTTGTGGAAGAAGCTGATTAGTCACATGGGCTTAATGTTCACCACATCATAATTTATTATGCAATTGCATTTCCATCTCCCATTATTTGCGTTCATCTCTTTATCGCACAAAACAAAAAACACCTCAAGTGAGTGTTAAATCTTTTTGGGGAATTAAGAGATTTTTATTCCAAATTTGTCTTTCCTCCACTCATATCTGATGTGATATAAAAAATTGATAAAAAAAACAGGTGGGATGGAAACACAGCTAATGACATCTATTTAAAAGTAGCAGTTAAAAGCAATGTATCATTTGCATGTCAGTTATTTTCTTTGTATATTTTTTTTCTGACTGCAGCCATTGACCTCATAACCAGGAATAGTTGCTATAGTGAAGGGCTTGGCGATGTCTGTACTTGTGTTGCTATCAGCCAGCCAATGCTTTCAGAATTAGTCACATCATATTCATGAAAAAAAATTACTTTCTGGACTGAATGCATATGAGCAAATATGGTAGCATTCAGGCTTTGTACTGTACTTCCCGGCTTGCTATTGAGAGAAACTGGAATTCTAGCAGACATGCCTGTCATGTATTATTGATCTCCCTAGATCTTAGTGAATACACAAGAAAAATAAGAATTTTATGATATTTCTGCATTTTCAAATAATTACCTTCAAAAAATAATTCAATTTCCACATCTTGGAAAGTCGCAGCACAAAAAGGGAATTTTCATTGTTTGTAGTGCCAGACAAAAAAAAGGAATGGTCAAAGAATGTTATGAATCACCTTTAGGATGTATTCCGACTTAATAATTAGAATATTCAAGATGTACTGTATTATAGTGAGATATATTAATAGCTTAATAAACGTAATTTTTTTGGTTTATTTCAGGCAGTTAACTTAATGCTTGCTATTTTTACAGACCAGTTTTATTTACTGTTTTACATAGACTAGTCGGATTTCTGCAGGGTGTCTAAATAAGTGAGTTTGGGAAACACATTCCTAAGCTAAACAATGACAGGAAATTGATTCTGTCGAGTGGTCAGTGAGTAAAGGGGACAGTAGGGAGCACTTTATATGTCACCATCATCTTAAAAACTAAATCTCACTGAAAAACCTTGTACACAAAGGAATACCTCATATTTGCAAGTGCCAGAAGTTTCATAATAAAAGTCTGACTATTTTCAATAAGTAGAAGCACTTAGCTGGCATATCTAAAATCATCAGACCGAAAAAGCTTTGCCCAGAATGATGCAGATCGTTCTTGACATTAGTGAGTAACTGGAAGTGTCCACGAATAGCATATTTTAACTCTGAAGTCTAATGTTGCTATCTCTCACTTTCATCGCATGGCTATATACCGTAGCTCCCCCTCATGTGTCTATCCTGGATCCCTCCCCTCTTTTTCTGCCTTCCTGCCTAAAATTTACTCTTCCTGTCGTTTGCCTCCCCTCACAAAGGCCATTTATCAGCCAGAGAGCAGCCCAGACTCTGCCGTGAAGCATTCCGCCCAGCGACAAATCCACTTTATTGGAAATGCAGACAAGATCCAGTTAGAACTGGGGCCAAACTTTTTTTTTTAATTTGGTGTGAGGTTTAAGGTTGTGCGTCATGGATGACTGAGTTTCATCCTAGTGGAAATTACTAATGCCATATCAGGCAACCCCACTGTTTACCTCCTCTTGCACAGGTTGGTAAAGTCTTGGCATACACTAACCAACATGTTCTTTTATTAAATATCAAACATCTTTCTGCCAGAATTGAAAAGATATGACAATGTAGTGCTAGAAAGTTCATTATTAAAAATGAAAAAATCGTTTTACTTTCAGCGTAGAGACTCAGGGTGGGTGGTTGGTTGTCCAACTAGTCCATAAGTGAGGTCAGCTCTGAACAACTAGATATTTTCATTGAAGCTAATTTTTTTAGCTACACTGGTTTAAAAGAAGATAACTTCTTTAAACCAAAGATTATTTAAATATTTATTATGCATATTGATAGAAACAATAGGAAATAGTTCTTAAAATCCTAAATGAGCATAATTATGATAAAGAACTTTCCCAAAATCATTCAGAATTTTGAAAATGATGTAGTATTGCACATCATATTGCACAACCTTGCTTGCTTTTCATGTTAAGAAAAGAGGTTAAGGAATGTATTCATCCTTACAATCGCCTAGGCAGTCAAAATTAGAAACACACAAATGCCAGTGGCCTTGAGGCATACTTTCTTTTTCAATGGTTCGATGGCCAAGAATGTTGCAGAGGTCCCTCAACTGATGTTTTGACCCTTAGCAGACCCACTGTCTTTTCTTAGATTTTCCCGTCTGCTTTTTGTTTGCGTGTTATGCGTTGAGTTAGGCGTTTTGCGTGACATCGTTGTGGCCAGTGACCTTTGGATCTCTCCCACACAACAGTTACTATGTCCTTCCCATCCACCTCTCATGTCCCCCACTGGCCTCGCTCTGCCTGAGGCGCTTTCTGAACTAGATCTCGCAGATCTGTGGGAGAAGAGGGAAATGAGGTAGGGTTAAGGAAGATGCAGTTTCCCAAGAATAGGTTCTCCAGTAGGGCGACAGCAGGGTCGGCTTACTAGAGGAAGTTCATGGATTACAAAGAACTCCCCTGCATCACCCAGGCACTATAGAGGATATTAAATACAACTGCAAGTTGATGATGAGATCTGAATGCTTTACCTAAAAAAGCTAGTTATATTTTACTTAAAAATGTGAGATACACAGAGAGCCATTATGTATTAATTGCTATTTCCATAACAGCGAGTTATGCTTATGGTCGCTTAACCTGCTGTCATACTTTCATTTCACGTACAAGTCATTTAATGTCAGTCTCCTATAAATAAAAAGCTGCTCGCAGATGGATATTACTCACACACCACAGCCCTGCCAAGTCCTGCTGCATGGACCATTAAGGTGTTTAAAGACAGACGTTCATATTTGTACTGTTTTCCCCCCTTTCCTTATTTCAACGTACATGGTGCCCTTGCCAAACAAGAGCATATTTAAAAAATATCATTATGGTCAGTTCAATGTCACAGCATGTATTTTCTTGCAATTGTAGTTGTTATATATATTCTTGTGGAACATTAATCTTTTTTTCTTTTGAAAATGGATACTTTTTGCTTTACTATGCAACTAAAAATATGGACATATATTTGCATTTGGGTCTTATAACTGTACCTTTAGTGCATATACATTTCTGTTCAGGATCACTTGCTCTTTCTTTATTAATATTTTCCCCACATTTTAGAATAACAGTAAATTCTCTAAAGCTAGGGCCACACCAAAATATTTTTTTTTTATAAAAAAAAAAACACATTTGTTCCTATAGTGTGTGGAGATCAACTTCACAAACAATGCAAGTCTCCACTAAGAACACAGGAAATCTCTCACAATGTCTTCCGCGGCCAAACATGACTTCACAGTAAACAAACATGCATAAAGAAATGGCATTAACACAATGGACTGCTTTATACATCTCTGATGTCCATCTCACTTTGGACTGTGCCTGCTAGGCCATATGACTGTAATTGTTAGGGTCTTGTTTTTCATCAGCTCGCTTTCTGATTGGGTATCGTTTCGTTCCACTTGACAATATACAGTGTGCATTTGTCCTCAAGGTTCCCACCATACAACAAGATTTCTGATCAGAAATGTTCAACATGTTGGATATAAACAAATATTGTGTGAGATACAAGAAGAGACTTAACTACATTTATAGGATTTTAAAAGAATAATGTGAATTTGTGTGTGATTTTGACATTAAGTTTCTCAAACATTTAAATCAATATCTACCATAATACAATAAAAACATGTTCAACATGTTGAATATTTAATTTTTTTTTTTTTACGGTTTATTTATTGACTTTTTTATGGAGCACCTCAGACGTGCTTCCAAGTAGATTCGGATTCTCTTAACTCACTGTGTACAACAGAAAAATCTGATTTAACCACGGTTCAACCACAAAGACTTGGGGCCTCATTTATAAAGCGTGCATACGCACAAATTTGATCGTAAAGTGTGTCCACGACAAAGTCCATTTATAAAGATTGTCTTTGACGTGGAAAAGTGTTTAGCGCCACGTCAGGGTCTGAGCAGACGTATACACTTTTGCTTGTCTGATTGCAGCCGGTTTTTGGAAAATAAGCCATTATTGCTGCTCAAAATTGGGTTTAAACATTGACATGAATTATGCATTGTTTAAAGGCAGAGATCTGAAACTGCTCCATTGCGCACAAGTTCAAGATCATTTGTGATTTATAAATTTCACATCTGAAAAAGAAGGGGTACACTCGCTTTCTGCTCATACGTTCGGTTTATGAATTACACCTACGCATTTTTGATAAATGATCGTAAGATCAAATGTATGATGGTTTCTACGCATCATTTTATAAATGAGGCCCCTGGTTCGACCACAAATCGGGACTTTAAATAGGATTGTTATGAGGAGGAAATTGGCCCAAATTCAACCGATTATCCTTTGGTTCATAATGGGCTTTAAACATGGAATGACACAAATGTAATTTGTTATGTTTGTTATGTTATGGGAATTATTCTGTGATTTAAAAAAAAATTACAATAAATCTAAACTTTGTTATATTTTAGCATCTTCAAGGTAGCCACCATTTGCTTTTGCAAAATAAAAAAAAATAAAAAAAATAATAATTATCTTCATTTCATCCTACTTTTTAAGGTATCACTCTAGGATGGTTTTAAACAGGTCTTAATCTATGCTGGGCTCTAACTGGCTTCTTCAATTATTCGATTTAGGTCATCTATTTCAAAAACATTTTTAAAATAAACTTTTAGTTTTGTAATGAAAGAAATCATGCAATGTACATAACTAATACATTACTAATTTGAAACATTTAAGCACACCTTTAGATCAAAATGTTTTTAATAACATGAGAAATATTTCAGTCAAGTAACCCTAAACCTTTAAATGGTACTATACTGTATAATATGTCATTCTGGATATGAAGGTTAAAGGAAATGTCCTTTAACTTATTTAAATTGTGAATTGTGAATACCATTAATTTATATACTGTGTGAAAAGTGTGACTAGGACACGTTTTTAAGAGATTCACCTACAAAGAAGTCTTAAATGCCGTTGTTTCATTGTGTACCTCAGCAGTTATGTGTGGTCATGCATGAGTTGACTGGTAGCCAGATCTGATTGTGTCAGGGAAAGAGGGAAAGGTCTGTGTAAGCAACAGGAAAGCAGAGCTCAGGTAATCTAGCAGGAAGCCTGAGCCCTGCAGGCCGTGCCAGCACAAGCGCCCTGCTTTTCATTTACGCAGAGGCTCTCGTTAGACGTGGTGTATGCAAATATGACAAAGGCCATGTGCGCAATATAATAGAGTCATTCTAAGTGTCTTGAAGCTACATTAAGTCTTTATGTTTTAGTAAAGTTCATGTCTAATGATGCTCAACTATTTAGAGGATGCTGTTTTAAATGTCGAGAGATTGTAATAGAGTTCTCACTTAGACTTTACTTAACTGTCCACTTTATTCTCAGATGATCTGAAAATTCCTCAGTAGTAGTAAAAATGCAAATCTCAGACTTTTGATTCTTTATTGTCACTACACTGGACAGTAAGATTAGAGGCAAGCATTCAGATATTTGTCCAGTTTTTTAATTTCACGATATTTCTTTGTTATTAAAAGGATGTAATTTGTGATTTATTTTTCAAGTGACCAATATTAATACAACTTCTGTGCTCAAGTGTCAATAAGTATTTAAGTTTTTTCCACATCACACTGCTCTTCCAAGTAAAACCAAGCAGTTTTGGAATATAAAACGTTTGGTGGGGACTAACGCTAGTGGTGAGATGTCACTCAACGTTCTTGTTTCGCATTACCCAGGAGACATAACTATATCACAGTCTGGTTGCTGGTTCAATAATGGAATTTTTTCACTAAGTCTCTTTGCCAAAGGGCCCCATGGGGCCTCCACGAGCCCTGGAATATGCTCCATGCTAGGAGCAAGCGAAGGTTAGAAGCGGTCTACTCAGGTTTCTCTGGGCCCCAGTGACCTGGTGGGGTCATAGGGTCAAATGCAAAAGTGACAATGTGGATAATTGCTTGCTGAAGATAATGGCCTGTTGATTGAGATCAATTGCTTTCCATGGACGATGAAGGGAAAACAGTGGACTGAACTCTACCATCTCAAGACGTCCAACAATAAGACAATAGATGTCTGACTTGTGGACAAAGTGCACTATACACAAACACACAAAATTGTGGGGTACAAGAGGCTAAGCTACATTCATAGGAGTTTAACAGAATGATGTGCGTGATTTGAAGCATGTGTGGTCCAGACTCAGACGTCTTGACATAAACTGACTTTCTCAAACATTCAAGTTATTATCTAACATAATTCAATTAAACATGTATGACTGATTATTAAATATGTACACTTCCTGTAATAATACTTACTTAATAATAACAAACATCTTATTTTACCTAAAACTAAGGGGTACATTTCTGTCCTGAATACTGTGTTAGATACTGTGGATGAAGTATATTCTATTGAGGTCTTTAAAACAAACAATGTCATACTGTTGTTATCTTAATTATTAATTCATCTTCTCTGCTGGAAAGTTCATTCTAATTTTTCTGGTCCAAGTCGCTCACTAGCTGTGCCGAGCTTGTTTATCTGTTTGATGAGCTGCAAGAGACCTGCTTGAGCATCTAGGCATTGTTTACGTACCCTGCTGAAAAATGATCTCATATCAGGCAATGCTAGCTTTTGAAATATTGCAGCGGATATTTTTCCTAGTGCGATATAGTGTACCAATGCACCCAGGTCCCCAGAAGTTGGCAGTCCAGCTTGGTTAATAGATTAATAGATAATGTGCTTGCTACAATCCATCAAACACATTCACCACCATAAGACATTTTAGCGGTGCACAAATTTGTGGATGACACCATTGGTAAAAACAGACACGAATTTTAATGTCATTTGTTGTAATAGGAGATGTCACAGTGCATGACCATAGCCTCTTTCACACAGTAATTCTGGTAAATTACCATGAATTTACCAGAATGAATTTACCAGTAAATACAAAAATGTGCTGTTCACACATGCAGTGACATTCCGTCTTTTTACCAGTAAGACATCATTCACACATCAGTATCAAAATACCGGTAAATTCGTTGAGAAAGCGGAAGTACCTGTGGCACGCGTTGAGCTCTTTTGTATTTGTAAACAATCCACGTCGTTCATATCCACGGTCCGTATTTTGTTGTTTTTACGTCTGTGGTAAACTCTGACAGTCGCGAAGTTGCTCATGACCAAACAACATTACATGAGCCGACGTCAAACCGAAAATGCATTTTAAACAACAGTACTGTTTGCACTTTAGGCTTCACAGAGAGCGTGCTAAGGACGTCGGCAATTCGGCAAGCTGTTTTAAACAACTTTGGTGAAGAAATGTGGATGTAAACTTCAGGTGTGCTCGACTTTCAAGCAGCGTCCGTAAAACAGTGCGGGGGTAAACGCGTCACCTGTATTAAAACATTATGATTGGTCTGAAGCTGTCAGCACGGTCTGACGTCGTCCGTTCTAAATGCCGGTATTCCTGTATTTTTCGTTCACACATAGCGCTTACCGGTAAATTACTGGTAATCTTACAACCTGTCTTACTGGTAAATTGGGAGCACTGATTTACCGGAAAGGTTCTGTTCACACATGACATGTTAACGGCAATTTACCAGTAAATTACCAGTAAAGACTGTATGTGTGAAAGGGACTCATGTCTCAAAATTCTAACAGTGTCAGACCTTTGTCGGAGGAAAAATATGATCACAGTCATTAACTGGTCGTCTGTGAACATGTCAAGCTAGTGATCAAATCTACAGATTTCAGCGTAGAATTCCAGACATCTTCATAGGATTTGTCTTAGACAGCTAAATCGTGGTTAAAATCACACAGTGTGCACCCGGCTTTAGTTGATTCTCAAGAGAGTTTTTTTTTTTTTGAAAAGCAAATACTGTAGCAGTATTAATAACCCTTCTGCATGATGCCTAAATAAGGTGTAGTAATAAACATCTACTGAAAGCAGCACAGTTGAATGCTTGCAATTCAATTGATGATGATGATGATAACCTGTTTATGTGGTGAACATAAGCATAATAATACTGTACCATTTAAAAAAGTGTTGTATTTTTAATTCCCTGAGCCCTGCGATGGATCATAGAAGGTTGTCTCTCTTTTACAAAATAATCAAATTGGTGCTTCAATATTATTCAAATATGGAACACTTTAGACTGAATCAGACTTTCAGGCCTGGTCCACACGGACACGGGTATGTTTATAATCAGAGTTTTCCCTAAAAAAAATCCTGTCCACACCTGCTCGGGTTAAATTAAATATCCATCCACACGCTAAAGCAAAAGCACGCTATCAAGCGCTGTCAAGAGCATGCCACGCCAGCAGGCGGGGATATAACCCAAATCGTGTTCCGCAATATAGTGAGATAACTGAGCATTTATCGGTATACATGTTAGAAGCCCTGTTAGCACAGTATTATTAGCAAGATACGTCCGCCATTGCACAGAACATCAACAAAGCAGTCAATCTTGACTTCTAACACAGTGGATAACGGCGCACACTCTGAACCCCGGTTTTACTCTCTACACGACACCACTGTAACCGGGGTTTCTTAAAAAGCTCACCCTGGCCGGGGTTTTCAAATATGCTCGGTTTCATTGCCCTGATACTGCGGTTTCGTGTGGACGAACGGCCGAACCGCGTGAAAAAACTCACGGTTATAAAAATACCCGTATCCGTGTGGACTAGGCCTCAGATGGGAAAGGTGTGCACAAGATGTAATCACACAATGAGCTCTTTCTTCCTCTTTTTAGATGCTGAAGGTTGCTGGAGAGCGTCTCTCTCACACACGCAATGGGGTAAGTTGTGAAACAATAAGCAACACTTTGAAGAGCATTTAGTTTAACAGCATTATGACAAAGTATTCACAGAAAAACAACATAATACTATCATTGAGATGCGCGTAAACTAGACCTTGTGCGATGAAACCACATTGATTCTATGGATCTAGTCATGTCATAGTGAAAGTTATGAATTTTTTTCATGTAGTGATTTTGTACTTGTTGTACATATACTGTACCATTGAGGTGTAAAATACAGTAATTTCTATTTTGCTTTGCCATTTAACTGTTGATGTGTTTCTATTGCCGTGACGTCATAATAATGGTATACAACATGGATTAATTATTGTAGGACAGCACTGAAGCCCTAGGTGTGAAATGCACGGCCAGCCACTGGAAATAACCATAATAACGTTCTGCATCTCACTGTTTTGAGTGATATAAGCATTATGTTGTGCAATTTTAAATAAACCTCCATCTAAAGAGTATTTGTGTGTTTTAGTTGCCATCAGAGGTGGAAAGAGTAATAAAATATTGTACTCAAGTAAAAGTAAAGTTACTTGTCTAGAAATCTACTCAAGTAAAAGTAAAGTTACTACAATTAAAGTGCCATAACAGAAAGTTAATAAAATAAAAAGCTTTTTTAAACTAAGAAACATTTATGGAATTGTTTAATGATTTTTACATGTGAGTGATGAACTTTTGAAGGTGGTCAGCAGCTATTAAATACAATCACTATAGTAAGGTTGTAACTGATGTATTGCTGGTAACATACATTATTTTATTAAACTATACATAGTTTAAATGAGTATATAATGAGATGAGTGCCATGGCTATATACTTTTGACACGTTTATTGTCTTCTAGCTTCCCTGACCTGGGTACCTGATGTCAGACCTTTATTCTTCTCTCTCTCTCTCTCTCTCTCTCTCTCTCTCTCTCTCTCTCTCTCTCTCTCTGCAATGTGTAATGACCTGCGCATTCTCAAGGACGTTTTGAAGTTCTGTTTGACTTGACGCGAAGCAGCTAGACCTCGGAAGATAATGTGCATGGTATTAAAAACGCGTCGTGCAAATGAGCGGTAAAATTTCGTACTCAAGAGCATAAATCCTACCTTTCATAGGAATGAAACACTCGCTTCGCGTCAGTGGTAAGTGGTCGCTTAAATATGACCAGTGGTTTCTTTCATAAGATTTGAACTGAGGCGGGTCTGCATTAGAGCGCACCTGTCTCGTCCGTCTCCATGGTTCATTTTGCGCGTTCCCCTGCCCCTCAATCATCCTTTGCGCGTCTTTATCACCTTGCTTTTTAAATATTTTTTTACTCAGTAACGGATATGATTTAAAATGTAGCGAAGTACAATACTTTAAACAAAACGGTTGCACTTTATTTTACAGTATGTGTACTTACCTTGTACATATATGGTAAATAAGTTGTACTTACCGACAAATGTGTGGTACTTACTTTTAGGTATCTACATGGTAATTAGTTGGTATCATTACTGCACTTACCAGTAGTACATACTTGGTAGTTATTATGTAACTCTAGGTAAGTACTGGGTAATAACAGATACATACTTATAGTGTGGGCATACTGTAACTTATTTATCATATATGTACAAGGTAAGTACACTTACTGTAAAATAAAGTCCTACCAACAAAACATAAAAGTAAAAGTACAGATTTTAAAAACTACTAAAAAAAGTAAAAGTACCCAAAAAAACTACTCAATTACAGTAACGTGAGTAAATGTAATTCGTTACTTTCCACCTCTGGTTGCCATGTTCTTTAAGCATTTTTTTGCTTGATTCATAAACCGATCATGTTTTTGAAGCTATTAAAGTGGGCACATAACAGTTGTGATATTTTGGTCTTATTTTCATCCTAAAGAATTTGAATTTATTTTGGGCTTTATATGGGCTTGTTCTTATTTCCTGTTTGTACACACTGCATTTAAGATTTAGGATCAAGTTTTTTACTAGTTGGTAGTAGAATGCAGTTGTCAACTCCTTAAATTATGTGTGTGTACAAAACAGAATTAAGCACTAAAAAGTGACAAGCATTTAGCTGCAGTGTGTGACCATTTATTTTGATTTCCAGTTACTCAGCTGGTACATTAGCAAAAACATTAAAAGGTAAGTCTTAATATAGCCTAGCTCAACTAAGGTTTCAGAGTACACTAATGTAATGCTCATGTCTTAAGCATTGCAACTGGCAAAAATGCACAAGCATTTAACGGACATACCAGTTTGGGCCACTGGGAGGCAGATCGTAAATTAGAAGAACAGGGACCTGATTAAAGGAAAGCTAATTATTATATTATTTGTAAAGTAAGATTATTATCAATTATTAAACAAAACAAACAAACAAAAATGTTTGCAGACATTAAAACAGTCAAATTTTACTTAAAAAAAGACGCAGCGATTAATATACAGAAAACCATTTGGAAGGTATGAAATGATGGCAAACTTTTTTTTGCAAAAGAAATCACATAAGTGGTTCTTGAAAAAGCTTAACTCTTTTGAAGAATCAAAAGTATAACAAATTACTTTGTTGACAGTCTATTATTCAAGGATAATGCAAATAGTTTCTTCAAAGGTTTACTATAAAAAATATATTCATAAAATGTACAAATAGTATTTGCTTATTAAAAAAATGCATTAAACTCACCAAACAAAATCCATGAAGTCCTTTTCTATTGCCATTGAGGCTAATGCTGAAAGTAGAGACTGTCCAGTAGTATTTCTGGCATACGTTTTAATTTGTTTTAGGGCTGAGAATGTCTTAAAGAGGATGACATCAGAAGCCAGACACAGCATTTACAAATGACCATGCCCGCTCTTATATATAAAACAATGCGGTTAATAATTAAGGCATTTTTTCTCACAACTGCATCGTCCTTCTTTCCTAGGTTGACGGTCCAACCTAAAGTTAAGGTACAGTAAACAAATAATATCCGTTTTCAAATTGACAGCTATGCAGTCACTGGAACATAGCATACAAATTAATTTAAATAAAGACATATAAGTATTACAGAAAATGAAATGACAAATTATACTGACATTTTTAATTGAAGCAAAAGGTCTTTTAATATTCACAATTACATTTTTGTCATTCCAATTATGCACTGTAAAATATTGTTATTATTATTATTATTATTATTAAATTATGTAATGCATAATATAACCTTTATATAAAAAAATACAAGCTAAGCTTTCTTTCCCATGTGGAGGTGAAATGTTTGTTTGGCTTAGGACAGTATGTCACTTGTCATCATCAGAGCTCAGTAGGCGGTCAGGAGATAACTGTTTTAAACAAGCACTTGATTACAACTAATGCAGACAACTCAGCCATGACTGTAAGTGTGTGTGTGTGTGTGTGTGTGTGTGTGTGTGTGTGTGTGTGTGTGTGTGTGTGTGTGTGTGTGTGTGTGTGTGTGTGTGTGTGTGTGTGTGTGTGTGTGTGTGTGTGTGTGTGTGTGTGTGTGTGTGTGTGCGTGTGCGCTCAGCGGCTGAGGATCGGCCCTTCTGAAGCTTTGAAGTAAACAAGATGGATATCTGTGCTATTTACGTTTTCATTTGGTGCCCAATTGTAAAAAGATTGGCTGCAAATTGAAAAATGAAGATCAGGTGCAGGAGTGTGTGTGCGTGCTGGTGTGTGTCTACTCTGATTTTCCACTGCCCATTTTGTCGGTAGATGAAGACATGTACACACCTAACAATAACACTACTGCTTTCATCACACACATGCACACAGGCACAGTGGCACACACACATGCACACACACACACACACTTGCACCCTCCAGTCTGTTCTTAACTGCTGCAATGACGACCCGCTGGTTTTACATCAGTTTCATTTTAATCACAAATGTAAGAGTTGTATGCATGCTTATTAAGCATGGGGGAGTCAAACTTTGCCACTGACCAATAGGTCAGTAACATCTTGATGATATTAAGACTATGGGGCTATTAAAGACAGAAACAGACTGTGAGAAACTGAATCCAAATCATTTCTCTCTCATCACACTCGTGCCACAGAAAGAAAGGACAGTGTGAAATTAAAGTGAACCCTTTTAACCTTTTCTAACTTTCAATACATTTTTCTGCTCTTATTGGGGGAGATTTACTTTGCTATGCATCATAATGCTTTCCTAAGTATACAATAACTTTTATATATATAACTTTTATATATTTATATTAGGGGTGGAACGGTACACAGAAGTCCCGGTTCGGTTCGTACCTCGGTTCAGGCGCCACGGTTCGATCCAATTTCGGTACAATGGAGGGAAAAGCAAAACAAAAATGCAGAAGGCAAATTTTTTGTACTTAAGATAATCTTAAAAACATAGGTTATTTTGAGATGTCATGAATATGAACTGAAATTCATTTAACATACTATCTCGTATTACAAAAATTTATACCACTTTAAGTAATCTTGTACTCATCTTTCATACAAATGGGTTCAAATGTACTACAAGTGTTACCTAAATACATTTTAAAATTACAGTTTGGCCTTATTTCATATTAATGTACTAAAGAACAAAAAAATAGGCTTGTAGGATGAATTAATAGGTGTGTATGACTTCACAAGGCGCTGCAAGAAACGACAGTGGATGACATCAGAGTAACCGAGAGCGATTTGAAATCAGCCTCCTCCGCAAGATTTCTCGCGATACTCTGTTGCTGATGGCACTGCATGAAGTTGAGCACACTTAAAAAAAGCAGCTGAACAGAACTGCCCTGCGTATGCCTGTGCTTCGTCTATTTATTGTATATAGCAGGACAATTTATCTCCTACAAAGTGTGGCGTGTGAGCGTGTAAACTGACTGAAATGCGTGTGTCTCAAGGTGAATGCGTGAGACTTGAGAGCCCTGATTAGATCTATTTCCACTCACATACCCAACAACTGCTGAACAACGCCGACGCACAGTCTTCGTCTTTTCCACCACTCTCTCGCCTGTACTATTGTAACTGACTGGGAAACCGAAGCTTTGCCAAACTTGCGATCTTAAAGAAGCCGGCGGATCTCCTAACTCTGGTGGAACACCACCACTTGCCATACTCGCTATAACCATTTTTGCATACCGTGTATTCTCCATTTAAATTCATGCACCGAACCGTGACCCCCGTACCGATTCGGTTCGAAACGAATACATGTAATGTTACACCCCTAATATATATATATAAACATTATTGAATACTTAACCTTAAATAACACCAATTTAATTATTTTGGATAAAATCAGTCAGCTCTACTTATACTGAAGTAGCATTTTTTTTTTCAATTAGACAAGGTATGATTATTAACGCTATTGACCACCCACTCAGAAATCTTTCTCTCAAGCACACACACATTTACACAAGAGGGGAAAGAGTCTTCGCTGTGAGTGATACTACAGGTCAGATTTTGCCTCATTACCTTCCTGCTGTCACTCACAAACCATTGACCCCAATCGGAGACTTTTCCCCCACACACACACACACACACACACACATGCAGGTTTCCATGTTTTGTGGGGACATTCCATAAACGTAATGCATTTTATACTGTACAAACTGTCCCCTTACCTACCCCATTCCCTAAACCCAACCATCACAGAAATCCTTCTACTTCACATTTTCAAGAAACATCATTCTGTTTGATTTATAAGCTTGTTTCCTCATAGGTCACAAAAAAACACTGGTATTCCTATGCACACTCACACACACGCACACACACACACACACACACACACACACACACACACACACACACACACAAAAGATGAACATACCTTAATTTCCGTATTTAACTTCTGCTGATAAAAAAACTCAAGGTTTTAGAAAGGGACAGGTGAATTATAAAAGTAGGCCCAGTTTCACAGACAAGGCTTTAGGCCTAGTCCCAGTCTAAAATGCATGTCTGAGCTGTCTTGCATACACTGACATATCTCACGTAAAAATCTGTGTTTTGTCTCAAGATGCACACCAGCAATAGCCTGGCTCCGCCTCCCTACGTCCTTTGGCTTAAAGGGATAGTTCACCCAAAAATGAAGATTATGTCATCATTTACTCACTCTCATGTTGTTACAAACCTGTATGAATTTCTTTGTTCTGATGAACACAAAGGAAAATATTTTGAGAAATGTCTGTAATCAAACCGTTCGTGGACCCCATTTACTTCCATAGTATTAGTTTTTCCTATTATGTAAGTGAATGGGGTCCATGAACAGTTTGGTTGCAAACATTTACAAAATATCTTCCTTTGTGTTCATCAGAACAAAGAAATTTATGTGGGTTTGTAACAACATGAGAGTAAATAAATGATGACAGGATTTTCATTTTTGGGTGAACTATCCCTTTAATTTTCATTTCGCTTCAGTACTACGTCTGGGACTGCTGTGTAGAGTTTCGTTTTCTCCGGCAAAAATCTGCAGGTCCAATCAGCGAACAGAGGGGGGTGGCTAAGAACAATGACGTTGAGGTTGTGCGTCAGTTGGAGTTGTAGTTCAGTAATGGCAGCGGAGAAAGACGTGAGAAAAACTATTCGGCCACTATTTGTTGCAAAACTGCCGAATATACAGAAGTTAAAGCCGGAGCAAGAACAATGTTTGCTAAGTTTTGTTGGTCTGATCATTCGGACTTGTTGTTTCCGTCTGGTTTCGGCGCATGATATACGTCACGACCACACGTTAGCGATTGCCTATGGCAGTTCCTGAGTGACTCTGGGCAGATCCAATAGTTTTAAATTTCAACAGAGGACACTTTGCTATGGAGCGTGGCCAGACTCTCTGTACAAATTAAATGAATGTACGAGAGTCTGGTTGGACTACACCAGCAATGTATTTTTTAGGGCACATTTATAAAAGCTACTTAAAGATCCTAATTTAATTCATACCCCAAGGCTTCTGTGTGAAATACGTCACGTCCCTTAAATGTTCTGGAATTAAAGTAAAAGTAAAGTGGACCTGGTAACATTTACAACCACATCTTGTGTGAACAAGATGCAGAAACAATGCAGTAAGAGGTGGCCATAGTGAGGACGTGTGTTGTGACATAACAACAAGAAGTTCGCTCTTTGACACAAAGATTTAAATGCAGATCAACATTCACAACGGAAATGTCAGCAAACTGGACTGAAGCTGAGATCAGGGAACTCAACCTCACTTTCCATGCTGAAGGTGAGATCATTCACTGGCCTGACAAAACAGAACATCACGCACTCCTTATGATCTTATCATAAAAAAAATGCACACATATGGTTTCTCGTGAGAGAGCAATAATTAGCAAACTCCAGACGCTGTGGAAAAAACCTTCCAAGTGTAGGACTTTCATTACATCCCTCGTCTTTATGGGATATTTACTGTTTGTGAAGGCACACACAGATTTCGGAAAATCTTTGGCAGTGTGAACGAATCAAAAATCAAACGATCCCAGACAAACCTTGGACGCATTTTTCGTAAATTTTCAAGAATCTCTGCGTGAAAAGGGCTTAAGACTTACTCCTGGCTTAATCTAAGTCCTGTCTGTGAAACCACATAAAAAAACTACCACAATCAGACTTTAGTGACTCATATTTAAACATCTCTACAGCCACCAACCGGACAGAAGTGATAATGATTTTTTAACATCAACACAGCATTTCATATTATTGCTAAACAGCACTGCTGTGTCAGATAAGTAGATCAAAAAACAGCCTGATCTGATTCCCAGGAACCTGTTAAAACACAGATATAGTACACAAACACTGTCCCCTATATGAGCTGTCTGATATCACCAATGATGGGACAGCTTCACCCATCGTTGTTTTGAAATAAACGCAGTGTGTCCTGTCAGCAGGTGGGATTTTGATGTGATGAGGGACACAGCATCAGCCTCTTCCTGGATCTGTTTGTTTTGTGTTCTTATCATACATACCTGTTCACACCTTCTGTTCCCTTTGGGTTGTGATTAAAGCTTTTTTAATATGAACTGGATGCCAACTTCATAAATATGAAAATAGCTAAATACAAAAAAAAACTTTAAATACTTAAAAGCCAATAATAATAATAATAACAAACACTCAACCATGCATGCAATTAGGGTTTTGCAGCGAAATACCAATGAAATGACTGACGTGACATTTGTGAAGGCATTTCCGTTACTGACTAATATCCTTAAAGCGTAATTACTGAACCTAAACATGATAACAAAAGCTCACTCACAAACAAAAAGGCTTTTGCATCTGAATTCTTCATATGCTTACATGCTTCTAACGCTGCAATAGGATGGGCAATTGGCAAATGTTCAGTGTTTGTCTGGTAGCGCTCACCAAGCTAATTGTAATCCTTGGGTTTAATAGTGATTTCATTGCAGACATATATTGGCCAACTGTCTTCCATTACAACTTAATACATTTAATTCCTATGCCAATTCACATATCATATGTTATTCATCACGCAATATCCCTATTGAGGTATCTTGTCTCTGTACTTGTTCTTCTTGACATATAGTGCTCTATAAATGTCATATGTGTGTATGTGTTTGATATTGGCATGGGTCTCAGCAGAGGTCAGCTCCTGGGGCTCTTTGAAGCCTGTGAACCGCGTGTGTAGTGGAAGTGTAGGAAACAGGTGCAGTTCAACTCCAGCTGTTCAGTCTCTATTTGATGTCTTTTATAAAAGACAGATGCAAAGTGCCGAGCTGAGCTGAGCTTCATATAGAAAGCACCAAACCCTTTAAACAAAAACCTGGATATTTAAAACATAATTTTACCACATTCAAATCATTTAGGTATCATGATACTTTAGTGATCTCTCAGGGCAAATTTGTTTTAAGAGGTGGACTCGGGGGCGGTTCAGTTGGCATGTAATGCATAGTGTGATTCCTAACTGTGACGAAGCTCGGAACTGCATTCTGCATGATACATGCATGACTTTATGTGTGCAGACCAACTGAAATGAGAAATTGAAATGCATATGGAGCAATCTTCTCTCAAATTGATATATCCTGTTGGTGATGGGTCTGCACAGTGCTGCACAAAGCCAAACACACCAAATAACCAGTGCCTTTTGACTGTTTTTTCTTCTAAATTATCACAACATAATAACGTAAATGTCACGGAGTGACTTTGTAGGGCAGAACTAAAGTGATGGAGATTGGTTCCACCCGGACCGAAATCTCCAAACGCCAGTCACTTCCTTCTTCTCCATGGCAACACAAATCTGGGCTTTAGGTGCAACAGGTGTGGATATGAGTGTGGCGACTTGTGATTGGGCGACGTACTGAAGAGGAGACATACAAATAGATCCTCACAAACACAGGAAAGGGCAGTTGACTTGAGGCAAGCTTATCTCTGCCAAGGGCGGATGAAATCGACTGCCGGCTAAGGAGTCGGAAGGCCCCGTTGATCCGGCGAATGCATAGAAGCGAGCAGAAAGAGGACGGGGCCGAAGAAGACGAACGGCAGGGCAGTTTATTCTAGCCGATCCGGTGAGAGGAGTTGAGTGTCTGGGCGAGAGCAGTATTGAGAAGGCAGAAAATAACGTTTGACTGGGTGAAGAAGGATTTAGGGGCACAAGTGATTGGGCTGAGTATTAAACCATTTAAATGATGTTCTGTGGAACAACTCATGTAAACAAATGATACGTTCTGAGTGATTGCAACAGGAATACTCACCGGAAGTGTCATCGAAGGAGGATTCCCGGCGTTAGACAACCAAAGGCAAGAGGATCATCCGACAACTGGAAGGAGAAAGAGACAAAGGGAGAGTGTTAGCGTTGCTTGTGAGTACCTTTGAGCATTTGTGAAAACAACATCTTATTGGAGAGTAAATCACGCAGCGAGTGTTGTGAGTTCTAGCCTCGCAGGTGAGCGGCCCCAACATAGAAGGGAGTTGTGGGTGAGCCGGGAGTCGAGGAAGAGGCAGGGGTGTCAAGACGGCGACGGTTGTATCTCGACCCTCCATCGTAATCAGCGGTCAGTGAATCCCAGAACAAACCTCAGTCAGCCGTGGTTGTGACCCTATTTCACTAAAGTGTTTGGAGTGCAGTGGGTGAGTCAGTGTCCTTGCAGTGAAAAGTAAAGTCCCAGTCACCTGTGAAGTACTTACCTGTGTTTCCACCGCAGCTCGAGTGACCTCCCTCCCGCAGCACTCACCTGTTCCTCCATCTAGGGAACCGGTCTGTCCCCCCGACTGTAGGACGAGTAGTAACACCCCTGTTGGACCGACTGGGGTTGCACACGTACAAACCCAGGTATCGACACTTTATCCCTCAAATACTCCCCCTTTGTTCACCTTACGCCCAGGAAGAAGGCGAGAGCCCCGGGATCGGTACCCTGCAACCAGAACACATAAAAGCCAGTGATTGAACTGTTAATGTCGCAAGGCCAGGAGAAGAAGTAAGGAAGGACCCACCTGATACCTACCTGCGACTGAGTCACGGAGACTCGAGACTGTGCCTTCCAATCTATTGGATTTTAGTTTTCCCCTTTCCCCCCTTCCCATATCTTTTAAGTAAATTAATAAAGTTTGTTTAAATTATACCTACATTCTCTCGTGTGTCTGGTCATTGGGGTGTTCTTGGGACCTCCTCGAGGTGGAATCTAGGAAGGGGCGTGACTTGCAACACCTGTGGTCTGCTCCGACCTGTGACATAAACTTTCTTTTTCGACTACAAATATGTCCCACTTTCAATAAAGATTAATGTTTCTACTGGTTAAATATCCCTTTAAAGAAAAAATGACTTTAAAGTGATCGACTGTCTCTGATTCTCGAACATTTTTTGGTAAATCATTCCAGAGCTTAGAGGGTAGGTAGGAAACATCTGCCACCTTAAACACTTTTGACACTCTAGTGATAATTATGACCAGAATTTTGCAACCGCAGTGTACACAATATTGTATAGTAGTTCTCTAAGATACAAAGGTGCTAGGCCATTTAAGGTGTTATAGGTGATTAGCAATATTTTAAAATGTATGTGATATTTAACTGGTAACAAGTGTAAAGATGTCAAAAATGGGCTTATGTGGTCATACTTCTTAGATCAAGTTAGCACTCTTGCAACAGCGTTTTGAACCAGCTAAAGCTTGTTTACCTGATTTGTGTGACATCCCCCAAGTAACGAGCTACGTAACCTACATATAGTTTAGATGCAATTATGGTAGAGATGGGAAGTCAGGCTCTTTTTAAAGATTTGGCTGTTTTGGCTCGGCTTCCTTAGAAGAGGCTACTCTTAAGACTCCCAAATGGTTCTTCATTTAGTATCACTCAGAGCCCTATATTTTAGCCCAATTTAACAATTGTGAATTTGATTTTGTGGGTTGGTAAGCAATTTTTTATGCAGTGTTTTCATAAAAGCCTTATTTTTATGATTTATTTTGTTACAAAAAATACACATACTATTATTTAACTGTAATGTTTGTGCAGGTTTGTTGTTGACCTCTCACAGATATTTTCATTTTACAAATTCTGCACTCAGCTTTGCAGTCTCCAATACCATTGAAATGCAGACAGATGCTGCTGCTTTTTTGGTTTTCGCTCATTTCTTCACTTTCTCCCAACACGCTTGCATTTAAATCTGTCTTTGTCGCTGTGTGTCTCTTTTAGGCTATATCCACACGAAGCCGCTGCATTCCCTATCCGATCATTTTTTTTCCTTGCTCTAAAAAAATAATCCGTAAAGACGAAACCACTGAAACCGACTGAAAGCGGTGTAGTATATATGCCGGACCAGTATGGGGCGCTGTAATTCTGCCACAGATATACACTATACACGGGGAAAAAGACTTTGAGCATGCGCATAACCAACGTATGGTGTTGTCCATTATCGCCTGTTGCTCACCACAATTGCATAGAAGCAATAGATTTTGCTGTAATAAAGCTAGTAGGCTTTAGTAGCTTCTGTAGCACGAACACAATCACGTAGTCAGCCGTTATTGTTGTTGCTGTTACATGTGACGCTTCCGACACGTGATGTGATGACGTTTTCGCTTCACTAAATATACGGATTAGCTGTACAGACGAAACCGCAAGGATGTCGGTTTCAGATTTATCCACTTTAGAACCTGGTTTCAAGAAATAGCGGATTCAGTCTCCCAAAATGCCGGATCCGTGTGGATGAAACGCCAATACGATAACAAATTTATACGTATACAGTGATACGCGTCTCCGTGTGGACAGCCCCTTAATGAGGTCTTTTAGGAGGCATTCTGGTTCTCGTAGTAGCAATTATAAACAAATTAGTATCCATCATTTCAGTTATTGACTAAAGACAAATGGCATGAACTCCACTGTTTCACTCTCATTGGTAGTCGCTCCCAAAAGTTGCTCCTCATTTGCATAAAGCTAAACTTTTTTCAACATTTGCAATGTAGCTGGAATTTAGCTGTGTACCCCTTCATGTTAAAATTAACAAGATTGTGTTGCTCTGCCATTATAAGTTGGTGTGCATGCAGCTACTGTAGACACTGTTAAAATAAATGACCCCTGATGATGTGTTAATCCACTCTTACAAAACATCCAAATTAAGTTGTCATTTTTTATTGCTACACTGACACCTGTTTATAATAGGGGGCCCTTGATGACTTATGTCATTATTACTGCCTGTGGTGAGAGTGTGAGCTTGAAGGACAGAGTAAAACCAATCTGAGATCAGAGACACAGAGTTACCTGGATTTTCTCATGTATTGGCTCTTTAAAGAGCAGGTCTCGGAAAAGCTGTTTGAGGAAACAAGTTATTTAATGAAATTAAACTAGTCCATCCGGCAACTCAATTACACTTTTCTTTGTTAAACATATAGCAGGATGAAGTTCATATTACAATGTTTTACTATTTAGTGTATTTAGCTTTGTACAAACACACTGAGGGGCAGGTTTAAAACATTGTTGGTTGTAATCAAAAGCATTACACCTTAAATGTGCCTTTAACTCAATCCAACTCAATTAAGAAAAGTTACAGTGTGTATCAGAAAGATATTTTCTATACAAGTTTACTGGCTGGCTTATTTAGGCAATGCACAATTCGTTTTTAGTGGATATTCTCCACATTTTGGTTTGGTTCTGTGAGCAAACATTTTATTACACACTAACTTCAGATTGAACCATTATCAAATCATCATTAGCAAGTTGTATTATGGCAAACCTATTGTCTCTGGATGAGGCAAACTAAACAGTGGAAATTCAGAATATTTATCCAAGATTTTGCTTCCTCCGTTTTCTAGCAGCAGAATATATTGTTAAGAGCCCAGCAGACCCAGTGTGTCTGACTTGTCAAGAGTTTCTGCTTATAGTCTATAAGTAATTCAGGAGATTCCATTTAACAGTAACTAATCAGATCAGGCCTAGGTTCCCGTCAAACACTGTTTGAAGTTGCATTCATTTGATTTTGCGACTTCCTCCCACTGGATGTAGCGATACGTTCACAAGCAAAAATGACTCCAGATTGAAACGCTCCAAATGGTGCAACTGGTGTCTGGAGCGGAATAGCTGCATCAGCAGGAGGTCTCTCGCACTCTGTTGCATGAATTCTTTATTCTGTAACCGAGCTATTGAAATGAGTCTTTCAAGGGGATGTGGGAACCAAGATAGCGGAGGCAGCATGAAGAAAATATCATGTTGTTTTAAAAAGAAGGAAGCAATGCTTTCAATGACCTTACTGTTACCTTAGCAAAACCACTGTGCTTTCTTCTTCCTGGTACCATCTAAATGCATAGTCGTCCCAGGAACTAGCCATCCCATCATTTCCTGTCTGCCACCTATTTGAATTACGCCCCGCTGTACTCCCTCCATTTCTTACTTTCCTCATTCCTGTTTGCTTGACTTCCTTGGAAGGAAAAGCAAATTTTTGGACTTTGGGGGCAGACTGTTGATGGACGACATCTTGTGAGTCTGGTTCTTTCCAGCTTTGAAAGAATTCTTGCACTCTTCCTGCCCCAGCTCTACTCAAACTTGTGCATGACCTCGGATCCATGGAGATTAACAATTCTATGTGCAATTACAGGAAAGGTCAAACATGTAGAGTAATAAATTAAAGGGGCACCATCTGTGGTATTACAAGCACTAAAATCTTTCAAATAGTCTAAAGCTGGCAGAAATGGACACTGTCTATACAAAATGACGCTTTACATTTTTAAGAATTTGACCTCCACGGCTCATGATATTCTTCCTCCGAATGCCCAAGTTTAGTCCAACCGAGTGCTCTTTGTGTGATTAGCATTACAATGTTGTTGTTCTGGCCCTCAGACACATGGACACACTCATTATCTTAAATTGGCCTATAATAGTAAATTCATGCCTGGATGAACCCGATTCCTACTGTGTCTATACCCTTGTGTTTAGATATTAAGGGGTGAAAGGGTAAGACTAAAAACTCTCAGAAAAGCAAACCTACATGCAAAGTGGCATCAAACAAAACCTATGTGTATATAATAAGTGTTCCACTACTAGCATGCACGTCTAATACTCCCACAAAGGCCATTAAGAATGAATTTATTATGCTTATTTTAATTTCTCTGCATGTTCCAGGGAAATTGTGGAATTATAAAACTGGAGGGCTATTTTTCTCTCCTCCAGAATGCTTGAAAGTGGAGACACAGTCTAGCGGGAGTTTTACATGTCCCTGACAGTGTGCGGGAGGTTTTGCTTCGGTAAGCCCTTTTTCTGCATGTCTGTCCAGCACATTAATTTGCAGTATTGAGTACTCCTAATGATATGTGTTCAAATTCTGCCTGTGTGAAGGAACACTACACACATTTCAGCATCTCCTGGCATTGGAACTCAGAGAAACAAATCCAAATTAGGTTATTATACCCAATAAATCAGTCCCCCATAGTTCAGTCACAACCATAGTCATCCATTGTAGCTTTCAGGGTCTCTAGAAATGGGATTGTTAGTAGGACTCAGTAGACAGGGTTAAAGAGGGTTATGCTATGTGTACTGTGTATGTGTGTGTTTGCTCTGTCTGAAAGACTTGGCTGGCTGTGTTAAGGGTGAGGGGGCCAATGAAACAATGCGTGTGTGTGTTTGGCTGGGTAAAGCAGGGTCGCTGTAGCCTCTAGTGAAACCCAAATGGATCTTTCCTCTGTGGGGCTGACTTAGGATCGTCTCAGTGGGACTGTGCTCCACTCCGTCTGCCTCTTCATCCAGAAAAACAGTCCAGCCGTCAGGCTGTAGATATGCGGTTTTCCGTCTCAGCATACATCACATTCTCTCCCAGCCAGGCCAAGTCTAACCCCTTCCGAACCCTCTTTCCCTTTAGCTAAATGGTCACTTGTTGTCTACTTGTTGCAGTTGAACACAAGAGGGGGCATGAGGTTAGCATAGAGCTCCAGCATGTTTGTGTCAACAGGCCATAAAAAAACTGATGTTATGCCTCGTCAACCAAGATACTGTACAGCAATGTCACATTAATAATATAATATACTTAGTCTGCTTTAGTGCCAAGTGCCTGCGTACAGATGAAAAATGCACCAGAAAATGCGATATGCGACTGGACACTGGATAAAGAACAAAATAAGTCATTTTTATTTTAGTTTTTATATTCATTTATTGACAATATTGACACTCATTTTGTTTGGAAAAAATATATGACTTAAACCGACCCATACAGTTTTGGCATATGGCTAAAGTATATTCCATGGTCTTGGCATTAGTCCTGTTGTCATCCAGTAGCCTTTATAGTGAACGAAAATCTGACAGTGGAAAGCCTGTATAGAAGAAAAAATAGCAGCTCCAGTAACCACCACCTATTAACACCACTGCATTTTTGTTCTAAAAGTGCATTTTAAAATTTGTTTGTATTGAATGTCATAGCTGAGCCCCTGGTATGAGTTTATACAGCACGTGACGGAAGCGGACAGAGTATATATATATATATATATATATATATATATATATATATATATCGAATCGTCGTAGATGTGTTACGAAATTGTGACTGTTGCGTGCTAGCACATGCAATTTAATCAGACACGCTAGGTGCTCTGCATGTCAAACTTAACATCAAAAAACTTATTTAAATATATTTAAAACAGGGTGGTTATCTTTTCAAAAGTTAAACTACAAAACTTTGTGTGATAACACAAAAATAATTCCACAAAATTAAGAACCTAAATTATGCCTGACACGATTGTCTTTCTCTTAAATTTAATATTATGATCAGTGTTCCCTTTCAAATGAAAGAAAAGAAATTCATATATTCATATAAGAATCATCAGGTGTTTCTGTACCTAAAGTGAATACTGGGATGATCAAAATCAAAGTAAGCAAGCAGGTATTTCTGTGCAAAATAATAAAGCGTGTCTATAAAAAAAATAATTTCAGTATTTTTCTAGTTATGATTTAACGTTTAAGAAATTGTATATAAAGCTTAGTTTTTATTATTTACAGTAACAATCAAAAATTACATGTCATTTGTGGGTTTTTTTTCTTTTGGTCATGACAACTTTCACTTGCTAAATCTCAAAATTAAAGAAGATCGCTAAACTGTAGCCAGGGGTTCCCAGGCATGATTGCGTGTTATTTTTTCAGTTTATTTTTCAAAAATGTTTCTGTTATATCTTTGTGTGATGTTCCTTACATTGTGGCTTTAAATTGTTATGAGAGATTCATTTAACAAATGCATCGTCAGTTTCATCTTCATTCGTCATTGTACCCCCACAACCAATGCACATAAATAATTTGACTATCAGTCGACTATAGGTTAGACAATTTTGATTCGAATATGTAAATCCTTAGCCGGGACACCCCTAATATATATATATATATATATATATATATATATATATATATATATATATATATATATATATATATATATATATATATATATATATATATATACACTACCTGACAAAAGTCTTGTCACTTGTGTACAAATTGACATGAAGTGCTGCTAAAATATATTTCTAATCAAAATTTGTTTGCTAATTTTAATCCCAACAGCTTTTGTAATAATGTTTCAGTGCAAAACGAAACTGTCAAAAAGTATTCTAATATTCCCAGCTTGGTAAAGTAAATTTTTGCAAAGACATAAGTCTTGTCGCCTTATCATATAAGGTTCATCTGTGACTAATGATGGATCAATTAGGTCTCAGGTGTGTATAAAAAGACTCTGCAAACATGCCTAAGATTCACCCTGCACTAACCCGAATGCTCAAAGTAATTAATTGTATTTAGTACTGATAACTTAAATTATTACAATTAGTTCAAATTAATTAACCTTGTTGAGTAATTAGAAATTTCTGATATTTATGAGTTTGTAAAAACGAAATTCTTTAAGTTAGATGAATACATGTCATTTTTTAATTTGCAAAAACTGTCTCTTTAAATGTACTCCAACTTAAAATCCCTCAGTATAGAGATTTTGCGTCTGACGTCATCCGTGTTCACGTAAGCTGCTCGCGTTGAGTTCTTCTCCTCAAGATGACGGATCAGTCGCTTCATGGGGTGCTGTAAGTATCACCTTTAAACTGAATGTATCAATTCTAAAGGCCATTATGTTTTCATGTACGTAATTGTTAACAGTTAGATGTGATGTAGATACAATATTTTTAGATGCGTTGTCATTTGTGAGTAATGCCATATTTGGCTAGGGAATTTTTTTTTGTTGGCATCCTTCTGTCTCTAGAGACAATGGATTCTGCACCTGACTATTTACTTAGCTGTGGGGCAGCAGCGCAGGCTATGGCTGAATAAGCCAATGCGGGAGCTGCAGCTCCTGCCGCACTTGCTGCAAGTGTGGGCCATGGTGGGTACTATAAGGGGAGCAGTGGTAGGCTGGGTTCTCTGCTGCTTACAGCTCTTCCTTTCCTCATGCTGGATCCCTCTCTTCTCCTCAGCCTGCTTGATGCCAGTTATGACATTTGCACTCCAGCTATTGCGGTCAAAAATTGCTGTTTCGAGATCTGCTGGGTTTATGTTGCATACGTGTCCGAGCCAGCGCAGGCGCCTCTGGGAGAGGGTGGCGAACATGCTTAACATGCCTGCCTGAGCCTGAGAACATCTGCGTTGGAGATGCGATCCTGCCAGGTGATGCCAAGGAGTCGTCTGAGGTTGCGCATGTGAAAGGCGTTCAGTCTTCGCTCTTGGTGCGTGTATAAGGTCCAGGCCTCACTGCCATACAGAAGGGTGCTGAGCACGCACGCTTGGTACACCTTAATCTTTGTGTTAAGGGTCAGCATGGGGTTGTCCCACACACGGTTCGTTAGGCGAGCCATGGCGGTTGCTGATTTGCCTATCCTCAGGTTAAGCTCAGCATCCAGGGATAGGTTGCTGTAGATTGTAGAGTCGAGGTATGTGAACTTGTCCACCACCTCCAGGGTGTGTTCACCAATGGTGATTATGGGAGCGGTGCTGACATCCTGCCCCATGATGTTGGTCTTCTTAAGGCTGATGGTGAGGCCAAACTCTGTGCATGCCTGAGCGAAGAGAGTGATGAGTCGCTGAAGGGCAGCTTCCATGTAAGCAGTGAGGGCAGCATCATCGGCATAGAGCATCTCCCGGATGAGGACTTTGCGCACCTTGGTCTTTGCTCTGAGCCGGGCAAGGTTGAATAGGTTCCTGTCGCTCCATGTGTGGAGGAAAATACCATTTTCGGACTCGTTGAATGCATAGCGCAGGAGCAGGAAGAAGAATATGGCAAAAAGTGTCGGGGCCAAAACACACCCATGTTTCACGCCGCTCTTGATTGGGAAGGGGTCAGATGATGCTCCGTCGTACTGAACAGTACCAGACATATTGTCGTAGAATGACTCGACCATCTTCAGAAGCTTGGGGGGGCATCCAATCTTGTGGAGGAGGGCGAAGAGGCCAGAGCGACTGACTAAATCAAAAGCCTTGGTCAAGTCAATGAAGGTAAGGTACAGGGGACTTCGCTGTTCGCGGCACTTTTCCTGCAGCTGTCTGAGGGAGAACACCATGTCGATGGTTGATCGCTTAACCCGGAAACCACACTGTGACCTGGGATACACGCAGGCAGCAAGTACCTGCAGGCGGTTGAGGACAACCCTGGCGAAGGCCTTTCCCACAAAGCTGAGGAGAGAGATCTCACGATAGTTGTTACAGTCCCTGCGGTCGCCCTTGTTCTTGTAGAGCGTGATGATATTCGTGTCCCGCATGTCTTGGGGTATCGTTCCCTCTTCCCAGCACTGTAGCAAAAGCGAGTCAATGGCCTTACTGAGCTCCTCGATGGTGGGTGGTGAGTCAAGCTCTTCCATGCTGGGCAGTGAGGTGATGTTCTCCATGGCTGTGTCAGTGACTATATTCTCTCTAGAGTACAGCTCCCCATAGTGCTCCACCCATCTCTCCATCTACTCGCCACGGTTCTTGATAATGTCGCCAGATGTAGACTTTAGGGGTGCAATCTTGGTGACACTTGGTCCAAGTGCTTTCTTTATCCCCTGGTACATAGCACGGGTGTTTCCACAGTCTGCAGAGATCTGGATGTCACTGCAAAGCTTCAGCCAGTAGTCGTTAGCGCACCTACGGACGACCCTCTTGGCGTTGTTGTGGGCTTCTCTATAGGCGGCCAGTGTTTTCTTGCAGGGCTTCCTCTTGTACTTGAGAAGCGCAACACCCTTGGCGGCTAAGGCAGGCTCCATCTCTTCTATCCCAACCTCGAACCAGTCCTCGTTCTTCCTGGCTCTTTTTCCAAAGGTGTCTGAGGCTGCCTGGTATATGGCATCGCGGATAAAGTCCCAGTGTGCTGTGGCACTGTCTGTGGGGCAGTCTTCCAAGGTCTTGTCAATGACCTCGGCGAAGTGTTCACGCAGCTTAGGCTTTGAGGTTCTGGCTGTGTCGATGCGAGGCCGGCCCTTCTGCTTGGAGCGGTGGGTCCTTCTGAGTCGGAGACGCACCATGCTGCCAAGGGAGTGGTCTGTGTCCCAGTCGGCACTAGGTAACTGTGCGTGAGGAGCACGTGGTTCAGCATGGATCTTCTGGTAATGACAAGGTCCAGCTGGTGCCAGTGCTTCGACCTAGGATGTCTCCAAAACACTCTGTGGTGGGACTTGGGGGAATATAAGGTGTTGGTGATGGCAAGGTCGTAATAGGAGCAGAGCTCAAGTAGTCGCTGTCCGTTCTCATTGAGCTTTCCAACGCCGAAGTGTCCGATGCAACACGGCCAGGAGGTGTGGGCTATGCCTACCCGGGCATTGAAGTCCCCGAGCAGGTACAGATTTTCATTCACTGGGATCTTTCTAATCTTTGTCTCAAGCTGCTCATAGAATGCATCTTTGGCCTCGGCTGTAGAGCAGAGTGTGGGGGTGTAGACGCTAAAGATGTGTGTAGGTCTTGAGGAGGTACTGAGGCGGAGTGAGAGGATACGCTCAGTTTCCTGTGACGGTGGTTCGACTGATAACAGGAGGGAGTTGCGAACCGCGAAGCCAACCCCGTAGAGTCGGCGCTCGTCTGACTCCAGACCTTGCCAGAAGAATGTGTAGTCCTTCTCCTTGAGACTGCCACTGGAAGCAAGGCGTGTCTCCTGGAGGGCGGCGATGTCGATGTTCCGCTTGGCTAGCTCGCGGTCGATGATGGCGGTTTTCCAGGGCTGGCGGTTTCTTTTTCTTTCAGTGTTTGCCTGGTGCTCAATTTTACAACAAGCCTGTCGATTTTGTCTAAGCTTCACGCACCTGATGAAGCAAGCAAGTTGTGGCGCACGTGAACCCCTCCATGTGAAGATAACTTGAGCGTAATGGTTGTGGTCTACAAATTATTATTTCTAATGATGTGTATATTAAGGTTATGGCAATGCAAGTTTTATATGTATTGATCAGGATTTTTAGTTTGTGATTATACTATTAGTCGATGTTTTAAGTGACTGGTGTAAAACTAATAAACAGTGGTTAATGTTAATCGTTCGTTGTGTACATGGCTGTTTAAGTGATTAACTGAATGTCACGCAATGATATGTAAATGAGACACATATGCATACTATTAATATGCATTATATTGCATTTGTCAATGTATGTGTTTTAATGAGAGAGAATTGTTGCGTTTGCTACGTACAGTGTACCTGTTTATTTTTAGATTACTGTTTGAATCATAATGTTTAACCATGTAAATGTTTGCTTTTCAGATTTCAAATAAGATGATAGACTGGGAGTGCAGGGTGTAAAAAGATTAATCGTTCAAGACTCCACCTCCTCAGACACCACAGACTAGAACATTGACACTGCTCAAAAATAAGTCCACTTCCATGTATGTATCCTGATTGCCCCTGCATGTTTCACACATTCTGTGAATTCAAAAGTCACCTGTGTAGAAGCCATGTAACGGATAATTCCTAATAAGTGATGTACTAAATTCCTGCAGCATCATTTTCATGTTCTTGATCTTTTTTGTTCCTGATTTTTTAGCTTGAAGATTCTGAAGTGCATTTTGAGAATGCTCCAGTGGCTCTATTTACGGTTGTGCGTTACAGTAGAGCTGTAATCGGGCCTTAAAAGTTAGGCCCGAAATGACCGGAGCCGACAGAATGCAGCCCGAACCCGAACGTACATTTAGATTGACAGCTTTTTAAAAGCCCGAACCCGTTTACAGCCCGACATTATTTAAATGTGCGCACACACACAGCTTTTGTCAAGAATGAGAAATGTACACAGGTTTTAACATTATTTATTCATTACTAATAATCTACACGCAAACTTGGAAGTTGAAACAAAGAAATAAAATAAATCATCTGTAACAGTGTAACATCTCATTCTAAATAGGCCTATGCAATACACTATAAATAGGCCAATAAAAAAATATTATTTCTTAACGAATTAAATTAAGATAATACATTCTGAATTAAGATGGGTATTTGACAATAACGAAATTAAGAGAAAGTCTCCGTGGGATTTGCGTCGGCACTTCTCTCCATTACTGCCAACATTAGTCTATATCCTTTGTCTAAATTATGTATTTAAGACTCAATTAATATTTAGTTATACATTGAAAAACCTTTACTCACCAAGATTAGGCTACATGTTTTTGATGAGGAAAATTATTAAATTAATGGCTTCAGCGCGGTCCTGCACTACTGAACTTGACTGCTCATTTACCTCACAAAGCCGGAGCGGAAGCCCGAGCCCGCCCCGAGCCCGTGTAAAATGTTAGAAATGAAGCCCGAACCCGCCCGAGCCCGTCGGGTTCCGACGGGTCCCGTCGGGTTCGGGCAAAGATCTTCAGCTCTACGTTACAGCTCTAATGCCCAAATGCATTATGACAGACTTTAATTTAGGGGTGACCCCAGAGATGCATAAAGTACTAGGGACCCAGACTTGAGTAAAAGTACAAGTGCTCTATCAAAAAAGTGACTTGAGTAGAAGTTGAAGTGCTCTGTAAGCACAGCACTTGAGTGGAAGTACTAAAGTATTAAACATGTTTTGTACTTAAGTATTGCAAGTAGTTTTAAAAAAATATATACTACTCAAGTACTGAAAGTAAAAGTACAAGTATTGTGTAATGTAGTTATTAAAGAAAACACTCAAAAGTTTGAATATAATATTGTTTATATTATTTCAAATGTTTAAGCTGAAGGACACTCACAATTCCTTTGGCTGTAGCAGCAGTACAAGGGCAGGAATGTTTAGATAATTCAGATTAATTTAACTGATATGGAGATAGAGAATCAGGGGCGGATCTAGAAAATTATTTATGGGGTGGCAAGGGGGTGGCATGAGAACTACGAGGGGAGGCAATGAAGTAAGCATCCTTGCATGGTTGTTGTGGATTCAAGAAATTATATACTGTATATTCTACAGTATATTCGGACCTCAAATTTTTATAACATAAAAAAACGCAACAACAAATGTTCCTATAAGTATCAAAGCAGCTACCTTTAGCATCTCTACTGTAGCGCCCTTTGTCTTAATACTAAGTTAATACATACATCTTACCAATATCTAAAAACACTGACTGTAACCATGATGAGCAAGGTTGAACATAATGGTATAAAGACTGTTATATAAATAAAACAGGCTTGCCTAGTTTATATTAATGTAAAACATATTTGAAAGGCACACATCTATTTCTCTCATAACCCTCTTCTTCAATCCTTTCACTCACTTCATGATGGATTTCTGTCTTTTCACTTTTTTTGGTGTAATAAACTCTGCTGCCTCTGGTTGGCTAACGATGGAAATTAAGCCAATCATCATCAGCTATGTGGTTGTCCCACCCCCTCTAAGACACACACACCAATCATCGTCAGATATGTGTCTCCCACCGCTAAACACACGCAGAGACAAACTACATTGCCTTTCTGGTTAAAAGAGCCTACTCGGGTATATATTATATATATTAGGATACCAGCGCTGGGGTGGCATATGGGGTGGCAATGCTTTTATTTAGGGTGGCAAATGCCACCCCATGCCACCTCGGTAGATCCGCCCCTTGCTTCTAGCATTTGGGCCTGAATGCACTTTGTACTCCTTGAAAGATTCGAGATCAGCCATCACCACAGCTTGTTTTGTGATAGAGCCATTAATCATTACTTAAATGTGTGGGTGGGTGAGGGGATTTTTCAAGAGAACTTGGTGTTATTTTTGTCCACAAGAAAACAAATTGGGGAGGGGGGTCCTTTGGAGGCCTTTTTAAAAAGACCACCCCACCGTCTTTGAGGGCACAGCCAAAAGAGTTAAACCCAGGAGCGTTTTTTGGGGGGGAGAAAACATTGTTGACTTTGGAATCTCCCTTGTTGCTCTTTGTCAGGAGTGAAGGCCGGGGTGCTCTTTATGGGGCATTCAATGGACATTTGGATCATAGCAGAACACGTTCCTTTTGATGTTAGCTCCTGCCAGTTTCTCCTCCTCACTCCCAAAAAAGGTCAAACTTAAGTCACACTGCAGTTACTCTAGTTTACCACCCCAATGAGTTCTCAGCATATTAAGGGTTTTGATATGAAAAATGTATGTATAACAATACTCATATTAGCAAACTTTACACATTTTCTTTATATTAATATTATTGTAGAGACCTCCTTATTTGAAGATTCAACAGTGGTTTTTCTCCCTGAGTGAGTTATTACAATAGTGTCTTTAATAAGTTCTTTTTTAAAATATTACATTAAATGTGCCTTAAGATTACTTTAAGAAGAGTGAATGGTTTTCTGTCACAAACTGGAGGGAAGCCCATCAAAGCAAATTGATTTATCCAGCATGACTTTATAAAGACATCACCTCTGACTTCTTGATGTTGTTAAATGGGCTCCGCATTTTAAACTGCTATTATTTTATTTAAAATAAAATTTGTCATCTTTTTCCTCGTGTGGCATGTTGCAGATGTAATTACTAATTTAGGAAGGCTCGTTTGTCAAAGATGGATCGAGGAGGAGACAACACAACCAAATATAGAAAAAATATTAAATCTTTATTGTAGAATTAAAATATCAATTACTCCAAGGTCTTATATTCAATTCAGCATCCAGGACACATACAAAGAGACAAAACACAATAAAGCGAGAGCTGGTCAGTAGGGATTGTGTAATTCCCACCCCACAATCAAAATACTACAGCAACATTTGTGAAACACTGCAAAATATCAGACCATTTGTGAATCTTGACCCACAGCCAACATCTCGCACTTCACTACAACAATCAAAACAAAAATAATACAATTGAAACAAAATAGAGTTCTTAACGGGCCTGAAAAATACAACCCGGCCCGTGGCTTTTAAAGCCTAGACCCGATGTAACCCAACACATAAATATTAATTATCTGCCTGAACCCGAAAGACATGCATGCAGCGGCGTCAGATCTGCCCCTGCCCCTCTCCATGATGCTTGTTACACGCAGCAGCCAGACTTTCTTTACGGTGAACAGCAGCAATGATTAATAAAAATATATATTACTGAGCGGAAAAGATTAAGCCCGAGGTCCGACCCGAGTCATTTGCTTATATTTTTGGCCTGACCCGTTGAGAACTCTAAAACAAAACAAAAAACACACTCACATAAAGGCATAAATAACCAAAACAAGCAAACAAAATCATTGATCAAAACAATTTAATAGAACAGAAAAAGCAAACTAAAGGTAGTCAATTGCACATCCATTAGTCTCAGCCTCAGACGTCACGCCCACAGAATGTTGGCTAAACGTCTGATGTGTATTGTACACTTAACTGGAAACCCTGTGGGAATGTCAAAGTTGTCTTCTGATTTGTTCGGAATTCTGGGAGGCGCAAGTGTTGCGATTATTCTCGGTCCCCCGGGAGACAAAGCTCTGACGTTTGTACAAGGAAGAGAATCAGTTGTGTTGTTTACGTTGCTAATAATGAGCAGATATTATGATCAGCTAAAATTTGCATTCTCAAAAATATAAGAGAATAAGAGTTTTGCTTGAGGCAGGTAATGGAGTCAAAATGATCGTAGCTGGCGTTTGGTTCTCACAAATTGAAATGTGAGAAACTAACTATCAGCAGACATGTTTGCCTTATTCCTACCAAAAAATTGTAGCCTAGCCTGCGTGTCTGCAAGCTATGATAGCCAGCTGCTATCTGTCTGATTATTTAGGCTAAACGTGGCAAACTCAGCCTGGAATTGTGAAGATTTTAAGGCGGAAAGAGTAGCCAAAAACTTTACTTAAGTAAAAGTACAAGTAACTAAGAAATAATTACTCAAGTAGAAGTAAAAGATTTGAAAATTAAGGCATCAGGACACAGCTCATCACTTCAACACTTCTGAGACAATGACCTCAATATGCCCACATTATATAGGAGTATAAAAATACAAATGTGTTGTTCCATTGAGGTGGAATATTGTCTATATTAACTCTTTCCCCGCCATTGACGAGATATCTCGTCAATTAAGAGAAAACGCTTCCCCGCCAATGACGAGATTTTCCGTCTTTCCGCAATACCGCTATTATCCACCAGGTGGCCCTTCCGCAACTTTTTAAAACCGGAAGTATAGTCCTATGACAAGCTGCTGCATGTCCGTGTCTGTTTTAAAGATCGCTCTGAATGGGATCTCTATGAAAAGTCCGTCACAAAAATGGAATTATATCTGCTTTTTGCTCAAAATGTGGTGTTTTTGCAGAAACCTACCCATATTCAAAAGCTGATTACAAAAGAACTACTCAAGGTAGGATGAAACGGTTTTTTTTTTTTTGAAAGCAGAGGGTCTGTTCTTTCATATATTGTATGTTTATTTATTTAAAGAAGAACATTTTCTGGAAGGCATTAAACTTTTGTGAAAATCATGAAAAACGCTGGCGCTGGCTGGCAACTTTTTTAAAAAAATGCTGGCGGTGAAAGAGTTAAAACAGGTAAAAAATGTGACGGATTCTGTTCTTTTGTCTCATGTTCATATTTTAATGTTTAGACATTTCTTGACTCCACAGCAAACAGAGGAATTTTGCCTGTATTTTCCCAATACTTATCTAGGGCAATTATACATTATGTATGTGTAAAACTGCAACATACACAAACAGTACAGATTAAAGAATACAAAAACAAACAGACAAGCATTTCAAATTAACAAAGTAAACTGACAAGAGTTTTGCATCCACTAAGTTAGAGAATCTCCTAAGATGGTCTGAGGACATCAACAGTTTACATTTACATGATACAAACTGATTTTAGACAAAACTCATGTTTTCTTATGTTGTGAATTTCATTTCACGTGTGTGTTGTGAGAAGCACTTACATCATACAGTACAGCAGGGCTATTCAATTAGTTTAATTCCTTACATTTATATAGCGCTTTTCTCAGTACTCAAAGCACTTTACATATGAACGGGGGAATCTCCTCAACCACCACCAATACTGCAGTATGATGCGACGGCAGCCATATTGCGCCAGAACACCCACCACACACCAGTGGAGAGGAGACAGAGTGATATAGCTAATTGGTATGAGGGGATGATTAGTAGGCCAATGGGCAAGTTTGGCCAGGATGACGGGGCACACCCTTACTCTTTTTCGAAGGACATCCTGGGATTTTTAACTCTTTCACCGCCAGCGTTTTTAAAAAAGTTGCCAGCCAGTGCCAGCGTTTTTCATGATTTTCACCAAAGTTGAATGCCTTCTAGAAAATGTTCTTCTTCAAATATATAAACATACAATATACCAAATGAAAGAACAGACCCTCTGCTTTCAAACAAAACAAAAAAAAACGTTTCATCCTACCTTCAGCAGTTCTTTTGTAATCAGCTTTTGAATATGGGTAGGTTTCTGCAAAAACACCACATTTTGAGCAAAAAGCAGAGATAATTCGATTGTTGTGATGGACTTTTCATAGAGATCCCATTCAGAGCGATCTTTAAAACAAACACGGACATGCAGCAGCTTGTCATAGGGCTACTACTTTTAAAAAGTTGCGGATAATAGCGGTATTGCGGAAAGACGGAAATACTCGTCATTGGCGGGGAAGCGTTTTCTCTTGATTGACGAGATATCTCGTCAATGGCGGGGAAAGAGTTAATGACCACAGAGAGTCAGGACCTCGGTTTAACGTCTCATCCGAAGGACGGTGCTTTTTTTTGACAGTATAGTGTCCCCATCACTATACTGGGGTGTTAGGACCCACAAAGACCACAGGGTGAGCACCCCCTGCTGGTCTCACTAACACCACTACCAGCTTCATGTTGTATTTTGAAACTGCATTCAACAACATTAGTGCATTGTTAGATGTCAAAGTAGGCTTTTTCTACATCCAGACATGTTCATATGTTGAATTTTAAAATTGCATAACAACATAAGTGCATTGTAAGATGCCCAAGTAAGCTTTTTTCTACATTTAAATAGGTAAATAAGATCCATATCACACTTATTGAGAATTTAACTTATTTACTCACTTCAGTGCACATAACAAAAAAGTTTATAATATGGAACATAATTGTTTTATGCAGTTTTTTTTGTCAAAAGCTAATTATTACAGTAGCCCAGGGACGTGCACAGACATTTTGAGGGGCAGGGGCTCAAGTGAAATAAAGGGCACTTCTCATAATTATGTATTTTTTTCTTTTTTTAACAAAAAAGTATATATATTAACACAACTCTGACTACCTTTTTTAAAAAAATATATTTAAAAAGTTAATTCATTTTATCTTCCTCAAACTCAAGCAATTGTTTCATTTTCAAAAGATGTCTACAAAATAATCAGTTCACACAGAAACCATGGTCTCCTTAGTATGCTAGGTTTATAGAGCAGCAAAGGAAACCATTACATGACAATGTGCATGTTTTGAAAACATTTTCTATGCTACTTGTTTCAAGTAAATATTTAGAATAACCTAAATAACTGCATCAAGCAGAGGGGCTTGTTTTGCTAATTTTTTATTTTTATTTTGCACAAGGCACTACATCATTTTAATTATTTTGGTGTTATCAGAATACACAACACTTTAAAATCAACATAAATATGCACTCTAAACTGAAGAGGGCTGTTGCTGCTATTTTGTTAACTTTACTGAAAAAAATTCACTGCAAAAATGATTAACAAAATACAGCAACTTAAAAATAATTTTGAATGTTTCATGTTAACTTATTTCTACTCAGTTTTATTTATTATTTACCAAATGCAGTTACTCAGATTTACTAAATTTTTAGAGTGTATCCTCCATCTGTTTGCATCTGTATAGATTTCTTCTAAATTCACCAATTTAGATTTCTAATTTTAGGGGGACAGACTCTTGATGTAAGTCGAGGTGTACGCCCCAACATTAAATTACACATTAATTTACAAATTTGTTTAAATGCTAAAAACAAAGTTGTGACTTCTGAGTTAGCGCTACATGCCAATAAATGCTATATGCTAGCGTTTAGCTGAAGTTCTATTAGTTAACAATTAGTTGTTACTCAAAATCTGTATTTTCGTCTGATAAGGGCTCAACATATAAGGTCTGTTTACTAATGTGAGCTTCTGGCATGAGCCTCAGAGCAGAGCCAATCAGAGCAGAGCTCAACATTATTATTCATGACCCTTTCAAATAGGGCAAAAATAGACAATTTCATTCAAATGACAAATTCTAGGGTTGTAAATGGACATGTAAAAACGATAATTTTTGCACTTCATAAAGCCCCATACCTTCTATGGAATTATCAAAAAACAATTTAACATATTATGGCAACACCTCCTATGGCACCTTTAATCTTAGGTTTCATATTTATTAGGGTTACACATGTCAGAAACAACAAATATAGATTAGGCCTATTTTATTTGTATTTTATATTTTACTTTTTTGTGACATCAGTGAAAATTCTGACTGGGCAAGTAAAATACTGAACCATCAGATTTCTCCCCAATCTACTACATCACTCCAGTATAACACATTATACTTATTTAACAGCCATTACAGAAAACGCAAACAAAAAAGCTTACTACTGCAGTTTTTTTGCAATTCTGCAATTATTTTATTGTTTGTGCTTTATTATTTTATGAGCAGTCTGTTAAACTACATACACGACTATACGGTTACAAGTTTGCAACTCTTCAGGTTAATATGGGATTGCCGTGGAAAACAATGTCCCTGAATCGTTATGTGTAACAACGTGTCCCATTTTTGTGCATAAAACTGTTAATATAAGAATATTTTCTTCCTCAGTCACTTACCGGTAACCTGCCTGCATATCGCGATGTGAGTTTTGGAGGCGGGACTCATCTGTTAACCGTTTGTGTACCACAAAAAGCGCTATTTTTCTTTTTATGAGTTTAAATCTCATTTAAATGTTTCCTGAATGAATTAATATTAAATTAAATAAGTAATAAGTTAAAAACACAAGAAACAGACAGACATCAGTTGTTATATGAATAAAGATCATATTATTTAAAAAAAAAGCACCCGAGAAAAAAGGGCACTTTCTCTCCAGGAATTAAAAGGGCAGGTGCTCAAGCCCCCTTTGATGTCTATGTGTGCACGTGCCTGCAGTAGCCCTATTTAAACTACAACAGCTATCTTAATAATTGGCAAACATTAGGCTAACTTACCTTCTAATAAACAGAATATGCTTTTAGATTTCGCAAGAGTAGTAAAATCAGGTGTATGTTTGTCAGCATGATACGCATACAGTGGTGCAGGTGCTGGGCTGTGAGCGATGGGCGACTAACTGTTACTCGGTTTAATTGCATTCTTGTGTGAGAACGATAACTCGCATAATATTTGAGCCTTTGTCTGCTTTGAATTTTGGAGAAACAGCAGGATCTTTTTGTCTAGTTTACAAAATCGTTTCAACGAGTTTCCTTTATTAAGACATCTAACGTTAATGTCATTGTGGATAAGCATCAGACAACAATTGTCGGAAAAGGCAGTGTTTTAAGCTGAAAATACAACGAATCAAGTTAAAACAACTATAGAGTCCGGTCTCTTAACTCACCACTGTCAGCTCTCGCGTCTTGAGATGCGGGCGCGAGCGGGGGAGGCGATCGCTTTGAACTTGTGGAGTGTGGACCAAAGCGCGAATATAATCACGTGACACAGCTGCTCGCACCAGTCACGTGACTCGCGCTCTGCAGCTCATGCTGTATGAAACAGACGCACGCGCATCAACTCGTAACTGTACGGCCCGTTGTCTAACTTACTAAATTTATTTTAGAGATACATAAAGGGCCGGATCAAATTACCTTGGGGGCCGGGTTTGGCCCGCGGGCTGCCAACTGAATAGCCCTGCAGTACAGTATACAGCGAATCAGACGTCAATCATCGATGGATTTTCTTAAATCTGTGCTACAGTGTTTCTGGAGGTTGCGCACGTTTAACTGTGTCTGACGACGAACAGGTCACGCATATATAATGGCGGGTACATGTGTGAAGTTTTACTTTCAGTTAAAAGATTGGTAAATTCATATCCACGTCACCCAACACTGTTTACACGTCCCTGCACATTGGGCTGAAACTGAGCTCTGGGGCAGAACAAGTTTTCTGGCTCCACTCTCCACAGTTTGCCCTGATGGCGACCCCAGAGAGTTTCAGCTGTGAGAGAGGGCCACTTACAAATCTGGCTTGATTTACCCTCAGCAGACCTTTGATGGTGGGTGGTAGAACCCTTTCTTTATGTGCTAGTGTGAAGCCTTGTTAAAGCTCTATTAGCCACAATGGTATCACTACACAAATGAAATATCAGGCAACCGTTATATCTACAATCCCTTCAGAATGGTATCTAGGACAGTAAGGCTATGATCGTCTCCCCTTACTCCCAGTAAAAAATGTGGGCTACCAAAGCAATGCGAGAACATGATCACTGAAACAAATTCCTCATCTTCAGCATTCAGCCAACCCCTGAGGCCTGTAAAAACCTTTTAAACAAAGATTTTAAGGAAGAAGGTTCATGTAAACTGTAATGTGGGGAGTGTTTTTGGGAGGGTGTGTGAGAAAATAAAAATGGTAATTGTCCACATTCCAACAGATTCAATATATAAACAATTTGACCATCAGCCATGGAGAGGGCAGCTGCAAGTAATTTTTGGAGCAGATAATAATCAAGGCTACATGCAAAGCGGCGTTCCTCTGACAGGCCTCACGGCTCTGCTTAAAGCTGGAGGGGAATTTGTGATGTCGTAGAAACAATTGGGTTACTTTAAACAATCTTATATTGGAATAAAAAGTAGAAGTTCAGAGTCGTCTATTTGACGTATAGCTGAATGTGGCTCTAATATCTGCTCAAGATGCCCATGGAATTATTCAGGGGGCCAAATAAGTTTTTCAGGGGGCCAAATAAGTTTTATTAACCAAAGCGATTTTGAAAGTGTGCATTCTCTTTTTAAGCATTTAAAATGATTCATAAGTTTAAATCATAAGTGTACATTTTGTTTGGGTTTCTAGCAGTATAAATGTGTCATGTTTTACAGGAGACATTATGAAGTCATACAGTCTGGTCAAAGAGAGTTCAGCCAATCTGTTTTGATTGTTGAACTTTTAAGCAAATGTCATACCAAGATGGTTTTTAGATAGTTGGGTTACATGGGTGGTGGTAACTCACCTGCTGACTAGCAGTTGTTCTGGCACATTGAAAGGATGTTGCTGTATCGTTGTTCATTTTTTAGGACATAGCTAACTGGTGGGTATAGTGTTCTGACTGGAAGTTGAGTATTGCTAGGCAGTTGCAAGGATAATGGTTCCTAGATGGAAGGATGGATGGATGTGCAATAAATTGCCATGACCCAAGGGAATTTTGGAGGATAAGGGGCATAAGGTAGATTAGGCCTCTCTTTTATCATATGAGGAATATAGTCTTCACTAAGGGCGCCACTCCGCTGAACTCATGAAATGTTATGCCATCCATCTGACAGAAGGCGGCAATGAAAGGCCATGCTGAACATCAATCACTCAGTGTGAGCTCATGCATGTGTCTTTATGAGTGAAGCTGTGGATGACTCACGGTCAGGCATTGGGTGTCAACCTGCATGTCATGTTACCAGAGAGAGACAGACAGAGACAAAGAGAGGACACAGCGTGACCCACAGCACAGGGAGATATGACCTTGCATAAAAACAACCCTGATGGAGGGAGGCGCCTAAAATTCGATGCTCAACTGAACAGTTTAACAAAACGTTATATTAAAAGCGACACAATGTCTTTGTGGAAAGTCACATTTCCCTCTTAATAAGGGTTTAATGAAGTAAGAATTGATGGCTGTAAAAGTATTGCTGCTTTGGGACTTGGAATGGAAACACAGGCATTTAACTAATATATTTTAGGAAGGTTTAGGATGCATTTAGAAGGCAAAGTGCTTGGAACAGCATCACATATTCCATTACAGTTACACAATAAAAGATACAGAAGGGGACCTTCTTTCCTTCTTCCCCGTCCTTCCTTTTTTGACTAAAAGGGTGTGTGTGTGACGTTGATTTTAGGGCAGATCAACCAGTCAACTGACAGTTGAAAACGCGCCTTTACTTTGGAACTTGGAAGAACTTGGAAGAAGAAATGTTTTTTTCCACACAGAAACAATGTAAAAGTTACATTTACTGACATAATTCCTCCATACCACTAATGTCACTGTTTCAGCCATAAACACTCCAGACACTATTTCCCTCATGTGTGGTGCATTTTTAAACCAACCTATTTTTTCCATCAACAAGTAACTTTCTGAGCCTAAATCCTAATAGATTGCATGCATTTTGTTTATCGTGGTCTTAACTGGTCAAAGTGCTCCCCTGGTAATGTAGTGGGGTATGCCATGATCTGATGTAATTTTAACAACACCCTGCAGCATGATATCACCCTCTATCAACGTCAAGCACGCTATAAATATTGCATTTTATTATTATAATTTTTTTAAAATCTCTAATGTGCTCCATTTCCTGTACTGGCTAATCCCTGAGTGCTGCAATAAATAGAGTATAAAATAGAGCTGCATATCATTTATATTCTTAGAGCAAGGCAGACATTTGAAATATATTATTTTATTGGTTTTGTAGGTTTTCTCTATAATCCTGATCTTGGGTATCTAAGAGTGCAATATTTGGGAGCACACAGTAAGAAGGTCATGCTAATACTTATTAGGAGCATTTTAAAAACACGTTCAGAAACGTCAACGCTGGCTTTTATTTAATCAAATTACCTAATGGTGAGCTTGTCTGCAGCCAGGTCCTGAACTTTTATGAGTTGAGTGCGGTAGAGGCCATGTTTATAGCTCCACAGGCTAATGCTAAGGCTAGCCCTGCGCAGTTTTAAAGAGAGCACCTGTGCCACATAAATCTGTAACAAACTCCCTAACCAGTATGTTACATTTCTAATAAGCATCAGCGAGCAAGAGAGAGCAATGGGTGAAGGGGAGGGGGGACATGAAAAAGAATGGCTACTGTATGGAGCCATAATAAGACCCAGCTGTGGTCAACCATGTTACAGAGAGAGAGAGAGAACGCATGTGTGTGTGTTTGCAGTTAGATTTGTACCAGAGAGGCTGGCAAGCACATCATAAATCCTGCTCATTTCAGGTTCACTCACAATGTTCAGCAGAGGGCCTCCACTGCTCTAAGCAAATTGCCTGTGATTAGAGAACAAAAATAGCCCCCTCTTACTGTTTGCACTCGGGTCTGGTTGACCCACACATGTGCACAAAAACTCCATTGTCTGGTGCCATAGGTTCCACCAGGCAAGCAACACCTGCAGCCGAACATGATACCTGCAGCCATACTACCTGACTGGCAGGATTTTGTCCTATAGTTTACTAAGACAGAATATGTCAGAATAAGGCCTGTGAAATTAGCACATGAAAGCTGACTGAAAATCAAGCTTTTTGAGAAATGTCTGTACAAAGCTGAAGGGCAGCAGCTTCCTTCTGTTCCTAATGTAAAGATAGTCTAATATCTATATATGCAGAATTTATTATATAACAGTCAAATTCCAGTTTCAGCTATTTCCTCCCATGGTTATTATATAATATGTCACGAAGCATGTGTGATACTATAAACACCACACAAAACTTCCTGTCCAAACAATCACTCTTAGCACTACATCAAATTTATTAAGCTAACTAAATCACCCCCTACCCCAAACAGCCCTACATGGGACTGTTTAAAATGAATGCTACCGTCTTCATCTGTGTTTGTCTCTCAACACAATACGAAATTATCTCCTCATGAAGCAATGATTATTTAGACTGAACAGATGATACCAGTTCATGCAGTACATATTATTTACTGAAACAAACCTAAAGGTCAGACGTTTCAACTATTTAATCAGGTATAGTGGATAAGGGATTCGGTGCAGGTACAGACACAATACAGATGAAACAGCTTTGCATCTTGAGGCATAGGATTTGATAGTATTAAAAATATTTTGCACTAAGAACCAACAGACAGATAATTTAATGATTGATATGATCTTATGGTACATTATGCTGAACCTCTCCCTTTGTATCCCACATACATCACAAAGACATGTTCACCTCAAATGAAAACTCTATCATTATTAACTCACCCTTATGTTCTTTAAAACCTTTCATTATTTAGACACCTGACAAAGTCATTTCAATTGGGAATTACATTGTACCTATTCATAAGTATTTGATAAGCTTGGTCATAACAGTTGTCCACCAATATTACTAAAGGAATCATTTGACTTAAGCCAATAAATAAGTGTCCACATAATTGTAAGTGTGTGAACCACATTTATACTGAGGTGTGGATTATTTGACAACATAACCAATGTTTTACATGTAAAAAACTAATGTCAGCATGTAGCAGTAACATGCAGAGAGTATCACTTTATTCTCTAATACAACGCATGTGCAACAGCCACAGCACGGAAATGAAGATTGGCATGCCTGTAACTCCAAACAGCTCCTCAAATCAAAATGAACACATATGACTCAAACTCGGTTCATAGTAACGAGAGTTGTAACCATATGTACAAACTGTTCATTGGAAAATGCATTTCCGCATCAGTCCAAATGGCCAAAAATGCTTTATCTCCTCAATCTATTTACAGTAACAACAAGGTAAGCATGCTGGACCGACGCACTTCTCTTTAATGTTGCTAATAACTAACATGGCCTACGTTCCCCATAAACACGTGTGCACCTGTTGGTAGCGAGTGTCTTTGAACGCTCCACAAATGCAAACCAGACCTTGAAGGTGGCTAACCAAAAACAGCGTATGGTGGGAACTTAACGCTAGTGGCTAAACGGACGGCGTTAAATTCTGTCAGGCCGGAGGGTCAGGGTTACGCACTGAGGTTAGGGGTATGGGTGATGGGGTGGGGTGCCAGCAGGGATTTGGGGTGTAGAGAGTTTCTCAGCCGGGCAAGAGTTCAGCCCTATCACGGCAGGCCAATCTGTTCCAGACAAGCTAAATGACACATTATTGGATCCAGATTTGACACAGGCACTGTGTATATTACATTACCAGACACCAAGTCCACATCAGCTCATTACCTCCGCCCACAGGGAGGAAAGAGAAAAAGGCAGATAGAGCGAAAGAAAGGGTCTCTTTTAGCCTTGTCTTCTACATACCTCTCTCTTTCTCTCTCTCTCTCTTTGCCGGGAAACTGTCAAATATTCCCGAGGTAGGTCTCTCGTGGAACGTTTTCTCAGAACACCCAAGACGTTCCTGGCCTAGAGGGATTTCTTCATAAAAATATTAGAAACACAAGACGGGATTCCTGTCCTCCCTCCCCGAGAAGATGAAAAGGAGGGTGGGCAGGCAAACAGAGGGGATGTGTTGACCAGGGCAGGGCAGCAAGGTTAACTCTTACATTCTGATTTCTATTAGGTTAGCTTCATCTCAGGGGAATCCTCAAGCGCAAGGAGCAATAACAAAATGCCAGAGAGCATGTTATCGTGGCTGGAATTTTTATGTCCAATGAAATTTAAATTGACCAAGACAAAGCAAACAAAGATCTTAATTTCAGAGTGAAAAAGTTATCGCTCTTCAATTTACAATTACTAACCAATTGAATATGTTTTTGTAGCAGATAAACTGGTAACACTTTACAATAAGGTTGTATTTGTTAACATTAGTTAATGCATTAACTAACATGAACTAACAATGAGCAATATAGTTTTTTTATAATTTATAAATCTTAGTTAATGCTTATAAATTGTTTAAAAAAAATGTTTTTAATAATGTTAACAAATACAACTTTTGATAAAAAATAGTGGTGGGCAAAGATTAATCACGATTAATTGCATACAAAATAAAAGTGACACTTTGCATAATATATGTGTGTGTTTTATGTGTAATTATTATGCATATTTAAACACAAATATGTATACATTTCAGAATTCATTTTTTTATTTATATATATAGAATATTAAAAAAAATCATAAATATATATACACAGTAAATGTTTCTTAAATACATACATGAATGTGTTTGTATTTATGTATACATAATAATTTCACACAGCACACACTCATATATTATGCAAAAACTCACTTTCATTTTTTATGCGATTAACTGCAATTAATCTTTGCCCACCACAAAAAAAAACGTATTAGTAAATGTTGAAATTAACATGAACTGAGATTAATAAATGCTGTAGAAGTATTGTTTGCTTATGTTAACTAATGTAAAAAAAGGGATGGCGATTACTTTGTTGAGCTAAACTAAACAACCAAACAAACTAAGCAAAATGTATTTTTAGAGGTGTAACACAATACTTTATTTTACAGTATGCAATTACTTAACAAAATGTTGGTATTTTAACATGTACTTAAAATAAATTAGACTTAGATTTAGCATTGGTACATTGTAGGGATGGGATGATTACCGGTTTCATAATTAACCACGATAAAATATCCTGACGGTTAGTATTATCGTTTAAAATTTAATTACAACCGTGCTTTAAAAAAACTTGCGGTAAATCCTGTCCAGCCAGAATCAGTTTGACGCAGGCGCGCACAAGCAACATAGTTTTTTGCACAAGGAGGCATTTAAGGGATAATGTATTGTATTCATTCACGGTAAACTTATTAGGCAGATTAATTTATTTTTTTACCACAGAAATAATTTCAGGGACATGAAATATTAAATTGTGATTTTCAAAAATGAAACTTGTTCAAATGTTTTCAGTGTGTGTATCAGTTCTTTTTGAACATTTCCATCTCATTTTAACAAAACCATGATAATATTGATAACCGTGATAACTTTGGTCGCTATAATCCTGATATGAAATTTTCATACTGTCCCATCCCTAGTACATTGTAATTACACAGTTACACACACTGAAAAAATGCCTCACTAGTGAATGTATTTAAATTATGTAGAAAATTTCCACATACTATTATTACATTAAAATAGGTTTATCTAATCATGTTTGTTGGATGCAACTAAACTCTTTTTACGTTGACCTAATGTAATAATTTTACATGGAAATTTGTCACATAATTAAAATACATTTCACTGATGATGCAAATACAGTAATGCTTAAGTAAGACATGTAAGGTATGAAAGAACTGGTAAATAAAGAATTACCTAAATATTCCTTAGATTTACAAAGTATAATAGATTCAAGCCATGTCTAACCATTTAACTTAAGCTGCATCAACCTACCAACCACCAAAGGACACATTAGTGACCAAGCAATAAACTAAGCAATAGAAACAACCCAGTGCACCCAAGCAACTGCATAGCCACCAGTGATGCGTGGGTCAATGTATAAACAACCCGCACCCGACCGACGTTTTCAACTAACCCGACCCGCTTCCTGGCCCGCATTGTTTTTTTTACTAAATTTGTACCCGACCCGCTTCCTGGCCCGAATTTTTAGTAGTAAGTGTTTAAAATAGTTAATTGGCATCTTTATTTTAAACGACCTGACCGACCGCAACCTGAGTATCATTAAAAATATTTTTGGATTACTCATAACAGGTTGATCCAAAATGAGCGGGTGCATCACTGATAGCCACACGATGACAACCACTCACCCTATGTTGTATGGGCATGCACCAATCCCAAAATTTATAAATCTGATCATACACTGGTTATTATTTTGATAATTTTAGATTGTCAAACATGCACCGCAAATATTGGAAGCTTGAATAGAATCAACAAAATAACAAATGCTTACAGTCACAAACATTCACACCCTCTCAAACAACGCAGTTTTACATTCAGACAGGTGGGGTGCGTAACTTTATCTATACACATTTGTTTGAGTTGGGCACAGGTATCCACTCTCACATTCTCATTAAAATTCAACCCCCACATCCTGTGTCGCGACATGAGCGTGAGTAAATGGATTGGTGGCATGATGCCGCTTGTGCAGTTGCACCATCAGTAGTCCTCGTGGTGTCATAGAGAAGATTATCCACTCTGATTTACTGCCCCATAATTCCATTCTTTTACTCTTCAACAGGGCCACTCCCGGACCATGTGCTGAACCCATGTCTCAAATAGCCTCTCTCATTGTCTAATGTATCAAGCCTCTTGTGACCTTATCATACTGGCTACCGAGTTGCTGAAGTTTTACTTTCTCACCTGCCAAAGGGCAAGGGCAAAGAATATCCAGGGTGTCAAATGAAGGCCTGACAAAAAATGTGCACACGTGTCTGAGAATACAGGCATGTGGCTGTTGTGTTACAGCTGTGGTCGGTAGCCATGTTAACGGTAATCAGGCCATGAATATGACACAACCTGATGGGACATACTGTATGAAGCAATAACAGCTGTCTGGTATGGCTTACCGATCGTAATAGAGAACAAGCTATCTTTGATGTGGAGACGTCTTTAGATAATGTGACAGATTGTGTCTGACATGTTTTCTTATAAATGAGCATTTTTTTTATCAGGCACTAAAATCCACTTCTTTAGATAAGACATAATAAACAGTTACAAAATCACTAAAGATGCAACTAGAAACATTGAGATGATGAAAGTCAGAATTTAAAAGGTGAAAATGAAAAGACTGAACTTTTTGTCTATAGTCAGGTCCAAGTACTCACAAAGGACCTAAGTTTGAATGTGACCACAGTCGTATCATATTCGTCTTCCGAGCAGTTTGAGGACTTTCCCTAAAAATAGACATGGCATTTAACAGATTCTGCCAATAAACCAGTTTTTCAGAATGGCTTGAAGCCAGGATTAAGCATTTGAAATTATATTTGATGAGCATTTGGTTAATATTATTATCAAATTTCTGATTTCCCCCTTCCTCTTTTGGGAATCCTGGTCCTGGAGGGCTACTGTCCTCCATAGTTTTGTTCCAAGCTCAATCAAACACACCTGCATATAGCTCCCTATAACATTAAATATTGCACAAATATTGTTTCAGAGGATAGCCATTTGTGGTAGTGTCCGAAATTATAGCTGACATTATTGAGTAGGGAAGCACCGAAATGAAAATTCTTGGCCGAAACCGAAAAAGAGGAAACCAAGGCCGAAAAACCGAAACCGAAACGCCGAAATAAATTATTATGCCAATTATTAGGACAAATGCATTTATGGCTATGGTACTAACTTTACTAGGGGTGTGTGACGGATCACAATACAATTTTGAGGCACGGAACGGATCAGATTATTTTTCAGATTAGCAAAAAGGGGGTGGGGAAAATCTCATAACAAATAAAGAAATTGCAAACATTTATAAAAAAGAACAAAGTTGCACATTAATAAGGGCTAACATTAGATTAAATGAGTCATAACACTGTCTCTATTGTATAAATTAAATATATTATTATTTTTAGAGCTACAGAAGTGATTTTCTCTTTGTCTTGGGTTTTTTGATTAACATTAATGACACAGACTTAAGTAGGTTAATTGAGGTTACTGTCTCTTTAAATAAGCAGAGACTGGTTTCTGACTGTAATCTATACATACACTTAAGACATAAACAAATGTTTTTTATTAGAAAAAGAATACTTTGGAGATAATTTTGTTTATATGTGCCCTGTCAATAACAGAAAGATTTTACGTTCGCTTGTTTGCGTCTCACTCGTGTGTGTGCACTATTGAGGGCACTTAAACGCGCGCGCGCACAGAGACCGAGGGCGAATCCCAAACAGCGCAGCATAAAAACGTTACGTTGTTTTTCATTGCTTTATTCGGCAAATGTATGTTAATGGACTACAGTATGAGACACATTTGCGCAACTCTCTCTGAAGTTTACACATCAATTGTTCTGATCTTTGAAGGGCGTACTCACTGTAATGATCACGTCTGGACCGGACACATTCAACCGCATGTATGCCTCTGTGTGTACAGACAACTGCTCACTTTAGCGCCCTTTTGCGGTTAAATACATCCACACCGCATACATGTTGCTTCAGACAAGCACGTGCAGGTCGCGGTTTCTGTTTGCGTCATCAGAACATTTCGGTCGTATTGTTTCGGTGATAAAAGTCTTTCGGCAACCAGTACAATTATTTAGGGCATTCAATCTTGCATTTTAATGCGTCTGTCACTCTCGAAGTCTCTCTCTCTCTTCAGTGCCAACAGCGTGTAGGAGGATCTCTTTAAGTAAGTGTGGTTCACCTCTGCTAGACAGGATGACTATAAGAACTTCACTAATGCAACAATTAAAGCGACCCTTTTTTGGGCACCACATTATTATCCTTTAGAGTAGACAGTTAACTGAGATGTGGGGCCATTAAGACACCCACCATGCGCACACACACACACACACACAGACTCACTAGTTATACGTTGACCTAAACAATCCAGATTTTTCCCACGAGACCAGAGAGAGACATGTGGAATACTCTAACCTAAAGAAAATGAGTTTTAGTTTCTAACTTTGATGTATGTTAGTAGGGGTTAGGGATGAGTTGCAGAATTTAGCTTTAATTTGTTTTATATTTAATGGCTGTCTGCATTGGCTGTATAATACAAACACAATTTACACAATTTGTATTTCATTTTATAAAATGAATTATTCCAAGTTTTATTTTGTGTAGATTTCTATGCAATGACAATATAAATTGCTTGTAAAACTCATAAAAAAGCAGATGGAATATTTGAATTCACTGCACATTCTGTATGTGAGTGTATGTTGCACATCTGTGTGTATTTACTCTGGGGAAGTGTGTGTGTACCTGGTAATTATCACGTTGTGGGGACCAATTGTCTCCATAAAGATAGGAATACCAGTGTTTTTGTGACCTTGTGGGGACATTTGGACGTCCCCATGAGGAAACAAGCTTATAAATCAATCAAAATTATGTTTCTTGAAAATGTGAAGTAGCAGAAGGGTGTCTGTGATGGTTGGGGTGAAGGAATGGGGTAGTTAAGAAGAATAGAATATACAGTTTGTACAATATGAAATGCATTAAGTCTATGGAATGTCCCCACAAAACATGGAAACCAGAATGTGTGTGTGTGTGTGTGTGTGTGTGTGTGTGTGTGTGTGTGTGTGTGTGTGTGTGTGTGTGTGTGTGTGTGTGTGTGTGCAGCTCTAGTACACTGTTCCGGACCATTAACAGTGATTAATAGGCTTACTTGCTTTCCCATGATCTCCACTGACTTGTGGAAGAGAGTGCTCACCTATGAGCCAGTGGAGAAACTGACCACTGACTCTTTGTAAATGGGACATTATTCCCAAAATAAAGACACTTGCAACTAGCATGGCAATCCATAATTTGTTAACTTACTGTACTAAATTCCAGTCAGTGAGAAAGCATGTCATTTTTATGCACAAACATTGACAAAATTTAAAATTTTAAGCTTCTGATTCAGTTCTCATCAATACGATAATTGCCAATCAAACATATTATCTACTTAAAAACCAACCTGCAAGCTCAAGATCAGTGTGGAAATGGCCACCCAATATTGTAACCACTTCATCTTTAGCATGTTTTCTCTGCAAACATCATTCTGAACATGGTTTCAAATCTCCAGACCTGTGCTGAAAACAGATGATAGACCTACTGAACCTCAGATGGTTTTTATAAATGATCCTTCTAATCTCCTGGATACTCCAGCGTTTTTACAGAATGCTCGCAGCAGCAAAAATATACATCTGTGTGGATCACTTCCATTAAGAAATAATACAATTTAAAGGGTGTTTTATTCTGCAATCCTGCTCTATGAAAAAACATCTGTGTAAATGCAGCTTTGCGAGAATAGACAGTCTACAGTGAGAGGAAGCCAGCAAGAATAGCCATGTCTGAGTATGGTATCATTGATATGGCTAAATACAAAATTAATATCAAATCACCAATAAAAGTTATTACAAGGAAAAAATGTGGTTTTGCCGAAGTTTTACACTTTTGGGATCTTCTCCGTTGTAGAAAAGTAGCACTCCTTTCAGTCGTATTATGATAGAAGAATCTTTGCTTGCATGAAAATGATTAAAACCAGTAGCTTATTAGTTTGAAAATACACATGGTATTTTTAAGTTCCTAGTTTTAGTATGTCCCTTTGATTTTTAAGGACATCATGCATGCATATTGACATGGAAATAGCCAGAGTTCCAGAGTGGTCTGCGGTATGAATCCAAAGACAATCTGTGACCAATAGTTTGTTAACTGGAGGACTACTGACTATACATTAAGACTTTCTTGATATTTCGCTATCAATACAGTGATTTGATTACAATTAGGCACTTATATGTACAGTTTGTACTGTGAAATCAATATGATAGTGCTATGCATTGTTTTATTTTCATGCATTATGATTTATACTGCTAACACAGACATTACAATTATTAGATATTAAGCCAATGAAATAGTAGAAGTGCAAGTAGTTGTAGTGCAGTGTAGACATCTATACAATAATAAACAGATATAAATATAATTGCTATATGAATATTCAGAATGTGAAATTATGTGGATATACATGATATAAAATATAGACTTTACAGAATGTATAAAGATACAGGATACTGAATATATGAATCTGCAGATTACAGATAATTTACACGATGAAACACTGCAGTACTAATGAATACTATATGGAGAAAATATAGGTTATGTAAATAAAATATGTCAACATTGTAACTGTTACAATTTGTTTAAATGACAAAAAATATTTTTTAACAACTCGTGGCACATCTGAATGCAGTGATACGGATCGTTACTGTTGGCGCCAATACAATCCACACGTATTAGAGAGGATCCGCTTACTAAACAAGTAATCATAAGACAAAAATAAATAAATTATTATTAGGGGATTTTTCATTTACTGTGGATTGACTGAGGACCGGTGAACCCCAGACGGGCCTCACATGAAGGCTCAAATACAACCTTGTTATGCTTTTGTTTAAATTCGATGTTCCCACATAACACACATATAAATATTCACAAAGCTGCAGAGGTTTCTTAATTTCCTGTGTGGGCCACACACAACTGCAAACATTTCTAGGCTTCAAGCTACTAAACCTGAGAAATAATCTGCACAAGTTTTTTTTTCTTTTTTCACACAGTTATATTCAATCTAGCCTTTAGGGTGTAAAATGTATACCTTTAAAGGAATAGTCTACAATTTTGACATATTAAACTATGTTATTACCTCAACTTAGACGAATTAATACATATGTATCTTTTTTCAATCCGTGCACTGTACAGCGCATCGTGAATGTGTTAGCATTTAGCCTAGACCCATTCATTCCTATGGTACCAAACAGGGAAGCCACCAAACACTGAGGAGTTATACCAGTAAGTATGGTGCCACAAAATAAAACTTTTTTTGGTACCATAGGAATGAATGGGGCTAGGCTAAATGCTAACACATTCACAACGTGCTGTACAGTGCACGCATTGAAAAAAGATAGGTATGTATTAATTCGTCTAGGTTGAGGTAATAACATAGTTTAATATGGCAAAAGGGTAGACTATTCCTTTAAGGCCCTGTCCACACATACACAGGCATTTTCAAAACCATTTACACAGTTTGGCCTTTCATCTGCATGCCAACGCAATATCAGGTGACTGAAACCAAATCTTAGGTGCTTAGGTGAAGATTTTCAGAGACTCTGGTTGCAGCGTTGTCGTGTAGCTGGTGAAAGTTTTTGGCTTGTGATGTTGTTGTTCGTGCCCAGGCATGACTCGGCAATGATTGGCCAACATAGCTGTATGGTTAGAGATATATCACCATCTGTTGGTTGAGCATGCTCTTGCCAGCACTTCAAATCGTGTTTTTCGCGAGTTTGTGTGGACGCTGAGATTTTTTTTACGTAGGAAAAGACAACTGTGTATGCGTGGAGTAGGCCTTGCCCTTACGAAAATTAGCCATGGTTTTACTCAGTGATTCTCGATCTGCAGTCCATCCGAGTCGCACACACCCGCAACGACAGAGCGATGGCAAGTACAAGAAGCTCACAGGTAGTGGTCGCAAATACAAAGTATAATAAGCACTACTTTTCCATCGTTGAGGTGAAAGACAAGAATGTTTATGTAACGTGCAACTCATGCCCATGAGGAAAGAGTCTCTCCATGTCTTCAATTCAATTCAATAATTAGTGGTTTGTCTTTAGTGTCCATGTCATTCCTAGATTTAATATTGGGGGCATATGAGTTTTTTGAAATATTGAACTTTTTTAAGTAATGCAATATTCAATTTCCCTGGTAATTAGTTACTTTTTTAATGATGTAACGCAGTTACTAACTCAATTACTATTTGTGAGAAGTAACTAGTAACTATAACTAATTACTTTTTTAAAGTAACGTTCCCAACATTGGTTTTATTCGTTTTGACGTGTGACTATGTTCGGAATGCCATACTATTTCCTAATGTTTGAGCATGCTGTGTGTATACATCTAGACGACCTGCTCCCTTTGCTTAAATATCCAATTAACAGCCAGAGTACACCTGATAAATTCTGCATCCCACAATGCAGTGTAATTCAACAGATTTTCCACTTGCAATCAGTGTTGGGTAAGTTACTCAAAAAAAGTAATTTAATTACTAGTTACTAATTACATCTTCAATCATGTAATTAGATTACTTTACAAATTACTCTCTCCAAAAAGTATTTAATTACTTATTACTAATTACTTTCTAAATCCTATTTAGTATATGATACAAGGATAGGCTCGAAGAAATAATATATAAAAGTACATCAATTATCCTGATCCCACTTAAGGGTCCAATTCTCTCTATTAACTAACTATTAACTACTTTTGCCTTAATATACTCCAACTACTGCTTATTAATACTAAAGAAGTTGTTAAGTTTAAGTATTGGTGGAATTGGGGATGGTTAAGGACATAGAATAAGGTTTTGCAGAATGAGGCATTAATATGTGCTTAGAAGTATTAATAAACAGCCAGCATCTCATTAATATTAATGCTAGTAATCAACCAGTTAATTATGAGAATTGTAAACTTAAACCATGTTAAATCCACTATTGTATTATAGTATACATAATTGTTTTACAGTCCATATACAGTATTTAGTTACATCAGAAGTAACTGTAATTAGATTACAAGAAAAATAAGAGTAATTCCTTACTTTACTTTTTCAAGGGAAAAGTAATTAAATTACAGTAACTAATTATTTAGTATTGGACTAATGCCTACTCTTTAACTTAGTATTTTAAAAAGTTCAAAATATCCAGTGTGTAGTGCATATTATTCAATAAATTATTTTATATTATTCAACTATGTCAAATTATGCATCAAAATTTTTATTATTATTGTTGTGTGTTTACTGCAAAAAAGTACTTACTTGGTTGCCTCTTACATAATACTAGCAATTACTAGTATTTTTGTCTTGTTTTTTGTATAAATATCTAAATATTCTTAAATCAAGATGCATTTTCTTGGTAAGCAAAATCCCCTAACAAAAAAATATAGCTTTAAGACGAAAATAATAAATTGAAGTGAATTTGTGCTTAAAACATGCAAAAATTATTATTGATTTATTATTATTATTATCATTATTATTATTATTATTATTATTATTATTATTATTATTATTATTATTTGCTTGTTTTAAGGACAAATTTGATATTTTTGGTCTAAAATTAGACTATCTTCTAAGTTCATTTTGACCATCAAGAAAATGCATTCTGTTTTAAGAATTTTTGATGTTTGGATTGAAAACAAGAGAAAAACACTATAAGAAAGTCATTTTTTGCAGTGTTTCTGTAGCCTAAATATTTTTTTCCTTTTTTATACAATGAACAGAGACTTACCTTATCATAAATTACTTCTAAGGTACTACTTCAGCTGATTTCATAGAATTGTAAACGTGAAGAACAGAAAGAATAATGCAAAAGTAACCATATTTAGCCTACACAAAACAAATGCTCAGTACCATGCTGTGATCAGTTCACTTCATTGGTTTATTACTTTAACATGAGTAGTTAGTATCTTAACCCCCGATAACTTTGACAGTTTTCATATCTTATGATAACTTGATGACGCGTTCTCATGTGTCTCGTAGTAAATTCTTCTTCGCTAGAGCAGTGACGCGAAACCAAGTAGCTCGCGGCCCCCTCTGCTGGTGAAAATTATCATTACATGATTGCTCCGGTCTGGTACTACAAAGGCTAAATGTTGATCGGGTTTTTCAGTGTATTTGCTGGTTGTTTTGGACGTGCTGTAAAACGAGGACATTTCCGGGGACAGCTTCAGTCGGGGACAGAACACCAAAAAACGGGACTGTCCCCGGAAAACGTTTTCAAACATGTAAAATTAACTTAAGTATTCCTATGCTTAAAATGATTTACTTATGATATATATAAATGTATATAAACTATATACATACCACTATTTTCTGTTACAAACTTTCACATATAAAAACTTGATTTTCAAAGATTTATTATAAAAACAAATGATTTTTTTCCAAAAAATGCAATAAATCCATGACAAGTTTTTTTTTTTTCAAAATGCTCTAAATTTATTGAATCAATATATAAATGTGCATTCATCTTTGCCATGTTATATCCATTTAGTTGAACAGTGGTATACACTGATTCAAAAAATAAACATTAATGGCATTAACCAAAACACTTACTTTGTCATATAGTCAGTGCTGCGGTTATACTTGGGACATCGTTGCTTAACATTTTTCACAGCTGTAAAATGTTTTGGTCCTGCTTGATTTTTGTTGACTTTGAGTTAAATAATGGAAAGTTTTTCATAAGATCCTCTGGGGTCAATGTGTTAGCACGAGAGAAGCTAAATGCTTTTGGGAGAACAAGCAACCGGCATTTTTCCTTCACCCGAGTGCCTCTCGCGTAAATTTAAGATGTTGATGGCTTATGTTTCTTTCCCATCACAAAAAAAACACCACAGGTTTATCAATGCTATTAAAGTATTCTTTTCTTTTTGTTTGTTTATTGATGATGAAGTACAAAGTAGATGAGGAAAAATAAGATTCTGTGTACTCAACGCACCGCCATCATTGTTTACAATATGTGGAATGGTGCGCTGTAATTTGTGGAGCGTATCTATTGCATTTTGCAGAAAAGTGGGAGTGGCGTTTATTGCGTTTTGGAAAAAAAGGGAGAAAAGATGCTAGAATAACGGCGGATATTGGATTTTGTGTAAAATTAAGAATTTACTTTTAAATACTGACCTGATTTAATACTGATTTTGGCAGTAACTAACAAAATTTTTTTTTAAATGGCGTTTATCGTGTTTTGGAACCAACCCAGAGGAAAAACTATTTGCTAATTGGTTGCTTTTTCTAAGCTCAGGAGACATAGTTGTGATTCTCCTATGTTTCTGGATTAAGTGTCAGCTGTTTATCAGATGTTTCTCCTAAAATTCCTTAGGAAAAACAAATATAGACGCAAATGAGAGATGTCTAAGAGAGTTAAAACTGAGACTGTGGTGAGAGCTTGAATTATCTCTTTATTGTCTCAATTAGGTGTCTGTCACGGTCCTGTCAGCTTTTATGTATTTTTGAGTTTATTGTGATAGGATCGTTGCATTGCTACCTCTCTCTTATGGTGTCTTGTGGAGTATTGACCTTGGTTGTGTGTACTGTGTTCCCCCATTTTGAGTTGAGTCCCGCCCCCCTTGTTATCTAATTAATGATTCATTATTAGTTACTCCTCTTACCTGTTTACCTTGATTAGTTTCCCTGTTTAATGTCCTGATGTTTTCAGTCTTGTGCTCGTTCATTGTCTTCAGTACTTTGGTTATGTTTGTCATGTTAAGTTTCGTCTTGTTTGCTCCCTCGAGGGCTTTCTGTTATTTATTAAAACTCATTTTTGTTGAGAGCTGCCTGCGCTTGGGTTCTTTACTTGCAAATCCTGACAGTGTCAGCTTTGTCTTCCCATGTTTCACCTAAAATCCATTAGGAGAAATAAGAGTAGACACAGCTGAGACATGAGAAATATCTGAGACTTAATTGAGATTCTTATTAAGCTCTTGTTGTACTATCAGCAGTGTTTCAGATGTTTCTCCTAAAACCGATTAGGAGAAATAAGAGCTGACACAACTGAGACAAGAAAATACAATATGGAAGTCTTTTACAAGGCACGTCAAAAAAATAAAAAATAAATGTAATAGTGTTAGATACTGCACATGGGTTTATACTTTGCAATCTCTGCAAAGGCACAGAGATTGTCTTTACATACTCCTCCTCAGGCTCTAACCCAAGCTGGTCATCCTGAATTGTAACTTCAGCTGAGGAGTGAGGTATAGACGGGTTATACAGAAGCCCCCAAAATTTTTCTTTAAACCTGGCTGGTCTTGATTACAATACTCAGATGGTGTAATGGTCTGTGGATTAAAAGGGCATGGTAATTGCACAGACTGATGTTGGGTTGGTGGCAATCCTGGAGACGGAGGCTGGGTAAAATGCCAGTTTTTACAATGGGAAATATAATGTTGTGTTTATGGTTATTTGTATCTATGGTTTGAACCATCTCCTACTTGTTTAAGGCTCTGTTTACACGTACATGGTTATTTTTAAAAACTGAAAGATTTACCTTCGTTTGTGCCCCTCGTTTACACGCAAACAGAGAACTCGCCTCTGAAACCGATTGTTTCTAAAAACTCCGGCCAGAGTGGAGATCTTGAAAACCTTCGGTTGCACGATTGCATGTAAACTGAGACAAACGGATGTTTAAGCAGGCAACGTCACAGAGTATGCGCCAGAGCTCGCACCTACGTCAATAGTGCGACCTATGTTTACATGTGACTGCTACTCTGAACGCTTCCAAGATCACATTTATGTTCTTGCAAACTCGTTTCGTGTGTTTGTATTTGCAAATAGAGCTGCTCCATTATGTTGAGGAGCAGAGACGAGTGGTCGGAGGTCAGCAATTTTACGCGTGTTTGACTTCATGCGGCGCTGCAAAAACTGACAGACGGATGATGTCAAAGTACCGCGAGAGCAATTCAAAATTAGACCTCTACGTGTGATTCCTCAACTCGCTCTCGCGGTAATTTGACGTCATCGATCACCTATTGCAACAGCTCCTCCCTCCAACATGAAGAACCAGTTCGCGTCACCACCAGCGCTGCTGGTGATTGGCTTACGTGAGCTTGAGCTTCTCTTGACGGCATATATGCACGGGTACGTGTACATAAACACTTTTCTGAAAACTGACATGTGTGCACAATATTATTTTTGAAACCGGAGAGCTTGAAATGTCCATTTATGAAAATAGCCGTCCACGTGTAAACATAGCCTAAGTGCACCATGACATTCATGGCAATCATTGCTCACAGGTGAACTGCACACCTGATGTAATCAGTGTAACACCTATAACCACTCTCACCAAGTGAGGCAAAATACTTTAGCTCAGTGGTTCTCAACTCCAGTCCTCGGGACCCACTGCTCTGCATATTGTGCATGTCTCCCTTATTTAACACACCTGATTCAGATCATCAGCTCATTAGGATAGATTCCATGAACTGATTTAGGCCTAGTCCACACGGACACGGGTATATTTATAACCGGAGTTTTCCCTAAAAAAAATCCCGTCCACACATGCTCGGTTTAAATTAAATAGCCATCCACACGATAAAGCAAAAGCACGCTATCAAGCGCTGTTAAGAGCATGCCACACAAGCAGGCGGGGATATAACCCAAATTGTAACCCTGGCCGGGGTTTTCAAATATGCTCGGTTTCAGTGCCCTGATACTGAAAAAACTCACGGTTATAAAAATACCCGTGTCCGTGTGGACTAGGCCTGAGTATGTCAGATATGAGAGACATCCAAAATGTGCAGGGCAGTGGGTCCCGAGGACTGGAGTTGAGAACCACTGCTTTAGCTAACAATGTCAGATGTGTTTGGCTAATTTATAAAAAAAACAGTGCAAATAAACTTGCCACAGTATTGTTTGTTTTAATTTTTTAAGCAGGTTATTAGGTTGAGTAGTACAGTATATACTCTTGAGTCACAAGAGAAATGATGGCACAAATAACCATTAATCACGTTGGAGAAGAAAAATTAAGGACCAATCAAAAGTCAAAAGATATAGAAAAATTTAGGAAAAATCATCAACTTGAGAATTTATTGTTTGTTTGTTTATTGAAAGTTTGCACACTTTGGTATTTGTTCTTTTCTTGCAGCATAAAACACTGCACCCTTAGGAGACATGTCAATTATTAATGCAAAGTCCGATTCATTTCCGCGAACCGGCTCTTTTCGGACAGTTCGGCTCATTGAACCGGTTCAAAAAGAGATTCACCGGTTCCTGACGTCATCAAGAAATGACATCACTACGCATTTATTGTATCAATGAAACATTCAAATAAAATCGTTTGTGTCAACACATTAAAACATTTAGGCCTAAATAAAAAGTTGTTTTTGTGAAGGCATAGCTGATTTATTGCCTTTCATTCACAAGATAATGTTTGTGGTTACAGTTTCAATCGCGGATCGTAAATGCCAGATACAACTGACTAGTTTTGACTAGCCTTGGATAAGATTCCTAAAAGACACTGATGCACAGTTGCGGATGTGTTCTACATATCCTAAGTATAAAGAATAATAAACTTGTCTTTTAAACTCATTGGTTTTCCTTAAACAACCAAAATATGATTTGCATGCACAATAAATTGTACTAAAACTAAAACTTTTTAATAAAACAAGCATATCAAGAAACGAATAAATCAAGAAATTTCGCGAATTAGGTTCGTTCAAATCCTTGGTGAGACACACTGAGTGTCAGCAATTCATCCGTCAGAATTGTCGGCAATCCTTGCCTCTGCAATCATCGACAGACTTCGTTCGGTTCTTTTGAGTCCGATGTGCTATTTCGGCTGTGCGTCCTGCGTCATCAACCCGGAATTCGATTTGTGAACCGGCTCGAGCGGCTACTTCCTGAGAAATGTCCAGCATATGTTGTGTTTTGGTGCTGGTTTGCTAGTGAACAACAGCTTAATCAGCATCAGCACCAGCATTACTTTCAGTTTGTTTATTTATTTGGATTAAAGTCTTTAAATGTTCACCGGTTCCTGCCTACTTTACGTTTTATATTTTCGAACAAATATAGTTTAAAATAGCACACCTGCTTATACTAAAGCACTTAAAGAATCACTGTAAGAAGTACCCAGCCTTTACCTTTTAAACATAACATATCTTACAAGTGTTTGTCCAATCGTTATTCTATATACAGGCTCTACTCTTAAGCACCACAGTAATTCCATGAATATACACACACCCCAAACCCTTCTAAAAATAAAGTAATACAACAATAAATACTAGCAGATCTCCCCCTATATTCATATTCATGCAAATCATGCAAGGAACCAGAAACCTGCTTTGACTCATGAATAAGTCTATATACATAGGTCTATAAATTAATTCACATTTATGTGGAAACCTCTATATACAAATTACCCAATAAAAGATCAAATCTGAGATTTATTTTAGTCTTTGATTCTAAATATATTGATATGTTCAATACATACTATATTGTCAATGGATATATTGATATATAGTGAAAATATTAGCACCGGTTATACTATTTGGAAATGTAATATGTCACATTATATATTTTTCAATATATTCCCATGTATTATTGTTTCGTAAGGGCCGAGCACGGTGCAAGATGTTACCAAGATCTCTTATGAAGCTTTAGAGGAGATAAATGTAAGAATGTGAGTGCCTCCATCTAAGGAAAATAATCTGAGCACAGTGAGTTATGTAGCCGAGATCTCTTATGAAGCTTTAGATTAGATAAATGTGAGAGTGTGGGTGTCTCTGGTTAAGGAGAATAATCTGAGCACAGTGAGTGATGTAGCTGAGATCTCTTATGAAGCTTTTGAGGAGATAAATGTGAGAAAGTGAGTGTCTCTGGTTAAGCAGAATAATCTGAGCACAGTCAGTGATGTAGCTGAGATCTCTTATGAAGCTTTAGAAGAGATAAATGTGAGAATGTGAGTGTCTCTGGTTAAGGAGAATAATCTGAGGACAATCAGTGATGTAGCTGAGATCTCTTATGAAGCTTTAGAAGAGATAAATATGAGAATGTGAGTGTCTCTGGTTAAGGAGAATAATCTGAGCACAGTCAGTGACATAGCTGATATCTCTTATGAAGCTTTAGAGAAGATAAATATGAGAATGTGAGTGTTTCGGGTTAAGGAGAATAATCTGAGCACAGTTAGTGATGTAGCTGAGATCTCTTATGAAGCTTTTGAGGAGATAAATGTTAGAATGTGAGTGTCTCTGGTTAAGCAGAATAATCTGAGCACAGTCAGTGATGTAGCTGATATCTCTTATGAAGCTCTAGAGGAGATAAATATGAGAATGTGAGTGTTTCGGGTTAAGGAGAATAATCTGAGCACAGTTAGTGATGTAGCTGAGATCTCTTATGAAGCTTTTGAGGAGATAAATGTTAGAATGTGAGTGTCTCTGGTTAAGCAGAATAATCTGAGCACAGTTAGTGATGTAGCTGAGATCTCTTATGAAGCTTTTGAGGAGATAAATGTTAGAATGTGAGTGTCTCTGGTTAAGGAGAATAATCTGAGCACAGTCAGTGATGTAGCTGATATCTCTTATGAAGCTTTAGAGGAGATAAATATGAGAATGTGAGTGTTTCCGGTTAAGGAGAATAATCTAAGCACAGTGAGTGATGTTGCCGAGATCTCTTATGAAGCTTTAGAGGAGAGAAATGTGAGAATGTGAGTGTCTCTATCTAAGGAGAATAATCTGAGCACAGTCAGTGATGTAGCTGATATCTCTTATGAAGCTTTAGAGGAGATAAATATGAGAATGTGAGTGTTTCCGGTTAAGGAGAATAATCTAAGCACAGTCAGTGATGTAGCTGAGATCTCTTATGAAGCTTTAGAAGAGATAAATGTGAGAATGTGAGTGTCTTTGGTTAAGGAGAATAATCTGAGCACAGTTAGTGATGTAGCTGAGATCTCTTATGAAGCTTTTGAGGAGATAAATGTTAGAATGTGAGTGTCTCTGGTTAAGCAGAATAATCTGAGCACAGTTAGTGATGTAGCTGAGATCTCTTATGAAGCTTTAGAAGAGATAAATGTTAGAATGTGAGTGTCTCTGGTTAAGGAGAATAATCTGAGCACAGTCAGTGATGTAGCTGATATCTCTTATGAAGCTTTAGAGGAGATAAATATGAGAATGTGAGTGTTTCCGGTTAAGGAGAATAATCTAAGCACAGTGAGTGATGTTGCCGAGATCTCTTATGAAGCTTTAGAGGAGAGAAATGTTAGAAGGTGAGTGTTTCCGGTTAAGGAGAATAATCTAAGCACAGTCAGTGATGTAGCTGAGATATCTTATGAAGCTTTAGAAGAGATAAATGTTAGAATGTGAGTGTCTCTGGTTAAGGAGAATAATCTGAGCACAATCAGTGATGTAGCTGAGATCTCTTATGAAGCTTTTAATGAGATAAATGTGAGAATGTGAGTGTCTTTGGTTAAGGAGAATAATCTGAGCACAGTCAGTGATGTAGCTGAGATCTCTTATGAAGCTTTAGAAGAGATAAATGTTAGAATGTGAGTGTCTCTGGTTAAGGAGAATAATCTGAGCACAGTCAGTGATGTAGCTGAGATCTCTTATGAAGCTTAAGAGGAGATAAATATGAGAATCTGAGTGTTTATATATTAGGAGAATAATCTGAGCACAGTGAGTGATGTAGCTGAGATCTCTTATGAAGCTTTAGAGGAGATAAATGTGAGAATGTGAGTGTCTCTAGTTAAGCAGAATAATCTGAGCACAGTTAGAGATGTAGCTGAGATCTCTTATGAAGCTTTTGAGGAGATAAATGTTAGAATGTGAGTGTCTCTGGTTAAGGAGAATAATCTGAGCACAGTCAGTGATGTAGCTGAGATCTCTTATGAAGCTTTAGAGGAGATAAATGTAAGAATGTGAGTGCCTCTATCTAAGGAGAATAATCTGAGCACAGTGAGTGATGTAGCTGAGATCTCTTATTAAGCTTTAGATGAGATAAATGTGAGAGTGTGGGTGTCTCTGGTTAAGGAGAATAATCGGAGCACAGTGAGTGATGTAGCTGAGATCTCTTATGAAGCTTTTGAGGAGATAAATGTGAGAATCTGAGTGTCCCTGGTTAAACAGAATAATCTGAGCACAGTCAGTGATGTAGCTGAGATCTCGTATGAAGCTTTAGAAGAGATAAATGTGAGAAAGTGAGTGTCTCTGGTTAAGGAGAATAATCTGAACACAGTAAGTGATGTAGCTGAGATCTCTTATGAAGCTTTAGAGAAGATAAATGTGAGAAAGTGAGTGTCTCTGGTTAAGGATAATAATCTGAGCACAGTTAGTGATGTAGCTGAGATCTCTTATAAAGCTTTAGAGGAGATAAATGTTAGAATGTGAGTGTCTCTGGTTAAGGAAAATAATCTGAGCACAGTCAGTGATGTAGCTGATATCTCTTATGAAGCTTTAGAGGAGATAAATATGAGAATGTGAGTGTTTCCGGTTAAGGAGAATAATCTAAGCACAGTGAGTGATGTTGCCGAGATCTCTTATGAAGCTTTAGAGGAGAGAAATGTGAGAATGTGAGTGTCTCTATCTAAGGAGAATAATCTGAGCACAGTCAGTGATGTAGCTGATATCTCTTATGAAGCTTTAGAGGAGATAAATATGAGAATGTGAGTGTTTCCGGTTAAGGAGAATAATCTAAGCACAGTCAGTGATGTAGCTGAGATCTCTTATGAAGCTTTAGAAGAGATAAATGTGAGAATGTGAGTGTCTTTGGTTAAGGAGAATAATCTGAGCACAGTCAGTGATGTAGCTGAGATCTCTTATGAAGCTTAAGAGGAGATAAATATGAGAATCTGAGTGTTTATATATAAGGAGAATAATCTGAGCACAGTGAGTGATGTAGCTGAGATCTCTTATGAAGCTTTAGAGGAGATAAATGTGAGAATGTGAGTGTCTCTAGTTAAGCAGAATAATCTGAGCACAGTTAGAGATGTAGCTGAGATCTCTTATGAAGCTTTTGATGAGATAAATGTTAGAATGTGAGTGTCTCTGGTTAAGGAGAATAATCTGAGCACAGTCAGTGATGTAGCTGAGATCTCTTATGAAGCTTTAGATGAGATAAATGTGAGAGTGTGGGTGTCTCTGGTTAAGGAGAATAATCGGAGCACAGTGAGTGATGTAGCTGAGATCTCTTATGAAGCTTTTGAGGAGATAAATGTGAGAATGTGAGTGTCTCTGGTTAAGGAGAATAATCTGAGCACAGTCAGTGATGTAGCTGAGATCTCTTATGAAGCTTTAGAAGAGATAAATGTGAGAAAGTGAGTGTCTCTGGTTAAGGAGAATAATCTGAGCACAGTAAGTGATGTAGCTGAGATCTCTTATGAAGCTTTAGAGAAGATAAATGTGAGAGTGTGGGTGTCTCTGGTTAAGGAGAATAATCGGAGCACAGTGAGTGATGTAGCTGAGATCTCTTATGAAGATTTTGAGGAGATAAATGTGAGAATGTGAGTGTCTCTGGTTAAGGAGAATAATCTGAGCACAGTCAGTGATGTAGCTGAGATCCCTTATGAAGCTTTAGAAGAGATAAATGTGAGAAAGTGAGTGTCTCTGGTTAAGGAGAATAATCTAAGCACAGTGAGTGATGTTGCCGAGATCTCTTATGAAGCTTAAGAGGAGATAAATATGAGAATCTGAGTGTTTATATCTAAGGACAATAATCTGAGCACAGTGAGCGATGTAGCTGAGATCTCTTATGAAGCTTTAGAGGAGATAAATATGAGAATGTGATGGTCTCTGGTTAAGGAGAATAATCTGAGCACAATCAGTGATGTAGCTGAGATCTCTTATGAAGCTTTTGAGGAGATAAATGTTAGAATGTGAGTGTCTTTGGTTAAGGAGAATAATCTGAGCACAGTCAGTGATGTAGCTGAGATCTCTTATGAAGCTTTAGAGGAGATAAATATGAGAATGTGAGTGTCTCTGGTTAGGGAGAATAATCTGAGCACAATCAGTGATGTAGCTGAGATCTCTTATGAATCTTTACAAGAGATAAATATGAGAATGTGAGTGTCTCTGGTTAAGGAGAATAATCTGAGCACAATCAGTGATGTAGCTGAGATCTCTTATGAAGCTTTTGAGGAGATAAATGTTAGAATGTGAGTGTCTTAGGTTAAGGAGAATAATCTGAGCACAGTCAGTGATGTAGCTGATATCTCTTATGAAGCTTTAGAGGAGATAAATATGAGAATGTGAGTGTTTCCGGTTAAGGAGAATAATCTGAGCACAATCAGTGATGTAGCTGAAATCTCTTATGAAGCTTTAGAGGAGATAAATGTGAGAATGTGAGTGTCTCTGGTTAAGCAGAATAATCTGCGCAGAGTTAGTGATGTAACTGAGATCTCTTATTAAGCTTTCGAGGAGATAAATGTGAGAATGTGAGTGTCTCTGGTTAAGGAGAATAATCTGAGCACAATCAGTGATGTAGCTGAGATCTCTTATTAAGCTTTCGAGGAGATAAATGTGAGAATGTGAGTGTCTCTGGTTAAGGAGAATAATCTGAGCACAGTGAGTGATGTAGCTGAGATCTCTTATGAAGCTTTAGAGGAGATAAATGTGAGAGTGTGGGGGTCTCTGGTTAAGGAGAATAATCGGAGCACAGTGAGTGATGTAGCTGAGATCTCTTATGAAGCTTTAGAAGAGATAAATGTGAGAATGTGAGTGTCTTTGGTTAAGGAGAATAATCTGAGCACAATCAGTGATGTAGCTGAGATCTCTTATGAAGCTTTAGAAGAGATAAATATGAGAATGTGAGTGTCTTTGGTTAAGGAGAATAATCTGAGCACAGTTAGTGATGTAGCTGAGATCTTTTATGAAGCTTTAGAAGAGATAAATATGAGAATGTGAGTGTCTTTGGTTAAGGAGAATAATCTGAGCACAGTTAGTGATGTAGCTGAGATCTCTTATGAAGCTTTTGAGGAGATAAATGTAAGAATGTGAGTGTCTCTGGTTAAGGAGAATAATCTGAGCACAGTCAGTGATGTAGCTGAGATTTCTTATGAAGCTTTAGAGGAGATAAATATGAGAATGTGAGTGTCTCTGGATAAGGAGAATAATCTGAGCACAATCAGTGATGTAGCTGAAATCTCTTATGAAGCTTTAGAGGAGATAAATGTGAGAATGTAAGTGCCTTTATCTAAGGAGAATAATCTGAGCACAGTCAGTGATGTTACCGAGATCTCTTCTGAAGCTTTAGAGGAGACAAACATGAAAGAATGTCATTTTTTGTCTCAGGAGAAACATGTGAGAAGCTGGAGACTTAGGCTTATGTCTCAGTTTGACGTTCACTTGATCTCATTTCTGTCTAGGAGAAAGATGTGAGTTGAGAAGGAGATCTCATGTTTGATTTTCCTTTCCTCTGGGAAACTCTTTATATATATTCTGTTAAAAACTTTCACAACATAGCATCTTTAGTTTATAAAAACAAAAAAATTCAAATACATAATTTGATTTTCAAAGATTTATTGTAAAAATCTATTGAATCAATATATAAATGTGCATTCATCTTTGCCTTTATGTATTAATTTAGTTGACTAGTGGTATACACTGATTAAAAAAATTAACATTAAAGGACAAGTTCGGTATTTTACAATTAAAGCCCTGTTTTCACATTGTTTATGATGAAATAGAACGGTTTTGACTGAAATTTGAACATATGATGCTGGCCCGAGAATTTTCAGGTATTTGTTGTATCAGCCCCCACCTCTACAATGGCTGCATAGGTGCACTGGAACAATTCTTCCTAAAATGCATTAAACTTTCGTTTACAAAGACGTGAAACTCACCAAATGGTCAGGGGTGTTCACTGATATGCTCACACAAAAATCGCTGCAAAAGATGTTTTCCAACAGGTGTTTTAGCATTCGTTGTAAACTTGTGGACCTATTTTTCCAAACACCTCACACCCGCATTTTCTTCCGTTGAGAGCTTGAATAATAGACACCCCAGTCCAGTTGGGCAGGCTTGTGCACAATTCAAAATGAATTGGCCTCCATTCAATTCATGAATTTGAATTGAATTGACTCCGCCCTACAGGAAGTGGAATTGGAATGACAGGAAGTGGAATTAAATTCATGGCAATTCAAAGAAATTCCACAGTCACACAACAGAAAGAATCTCACATACATTCAGTGTTGTGAAAGTTATTTGGGAAAATTGTTTGGCAACCATTTTAAATACTTGGTAAAATTAAAGCGTTCTGGGAAATGAAGTCATGTTACATCGTGTTACATAAAATTACAATTGCAAAAAATCTAACTTAATTATTTGCTATGTGACTAGAGTTTTTAAAATTAATTGCTGGGGGAAAACATTTCCTGTTAATATAATCTGTACAAACGAATATATTTATAGAATATTTAATGCAAACTTATCTGACTACTGAAAGCTTCATTTTTAACATTTCACTTACTGTATAATATGTATAAGAATTTCTTTGAATTTCTATTGAATTGCAATTCTGCTTCCTTTAATTCAAATTCGAATTGTAATTCTAGATCCTGTTTTTGACATAAATTCAAATTCAAATTCAAGATTTGAATTGGAATTTAGGAGTTATTCTCAATTCAATTCTGAATTCTGCACAAGCCTGCAGTTGGTGGCGATTAACCACCTTTGCCATTTGCAAAAATTCAAACAACATTCCCGGCGCGGAGTAATACTGTACCTCACAGCACATCTTATACTGTTCAAGTCAATGAAGTTGGACAAAAACTATGATAAAACCTGTTGGAAAGCATCTTTTGCAGCGATTTTTGTGTGAGCATATCTGTGAACACCCCTGACCAATCGGTGAGTGTGTCTTCAAAGTGCCGCCATTGTTGTTTACAATGGGTGGAATGGTGCGCTGTGATTTGTTGAGCAGATTTATTGCATGCTGCAGCGAAGGAGGAGTGGCGTTTTATTGCGTTTTTAAAAAAAAATTGAGAAAAGATGACAGAATAACACAGCGGATATCAGATTTTGCGTAACAAAGAATTTACTTTGTAATACTGACCAGATACAATACTGATTTTGGCATTTAAACAGTGCACAGCATAAATGAGTACACCCCCTTTGAAAATTAGGATTTCCTCCATTTGTTAGTAAATATGTATATGTGCCAAAGCATGACAAAGCATATTATGGTCATGATTAATGTAGAACAACTACCCTACTTATGCTGCTCCATCAATATTGTATCAGTACAGGAATGGTGCAATCTTATGTAAAACATTTTAGTACTATCTGTCACTATTTCTCTGTAAGAGATTGCTTGTCCTGATTGTGTGTAACATCCATGTCTGGTTTTAAGCACGTTGCATTATTATTTATGTGTATCATCTCTAGCACCTAGAACCTCTTGCGGCTCAAACATAATGGGTTCGGCTGCCTTTTTTTTCTCGAGCCAGTCTCAAGAGTACAAAATAGCCTATTACTTTTGATGTTTTTGAATGTAAAAAACATGCAAACATCATAAGTAGATGTCAGACAAAGTATAAAACAATAAAAATAGCCGATTCACGGCAATCTTTAATAAGAAAGTGTTACAGTAGAAACAAGACAAATAATTATTGGGGAGAGAAAAATTAGGTGACAAGAACTGAATCAGTGTTTTGGCTCCAACATGTCTACAGCATGCGTTCTAACTACTGCACAACAGTTCTGAAACAAATATAATGTATAATGAAAAATACTAAAAGAAATGACACAGAGTACTGTATAAAGTTTTAATTAGCAACACAGAATTATAAGACAATTGATTAGGTCTCAGTTTATACGACCAACGCTTTAAACTCAAATATTTTTGAGATGCTAAAATGTTAAAAACAGATGGAGGGGACTCTGCAGTGTAAAATGCCACCTGATCTGCTCCATACCTACCATTGAAAACAGTGAAGTTATTGTCCAGAAGGAGGATGTGGTGCTGTTTCTTAACCTTAACAGATCCCCGACTGCCATATAAACCTCCCATGGCTCATAGTTGGATTCTTAATGTAGTTTTAATGCTGTGGTCTAATAACTTTTAGTGGTCCCTTTGCAATTGTGTTATGAGCACAGTAGGTACAGTATATAAGGGATCTCAGTTTTCGGAAAGAGAAAGAAAAACTGCAATCGTTCCCGGGTTTCGAACACAATATGTTGGAGAGTGTTGCTATGAATATATTGTATTGCAATGGGTAAACTAAAAAAAACTAAACAATAGATATATATATAAATGACGTGGTTTAATAACAGTACTGACTATAAGTTACAATTGAAATGGTTACACTATAAATGCATGAAATGATAAATAATACATGTACAATTAACTGTTTCCAATGTATGTGAGATATTACCTGATAGTATAGAGAACAGAGAAAGAAAGAAAGTTTAGAAGAAAGAGAATCACCATTGAAAACTGGAATCTTTGCCTAATGGCCTGAATTCCAGAGCTCAGGGGCTGTATTCACAAAGAATTTTATCTTACCACTAAGAGTACTCCTAAATCGCACTAAAAGATTTTAGCTAGGAGTTTTCTCTTAAAAGTTATAACGCCTTTCAGACCTACTTTTAGTAAGGAAAAATGACAACTCCTAAACTAAAAGTGAGTCTTCGTTGCTACGGATGACGTCAATTCTCATGCACGAGCTTCCTCTAACAACCACGGTGATTGGTTGTTAGATGACAGGGCTAACATGCGGAACATAACACAGACGCACCAAATCATGGAATTACGACATCGCTATATGTCTGTGTACACAAAATAACAATAGTAATGTCATCGAAATGCATATACTGTATAATGTCATGTTTGTGCAGGCCTCAGTGAAGTTTAATTCTAAAAAGGCAGAGAGAGAGAGAGAGAGAGAGAGAGAGAGAGAGAGAGAGAGAGAGAGAAAAGTCGTGAGTGAAATTAAATTAAATCAAGGTAGCCTAATACCCTAATGAAAACCGCAAATTGCCTAATAATGAAAAACGACATTGCATAAACACTTGCTTGGTTAATTGACATCCTATTAGCCTAAATATACTACTTAAAGCAAGAAAATGTTGCTCCTATTGAAGTAGCCTAATGTAATAAATAAATGACGGTGGATTATGAACTCGCCAAAATGGAAAAGAAAGCCCAACTGGACGCAGGATCAGTTGCTGTCCCAGTTGGTGCTGGAAAAAAGAAACATAATAAAAGGGAAATTCGGCACTGATATATCAAGTAAAACTACGCGTGAGACATGGGAGACAGTGATGCGCGGGTCAATGTACAAAACAACCAGCACCCGACCGACGTTTTCAGCTAACCCGCCCACAACTCGGTTCGCAAAAAATAAAAAATAAATGGAGTGTACCCGACCCGCTCGATGGCCTGCATTTTTTAAAAGTAGTTATTGTTTAAATTAGTTAACTGGCATCTTTATTTCAAACGACCCGGCCGACCGCGACCCGAATATCATAAATGATATTTTTGCATGACTCATAACCGCAGGCATCCGTTCATTTCGGATCAACCCGCGCATCACTGGGAAGAGGATTTGTTTGCAGATGAATGCAGCATTCCCGCTTGTGTCACGGACCCCGGACGACTGCGAGAGGCGGTGGTATGCATTACAATCGCAGTCGAGTGTTGAGATTGCAGCCTTTAAACAGGTTAGCATGGCAACAGGTATGCCTATAATATTAAATATTTTTATTATTGTTTCATGTTATTCTAAAAAAAAAAAAAAATGTAATGAGTTATGAAACAAATGTCATAAACAATATACTTACATTAAAGTGTGCTTCTAAGTGTAATGTAGGCAATGCTTTTGAGTTGGTGAAACTGTCAATGTATGTTAAGGAGGATCAGACAGCACCTAAGCCATTTTACGATCCTTTGTGAATAGGTCTTAGTGAATTAGGAGTCCTCTCGACTTCTTTTAAGCTGTCCCAGACTTAGGTGCTACTTTTAGGGCAAAAATGCTTCGTGAATTACCCTTAGTGAAAAAAATTAGGAGTCCTAAAGGTAGGAGTGACACGCCCATTATTTTTAGGAGTTGCTCCTAAATTTCCCAGTTAGGAGCTACTTTTAGCGTTAAAATTCTTTGTGAATACGACCCCAGGTAAAGAAGAAAAGTATAGAGAATGATCAGAATGATCAGACCAGCCCGAAGAAGAGGAAGCACAAGAAGAAGAAGAGACAGAAGACCCCCAAACATTGTAGGTAGAATAAAGTGGAATATACAGTCACTCTTTTTACAAGCAGCTGGGTGGCAGTGTGCAGTTTAAGAGTAAGGACAGACCCGGCACCAGACACAAATTCACGGACAGGCATTTCATTTTTTCAGGGGGGAACAAATGACATCAACCTCACTGCAATGCACAATATCATTAATTATGAATTAACCCTCTGGGATCTGACCATTTTGGGACACTGTCAGAGGTTCTGACATGCTCTTACATTTGGTCTTTTTTCAGTTGCTTTAAAACATAATAATGGCAAGTGTCTCATACCACTGCGTTCAGCACAAACTGGGCTAAAATATTATATGAGCTACATGTATGTACATGTTTGTATTTTTGAGAGAAAAATGTTTATGCGTGGTTTTAAAAAAGCGAATTTTTTAAGTCACTGATATAAGTCCACAAAACCCATACTAAACATGTTTTAACAAGACCTTTCTAAACAGAATCTAGTAGTCTATAGTTTTTTCTTTAAAATGATGTGAAAATCATCCTGCCTACGTATTTACATAAAACAATATATTGATTTAGAAATTGTAAAACACTTTTTGTTTAGAGGGGCCTTTTGCGAGAAGGATTGATTGACAGCTAGCAAACAAAGACTCGCATAATGAGCTGCATAATGAGGCAGGAATGTGGGGGAACTACAGTAAAGAATGTGAGGACAAATGTATACATGTTTGTTTGAGGTTTATTAAGTTAACAATATAATCAAAATAGAAATGAATGTCAGTAGGACATTTTCAGTTTATTTGGAAACAAACCCTATTCAAAAACTTTGTATAAACTAAGAAACTGATACACGACAGAGCTGTAAACTTCATGTGGCTCATGTTACCATATAACTTTATGTCCAAAAAGTGTTTTTCCACTTCATAGTTTTGTACTGATGAGAGGAATGCAGACCTTTAAGAGAGTTATAAACAGCTGTTAGCATAAATTGTCCACAGAAATACCCTTACATATATAACTGATGGGTAAATATCACTGATACTACATTCATATAAACTATCTTGTACATAAACTAAATCTCAGATAAACATCTGCAGCGATTAGTCATATAAAAAGCTGTTTTCAGATGCCCATCCCCTTATCCTCTAGCTTCTGTTTTAAACGCAATTCTGTAAGCGCGTATGAATTTTAAAAACACATCGCATATGGCGTCCATGTGCGCGAGCTCGCGCCTCCGTGTATCGCTGCGCTCATAAAAACGGTGTCGCGTGTAAAGCGCAATGTATGAAATTGCCTTGCATGTAAACAATATGGAATCATTTTACAGCAAATCCCGCAGTGCAGCATTACTCAAAGTTGCCATGAAGGATACGAAAGTGAATAACTGTGTCTAACACTGTAAAACATGTAAAAGATATCCGCCATTACGGGAGGTCACGCGGATTTGTTTGTAAATAAGCATGTAAACATGGAATCATATTACAGCACACACTTAAAAGATACAGCAGTTCAGGCTTACTGAAAGTTGCCATGAAGGATATAAGTGAATAACTGTGTTTAACACTGTTACAGCATGCAACAGTGAAATCCGCCATTAAGTGAGATCGCGTCCGTTTGTAAACAATGTGAAAGTTTTTCAATCCGAAGAGTGCAGTCTGCTGAGGTTGCTTACTGTATGTGCGCTGAACTGCCCTACCCCTCCTTTAAGGGATGCCACACGGCATCCCAACACAACAGTACATGACATAAAACAATAAACAAAGTCCAACGGCCAGAAAGCCGACAGTGCCCAATGTCCGGACCCCCAAAAACAAGGCAGCGGGACAGACGGTCTCCGCCCAGGAAGTGGGCCCGGAACCCAGCACCGCTCGGCCCGCCGACCCCGAACAGGACACAGGACATGCCGTACAGGGACGCTCGCGGGGCACACTGACCAGTGAGAGTCTCGGAGCTTGCTGGCCGATCCTCTGTCGCAGGGCTCGCTGAACAGAGCTCCATCGCGGCGACAGTCCGACGTACAAACACTCCCACGGGATCCGCTGACCAGGAACTTCCCGCGAATCTCACCATCCCGGCACTTATCCGCGGGGCTCACCGACCAGCACACTCCAGTGGGGCTCGTCGATCCGGATACACAATGAACCGACACAAGACACAAGATACAATGGCTTTAAATAGGGAAAACTAAACTGGGGAACAATGACAAACAGGTGAAGGGAATAAACCAATCATGAATAATTAACAAGGAAACGAGGGGGCAGGGTCAAGACTTAAGACAGGAGAGCATGCGGTACACAAAACATAAACACAGACCACATGACTCTTCACACAAACACAGAGCACGTATACGGGGGTGTCAGGATCCCGGCACCAGAAAAAAAGACTAAATACACTTAATAACATTCGGGATCCTGACACATAGTATACTTTTTCCTACTATGGAAGTGAATTGGGTCCACGAATGGTTTGGTTATAAACATTTCTCAATATATTTTCCTTTGTGTTCATCAGAACAAAGAAATGGTTTGTAACAAAATGAGGGTGAGCAAATGATGACAGAATTTTCATTTTTGGGTGAACTATCCATTTCATGTCCTGAGCATTGTGTTTTCTATTTTTCTACGTAGTGTTTAGTGACTGTTCCGTAGTGTTTTTAATTTTGATTGACCCGGGGCACGATTTGACAACATAGTTCAGTTTTGAGCACAGATTGAACTGTTTTGAGGTAAAGGTTTGGTTTTGCAAGAAGAGTCTGAGGTTTTGTGAATGTAGCTTAAAAATTGGGTTTTGTGTTAACAGTTTAGAGAAAAGGAGAGCAGCATTCAAGAAATGTGTCTTAGCAATCGAGAAAAACTATAAAAGTAGACATTTCAGGCTTTCTTTGGATATGTGTATCATGTTTGTGTGACGAGTATTCACGGAGTTTCAATTGATTTTTGTAACGTGTTTTGAGAGACAGCTGGCAGAGACAGAAATAACGTAAGTGTATGATTATTAATGATGGAGTATTTTAAGTTGATTCTGCCATAATAAACTCGGCGGTGCGTTTTTGGACCCCAGGGGGTTAAATGCACAAAAAACGAGGAAGAACTGACGTACCTCTTCATTGATGCAATACAACGGACAAGTTGTAAAGATTGGACCTAGCCTACTGAAGCAGTCTAAACACATGTCGCAATATCAATGCTTGTCCCCTTATAATTTAGAAGGAGATTTTGCTGACTCTTAGCAGATGATGGTTTTGATCCATTGATCTCTGGGTTATGGGTCCAGCTTCAGCTGTGACATTCTGCTAAAGCACATTTGGTTGTGTCCAGTTTTACCCTTGCTCATGGATGAGCTAGAATGTGTAGATGTGATTAATTCTATCTTAGAAAAGTGTAGCAATTAACCTTTCATGTAAAAAGGCATGTAAAAGCGTTAAATTTATGGGTTCACTCCAACATTCTGGTGGTTTAAAACACTAAGTTGGGAGAGTCAGGAGATCTCTGTGGGAATTCACAGATGCTTTGGAACTCACACATACATAAACCTTTGTACACACGTGATGGGTTGTAAATCTAGAAAAAACAGTGAAGCCCAGGGTGAGATTGGAGACAAGAGTTACAACTTCTTAAACTGGAGACCCATATCTCTTAAAGTGCATTTACTACAACAGTGACAATCCTGATATGTGCACATCTTTGTTTAGATAACTAAAATGTTTTATCTGTTCGTCAGGCAGCTGCTTCAGCAACACAGCTTGAAAATTACTGCACAGTGCACACTCATACAAAGGCTGCGTTCAAAACTCTAAATAGCATTCCAAGGCACGTCTAAATCCAATGTTTGTTTTACTTCCTGACTCCTTAGATACATTCATCGTCTTGTTCGACAATTTTATGTGAGTGTGCACGCAGAAATAAAATGGAAAAAAAAATAAAATGGCTTTCAAGAAAGCTTCTGGAGCACAAATTTATCGTAAAAAAGGTTATATTTTTATCAATAGCAAATGTCAATTCCTCATAAGGCAGCGAGGCAACAAGTCAGCTTAGGTTTCAGACGCAACCTATAAACCCTTTTACAGCCCACGTAATCAAATAGCCTGCGTGCGCATTTTAGCAACTGAAGTGGTGTTTTTCCACAGTGGTTCTAATGTGTTAGCAACTATGAAAGTTTATCATATATATATATATATATACAATCTCACAAGATAATGTTTCAAGTTACTTCCACGCTTGAACACCTAAAGAGGAGGGTCCTGAAAAGTCCTTCTGTCAGTCGTCAGAATGTGCCAATGTTTGTTCATTATTTTCTTAATTTTTTCTGAGGTTTTAGTATATTTTGTAGTAAAAACCACAGAAAATCTTTATTTTTATTTTTACTTCCTAAACTGATTAAAACGAGATTGACCCTCAGTTTTTCTCTACTGTTTGAATTTGCTTTGCAGTATAGCCTCTACAGTGAAATGATTCTTTTAAAACATTAAAATTCCTATTAAGATCATCTAGTTTACTCCAAATTCTCTTTATCCAACACATTTGGCTATAGGACAAACTGTTCTTTAGAGGTAAGGAATGATAAGAGTCAGCTCTCAGGAAAGTGTTACGAGTTATAGATTTTTTTATGAAGATCGGTATAAAGATAGTTACCTTCTTTGATTATCCACAAATCCAGAAAACAACCAAAATCCATAGTAAATGTCAAAAAAATTGGGGCAAGCTTTTAAGTATTGAAAAAAGGAGTGAAGCTGTGTAACATTACCTTAAAATAGACAAAAACAATCATCCATATATATCTTCCATGTCACTATATTGGTAGAAAAGACATGATTAGAATAGACAAATTTCTCCTCAAAAAGAGCCATATAAAGATTCGCAAAAAAGGGTGCAAATGTGCTACCCATTTTCAGATAGTCTTAATACATTCATTGGAAGGAACTGATTCAGTACGTTCAGATAAAAAGTATATAGCATGGCATCAACACCTTTTTTATGTGGAATACATAATTATAAAGATTGAAAATCAAAGGAGACCAGTAAAATGTCTTCGGGTACTGGATTTATAGAGTCAATAAAAGACAACATATGCATGGTATCCTTCAAAAAAAGAAGGCATTTTGTTACAAAATGGTCTTAAAAAGAAATTCACAAATGTAGAGATAGAGGATGTTAAAGAGCTGATACCTGATACGATTGGATGTCCTGGAGATGATTCTAAGCGTTTATACATTTTAGGTAAAGTGTAGAATGTAGAGATAGTGGGATTTTTAATTTTAAGGAATTCAAATTCTCTTTTATTAATCTTACCAGATTGTAACATCAAATTAAGAGCAGTCTAAATTTCCTCTTTAAAATTTTTTCTCAGATCTTCTGGGAGTTTTTAATAAAAATCTACATCAGTTAGTTGTCTTTTACATTCACTTACAGTACATAATCAATAACATTCTGAATCACAATCGCCCCTCCTTTGTCCGCTGATTTTATAATAACAGTCTTATCAGTTTTTAAGTCAAGTAGAGCATCTCTTTCCTCATTAGAAAGTCTGTGTGTTTTAATATCACTAAATAACTTCTCAACATCATGTTCAACCAATCAACAATAAGTTTCAACTGATTAATTTTTATTCACAAGTGGATGGAAAGAACTTTTCACTTAAAGGAGTTTCACAATTAAAACTGACAAACATCACCAGTCATTTTCAAGCTGAGCTTTAAAATCTTGCCTGTCAGGGAACATCTCAGAGCTGTCTTGCAAGGGTCAGTAGCGTGAGAATGCATGTCAGCTGCCTCTCTGGTAGACATCCGGCATCATTTAGCCGTTAGGAGCCAAATCAGGCCGAGAGATGCAGGGAATGATCATAATAGTGATTTCAGGGGTTTAAATAGCTCCCACTGAAATTGGGCATTTTACACTCTGGCAGTCACCCAGCAGCAAATTTGTATGTAGAGGGGGCAAAATAACTGGAGGCAGCAAACCACGTAAAATCCCTGGGAATGTTCTTTATTCTTTCACTTTGAAAAAGCTAGGAAGTTAGATAGCATGGTCACAAAAAGTCATCATATGTAGTTCATTTCCCATAGCAGCTCTACATAACACTATTCTGCTTAAATGGCCCATATTTCGTGGCTAAAAAACACATTATTTTACACATACCATACATATTTTGCATTACAGTCCTGTAATGGGTCGATTTGTACAAAGCTCATCATTCTGAGAAAGCGTGGTGTGAACCAATTGGCCAGCTATCCAGTGCGTTGTGATTGGCCGAATACCTCTATTACGTAAACGGAAGTCTATAATGTCTTTAAAAGTAAGACTTGTTCGAGTACATTATTTAATGAATTGAAACACCTTACAAGCAAAACTCTTGATAATCTTATCAATGTGATTTGGCTCTTCAGTTATCAATATTATTAGTTATCAGTGGTGGCCGGTGACTTCTTTTTTAAGGGTGCACGATATGAAGCTCGTCACAACATGTATGTAGCCCGTCATGTGTGCACGTGGCTCGTCATTTCAAAATATTGCTGAGTCCCAATTCACCTACTTATACTACGACCTAGAAGTATGTACCTTTTTGTGAGGAAAAAGTACATACTTTTGAGTGTGTAACAAAAGAGTATGAAAGTTCTGGGACATACTTCGATGACGTCATGCAACGTGAACGAAAACTTGGTTGCCTAGTTACGCACACCACGACTGTTAACAATATTTCATTCATTCTTATAACTTATGTCCAATATAATTTTTTTTACTATTCCCATCTTTTTTTCTCATCGTTTTTTTTCACAAAACATTTTACAATTTGTTCTACCGAGTTGAGGAGTGAAGCAGGGTGTCGTCGTAGAACCAAACACAGGTCGTGTAACGAAAGCTACTTAATTTAAAGTCAAAATATTTAAAGTTTATAGTATTGTCAGGAATCGGGACAAAAGGCGAGGAACACGAAGGAGGATGCAGATGCAGGTTACGAACAAAAATGAAATTTATTCAAATAAATAACATCAAACAATACACAAGCAAACCAACAGGCAGGAACTGGAACAAAACAGAACACGGAGCACAACTGACAGGTAACAGGCGACGATGAACCGGTGGGTGAATGACAGAAAACAAGGGTATAAATACACAGACAATCAAAAAAGGAACAGGTGTAATGAGTTAATATAATCAGTCAATGAAAGTCCAGGTGACAAGAATCAGAGACAAACACAAAACATGACACGGATCGAACCGTGACAAGTATAACTATTGTTTAACGTATTTTATACTTCATTTTATAACTCAAAAATACACAGATGAAAATGAACCATGCGTTTACTATAGTAAAAGTGTAGTAACCATGTTTCTTTGGTTAGACTAATAAAGTTAACATTTGTACAGTCACAGTATTACTACAAATAAGTCAGGGTGGTTAAACTATGGCTAGTGTAGTAAAAGGTTTTTATTTTCATAAGGGTTTATATTAAGGTCCTCCCTCCCGCACGCAATGGGTTGTGGGCAATATTAGCCGTTAGAGTGTGCTTTGATCTGCACTTCGAATTCTAACTGGAAATAGTAGACCATCCGGGTATCTTTGGGATACTCATTTCAACATACTACGATTTGGGACATACTAATTCTAGTTTCGCATACTATTTAGGATAGATAGTATGCGAATTGGGACTCAGCCTATGTGTTTGACGCTTCATGTAAACTATGTGCATCACGTGGGATGTCAAAATACGAGCCTGCTGCAGACGTTTCGAAGGGGTTTCTGATAAAAGAGATGCTCGCATTTGCCAGATACTCACTTAATCTCATGTGCAATCAGAGTTTAGTGTTAAGTTAGTTCGGGCGAGTATTTCGTGACAGTGGGCTCTTTTATCATAAACCCTTTTGATGTGCTTGCAGCAGGCACTTATTTTGAAAAAAACACATGATTCATATGACGCAACAAACACATATTTTGAAATGATGAGCAACATCCATGACACTTCGAACACATATCTTCAATTTATGGCCCTTCGAAAAGAAGTCACAGACCGCCACTGTTAGTTATTTTGCTGATTACTTGAAATGGTCTGCTTTGCATACACATTAGGGATGTCCCTTACGAAAATTAACCATGGTTTTACTACAGTTAAAAAACATGGTTACTGTAGTAAAACCATAGTAACCACAAAATAACCATGGTTTTGACAACCATGGTTTTCAAAAACCATAGTTAAACCATAGTTAGTGTAGTAAACCATGGTTTTGCTTATAGTAATCAATTCACCAAAAAGCCATGGTTACTACACTTTTACTACAATAAAACCATGGTTAATTTTCGTAAGGGGTGCATCGATGCATCGTGTTCCCATTAAAAAGACCTGTCTAAAATCCATTCTGAATCGTAAGGCTCCGACAGCTTGTGCATGTACTACGGCTCCGTGATCAGTAGGAAGTCCTTATCAATCTAAAATCACTACAAGTTGACTCGTTTATAACGTGCATATAAAAAAGCGACACTCGTCAAACACAATCATTTAAAATACTCTTTATTATCATGAAAATACCTGAAACAATCTAAAGAAAAGCGATATAAATATGCCTCTAGATATTTCCTGGAATAGTGTTAGCAATGCTACTTCTTCTGTGGCACAAATGGTGTTTCTAAGCGAGAGCGCCCCCTGGCTTTTGGATGTGGCTGCATTTCACCGTAATTCATTCAAATTCATTTATTGAGAAAACACGCATTTGCCCAGTGGTGTAGTCTAGATTTTTGTAGTGAGTATACTCTGATTTTTCCCCTCTCACCCTTATGCTAACTCGTCCCAGCGCAACGCACCACCACACTCACAGATGCATACAGTATGGATCTTCATGTAACAGAGCATTCTGAAAGTGTACTCATAAACACATAAACTGAATGTGTTGTCAACATGTCAGTTTATTATAAGAAAAAAAAAGAGTTTAACAGCCAATGGGTTTACAGCTGGGGAAACTGGACTGATTTTTAGACTGGTTTAGTGTTAATCAACATCTAACTCGGGGCCAAAACTTACTCAACTGTTAATTAAAATTAAACAAACTGTTTACAATCTTCAATCCGTGGCTAACACATGCATAACTATTGATAACATTACCATGTGTAATTTAATAGTGTAAATGTTTTTAATTAATACACATTTAAGATGACCATGAATTAACTCTAATACAGCAAATTCTAATAATTAAATTTGCATAGTCATTGATATAAAAAGCTTATTTTTTGCATATAATACAAGCATTGTCTAAAAATGAAAATAGGCTTTTACTTAATTATTATTACAAGACCATCATGTAGCCTAGACACCAAAGCCAAGTGAAGAAAATTATCTCTTTAATTTGCAAGTCTGAACTGAACATCAACGCAGACATGAATTTCCTCACAGAAGTTTAAGATCATATATCATAGAAGTTTAAGATATACAGTATAAGATCATATCTTGAACGTAGATATATAAATGAACACAGAGAAGGGAAGTTTAACACTGTGAAGCACAAGCAAACATGCTGAAAGAGGCTAAAAACCATCAGGACCTTACCTCGAGATAAAGTATTAAACTGGACTGATGATTTAAATGTTGTTTACTCACATGTGCGTTGTTAACTCTCCGGATAACTCTCGTTCACTTCTCCACGGACTGTTTGTTTACGTGAGCAGCTACACTGCAGGTTCGACTTCATTTGGCGCTAAGCAGACCTCTTGGTGATGTCAAAGTACCGCGAGAGCGATTCAAAGCAGATTTCTCCATGTGATAACTGTAATCGCTCTCGCGGTACTTTGTTGTCACTCGCCTGTGGGTTCTTGTGGCACCACAGCAGTCTGCTCCCCAGTCACTCTAGCGCCGCTATAGTAGTAATTTGATTACATACGCCGATCGGATCGCGGAGTTCGTCAGGAAGTCATCAAATATATAGCTTATGTATATCCATTTAAACCCGCTAAAGTAGCAAGTGTAGCATGCTAATGGTTAGTGCTTCACATCTAAATTATGACTAAAAGTTTGAAATGTCACAAAACCATGCTGTTACGCATCCTCACGCTATTTTTAGTGGGTATACGGAAATCCTTGACAATTTCTAGTGGGTATACGGCGTAGTCCTGCGTATCACGTAGACTACACCACTGCATTTGCCCGATTAATTGTCACAACCCTAATACACATGCAATTCATCTGAGTACTTAAAATGGTGAGGAGCTGTCAGCTGAACATGTTCAGGGTGCTGTGAAGAAACTGTGAGGTTGAAATTTTGTTTTAATGAAACAGAACCCTCCGGCTGTCTATTACGACTCGCTGGAACAAATCGATCATAGTGGGGTGTCTGTAAGAGAAGAGTCTGCCAGGCTGTTTCACCTTTGCTGGAGCCATTGGGGCAGACCTTGTCTGGGTCTCAGTCTTTATAGTCCACAGCCTGACCACAAAAGTCAATCTGAGTGTGTCTTCTTGCAGTCACATCACAACACTGAGACTGTACAGTACAACTAAAGACAGAAATTTAAACATAGTGTGTAGTGTCTCGTTGTAACTGAATTAAAACGCAAAATCAAGTTGCATTTTCAAATCTAAAGCTAGAGCTTTTTTTTCAGAAAGTCATTTTTATATACTGTATATTTAAACATTGCAAACATTAAACAATGTTTTGCTTGTAGTCATTTTCTTTTTCATTTTTTGTAAAAGATGTTCATGTATTTTTTAATGTAAGTGTGAATTAACAGTACAAATACATATGTACAGTATGACTGCAAAACAATTGTCTTTACCAAATAAAAATATTCTTTTTGTAGCACACATCATCATATAAGCACTAAAATGCATCTTGGTATGAACTGTGACTATTTTACTTTTGTCTTATAATGACCCTTTTGACTTCTACCACATTAATAGTATCCTTTACACATTTGCGTTACTGTACATCGAAGCTTCAATCATCTCACACATCATCTCTCATTATGAATTGTTTGATATGGTGTTCAAATAAGCGTCACGATTAAGCTCCGTCTCAGTCTTGTCTGACCAGCTGCTGCTGTGATCTCACACTAACCTTGTTGTTTATATCAGAGCGCAATTAAGCTCGGGCCAAGCTGAGAGTCCCAGAGAGAGAGGCAAGAGTTTACGGCAGCGACTCACATTTCAGCAGTCCTCTCGCTTTTTTTACTCACTCTTTCTGTATATGTATATTTCCAGTCCTTCCTCCTCTCTCATCTTGCCATTATTGAAATTATTAAGAAGCATTTCTAATCTGTGCTTGGAAATTGTTGTATAGTGAAAATGCTGTTAATGTATGCAAGAGTGCAGTAATTTGAAGGTGGGGATCATATTACACAAATTTCACATTTCATTGTAATTCTACATTAGAGTAGGTATTAACTAGAATCAAATTATTGACATGAATGTGCATTTTCTTCTGCACTCTGAGGATAGCTACTGTATATGACAATGAGATGCAAACAAAAGCAATTTTGTACAGCTGTGAAATAATATTTTTTTTATTCTAATATGTATTTTAATTGTTTAATTCTTGGCCACCTAAGAAATATATTATTCAATGTATATAAAGTTTTACCCTGTATGCAAATGTAAAAGTGACTGTGAAAACAATAACTTATATTATAAAGACTGTATGATTTATATGTTGTTCATGAAACTAAAGGAATCAAAATTTAACAGAAAATATTGCAAGACAACATACGTATCACTTTGACTACATTTACCAGAGACCTTTCAATAAAAAAACTTATAAATAGGTTTACAGGAAGAGAGACCTCCACATCCTGTAAAGCTGGCTGTTAGGTAACAAAAGCTATTGGCCAGTGTTACATTTCTCCTTCCTTCATTCTTTCTGTCTCTCTCTTGAGCCAGCACTGAGTTCATGCTCTCCACTTGTGTGGTCCTCCGGCCCGGGGGAGCTATCCCACAATCGGACAGATACAGAGCTGGGGGGTTGCTCACTTCTAAGTATGCTCAAAAGTCACTGTACAGTAAGTCAGGACTTACAGGACTGTACAGTGACAGGGTCTCATTTTATTTTAGCTAAGTAAAATTACATAATGCAATGCTCAACACATTTGTACAGCAGGCGGAGATTTTTACATTTACTGTTATAGAAAGATCAATTGTAGTCTAGTGGGAAAATACTAGGGCATTTCCACAAACACACAGAGAAAATGCATAATCAACATAGTAAACAATATCTAAGTAAATGCAGAGATGGTGTTAGGTTTGCAATCAGGTTTAAAGAAAATAAGCGAACTTTCTGAAAAAAAGTCTTCCTGAATGTGATCTCTCTCTCTTTCTCTCTCTCTCTCTCTCTCATTTTCTCTCTTTCTCTGTGTGTGTGTGTGTAATTAATATCTCATCCCTTTCAGCACCAGGTGTAACAGTCAACAGGGTGGGCTGTCTGCAGGGGGCAGAGAGCACATTGGCAGGGTGAGGGGGCAAATTAGAAACATGTCAGCAAATAATTAAAGACATATTTAAAATGATTATATCAAGACATATCTTTACTGACAGACATAACTATGGCAAAATTAATCTGGAGATCTAAAGAATTTTTTTATTGGTTGGAATTGTTCAGTTTTCGCTTCAAAATAAATAAAATAATTTCCATTACTGTCTTTTTACTACCATTTTATATACTTTTAAAAACACTTGATAGATTACATTCTTACTTATGTTATGTTTGTTTTAATAAATGTATAGGAGGAGTAACTATTACAGTGCAGTACACTGCAAAAATGACTTTCTTACTTAGAATTTTTGTCTTGTTTTCAGTAGAAATATCTAAAAATTCTTAAATCAAGATGTATTTTCTTAATGAGCAAAATGACATAAGAAAAAAATACTAGTTTTTAGACAAAAAATATACAATTTAAGTGAATTCATGCTTAAAACAAGCAAAATTATCTGCCAATGGGGTGAGAAAATTTTACTTGAATTAAGTGTTTAAGAAACCTCATTGGCAGTTAATTTTGCTTGTTTTAAGGACAATTTCACTTAAATTGTATATTATTTGTCTTAAAACTAGACTTATTTACTTAGGTCATTTTGCTCATCAAGAAAAAGCATCTTAATTTAAGAATTTTTAGATATTTCTACTGAAAACAAGACAAAAATACTAAGTAAGAAAGTCATTTTTTGCAGTGTAACACATTTTAGTACAGCGTACTAATAATTAACAGCATACACTGTCAAAAATAAAGGTACGAAGCTGTCACTGGGGCAGTACCCTTTAAAAAAGGTCCTAATATATACCATTTAGGTACAAATATGTTCCTTTAAAGGTACATTTTGGCAGTTCAAAGGTGTACCTTTTTGAAAGGGTATCAGAAAACAGACAGTGACAACTTTTGTACCTTTATTTCTGAGAGTGTATACTTACGAGGGTTAGGTGTAGAATTGGGGTTAATTGCATGTAATTATGTGATTAATTTAATTTACTACTAATTATTACTATAATAATTACATGCAACATGTAAAACAACAGCACTATAAAGTAAATTGATACCATGAATTTCCCAATCTGTTTTCTGTGTAATCTGTGAATCTGTGTAAATGCTGGTGTCTATCAGAGGTTTTTATTTTGTTGGTGGTTCACAAAAATCACATATAATTATCATTTTTGTAATACACAATGTGTGTTTAGTGTTGAAATTAACGTCTCTCAAAGTAAGGTAAAAGTAAAAAAAAAATATATAGACCATTTTGCAAACTGTAAACAACACTGGTCCAGAAGCACTTCCTCTGTTTTAAATTTTTTTAGTTCACATTCATTTTACATTTTGATTTAGTTCTAAATTTTCTGTTGGTTGTATTCTGTTCTTATATTAATTAATATTAAAATTTAATTTTGTTCATTGTTGAAATGGTCTAGAACTGTAGAAAACACATATATATCCAAAATTATCTAAAGAACAAAGTTTAAATGTCTGTGTAGTGTGATGAAGCAATGTGTTATTAATATGAATGCTGTGTTATGATACAACAATATAAAAAGTGAGTAATTTTACTCAGCTAAAATAAAATAAGAATCTTTTTTTATAAAAGCCATAAGATAATAAGAAAAATTATTGTCCTTATTTAGTAAAACAAATGTTAATTGATAATATTAATTTTGTAGTCTGTAAACTTAATTATAAACCCATGACTCAGTTCAGCACAAGAACAAATCTTTCTCTTCTCAGATTTTGCTTTAGTCCATTCATCTTTCCATTACTGAATCATGTCCTACAAATCCTCATCCAGCGCTAATGGTTTCAAAAATGTTGGCTTGCCTGTCGCATATCTGAGAGCCGACTGCTACCATTAGACCCTGTCCTTTCACAACAAATGTGTTTCATGTGCTGACGTCTGACTGCCGTCCAGAACAGATGTGCTCCTCTGCTGGAGCACATGAGAAGATCTGTGGTGGAGAAACAAGAAACCAAAGAAAGATCCTGTCGAGACACAGATTAATGGGAGGACAAAATGGAGATGATTAAAAGCTAGCCCAGAGCCAGTATCCCATCACCAGACCCTTTTACTGTTGGTTTATTTTATAGAAAGTAATGAGTGAATGTGCATTTTGATTCTAATAATTTAATGAGTAAAATTACCTTAAAGCAAAATTGTCACAGACTTTGTGTAAAATAATGTCATTCTAATAATTTAACCAGAGTTACAGTTGTTTACCATTGAGTGTGCTTTGCAATGTAAACAAACTTAGAACTGGTAGCGTCCATTGTTGTCTTTTTACTTCCATTTTATATACTTTTATTAACATACATATTTATATATAGATGCAGAACCCTCTACTGTAGGTGTGTCTGATATGTTTTCTTGTAAATTAGCTTTTTTATCAAACCAATATTTCAGGATTAAAGGGACAGTTCACCCAAAAATGAAAATTCTATCATCATTTACTTACCCTCATGTTGTTACAAACCTGCATAAATGTCTTTCTTCTGATAAACACAAATGAAGATATTTTCAGCAATGTTTGTAACCAAACCGATCACGCCCCCATTAACTTCCATAGTAGGAAAAAATAATATTATAAAAGTGAATGGGGTTCATGAATATGGGTCCTCAAAATATCTTCCTTTCAGATACAGTTTGGAAGCAAAAAATGCTAAACATAATTCCTCTGAGGTGCTTAACTCTTTCCCCGCCATTGACGAGATATCTCGTCAATCAAGAGAAAACGCTTCCCCGCCAATGACGAGTATTTCCGTCTTTCCGCAATAACGCTATTATCCACTAGGCGCCCTTCCGCAACTTTTTAAAACCGGAAGTATTGCCCTATGGCAAGCTGCTGCATGTCTGTGTCTGTTTTAAAGATCGCTCTGCTAAGCAGAGGGTCTGTTCTTTCATTTGGTATATTGTATGTTTATATATTTGAAGAAGAACATTTTCTGGAAGGCATTTGGCTTTTGTGAGAATCATGAGGAGCGCTGGCGCTGGCTGGCAGCTTTTTTTAAAAATGCTGGTGGTGAAAGAGTTAAAGGGCCATTTCATCGATAGAAACATTCATCTTTATTGAAAGTGGGTCATATTTGTAGTCGAAATGTAACATATATTTTGAATGTTGTGCCTATTTAACCGAGAAAAGACAGAACGTGTCTTTAGGGCACATTTGTATGGAAAACTACAACTCCTACAATGCACCACAATGCACAGCTCTGCAAGCCACTCCCATTATTTTTGCAAAAGGCACTACATCATTTTAACTATTTTGGTGTTATCAGAATACATAACACTTTAAAATCAACACAAATGTTCACTCTAAACTGAAGAGGGCTGTTGCTGCTATTTTGTTAACTTTACTGAAAAAATCACTGCAAAAATGATTGACAAAATAGCAACTTAATAATTATTTTTAATGTTTAATGTTAACTTATTTCTACTCAGTTTTATTTATTAATGTACCAGATGCAGTTACTCAGATGTACTACATTTTTTACAGTGTATCCTCCATCTGTTTGCATCTGTAGGTATCTTCTAAATTCACCTATTTAGATTTTTTAAATTTCAGGGGGAAAGACTTTTGATGTAAGTCGAGATGTACGCCCCAACATTAAATTACACGTTAATTACAAATTTGTTAAAATGCTAAAAACAAAGTTATGACTGCTGATTTAGCGCTACATGCCAATAAATGCTATATGCTAGCGTTTAGCTGAATTTTTATTAGTAAACAATTAGTTGTAATAATTAGTTTATTTTAACTTAAAAAAGAGATGAAAATGTTTTGTCTTCCTTCATCACTTAAAAGACAGTTTTGGTCACTTTATCAGACAGTTGTTTTTGTGTACTGCTTGTAAAAGAAAATAAAAGTTAACCATTTGTTGACTATACCTTGTCTGGTCCCCCTCCCAACCCATGCGCATATACATAGAAATATTCGACAATTCTGATTGGAACATGTAAATCTGTATCGGGGACACCCATATATTAAACAATATATGATACAAAAAGAATCAAAACACCAATCTTTAAAGCTATTTATTATACAAAATATTTTTCACAAAGCTCACAGAAAATAAAGTGTCATGTTATGAATATTTGTTAATCATCTTGTTTCTTTAGTAATGACGACGGTGGAGGAAAGCATAAAACAGGACAAAAATTCCTCAGTGTTTGTGTCATTTTGTGATAATTTGGTAAATGATTTACCCAAGGTGAAAAAAATTCTCCTCAATCTTTTCTACACTTCACAAGTTCAATAAAATAGTATGGATACGCAGCTGCCGCTCACAAAAAGATAAAGCTGTTCGGAATTTACCCCAAATATATTTCTCTTAAGTGCGCACCTTAATGAAACGATAAGCTCAACAGCAATAAAATAGTAGCCTAAAAATCTCGCTTATATTAAACAACTTTTTATTAATAAAACAAATTAGACGGATGATATGGTAACACAAATAAATGAAAGACATAAGTTACTACGAATGCTTAGTATTTGTCCGTAATTAATTTTATTAAAACAGAACAACAATAATTTGTAAAAGTGACTTGCTTATATTAAACAGAACGTTTAACAAAATCAAATTGACGGAAAATGTAAACTACGAGTTTCTGATAAATTGATTTACGTATTTTTTTTATTATAAAACGACAACAATATAAAACATGGACAAACTCACTTAAATTAAGCAAAGAAAATAAAGTTTTATTATTTACCGTATCCTATGTATTAAACAAGCTTCCTGACTTTCACATAGCCTACTCCAAATTCTGCTGGTTTAAGCTATACATTTGAACAAAACAATTAAAAAAACAATAATAAAACTTTAGTTTAAATGTAGCTAAAAAAAAAAGATGTAAGTATGTATAAAGTGGACGTTTACGACGAGCCACGTTGGCAAATAAAATATAACACATCACTTTTATTGTAGTAGCCTATATGCTGTTAATAGCAAAAGTCCAGCTCATTTAATGTTGTTATCCGTGTTTAAAGGCAAGTACATTATAAATAGCAACGTATCCCCTAACTCTTTCACCGGCAGCATTTTTCATGATTTTCACAAAAGTTTAATGCCTTCCAAAAAATGCTCCTTTTTAAATATATAAACATACAATATATGAATTAAAAGAACAGACCCTCTGCTTTCAAACAAAAAAATCCGTTTCATCCTACCCTTATGTGTTCTGTTTTTAATCACCTCTCAAATATGTGTAGGTTTCATCAAAAACACCAAATTTTGAGCAAAAAGCTGAGATAATTCCATTTTTGTGAAGGACTTTTGATAGCGATCAGATGCAGAGCGATCTTTAAAACATACACGGACATACAGCTGTTTGCCCTAGGGCAATACTTCCGGTTTTGTTTTTATAAGTTGCGGAAAAATATCGGTATTGCAGATTGAAGAGATAACTCGTCAATGGCGGGGCCTGTAATTTGAAGTGGTGTTGTATGAAATCTTAGGGTAAAGTGTGCTGTATATGAAATCGGATATGCTTGACTTCGAAACTTATGTTAAAAATGTTCTATTTCAAATGACACAATAATGACAACAAAACATCACCTATTTTATTCATTTTAATGTGTTATTATTGGGAGAATGAAACTTTGCAGCATGTGTAAATACAAGCATTTTCTAACGAGGCGAGTTCTAATGATACAAAGCTTAATGCAAATCGGTGAAGTGTCCCTTTAATGTCTGTCTGCCGAAATGTCTCTACTTTCCAAATGTATGCCTTGAGATAACATTGTCACACCTCCACCAGGCTCTCCCTCATTCTTAACCCAATTTGTGTGGATTTTTAGTTACTCTGGCATAGCAAGGCCCATTTTCAGGAAAGATTTTCAGGCATGGACGAGTTGCAGGAGGAGTTACATACCTACCATTCTTTAAGTAGAAGGTAGGGGTTTGTAAAAATCCCTAAGTTTACATATGATCAGTATAGTGCTTAAATTAGCAGGCGGCACTATAATACTTGTCTGTTTGTAAAATGAGTATAATGAAAGTAAGCTCTGTGGTAATATCGCCAGACCTGAGCTTGAACAGATGAGTGCTGTGTGAAAAAGGGAAGCTGGAAATTCTCATTTCCTGCATGCAGGAGTGAGTTTTGCAGTTAAGGGGAGGCCAGACAGTATGGCGACCTGCCACAATCAGCCACTGCTCCCATGAGCCACCCTTGCCCTGCAAGCCTCCCCCACCTCCTGTCTGTCTGTCTTTCTATGTCTGTCTGTTAGTCCTGAGTAGCTTACACACCCGTATCTTACTCGTCCTTCTCCTGGCCATCACTCCCAATGCAATAAAGATTGCACTGCAAACATAACAGGCACCTACAGCACAACCCATGTCCACACTGCAAACGTTAGGAGATGATAAGACATGAAGGGGTGAAAGAGATAGATTGGATGCTTAGTAATAGAATGTGAAAAAAACAAGCACATTTACAGCTGGTAACGTGTGTGGTTAAAATGTGTGCGTAAACTGTTTTTTTTATATATTTGTGTAGGTGCATACAGTGGATGCGTACCTGTGTGCATCTGTGTGTGTGTGTTTGTGTGGTGCCCCGGCACATCTGGCCTTTATATCAGAGCTTTAATTAATCCTGAGTGAAGGCCAGGCAGTGACAACTCTACTGGGCAGGCTCCAGCACTGGACAGGTCTTGATTTATGACAGCCGAGCCCCAACCAACACTGATTTATTTAAGAGAGAGGAAGAGAGAGAGTGAGAGAGAGAGAGAGAGAGAGAGAGAGAGAGAGAGATTTCCTGTCACTGTGAGTGGTACCTCTCACCTCACCATTTACTGGGGCATTACATACGGCCAACATACAAGGCAGCTTTTCTTTAACACGAGAGATGGTGGAGAGGAAAACATATAACCTGTGTGTGGTTACAGTACTGCTGATCTTTAAAATGTATCTTAAACTCATATTCTTTCAACAATATGCATTTTCATGACTTAATTAAACCAAACATGAAAAAATACCAAAAATAAAAGAAAGTCTTTGAATCCGTGTAAATGCTGTTGCTGATCAGAGCTTTTTATTCTGATGGTGGTTCACAAAAGTCACATAGCATTCCCATTTTTGTAATACACAATTGTTTGTTTAGTGTGGAAATGAATGTCTCTCAAAGTAAGGTGTAGGTTTTAAAAACAATAGAACTGTAGAAAACACATCTACATCTAAAATGATCTAAAGGACAAAGTTTAAATGTCTTTACGGCTAGTTAAATTTGTAGTGTGATGAGGCAAATATGTTATGAATATGAATGCTGTGTTGCAATCACTATAAAAACTGCCATATTTTAAGCTCATGTGTAAGATTAGAAGGGTGTATACAGTAATGGAGCTTTGCTGATGGAAAAGTCTCCCACAGGTCTGATTTGTAGACCCTCCCAGAATCGAGTGTCGATGGAGGGTCTTCCTCCTTCTTAGCTCTCATTTCTTATCTCTGTGTTAAACAAAGGTTAAATCTGAACTATGCTGGTCTTTCTCCCTCACTCTCTTACAGAAATGCAAAAGAAAGCCTATGTAAAGTACCAAATATGAGTTATAATTGTTTGACTGAACTTCTAAAAGAGATATAAGAGAGTTACATTTGCTGAAGTTTACAGTAAGAATGTAAGATTACACTCAAGTGTCAATATGTTCATCTATTATGTTGAAATAAGACCAGAAGGTGTCTTCAGATTTGTGGACCACCAAAAGAGGGCTTAATCACAGGTTACCAGATTCCTCTAAAACTCCCAGCTGTTTCCTTCTCTGTTACCTGTCACTGAGCCTCTGGCACACGGCAGGACGTCTGCCTGACGAGTACTCCAGGGGGTGTGATGATGGATTATGCTGGCCTGCGTTTGGGTCCTGGAGGACACATCTTAGAGCTGCTCCACTAACTCCCAGAGTTCCTTTTTAGGTCGGGAAAGAGTTGTTCCCCTACCCCAACAGCTTCAGGCATTAGGTTGTTGGACACTGTATGCTACAGGCCTCACCCACTTGTGAACTGGTTTCCTGGTTCCAGAACATTTGCTTAAAGATAAATTATTCAGTAGATGGTTGATGCTTTACAATAGTCTTACAGTTTTTTTCGATTGCTAAACGACAGTGGGCACAACTGGAGTCACATGTGCAAAACTCTAACTACAGTCTGCACAGCAGCAGTTCATGTGGACCAAACTCTAGTTCATTTTTCATTGCTTGAACACAGTTTTCAAAACTTTACACACTTATCCCATGACTTTAAACACAACCTGCACAACACTGTGGATTTACAGCACTTTGTTCAAATGCTAACACACTGCTGTCAAAACTGTGAACCACACATTCAAAACACAATTGATTTCAGTCTTGTGCCTTTCAAACACTGCTGATTGCAATTTCAAATAAATAAAAATTCCAATTTCATATATATATTTCATATATATAAAATATTACCTTTCATGTACATTTAGTTTCTACCTTTTTTTCTCATTACTGTAATTCCGCAAATTACTACAGACTACTGAAGCAAACTGCTAATTTTCATTTACCTTAAAAAATTATGATGTTCTAGAAAAAATAATGTGATAAATCAATAAATAAATAATTCTTTAAAGAAAACATTACTTGGTGTGACATCACTGAAATTGTTAAAACTAAAGATATAAAGTTAGTATTTTGTGTATTTGTGTTTGGTGTTGGTGTTTTCCTCTCGGTGTGTTGTGGGTGGCGGTGTGTGTTGTCTCAGTGGGGGTTGTGTTTGGTGTTTGGCTGCACTGAGCTGTTTTGAGTCATGTGTTTAGAGTTGTGCTCAGGTGACTTTTGGTAGAGCGGACTGTGGTTGGAGTTTTGCACACGTAGCTCCAGTTGTGCTCACTGTCGTTTAGCAATCGAAAAAAACTGTAAGATTACGTACCAGCCTAAAGATTTAGAGCCACACAATCAGAAATCATGCTGGACTCTGATAACAAAATGGATCTGGATGTAAAAAAATCTAATTTGAGTTCCTTTCAGCTCGTGTTCCTCTCGTCTGCAATAATCAATATCACATTAAATGATCTAATAATGCTTTAGCAAGACAAAAATTCATTTTGGCAACCACAAAAAAAGTTAAATGCTGGAAAAATCCAATTGTGAGGCTGGGACAGTTACTGTAGCCAGGGTAACTTAAATATTATTGTCAAAGATTGCTATGACAAAATTTAGCCCCAACATTAGAGGTATGGCCTGAGTATATTTCTGTACTTGCAAGCTATTGTGTGTGTGTGTGTGTGTGTGTGTGTGTGTGTGTGTGTGTGTGTGTGTGTGTGTGTGTGTGTGTGTGTGTGTGTGTGTGTGTGTGTGTGTGTGTGCGCATAAGGTGTGCATACAGAGTCGCATTTGACAACATACACCCAATTCCAAAAGGCTCTCTTATGTCTTGTCCAGACACAAAGTGATCTCATCAAGTATTCTTGTAAAAACAATTATTTATGTCTTGAAGTAAACGTAATCAATCAGTTGAGAAATTTATCAGATTTTTGACGTGGCCCCATGCAGAACTCGCTCTTAAAGTGGCAGTACTGTCACTTGGAACCGGCATTCTGTGTCATTAATGTTAATCAAACAACAGAAAACAAAGGAAAAAACTTCTGGAGTCTTGCAAAAATTTTGATTATTTAAAAATTAAACAGGAAAGACATAATAATAAATAATAATTACTTGTACTTATAACGCACTATACATGGTTAGTCAAACTTCTCAAAGTGCTACAATTTTTAAAAAAATCAACAAAGAGAAAATTAAAAGATAAATAGCAGGGGCGGCTGGTCTATTATGGGCGCTAGGGCGCCGCCCTTCCTATCAAGTGTAAAAAAAGTTTTAAATTTGAAAAAAAAACACGACTTTCTTCTGTACAGGTGTACGTGTTTTACACATTAGAGGGGAGAGGGTCTTTTGTCTGCCAGCTTCATCGTGTGCCGCATATCATCATGTGTAGTTTTATTTGGGCGCCGAGAAAGGGCGCCCTCACTAACTAACCAATGGAGCTCTGATATGCTATTAAAACGTCACTGAATATGATTAATTCAACCAATCAGTGACACACAGTAATAATTCTCAGATGGGCACTTTGCCTGTGCGCACATTGGAGAATAACATGGAGTCTTTACTTGGTGTGGTCACGTGGCATAGAGATTCGGCAGGCAGAGCCTTTCTTTCTTGACAAGTTGACAATAGCGGTGCCGGTGGCACACGAGAAAGAGACCGTGCAATCTCTTCTTCAAACTCTGTTTAAAACAAACAAATACATAAAAAAATTTTTTAGCACCAGCCGCCACTGGTAAATAGTAAAATAAAAAATGAATATACAATGTTCTAACATTGTTCTAATTTCATTACTGCTCACGTGTCTTATAATGTTTAAGGATAGTATTTAAATGTGTACATATCCATTTAAAAGTCAACCCCCTCTTTTGAAAACGGCCCAAAAGTCATACCCAATCTAAAATTAGATAAAATTCATGAAGCCTTTGCACTAAAAGCATAAGTTTGGTTTCATTTCAAAGCACACACTTGAAAGTTTATTGTAATTTTTTGTGATAATGAAAACACTAGGTATGAAAGGCTTAAAAATACATTTCTAATAACTTTACAAAATACATTTGATACATCTTTATCAAAAACTAATTGTCCCTAAAAGAATCTAGAAATGCACTGCAGCTAAAGCCACAGGTCTGACCTTGTTGTGTTTCAAATCTGAAGATGATATCTTTAAAACTGAATTTTATGAAAGGTTTTTTAAAACTATAAGGTATTTTTAGAGAAATCTCAAAAATGATAACATTTGTTTACTCAGATCTTTGCAATGCATTCTTTAAATGAATTGTTTTAATTATTTATAACCAACTTAGAAAGAATGTCAAGGGAAATAAACATTCACACTTTTTCAGACAAATTATGGCCATCTATATCATTCTTTTACTGACAACGATCTATTCACAGTGTTTTAATCCCTCTTTTATTTTATTAAATGTCTCACTTTACCTTCTTTGCAGTCCCTCCAACGCATTATTAGCCAAAGTCTGCATATTTATGAGGGGGGGCACATTTTTTAAAATACACTGCACTTTCGGAGCATAAATTGCAGATTTTTGTGCGCAAAATATGCGAGGCTTGTATTATTTCATAATCCCCGCAATGAAAAATTACTTCTCTTCTAATCTTAGCAGAAAGTTGAAAAATGTTGCATTTACTTCACAGCCATGTCCCCTGTTGCCATGGGAACGTTATGAAGTGACGTGTGATTATGTGAGCTGCAAACTGTTTTTGCAAGTTCCCACAATTTCATTGCATAAATTGGCAGTAATATCCCGCATATTCCATCGCATTTTTTCAACAATCACAAAACTCACGTTTTTCTGGAAGGACTGTCTTTGAGTTTGTTTTAAATGGCCTTTTTTCCAAAACAAAAAAAATTCAATGAGGTTTATCATTCAAAATAATTCCTAAAACCTATTTTCCTTCCTAAAACCTAAATTTGTGTTGTTTTTAATTTGTCCCGTGGTGAAAACTGATAAAGGAACCCTGCCTTGGTTTGGTGCCTGTTTAGCCCAGGTTGCTATCTATTGTATAGAATAATATAATCAGTTGATTTTAAGTGTGCAGTCTGCTGTTTGTCTGATGAAGTACATCATTCTTCCATTAAATGTGATGTTTTTCAGGTGACTCACTTAATTGAAACAAGGGTTTGCAATGTATGTGCTTTCCTATTAAAAAGATCTAAGGATTACTGTGACATAATGCAGTGTAGGCCTCCTGCATTGGTTAGGTTTTGAGATTATTTTTGAGGATTTAGAACCAATGTTATGTGATTTATTTTAAACAAACTTTTCAAACTGTGTAAATGTTAAGTGGTTAAACGTTTCAAATAACGAATTGGGAAATACCACCTAATAAATTTCGTGGAGAAGTGAGTTTAGCCCAAGCTCAGCACATGGCCTAAATACTATCACAAAATAACCGAGCTGAATATGCACGCACTGCATGGGAGGTCAATGTCAGCGTGTTAATCACCTCCCTTCTGTGGTCCCAAAGATCCATCACTCAGATCTACTCTGAGGGCCAGGAGAATGCGAAGAACATAGCAGCCCTTGCTTTTATTGGATTTGATCATTACTAATATTCTCTGGAACGTCACTGAGTATAAATAGAACCAAAAAGAGCAAATTAAATAAAAAGAGAGAGACCGGCCTGGCATCATCTGGTGTTCTGGATACTGTGTTTTGATTGGATGTATGCAGAAGTGGGGTAAAGTGCTAGTACAAGCAGTAACAGAATGCCTAATGTGATCTCATGACTCTCTGTGGAGTAACTGCGGACACGTTTCAGGAAAATACCTTGTTGGAGGCTTTAGAAAGATGGTTGCAGTAATAGGAATGTGTGTGTGTGTGTGTGTGTGTGTGTGTGTGTGTGTGTGTGTGTGTGTACCTGGTAATTATCACGTTGTGGGGAACAATTGTCCCCACAAAGATAGGAATACCAGTATTTTTGTGACCTTGTGGTGACATTTAGATGTCCCCATGAGGAAACAAGCTTATAAATCAAAAAAATTATGTTTCTTGAAAATGTGAACTATCAGAAAGTTTTCTGTGATGGTTGGGGTTAGGGAATGGGGTAGGTAAGGGGAATAGAATATACAGTTTGTATGGTATAGAATGCATTACGTCTATGGAATGTCCCCACAAAACATGTAAACCAGAATGTGTGTGTGCTTGTGTGTGTGTGTGTGTGTGTGTGTGTGTGTGTGTGTGTGTGCGCGCGCGTGTGTGTGTGTGCGTGTGCGTGTGTGTGTGTGCGTGTGTGTGTGTGTGTGTGTGTGTGTGTGTGTGTGTGTGTGTGTGTACTAGGGCTGCTTGATAAGGGTGGGAAGAGACATTTTCTGATTTAGCATGTAACATCAATTCAGTTCCCACAAGCAGCTATGTGGAAAATATGTTTGACCGTTAGCTTGGATATTGGGCTGTATGTGACATAAGAAAGATGTTTCCTTATTTAATACTGTATTTAATTACCAAGAACTGTACTGTGTCAGTGTGTTTTCCATACTATTTTCTTCTTTTTCACTTACACAGCTGTCTTAATTGGATTTTCTCCGCTTACAGTAAGTTGAAAGGGTCTGCGTTCACCCAATACATACATCATACTTGTGTTTATTTGTGCTCGACATTCTTTTGTGCCTGGTGTAAATCACATCTCAAAGGCACATATACCTCATTATCCCGTTACAAGTCTAATTCCCCTTAAATGCACTGGAGAATATTCAGAGCTCATTTGTGGTGTAAACACTCCTTAACTGATCCAGATTACCTTCTCTTCTCCAGTTACCTTCCTCTTCTGTGCCACACAAAAACTCTTGACTTTTCTAAAGAACAAGGGTGAAAAGCCACCCTGGCCCCCACTGCAACTGATGAACATATCATTTTTTTCCACTTAATTAGACTTGTTAAATGTAATTACAATCTAATGCATTCCATGCTGAAATTGCGGCTCTGCAAAAGACCCATTTTTCCTGCATTCGACTGTTACTGTACAAAAGGACTGACCTGATCTGGTGTGCTTCTGGTGGAACCCAAGGCCATGAGCAATGGAACATGTCCATCATCCTGATTATTAGGTTGAGACCACCAGTGAAATCAGGGCCATTTGGTAGGCTCAATAACACTAAGAAAAAGGAAGGCTGAGGCACAGGAAGTGGGCCTAGACAGGCAATTGCTGAGGGAAGCACATTTCACAAGGGGCCCTGGCCAGACCTCGGCTAAAATCCCCTAAAACACAATGACAGGCTCAATTTAGGGCTGACATGGAGAATTGGTGGACTTCCAACATAGTACTTTAGAACATGTGGCAAGGTCCAAATGACCTTGGCTGTGTTACCATTTGTCTAGATGCGCAATGTAAATATTGATGATTCCTTTCACAGTTATGGCTTAGCAAGCAATTTTACCCAAAACAGCTTTACTGAAATTGTAACTGAAGTTGTAAAGCCAACGATTTATATTCTCATAGTTCCCTATGGTTACATAACTGTTAGGTTTGAAATATCAAATGCAAAAACAATACCCATGTACAGTGTAAAGCCTCTCCGCTTTTCATGGAGAAAAAAAGGATCCAAAAAATAATAACGAAGGTGAGCTTTATGTACAAGTCAGTAGTCAGAGTTGAAGTGCACCTCCTCTTAGATCTGACATCTTTGGTCCACTGATTCTTCTTCAACCAGCAGGGACTTTGAGATCCTGTGTGTTTTTACTTCATGACTACATGGGAGGTGCTTACTTTACGAGCCTACGTTTATGACCATGGCGCTTAAGAGCTGCTCAGGTTTCGTTGGCAATTATCTCTCCGCACACTCCAACACCCCTTGCCCCCAATCCCATCCCTTCTCCTGCCTGGGAGGACAGGGACCCCCTCTGACTAGTTGAATTAAGAGTTGAATTAAGATCTCCTCCTTCTTCTGCTCTTTTATCCCCAGCTCTATTTTTTAAGCAGCATTGATCCCTTTGCAGCTGGACTCATGTTTATTTTCTGGCTTTTGCAAAATACCAGAAAAATATGGCCGCCCACCGTACCAAATTCCTGGAGCAATAAATGACATTCCCCTGGGTCCTGCCCCAGTGGTCTCCTAGAGGTTCAAGAGAGCACAGGACCCAGACCTCAGCAATGTTCTTCTATGAGACATTATCACTGGTTCAGCCTGACTTTCATTCCAGGTCCAATCCAGCTCTGTCCATACAATAGTCAACATTTGAAGTGGATCAAAAAAGTTAATCAAAGACAAGAACGGGTATTGTTTTAAAATATTTTTAGACTCATTTTATAAAAGGTTTCAATCCACTTTAAATGTTGACTATTGTATATTTACCCTGTTATGTGACGTACATTCCACAATTATGCAAACTACATTTGTATCACTATGTATGTTCCTTTGGATCGAACTTATTACCTTTGTGCTGCTGTCCCAATGCTCTATCAGTTAAGCTTAAAGTGACGACTTCTGTTTGTGCTACAGACAAGAGTAAACTTTGTGGCTTGTTAAAGAAAAGAATGGTATTGCAATGCTGGGTTCACAACTTTCAGAAATGCAAACTATGCAGAAAAGAAATGCATAGTCAGTAGATTTTTCAAACAGATATCATACTACCCTAGAAAAATAATAAAAACTGTCATTGTAATATAAACTGTAAATTGTAATTGTAAAATACCTGAAAAATGGTTAATGTGGTTTAACTATAATAAAACAACGGTTACTTTTCAAAAAGTGCTGAATATAAGATTTTGCTCTGAGAAGACAAATATATCACACAAACAAAATAAACATGCATGTCAGCCACGTATTTAATGTGTTTCGAGTGATCTCACTTCTAACAGAGGGATGATGACACAGCACACCATCCATCATTTCTCTGTGGACCATTCTGACTGTGCGTTATGAACATTATAAACTTTTCCCGAACTGGTAACATTGTGCGCTGGATAAAATACAACAATGTTTAATTTCTAAATGCTTCTTGCAACAGACTGGGATCAACTCTGCCTTTGAACTTCACCATGCCTCAAAGCACAGACTGGCCTGCTTTGGGAGTCCTTAAAAACCTGGCTCCTGGCCCCAAAGATTGGACAGGGCTGGATTGGACCTGGGATGAACATCAGGTCGAACCAGTGATAATGTCTTCTAGAGCAGTGTTTCCCAATCCTGGTCCTCGGGCACCCCCTCCCAGAAAGTTTTAGATGTCTCCTTATTTAAAACACCTGATTTGACTCATCAGCCTCCTTCCAAAATGGTAAACATGTGTCCCTAACAAGCTAATGAGTTAAATCAGGTGCATTAAATAAGGAGACATCTAAAACTTTCTGGGAGGGGGTGCCCGAGGACCAGGGTTGGGAAACACTGTTCTAGAGGATGCATTTATAGTGAGAAATAGAAAAGGGCTTGATCCCTAAAACTGATCCCCTGATCCCATCAGCCGTGAGCCTTGAACCAGCAACCTTTGGGTTACCCCTATATTGCAATATATAATGTAATATATTATGTAATATATTATTCTATATGGTAATATTTATATTTTTGAGGCACGGATCGGATAATTTTTTTTAAATCAGCAAAAAAAGGGTGGGAAAAATCTAATAACAAATAACATTTATAAAAAGAACAAAGTTGCACATTAATTAAGGTCTGAAATTAGCATTAGGTACAGAAATCGAATTAAATTAATCATAACACCGTCTTTATTGTATAAATTTAATATAATTGTTATTTTTTAGAGCTACAGAAGTGATTTTCTCTTTGTCTTGGGTTGTGCTATTAACATTAATGACACAGACTTAAGTAGGTTACTGTCCCTTTAAGACCAAATAAGCACAGACTGGTTTCTGACTGTAAACTATAAATAAGACATAAACTAATGTTTTTATTAGAAAAAGAATACTGATGAGATCCTTTTGTTTGTATGCGCCCTGTCAATAATAGGGATGTAACTATTAATTGTGTACCATTAAAAATGACTGTATGAAATCGATTCTGAATTATGTGTTTCATGCACAGCTTGTGCGTGTACTACGTCATTTTTTCAGTAGGAAGTACTTATCAATATAAAATGTTTATGAGTCGTAGTCGTTTATAACGTGCATTTAAAAAAGCAACACTCGTTAAACAAAATAATTTTAAATATTCTTTATTATTATGAAAATACCTGAAACAATTTGAAGAACAGCGATATAAATATTTATGTAGACATTTCCTGAAATAGCGTTTGTAATGTTACTTCTTCTGTGGCACGAAGTGTGTTTCTACACGAGAGCGCCCCCTGGCTTTTGGATTTTTTGGATTTCACCGCAATTCATTCAAATTCATTCATTGAGAAAACGCGGATTTGCACGTTTAATTGTTACACCCTTAGTCAATAACAGAAAGATTTTATGTTCACTTGCTTTTTGAAACCCGTCTCTTCGTGTATACACTACTGAGTGCACTTAAACGAGCTCACACACAGAAGGAGGGCAGACATGTTTCACACCAACACGTGCAGATCATATATATATATATATATATATATATATATATATATATATATATATATATATATATATATATATATATATATATATATATATATATTTATTTATATAGGTTTATATCATGTATATATATTTTAATATAATTTTATACATATTTAAGATGTATTCCACAATTTATTGAACACATATCTATCTATCTATCTACACTGTAAAAAATTTACTGTAAAATTTACAGCAAATTACTGGCAATTTTGGTTGCCAGTAAGACTGTATTTTTTTACAAGTGTACTGTAATTCAAAATCTACAGTATAACTGTAAACTTTTACAAGTACACTGTAAATCATAAACTACAGTATGCATGTAATTTTTACAAGTGAACTGTAAATCAAAAACTACTGTATGACTGTAAACTTTTACAAGTATACTGTAAACCATAAACTACAGTAAGACTGTAAATTTTTACAAGTGTACTGTACATCATTACCTACAATTAGACTGTGATTTTTACAAGTGTACTGTAAATCATTAACTGCAGTTTTACAGCATATTTCTATATATAATTTAATGTAATGTAATGTAAAATAACAGGATATCATAGATGTAGCCAAATGCATTTATTGTGCAACTTTTCATTACATTAAGGACTAGTTTACACAACTTTCGAAAACAATGCAGACTGCAAAATTACAAGAAACTACTTTCTTCTGCAACAATACAGATTGCAAAATAAGGCTTTAGCCTTGGAAAACTTTCTTCTGCAACAATGCAGATACCACTAAAAACAGCAGCATTTAAAGCATCACAAAAGAACACATTACATAGACTAGTGACTGAACTTCAGTCATAAATTTTTAAACAAATACATAAGAAATTATTTTAACTGTGCCTACCTTTAAATTCGCATGTACATGAACTTTAAATGAACCACAAACTTGAAAATGTTGACTCTTATTCAGTTCCATTGCAATTAACTGGCAAGCCATTCAAAGTCCATCAGTTTTCTTAGCAGTGTGCATACATTTGGGTTCATTCCGTGCCATTTATTGTCTCGCTTTCCAGCAGCAACTTTTGATCCAGTTTCCGGATTGATGCCCACAATTCCTCTGTAAAAAACAACCAGAAATGTAGTTACCAAAAAGCAGCATATACTAAAACAATGAAATCAAAATTTGCTAAAAAAAGGCATCATTTTTATGGGTTAGTTCTGTCAAAAATAAAAAGACAAGTAACTACAGTTGAGTTCCTTTAATTCAGACTGGGTTTATCAAAAAAGCCTTATTTGAAATTAGACACACAAAAATTAAAAAATACATATTCACAAGATTTAATTATGTGAAATTCGGAATTTACATAAATGTGTATTGATTTGTACCAATAGAGACATATATCTGAATAAAAATGTATTATTTTGTATACTATATCATATAAGTGCCGGTCATATAATTAGAATATCATCAAAAGTCCATTTATTTCACTAATTCCAATCAAAAAGTGAAACTTGTATATTATATTCATTCATTACACACAACCTGGTATATTTCAAATGTTTATTTCTTCAATTTTGATGATTATAACTGACAACTAAGGAAAATCCCTAATTCAGCATCTCAGAAAATTAGAATATTATTTAAGACCAATAAAGAAATTATTTTTTTTATTTTGGGCAACTGAAAAGCATTAGCATGTACAGCACTCAATACTTATTTGTGGCTCCTTTTGCCTGAATTACTGCAGCAATGTGGCGTGGCATGGAGTCAATCAGTCTGTGGCACTGCTCAGGTGTTATGACAGCCCAGGTTGCTCTGTTCGTGGCCTTCAGCTCTTCTGCATTGTTGGGTCTGGCACATCACATCTTCCTCTTCACAATATGGGGTTAAGGTCAGGCGAGTTTGCTGGCCAGTTAAAGGGGAATTCCGGTGAAAAACGGTATTTAGGGTGTTTTTTCGTTGTTAACGAGTCAAACTTTCACTTAAAAGCATATTTATGACTAAAGAGCAACATTTAAGATGTTTAAGATTTTCGTTTTCTGGTAAACTGGCCTTTGAATGGGAGTGAATAGCGCAAAAGCACTGAGCGCGCAAAATCTCTATTTTTACAACACTAAGAAGGCTCGACACAACGTGATACTTTACTCGAAGTATCACGTGGGTCTCTACACAGGAACGCGAGCATTGAGAACATTCTATGTGTACACAGAGTTTAGTAAATGCGAAAAGTTTGGAACAACTCATTGTGCTGTTAAACTGCGTCCCACCGCCATCTTGCCAGTCATGAGCAATCGATTTCAGAATTTTAAAAGTTATGTTCTCTGATGAAACTAAATTTAGCATTTCCTTTGGAAATCCGGATCCCAGAGTCTGGAGGAAGAGAGGAGAGGCACACAATTCACGTTGCTTAAGGTCCGGCGTAGTGATTTCACAGTCAGTGATGGTTTGGGGTGCCATGCCATCTGCTGGTGTTGGTCCACTGTGTTTTCTAAGGTCCAAGGTCAAGCACTTCATGCTTCCTGCTGCTGACCAACTTTATGGAGATGCAGATTTCATTGTCCAACAAGACTTGGCACCTGCACACAGTACCTGCACACCAAAGCTACCAGTACCTGCTTTAAGGATAATGGTATCTCTGTTCTTTATTGGCTAGCAAACACGCCTGACCTTATCTCCATAAAAAATCTATGGGGTATTGTTAAGAGAAAGATGTGATGTGCCAGACCCAACAATGCAGAAGAGCTGAAGGCCACTATCAGAACAACCTGGGCTCTCATAACACCTGAGCAATGCCACAGACTGATCGACTTCATGCCACGCTGCATTGCTGCAGTAATTCAGGCAAAAGGAGCCCCAACTAAGTATTGAGTGCTGTACATGCTCATACTTTTCATCTTCATACTTTTCAGTTGCCCAGATTTCTAAAAATACTTTCTTTGTATTGGTCTTAAGTAATATTCAAATTTTCTGAGTTACCAAATTTGGGATTTTCTTTAGTTGTCAGTTATAATCATCAAAATTAAAATAAATAAACATATGAAATATACCGTATTTTCCGCACTATAAGGCGCACCAGATTATAAGGCACACCTTCAATGAATGGCCTATTTTAGAACTTTTTCTTATATAGGGCGCACCGGAATATAAGGCGCATAAAATAGAAGATACTGCAGTCAGACGTTTGACTGGGTTTGCGTTATGCATCTACTAGATAGAGCGGTGCTCAAGGGAACAGTCAGATAAGTCAAACTTCATTAAGCGTTCTGACAACTCTGTTCACTCCAAGGTTCATATTGATCATTTAACCGTTAACCACAGTTAAGAATTTGTGACCGATTAACATTATCAAAAAATATTTATAAGAAAAAATATAAAAATATCGTCATGAGCTGACGGACATTGCCACTTTTCTATCTTTTAATTTGTAAATGTCCTGTAAATTACACAAATTATTGCTGCCGTCGGTCTGATAAAGTAATCATTTGTATGAGAAATCATTTGTGTGGGTGCTTAAATATGGTTTTGAAGCTGAAGGGAGACGCACGCGTGCACGAGCAAGATGACGCGGTCGGTCTCGCGCACAACCGGTCAGACCTTTGTGATGGCCTCTGACCCTGACCAGATAAACATCTCTTTTTGCACAAACGTAGAAAGACGACGCAAAATAACTTTTTGAGATGCATCCTGCTTTAGAAATGGCCACTGTGGTAGGTGAAATAGAGACAATCTGCGCTTTTTGGATATTAATCTTCTGGACTGATCGCATGCTCTTTCATAAGGTAATGTTGCGTGAATATCTGATATGAATACTGGTTCTGTTGTTGATCTGTCACTGCTGTTTGCACGTTCAAATGAAATAAAATGTTTTGTTTTTGTAAGGTTTTGTTCTGTGTTTACTTGTGTTCTGTGTATTTTTGTATTTGAAGAGTTTGGTTCCAAAACGCAATAAATCCATTTTGACAAATTTTGGTAAAAACGTGTTTTCTATACCAAGAAAGTGACAAGATGAAAACAATTATTTTCTGTTACAAACTTTCACATAGCATCTTTAGGTTATAAAAACATAAAAAATTCTAATCCATAAGTTGATTTTCAAAGATTTATTATAAAAACTGATAATTTTTTCCACAAAATGCAATAAATCCATGACAAGTTTTTATTCAAAATGCTATAAATCTATTGAATCAATAGCCTATATAAATGTGCATTCATCTTGGCCATGTTATATTCATTTAGTTGACTAGTTGTACACACTAATTAAAAATATAAACATTAATGTCATTAATCAAAACACTTACTTTGTCATATTAAGATCACTGTCATTGCGGTTACTTGACGTCCTCGCTTAACGTCTTTCACAGAGATCAGCTGTAAAATGTTTTTGGTCCTGCTCGATTTTCGTTGACTTTGAGTAAAATTATGTAAAGTTTTTCAAAAGATCCTCTGGGGTCAATGTGTTAGCATGAGAAGCTTGCTGTCGGGAGAACAAGCACCCGTCTCCCGAGTGCCTCTCGGGGAAAATATTAGATGCTGATGGCTTACGTTTCTTTCCCATCACAGAAAACCATCACAGGTTTAGCGATGCAATTAAAGTATTATTTTGTTTTGTTTGTTGATCACGAAGTACAAAGTAGATGAGGAAAACTAGGACTCCGTGTACCGCCATTGTTTGTTTACATTGCGTGAACGGTGGGCTGTAATATCAGAAATGGATTTATTGCGTTCTGTAAAAAAGGAGAACGCATTTATCGCATTTTGGGAAAAAAGGGAGAAAAGATGACAGAATAACACGGCGGGTATTGGATTTTGCGTAAAATTAAGAATTTACTTTTAACTACTTACCTGATATAATACTGATTTTGCAGGGTTCCCGCGGGGTCTTAAAAAGTCTTAAAAAGTCTAAAATTCAGAATGTTAAATTTAAGGCCTTAAAAAGTCTTAAAAACACCAGGATTTTTATTCCAGGTCTTAAATTTAATTTACCCAAGTCTTAAATTTCTTACCTCTGTTCATTCCCGAAAAGCGTTGTCCGCAGAAAATAAAATAGTAATTTAAAACGCTGAAGAATTAACTTAATCAGTGGCGGAGGCAGAAAGTGTATGAAGGTGGGTCTCTAAAAAAAAAACGTTCCGCACTTTTCTATATTTCAGGTGTTGTGATCTGACTGTATACTGTGGATTTGGCGGAAAACAATCCTTAAATTTTGTTTTGTATAAGCAAAAATCTTTTTCGGAGTAATTTAATAGCCCGTGGTTACCTGAGCATTTGTTAGCTTCTGAAACATAGACAGAAGCGAACAAAAATCAACACTGCTTTATTGAAAATCATCTTAAACAGTCGGGTCGTCGAGTCACGAGCCACCAACAGCGTGTCAACTTTAGTGTTACACAGTTTTATATTTTAAACTTTAATATTGCTCTCTGCTGCAATGCACTTGAACCTAACGCGCTCCCCCTTCAGATCTCCACAAACAGCAGCGATTGGCAAACGGAAAGCAAGAAAGTACCGTAATAAACCATATATTTCCAAAAAGTGCAATTGTCTTCTTTTAGGGACAATTCAAACTTTTTTGATAGCGCAAATGCTTCAAGAGTTACGGTTAAATGAACAGCGGTAGAATCAGAGCTGCAAACGGCATCGCCTGGTTTATTTAAGTTAACTGAGCATTACATTCGCAAGTCATAAGCATATTACAACAATTAACGATTAACTAAGAATATTAATCAATATTTTAAAGTTAATTTAAAGTTAATATTCTGAAATAAGACAGTTTTTATGACGTATCCATCTTAGAAATGCGACCCTTCGGAGGCTACAGCCTTCGGATTGAGAAACGGTCTTAGTGGATAATGTTAGCAACACATATCAAACAGCCTTTTAATGGTAAATTTCGTTTTCTTAAGGCAGATTAATCCGTTATTGTGTAATTAGAGAGGCTATTAAACGTGATGGCTGTAAATAGTGCATATTTATGCATAAAACGTATGGGTGAAGTGTTTTTGGCTCTGTGATTCTGTATTCAATTAAATGCAATAAATTAATTTATGAATAAGTTGTATTAATAAAATGCATATATTAATGCTTTTAGGGATTAATAATAATTGAAAGTGATCTTTTGTTCTTTGTATATGAAACAGGCACAGCACACAGTCAGTTGTACATTATAAACATGCATAAACATTATTGGGTGGTTTCCCGGACAGGGATTAGTTTAAACCAGGACTAGGCCTTAGTTTAATTATGACATGTAACTAGTTTAAATAAACATGCCTTACTAAAACCATTACTTGTGTGCATTTTGATGTATTTTAAGATATGTCAGTGCAAATTGTTTTCAAGTTTGGAAAGCTCTTAAAACTAGTCTAATCCCTGTCTGGGAAACCTCCCCTACAAGCTTACGTACTACACAGTGTGATGCATTTTAAAGCTTTAAAGTTGTATGAGGCAGTGTAAAACTGGGCACAAACCAGCGGCTGACCATACTAACTGATCTTATATTAGTGGATTTTATTTGTCAAAAAACATTTGTTAATAGAATTTTATAAAAATACTACTTACACATGAAGAGTTTGGTTCCAAAACGCAATAAACGCCATTTTTGAAAAAAATGAGTTACTGCCAAAATCAGTATTATATCAGGTCAGTAGTTAAAAGTAAATAATTAATTTTACGCAAAATCCAATACCCGCCGTGATATTCTGTCATCTTTTCTCCCTTTTTTCCCAAAATGCGACAAACGCCACTCCTGCTTTTTTACAGAATGCAATAAATCCATTTCTGATATTACAGCGGACCATTCACGCAATGTAAACAAACATGGCGGCGCGCTGAGTACACGGAGTCCTAGTTTTCCTCATCTACTTTGTACTTCGTGATCAACAAACAAAACAAAATAATACTTTAATAGCATTGCCAAACCTGTGATGGTTTTCTGTGACGGGAAAGAAACGTAAGCCATCAACAGCTAATAATTTCCGCGAGAGGCACTCGGTTGCTTGTTCTCCAGACAGCATCAAGCTTCTCATGCTAAAACATTGTGTTCTTAATATAACAAAGTAAGTGTTTTGGTTAATGCCATTAATGTTTATTTTTTAATCATTGTATACCACTAGTCAACTAAATAAATATAAAATGGTAAAGATGAATGCACATTTATACATTGATTTAATAGATTTATAGCATTTTGAAATAAAAAACTGTCATGGATTTATTGCATTTTGTGGAAAAAAGAATTCGTTTTTATAATAAATCTTTGAAAATCAAGTTATGGATTTGAATTTTTTATGTTTTTATAACCTAAAGATGCTATGTGAAAGTTTGTAACAGAAAATTCTGGTTTTCATCTTGTCACTTTCTTGGTATAGAAAACACGTTTTTACCGAAATTTGTCAAAATGGATTTATTGCGTTTTGGAACCAAACTCTTCACATATTAGTGTGATATAAATATTGTAAATCAATGCATTTCTTGACTATTAAGTAAGAAAAATTACAGCTCTTTGCCTCTAACTCAATGTGTTTTAATGGGTCACTATGAGCTTCCAGGAACTAACTGAAGTCTCTATGAATCACGTGACGCCCAAGCTTTTTGGGCTTCCATTGTCAGAAGTGTCTTCCTAAAGTGCTGTGGGTAGAATTTGTCGCCTTCAACACTCGCTGTTTAATAGGGTTAAGCATAATGAATTTCCATGTATTTTGATTATCTGTTTTAAAACTGTGTTCATTTTATATGTTTCTATAACTGAATCAATAAAAATATAACGTTTTGAGAATTTCTGAGATCATTCGAATGCTTCTAGTAATGTGTCGTGTTGGTCTTAAATTTGACTCATAATGGTCTTAAAATTTCTTAAAAAGGTCTTAAATTTAACTTGCTGAAACCTGCAAGAACCCTGTTTTGGCAGTAACTCATTTTTTTCAAAAATGGCGTTTATCGCGTTTTGGAACCAAACTCTTCATTTTGGACTTTTATTTTGACATCCTGTTCTGGCTTTTATTTTGATATACATCCTGCCATGTTTCACTTCACACTTCCTGTTTGTTCTTGTATATAAGTCACATCCTGTTCACCTGCTCCTGGCTAATTATTACATCGCCACATTCTGTTTATCTGCCTGTATTCTGTTTATCCTGTTTGATCTGTTATCTGTATCTGTTCCTGTTTTGACCTGTGCCTGTTTCTGGATTTTGATTGTTACTCTGCCTGCCCTGAACCTAGCCTGATATTTGGATTACGATTGTTGGATTTACCCTGTATGGATTTGTTTGCTGGCCCTTCTTGGGATTTTACAATAAACACCTTTTGCATATGGATTCTCACCTTCATCGCTTTCTTTAAAGCACACCCGTTACAGAATAATCAGCCATAACCCGGAATCCAGCAAAGGTCAGTAATCTCCCACCAGCACCATGAAACCTGTTTATGCCCTGCTAGAACTCCGTCAGAACCACCGGCCTATTGAGGATTTTGTAAGTGACTTTTTGGATTTAAGTAATCAAGTGCATTATGATGAGGACACTTTGAAACCATTTTTTTATAATGCATTGGATGAATGGTTGCGCTTATGTATGCCACGTGATATGTCTGCCTGGTCCCTGGAGAGTTATATTGACTTTGCCCTGTTGTTGTGTGGCTCTCCCTTCACGGTGGGTGTTGCGGATAGCAAACCAGAGGCTATTCCCAACACGCCACACCATGTCCTGCCTGTTATGCCTACACCTGTACCCGTTATGCCTGCTCTGTCTATGCCTGAGCACAAAATGGCCGCCACCATGCCTGTTCACAAAATGGCCGCCATCCTGCCTGTCCCTAAAATGGCCGCCACCCTGCCTGTTCCCAAAATGGCCGCCATCCTGCCTGTCTCTGCACCTGCACCTGTCTTCAAGAAAACCACCACCATCCTGTCTGTCCCGAAAACTGCCACCATCTTGCCTATTTCTGCACCTGTTCTCGAGAGAGCTACCATCATTCCTGCACCTGTATTTCAGAGAGCTATCATCAGCACCACACCCTCACTCATGAGGGCTATTATCCACCCAGCACCTGACGTCAAGATGGCCACCCTGCTTGAACCGACGACCACAGAGGTATGTCTCATGAACTCTGTTATCTCTGAATTCGCCATAGCCCTGTGGTGCGTCTGGTCTGCCTTCTGCTTTGTTGTTCCCGAGGTTCCTCAAGGCCCTGAATCAGCTTCACCCAACTCATCTGATCTGCCCGACTCGTCTGATCTGCCCGACTCGTCTGATCTGCCCGACTCGTCTGATCTGCCCGACTCGTCTGATCTGCCCGACTCGTCTGATCTGCCCGTTTCGTCTGTCCTGCCCGATTCGTCTGTCCTGCCCGATTCGTCTGTCCTGCCCGATTCGTCTGTCCTGCCCGATTCGTCTGTCCTGCCCGATTCGTCTGTCCCGTCTGATTCGTCTGGCTTACCTGTCCCGTCTGATTCACCTGGCTCAACTGACTCATCTGATTCGTCTGGTCCACCATCTGGAATATCATCACCCTGGTCCACGGAAGCTTTCCCAAGTTTTTTTTTGGGGGGGGTAGTACCCGGACACAGGAAGGAGGCAGAGGACACCAAGGCGGAGGCCGAAGTGTGCTCAGACCCTTCCTTTCCTTGTGTTCCAGGTCTATTCCTGCCCCATGACCCAGGTCCTAGCCTGCCCCATGACCCAGGTCCTAGCCTGCCCCATGACCCAGGTCCTAGCCGGCCCCATGACCCAGGTCCTAGCCTGCCCCATGACCCAGGTCCTAGCCTGCCCCATGACCCAGGTCCTAGCCTGCCCCATGACCCAGGTCCTAGCCTGCCCCATGACCCAGGTCCTAGCCTGCCCCATGACCCAGGTCCTAGCCTGCCCCATGACCCAGGTCCTAGCCTGCCCCATGACCCAGGTCCTAGCCTGCCCCATGACCCAGGTCCTAGCCTGCCCCATGAACCAGGACCTAGCATGCCCCATGACCCAGGTCCTAGCCTGCCCCATGACCCAGGTCCTAGCCTGACCCATGACCCAGGTCCTAGCCTGCCCCATGATCCTGGACCATCCTGGCCACATGACCCAGGACCTCTCATGAACTGCCCTGCCATTGCCAAGAGGTCCTGACCCGCCCGCCCACCCTCTATTGGACTTTATGATTTGTTTGTTGGGCTCCGGGAGTCGCCCTTTAGAGGGGGGGTTCTGTAAGGTTTTGTTCTGTGTTTACTTGTGTTCTGTGTATTTTTGTATTTTGGACTTTTATTTTGACATCCTGTTCTGTTCTGGCTTTTATTTTGATATACATCCTGCCATGTTTCACTTCACACTTCCTGTTTGTTCTTGTATATAAGTCACATCCTGTTCACCTGCTCCTGGCTGATTATTACATCGCCACATTCTGTTTATCTGCCTGTATTCTGTTTATCCTGTTTGATCTGTTATCTGTATCTGTTCCTGTTTTGACCTGTGCCTGTTTCTGGATTTTGATTGTTACTCTGCCTGCCCTGAACCTAGCCTGATATTTGGATTACGATTGTTGGATTTACCCTGTATGGATTTGTTTGCTGGCCCTTGGGATTTTACAATAAACACCTTTTGCATATGGATTCTCACCTTCATCGCTTTCTTTAAAGCACACCCGTTACAGTTTTTACAAGGTCACAGGCAACAGTCAACTGTATTTTTACTCAATGACAACTTAATATTAACATCTTATAAGTTAACGGTTATTAACATCTTATAAGTTAACGGTTAATAAGCTGCGGTTGTCAGTCGGGAAAATTAACTGATATGAACATCCCTATGGTAACGTTGTTCAAATGTTGACGTGCATATTAACAATATCTCCCAGCCTTGCTCACTCTTTCCAAACGTGGACCTGTGTTTACTGACTACGATAGCCAAAATGCTGCAAGCGTTGCGGCTTTGTTGTTTACCAGTCGTACTGAAACATTTTATTATTATTAAATAGTTTTTTCATACTGAAACGTTTCGACAGAGCGCCTTGATCCATATATAAGGCGCTCCGGATTATAAAGCGCACTTAAAAGCCTCTAATTTAAAAAAAAAACGACAGTGCGCCTTATAATCCGGAGCGCCTTATATATGGATCAAGGCGCTCTGTCGAAACGTTTCAGTATGAAAAAACAATTTAATAATAATAAAATATTTCAGTATGACTGGCAAACAACAAAGCCACAACGCCCGCAGCACCCCGGCCACCGCAGTATTATAGTGCGCAAAATACTGTATATCAATCCATGTAATAAATCAATATAATATAAAAGTTTCACTTTTTGAATGGAATTAGTGAAATAAATCAACTTTTTCATGATATTCTAATTATATGACCGGTACCTGTAATTTGGACATACAAAAAAGCATTAGTGGATACGGTGACAAGCCTGCGTTTATCCCACTCCGTTCACCCGGATCTCGAGACATGCTTCGCCATTTAAAGCATTAAATTAGCCACATACAAACAACTATTAATTGATTAACCAAACAAATGCCTTTCATTTTGTGTCGACAAAATACAATAATGTGCATCGATTTGTACAAACAGAGACATATTTGTGAATATTTATATTTTATATATATGAATAATTATGATATTTTGTATCATTATATTACAATTTGTGAATGCAAAAACAAAGATGTGCTTTTGTGAACCAGGTGACGCATGTGCATTCATCCAGTTCAGTTAAATGCAAACCACAAAACCAAAGCCATAAAATACAAAGGAACTGATCAGGATGAAAGCACGTGTCGCCTGATTCACGCATGCACAGTCTTTTTGCATGGACAAATTGTGATGTACTGATTCAAAATTTAATCACTGAATTCAGAAATGTCTGTTTTTACAAATTGATGCACATTACTGAAGTTTGTGGACACCAAATGAAAGGCATTTGATTGGTTCAATTATTAATAGTTGTTTGTATTTGGCTAATATAGGGGTGGTTTCCCGGACAGGGATTAGACTAGTCCTAGACTTAAACACTTTTAAGAGCTCTCCAAACTGAAAAGAACTTGCACTGACATATCTTAAAATAAATCAGTACCCTTTGTTTTACCTCAAAATGCACACAGGTAATGTTTTTAGTAAGGCATGTTTGTTAAAACTAGTTATATTTCCTAATTAAACTAAGGCTTAGTCCTGGATTAAGCTAATCCTGGTCCGGGAAACCGCCCCATAATGCTTTAAAGGGCAAAATTAAAGTCTCAAAATCCACATGAACAGAATGGGATAAACGCAGGTGTGTTTATCCCATTCTGTTTTCTGCATGTGCAAATTATGATATATGAAGAATAATAAAAACATTTTTATTCAAATATAGAGTTATAAAGAGTTTATGCTCTGACTTACCTCTGAACAAATTCAAGTGTACACGCAGCTTCAGTCTGATAAGCCAGGTTTAAGTTGTAATAGGTCGAAAACAATGCTGCCAGACCCTCAACAATTTCCTCTGAACATGGGCCCAGGACAACTTCCCTTTCAACTGCCAACATCCATTTGTTTGGGCTCATTGATTCACCTATATAGAGTAAAGGTTGTGAAAGTATGGTTCATCCACTGAAAAAAAAAGAGCTCATCTTAGTAATTCTGTCTTTTTTCACTCTAAATATATAAAATGACATATATAACATTAAAATGCATTTACTAGAGAAGAAAAATTGCAAAAAATTGTCTTGTTTAAAAATAAATATTTACTTATATTTGCTTAAAATTAGTAAAATTTTCTGAAAGTAGGTTTATTAAAATAATCGAAGATAAACAAAGATAAACTCTTTATTGCAGTGTGGGCATCTTATAAAACTAAAAATTATACAGACATAATAACACTACAAAATAAGAGATACTGGTGATTACAGTAGAAAGCAAAGAATATTTTGTATAATGATGACACAAGGACACAAATCAAATTACCTTGGATGATCAGTGTGGGTGAATCTGGTAATCCACCCCTCTCCATGTCGGCTGCAGTTGCTGCTTCCTAAAATAAACAAAATAAAAGCTTGCATTAAAAAATATGTACATTTCATATAAACAGGACATTAAAATAAAATACCTACGTCAGCTTCAATTAGAAGGAACTCTGATTTCTCTTTAAAATGGGCCATTAAGAGGTGCAGGAGACACAGGACCAGGGAATTTTCATCTTTATACTTTGACAGAACAGCACGCACGTCATCGTTTGTTGGCTTTTCCTGAAAAAATCTCAGAATCCTCTTTCCTTTCCCTTCAATGCTCTCCATGATTCTCTGGAGTAATGCAATGTCGGTAAGCAAATGGAAGTGCAAAAACATCCCCTTAAGACAAAACAGGTAAGGCCAGGATTTCTTTACTTCAGACACTGGCAGAGGTGGATTGGCATATATATCACGGCGCTGACGGTAATATGTGACCTCCATCAACTTGTAAAGTTCTCCTCTAGTGGCTCCAGAGGAACCATCAGTGGAATGAAGCTGTAACATTTGCTTACGCTTTTCTTCTAGGGAGTCGTCATTTTCTCCTTCAGGAAGCTCCTGTGGCTGCCATCTGACACAGCCATATTGATCAGCCGGTCTTCTTGAGCTCTGGCAAATGGTTCCACATGATGGCCGCAATCGTTCTTTTCTCCGACGAGCTAAAGTGTTGTTTCTGTTAACATGTTCAACACGAGTTTTAACTTGTAAGAGCAAAGAGGCATACCCGCTACCTATTTTTGTACCGTCAGCCAGAATATCAGCAAAGCTGTCTGGATACTGTTTGATAATGTTGTGGACAACAATCTGGCACTGTGCCCTTGATGGGTTAACTTCATGTTTTCGCATGCAATCAACTAACACCCTTACCAGGTGCCTTCGATCAGCTGGAGATGGTCTTTTCTTATTTGCGATTGCCAATTTTATTCCAGAAGGCATAACTTCCAAAGGCACCTTAAATGTTTCAGGCCAGGAAGAGGATGCAGAAGAGGAAGCAGAAGAACTTTGAGAAGAGCAAGATGATGATGTACAGCTAGAAGGACTTGCTGATCCTGGGCCCAGAGTATCTGAAAGAACTTGACTTGATGGATGTGGGGCTCTCAAGCAGTGGTCTTGTTCTAAACACAACCAAATTTGAACATGAAACATTTAACCATACTTTTCAAATGGACATTAGTAACAAAGACATTTTCATAGAAGGTGGTTTCGAACATGAATAAAAAGGTAATTACAACTTTTTATCTTTTACAATCGTGAGTTATATCTTAAAATTCTGACTTTTTGTTGTTGTTTTTCCTCCTTGTTACAATTGAGAAAGTTGAAATGGATATTTATCAAGTTTATACAACGTGTGACTTATAACTCACAATTATGGTTTTACAATTTTGAGAATAGTTGCAATGACCTTTTTGTAATTTCAGTGCTGGACGACAATTTCAAAAATACCTTTATTTTTCCATGCATCTAGTAGTTTGCGACATTGAATTGGTCTGAGATATTCCAAAAGGTCTTCTTCCTTCACATAGAGGAGGTCAGCTTTTGTCTCAACTCCAACGGCAGTAAGACCATGCATCAATTTTTGTAACGTTTCATCAGAGAGAAAAGGTAACGAAGAGCAGATGGCAAGTTTTATCTCCTCCAAATTGGACATCCCTTAAAAAGATGGAAAAGAGTGGTGTAATGCAACCACAGGCAAGCCACATATTTTGTACTCCTGAAGAGGGTAATAATCTAACAACGCCTCTTGAAGTACACAGACATATTTTTGGTCATCATTGGTTATGCAGTATACACCCAAATCCATCAAATGCACAGCATGCCGTTTCTCAGACACAAAGTAGACTACTGAATTCTCATGAACAAGGATTAGCTTAATTCTGCCAACCTCCAAACCCTCATCTTTACAGGCCAAAAGGACAACCATGCCTTTCCTGTACTTTGTTCCCTTGAAAGTGATTTCAGTAGCTACTAATGTATTGCCTGGCTCAAAATTGAAATGTTCAACTGATTCCTTGATTGCTTCATTGTAATCATCACAATAAAATCCAGAGCCTCTCTCAACTTGCACAGAAAGTTGAAAGAGGTTTCCTGCACTTAAATAGGCCTGGAGAAGTTGGTGCCTCTCTGCAAGGGTTGCACATAGGTTTTTGAAGTTGTGCAATTTTCTAGCACATTGTTTAAAATAGGTATGTTTACTTTCAAACCGCATGGTCCATAAGCGAATCAGTGGCCCAAATTGTATTATCAGCTCAGGATAATGGCTTAAGTAGTGATGTTTAGGCTTGAGAGGCTCAGAGGGGAAAGTCACACACCTAAAATGAATGTACTGATCAATGAGCACTTTCAGATAAGCGACCTGATCTTCCAGTATTGCTGGTGCACAAATTAGCTCTACAATTTGTCTTAGTAGTAGAACAAGCTGCCACACTTCTGATTCTGGATGCTTAATTCAATGTCCAACAATAACTGGCAAAAGTCTTAAAAAACACCAGTTCTGAATCGCATGACCACAAAGCTTCGGACTCCTGAAGTAAATCTCGGCTGGTTTACTGGCTGCATCATTTCCTGTGTACTCAAACTGCTTAATATAAGAATTAAGCTCCGTGTAAGTAAAGCATTTCTCTTGATTTACCAAGTAATCAATGAACATCTTAACATCAGATGCCACAACCCCCTCAAAGAGGTCATGGCCAAGGCAGGGGGGCAGACCAGGCTGACAAACATGAAAAGAACTCAATTGATTGAAAGGGGAGTTAAATTTGACTCCATCAACTGCATTTTCACCACCAGCAGCCAGTTCCTGAATATTTCTATTATATGACTCTACCGTTCGCTTCATAGCAGGTTCCAAAGGTGTGGCATGAAATGCAGGTCTGTCAATTAAACAATACCTGCAAAAATGTGTGCTTCGGCTAAAGTTCTCAACAAAGCCACCGATAGTGTGGGATCCCAGGTTGTCACCTATGATAGAACACAAAGAAGCTTTCAAAGTTTTTCCATCATTTAAAACAACACCATTTTGTTCAAGATCTTTGAGATCTTCAATTAGTGATCTAAAAACATGAGTAGATCCAAACTGCTTAAAATCTTGCTCATTACACAGAAGCACAAGTTGCATGTGATCTATGTTTGACCTGTTGTGAGGTAAAATATCAGCCAGCAATTTGTGTTTCTTTCTAGCTGAGCCCAAAGGATTCACAACCTCAAACGAATCCTGATATATGATCAAACCTAGAGATGAAGGATCAGTTTGAAACAGAGAATTTTCAGAAAAAGTCTTGCCATCCTTTACATCCCTAAGCAGACCATGTTCAGTTGTTTGTGAGTGCATCTGTTGATACTGATCTCTTACAGACTGGCAATGAAACAGGGAACGTATAGTCTGCTTAAGTGGGACGTACTGAGCAAAGCACTCTTTCCCATTTCTTTCACTAACTCCTAGAAAAACAGGGACTGGCTCAACATAGTGAAACTCTTCCTTGAAAACAGTCTTTCTCCTCTGTGCTGTACTTAAAACACCACTATTACAAGCAGTCAGCAAATCCTCCTTAGACAAGTGTTCAATCACCTCATCAATCTTCACCTCTGGTAATTCAAGCAACGCTAGTTGTTCTCTTAGTTTGCCAAGAAAGTAAGATTGACCAATGTCATGAATATTTTGAAATTCTTCAACAATACCTTGAATGGTAGACTCAGGTAATAGCAATTTTGATTGTAGTTTCAGATAGAAAAGGGTTAAATTTCTTAGAAAAAGAGATTCATCCACAACTTCAGGAAAATTTTGCTCAGCAACCTCTGACCTATCGCTTTCAGACAAAACATCCAACATTCGTGCTTCCACAGGCACAGCAGGGCCTATCAAATGGTTTACAGAGCACTTTTTGTGTGTCCGTGACACATGTGATGCGAATGTGGAGCTTACCTTAAACGTCCTGTTGCATCCAAAAGGGCACTGGATCTCCAGTCCAGACTCAATATGGTTCTTCAAATGAGATAGAAACTGTTTTAGGGTCCCACATTGAATTTCACAAAATTCTACATGGCATTTCAGTGGTGTATCACATACCTGTGGCTCAGAGTCCTTATCAGACCTGTGACGTCTGTATATGTGTGACTTTAATGAAGAAAACTTAGAGAAAACATACTGGCAGTTAGGCACACCACATTGAAATTGTGAATTAGGCACATTTCTATGCAGTTTCATATGCTGCACAAAACTAGTAAGTGTACTGCTCTCGTTTTTACAGAACTGACAGATTAACATGTTAAACGGAATGACACAACTCTGCAAAAATCACGACTTTACAAGCTTATTCAACATCAGCAAAAAAGCATGTGAACGGCAACTTTATAACGAACTCAAGTACAAATATAAAAATCACACACGCTTACAGTTAAAACAACAAAAAAAAACATTTGTAACATGTGCGTCGAACCAACACGCGCTAATCACAACAAAATATGTGCTACACTCGCCCAATAAACTCAGCAATGAAACTAACGCTAAACTAGACGGACAATCTAGTCTTTGCAATGTGAAAACACAAAAATATTACTTTAACGAAGGAAGATTTGTCGGATGCAACAAGATTTCCCCACTCCTCATTCCAACTCTGTCTGTGTACACCGGCAGGCGCGCAAACTCGCAATGCGCATGTGCAGCGCGCGCTGGTGATGTCACGACATGAACGAACTGGCTACGCAGAAGTTGTTTAAATGTGTTTTTAAGCAAACATTTTAGAACCAGTAGATGTGTACAGTTAACAAAATCTTCATGCATGTTTATAATTCATTTACAATCTGCATTTATTACAGTTTAGGTTATTATAAAGGGCCAAAACTAGTGCCACAGCTGTCTTTTTAAATATAAAAATTATATATAAAATAAAACAATAAGTGTTATTACATACATGTTCTCCTGCAGCATTTACATATTAGCTTATTTCAAAACTACAGTATTGTAGACATGACTGTAAAATTAACATCGGTCATTTAGCATGCTCCCACAATTCATAGCAAAATACAGTAGCACTGTAATTTTCAAATTACAGTGACCTATTCTAAAAATTTACTGTAAAAATTACAGCAATTTCTTACAGTGTATCTATCTATCTATCTATCTATCTATCTATCTATCTATATATCTATATATATATATATAAGTTTCGAGAAAATTAGAAACTTTCTTTTTCAAAATTGCAGAATCTGTTAGTTGAGATCACGAAGAAGCCTCTCCATGTTTGAGATAGCAGTTTTTGTATATTTAAAAGTGTACATTTTGCGGTTAAAATAAGCTTGTTTTTCCGGAGATTCTATCGTGCAGCGGGGGGCGTCATTGTCTGTGTGTATATTTACATACTGTATAAGCTTGTGTTTTAGCCCCCGACCCAAAGGGAACAGCGTGACTACTAAATAAGGATAGTTCGCCCCAAAAATGAAAATAATGTAATTAATGGCTTACCCTTATGTCTTTCTGAACTCGGAAGACCTCCGTTCATCTTCGGAACACAGTTTAAGATGTTTTAACGTTAGATTTAGTCCAAGAGCTTTCTGTCCCCTTCATTGAAAATCTATGTACGGTATCCATGTCCAGAAAGGTAATAAAAACATCATCAAAGTAGTCCATGTGACATCAGTGGGTCAGTAAGAATGTGTTGAAGCATCAAAAATACAGTTTGGTCCAAAAATAGCAAGAATTACGACTTTATTCAGCATTGTCTTCTCTTCCGGCTCGAGCGTGAAGTCACGTGACTGTAGTGAAGCGGCTGCCCTGTTCCTCAGACATGTTTGCTAAGTTTTTTTTTCAAACTTATAGCGTGCGTCCCCCAGACTGTAAAGCTCGGGCGCACAAAACAAAAGAAAAATAAAAGAAGCTGGGGGCCTGGGGCGGAACAAATAACAGCCAGCCGCATCGTACGTCAGCCGCGTCACAGATTTTATGTGGCGCCGCAGTCGGATGACGTCAAAGTACCGCAAGAGCTCTTCAAGAAATCTTACGGAGTAGTTTAATTTCGACTCGCTCTTGCAGTACTTTGATGTCATCTCTCTGTCAGTTCTTGCAGCGCAGCATGAGTCCAAACACAAAGAAGTTACACAGAGATCGTTGAGTTCTTTATATAATTGGCTACATGTTTTGTCTATCAATATTTTCCATGAAGTCATTGGCTGATGGAGGAACGAGCGAGCGATTGGTAACATCTCTAAAGGACGTCATGTTTTCGACGGCGCTGTTTGGATGATCTATTATACTACCTCCCTATTTTTAATATAAACTTTGAAGGCGGGTTCATGTGTTTAACGTAATCTCATATACCCTTACATGTTACGATGTAGTCCTCAAATTGTATATTATATTGTATTACCAGAAGTTCATGCGAAATCTGATGTAAACAATAGACTACACATCCATATTTCACGTACATGTTACATGACAATAGCATATTTGGACCATCAATATATTATTTCATGTATTGCCAATATATAATATATTGGAAAATGTAAAATAAAATAATATATTACCATACATTTCAAGTAATAAATTAGTAAATATATTTTCCTTTTTGTTAGCGACAAGCCACAAAAGCCCCAATAACAACCTGATCTCACAAATTTCCGTGGTCACAGAATATTTTGCTAATTTATCCGTGTCATTGTCACGGATCTCCTAATTTTCCTGTGTCCCTACCACTGACTTTCTTTTTCGTCAGTTTCACGTATTGGTTACTTAAAGGCGGAGTGCACAATGTTTGAAAAACGCTTTGGAAAAGGAGACAGGACGACTACCAAAACACACTTATAGCCAATCAGCAGTAAGGAGCGTGTCTACTAACCGACATCCTTGTCATTTTATGTAACAGAAAGTCGTTTTAACCCCAAATCCAAGCGACAATTGTAAGAAAATAGGAAAAACAATCGAGTAAGCAATACATGAAACTGACACGGAAAAGAAAGTCCGTGGCAAAGTCCTGCACGGTTCCATTTTTGGAGACCCGTTCCCGCCCCTACCCGCAAAGTTCAGTACCAGATCCGAACCGTCAACCGTGATAATATTAAAATTAAATCCGCACCCGCCCGGACCCTTTAATATTTGGCCCGTTACCCGACCCCTACCCGCCCACGCATAAATCACACACGCTAAAATCATTACAATTAAAGTGCTTTATTTTTTATCTCGTACCTCTCTCAACATCACAACAGCGTCATGAATAGGCTAATGAAACAGGCTAAAGTGCGCTCTGTTTTGTGCCATTTAAGTAGCCTATCGGCACAAATGGAACCTGATAACTATACACAAATAGACCTATTAATAAAAAAAGACCAACAAAAAGAACAACCTACCTACATAACCCCTGCTGTGCTCCTAAGTCTCGTCTCGAAATGCTTTCTAAGAAGACGTTCAGCTTTCGGCTATCAACAGCAAAACTTTATGCCAGAGTCCTGCAACGCTCGCTCCAACTAGGCTACGAGAAGAATCAACAAAGGTCGCGCACTGTCGCGGTAGTGACGTGATGGGTCAAATGTCATATGTTGCGCATGTAATGGTAATTAGGACGTGCACACCAAAGCTTTTACGCCCGCGGCCGTTTTTCAAAGAAGCCGGCGTTCAGCGGTTTTTCCGCGCTCGGCGCTGAGCGTCGAGAGTTGAAAGAGATTCAAGTTTGGGTGAAATGCTCCGCTCGTCAATATCAGTTCTCACACGGCCGTCCAATCACAGTCGAGAAGGGGTGGGATAAGTATCACAACAACCAACCGGCTCACAGCTTAAGTATCACAGCTAAAAAGCGCTTGGCTGAAAAAACAGCCGTGTTTAAATGTTTTGGTGTGCACATCCTTAGACATACAAATTTTGCACATATTTTCATTTGCACTACTACCTGCCCGCACGGAGTTAATTATCCGCCCGCGGCCCCGCCCGTGAATTTTAGGAATGTCACAATAGACCCGTTTGAGACACTTTTATGCTCTGGTCCGTGGTACGGAGACGGAAAAATGCAGAAATCTGTGACAATGACACGGATCGCTGAGCAAAATATTCTGTGAATTCAGTGATTGACAGCATGAAGCAGTCGATCATGTTTCCCTTCAACAGTATAGGCATAAGATTTAAATTCATAGATGTATCTGTTTTTCTGATATATTAAGATAGATGAGGACTCATTTGCTGGGCAGAGAGTGGATGACAGCGCAGTCCTGGCTACAGTGTGTTTTTAAATATTTCATAGCTTTCTTTTAAATTGCTCATAATCATGACTTGGTGTCACGTTCATGATTTTATTGTAAAATTACACTTTTTCACGTCAATCCACGGCCATTTAAACCATAGACAATGCACTGTCACTTTAATTGAGTATGAGCAGTGCAGCAAAAATAGCTGAAACGATCGCAGCACTGCTGCTTCAGCAACGCTCCTGCCACGCGGGCACGCGCTGCTCACGCATGCAGTGTGCATGTTTTAACTTGTTAACATGGGCGCCGAATAAAACACGTGCCACTTACGCGCTGCTCACACTTGCGGTGTGAAACTGGCGTAAGACAGCAGCTCCTTTCTGTGAAGAAAGCTTCTTTAGCTGGTCAGGTCTCTTCCAAAAACACTTTTAATTGTCTATAAAACCTATAATATTTTGTATGCACCACTCAGACATCCAGCCATCCAGTAAAAATAATCTGCTATAAATCTCATCACCCTGATAGACAGGGAGAGGACCAGAGCATATTACAGTGTCTGACAGTGTTTTTGTGATTTCACACACTCTTTCAGGTCTACTGTCAGAACAAACAGTGTTCGTTACAGGTTACATTAGGCATATCCGAAACAATCTTAAATACCATTCTTACTTGCCTTAACTAGTTTTTAGATGTTTTTCAGTGTTTTTAATTCTGCAACCTTTTCTTATGTGAAACCTTCTTTGCTGACGGAAAAAGCTAAACTATACATGTGGCATGAAATGCAGGTTACAAAAACCAAAGGAAAAACCATTACTTACCATAGTGATTGTAGATGTGATGAGAGAGACAACCAGTAGATGTCCAGCACCTGGTAGTCGAAAAGCAGATGTGTTGCGGTGAAAACAAGTTTGATAAATCAATCAATGGATAAATCTAAGAATAAATGGAAAAGTAAAAAAAGGGAAATAAAGAGAAAACAGTGAAATATAACCACACAAGTTGCAGGCAAGTGAGCTACAAACAAATATGGTGTACAAACCAAGAGCAGTGACACAGACTTAGAAAAAAGGTCTGCAGTGGACTATATTTATGCAGTCTATGGTGTAGATTTATAAAGTGTAATGACAGACACAGGAAAGATGAAAGGAAATGGTGCTTGACCCAATTTAAGACTCATCCAACTTTATCCAGTGGAGGAGACAACTTTTTATTTACCATGAAACAGGGACCAAAAGCAGGATTCCAGATGAACTGTGTCTGCTCCAAATCCTAGTAAGTTGCCTCATTGTTTTTACTAGTCTTACCCAAAGAGAACCTTAGAAACGAATAGGGTTGAATGCTTGACATGCTTAAAGCAAACAAACAAGACTAATGGTCATAGTTGATTCCTAAGGAGTGTGCTGTTGCTAGGCTAACAAATGAAATATTCTAAAAATCACAAAGATACATAGTACACATAGGGGCGGTTTCCCGGAGAGGGATTAGATTAGTCCTAAACTAAAATAAATGTAAGAGCTGTCCAAACTGCAAACAGCTTGCACTGACGTATCTTGAAATACATCAGTGCCTTGTTTTGCCTCAAAATGGACACAAGTAATGTTTTTAATAAGGCATGTATGTTAAAACTAGTTATATTTCCTAATTAAACTAAGGCCTAGTCCTGGCTTAAAGGGACACTTCACCCATTGGCATTAGGCTTTGTATCCTTAAAACCCAGTCATGTTTTGAAAGGTTGTGCATCATTCCCTCAGTTTTCCCTGAGAGGGGAGAAATACAGATTTTTTGTGTTGCACTTCCTTCTTTCAATGATGTAAAACTCGTCATTTTGCGTCATTGAAAGAAGGAAGTGCTATATCTGTGTCGAGGGTGTAAGACTACAAACACTCCGTAATTTTTCCAGGTGGGGGACTATGGGTGGGACCCACTCACGCTACAGACCTATTTCAGATCAGTGGGTGGAAAAAAAATTATACAGCCGCCATCTTTTTGGAAGCGAAGCTAACAGATGCTGTGGACCAAGGCTTGATGTTTTACAACAATGGCGGAAAGTAATCAATATGATATGGAAGAGGGTGATTTCGAATCGGATGTTCGTGGCGACCTTTATGAGCCATAATACAGCAAAGGGCCGCTGTGGCAGATGGAGGAACAGATGACAGAAGACCTGCCTATCGCAGGCGAGGAGCCCCGACTGACTCGAGCTGGGAGGTCTGCTGGTGCCTACGCTCTCAGCTTGATTTTTTCCCCCAAACCAGTTCAGATAGGAGTTTTACTTAAACATGATCTCAGGGCGGAAAGAAATATGATTGGTTCACAAAAATGACCAATGAAAGTGCTTGTTGGTGTTTTAAGTCCTCAACAGAGCCTTCAAGGCAGCTTCTGCAGTGAAGTAGTTAGAGCTCACCGTTGGTCAGGTCAGTAGCGCAGATGGTTAGATAGGAATGTGACAGTTTTGAATTCAGCTCGAAATCTTTTGAGCGTTTAAGGTACGTTTATTTGCGTTTTCACGTGTTTGTGGCACGACTTTCTTGCCAGTTTCACGTATTGGTTACTCAATTTTTTTCCATTTTTCAAACCATTGTCGCTTGGGATTGGGGTTAGATTTGTGGTTTTTGTCTGATTTTAAACCTGATAAGGAAGACTGTGCCGTACACGGCACACCCCCTCCCTTAAACGTGAGGCTGCATAAACGTTTTAGAATACCATAGGTCAACTGGAAGTGACACCCAAAGTCTGCAGGGACAAACGGATGTCTGAAGTGTTTCTAACACCATTTTGAAAGAAATACAAACGAGGAGTAATTCACTAATGAATTCGCCAACTAACTGTTCACTAGAAGTATTGTGTGACATGAATGTGGTAGCTAGCCCATAGAGCTAGCCTAGTAGGCGGTGTTCTGGATTATTGGAAGTGGAGCTGTGCATTGTGGGAGTTGTTGTCTTTCATACAGATGCACCCTAAAGTCACTTCCTGTCTTTCTCTGTCATATTTCGGCTACAAATATGACCCACTTTTAATAAAGATTAATGTTTCCACGGGTGAAATGTCCCTTTTAGCTAATCCCTGTCTGGGAAACCACCCCATACTGTATAGTCTGTTTTACTTCCATTAAAATAATTGTATTAATACTTGCATCGAATATATGTAGTACTCCTGAAAGAAGAGAAAACATGATAAAAGAGAATGACACGGACACATTGCTTTATCAGTATTTTCATCCTGAATAATTAAAAAACAAATCAATTGCAAGCATCTTAGCAATGACATAACTTCTTAACAAAAACACATTTGACACAACAGCTGAGCAATATAAGAGGTGGCAACATGCATGTATCCCATTAATTTAAAGACAAGATCCAAGCATATTTAAACTGCACACTATACTTTCATGGCAAAAATATGCAGCATTTTTGTCAAATCAACACATATTTTTATGTTACTTTAAAGGTGCTCTAGCGAATTCATGGGTTTTAGACCATAAAACATTTGTGGACCATAAAACCATAAAACATCCGTTTGTTTGAAAACAGTTCAAACATCAACAAAAAGTGACGTCGCACAGATTTGCTTAGAGCGCCTTTAACGTCTCAGGTTACGTATGTAGATGCAGAGACGCTGCATCTGAGCTGACGCTATGGGGAACGCCTACAGCGTGACGGCGTCTGAGTATGTACACCAAATTCGACAAATGGCTGAGCGCGACGCCACAGACGGAAGCCAGAGAGCACAAACACGGCAGAAAGGAACGCCCACTCCATCTAGCATAAGCCGAAGAGGGTATTCAGGCACGCCGGAAGTATGGCCAGGAAGACGCAGCGTCTTCACATACCACGCCCAGAAAAGAGGTCCTCTGTGCTGGAGAAGCATACTTTTCCTGGCGTTTAGTTGATGGGACATTTTTGGCCCGTTTGGCTTTCCATAACTGATCACAGTTAATGTTATGCGGCGACAGACCGCACCTAACTTGGGGCCTGTAAACAAATACCCCAAAATTTTTCCATATTCTTAGGGCACGAAGACATATGCGCGTAACCCTGAACATGTGAAAAAGCCAACACTGGCCTTTTTGAGAAAGGAACCATAGTTTCTGCCATAATACTAAGGCACAAAGCATTTACGTGTGACCTTGATTATGCAAAACGGGTTGCCCCTCAGGGAACCCCATGGTTACAGGATGGATTCTATACGAGCAGGAGACAACCATGCCTGCAGTCGTTGAAATCCATACTACGCACAGAAAAGAGGTTCGTGGTTAGAGACGCCGGTTTTATTTCACACTTTGCATAATTCATTTAAATAAATGATTAGTTCAAATAAAGATTGGCTTTTCACTGTCAGTGTTGCCTGTCATTCATAAATTATTTTAATAAATCAATTAAAGAAACATTAAGTAAGCTATACTTAAGCAACGAGGGGATAGACTTTAAAGAAGAGACGCACACAGCCACAGGTAACTCGCGCACGGATCTCTCTCTCTCTCTCTCTCTCTCTCCCTCGGGTCCTCTTTCAGTTCTCTGTCTCTCTCTTTTAATAACAAATTTACATAAATGTGATAATTCATTTAAATAAAAGCAATACAGTGGCACTACTTTATTTAAAGCGGACGGAGTGCGAGCCTGGGTGGTTCTTCGCCTCTACATCCTGCATTAAAACCCTTTAATGCATGGCTAGCCGTGGATTATCCCTTACTTATACCACAGGGCTGTTGAACACTTTTTTCTGATTGGTTGAGAAATGTTCCATAGGTGTTGATTATTTTTCTGTAAACCGCACATCTAACTTGTCAAATTTCTTAAAAACAGGCACCAAAGTAATGTTTGTGGTAACCTTGGTATAAGCTGAATAATTGACACAGTGTAATGGCATGCTTGGGTGTGCATTATTTTCTTATAATTCAATCGCCCGTCGTCAATTATTCTTTACATAAGAACTATTTGACGAAGGGTTGTTGGACTAACGCCTGCATATACTAACTGTCCTTGTGTGGAGCCTCTTCAAAGGTTTGCCCCTGCTCAGTATCTCCGGAACCGTGAGTGGAGAAGGAGCAAGGGAAGCGTTCGGCTCTACACACCCATAACCGACGTCCCTTCGACGCTCAAGGAACTGCAGGTCGGCCGCAAGTTCCCCCTTGCCCTTTTGGAGGCCGTAAGTCGAGAGCACACTATGTTCAAGCATTCACCCTGTTAAGTCCACTGCCCCAGAGTAAAGGCGGTATGGAGAGACCGTTGTGTTGAGAGAAACAGTAAAACTTACCTCTGCTTACAGCACGAACCTGAGGAAGAAAGTAAAGTCCCAGTATTGTGTAATACTTACCTCTGCTTACAGCACGAACCTGAGGAAGAAAGTAAAGTCCCCGTCTTGTGTAATATTTACTTCTGCTTACAGCACGAACCTGAGGAAAAAAGTAAACTCCCAGTCTTGTGTAATACTTACCTCTGACCCAGCCAAGAGCGCAGAAGATCCAAATGCCCCCCCCCTTGCTATGAAGGCCAGAGGACTGGGATGTTTTTTTCATATTTAATTCCCCCTATCTACCTTTTAATATTTATTAAAAGTTGTTGAATTTTAATCCTCTGTCTGTCTGGTCATTGGGGTGTTTTGGGACCTCCTCGGGGTGGAACTAGGAGGAGCGTGACCCGCGACAGGGGCGGTCCGCTTCTCCGACCTGTGACATCTGCAAATTAATTTTTTTCAGAATTTGGGCAAATAAAGTACTTTAGAAGGTGGCATACACTTTAAAGGTTACAAAAAGTTATTTGCAACAATGCCATAGAAAAACCATTTTCGGTTTCCCAAAGAACCATTTAATTAAAGTTTTTTTCTTTCTTGCCCTTTAATAGACTGAATAAACTCCAAAAAGGCTTTTGTGAAATAGAACAGAAATTCTTTATAAAACCTTACAGCTCAAAATGATACTCCTATGGCATCATTGTAGCACCGTTATTTTTAAGAATGGCCAGTTAGCCGTTTTGTTCATAAATTTAGCACACCAAGTGCATCTAAATATTAGAGAGAGCTTTAAGATTGCTTACGAAATTACAGAGATGCTCGCACTCCGTCCGCTTTAAATAAAGTAGTGCCGCTGGACTGTTAAAAAATACAACAAAAGTTTGCTAAAAAGAAACTATTTATGATGGTACTGGTCACAAGCAGTGATTCATGGTGTTGGTACTAAAGTTGTTCAGAGGTGAGAGGAGTTCAGGGCAGCCATATAAGGAGTGTCTCAGTAGGCATTTCAGCAGACACATGGCCCCCTGACCGCCCATGGGACGGCCCAGCATGCATCAAACATTCTGCGATGGCAGTGAGGCAGAACCAGGGTGAAGCATAGGCCAGATGAATAAGAGAGACAAAGAGAGGATGCCAGGACAAAAGCTAAATTGTTAAAAAAAATTATATATATATATAAAAGAACAGAAAAATTGTTATTCTCTAGAAAATTGATCTATTTACAAACACAGTATCTGTCCTGCAAATGTGGTTTAGTCAATCAGAGGAACAGACAACAGAAATTCATTATAGCCTTATAGCAAACAACAGTTTTCAATTCACCCTATCTATACAGTAAATGAAAAGCATCTACATTTATCTACAGTTATATTTGTATATTTTATGGACATTTTTTGGATGTGTAATTTTATTGGAATGCCACCAACTGCTCATTATCACATTTGTACATTTTCAAGCACATTTTTAATCAAGAAATCATATTGTTCCTGTTTTCTCAACACATGCTCAGGAGATTCAGAGATGAAGCCATAGTTTACAGTAATCCTGGGCAAATAGAAAGGCACATTTAAAAAAAAACTGGTAACTATGAATAACTAGTAAGTATTTTCTGTACTTTACACATAATATTTTTTCATAGGGTTTTTATAGGGTTTAGGACATCATAATAAGCAACTTCCTGTAAAGCATTTGCATTAAAAACAGGGACTTTTTAGGGTTGTGCGTCATGTTTGGCAAAACAGGGTGTACAGTACACACAATCCTCAGAGGTCAAACTCTAACCACAGTACACAGTCTTAACCGCCTGACCATCTATTAAGTTACAGACGGAAGCCCTCTAACGGAGATATCTTGTCGCAGCAGTTGTATGGCATAAAAGGATCCTGACTGTATCATACATATTTGTCCAACAGCAGTGGTCTCCTTCTGGCTGTTATGAGCAGGAGCGGTGGTGGGTGTCAGGGGCCTGCTGAATTCTGGGAACTGAGAGTTGTTTGGAGGGTCTCAGCAGCTCCCCACTCCCTTTTGGCAAAGCATCACAGGCGAACTCATGCAGCTCAAATATTTCTTCGTCAAATGATCTACAAAAACACACCCCACTGTGCGCGCAAAGGCAAGTATGTACGCTCATGTTTGTGAGAAACGAGCAATTTTTTTTTGTTTTTGAGTAAATTATTTTGGTGTTGTCATATAAAGATTGAGGCATTGCAGCTCAGTTACATTTGAACCCAAATCAGAGTCTGTAAGAAAAACTTGTAAAGAGGATTATTTTCTCTGGGCCATAAAGTAGATAGTTTAGATGCAGTAGATCATAACGACAAGAGCCAGCACAAGACATTAAGCGAACTAAGTGGCTGCGTAGGGCCACGTGGCCAGCAGGGGGACCCCATGAGCACATAAAATGACTGATTTTTTAAAAATATCTATTTAGGGCTCCAAACTCTTACACATTCACAGTGAGACTCATACAATTGACTCTGTCTAAAGGCCTCATTGTATTTTAGTGTTGCAATACAACGCAATGTCAAAATTAGTGATGCGGCCAATTTAAAGAAAGAGGTGAGAGTTACTGTCTACTGTGTAGACCAATCAAATCAAATGTTTACGTCTTCAGGAGAACACTTTAGAACCAAAGTTAAACCGGGGTGATGAGACGTATAGTCGATTAGTGTTACTTCATGACTGGATGTCAAAGTGGTGCCCACAGCATAACATAGGGTGTATAGACAATTGGAAGCATTTCTGGAAGAGACCTGACCTGCTTAAGGAGATGGCCTCCATCTGTCCCGGGAAGGAAGTGCTGTACTCTCTAGAAATCTGACCAACAGATAGAGCGGCTTAACTGTCCATCTGTTAGCTGCCTTGAGTTGTCAAGAACACATATATCCCAGCACATAAAGTTTATATTACCAGAGTATCAACACATTTCCACTGTGTCTGTTCCTCTAACAAACAAATACAGAGCACAGTTTATAGGGCCCTATAATTTCCCCGTTCATGGAATCGTGGATGGAATCGCGGAATTGGCAAATTAACACGGAATCTAGGGTTAACACGGAAATTCTGTTTTTGTTTGAGAGAAGAATGTTTGTCTGTAGGAAATGCAGACCGGGGGAAGCAAATCTTGGCGACACACCCCCTCCCATCATTTCAGACCCCCCCCCCCAAAAACACTGAATCCAAGGCGAAGCGGCTCTCCACAACTCTGCTTTCGTCAGCGATAAAAATTAAGAGCTTAATAAGAACAAAATTAAAGCTTTCTTTTCTGATTTAGACGTACTGTGCGTCTGGTGGAGGGTTTTATATAAAGCCGTGCATTTAAGGAATAAATTTGATCAGCACTGTGCGTGTGTTTAAATAAAACCCATGACCTTTGCTCTAGTGCAATATTCTACCAGTTGTGATATGAATGTGATGCTATTACTGCAGGTTGTTTATATGAACAACGTCCCTATGGTGGTCACCATAGCTGTGTCCCAATTAACTCTTTCCCCACCAGCGTTTTTAAAAAGTTGCCAGCCAGTGCCAGCGTTTTTCATGATTTTCACAAAAGTTTAATGCCTTCCAGAAAATGTTCTTCTTTAAATATATATTAACATACAATATATCAAATGAAAGAACAGACCCTCTGCTTTCAAACAAAAAAAAACTTTCATCCTACCTTCATTTGTTCTTTTGTAATCAGTTTTTGAATATGGGTAGGTTTCTGCAAAAACACCACATTTTGAGCAAAAAGCTGAGAAAATTTAATTTTTGTGACGGACTTTTCATTGAGTTCCCATTCAGAGCGATCTTTAAAACAGACCCAGAACTGCAGCTGTTTGTCCTAGGGCAATACTTCCGGGTTTAAAAAGTTGCGGAAGGGCACCACCTGGTGGATAATAGCGGTATTGCGGAAAGACGGAAATACTCGTCATTGGCAGGGAAGCATTTTCTCTTGATTGACGAGATATCTCGTCAATGGCGGGGAAAGAGTTAAAAGGCTGCGACCTTCTAAGGACGTATTTCAAGACCGACTGTGTCACAGCAGCGTGACTTGAGACTAGTAGGACCGTCTCAATTCAAAGGATGCTTAGAATGAAGCCTCAAAATGCATCCTTATTTTTCCGGGCTGTTAAGGATAGACTAATTTGATATACTGTTGAATAGTTTAATCTACATCAATGTAAAAAAAAAATTCTGATTCCATATTTATTTTACTTGAGTAAGAGTAAAAAATATAAGATGAAACATATTCTCAAGTAGTTAGTTACTAGTTATTTCTGATCTGATAGAGAAGCGTAAAAACACTGGGTCTCATTCACTAATAATTGCGTAGGTTTTTCGTTTTTATATGCACACTGGAACTTCTCATGAAAACTTTCCGCCTAATTCACAACACGTGTGTACGCACATGAATTTGTTCTTGTACTTGTTCTTACGTTATTGAATTTGGAGTGTTCTACATGAGCGGCCGCATGCACAAGGTTCGTAATTTGCATAAAACACACCCAAACCAGCTCCATATAAAGGCTTTCCGCAGCGCTGGTCCAGTTTGTCATAGAAGCAAAAGAGCTCGAAAAGGTTTTATATCATTATTATACACATTATTATTATAGCCTATAGATGTTTTTGCAAACTGTGTCTTTATTTTCACAACACAAACTTGTCAGCATCTGCCTTTAAACAGGCTAACAGTGAACAAAAAACAACATGTATGTTTAGAGTGTGAGTGTTTGTGTACCTGATAATTATCACGTTGTACGGACCAATGGCTTAACTTTTACGTTAGGGGAAGGTAATATATACAGTTTGTACAGTATAAAAAACATTACGTCTATGGAATGTCCCCACAAAACATGGAAACCAGAATGTGTGTGTGTTTGTTATTATGTTTGTACAGTATACTGCAATTTGTTTAGTTTTGTGGGAAATGTCGGAATAAAATAAAATAAAATCCCATTTTTATTTGTATGTATTGTGAGCTGCAACCTATTCTCATCAAATGCATACAAATAACATGCAGTTTGATTATGGTGCAATACATACGCCAAATTCCAACTTTGCATGCATATGATATGCAGTCCCGCTCACTTATATGGCACATCTTTTCATGTCGTTTTATTTATTAGTTTTTCATATGTTTTTTGTTTTTTAAACCATTGTCGCATGTGTTAGGGTTAGATTTGGATTTTGCTTTAGGATGTCATTTAATATACAAGTTTATCCAATGTACTTAAGTAAGAGTTAAAGTACTCGTCCTTAAATATACTCTAAAGGTACTAGTTACCAAAAGTATTTACTCAAGTAAATGTAACGAAGTAAATGTAATTCGTTACTACCCACCTCCACATTTATGTATATATGCATATATAACCTATACTTTAAATGTGACCCTGAACCACAAAACCAGTCATAAGGATCAATTTTATTGAAAATTATTTGGGGAGATACAACTATTTCAAAATATTAAGAGAATCACCTTTAAAGTTGTCCAAATGAAGTCCTTAGCAACAAATATTCCTAATGATAAATAAATTTTTTATATATTTATGCTAGGACATTTACAAAATATCATATTTACATAATATCCTACACTCTTAAAATAAAGGTGTTTCCCAATTCTGGTCCTCAAGTACCCCCTTCCAGAAAGCTTTAGATGTCTCTTAGATTTAAAACACCTGATTCAACTCATCAGCCTCCTTCCAGAATGGTTAACATGTCTCCCTAACAAGCTGATGAGTTAAATCAGGTCTGTTAAATAAGGAGACATCTAAAACTTTCTGGGAGGGGCTACTTGAGGACTAGGATTGAGAAGCACTGCCATAGAAGAACCTTTTTTGGTTTCACAAAGAAACATTTAGTCAATGATTCTTTTTAAGAACCATTTCTTTTAAACATTTTATAATCTAACCTATTATACCTTTAAGAACCTTTGTCAGATTTTAAAGGTGCTTTAAAGAACCATTTAGACAGAAAAGGTTCTTCAATGGCATCGTGAAGCAGCCTATATTTTTAAGAGTGTAATGATTTTGTAATAATTTTGAAAAAAGAAAGATAATTTTGACCCATTGCTACAAATATACCTGTTCTACTTATGACTTTAGTCTTATGACTAGTTTTGTGGTCCAGGGTTAAATATGTATTATATAAACTATTTTAAATATATAATATTTTATCATTTTATATAATATTAAAGATGCATTTTCATTTGTTTGTTGGTTATATTTGGTTATAATTTTTTATTATAAATTATATTTAAGTTGTATTATAAGTTATAATGTTTTTATTCTACTAAATTAATAAAAAGTTTATTATTATAGTTATTATTTTAGGCCCTATCTCTTGTTGATACAGGACCCAAAACTGTATCACATAATATAGTGTAATTATCATCTGTTTTAACCATTGTGCCTCCCTCTCTCTCTCTCTCTCTCTCTCTCTCTCTCTCTCTCTCTCTCTCTCTCTCTCTCTCTCTCTCTCTCTCTCTCTCTCTCTCTCTCTCTCTCTCTACCTTCACAGGAGCCTGACCTCTGCCTCAGACTGGTAACTGCAGCCTATTAAAACATATCTTTGTTTCTTTCATAAACAATACAGTAGAGGGGAATGGTATAAGAACCGCAATGAGAAAGCCCTGTTCATATTTCTTACTGGTGGCTGATGAACCCACAAATCAGACACAAAGACTTCTTTATGAGAACATAGTGACCCCAGTGAGATAAAAGTGAAATGTACAGCTGAGACAGATTATTAAGCCGCAGGACCTTTAACAGGTGTTTTTGTCCTGAACTGCAATGGTTTTAAGTTAACAACTAATGGCTCGTACACAGACTACATGACTTTGAAACGTAGGTCCGAACTGTGCGGTTCACACTACATGACTTGCTCTCTGTAAAATCAGGAGTGTTCACGTTGTTGAGCAGTTCACACTACACGACACAACGTGAATGCCCCACAACAGGAGGTAACGCACTACACGAGTTGAGAACAACTCTATAACCCAACGATTCTATCTTGTCTACAAACCCCGTTCTGTCACGAAAAATCACGCGATAAAACAAACCGGAAATGACGCGAAACTAGACGCGCGCCGGTAAAAACCCACAGAAGAAGAAACAAGACGCGCAAAACTTTTGTTTGTATATATAGACTTCAGACAGAAGTGCTGCAAACCGTTTGCGTGATGCATAGCCGCAAAAGAAAAAAATTATAGAGATGTGATGTGGAGAGGTGGATCAGAACCACACGCGGACAGCAGGGATTAAAGATTTGAGGTGAGTAACTGTTACAGCTTGTTTAATATAGCTGCATGCTTATGTTTGGCTATGATCACATTTAAAATATCAAAGTGTTGTCTACTGTGCTTTAAAGCTGTGTTTCTTGATTTAATTATCGTTCAAATAGAATAGGACAGGCTTCGCAAAACATGATTTGGAGAGTGTTTGTCTTTGACCCTGCGATTCTATGTAACAGGTTTGTGTGATTTCATTTCAAACGAATATGAAGTGAATGTTGTCCTAACGTTTTTTCTGTCTGGGTATGTTTTTGAACTTTTTTGTGTCTTACAGGTGACACGTTCAAGTTCATCAGGTTCAAGTCCAGGATGGGAGACCAGCACCATCTCACAAATAGTTTTGGATGTTCTGCTCTGTACCAGGTTATAAAGGACGATTTCTTGAAGGTAGGGTTATTACAAAATATAAAGATATATATATATATATATATATATATATATATATATATATATATATATATATATATATATATATATATATATATATATAAAATCTACTACTTCATTTTAAAAAAAGAACACCCATAACATTGTGGACATCAGCAGTTGACTGTCTTTGATAAAAGTATTTTAGTAAAAAGTATTATTAGAAACAGGGATATAGTTCGGAAAAGTATAAGTAATTCTATTTTTATGTCTATACATACCTGTATACATTAATTTCATAATTTTATCTGAGCTTACACTATGTGTATTTTAAAGTATTTTGTGTAGAAACATGAATTGTGAAACTAACACAACAATAAATATAAAATTACTTCTAAACCTAATATTGTAATATTTGTTATTCTACATGTTGTTTAGTTTATCGTTATACTTATTTATATGGATTAAGTAAGAGGGGGTCTCATTTATAAAGCATGCGTACGCACAAAACAGGTCTGGAAACATGCGTACGCCAGTTCCCACGCAAAGGTTGTGATCTATAAAAAAAACTTAATGGGAGAATGGGCTTGCATGGTGGGATCTGAAGATAATTCATGTACGCACACTTGCAGAAAGGGAACATTGCTTTGTCTGTCTTAATAATACGTAGACTTTTAGTAAGGATCCTACGCACAGTTTTATAAATGAGACCCAAGGTGTTTGACTCACAAAAGCATGGCTATCCAACTTTGTTCTGCATATAACTATGCAAATAAATCCATTGTAAACTGTAGTCTTGAATATATAATAATTTAATCAGTGACATTTGGTGTGTCCTATTGTTTTAGACACCATCAACAGAAGGAGAGTGGCATACAATAGCCATGGACTTCGAAAGGAAGTGGCAGTTTCCATATTGCTTTGGGGTACTTGCTACCACTCCAGCTGTAGCAGACTGCTGACCACAACATGGATGATGGGCAGTGGAAGATTCACGGGATGTGTGCTTTTCAACCGATGAAATACACCTCACATCGCAATTGTATGGCAATAGCAAAAGTGCAACGCAATCTGATGCGGGACTACTTTACCTCACCAGCGAGTAGTGTTTATTGGCAAGTTCATCACATTTTAAAAGGAACTGATGTAGGGGTGGTTTCCCAGACAGGGATTAGCTTAAACCAGGACTAGACCTTAGTTTAATTAGGAAATATAACTAGTTTTAACAAACATGCCTTACTAAAAACAGTACTTGTGTGCATTTTGAAGCAAAACAAAGGGCACTGATTTATTTTAAGATATATCAGTTCAAGTTGTTTTTAGTTTGGACAGCTTTTACATTTATTTTAGTCCAGGACTAGTCTAATCTCTGTCCGGGAAACCGCCCCGTAGAGTTATCCCTGCAAACAGCAGATTAAAGCCAGTTATTGTCAGTTTAGGACATTCGTTTTCTTGTGTGTTCTAAAGTCCTGTATTTGTAAAGAACACACATGTGGTTCACTTATTCATTGTTTTAAGTATTCTGTTTATTGTTGTGTTATTATTGAATACATTTTAATTGCATACAAATCAAAAGGTGCAGGAATGTAATAAAGGCAATCTGCATGTTGCAATTAAGTGCCTTATACTAACTTTATTTCTTGATCCACACTCATTATTCACAGAACATTAACAATGTTTCTATACTAGGGCGATTAAACATCAACATATCAGAACATGATAAAATTTATGGCGATTGTGATGATAAGCTCTGGGCATTTTTACACAATGTGGATTAATCTAACAGCCAATCACACACAATTATATTATGATATTTATATATCACCCAGCCCTTAAAGGAGCTCTACACAGGGAGTTTTGTAATGTTTAATTGTGTGAATGTGGCGCACTGCATGTGTTCTAACAATGTATATTTTGTCTGTTCACATAATATACATTCTAATGTACTACATTGCACTAAAGAACAGATCGTGCATCGGAGCTCCGTCGAGTTCTTCATCTAAAAGCCTTTTTTACTATCTTATTCCTATTTATATATTAAGTTTTACCTAGGAATACTTTACCGTGAGGATTATTGAGCAGTACTACCACGTGAAACTATTTATCACTAATAAACACCCACAGTGTTAGCATATAGCCCGCTAGCTTCAACAAACGCTGCCGACTGAAGCTAGCATTTTCCGATCTAATGGCGGATTCATCTGATATATGCTTTTCTGACCTGTCCTCGCCTGAGCGGGAAGCTGCGAAGGAGTTGATCGGTTTGAGCAGATCCAACGCGAGCTACAGCGCCCACTTCACCATGTCTCCAGACGTCCACAAGCGACCGAGGAATGCGACAAACGAGTGCTCCACGCGATGCAGCTTTACGGACCGTAAGCGAGTGAACGGAGACGCCATTGCCCAACATGAAAGCGATCGGGAAGCTGTGGTGGAGCCGCTGCCCGGCCTTCGCAGATTCAGCATGCCCAACATCACCCTGGACCCAGACGTTCGCAGGCGACTGAGGCGTACCACAACCAAACCCCCAACGCGATGCAGCTCCGCGGAGCGCGTTCGGGTAAACAAAGACGCCATCGCCCAGCATGAAAGCGGTAAGACTCCGCTTGTTATTGTAACATGTACTACTTGCTACATGTATAGTTTAGCTTCTGCCGTTAGCATAGATGGGTTTACATGCACTAAGTGTATTGAAGTATTAAGATTAACTGAGAAGGTTGCTGAACTAGAATCGCGCATCCGAACGCTAGTTGAGGATAGCAAAACCGCTAATGTTACTGTTGTAAATACTGTATCGAGCGAAAAGACTAATGGCTCGGTTCCGACATCAGATGCTAATGTAAACATTACAAACAATGTATCGAGCGCACATAGTGTTCCGACATCAGATGCTAATGTAAACATTATAAATACTGTATCGAGCGCGCATAGTGTTTATCATAATACACATGGCTCGGTTCCGACATCAGAGTCAAGTCGGCGGTCTAACTGGGTGACTGTCAGGCGGCATAGTCATATACGGCGTCCATCTAAGACCCATAACGTTACGGTACTTTCTAACAGATTCGATCCCCTAAGGAATACACTAGCTGAAACACCTGTTAAAAGTGCCCTGGTCATTGGAGATTCTATACTCAGGAACACTAACATTGAGGCACCAAACACCCTAGTCGACTGTATACCGGGAGCCAGAACGTCTGACATTAGATCCAAACTTAAAGTGCTGGCTAATGCTAAACGGAAGTTTTCTAAGATTGTTATTCACGCCGGAACAAATGACACCAGACTCCGACAGTCGGAAATCACCAAAGATAATATTAAGGAGATGTGTGAAATTGCAAAAACAATGTCAGACAATGTAATATGCTCTGGTCCCCTCCCCGCCTACCGGGGAGATGAAACACATAGTAGATTAGTGTCTCTCAATGGCTGGATGTCAAAGTGGTGCCCTCAGCATAATGTAGGGTTTATAGACAATTGGAAGCATTTCTGGGGTAGACCATTTCTCCTAACCCGAGATGGCCTTCATCCGACATCAGAAGGAAGTGCTATACTCACCAGAAATCTGATTAATATTCTTAATTCTGATATAGTATGACTATCCAGGGCCCAGGTCAGGAAACAGACGGATCAGCTTAACTGTCCGTCTGTTAGCTGGCATGATATGTCTAGATCACATATATCCCAGAACTTCGAGTCGATCTTACCAGAATATCAACACATTTCAACTGTATCTGTTCCCCGAACAAGCAAATACAGAGCACCGCTTGCCACATCACGTACAAATTTGACCAACATAAAATTAGAAAACAATACATTACAAGATGAACCTCGAATGTTAAAATTCGGCCTTCTTAACATTAGATCGCTTACCAATAAAGAACCTATTGTTAATGAAATAATTAATGACCAAAACTTAGATGCACTCTGTTTAACAGAAACCTGGCTTAAAGCAGACGACTACATTAGTTTAAACGAATCCACCCCACAAGACTATTATTATAAACACGAACCTAGGTTAAAGGGGAGAGGGGGTGGTGTAGCTACAATATACAACAAAATTTTTAAAGTAAACCAAAAATCTGAACTAAAATTTAAATCATTTGAACTAATGTTGTTAAACATGGAAATAACTGATCGTAACCACAAACAGCTCTCTTTTGCCTTAGCTACAATCTATAGACCTCCGGGCCACCATGCAGATTTCCTTAAAGAAATAGCAGATTTTCTGTCTGAGCTTGTAGTCACTGTAGATAAAGCTCTTATCGTTGGTGATTTTAATATTCATGTGGATAACCATAAAGATGCATTAGGACGTGCGTTTATGGATGTTCTAAATTCTCTCAATATTAGACAAAACGTGACAGGGCCAACGCATACTCGTAAGCACACATTAGACTTAATTCTGTCACTCGGGCTTAATATTAATGACATCAAAATATCACCTCAGAGTGATGCAGTTTCTGACCATTACCTTGTGTCATACACTGTACTTCTAGATAGGATCACTCAATCCACAACATGCTACAGATTAGCCAGAACAATAATTTCCACCACTAAAGATAGCTTTATTAGCACTCTTCCAGACCTGTCCCAAATTAAACATGCAGATAACTGTGATGATCTAGATATTGTAATAGAAAACCTAAACAATGTCTGTTCTAACACATTGGATGCCGTTGCTCCCATTCGAAAAAAGAAAATCAAAGAAAAACCGCCAGCTCCATGGTATGATCATCACACCGCTGCTCTTAAAAAGGCAACTAGGAAAATGGAAAGAAATTATAGAAGCACAAAATTAGAAGTATGGCGTGCAGCATGGAAAGATAGTGTTAAACACTACAGACAGGCTATTAAAACCGCCAGATCTACCTATCTTAGCAAGCTTATAAATGAGAATCATAATAAACCTCGTTTCCTCTTTAGCACCGTTGCAAAACTGACTAGAAACAAAGAACAAACAGAAACCAATAGTAAACTCAAACACAATAGTTAAGACTTCATGAATTTCTTTTCTTACTATATTAGGTCTATAAGGGAATACATCGTAGCTACACAGGGTGCCACCACGCTACCCGTTAGTTCACTTTAGACTAGACTACCACACGAACATCTTGATTCATTTAAACCTACTACAATAGAAGAGCTCTCTAAATTAGTAACGTCATCCAAATCATCGTCCTGTATATTAGACCCCGTTCCCACAAAACTACTTAAAGAGGTATTTCCTGTAGTGTCAACCCCGGTTCTAAATATCCTTAACTCATCGCTAGAAATAGGATACGTTCCAACATCTTTCAAACTAGCAGTTATTAAACCGCTGATTAAAAAACCACAGCTTGATCAGGGAGAGCTTAATAACTTTAGACCAATCTCAAATCTCCCTTTTCTTTCGAAAATATTAGAAAAGGTAGTGGCAAGCCAGTTACGCACATTTTTGACAAATAATAGTACATATGAAAAGTTCCAATCAGGATTCAGGCCCCACCATAGCACAGAGACAGCGTTGCTTAGAGTTACAAATGACCTCCTATTAACATCCGATCGTGGTGAAATCTCAATTCTTATATTATTAGACCTTAGTGCAGCCTTTGACACAATAGATCATACAATCTTACTCAATAGACTAGAAAACTATGTTGGTATCAGTGGTCAGGCGCTAGCATGGTTTAGGTCGTATCTAACCAATCGCTATCACTTTGTTTATGTAAACGAGGAAGAGTCATATCACTCCCTGGTTAAATACGGTGTACCGCAGGGATCGCTTTTAGGTCCTATCCTGTTCTCGTTATACATGTTACCTCTAGGAGACATTATCAGGAAACATAACATAAGTTTTCACTGCTATGCGGATGATACCCAGCTTTACATCTCCTCACATCCCAGCGAAACACACACGTTTTCTAAGCTAACAGACTGCCTTAGCGATGTTAGTGACTGGATGGCACATAACTTTCTTAAGCTGAACTCCAATAAGACAGAGATACTTATTATTGAACCGAATCGCTACAAACATAATATGTCAGATTACACGTTGCACATAGATGGCTGCACTGTGGTGCCATCTTCCACGGTAAGGAACTTAGGTGTGATGATCGACAGCAACTTATCCTTCGATAGTCATATCGCCAACGTCTGCCGTACAGCTTTCTTCCACCTTAGAAATATCTCGAAAATACGCCATATACTGTCTACATCTGACGCAGAGAAGCTTATCCATGCTTTTATGACCTCTAGAATAGACTATTGTAACTCGCTACTCGGGGGATGCCATGCAAATCAAGTAAACAAGCTTCAGCTAGTTCAAAACGCTTCCGCAAGGGTACTTACTCGATCTAAAAAGTACGACCACATAAGCCCAATTCTGGCATCTTTACACTGGCTACCAGTTAAATATCGCATACAATTTAAAATATCACTAATCACCTACAAAGCTTTAAATGGCCTAGCACCCTCATATCTTAGAGAATTACTATCAGAATACAATCCATCACGCACACTACGGTCACAAAATTCTGGTCTCTTGATTATCCCTAGACTATCAAAAGTGTCTAAAAGTGGAAGGTCTTTTTCCTACTTAGCCCCTAAGCTCTGGAATGATTTACCAACCGATGTCCGAGAATCAGACACAGTCGATAATTTTAAATCTAGACTTAAAACTTTTCTCTTCAACAAAGCATTCGCATAATTTGTCTAGTAAAAGTACTTAACTCGAAATAGTTATTTGTACCGAACAAAGCACTCGCGGTCATAAAACAGACCAACCAAATAAATAAATAAAAACCTTATCTTAACGTATAGTCGGATTGCGATTTTGGAACTTTCGTGTTCTTGTGAATAGTATGCCATACAGACCCGTTTGCCACTGAACCTGCATTAACGACGACAGTGGGGCATCCCGCCTTAGTCAAACGGGTTGGCACGTATGGTCGGGTTGGGATTTTAGCGCTTTCTTTATATTGCGAATACTATGCCATACAGACCCGTTTGCCACTGAACCTGCATTAACGACGACAGTGGGGCTTCCAGCCTTAGTCAAACGGGTTGGCACGTATGGTCGGGTTGCGATTTTGGCGCTTTTTTGTGTCTTGTGAATAGTATGCCATACAGACCCGTTTGCCACTGAACCTGCATTAACGACGACAGTGGGGCCTCCAGCCTTAGTCAAACGGGTTGGCACGTATGGTCAGGTTGCGATGTTGGCGTTTTCTCGTGATCTTGTAAATAGCATGCAATATAGACCCGTTTGCCACTGAACCTGCATTAACGACGACAGTGGGGTTACAGGCCTTAGTCAAACGGGTCGACAGGTTTCATTTTCTCTTTATATTAAAAATCAGAAGGTGACCCTTAGTTACCATATATACCGTCGCAGTGGGCCCCCAATTTGCAAAATCCTCAACTGTGGATAATATAATTATGCCGCAATAGTTAGTCTGTCTGAAACTAAGCTGATTAAACCACATCACTGTGTGACACTTGCATTACATGTGAACGGCCCCTACGCTAATATGATTTTGTTTTTCTCTCCCTGTCCTGTCCTCGACCCTGAGGACAACATAATGTCGAGTCATAGCCTCAGCAAATTTGACAGCTTATGCTATTGTGTATTATGTTGTGCTATCTGTCATTTTTCTGTGCTTTTACTGCTTCTATTAATGTAAAGCTGCTTTGAAACAATTGAGTATTGTGAAAAGCGCTATATAAATAAAAATTGAATTGAATAAAATTGAATTCATATTGCCTGTTTTTGTAAAATATGACTCAATGTGTTTAATACTTTTATACTTTGTTGCATTAAATGTATTACTTTCGATAGACCATTTATTTCATGAAACAGCACTGGGAAATTCAATCTAAACCCTTTAACAAGTTTAATCACCTTATTGATAAATGTAATACATAGTAAAGTCAATAGTTTGTAAACAAAAAAACATCGGGACCGCACATGTCATGTATGATATATGCATAAGGTAGGTTGTTCAGGTGACAACATTGATCCACTTTTGTCAGTCTCCCGGGCATTGAATATCATCACCATTATGCTTCTTTTGAGATGTGATAAAAGAACTGGGTCTTCAATATCCCTCAATTCCAAAGCCATGGTTCCCAAATGAAGTTGATGTAGTTGTTTGTGAGTCCACTTGTGCAAAAGTAAAGTCTAAAATCAATAAAGAAATGCATTTTTTCAGTTAATATTTACATTCACACTTTCATTTATTTTATTTGTTTATTCAAACTAAATATGAGAATTTATTCCTTGGTTTAAGCTCTTTCAATTGGTACAAAAGGCAGATTGTAATGTAGCTGAATATCCTCTAATACACAATATATAACAATAAACAGAATTACAGTAAAAAATAATTATACACTTTATAATGTTTTACAGACATATCCCAAAAATAGGATTACAATAATATCCATGTATATGGAAATATGACCAATTAATTTACATTTGACCCTATAACATTTAGATAATGTAATAATAACATTTGCTCACCTGGCTGTTTTACAGCGTTTGCTATTTCTCTCCACCGTTTCTTTTTCTCAGCGCAGTTGTTGTACATATATGTGTAACGTCATATAGGCATTCATAACTGTGACATGCTACTCATCTTTCCGTGTGACCTCAACCCCTGGTCGGATTGGCTGTAGCTCGTGACATCACAGGAGGTTGAGTCGCGCGACAGCTCCAGATATCTAGCATGCTAGATATTTTTCTGGTGTCGGCGACGCGTCTGCGAGCGTCTTTGATGCGTTGTTGGCTCTTTCATACCAACAGATTCGCGAACGTCGATCGCCCGCTAATCCCCCGCGATTTGCACCCGATCACACCCCGACCTGTCGGCGAGCGAACGACTTGCAAATCGGGCTTAAATCTGGCTTAAAATCATGTAGTGTGAACTTAGCTTGACTGTCTCAATCTGTTACAAGACTTTCAGCACAGCATGTCATAGGGGTCCATTGTTTTTAGCTGGCAGTGGATGGGGTTTAGCTGTCGGGGCCGCTAAGGGTTATGCTCCAAGAGACCAGCCACCCTCCCCTCACAGACCCACGGGCTTGTGAGAGGCGGCCTCTGCCGTGTACGCCATGGCGTTGATGCAGGTCCGCCAGGCTAAGGCACTGAAGGATCTGCACAGGTGAGGTCACGGTCCGGCAGCTAAAGAATCCTGTGTGGCTCTGACCTGGCGCTACGAGCAACTAGGTTCACCCCACAGGCCGCCGGACGTGCTATACTCTCCCCCGGTGGTCCAGGAACGCAATCTCTGGTTGTGTCTTGCGGGCTTAAGTAGGTTGATTAATAATCGTCCTAATGTTCCATTTTAGACCAGCCATTTCGGCGACGCAGCTAAGAGTGTCCAACAATGATTGGCCGCTTTAGAGCAGACTGAGGCATCGTGCCCCCTCCGTTACGTCAGTATATTCGGACGGGCTCAAAACCCTACGTTCTCCTCTTGCTCATTCGCCAGCGGATGTGTCGAGCGGGACATCTACAAAGGAGCCCTGGCTACTTCCCAAAGATTCAGGCATTTGCTTCACCACGGTGAAGGCTGCCGATGCGCACGTACTGCGTGCGGAGATTGCTGTCCTATTGGTGAAGGACGCAATCGAGCCGGTCCCTCCAGCCGAGATAAAGTCGGGGCTTTACAGCCCTTACTTCATTGTACCCAAGAAAAGCGGCGCGTTGCGTCTGATCCTAGATCTGCGCGTACTGAATTGAGAATTCACAGAATTCACATTCACAGAATGCTGTTCAAAAAGTTAACGCAGAGGAGCATATTTTATGGCATCCGCCCACAGAATTCAACCGGAAGGACGCGTACTTTCATGTCTCCATACTCCCCCGACACAGGCCGTTTCTCCGCTTTGTGTTCGAGGGGAGGGCATATCAGTACAAAGTCTCACCGTTCGTGGTTTCTCTCTCTGCCCGTGTCTTCACGAAAGTTGCGGAGGGCACACTGCAGCCCCTGAGAGAGAGAGCGGTGTTTGCGTTTTGGCGTATTGGCTTATAATAACTCAGTTTCGTCAGATGCTGTGCACACACATAGATCGTGTACTTAAACACCTCGCTCGTCTCGGTCTTCAGGTCAACTGGGAAAAGAGTAAACTTTGCCCCGTGCAGAGGATCTCTTTTCTCGGAATGTAACGGGATTTGGTCGATTTAACAGCACGTCTCATAGAAGCGCGTATTCAGTCAATTCTGACTTACCTTAACATTTAAAGGCAGGGTTGCGGTTCCACTGAAATAATTTCAGAAACTTCTGGGGCATATGGCAGCAGGTGTGGCTGTGACACCGCTCGGGCTGCTCCATATGAGACCGCTTCAGTGTTGGCTTCATGACCGAGTCCCGAGGAGAGCGTGGTTCACCGGCTTTCACAGTATTATAATTACATCGAGATGCCGTCTCACTTTCACCCCGTGGTCAGACCCAGCGTTTCTCAGGGTGCGGATGCCACGGAGATAGGTCTCCAGGCATGCTATTGTTGGCAAAGATGCCTCTACAACGGGGTGGGGAGCCACGTACGGCGGGCTCGTCGCTTCGGGGGTCTGGTCAACATCCCAGCGACATTGGCATAAATTGCCTCGAGCTGTGCACTGGGCACACTCGGCGTGAATGCACTGGCGCACAGCTGGCGGCGGGGTTTCCCTCCAGTAAGCTTTATTGCGCAGACACTGTGCAAAGTCAGGGAGGACGAGGAGCACATTCTATTAGTTGCGCCGTACCGGACAACTAGGAATTGGTTTTACAGAGTTCACTCTCTTCGCGACCGTCCCTCCCTGACATTATGGCACTCGCGCCCCGATCTGTGAAAAACGATCGTACGAATAATCGTAGAATTACGGGCTGTTTCCCAAAAGCTTCGTAACTTAAGTTGCACTTGAAAATCATCGTAGATCTACGAGTGCTGTGGAGTAATCATTAATTCATAAGTGCATCGTAAGACAACAGAGTTACAAGGTCACCTACAGGACAACCAGCAAATTGCACTCCTGCAATGACGATAATGTAATGTTTTAAATGTTTGTTTATTTATTGGGTTCTTCTTTGTTTATTTTATATTAAATATATAATATAATATATTTAAAATTCAAATGATAAATCAAATTTAAATGACTAAACATAAATTAATAAAGAAGGAAAACGTATTTTGTACAAGTTGGTAAAAGTTTTTTGTATTTTGGTAAAAGTTGGTATAGCAAATTGATAAATGGTTCATACCGATTGCTGCTATATTTTATCTAAACATTGTTTTGAAGGGAAATGGCATCTAATTAAAGAAACCGAATAAATATTTACGGTACAATGCAATAATCCATAATAATAAATAAACATAGATAATAAACAACAACAAATAATAATAATCTAAACTATAATAGAAACACAGAAGGCATTTCGCAGTGGGACAATTCCTAACTAAATACGGAAAAGAATATTTAATAAATTATTAAAACATTTAAAAAGTCATTGAACAATAATGAAAATATATTATTTCATGTGCATCTTTGGGAAACGCACGTAAATGAACAACGAATGCTCGTTAAGTAGCTCGTAGAAAGCGCTCTTAAGTGCTAAGTTCAATCGTTATCGGGAAACCCAGCGCTGGTTGTTAAGTTTTTTAGAGGCTGCATCCTTCTTGTCCTCCTTGGGACCTGTCCGTGGTGCTGAAAGCTTTACAGGACGCCCCCTTTGAGCCTCTGCATTCTGTGAGTGTAAAGTTTCTAACTTTCAAAACTTTAACACTCCTTGCTTTGGCTTCGGTAAAAAGGATAGGGGATCTTCATGCATTTTCGGTCAACGATTCGTGCCTACAATTCGGGCCCACTGAATCAATTTTAGTACTGAGACCCCGGCCCGGCTACATGCCCAAAATTCCCACTACTCCATTCAGAGACCAAGTGGTGAACTTGCAAGCGCTGCCCCCAGAGGAGGCAGACCCAGCCGTGGGGAAGGGGAATGCTGTCACCAAGCAGAGGATGTCCCATTGGATTGTGGACACTATTACCCTTGCGTATGAAAAGCAGGGTATTCCTTGCCCATTTAATCTGCGTGCACATTCTACGAGAAGTGTAGCATCATCTTGGGCATTGGCTTGTGGTTCCTCGCTAACAGACATCTACAGAGCTGCTGGCTGGGCGACACCTAACACGTTCACTAGGTTTACAGTGTTCGTGTTGAGCCGGTATCCTCTCGTGTTGTTTATTCTTATCAGAATAGACCACTAGAGACCGTCTTGTGTCGGCTTGGAGCCTCTATTTGGGTGCTCCACAACCGTACCATTATGGAAGGCCTTTATCGCAAACACGTCGCAAAATAGCGTTTTTTACTCCTCCACTGCTTTGACAGCTGAAGTTGTGGAGCTTCTGCTGTAAGCCTCTCACTAGATGTTTCCATGTGAACCTGGGTTAGGTTAGGCACCTGCATTGCGCCCCCTGTGGGTCTCTATGTGTGTATTTCCGTGGACATTCTTACCACATTCCCCTAGTATGAAATACTACTAAGAGGGTTTTCACGTTATGCTTTAAGCTCTCATGATGTCACCCATGTGGTAGACCCCCTAGAGGGTAGTTCTGCAACGTTCTAGTCCCGCCTGTGACGTCGTAGAGACAGACTGAAAGGGAACGTCTCGGTTGCGTACAGTATGTAACCCTCGTTCCCTGAAGGAAGGGAATGGAAACGTCACGTCCCGTCGTCACAGTTCTGTTCCATTGCTGAATTACGCCGTGCAATGTTGCCAGCTTTCTAACCGAAAAATCAAGCTAATGATATTGCACCTGATCCTCGTTTAAATACCCGAGCCGCGGGGCGGCGCCCTCAGATGCAAATATCTGCATGCCAAGTTCATTGGCGTGTTAGTAGTTCTCGAAGTAATACGGCGGTCACGACGTGACGTCTCCGTTCCCTTCCTTCAGGGAACGAGGGTTACATACGTAACCAAGACGTTTTTCATAGATTAAAGACTGGCAACAGGTTTTTGTGACATTGGGGTTAGGGATTGGGGTAGGTTAGGGGAATAGAATATAACAGTTTGGACAGTATAAAATGCATTGCGTCTATGGAGATGCCCCCGTAAACCACACACACAAGCATGTGTTTCACGTTTAGTGCCACTTTGTTTAAGTATCAAATGCATCTGATCTGAAAACAAGGTTCATGCACATTGCTATTTTGAGGCACCTAAAATAGACCTGGACAAAAACCTGGTCTACAGTCTTAAGTCAATGGCGCAATATTGTTTTTGTTATTTAATGAACGTGTTAGTAATATGCGCCTTTAAACTGGATGACAACGCGTGTTTGCTTTTCACATGGATGCACAGCAGCACATAAACGTTTTAAAATATGAAAAATCAAAGGATTAAAATGTAAAAGATTATTATTCTCTTAGAAATAAATGAGGAACAATCAAGGGCGTAGTTTTGATTTTGACATTGGTGGGGACATAAATAATGTCATATTAATCTTAGGTGTCTTATTTATTTAATGTTGCATTATCAAAAACAGCAAATATAGAATATGCCTATTTATTTTTACTTTTTTGTGATGTCTGTGAATATTCTGACTGTGCAAGTAAAATACTGAATCATCAGATTTCCTCCCAATCTGCTCCAGCAGAAAAATATATAACATTATACTTATTGTGCAGCCATCACACAAAAAACAATTACTAACTATACTGTAGTTATTATTTTATTGTTTGTGTTTCCTTTTTTCTAAGCGGGCTGTCTCGTATTTTGTGCATACACCTGTTCATATAAGAATGCTTTCTTCACTCACTTACCGGTAGCCTGGCTGCATAATCATGCACATCGCATCTTGTTCAGGGTGAGCTCTGGTGCTTCTTACAAGCGAATGAAGACTACATGACACAAAAGCGATCATAAAGCGACGTACTGTACGTTAGAGAGGCGGGGACTCAAGAAAGGCAAAGCCAATCATATAAATCTTGTGAGTTACGGAGGCGGGACTCATTACATTTGTTAATGTCATTGTGGATAAGCATAAAATATCAGACAACAATTGTCGGAAAGGCAGTGTTTTTAAGCTGGAAATACAACAAATAAAGTTAAAATTGCCATAGAGTCTAATCTCTTAACTCACCACTGTCAGCTAGAGACGCGGGCACGAGTGGGGGAGGCGATCGCGTTGAACTTGTGGACCAAAGCGCGAATATAAACACGTGACACAGCCAGTCACGTGACTCGCGCTCTGCAGCTCATGCTGTATGAAACAGACGCACGCGCATCAACTCGTAACTGTAGGGCCCGTTGTCTACTTAACTAAATTTGTTCTAGAGATGTCTTTTTTACAGACTACATAAAGGGCCGGATCAAATTACCTTGAGGGCCGGGTTTGGCCCGCTGGCCGCCAATTGAATAGCCCTGAAGTAGGCTATCCAATCATTTACAGCAATTAAAAGCCTGTTAATTTTACTTCCATGACTGAAAGAAAACGACTTTTAAAGGTTTTAATACAATAAACAACAGTTTCAATACGGATGAAAACAACTCAATTTTTTAATATCAATGTTAAAGTGGTGGTCTTCTTCCTGCGCTTAGTTTTTTAGTTTACAAATCACACCCAAAACACACACATTACTTATTATGAGAATAGGAACATTTTAGTTCGTAAGTAAGTTTAGTAAGTTCATGATGCTGGAGAAAACAGAGTAAGTCCAGCTTAACAGGAAGCCAGGGCGGAGCCGACAGAGCAGGAAGCCAGGGCGGAGCCGGCAGAGGGATCAGAGACCAGAGCGGAGTTGTGGGCGGGACCAGAGACCAGAGCAAAGCTGTAGGCTAAACCAGAGACCAGTGCTGAGCTAGCGGCCATGGTGGTGCCGCAGGAGGAGCCAGAGACCATAGCAAAGGTGAAAGCCAGGGTGGTGCCTCAGGCAGGACCGGAGACCAGAGCATAGCTGGAGACCAGGGCAGAACTGCAGGCATAGCCAGAGACCAAAGCATAGCTGCAGATGTAACCAGAGTAAAAAATGAATAAATAAATGATTAAACTACTGCCGTGTATCTAGTGTGTATCACCAATCTCACAGGCTGGCGATAGGATGGGGCAAAATGGGCCATATCTCCCAATTCTACCCCACCCCTACACAAATATGCAATAAATCCTTGCCTCCACCAATACAACCACACACACACACATCATAAATGTGTACAGTTTTGTTATGACAGTAACCAAACTTTTGTAAAACCTGAAAACAGTGGCGGAGTGGCCATCGGGATAGTCGGGACATTTCCCGGTGGGCCGGTAGTGTTTTGAGGCTGCGAGGGCCAGTCTGATAATGGATAATTATACATTGCAAGTTATAGCAACCCCGTCTGGCGGCCTGATGTGCGCCCGCTTCCAGCTGGTCAAACTGTGCAGCCTCTTTGCTCAACACAGTAGGCTATATAAAAGTGCTCAACCTGTTCGGCAGGTCCAACCATGTTTAGGATTTTAAAAAAATATAGGGGGATTATTGAACGGCCCCTCTCCAAATTACATAGCCTGTCGGCCTTTGATGTGAAAAGCCGCGTCGCCGAATGCCTGTTTATTTCAGTACATATGCGGTCGGATTGATCCGCGGAGACTATTTGATAGAAAATGTGGATTAAGGATGTTTAAAATCTCTAGCTTGGTGGTCAGTACTTGAATGGATAAAATCAGCACATTCGCAAAGGTTTATCTCCATATGGCTATATATAATAAATAAAATTTAGAAGGGTAACTTTGCAGTATCACATTTTATATTTCCTACTATTAGATTTCTATTAGATTTCCATATTAATAGACGAGAGTATTTAACTGAAATATATAAATATCCTCACAACATTATTATTTCTCAAAACTTTGACAAAAATTATTTTCAAATGAACTGTATTCTTACAGTTATTCAAAGATGCACACATTATTCCGGATATGATTTGAATATTAGACGAGATAATATAACGGCAATTAACGTCTCATATGCCATTAAATATCCACATATAAATTAACATTACAGCATAATGAAATTAATAAAAAGACAAGGAAGCAGGATTGGCATGTAAATTGTATTATTATTATTATTATTGGGAAAAAAAGCAATATTACTGAAATAAACTCTGAGGTAATGCGCCAAACACGTTAAAATAAATAAGCAATAACCGTGGAAAAAACATTATTATCTCTCAAAACTTTATATGACAAAAATTATATTTAAAGGAAATATTCTTACAGTTATTCAAAGATGCACAAATTATTCCATATTACTCCGTTTATGAGCACATTCATCTCTGGTCTCGCTCTGTTATGTAATAGCTGATTTAGGCGCGCATCTCCGTCTTTCAACCAGGTATCGTTTTGTATAGTTCCTCATTTAGGAAAATTAGCCATGATTTAATGATTTTATTAATATTATGAAAATGTTTTTTTTTGGGGGGGGGGGCAAATTGATTACGATTTGTATTACCCTAGTTTTACTACAAATAAGCTACGAGACATTTTTTTTACTACGGAGGGTATACGAAATTTCCCGGTAGATTTTTTGGTCCCACTCCGCCCCTGCCTGAAAAGATGAAAGGATTTGTACATGAAATAAGGTGTGTGGGGAGGGAATTCCACTGAGTTATAGCTACAAAAGAGAAAGATGATTTGCCAAAAGAAGTTTTACGATTGGGAATATTGCACTCTCCTCTAGTGGCTGATCAAGTAGCTCTATTTTTTTCTGAGTTGAGTGCAATACATATGTTTAGTGGAGGAGCAACAACAGTATTAATTATTTTAAAAAGTAAGCAAACATTTGAATACATTATCAAATTTTCCAAATGTAAAATATTGTATTTAGTAATTGTTTTACAGTGGTGATATTGACGTGTTTTTTATCATGGATCTTAAGGTTTGGTTTATATTATGATTCAAGTGGTCTCAATGCTGTCTTTCTTGCTTGAGACCAGCTTGTAATGCAATACAAAAACTGCGGAACAATCATTGCATTTAAATAAGTAGTTAATGCCTCAGTGGTAAGAGAGTTTCTTATAGACCCCTTCACGGTTCACGTCACAGGCGTTTCCCACTGCGCATGTCGGGGTCAGAAAAGCCATTACAGCAGATTGAGTTGTGTATTATTCGGTATCGTCAAAAATGCCTACTTACGTCGTGGGCTGTGAAAATCGCACCAGGTCTTCCATTAAGTTTTCGCGATTCATGCATAATCTCAAAAACAAAAAAATACAACATCTGCGGCTGCAAGCAAATAACATGCAGACTGGAACAATGCAAATATCAAAGAGGCTTGTGTTTGTAGTGCTCACTTCATTTGAGGTAAGTCATCATTTTTCAGCCCTGTTAGATTAAAGGGGTCATATGATGAAAATGTTAGCATTGCCACTTTGTAGGTGTGAGCAAAAATAGGTCATTGAAATTTGGCTTTCGTTATGATGTCATAAGGATATCTTATTAGAATAATACCGCCTCCTTAATCTGAACCCCCCAACCACCGCACCGCCGTCCAGTGCAGAGAGAAAGAGAGAGAAAAGAAGGACTTGACAGCACAATTGAGTTTGAATTACAACAAACCACCATCATTGTGATCAGTGTTTGAACTTTATCCGCTCATTTGCATTTTAAAAAACACACCCAAAACGACACAATTGGACTTGACAGCACAATAGAGTTTCAATTACAGCAGGCCACCATCGTTGTGGTCGGTGTTTGCACTTCATCCGCTCATTTGCATTTTAGGGGACACACCCAGGGCGACACATTTTTGCTCGGACCTACGGGGTGGCAGTGCTGGCATTTTCATCATATGACCCCTTTAAATTATAAAGCCTGGATGGTATAAACAGTTTGACCCCATGCTGCGTGCGCACCCGATATGTCTGAAATGTAAAGGATTAAATTTAAGTGTACTACTCTTTTTTACATGTTTTTTTAACTCTTTCACCGCCAGCGTTTTTTAAAAAAGTTGCCAGCCAGCGTTTTTTATGATTTTCACAAAAGTTTAATGCCTTCCAGAAAATGTTCTTCTTCAAATATATAAACATACAATATACCAAATGAAAGAACAGACCCTCTGCTTTCAAAAAAAAAAAAAAACTTTTCATCCTACCTTCAGTAGTTATTTTGTAATCAGCTTTTGAATATGGGTAGGTTTCTGCAAAAACACCACATTTTGAGCAAAAAGCAGAGATAATTCCATTTTTGTGACGGAGTTTTCATAGAGATCCCATTCAGAGCGATCTTTAAAACAGACACAGACATGTAGCAGCCTGCCAAAGGGCAATACTTCCGGTTTTAAAAAGTTGCGGAAAGGCGCCACCTAGTGGATAATAGCGGTATTGTGGAAAGACGGAAATACTCGTCATTGGCGGGGAAAGAGTTAAAAGTAAGAGTTGGGTCCAGGATAACACCCAAATATTTAAATTTATCCACATTTTTAATTGTATGCACATTTACTAGGACCTCAGGGCATTCTTTAAGTTTACATCTATTTTTAAAAAAACATGGTTTGAACCTTCCAGCCCTGACAGGGAGTTCAGGAGACTCAGGCTCCTGAGTTTGAGACTTCCTAGGCAAGGCGAACATAGAAGCTTCAAAAAGTTCATATGATTCGGATTGTCCCACTGAATTAAATGACTCATTTGGTTTAGGTGATTTGGACAAATCAGGTGATTCGGACAAATCAGGTGACTCACTCACACTCTTTGTTGAATCACTTGATTTGGTTGACTCATTGAACTCGGAAAAAAAATCGGTCGGCCCAGCTGGCGAGGTCGACTTGATCAACCTGGCTGGTTCCGCTGAACCGTTTGGTCCGGCTGGGTCCACTGATCGATTTAGTAGCCCTCACGTGAACTGGCTCGGGACTGGCGCAGCCATCTTCTGAACAGGCTCGGGAATGGCGGCCACCATCTTGTGAACGGACTCGGTAACAGGCATACCGAAGACAGGACTGGATAGAATTAACATAGTGCATTCGGGTGTCCATGGCTGATCTGGGTCTACATCCCACGGACCCTGATGCCTACTGCCCCCCCCAAATATATATATATATATATATATATATATATATATATATATATATATATATATAGTGTCGCAGTACTCTCACGACTCCTGCTGCCCATTGTTAATCTTAATGTCACTTATCTCTGACTAACTAATCTGTTAATTAAAAAAATATATTTGCGTACATTTGATTAAATTGTATTAGTAACGACTAATAAGAGCTTTTTAAATGCTGTTCTAAATAGTATATTCCAAAGTTACTGTTTACCAAGTGCATGTCATGTCATTTGACTTGGGAGTGAGTGCAGGTCACAGGATGTCTACTCCGCCTGAGATTACAGATCCCCGGATACCCTACTGCAGTGGTTATCAAATGTTTTCCGCGTGCGGCTCCCTTTGTGTACGGTGCATTCCTTCGCGGCCCCCCCAAAGAAAATTTATGACAAAAACTGTTCTAAATTTTAACATTTTAATTAAACAAAACATATTAAGTTATACAAAGTAGTGCTGTTGGTTAGTAGCCTTATTATTTTTTTTTAGGTTTAATTACACAGAATTCATGATAAATGAATGTATTTTATAAAATGTCATAAAACTGGGGCCCCCCTGGCACCATCTCGCGGCCCCCCTGGGGGCCCTGGACCCCAGTTTGAGAACCACTGCCCTACTGAGTCCGCCCAGATTTGGAAGCAAGCATCGGATGGACACTTCTATCCCTGCTTTCCCATGATGCCACGGGAAAGCAAAGCTATGGACCGGAGACCAGCCAATCAGGTGATTTCGATACACACACAGGGCTGTTCCAGCACCCTGACTTCACGCACAGAACCAGGATATACCACAAAGTACTCAAGTGATTTATCAAAATAAAGCTGCAGAATTTTCACAGCTGTGTTGAGATGGCAGTAAATATGTGATAGTTTGTTAGAAAAATACATTTGATACGTCATAGGTCACATGATAACATCAACATGGGGGATGCTGTCCATACTAACGCAAATGTCTTTGCCTAATTTTTCAATTATGTAACATCCTTATGTAACAAACATTTGCTATATTTGCATGAAAAATCATACATTTATTTGAATGTGATTTGTATTGATAATGTGGTATTTTTAAATGTGCAATGTGACTTTAATACACATATTTATAATTGTATGACATTTCATTGAATGAAAAAATCTAAATTAAAAGTATTTATTTGATGTATTCTAGTTCTGTTTTATGTTCCAGTGTTGCAAATAAAAGTGGATAGAATCCTCCTGACAGCTGAGAAATTAAAGGTTCTTTATAGCACCACAGACACTTTTTAAAGCAAGGTTCTTTCTAGACCCTTCAAAGGCTTCTTTATATTCAACATGTTTTTATAAGTTACATTAACTCATCACTAGTCAAAAACTTTAAATAGTAGGTTCAATTGACTTGCATAACCAATGTGATCAAACTTTTTGCTGCTTTGCAGCTTTTGTACATTATAGGTAACCATGTCTATGATAAAATAATTTAAAATAGGCAATAATTATTTAATGGGAGAACAGGACACCCAATGGGAAACATCATTTTTGGGGACCTAAAGGTGCAGAGGGTTACAGTAGTTTACAGTAGTGTATTTATGTAAGTGGCAAGCAATGGGCAAAGAATTTCTATACGCTCTCAGAAAAGTACAAAGCGATCAATGGGGTGTTACCCTTTCAAAAAGTACACATTTTTACCTTAAGAGTGCACAGAAGTAGAGCAATGATTTTTTAATATTATTATCAAATGATACATTTAAATTCACAATTTTACACTTGCCACACTTGCTATGATGTCAAACAGCACACAGCAGTCGGTCTAGATCAGTGTTTCTCAAACTTTTTCAGCCCAAGGACCACTTTATCTTCCGATTTTTTTCTGAGGACCACCTAACAGAATCCCACTCTAACACGCCCCCAAAAAACAACAAAATAGAAAGGATAAGCTATGCAACTGTTTCAAGTCAAAAACTATTTTTTTAAAAACAAATGCAATGCTATGTTCCGAAATTATTATATGAATTTTATTTCATTTGAAAAAGTAAATGTGAAATGAGTTGCAGCTTAATATGAACAACAAATTGGACATGTGAAAAAAATGCAATTACAGTTTTTTCCAATTGCTAACACACAATTTTGCAAACTAGTCTGGTTTTATCAAAAAACTTAACAGAATTTACAAAACCACATACCCAAATAGCAAAATACCACATATATCCTGCAAAATGAAGCACTCCAACCAAAACTACATATAACATTATCAAAATCAAACTTTGACACAAATTGGAAATGGCAGCACACTGCCACCACGTTAGCCAGGAACATCTATAATGGCTCTATGGCCAATGACGTTCCTGTGGTCTTTTCTAGTGCTTACATCCTGATTGAAGTGTTAACAATTAACCATTCAGGTGTTTGGGCAGGTGGCACATATATTGGCCATTTAGCTCGTGTAGTGTCATTTTGAATTGTACTGTTTTGAAAAGGCAAACATGTGACGTTATGTCAGAGTGCAGAGAACCGTGTTCAGTGCATTTAAAAAGTGCCATTGTGAATTGCAAAATATGTGTAAAGCAGAAAATGTGTTTAGACTTTTGGAGACTTGAGAAGAGGTGTTGCTCTCTGTGTGTCAGTTTAAATAGTTGTGCTGTTCATGTCATTTTAGTGTGTTAGCAATTGGAAAAAACTGTAAACATACTATAACAGCCTAGGTCCAACTTAATGTCATTCCAAAGAGCCATTAGTTTAAAACTGAGGTGGTGGGTATATGAAGTCTATGGTTGTAACTATGGTAACAATAAAATACTGAAAAAAAATTCCCCTTAATGTCCAAAATCACTGAAATTACAGGAATTTCACACATGAAACAAAAACTAGTACATTACAAAGCGAATAGATCTGTGGATTTTAGCTGCTTTCAGTTGATGCTTGATCGTTTCTTTTGACTCCTCTTTGGTTTAGCCAACCAATCAATTTTTACGTTATTAAAACAGAAAGGCAAGAACTGATATATCACAGTTTCGCAAGTGCATTAAAAATCTACTTAAATAAGTGATGATTGTATAAACACTTGCCTAGGTCATCTTTTGGCGGACCACTGGGGGGGTTGGCGGACCACTAGTGGTCCGCAGACCACACTTTGAGAATTACTGGTCTAGATTCATTACCTATATGGGCAACTTTACTCCTAACAACTAACCTCAGGTGATGTGAACACTTGTGCCCATTCATAGTGGATAAAGTCTGCTGTCTGCCCAGACACGCCAGCTCTCAGATGAAATACGTTCCTGGAGATGCTTTCAGGCCTCTGTCACACTCCACTGAGCTTCTTTCTCTGAATCCGAGATGAGACAAAACTTTTGAAAGCAGCCTCTGGCAAACACTGATTATAAAGTGTCAGTCAGAGAAGAAGCTAAAGCAGGTCTCAAGAAAAGAAAGAGATACACACAATTTCCATATGCATTTCATTTAACATTTTCTTCAGGATTACTATGGTGGTGTCTGTACAGTGTTATTCTATATGATTTTTATGGCCTGTTATAATTGTCCACCAGGAGACAATCATATAGAGAAAATATTGTTCACTAAGTATAAAAGCATATCCCCAGTACGAGAAATACACAAACCTCAAGAAATTTACCCTACAGCTCTATCTGACACTAATATACATGTTTCTATTTTGTCTGCCTTAGTGAAATGCTTTTCCTGACAAATATAGTCTGGCAGCATCCAAATGTCTTTGTTAATCATCATCATATTCAGTAATGCGGACAAGGCCCCAAAGTGAAAGCCAGGAGTCAAGGAAAGGTTTTATCCCGCCACTCTTTACAAGTGTTTAAAGTCAATATTGAGCCACTATTATGACCGCATGTCTCTTTTTTTTCATTTCCTGAGCATCTAAGTTGACCGGTTTGTGGTGGGGTGGGCTTCAAAGAGCCTGGAGCTCAGGGCGGGGGGGCTGATGCTGAGTGACACAGTGCATTTAGAGGGCTTCCACTGAAAATCCTGAGAAAAGCTGCATTCTCAGTCTTGACTGCTCAATACAGCCCTGGTCGAAAGAAGGAGAGATAATGTACATTTAAACGTGTGGCCAAAATATGTTATAAAATTGATAGTTCTGACTTTGAAATTAGATTGTGCAGGCCCTTTTAAAGCTATTAAACAAGTTTAAATACGTATGTGTCAGTACATCAATTGAATTCTGTATTATTCCATCAAGACACTACACGCTTTAGTCAGCCTAAAAGCACATGTATCCATGTGAACCTATGAACTCATCTCTTTTGGCATCCAGTCGTTTCTAGTGTCATCTGAAGTGGTTTCTTTCAGTTATAGCCCTCCCGTACACAAAGACTTTTCTCCTTATCCATGTAAATTAATTCTCTCACCTCTAACCCCTCAGCCAGATCCAAAACAGACGCTGGTTTTATCCAAATCACAACCACTTGAAGCTGTGACCTCCATCAGGTGACTGCTTCAATCCTGGTCTGCTACTAATTAAAGTTGAGGGCATAACCTTCACTGGGTTAAACCAGCACATCCCAACCCACCTTCTGCCTCTATCCAGTGGGGGCTCAACACAAAAGACATCACTTTTTTTGCCAGCAGCTGCTCAATCTGGTACTAATGGTGCCCAAAACTGCAACAACATGCAATGCAGATAAAGCTAATAATAACAACAAGCTGCATTTGTGGACTGTTGGGCATTAAGAAAAAGTTAGGTTGATAATAAGGTGAGTAATCTTGTCAGGCAATGTTTAATGTCAGAGATGTCAAAGTATAGCACTTTGTAATGACATTAATGTGCCACTTTGGCACTGAGACAAAAGCATTATGCATTAGGTAAAAAAGATCCACAATCAAATCAAGAGATCTAAACTGTGTGTCAAGCAGTTAATACATCTTCAGATGAATGCATGTTATGAAAGGGGATTCAATGTTCTGTGTGTGTGTGTGTGTGTGTGTGTGTGTGTGTGTGTGTGTGTGTGTGTGTGTGTGTGTGTGTGTGTGTGTGTGTGTGTGTGTGTGTGTGTGTGTGTGTGTGTGTGTGTGTGTGTGTGTGTGTGTGTGTGTGTGTGTGCGCTATGTTATGCCGATTTCACAACTAAAATACACAATCTTCCAAGTTGAGAATAAAGTTTAAAAGCCCAAATATACAAAAACTAACAATAATAAAATTTTCATTTATTAGTTTTAGTTATTTTATAATCACCGTTTCAACAGTTAATTTAAAATATGTGTAACGTTTTATTTTACTGTGTACAGTGTATGAATAAATATCTAATGTATATGAAAATAAATACATCACATGCATCTATGGTTTAATTTAATTTTTTGCCCATCAATACACTGGAACTGCAGTTGTATAACAATTATAATTAACAAAAAATCTTACATTTAAAGAAACAAAAATATGAAAGAAATAAATGTAAAGTAAACTATGTACATTTGTTTCAATGCCTTGACAATGCAAAGATAGGTTTGTGAGTACTTTTGTGGTATTGTATGATTATGCCAGAGGGAAAAGCCTAGCCCAGGAATAAAACCTGGGTCATCTCCTGAAGAAGTCTCTAAAGAGGACACAGAAATAAAACAAGGCTTGTAAGTAAGTGCATGATAATATGGTGGCAATATGGAACTGCTTCCCAATAAATGACACATTACGCAGTCATCATACACAGAACTACAGACATACAGTTAGATTGACATTGTTGACAATATATGTTGCCACATGTGCAAAACGTTTTGATTTGTTAGAGTAACAATACTACTGTACATGTGTGTACAATATGCTACTATGTAGGTAAGTTACAGTAACATTGCTACATGTGCACAACGTGCTACTGTGTAAATAGAGTGACACTGCAACGTGTGTACAGAGCTGCTTAGTAAATAATGTTACTATTTTCTGCAGTATTATGGTTTGTCACACAGTCAGCATATAATAACGTTACAGTAAGTTTATGAATAAGTTAACTGCACACACCTCGATTACAGCACTTCTGTTCCTTTGGAAAGCTTTCACTCTTTCAATATCCTCTCTTGTGCCATCTTCTCGGGTAATGTTAGCACCTCTTCGTCGTCTTCCTGTTATCTGCGGTAAGTACTTTGGTTCCCCCTGACTCCGCAAATGGGAATAAACCTCTGGTAACGACTTTTTAAATTTCTGCCCAGTCCACCTATAAGAAATTCTGATTTATTCCACAACTGGTACACAAATTTGTGGTAGCTTTTTAAGTCTTATTTAAATCTAATATGAAAACGTCAGCGGTCTTCAGCTCCGCTCTGCCATTCAGCACTTTTTCACATTTTTTTTTTCGGTCCTGCAGCCATGGATCAAAGCGAATATCATAGTACAAGGTGTGTAGTGTACATTAAATGATGACATCTGCATCTGTGTAGTCTGCCTTTGATTTCAAGCATTAATTTCACTATGATTTCAATCATTGACATGACATTATATGACATGGCCTTCTTAACATTAGATCGCTTACCAATAAAGAACCTATTATCAATGAAATAATTAGATGCACTCTGTTTAACAGAAACCTGGCTTAAAGCAGACGACTACATTAGTTTAAATGAATCCATCCCACAAGACTATTATTATAAACATGAACGACGATTAAAGGGGAGAGGGGGTGGTGTAGCTACAATATACAACAAAATTGTAAAGTAAACCAAAAATCTGAACTAAAATTTAAATCATTTGAACTAATGTTGTTAAATATGGAAATAACTGATCGTAACCACAAACAGCTCTCTTTTGCCTTAGCTACAATGATGCATTAGGACGTGCGTTTATGGATGTTCTAAATTCTCTCAATATTAGACAAAACGTGACAGGGCCAACGCATACTCGTAAGCACACATTAGACTTAATTCTGTCACTCGGACTCAATATTAATGACATCAAAATATCACCTCAGAGTGATGCAGTTTCTGACCATTACCTTGTGTCATACACTGTACTTCTAGATAGGATCACTCAATCCACAACATGCTACAGATTAGCCAGAACAATAATTTCCACCACTAAAGATAGCTTTATTAGCACTCTTCCAGACCTGTCCCAAATTAAACATGTAGCAGATAACTGTGACGATCTAGATATTGTAATAGAAAACCTAAACAATGTCTGTTCTAACACATTGGATGCCGTTGCTCCCATTCGAAAAAAGAGAATCAAAGAAAAAACGCCAGCTCCATGGTATGACCATCACACCGCAGCCCTCAAAAAGGCAACTAGGAAAATGGAAAGAAATTATAGAAGCACAAAGTTAGAGGTATGGCGTGCAGCATGGAAAGAGAGTGTTAAACACTACAGACAGGCTATTAAAACCGCCAGATCTTCCTATCTTAGCAAGCTTATAAATGAGAATCATAATAACCCTCGTTTCCTCTTTACCACAGTTGCAAAACTGACTGGAAACAAAAAACAAACAGAAACCAATAGTAAACTTCAACACAATAGTAACGACTTCATGAACTTCTTTTCTAACAAAATTACGGCTATTAGGGAAAACATTGTAGCTACCCAGGCAGCCACCACTCTACCCATTAGTTCATTTAACACTAGACTACCATACGAAGATCTTGATTCATTTAAACCTACTACAATAGATGAGCTCTCTAGACTAGTTACATCATCCAAATCATCGTCCTGTATATTAGACCCCGTTCCCACAAAACTACTTAAAGAGGTATTCCCTGTAGTGTCAACCCCGGTTCTAAATATCTTTAACTCATCGCTAGAAATGGGATACGTTCCAACAGCTTTCAAACTAGCAGTTATTAAACCGCTGATTAAAAAACCACAGCTTGATCAGGGAGATCTTAACCCCATGGGGTCCAAAAACGCGGCACCGCGTTTTGACGTGTTTTTTCCTTATCATGGCAGAATCAACTTAAAATACTCCATCATTAATAATCATACACTTACGTGTTTGACATCATTTGAAACGGTAAAGGGTCTTCTTTAATATGTGTTCATTCACAATAACAACAGATCTTTGTGTTTTTGTCAAATAAAGAAAATAAACAGGGTGTGCATCCAGACATTTCTGTCTCCGCCAGCTGTCTCTCAAAACACGTTACAAAAATCAATTGAAACTCCGCAAAATACTCGTCACACAAGCATGATACACATATCCAAAGAAAGCCTGAAATGTCTACTTTTAAACAAGCTAAATATAATCGAAAACAAATAATGCCTGTTTATGTAATCTGCATTGAAGTAAAGAGAGTACAGTTTTTCCTGGCCGACTTCATTATCTTTAATTCGGTCACGCCCACAGCTGTTGACATGGTAATGAAGACACGAGCTGTTCAAACCATAAGCAAAGCGTAAAGTTTGATCAGATTTAAAGACTTTACCGCATGTTTTGTGAGATATAAGCTTTACACACACGTGAGGAATATCTTCATTTATGTCTGGACATTGAGGAAGAGAAACATTTATCTTTAAAGTTACCTTAGAAGAACAATGGAGGACGCACTGGAGCTGGATTAGAAGTAAGTAACGTTAACAGTTAATTTATACCATTTATATTTGCTATCATGTAACTTAATATGCTAATGGATTGTGCAGTTCAGCCTACATACAGTAAGCAACCTCAGCAGACTGTACGCTTCGGATTGAAAAACTTTCGCATTGTTTACAAACGGACGCGATCTCACGTAATGGCGGATTTCACTGTTGCATGCTGTAACTGTGTTAAACACAGTTATTCACTTATATCCTTCATGGAAACTTTCAGTAAGCCTGAACTGCTGTATCTTTTAAGTGTGTGCTGTAATATGATTCCATGTTTACATGCTTATTTACAAATGAGTACGCGTGACCTCCCATAATGGCGGATATCTGTTACATGTTGTACAGTGTTAAGACACAGTTATTCACTTTCGTATCTGTCATGGCAACTTTGAGTAAATGCTGCACTGCGGGATTTGCTGTAAAATTATTCCATATTGTTTACATGCAAGGTAATTCCATACATTGCGCTTTACATGCGACACCGTTTTTATGAGCGCCGCGTTACAGGGAGATGCGAGCTCGCGCACATGCGATGTGTTTTTAAAGTTCATACGCGCTTACAGAAACACGTTTAAAACAGAAGCTAGACGATAAGGGGATGGGCATCTGAAAACAGTCATCTGAAAACAGCTTTTTATATTAATTGCTGCAGATGTTTATCTGAGATTAAGTTTATGTACAAGATAGTATATGAATGTAACTTAGTATCAGTGACATTTACCCATCAGTTATATAAGTAAGGATATTTCTGTGGACAATTTATGCTAACAGCTGTTTATAACTCTCTTAGAGGTCTGCATCTCTCTCATCAGTACAAAACTATGAAGTGGAAAAACACTTTTTGGACATAAAGTTGTATGGTAACATGAGCCACATGAAGTTTACAGCTCTGTTGTGTATCAGTTTCTTAGTTTATACAAAGTTTTAGGAATAGGGTATGTTTCCAAATAAACTTAAAATGTCCTACTAACCATCATTTCTATTTTGATTATATTGTTAACTTAATAAACCTCAAACAAACATGTATACATTTGTCCTCACATTCTTTACTGTAGTTCATTCTCGCATTCCTGCCTCATTATGCAGCTCATTATGCAGCTCATTATGCGAGCCTTTGTTTGCTTGCTGTCAATTAATCCTTCTCGCATACAGCCCGTCTAAACAAAAAGTGTCTTACAATTTCTAAATGAATACATTGTTTTATGTGAATAAGTAGGCATGGTGATTGTCACATCATTTTAAAGAAAAAACTCTAGACTACTAGATTTTGTTTAGGAAAGTCTTGTTAAAACATGTTTAGTATGGGTTTTGTGGACTTATATCAGTGACTTAAAAATTTTGCTTTTTTAAAAACCACGCATAAAATTTTTCTCTCAAAAATACAAACATGTACATACATGTAGCTCATATAATATTTTAGCCCAGTTTGTGCTGAACGCCGTGGTATGAGACACTTCCCATTATTATGTTTTAAAGCAACTGAAAAAAGACCAAATGTAAGAGCATGTCAGAACCTCTGAGAGTGTCCCAAAATGGTCGGACCCCAGAGGGTTAAAGTTCATACGCGCTTAAACACGTTTAAAACAGAAGCTAGACGATAAGGGGATGGGCATCTAAAAACAGTCATCGGAAAACAGTTTTTTATATAACTAATTGCTGCAGATGTTTATCTGAGATTAAGTTTATGTACAAGATAGTTTATGAATGTAGTATCAGTGATATTTACCCATCAGTTATATATGTAAGGGTATTTCTGTGGACAATTTATGCTAAAAAGCTGTTTATAACTCTCTTAGAGGTCTGCATCTCTCTCATCATTACAAAACTATGAAGTGGAAAAACACTTTTTAGACATAAAGTTATATGGTAACATGAGCCACAAGTTTACAGCTCTGTTGTTTATCAGTTTCTTAGTTTATACAAAGTTTTTGAATAGGGTTTGTTTCCAAATAAACTTAAAATGTCCTACTGACCATCATTTCTATTTTGATTATATTGTTAACTTAATAAACCTCAAACAAACATGTATAAATTTGTCCTCACATTCTTTACTGTAGTTCCCAACATTCCTGCCTCATTATGCAGCTCATTATGCGAGCCTTTGTTTGCTAGCTGTCAATCAATCCTTCTCGCATACGGCCCCTCTAAACAAAAAGTGTCTTACAATTTCTAAATCAATACATTGTTTTAGGTGAATAAGTAGGCAGGGTGATTTTCACATCATTTTAAAGAAACAACTCTAGACTACTAGATTCTGTTTAGGAAAGTCTTGTTAAAACATGTTTAGTATGGGTTTTGTGGACTTATATCAGTGACTTAAAAATGTTGCTTTTTTAAAAACCACGCATAAACATTTTTCTCTCAAAAATACAAACATGTACATACATGTAGCTCATATAATATTTTAGCCCAGTTTGTGGGCAGTGGTATGAGACACTTGCCATTATTATGTTTTAAAGCAACTGAAAAAAGACCAAATGTAAGAGCATGTCAGAACCTCTGAGAGTGTCCCAAAATGGTCGGACCCCAGAGGGTTAATAACTTTAGACCAATCTCAAATCTCCCTTTTCTTTCGAAAATATTAGAAAAGGTAGTGGCAAGCCAGTTACGCACATTCTTGACAGATAATAGTACATATGAAAAGTTCCCATCAGGATTCAGGCCCCACCATAGCACAGAGACAGCGTTGCTTAGAGTTACAAATGACCTCCTATTAACATTCGATCGTGGTGAAATCTCAATTCTTATATTACTAGACCTTAGTGCAGCCTTTGACACAATAGATCACACAATCTTACTCAATAGACTAGAAAACTATGTTGGTATCAGTGGTCAGGCACTAGCCTGGTTTAGGTCGTATCTAACCAATCGCTATCACTTTGTTTATGTAAACGAGGAAGAGTCATATCACTCCCTGGTTAAATACGGTGTACCGCAGGGATCGGTTTTAGGTCCTATACTGTTCTCGTTATATATGTTACCCCTAGGAGACATTATCAGGAAACATAACATAAGTTTTCACTGCTATGCGGATGATACCCAGCTTTACATCTCCTCACATCCCAGCGAAACACACATGTTTTCTAAGCTAACAGACTGCCTTAGCGATGTTAGTGACTGGATGGCACATAACTTTCTTATGCTAAACTCCAATAAGACAGAGATACTTATTATTGAACTGAATCGCTACAAACATAATATGTCAGATTACAAGTTGCACATAGATGGCTGCACTGTGGTGCCATCTTCCACGGTTAGGAACTTAGGTGTGATGTTCGACAGCAACTTATCCTTCGATAGTCATATCGCCAACGTCTGCCGCACAGCATTCTTCCATCTTAGAAATATCTCGAAAATACGCCATATACTGTCTTCATCTGACGCAGAGAAGCTTATCCATGCTTTTATGACCTCTAGAATAGACTATTGTAACTCGCTACTCGGGGGATGCCATGCAAATCAAGTAAACAAGCTTCAGCTATCTCAAAACGCTTCTGCAAGGGTACTTACTCGATCTAAAAAGTATGACCACATAAGCCCAATTCTGGCATCTTTACACTGGCTACCAGTTAAATATCACATACAATTTAAAATATCACTAATCACCTACAAAGCTTTAAATGGCCTAGCACTCTCATATCTTAGAGAATTACTATCAGAATACAATCCATCACGCACACTACGGTCGCAAAATTCTGGTCTCTTGATTATCCCTAGACTATCAAAAGTGTCTAAAAGTGGAAGATCCTTTTCCTACTTAGCCCCTAAGCTCTGGAATGATTTACCAACCGATGTCCGAGAATCAGACACAGTCGATCATTTTAAATCTAGACTTAAAACTTTTCTCTTCAACAAAGCATTCGCATAATTTGTCTAGTAAAGGTACCTAACTCGAAATAGTTATTTGTACGGAACAAAGCACTCGCGGTCATAACACAGACCAACCAAATAAATAAATAAAAACCTTATCTTATCGTATGGTCGGGTTGCGATTTTCGAACTTTCGTGTGTCTTGTGAATAGTATGCCATACAGACCCGTTTGCCACTGAACCTCCATTAACGACGACAGTGGGGCTCCCGGCCTTAGTCAAACGGGTTGGCACGTATGGTGGGTTGGGATTTTGGCGTTTCGTGTGTCTTGTGAATAGTATGCCATACAAACCCGTTTGCCACTGAACCTGCATTAACGACCACAGTGGGGCCTCCAGCCTTAGTCAAACGGGTTGGCACGTATGGTCGGGTTGCGATTTTGGTGCTTTCGTGTGTCTTGTGAATAGTATGCCATACAGACCCGTTTGCCACTGAACCTGCATTAACAATGAAAGTGGGGCCTCCAGCCTAAGTCAAGCGGGTTGGCACATATGGTCGGGTTGCGATTTGGCGCTTTCATGTGTCTTGTGAATAGTATTCCATACAGACCAGTTTGCCACTGAACCTGCATTAACGACGACAGTGGGGCCTCCAGCCTTAGTCAAACGGGTTGACACGTATGGTCAGGTTGCGATGTTGCCGTTTTCTCGTGATCTTGTAAATAGTATGCAATATAGACCCGTTTGCCACTGAACCTGCATTAACGACGACAGTGGGGTTACAGGCCTTAGTCAAACGGGTCGACAGGTTTCATTTTCTCTTAAAGACCAGAAGGTGACCCTTAGTTACCATATATACCGTCGCTGTGGGCCCCCAATTTGCAAAATCCTCAACTGTGGATAATATAATTATCCCGCAATAGTTAGTCTGTCTGAAACTAAGCTGATTAAACCACATCACTGTGTGACACTTGCATTACATGTGAACGGCCCCTACGCTAATATGATTTTGTTTTTCTCTCCCTGTCTCGTCCTCGACCCCGAGGACAATGGGACAAACAGACCCAGTTCCTGTAGATGTGAAAGTCGGCACACCTCTGATTTACTGGTCGTCCTTCAACGTGATGCCCAGCTGATGCATGACCAACGATCACCGGCAGAACCCGCTTAATCTCCGCTTAATCTCCTTATCCGTTTATATGTGTGTGTATATACATATATATACCTCCCAAGGGTTTTTCCCTCCTAGGACTTTTTTTATTTCCTCGGCTAAACAGCCCGGGGTTTTTTTTCTCCTAGGGGGTTTTTTACCCCGGGGAGGCAGCCTTCTTGGGCTTAACTTAGCTTCCTCTTCTAGACGTTACATTAGTAATACGCTCGCTTATAATGTCGAGTCATATCCGCAGCAAATCTGACTGCTTATGCTATCGTGTATTATGTTGTGCTATCTGTCGTTTTTCTGTGCTTTTACTGCTTCTATTAATGTAAAGCTGCTTTGAAACAATTAAGTATTGTGAAAAGCGCTATATAAATAAAATTGAATTGAAAAAATTGAATTGAATTATAGTTAATATTTTCACAGAATGATCTTTACATTATGTAAGGTGATTTTATGTAGAAAACAGTAAACCTTACAAATGAACCTTATACATAGTATAGTAGCATATTTTTCTTGACAGAATTTATCATTGTACTTAACTTAATTATTTCCTGCATTTTGTGTCACCATAGTCCCTAAAAGTATGTAAATGCAGGGAATGGGATATAAGTCGAAAATATTTCCCCCCATTTTGTGTCCCCCCACTTCTCAAACCAAAGTTAAACCCTTGTTTATGCAGCCTCTTCAAACGAGCCTTTAACGCTGAATGTGCACTTAGATTGACACTGCTTAATTTCCTTGTGGATAAATAAGGTATCTCATAGATAGAGCAAGATTTTATGCATAGGTTTTCAATGGCAATAGAGAATCAGATGTTGACTCATTAAGGATGGCAGAATGACATACAATCCTGTTGATGATTAACTCTTTCACCGCCATTGACGAGATATCTCGTCAATTAAGAGAAAACGCTTCCCCGCCAATGACGAGATTTTCCGTCTTTCCGCAATACCGCTATCACTTCCGCAACTTATACAACCCGGAAGTAGTGCCTCACGTGAAAGAGAAAGAACTCTGTGTATTTTTTAAAAATCGCTCTGCATCTAATCTCTATGAAAAGTCCTTCGCCAAAATGGAATTATCTCAGCTTTTTGCTCAAAATGGGTGTTTTTGAAGAAACCTACCGATGTTTGAGAGGTGATTACAAGAGAACTAATGAAGGTAGGATGAAACGTTTTTTTTTTTTTTGAAAGCAGAGAGTCTGTTCTTTCATCTGATATATTGTTTGTTTATATATTTAAAGAAAAACATTTTCTGGAAGGCATTAAACTTTTGTGAAAATCATGAAAAATGCTGGCGCTGGCTGGCAACTTTTTTTAAAAACGCTGGCGGGGAAAGAGTTAAGTATTTTTAATGAAAATACTCATACAAACACACAAAGACACGGTCACTGGTGTGACTGTTGCTGGCAGCCAGATTGGTACAGAGATTGGGGGCCATTTGAATTGCGCCTCTGCTAGGGCATGCTGCTGCTTGGCCAGTTCCAGCTTGGCTCTCTTCAGCTCCAGAGACGGGCAAGCAAGCTTATTTGCTTCGGTCAACTGGCGGTGAATGTCCTGCAAGATGACCAACTTCTCCTTTTCAATGTTCACCAACTCTTCGCTACACCGACATGGTGATATTGTGGAGCGACGTCGTGATGTCGTGTAGCGAAGTCCTGGGGAAGATGTATGTACAGGAGGTGATGGCGTAGTGCATCATTCCGGCTCAGTGCTGAAAGGTGAGGAGAGTGCTGCAGGTGGCTCTGTGTCTGGGGAGCATGGTACATTGGGGGGTGGCGATGACCTGGAAGATGAGGCCTGTTCAGAGTCACCTCATCTAACATCAATCCCCCCAGGGATTCCATGTGAGACTGCATCTCCCATGATCGCCAGTGCCTTCTCCTCATGTGCTGTTAAGGGTTCCACCGAACTGGTCTCCGCACCTGTCCTCGCCCGCTCTCTATGGACATCAGAATCTCTCAGCTTAACCTGGCTTGAAAAATCTTGCCATTTTTTCCTGATGTCCTGCCAGGACCTTGGTGTGCCTGATCCGGAGGCAGCCATCTTCCTTGCTATGTCACTCCATAGCTCATTTTTTATAGCTGTTGCACAAGTTATTCTGAAAGCTGGAAAACACCTTGTGCAAGCTCACCTCCTCCAGCAAAACTTCAAGTTCTTCTGACAAGAAGCTTGGTGCTCTTTTTTATGTTGCTTCCCCACCATGTTCTGTATCTAACTTTCTCTCTCTCTCTGTTCATTGTAGATAGGTTGCTTTTTTATTATTTTTTGGGCCATTTTTGGCTTTTTATTGATAGACACTAGTTTTTGAGAGACGACAGGAAAGTAGAGGGTGGAGTGAGGGGTATGGGATCGGCAAAGGACCTTGAGCCAGGATTCGAACTCGGGTCGCCGGAAGTGCGTTTGCACCATATGACGGAGTGGTGCCCACTACACCATCAGCTCCGACAGATAGGTTGCTTTTTATTCAAAACATTAAACAATGGCAATCATAATTTTTAGGAGTCATTAAAACCATGTCAAGAAGCGGCACAAGTGGCACAACGGTATAAGGAGGGTGGATGATTAGCGAGGGATACCCGGTTCGTCTACCCGTCACAACATATCGTGTGAACATATTACTGACAATTTGATAATTTAATTAATAGTCTATATTTTACAGATAACTTAAACCATGTTAAAATAAATGTTACTGGAATAATTTAAAGAACGTTTCATTTGCATAGAATGTGTTCTTTGCAATCTTTCTTAACGCTGTAATGCACCTAAAAGTGAAGTGGAAAATCGGTTCCTGACCAATCAATGCCAACTAATTCAGCAACTTCATTTGGGACAGCGCATTTGTAACATTGAACATAAGATGCATCGTGTTAATAAGCTTCCTAAGGGACACTTCGGGGAACATACTTAGGAACATAAACAACTTTGGTAAGACATATCTTTCGAGTCTTCTTAGTGTCAGGATTTTGAAACGAGGAAAGAACCCAAACGCAGACACGGATACAAAAATGCAAAAAAATAATTTATTAAGTGAAAAACAGAAAACAAAAACCCACTGGGGGGAAAATGAACAGAACAAACGCTAAAACACAGAACTACACTAAACTAGACATATAACCAAACACTAAACTTTATCTAGAACAAACTACACAACTTGAAACTGGAACACACTGGAAACAACGACTGGCATCAGACAACATAATACAACAGACGAACCCGCACTGGACAACAAACACAAGGACTCTTAAATAGGGAGGAAGTAAATTACAAACCCCTGGAAAATAATCACAAGTAAGGGATCGGGGAAAAGTGACGAAACCCGGGAAATGCGTGGTCAGAATAAATCAATACAAAAACCACGCATCTCCCACATGAAACATTGTACTACAAACAAGGATCTGGCAGGATTCTGACACTTAGTGCACTAAGAGTGAGCGTTATCTGGGCCTAAGTAATTTTAAAAGTGTAGCATAAAAGCATATTTTGTTTATTAAATACACACATATAATTAATGATAATTAATTTTAAATTCATTATTATTAATATATAATTATTATATATTATAAAATGACTACTAAATCAATAAAATAAAAACTTTTATAAAAAAAATCAATGTTAGTACATTACAATGGGTTAGAGGTTTGACAATTGCAATGACAAATACAAACATCTCTATTAATATTGCTCATATTTAAAGTTTTTGATTCTATCAAACTGTTCAAAGTCTAACAGTAAAACTGCTATGATAAAAAATATTATTCAAATTATTTAGATTCCAAAAGTAATAACTCTTGTTTGTTTGCAATATATATATATATATATATATATATATATATATATATATATATATATATATATATATATATATATATATATATATATATATATATATATATATATACGAAAGAAACACTAGTATGTCTAACTTCTGTCATCTTTCATTCTGTCATCTTTCATTCAAATTATTTAGATTCCAAAAGTAATAACTCTTGTTTGTTTGCAATTATATATATATATATATATATATATATATATATATATATATATATATATATATATATACGAAAGAAACACTAGTATGTCTAACTTCTGTCATCTTTTCTCCCTTTTACCCAAAACGCTATAAACGCCACTCCTCCTTCTCTGCAGAATGCAATAAATCTGCTCAACGAATCACAGCGCACCATTCCACGCATTGTAAACAACAATGGCGGTGCTTTGAATACACATGGAATCCTAGTTTTTCCCATCTACGTTGTACTTTGTGATCAACAAAAAAAAATTTGTAAGCCATCAAAATCTTATAATTTATGCGAGAGACACTCGGGAGATGGAAACATGCCAGCTGTTGATTGTTCTCCCGACAGCATCAAGCTTCTGTCATGCTAATACATTGACCCCAGGGAATCTTATGAAAAAACGTTACATTATTTTACTTAAAGTTAATGAAAATTGAGCAGGATCAAAACATTGTTTTACAGCTGATCACTTTCAAAAAAGTTACGCAACGTTTTTACCGAAATTAGTCAAAATGGATTTATTGCGTTTTTGAACCAAACTCTCTCTCTCTCTCTCTCTCTCTCTCTCATATATAAAACAAACAAACTGCAGTTGCATTGAAATTAATTGAAATGCACAACCAAAAAACGAGATTTCTGAACAATTAAAAAAACGGTGGTTATCTCGTTTTGCAACTAAACTCTTCATATATATATATATATATATATATATATATATATATATATATATATATATATATATATATATATATATATATGGATTTGTATATTCTGGAAAATAATGTCTCTGCATGTCTGTCTGTATTATCAGGAAAGCCACAGTTATTCCCTTTGACATTCAAACCTCCTACACTCTTCAACCCATGCAGATCATATCAGTCATAACACACACACGTCTGTAGCTCTGCTGGTGTCATTATTTATGGTGGCTCCAGTGTTCTTGAAGGGTGCAAAGTGTTTCTAATAAACGGTTTCAAATTTACCCAAGTTTAACTGTGTGTGTGTGTGTGTGTGTGTGTGTGTGTGTGTGTGTGTGTGTGTGTGTGTGTGTGTGTGTGTGTGCGTGTTGTGTGCATGTGTGTGTAGCAGCTTATGCTCTAAAAGAATGCCAGACTGCTGACAACCCATGGGTCATCCAACTGTCCTCCCCCTTCACAGAACTACAGAGAGAGAGAGAGAGAAAGAGTGACTGACAGACAAGAGCCATAAATAAAGTTCTCTGGTGTTGAGTGAGAGGTGATCCATTAGACTCCGTTGTCAGCGGGGGCACTAAGATTTCACAGGTAGAGGCAGGCACGTGCACAGATAGGGCTTAACCTGCCCTTTTTGTCCTTACACTCCGAAGTGCCCTTTTTTTGGAGGTGTCTATTATTTTATTTTATTTTTTTCTTTAATAAATCAATGCTATTGGTAACCCCTTATGTCTGTCTGTGTTACAAATATATTTATTAAATAAAAGGTATTAAAAACGAAATCTTTTTGGATCCACTCAAACTCTCAGTCAAACCTCTTAACTCTGCCCCCTGAGTGCAGCGAGCTGAAGTTCCACAGCAGAGCAGCAGCTGAGTGTCTTGCAACAATAAATAAATATCTTATTGCTTGAGTACAATGCTGTCTCATTACGAAAGAAACACTAGTATGTCTAACAGCTCATGTTTTATAAATTTGAGCAGAGCCAGATTATCCATAGACGAGATTGGGCGAGTGGACAATCAGGGGGCACCAAGGGGTCCGAACTACGACCAAATGGAGTTTTTGACACAACACGAGCAGTTTTTTTAACAAGTGTTCACGCATGTGAAGGTCACCCGTGACAACAATACGGAATGCATGGTCGGGTTTTTATCGCTTATTTGCATGACGCGTCTCAATCGTTTGACTACGCAGCCCGAGTAAAGTCAACACATCTCAATCAGACCAGCGAGAAGACGCGCCCGCGTGGGTTTAAATTTAAACATTGCAGAGATGAGAGATAGAGAGAACTTCTAGCCTACATTAACACCAAAAACATTGCAGATTAGATGCCCAGTTAAGGAAAACTGGATAGAAAACAAGAAACGACGTGTAAAGGATACAAGTATTTATATTGCCCTGCTCATTACAATATGCTATCTGGATATAACTTATTGTATATGTATGTATCTTATGCCTTAAATTAGTCAAGGGGGTTGTATGATTATTAGGTTCATAACTTTTTATTCTAAAATAAACTGTTTAAGTCTATTTAGTATTTTTCAGTAATGCAGATATTTTGGGGAAAATGTGAATAATTACAGGCTGATTTAAGGTGTGCTCAAAATGTTCAATTCAATTTTATTTATATGCCGCTTTTCACAATTGTTAATTGTTGCAAAGCAGCTTTACATGAGTAGATGTAGAGGAGAACACAGAAAATCAATAGATAATATAAGAAGTAGAATATAGCGGCTAAGGTTAAACCATACAAGCAAGCGTATTAATAATGTCACATATACAGTAAAGTGCTAAGTTAGGCCAAAGTTGGCTGACTCTCCCTGGGACAAAAAAAAACCCTAGGAGAAAACCCAGTGGGAAAAACTCCTAGAAGGACAAAAACCCTTGGGAGAAATTATATATATATATATATATAGATACGGTAGGGATAGGAAGCAGGTAAGCGGATTAAACTGGTTCAGCCGGTGGTCGTTGGTCGCGCATCTGCTGGGCATCACGTTGAAGGACAGCCAGTAGATCAGTGGTGCGATGACCTTCACAGCAACAGGAACTGGGTCTGTTTGTCTCATTGTCCTATGGGTCGAGGACGAGACAGGGAGACAAAAACAGAGTTCTATTAGCGTAGGGGCCGTTCGCATGTAATGCAAGTGTCATACATTATAGTGGTTTAAGTCAGCTCGGTTCCAGACAGGCTAACTATTGCGGCAATAGTATATTACCCATATGAGGTGTGTGAGTGCTTTGTTCTAGACACAATAACTACTGCGGGAAAAGTACATTTACTGGACATTTTATGTGAATGCTTTGTTAAAGAAGAATGTCTTAAGTTTAGATTTAAATTGATCGACTGTGTCTGATACTCGAACATTATTTGGTAAATCATTCCAGAGTCATTTGTAACTCTAAGCAGCGCTGTCTCTGTGCTATGGTGGGGCCTGAATCCTGATTGGAACTTTTCATATGTATTATTATTCGCTAGGAATGTGCATAGCTGGCTTGCCACTACTTTTTCTAATATTTTAGAAAGAAAATGTAGATTTAAGATTGGTCTTAAGTTATTAAGATCTCCCTGGTCAAGGTTTGGTTTTTTAATGAGTGGCCTAATAACTGCTAGTTTGAAAGCTGTTGGAACGTATCCTAATTCTAGAGATGAGTTAAAGATATTTAGGACCGTGTTTGACACTACATGAAATACCTCTTTTAGTAATTTTGTGGAAAGGGGTCTAATATACAGGACGATGATTTGGATGACGTTACTAATTTAGAGAGCTCTTCTATTGTAGTAGGTTTAAATGACTCAAGATGTTCGTATGGTAATCTAGTGGTAAATGTACTATTGGGTATATTGGTGGCTGCTTGATTTGTACGAGACGAGGTAAACGGTGCTCTGTATTTATTTGTTTGAGGAACAGACACAGTCGAGATGTGTTGGTACTCTGGTAAAAAAAGGCTCTATGTGCTGGGATATATGTGATCTTGACATGTCAAGGCAGCTAACAGACTGATGGGTAAGCCGATCTGTCTGTTTCCTGACCTGCTTGTGCTCCTAACATTTTCTGTCAGGGGCTACAGTGCTCCTAATTACAAAAAAGTTAGCCCTGAATGAATAGACTACATTTTTTATACATTTTCATTGCTGGCTTATTTTAAAGAAAGTGTAGTGCATGAGAGAGACAACCGCTGTGCTTAGTGCACCTTCAAGAGACCAAGGTTCCTGGTCCTAAGCACAGTTTTTGCCAGGTAGGCAGATACATGTTGGATATGCTAATGTAATGGCTATAGTATACTATTTTGCTATACTATTTTTATCTTTAATCTCCTATTTCCTGCTCTTCTCAATGACATACATAAACATGTTAATGCATGGGGAGTATGGGGAGCGTTTATGCTTGGAGGTGTAGGTTGTTACTATGGCAGGTGACTATGGAGGGTTTGGGAAAAAATATTTAAATTTAGTTTTGCAATTTAAGTTTGATTCTGTAGGGACAAACCACGTGTTTACATCTGTAGGGACAAACCATGTGTTTACATCTTAAATGTGAGAGCACATTTTTTTTACAGTCTAGGGAGAGCACTTGTAAATTGTTTTCAAAGCACAGCAGAAAACGCAGGGATGCTTGCATTCGGCGCTGCAAAAGACGAGCACCAATCGCATCAATCTAATCTAGCTCGTATTTATAAAGAAAAACAATTAAATTAATGCAAAGTGGAATTTAAAAAAAATTGTGAATCCTTCTTAGCCTTACTCTGTAGTTGATTCACTCTCCGCTTATGCACTTATGCCATATGCTTTATTAGAGCTGGACAATAAATTGCGCATTCTACTACAGAACTGCAATGGACTCTCAGTGGCCATTGATATTTTAACGAGCCAACGAGGTTGGTGTGGTTTCAAAAGAGAATGAACGTTTACAGTGAGATCGGCTTACCCATCCGTCTGTTAGCTGCCTTGACATGTCAAGATCACATATATCCCAGCACATAGAGTCTATTTTACCAGAGTCCCAACACATTTCGACTGTGTCTGTTCCTCGAACAAATAAATACAGAGCACCGTTTACCTCGTCTCGTACAAATCTTATTAACATAAAATTAGAACACAATACATTAACAGATGAAACTCAAATGTTAAAATTCGGCCTTCTTAACATAAGATCACTTACCAATAAACAACCTATTATCAATGAAATAATTACAGACCAAAACTTAGATGCACTCTGTTTAACAGAGACCAGGGGCACGTTCAATCTCACACCGGTGCACAACGTTTTGCTACGGTCTCCGGGCTGAACAACACGCTTCCCGGAAACGGCGTGCAACGGAATGCAACAGGTTTTAGAAGCGTTCTCTCCTGTTTGGTGGATGTGTTAGAAATGTCAGCTCAATCAGCGGCAAGATGTATAAAACCACGCGATAGTAAAGAGACAGCTCGCTCAATGGGTTCAAGTTGGAATGTTGTCTTTCATTCTGGACACCAAGGTCAGTGAGTGTAACATCGAGGGTATTTTAGGGTATTTACGATTTCATCAGGCCCCAGAAACATTTAAAAAAGAACACAAAGAATGGCCTCTCAGCTACCGTAGTTGCAACTCTTGCGTCATCACAAGGGAGTTCAACGCATCACCGTTTCTGTTTAATAAACGTTGTGCAACGTTTTGTCAGGGCTGAAGGCAGCCCTGGCTTAAAGCAGACGATTACATCAGTTTAAATGAATCCACCCCACAAGACTATTATTATAAACACGTACCTCGTTTAAAAGGGAGAGGGGGTGGTGTAGCTACAATATACAACAAAATGTTTAAAGTAAACCATAAATCCGAACTAAAATTTAATTCGTTTAAAATAATACTGTTAAATATGGAAATAAATGATCGTAACAACAAACAGCTTTCGTTCGTTTTAGCTACCATCTACAGGCCTCTTGGCCACCACACAGATTTTCTTAAAAACTCCAACACAATAGTACCGACTTCATGAACTTCTTTACTAACAAAATTATGGTTATTAGGGAAAACATAGAAGCTACGCAAGCAGCCACCACTCTACCCAATAGTACATTTAACACTAGATTACCATACGAACATCTTGAGTCATTTAAACCTACTACAATAAAAAAGCTCTCTAAATTAGTAACATCATCCAAATCATCGTCCTGTATATTAGACCCCGTTCCCACAAAATTACTTAAAGAGGTATTCCCCGTAGTGTCAGACACAGTACTAAATAACTAAATAACTCATCTTTAGAATTAGGATACGTTCCAACAGCTTTCAAACTAGCAGTTATTATACCGCTCATTAAAAAACCAAACCTTGACCAGGGAGATCTTAATAACTTTAGACCAATCTCAAATCTACCTTTTCTTTCTAAAATATTAGAAAAAGTAGTGGCAAGCCAGCTACGCACATTCATAGCGAATAATAATACATATGAAAAGTTCCAATCAGGATTCAGGCCCCACCATAGCACAGATACAGCACTGCTTAGAGTTACAAATGACTTCCTTTTAACATCCGATCGTGGTGAAATCTCAATCCTTATATTACTAGTCCTTAGTGCAGCCTTTGACACAATAGATCACAGAATCTTACTCAATAGACTAAAAAACAATGTTGGCATCAGTGGTTAGGCGTTAGCCTGGTTTAGATCGTATCTAACCAATCGATATCAATTTGTTTATGTAAATGAGGAAGAGTCATATCACCCCTGTTAAATACGGCGTACCACAGGGATCAGTTTTAGGCCCTATCCTATTCTCGTGATACATGTTACCTCTAGGAGACATTATCAGGAAACATAACATAAGTTTTCACTCAGCTTTACATCTCGTCACATCCTAACGAAACCCACCAGTTTGCTAAGCTAACAAATTGCATTAGTGATATTAGGGACTGGATGGCACATAACTTTCTTATGCTAAACTCCAATAAGACTGAGATACTTATTATTGAACCAAATCGCTCCAAACATAATATGACAGATTACAAGTTACCCATAGATGGCTGCATGGTGGTGCCACCTTGCACGGTTAAAGGGATACTTCACCGATTTAGCATTCAGCTTTGTATCTGTAGAAACCCGGCAGTATTACTGAATGACCATGTTTCCCTCCCTCATTTCCCCCTTAGAGGAGAGATATCTGCATTTTGGTTCTGCAAAAAAGTCCTCCGATGATGTAATATGACGATATTTGCATCATCGGAGGACTTTTTTGCAGAACCAAAATGCAGATATCTCTCCTCTCAGGGGGAAATGATGGAGGGAAACATGGTCATTCAGTAATACTGCCAGGTTTCTACAGATACAAAGCTAAATGCTAAATCGGTGAAGTATCCCTTTAAGAACTTGGGGGTGATGTTCGACAGCAATCTATCTTTCGATAGTCATATCTCCAACGTCTGCCGCACAGCATTCTTCCATCTTAGAAATATCTCAAAAATACGCCATATGCTGTCTGCATCAGATGCAGAAAAGCTTATCCATGCTTTTATGACCTCTAGAATAGACTATTGTAACTCGTTACTCGGGGGATGTCACGCAAATCAGGTAAACAAGCTACAGCTGGTTCAAAACGCCGCCGCAAGAGTGCTTAGGTCATCACACCACTGATCTTCTGGCTGTGCTTCAACGTGATGCCCAGCTGATACGCGACCAACAACCACCGGCTGAACCAGTTTAATCCGCTTACCCGCTTCCTTTCCCTACCGTGTTTATATATATAAATATATACAGTGGAAAGTAACGAATTACATTTACTCATGTTACTGTAATTGAGTAGTTTTTTTGTGTATTTTTACTTTTTTGAGTAGTTTTTAAAATCTGTACTTTTACTTTTACTTAAGTATGTTTTATTTAAAGTATTGTACTTCGCTACATTTTAAATCATATTCGCTACTGGGTAAAAAAATATTTTAAAAAGCAAGGTGATAAAGACGCGCAACGGATGTAAATGGGCGGGGCCCGGGGAACGCGCAAAAAGAACCATGGAGACGGACGAGACAGGCGCGCGCTAATGCAGACCCGCCTCAGTTCAAATCTTATGAAAGAAACCCCTGGTCATATTTAAGCGACCACTTTCCACTGACGCGAAGCGAGTGTTTCATTTCTATGAAAGGTAGGATTCATGCTCTTAAGTACGAAATTGCATGACGCGTTTTTAATACCATGCGCATTATCTTCTGAGGTCTAGCAGCTTCGTGTCAAGTCAAACAGAACTTCAAAACGTCCTCGAGAATGCGCAGGTCATTAGACATTGCAGAGAGAGAGAGAGAGAGAGCGAGAGAGAGAGAGCAAGAGAGAGAGAGCGCGCGCGAGAGAGAGAGAGAAGAATAAATGTCATCAGGTACCCAGGTCAGGGAAGTAAGAAGATAATAAACGTGTCAAATGTATATAGACATGGCACTCATCTCATTATATGCTCATTTAAACTAGATATATAGTTTAATAAAATAATGTATGTTACCAGCAATACATCAATTACAACCTTACTATAGTGATTGTATTTAAGCTGCTGACCACCTTCAAAAGTGCATAACTCACATGTAAAAATCATTAAACAATTCCATAAATGTTTCTTATTTTAAAAAAGCTTTTTATTTTATTAACTTTTTGTTATAGCACTTTAATTGTAAAGATGTTCCTACAATTAAAAACAACTAGTTTGAGATGTAATTCCCTTGTCGTTTTTGAACTATACTAGAATCCTCCACCTCTTCCCGCTGTAAAAAAAGTAACTTTTACTCTGTGTAAAGTTAAAATGACTTACTTTTTATTTTTACTTGAGTAGATTTTTAGACAAGTAACTTTACTTTTACTTAAGTAAAATATTATTAAAGTAACTTTACTTTTACTTGAGTACAATATTTTAGTACTTTTTCCACCTCTGAATATATATTAATCTCTCCCAAGGGTTTTTGTCCTTCTAGGAGTTTTCCCATTGGGTTTTTCTCATAGGGGTTTTTTTCATCCCCGGGAGAGCCAGCCAACTTTGGCCTAACTTAGCACTTTACTGTATACGTTACATTATTGCTACGCTCGCTTGTACGGTTTATTCTTAGCCGCTGTATTATACTTCTTATATTATCTATTGATTATTCTGTGATCTCCCCTACATCTACTCATGTAAAGCTGCTTTGAAACGATTAGCAATTGTGAAAAGCGCTATATAGATAAAATTGAATTGAATTGAACAGTGGAGTGGAGTCAGTCCTGAAACCACGCCCACTCACAGGATAGCTGACCCTTTCTCAACTTTTAAATACTGCCAGGGCCTGAAATTAACACCCGACCACGCACCAAATGCCACATTGGCGGGTAGACACATTGGTGGGTAGCCAATGCGAATCAGTGATGTGCGGGTCAATGTATAAACACCCGCATCCGACCGATGTTTTCAACTAACCCGCCCGCAAAACGGACGGCAAAAAATTAAAAATAAATATTGTACCCGACCCGCTCCCTGGCCCAATTTTTTTTTAAGTAGTAATTGTTTAAAATGGTTTGGCATCTTACTTTCAAACGACTCGACCGACCGCGGCCCGAATATCATTAATAATATTTTTGGATGACTCATAACGAAGGGTGACACCCGCTCATTTCGGATCAATGCGTGCATCACTGAAGCGAATTGAATGATTCATTGAGAGGATGCGACTGCTGTTTCGCAACGTTCATGCGATTGGAAAGAAGATGAGACACTTCTCTGACTATGTTTGGATGTGCGAGTAAGTATTAAACTGTTTGTGAGATGGGATGAGAATGCAATGCTGATATAGGCTACAGTACAATCCCAGTTGCAAAGATGTGTAGTGCTGTGACGGATCAGAACTCTTGATTTGTAAACTTTAGAGAAAGTTGCGCTACTGTGTCTTATACTGTAGTACATTAACATACATTTTGCCAATAGAGTAATGTAAAACAAAGTATGCGAGGCGACTGTTTATGTGCGCAGTTTGGAATTACCCCTCCGTCTGTGTGTGCGCGCACGGGTTTAAGGGCACTCAATAGTGCACATACGAAGACACGCATTCCAAAAAGCAAGTGTACATAAAATCTTTCTGTTCTTGACAGGGCACATATAAAGAAAATGATCTTCACAGTATTCTTTTTTAAAAAACATTTGTTTATGTCTTAAGTGTATGTATAGAGAGTCAAAAACCAGCCTGTGCTTATTTGGTCTTAAAGAGACAGTAACCTCAATTAACATACTTAAGTCTATGTTTATCAAACAACCTAAGATAAAGACAAAATCGCTTTTGTATCTCTAAAAAATAATTATATTTAATTCATATAATAAAGACAGTGTTATGATTCACTATTCAGATAATAAAAAAACTGGCTGGTAAAAAGTCACTGTGGCAGGTGGTCAAAATGAATACCGCTATAACCTATTGCGATGCTCATGGGGTTTTAGGAGCGGGGCCATGCTCGGAGGCTCCAGTGCATCATTGAGCCATCGTTATAGCTCCGCCTCAATAATCCTAAACAGAGAAATGTGAACAAACTGTTTAACAATGTAACTCAGCAAATCAATACTACTTAGTCTTTGCCACATGTTTCAGCAATACATTTCTTACATTTATAATGTGATTAAGAAGTATGACCACATAAGCCCAATTCTGGCATCTTTACACTGGCTACCAGTTAAATATCGCATAACAATTTAAAATATTACTAATTACCTACAAAGCCTTAAATGGCCTAGCACCCTCATATCTTAGAGAATTATTATCAGAATACAATCCATCACGTGCATTGCGGTCACAAAATTCTGGTCTCTTAATTATCCCTAAAATATCAAAAGTGTCTAAAGGTGGCAGATCCTTTTCCTACTTAGCCCCTAAGCTATGGAATGATTTACCAACCGACGTCCGAAAATCAGAGATGGTAGATAACTTTAAATCTAGACTTAAAACTTTTCTCTTTAACAAGGCATTCGCATAGTTTGTTTTAGCAATAGTACTTATCTCCCAATAGCTAGCTTGTACAACCTAAAAAATAAATACATTAAAACCTTTTTTCGTCAACACTCCAAAGCATGGTAAATGTCATTAATACTCTTTAGTAATATGCTGAAACTTTGAATTAGTTGTCTTAATTTCCACATATGATCGGGTTGCAATTTTGGCTTTTTCCCATGATCTTGAGAATAGTATGTCATACAGAACCGACAAACCCACAAATTTTCTAAAATCATCAACTATATGTAATACACTTAACCAGCAATAGTTAGCCTGTCCGGAACCGAGCTGACTAAAACCACATTACTGTGTGACACTTGCTTTTCATGTGAACGGCCCCTACGCTAATAAGATTTTGTTTCTCTCTCCCTGTCTCGTCCTCGATCCCGAGGACAATGAGACAAACAGATCAAGTCCGGTAAATGTGAAAGTCGGCACACCTATGATCTACTGGCTGTTCTTCAATGTCCAGCTGATGCCTGACCAATGACCACCGGCAGAACCTGCTTAATCTCAGCTTAATCTCCTTATCCATTTCAATGTGTGTATATATATATATATATATATCTCCCAAGGGATTTTCCCTCCTAGGACTTTTTTTACTTCCCCGGCTAAAAATCCGAGGGGGGGGGGGGGGTTCTCCTAGGGGTTTTTTCAACCCGAGGAGGCAGCCTTCTTGGGCTTAACTTCTATACGTTACATTAGTACATTAGTACGTTCGCTTATAATGTTGATTTATAGCCGCAGCAAATTTAGCTGCTTGTGCTATTGTGTATTATGTTGTGCTATCTGTCGATTTTCTGTGCTTTTCACTGCATCTATTATGTAAAGCTGCTTTGATACAATTACCAAATTGTGAAAAGCGCTATATAAATAAAATTGAATTGAATAGAAACAATTATTTTAATAGACATTACACAATTTAAATTGTATCACATGGAAATAGCAAAATCAAGGTCAAACAGGGTTCAAAACACAGAAAATGCATTTAATTATAAAATGAATGAAAAGTGCAATAAATATAAAAATACATATTCTTAAAAATACATATCCTAATTTTAAATTAATTGGGTTAAAATGCAATTATTAAGTGATGCCCTTATGCATTCTTTGATGACTGGTCAGAACAAAAAAAAGAAGTGAAAAAAATAAAAGTTTTTCTAAAATAGTGCTAGTGGTGGAGTTGTTATTGAAAAACTTCCACACAATACCATCATAAGCTACTTTAGATTTGTACCCATTCAGTTTGCCAGCCATGCTGCTCTTCTCAGGCTGAGACAGAAGCTCTCAGCCAAGCATTTGACATGGGTCTGTCTGCGGACCGCAAGAGAGGGGCGTGCCGTTAAGAGGCGTAACTTTTAGCAGGGGGGCGTAACTTTAAGTTGTCCAAGTTACACAGAACCACGTGAGACGTCAGGACGAGATGTTGTCATTCTGTCTTCTCTTCTGCCCGCATAGATACAGTGGCTAAAGGGGTTATTAAAGTTGCTCATCCAAGCGCCCTCATGTTTGTTTGTACCAATTTTAATGAACGGGAAGCCGACTGACGAACATCCTTTTCCCGAGAAATGGTTCGGCTACAACACGTTAAGAAGTCATGCCAGGGGCTGAATTAAGGTCGATTTCAGGTAAGCTCGCTAACGTTAGCTATGTGTTGTTAGCCTAATGTTAGATTTGTGAAGTCCGTTCTATGACTACTTATGATCAGTAACGAGTAGTTAACAAAATGTAACAAATCTTGCATGAGTTTCATTGCCCACCTATATATTTTCCTATTTACGATAGTAACGTTAGATATTAGTACAATAGAATCTTACAGTTATTCCTGTAAGTTGTCGACATTTCAAATGACAGTTAATTAATTAATGACCTATTAAACGTCATAATAACACTGGAGGTTGTTTGTACTACTGTCTCGGTTTTAATGTATCTCTCTCAAACCCTATTCTGTTTAAGTATGGAAAGTATATTCTCATAATGTAAGCTTATTTTAAGTACAAATGTAAAATATGTTTATGGCTATTATTTTCACAGCTGCATTGATGTGATGCAGTGGACAACTTGTGAGGGTGATACCATCCACATGCACCTTAACTGTGATGCAGAAATACAATAGGAGGATCCATCTGTCTACACTTCAAAATCACAACTCAACCTTAAACAACCCATATCTGTTATGGTAAAACAATATCCAGACAGGGCTTATACTGTTCCTGGGCTAAAATGCATGTTTGAGCTACTGTAATTAAGAAAACACCTTGTACTGACACATCTCAACATATATCAGTGCCATTGTTTTGTTTCAAGATGCACACCAGTCTTGTTTTTGTAAGGTTTGTTTGTAAAAACTAAAATGTCCTAATATAAGTGCCCAGTCCTGGTTTAATCTAAACCATTGGTGACCAAACCTGTGTCTTGAGATCTACTGTCCTGCAGAGTTCAGCTCCAACCCCAATCAAACACACCTGAACCTGGCAATCAAGCATTTCAGGGCAACCTTAAAATTATAGTCAGGTGTGTTTGTTAAAGCTGGGTTGGAGCTGAAATATGCAGGAGGGTGGATCTCCAGGAACAGGGTTGGTCACCCCTGATCTAAACAAAGGGTTTCCAAACTGTGTCCTGCAAAGTTTAGCTCTAACCCTAATCAAACACACCTGAAGCAGCCAATTAAGGTCTTACTAAGCATACTAGAAACTTACTGGCAGGTGCTCTGATGCAAGTTAGAGCTAAACTCTGCAGGACACCGGCCCTCCAGGACTGAGTTTGGGCACCCCTGACTAAGCCCTGCCTGGGAAACTGCACCAATGTGTTGAGCTGGCACCATTGGACATTACTGCTGCTGAGAAACAACCACATTTCTCAGCTCTACACAGGGTTGACATTGGATGCATTATTATTATAAAATGCATTCATGTGCACTTTACTAATACTGTACATACATCAACAGCTTCCAGCTATACACTTGAGATCACCTCCTGATGACTCTCATAAAGCTGTGTTATAATTTATTGCAGGGTGATCTTGATGAAAGGATATTTTTATAAACCTTTACAATGTGACCAGATGTTACCTGTTGTGAATAATTCTTTTATAAACCTTTACAATGTCACCAGATGTTACCTGTTGTGAAAAGTTATTTTTATAAACCTTTACAATGTCACCAGATGTTACCTGTTGTGAATAGTTATTTTTATACACCGTTACAATGTTACTGTTGTGAATAGTTATTTTTATAAACCTTTACAATATCACCAGATGTTATCTGTTAGCCATTTCTTATAAAACCACGTGAGCTCTGTAGATTCCTCTTAAGACTTAAAAAGAATTAAGTCTTTGCAAGTTTGCAAATGAATTTAATCTTGGTTTAATACATATTAAACTGTCTGAGGTGCACATTTACTAAAAAAAAAAAAAAAAAACGAAATCACCCTCACTGTGTAACAGTTCACGATTTAAATATTGGTATGCCTCGGTACTTTAATAATTTTAGGTTGGTAAATATGTCCATATATGCCGTATATGGCCATATTGTCTACCCACGTTAACAATGACGATGGATGAGACAATATAAGACCATCCGAGCGTCTTATGAAGCTTCCTCCGTGCTATCGGATGTGCCGTGTCAGTTTAGCGGAAGTCTGACATCTCGCGGGATTCTGTGTGACTTGGACAACTTAAATTTCCGCCCCCTGCTAAAAGTTACGCCACTTTTAAGGTACGCCCCTCTCTTGCACTCCACAGACAGACACTATTGAAGCATTTAGCCAACAGAGAGAATGAAACCTTATCTCTTTCTGCAGTTTATCAGAGCTCAACATCAGTCAGCAGAGGAATTAAAGGTTTAATATTTGATATAGTCAGGGTCATCTGCATTCATGAGAAATGAGCACATTCTCTGGTCGTCTGTGTTTATCTAGACTACCCCCACAGTATTCACATGACATGAACACAACTCCTGGATTTCATGTCAAATTAAGACCTTGCTGTCTTATCGCTGTCTCCTAGTTTATTTTTAATGGCTATTATTGATCAATTTTGGTTGCATCTTTGGCTTTTCAGAAGTAGCAACTTCTGTTGCAGTAAGAAAACTGGGGTACCTTATGCATGCAAAATTGGAATTTGGCGTATGTATTGCACACTGCGTGCTATTTATATGCATTTCGTGAGAATGGGCTGACATTTACAGTAAAGTGTTAAGGCCCAAGTATACACAGCCATGCAAAGCCTACTTAATTTGACTCGTATGCGCATACTACTGTACATGTATGCGCGACCTTCATTAACAAAGTATGTGCAGTTACAAAAATCCAGAGGTGCATGTACAGTACACACATACTGTTCTGATGACGAAATTTGCATCACATGCACTGTACTTTGACTCTTGCATACATGTAAAAAGTGAAAAAAGTGGGCGAAATTTCCCATCCATTCCCTCACAGGTCTGCACGTCAATATTCTGTGCTCAAGCCCAACTAAAAAGCTCCTGAGCCCACTTCTTCAAGTGAACTTCAAGCAGGATAATTGTACACATTATCATACTGACTTTAGGGGTCAAACGTGCTGGGGGATTGTTTGAATCGTATGTGTACATCATCGTTTACTTCAGAGTATGTACCTTTTGCATATCATTACCATGTAATACACACCTACACACTAAAAGAAACACCAAATGGTGAATCGGATAATTGGTGCTATTGAAGTTTTGACTAACTGTGCTGTAGGGCAGCAAAACATAATATTTTCTTTAAAAGAACAAATTCACAGCAATAGGTTTGAAAAAGCACATATTAATAATTATAATAATAATAATAATTGTACAATTGTTGTACAATTAAAAACAAAAACGATAGTATGCAGCACATATTGATTAAATGATCAGCTCTTAGCACTGAGCAAATAGATTATTGTACTTCACAGCTCTTCGTAGATGCTCTTACCCAGTAGCGGAGTGGCCATCGGGAGAGTCGGGACATTTCCCGGTGGGCCGGTAGTGTTTTGAGGCTGCGAGGGCTGGTCTGATAATAGTTATGTCAGAATCCTGCCGGATCCTGTTGGTATTTAGATCTAGTTTAGCATGGCAGGGTTCTGACAGTACATATGTTCTATGTGGGAAATGTGTGGTTGTAGTATTGGTTTATTCTGACCACGCATTTCCCGGGTCTCGTCATTTTTCCCCGATCCCTTACTCTTGATTATTTTTCAGGTGTATGTGATTTACTTTGTCCCTATTTAATGTCCTTGTGTTTGCTGTTCTGTGCACGTTCGTCTTGTCTCATGCCCTGTCGATTCCTGTAAGTTTTGTATATATCCAAGTCTAGATCTGTTTTGTGTTTGAGAAGTTTATTGTTAGTATTGTTAAAGTTTAGTGTCAGTTTAGTGTAGTGTTGTGTCCCTTGTCTTGTTTTGCCCCCTCGTGGGTTTTGTTTTCCTGTTTTTCCCCTGTTTTTATAATAAATCCCCTTGTTATTTATGTCTGCATTTGGGTTCGTGTTTTGTGTCCTCTAATCCCTGACAGAACGAACGTGCCAAAACAGAACCCAGCAGACTATGGCCGAGGATCCAGAATGGTGGAATGGACTCATCGCCGATTCACGTTCTGGAATGGGGATGTTTCCTTCCCAGAGGGGGCGTAGCCTGCAGGACTATGCCCAAAAGGTATTGGACAGGAGGGCTTGCTTTTCGGACCGGATGGTCAACAGGTACCTCCTGGCTGGTCTCGACAATCGTCCTCCCATCTCCGAACGAGCGGCTCTTATCTCTATGCCGTTTTGGGAGATGGTGGACCGTCTCAACCTACAGCAACGACCCCGGGAGGAGGAGTTGGCAGTCGGTCCGCAGCCATCGGTCTCTAGGGGTCTCATCGCGGGGTCAATAAGACTGAGTTCTATTCCCGCCTCTCCGACCCTGGGGGCCTCTCTCAAATCTACCTCATCCACGTCTACTCCTGTTTCCCCCCCTGCACCTTCTGCACCCAGGAACAGGAAGAAGAAGAGGAGTAAAGAAGTGGTGGCGTCTCCGCCACATCCTTCGTCTATCCAGCCTCAGCTTCCTGTTCTGCCAGCCCAGCCACTTCAGCCGCCAGCGCGCCCAGAGCCGCCGACGCAGCCGCCAGCGCGCCCAGGGCCGCCGACGCAGCAGCGTCCAGGGCCGCCGACGCAGCAGCGTCCAGGGCCGCCGACGCAGCAGCGCCCAGAGCCGCCGCCGCAGCCGCCGCAGCGCCCAGAGCCGCCGCCGCAGCGCCCAGAGCCGCCGCCGACGCCGCAGAGCCCAGAGCCGCCGACGCAGCCGCCCCAGCCGTGTGCGCAGCCCCAGCCGTGTGCGCAGCCAGCGCAGCCCCAGCCGTGTGCGCAGCCAGCGCAGCCCCGGACAGGTTTTGCACCTTCCTGCCATGCCCCTCCCAGGACTTACTCTAGATCCACCCGGACTCCTTCCCCACCCTCCCACCCTGGACTACCTCCTATGAACTTTTGTGTTCCCCCACCCCCCCCTCCCTTGTTTATTATTTTTATTGTCTCACCCCAATCCCACTGTTGTTATTGCCTGTTTGCCCTTGTTAGTCTTTGTTATGTTTTCATGGATCATGTCTTGTATGCAGTCTGTCTTGTCCCATGTTTAGTGTTCCCCCTTGAGGGCGTCTAGTAGCCGCCTTTTGGAGGGGGGCGTACTGTCAGAATCCTGCCGGATCCTGTTGGTATTTAGATCTAGTTTAGCATGGCAGGGTTCTGACAGTACATATGTTCTATGTGGGAAATGTGTGGTTGTAGTATTGGTTTTTTCTGACCACGCATTTCCCGGGTCTCGTCATTTTTCCCCGATCCCTTACTCTTGATTATTTTCCAGGTGTATGTGATTTACTTTGTCCCTATTTAATGTCCTTGTGTTTGCTGTTCTGTGCACGTTCGTCTTGTCTCATGCCCTGTCGATTCCTGTAAGTTTTGTATCATATCCAAGTCTAGATCTGTTTTGTGTTTGAGAAGTTTATTGTTAGTATTGTTAAAGTTTAGTGTCAGTTTAGTGTAGTGTTGTGTCCCTTGTCTTGTTTTGCCCCCTCGTGGGTTTTGTTTTCCTGTTTTTCCCCTGTTTTTATAATAAATCCCCTTGTTATTTATGTCTGAATTTGGGTTCGTGTTTTGTGTCCTCTAATTCCTGACAAGTTATACATTGCAAGTTATATAGCAACCCCGTCTGGTGGCCTGATGTGCGGCCACTTCCCTCTGGTCAAACTGTGCAGCCTCTTTGCTCAACACAGTATATAAAAGTGATCAACCTGTTCGGCAGGTCCAAGTTAATATAGAGGGATTATTGAACGGCCCCTCTCCAAATTGCCATGGCCTGTCGGCCTTTGATGTGAAAAGCCGCGTCGCCGAATGCCTGTTTATTGCAGTAGGCTACATATGCGGTCGGATTGATCCATCAAGCGGGGACTATTTGATAGAAAGTGTGGATTAAGGATGTTTAAAATCTCTAGCCTGGTGGTCATTACTTGAATGGATAAAATCAGCACATTTGCAAAGGTTTATCTCCATATGGCTATATATCATAAATAAAATTTAGAAGGTTAACTTTGCAGTATCACATTTTATATTTCCTACTATTAGATTTCCATATTAATAGACGAGAGTATTCAACTTGAATATATAAATATCCTCACAACATTATTATTTCTCAAAACTTTGACAAAAATTGTTTTCAAATGAACTATTCAAAGATGCACACATTATTCCAGATATGATTTGAATATTAGACGAGATTATATAATATCCACATATAAATTAACATTACAGCATAATGAAATTAATAAAAAGACAAGGAAGCAGGATTGGCACATAAATTGTATTATTATTAGCGGGGGAAAAAGCAATATTACTGAAATAAACTCTGAGGTAATGCGCCAAACACGTAAAAATAAATAAGCAATAACCGTGGAAAAAAACATTATTATCTCTCAAAACTTTATATGACAAAAATTATATTTAAAGGAAATATTCTTACAGTTATTCAAAGAGGCACAAATTATTCCATATTACTCCCGTTTATGAGCACATTCATCTCTGGCCTCGCTCTGTTATGTAATAGCTGATTGAGGTGCGCATCTCCGTCTTTCAAACAGGTATCATTTTGTATAGTTACTCGTTTAGGAAAATTAGCCATGATTTAATGATTTTATTATTATTATGAAAATGTTTTTATTGGGGGGGGCAAATTGATTACGATTTGTAGTACCCTAGTTTTAGGCTACAACACTTTTTTTTTTTACCACAGAGGGCCGGTGGTATACGAAATTTCCCGGTAGATTTTTTGGTCCCACTCCGCCCCTGCTCTTACCTCTTATTGTGCAAACACATAAATTCCTGCTATCTGTGATGTGGGGTCTATGGCTGTTTAACATTAGTGTCAGGTGATTCATTGCTGAATTACCTCTCTACATTTAGAGCAAAGTAAGAGAGAGAGACAGGAGAAGAGAAATATGGGAGGTGTGGGAAGAGGTAATGGGGTGTTATGAGATGAGATGAGACCAGCATCTCTGAAATGACAGAATACATTGTCAGTGTGACATGTGAAGAGTTCATCTATCTGCACAAACACAGGCACGTGAGGGCCATGGCTGTGCATGAAAACAGCATTAATTACTAGGGCTCTATCTTCACTATAATTTGGGCAATATGTGATATGGGATGTGAGGGATGCAACTGGGAGAACAGAAAAATGTATACAACCAGGTCAACAAGGTCTTTGTAAAAGTTTTTTTTTCCTGAAAACTCCAATTTAAAGCAACCTAATTTAAAGGTGGGCTATATAGGATTTTCACTAACAAACAAAAGAATGTATCAACCTATACAGAAAAAATCCCCCTAACTCATTACTTATGATCCACTTAAAGTGTGTTTTGTGTCGACCAGACATAAAGCAGCCAGAAAAATGTAACAGAATGCGATGCAGAGTTGCCATGTAACAAATTAAAGCATTAACAAAATGCATCAAGTCTGTCTTGTTATTTTAAAGGATTAAAATTGACCAAATGCTGGGTTGTTTTAACCCAACTGCTGGGTTATTATAACCCATGGTTGCATAACAACAACCCAACATTGGGTCATTTTTAATCCAGCACGGGGTAATTTCTAACCCAGCATGTGTTCTATCCAATATTTTCCCATTAAAATATCCCAGCCATTTTTAGAGTGCTGCTGCACATTTGTGTCAAATTGAGTCAACCAATTCCTGGCACCTAGAAACAGATATTTCAGCCCAGGATCCACAGTTCCTGTCAGTTTTTAGGTTTTGCTGCAGAAACTGCATTTTAATGTCACCCCAGAAGATTTCAATGGGGTTGAGATCAGGGGATTGAGCTGACCACTCCATTACCTCAATCCTTTTTGTCTGGAACCAAGATTTTGTCCTTATGCTTGTGTGTGTTTGGGGTTGCTGTCTTGTTGAAACACCAATGTAAAGGCTCTTCTGCAAAGGGCAACATAATCTCTTCAAGTATACTGATGTATTCAAACTAATCCATGTTCGCTTGTATACAACAAATAGGCCCATCACAGTAGTATGAAAAAAACATCACAATACAATAATTTTTGCACCACCATGCTTAAAGGAATAGTCTTTATAGTGTACTGTGGCTTGAATTCAGTACCCGGAAGTCACCTGAGGTTCAAAAAGAACAAATTTATTCAATAAATCCAAAAAATGTTACACCGTGTTTCTTTGGGACAGTTGATGTGTTAATGTGATTCTGCTCATGCCTGTTATTCAACAATGGTGCTTTCTAGAGGCGATAAAAGAATCTTTACTATTCTTTAATGGTTAAACACTTTGACATATACTAGTATACTATACTAGTAGTTTTTATACTGCAAGTATCCTAGTGAACTTAACATAATTATAGTTACTATTTATATATTTTGAACCTTCATGTAAGTATTTTGCTATGTGTTACTGGTATTAATTTTTATATTTGAAAAATATTTTATACTGTATTTATTGTTAGTGGGGACTGCTGACTCATGTGTGTTCGCTCAGAGAAATCCTAGAAAACAGATTGCCTTGAATGTTTTTAAAAAGTAAGCTGAACTAACAAAATAAGTCTATGAGTCAAAACATTTTTTTGTGGTCACAAGTAATAATTGTATCAAACATTTGTAGCAGGTACATATAAAAAGGTGTTTTAAAATGACGTGCAAGTTATAGAGACAATGATGAATAATATAATACCGAAATGAGCGAACACGCATGCAGTCTGGCAGATTCTGCGTGTGGTTTGTGCTGTTTGTATAAACCAGAGTCGTATAATAAGAGAGTTACGACACTCACAAAGACGTCCGTTGTAAGAATGCAATGCGGAAGTAACAGCGTGTCATGTAGTGACGCATAGTTCCAAACGCAGCACTGAAGCCCATTCATTTCAACGGCACCTGCTGGAAAAAAGGATGAAATTACAGTTTCTCTTTACATTTTCTGACATTTTAATCAACAGTGATATTTTATGAACTCCACTGTAGGTAATGATTATCGTTAATAATAACTATTAAAAATTGTATATTTTAATGAGTTGTGTATAATGTGTGAATAATATAGATTTAATGGTTTAATATGTATTACTGGTGGTGGCCATCTACTTTATACTTATCTTTTTTTTACGAGTAACACTAGGGGGCAACAGCGAGAAGCTAAATGCCTCATAACAGGGTGTCCGCGGATCTTTAAAAAGTCTTAAATTCCGTAGTATGAAAATAAGGCCTTAATAAGCATTAAAATGTCTTAAATCCGCGTATCAAAGGTCTTAAAATTTTGACCAACCAACACCGCCAAGAAGATTGTAACTGTTTTATACATGTTCGTCTCATGTGTCAGAAAAAACTGAATAGGTGGAATCTACTAAAGCACAAGTTTGCGGGGAGTTCGCTAAAGTGTGTGGACCGGGTATAAGCAAATACAGAAAAGTGTGAGTTTTAATGAATGAAAACTGATTTTGCTCCGTGGTAAACACGAGTTAGCGTACGGGGTCCATTGTTTATTTTTTAAGTTGTTTAAGTTTTAAAACTCGGAACAAAGGGCATCAAAGCTTTTGTGTCACACATGCAATGTAAGAAACATAAAGCCGCTGCAGAAACCTGTCGAAAACACTCGGCATTTCTCCGTTCTGTTATGCCTACAGCAGAGTAGTCCTAAAGAGCACCACAGCATGCGAATCTGCATCAGCAGTTTTAAGCACCGCGGCTTCTGCTCCATCAGACAACCGATCAACGTTTGGCTTCATTGCCAACGAAGCCTGTCTTCTTTTTCTCTTTTAATGGCGGTTGGCATCTAGCTTATAGGAGCATTAGCGCCCCCTCTGCTCCGGAGTGTGGATCTGATAATAGGTCTACTACACTCTTTCCCTTACTTCTGGTCTCATCAATTTAACTATTTCTATTTTTACCATAAAATATTTCACTGCCATTGTTTTGTCTAAAGATGCACACCAGTAATGTATTTTGTAAGTTATATTTAAAAAAATCCTCCTTTAATGTCCTAATATAAATAAGACCTAGTCCTGGATTAATCTAAACTCTATCTGGGTAACCACACCTAATATTTTAACATTGTTACATAAAACCATGTGTTTATTTTATGCACATTATACATTATTTGAATTATTATTGTCTCATCATTATTGTCATTGTAAAGGCTTTGGCCCATTTAGCTCTATTTCTATTACCAAAAAATATCAGATTACTTGATCATCATCCTTACCAAAATAACGGTTAGTGAAACCCCTAGATTGGTTAAAACATTTTAAAACTATGTGATTTTAGTTAATTTAATGCTATTTTTCTTCATATGTTTAATCATTGGGGATTTCTTAAAACTTTGTATGACGTTTAAGGTGAAAAACTTGTAATATAAGCAAAGATAAAAAATCTTGTCTGATATTATTCTCGTGAACCCAGTCTTCTTCATCTTGCGGAACAAGTGTCTTGTCACACCCCTGGAAAATACATCTTGTTTTTTGTCATGAAAGATAAAAGGTTCTAAAAAACACATGGATGCATTCACACTGGACTATAAAATTGAACTTCATTGTCGTGATATAGGTCTTAAATATAATTCATTATGGTCTTAAAAAGGTCTTAAAAAGTCTTAAATTATACTTGGTAAAACCTGCAGAAACCCTGCATAAGAAAGTCACACTGCTTCACAATGCTGCTACGTGTTTCATTGTGTTTGGTAAGTAATACGAGTGATGTATCCTCGAAAATCATGTATAATTATATTAACATTTAATGTGTACTATAAATTCAATTAAATATGAATTAAGTGTGTTTCTGTTATGCTTCACTGTTACAAATAACCGCGTTGGCGATCTTTTTTGTGATTTTAATATAGTAAAAGTGTAGGAATTATGTTTTTAGCAGATTGATAGCCATTTATATAGCCATATTTTTGCTACAAAAATAAAATATAAACTGTGTTGCTGTAGTTGGTATAGATAACCACAGTTTGGGTCACCATTAACTTTATTAACTGATTTACTGTATTTCCATCACTCCCTAGTAAAACAAGTTATAAACATAGTAAATATAGTGATTCATTCACATTACAAGCTAATATTTACCTAAAATAGCTGAAAACCTATGCAAACAGATTGACAGCCCTGCTTGGTTTGGAACTGTAGAACGTTACATGAATCACGTGACTGCGCGTCAATCCGTCCTCATCAATGGATTGTAGCGTAGCCACATATGGAGATGACTATTTATACGCTGTTAATATTAGCGTCTTGTTAAATGTCTTTATTATCTCCACCTGTACTGTTTTTGTCCCTTCCGTTTAGTGTTTTGTCCTGTCCCTCGCTATCGCGAGAGTTTGCCCGGCGATCTCACGTCATGTGTGAGGTTGCCGGTGAATTTCCGTTTAGTACATATATGGCACCGATTCCGGCGTGCGGGACAGCGTGCTTTATGGTTGGCTGGCGATCGCTAAGAATACTGTACACATTTGCTGTCACTGTGAAGATACCTTTCCTTGAGGAATTGATCATTTGTTGGGATTATTCACCTTGGAGGACACCTTCATACTCACTATTTTGGATTATGCTGCTGGTTGCTATCATCACCGGTGGGACTTATCCGCACTTGTAAATATACTGAACTTGAAACTTTCACGCACACCCATACACGCACATTCATTGTATTACTCGTTGTTTGTCCTGTATATATTTTGGGATTGTATATATATATGTGTCTTTTGTATAATACACTTGGGCAAGTTAAAAGTTATTGTGTCTGTCTCCTTATATTCTGCTATCGTATTTTACTGTTTTAAAGGAGAGCATCTTCCCCTCTCTTATTTTTGTACACTCCGTGACTTATAAATAGTTGCGGAGTGTTACATAGTGGTGGCCCGTACGGGGATCGCTCTGTTTAATGTATTCTTTATTTACAGTTACAGTTTAATATGTATGTAGACTTTGCAGACACTGTTATGCCCATTGCTTTTGTAAATATGGATGTACCAAATGTAAATGCAGACAATGATATTCAACAGACAAACAAAAATGATGTTGCTGATGCAGATTTTACATCATGCCCATTTGTTAATAGACACAATCCAACTGCTGAAATAACATCAATGTTAAATTCATTATACACTTCTGATGATGATGATTCTGATGATGATTGTTGTACATTGAATGTGGATATGGTACAAATAATGCAAACAGATGTTGTACAGCTTAAGGGGGATTTATTGGCCCTAAGCACCCAGGTACAGTCTTTAAAGCAAGACTTTAAACAGTCCATTGACAGTACACTAAACCGGGAAACTTGTTTAAGGGAGGCATTGGACGCTAGATTAGAGGGGTTGGCAGACCATTTTCAGAGGTCCCTGGAGAGACTGGAAAAGGCCATCATCGACTGTTTCCTAAGGAGAGATGCAAAATGGGAACGTCAGATGAAGAAAATTCGGACACCCTCACTCTCACGTTTGCAAGCAGTCACTCCAACCACATCTCATACGGCATCCATCCCTCAGCCTAAAACCCCGGTGTCAGCCAGAGCCAAGGTTTTTCCACCTGCACCTGTCAACAATGCTGCATTAACCCTACACTATGCTTTACCTTCCACAAGAAATCTCCCATCATTACCCAAGTTGCCTCCGACCATCACGTCAGGAAATGACACGGACAACCTGGAGGAGATAGTCAGAGCACAAATCACAGACAGCACCATCAGTCATCTACAGTCGGTTCATAAAGACCAGCAGATTTCCTTTGAGTGCCACCAAGGGGTGTTGTATCGGAGAGTTCCTTCAAAGAACACGGGAGAAAAGTTTCAGTTGGTAGTGCCACAATCACTAACGTCAAAATTTCTCCACTACTACCATCACAACCCTCTGGGCGGACATCATGGGAGGCTGAAATCACTGCTGAGGCTGTTGGAGGTGGCATGGTGGCCTACGGTACGAAAAGATGTAGGGCAGCATGTTAAGGACTGTGAGAGGTGTCAGAAACACAAACCAGAGAACACCAAATCCAGTGGTTACTTACAACACACCCAAGTCACAGAGCCAGGACACACCCTGGGCATTGAGTTTATGGGGCCCTTTCCACCTAGCAAGAAACAAAATGCTTACCTGCTCGTTTTGGTGGATTATCACACAAAGTGGGTCGAATTGTTTGCCCTCAGAGACCGCCAAACACACAGAGTGATAAAGATTCTCCGGGAAGAAATATTCACCCGTTGGGGGGGTCCCAAATACCTCGTCTCAGACCAATGCTCCTCCAGCGTGTTATCAGACTTCTGCAGGACATGGGGAACCACGCTAAAACTCACCACTAATTACCACTCACCAACACACCCAACAGAAAGAAACAATCAGACATTGAAAGCAATGATTGCGTCATACGTGGGACAGCATCATCAAACCTGGGATCATATGTTGCCCGAATTGCGGTATGCCATCAACACTGCCCACCAAGAGACCACCAGAAAAACTCCAGCTGAACTCATGCTGGGCAGGCAGATACGAGGTCCGCTGGAACGTCTCATCCTCCACCCACCTGATACGGACCAAGCATCTGATAACCTGATTGAAAGGCAAAACTTAATGGCAAAGGAGGAAAAAACGAGGGGTCATGCATCAAACCAGACAAGCCAGACTCTTCAGTACCCGACGGAAAGATGCGCAATTTCAGCCGGGCGATCTGGTCTGGATTAGAGCTCACCCTCTCTCCTTTGCTGCTACCATATCCTCTGCAAAGCTAGCGCCCAAGTGGGAGGGTCCAGCTAAAGTAATTTAAAAACAGGGTCAATAAATTACACTGTTTGTTGGGGCATCCACTTAAAACAGAAATTATTATGTGGTTTACCCTAATCGCTAGAACGGAGGTTCTCCTCAGACGCCGCTGGCTGGGGGAGGGGTCTATGTAGCGTAGCCACATATGGAGATGACTATTTATACGCTGTTAATATTAGCGTCTTGTTAAATGTCTTTATTATCTCCACCTGTACTGTTTTTGTCCCTTCTGTTTAGTGTTTTGTCCCGTCCCTCGCTATCGCGAGAGTTTGCACGGCGATCTCACATCACGTGTGAGATTGCCGGTTGACTTCCGTATTGGCCATATATGGCGCCGGTTCCGGCGTGCGGGACAGCGTGTTAATGGTTGGCTGGCGATCGCTAAGAATACTGTACACATTTGCTGTCACTGTGAAGATACCTTTCCTTGAGGAATTGATCATTTGTTGGGATTATTCACCTTGGAGGACACCTTCACACTCACTATTTTGGATTATGCTGCTGGTTGCTATCATCACCGGTGGGACTTATCCGCACTTGTAAATATACTGAACTTGAAACTTTCACGCACACCCATACACGCACATTCATTGTATTACTCGTTGTTTGTCCTGTATATATTTTGGGATTGTATATATATATGTGTCTTTTGTATAATACACTTGGGCAAGTTAAAAGTTATTGTGTCTGTCTCCTTATATTCTGCTATCGTATTTTACTGTTTTAAAGGAGAGCATCTTCCCCTCTCTTATTTTTGTACACTCCGTGACTTATAAATAGTTGCGGAGTGTTACAGGATATACAAAGGCACAAGCCAGATCATTTGAAATGCCATCTAACTGACGTATTGGGCTCACTCAACTTACCATTGTACTGCTACTCGCTGGCGATGTGGAACTTAATCCCGGCCCAGGGCTTGCTACCAGCGCACAGATAGATATCGTGGAACTGCCATTCCATGCAGTGCAGTCGGCAACACACCACAACAACCTTCTCACCACAGAGGATATGGGACTTCTATTACACCCGCTTCTGCCACTGCCGGCGCTGTCTGTGCCAGCCGCTCAATCATTGGCTTGAGCTACTGCTATGATCAACTCAGCCCGTGTGCTGCCATGGCCGCTTGAGCTGGCCCTTCGACTGATGGCTCTTGGAAACAGGAGTTCGGTATAACTCCCAGAAACACCATTGTCAGTTATTGGTTTGCAGCAACGAACTGGTCCTGACTTGATAAGCTCCAGCAGCAGTGCAGAGAAGTTTAACACGGTGCCAGAGGAGACGGTCAAAATCCCCAGCGGTGGTGAGTCTCTGAAATTCCAATCAGTTTGTCACACTTCACTTACTATATCTAGACCTAGGAGTCCCGTTATGAGAAAACATCAATCTACAAAATTATTTCAAGCGCTCAATCAAGCTAAAACTCTATGGGACCCTGCACTGTAAAAAGTGAAACATTGGATTAACTTAATAAAATTGTAGTAACCATTCACAATAAAGATTTTACATTGACCTAATGTTCAGAAACCATTTAGTTCAAACAAATTTTTTTGCATTTCATGCAAACTCTTTTTCATTCATCATCTTCTAACATTCATTTTGTCAGGATCCTGCCTAGGAGTCTTGTTTTGTATTTATATCTAGTCATGATGGCAGGGTTCTGGCAGTCCCATGCTCTATGTGGAGGTTCATGGCCTTGATTATTGGGTCATGTGCCTCCAGTGTCTTGTCTCTTGTCCCCGACCCCTCGTTCTCCTACTTATTAGTAATCATTGGTTTTCTTCCATCACCTGTTCCCCCTCGTTATCTTGTTTGTTTTTTTTCTATATAATGTTATTGTGTCCTTAGTTCTGTGCAGGTCAGTTGTATTTGTTCTCGTGTTCGTGTGGGTTCTAGTCGACCAATCTTGTCAAGTTTAGTGTTATCTGTCAGTATATAGTGTTTTGATGTTGTGTACCCCCTTGTGGGTTTTTGTTTTATGTCAATAAAGTCTGTTCTGTTCTCCCCGACACCGCCTGCGATTGGGTTCATCCGTCCACAGTTCCTCACACATTTCTGCCTTCGCAAATTTAAAACATATAAAATCCACGTTCATATTGCCATTAATCGCCCGGAGCAGAGCCAGTAGGACAAAGTTAACCTAAACTCTGAGCGGGAAAATCAGCGTATTGTATCACATATTGAGGTGATTCATTTAACGTTAATTATCAGCAGAGAAATGCAATATACTCAAGCCTTAGTCATGAATACAACTTTTTTTAACAACATTCAGAGCGAGAAAATATTTTTTCCTTTCATAATTTCCATTCAATCAGTTCGGTCTCTCCCAGAACTTTCTGTCACGTTTTCAGCTGTGCGCATGCGCAAACCATGCTTAATCTAATAAAAGTCATTTGATCGAATGTATAATTTGAATTTCATTGTTATGTTATAATTAGGGCCCGAGCACACCGGGGTGTGAGGACCCTATTGTTCTTCAAGGAGTTATTATTATTAGGGCCCGAGCACAGAGGAGCAGGCCAGAATGGCCTGCACCGAAAGGTGCGAAGCCTTATTGTTTTTGCTCTAATTTATTATTTTTAGGGCCCGAGCACCGAGGAGCAGGCCAGAATGGCCTGCACCGAAAGGTGCGAAGCCCTATTGTTTTTGCTCGAATTTATTATTATTATTAGGGCCCGAGCACCGAGGAGCAGGCCAGAATGGCCTGCACCGAAAGGTGCGAAGCCCTATTGTTTTTGCTCGAATTTATTTATTTATTTTTTATTTATTTATTTTTTTTAACACTTTTGGGCATTTTGGGTGCCTTAACATACTCGAAAACTCTTGAAATTTGGCACAGACGTTAGAGTCGTCCGTCATTGCGAACAGACAAAGGCTGAAACACGGGCGTGGCACGGGGGCTCTGTAGCGCCCCCTGTAATGCAAAAACAAACAGTAGTGCGCAGATCGGGCAAACATGTACGCACATTTACGAAAGTTGGTACACATATAGATCTCATCGACCAGAACAACTTTCGCCCTCTAACATTTTAGCTCCACCCAACAGGAAGTCCGCCATTTTGGATTGTTTAAAAAATGCATGCGGTGAACTTTTGAATACTCCTCCTAGGGGATTCAAGCAAATGACACCAAACGTGGTGATCATGATGTCAAGACATTGGACTTGCTAAATTGCGAAGGGATTTTTGATATCTCGAACGGTGTTGCAATGGCGAAGCGGCAAAGTCATGGCGAAATCAGAGAAACAGAAAGTGTCTAATATCTAAGGCAAAAAATGTCTTATAGTGATGACAGGCGGGGTGTTTGTTCGTCTGAAGATTCCGATCGCATTGATGTGCCTATTGTAAGTCTCGGGTATAGCGCCACCACCGGGCGCCAGGAAGTGTTGCAGTCACAAAGGTTGATTTTTTTGACAGTTCCATCCGATGTTCTTTTAAATACTCCTTCTAGGATATTCATTCGATTGACACCAAAAGTGGTCAACATGATGCTGAGACATTGTAGATGATAAATTGCGAAGGGATTTTGATATCTCGAATGCTGTTCCCATGGCAACGTGTCAAACTTTACTTTCATTTTAAAGGCATATTGAAGCCTTTCAGTTCCATGCAGTGAACTTTTAAATACTCCTTCTAGAATATTCACTCGATTGACACCAGAAGTGGTCAACATGATGCTGAGACATTGGAGATGCTAAATTGCGAAGGAATTTTTGACATCTCGAACGCTGTTCCCATGGCAACGCGTCAAACTTAACTTTTATTTAAGGCTTTTTTAAGGCTCTTGGCGTGTTTGGATTAACTTTAAATTTGGCACACACATCAGAGTTGTTGGCAGTTAAGTGTTGACAAAAAGGTCAGATAAAGGCGTGTCTATTTAGTGGCTGACTAGCTCCCCCCCCCCCCCCGTTTGTCTAAAATGTGGGGTTTCTTTTACCTACAGTCCCCAAATGGGTCAGTAACAACATTAAATAGCCCACTGATATTTACCCACTTGAGGCCCTTGCCCACCGTGCATCGTTTTCTCGGACGCACCGTGTAGCGGAAAAATAACGTGCGAGGGCCCGCCATCGCTGCTTGCAGCTATATTTATTAGGGCCCGAGCACCGAGGAGCAGGCCAGAATGGCCTGCACCGAAAGGTGCGAAGCCCTATTGTTTTTGCTCGGATTATTATTTTTTTTATTATTATTATTATTTTTTTTTAACACTTTTGGGCACTTTGGGTGCCTAAACATACTCGAAAAGTCTTGAAATTTGGCACAGACATCAGAGTCGTCGGCCATCAGGTCCGGGCAAAGGCTGGACAACGGGCGTGGCAAGGGAGCTCTGTAGCGCCCCCTGTAATGCAAAAACAAACATTGGGGCACAGAATGGCCAAAAATGTACGCACATGTACGAGAGTTTGTACGCATATAGATCTCATCGACCCGAACAACTTTCGCCCTCTAACATTTAAGCTCCGCCCAACAGGAAGTCAGCTATTTTGGATTGTTTAAAAAATGCATGCGTTGAACTTTTAAATACTCCTCCTAGAGGATGCATGTGATTGACACCAAAAGTGTAGAACATGATGTCGAGACATTGGACTTGCTAAATTGCGAAGGGATTTTTGATATCTCGAACGGTTCTGCCATGGCGAGCTGACAAATTTTGGGTGAAATCAGAGAAACAGGAAGTGTCTAATATCTTAGGCAAAAAATGTCTTATTGTGATGCCATGCGGGGTGTTTGTTCGTCTGAAGATTCCGATCGCATCGATGTGCCTATTGTGACTCCCGGGTATAGCGCCACCACCAGGCGCCAGGAAGTGTGTCAGTCTCAAAGGTTGATTTTTTGACAGTTCCATGTGAAGTTCTTTTAAATACTCCTCCTAGAATGTTTATGCGATTGAAACCAAAAGTGGTCAACATGATGCCAAGACATAGTAGATGATAAATTGCGAAGGGATTTTTGATATCTCGAACGTTGTTCCCATGGCAACGCGTCAAACTTTACTTTCATTTTAAAGGCATATTTAAGCCCTTCAGTTGCATGCAGTGAACTTTTCAATACTCCTTCTAGGATATTCATGCGATTGACACCAAACGTGGTCAACATGGTGCTGAGACATTGTAGATGATAAATTGCGAAGGGATTTTTGACATCTCGAACGCTGTTGCCATGGCAATGCATCAAAGTTTACTATTATTTCAGAAATATTTAAGCCTCTTGGCATGCTTAGATTAACTTCAAATTTGGCACACAAATCTGAGTTGTCAACTGTTAAGTGTTGACAAAGAGGTCAGAGATAGGTGTGCCTCTTAAGTCGCTCACTTGTGCCCCCATTTGTCCAAAATGTGGGGTTTCTTTTACCTACAGTCCCTAATTGGGTCAGTAACAACATAAATAGTCCACCGAAATTTATCCACTCGATGCACTAGCCCACCGTGCATCGTTTTCTCGGAGGCACCGTGTAGCGCTAAAATAACGTGCGAGGGCCCGCCATCGCTGCTTGCAGCTATATTTAGGGCCCGAGCACCGAGGAGCAGGCCAGAATGGCCTGCACCGAAAGGTGCGAAGCCCTATTGTTTTTGCTCGAATTTATTATTTTTTTTTTTTTTATTTTTTTTATTTTTTTCAACACTTGTGCTAATTTGGGAGCCTTAACATACTCGAAAAGTCTTGAAATTTGGCACACACGTCAGAGTCGCGTGCCACTAGGCTCATGCAAAGGCTGGAATACGGGCGTGGCAAGGGAGCTCTGTAGCGCCCCCTGTAATTCAAAAACAAACATTGGGGCACAGATTGGTCAAAAATGTACGCACATGTACGAGAGTTGGTACACATATAGATCTCATCGACCCGAACAACTTTCGCCCTCTAACATTTAAGCTCCGCCCAACAGGAATTCGGCTATTTCGGATTGTTTAAAAAATGCATGCGGTGAACTTTTGAATACTCCTTCTAGGGGATTTATGGGATTGACACCAAACGTGGTGAACATGATGCTGAGACATTGTACTTGCTAAATTGCGAAGGGATTTTTGATATCTCGAACGGTTCTGCCATGGCGAAGCGACAAATTCATGGCGAAATCAGAGAAACAGGAAGTGTCTAATATCTAAAGCAAAAAATGTCTTATTGGGATGACACGCGGGGTGTTTGTTCGTCTGAAGATTCCGATCGCATCGATGTGCCTATTGTGAGTCTCGGGTATAGCGCCACCACCAGGCGCCAGGAAGTGTGTCAGTCACAAAGCTGGATTTTTTTGACAGTTCCATCCGATGTTCTTTTAAATACTCCTTCTAGGATATTCATTCGATTGACACCAAAAGTGGTCAACATGATGCTGAGACATTGTAGATGATAAATTGCGAAGGGATTTTTGATATCTTGAAGGCTGGTCCCATGGCAACATGTCAAACTTTACTTTCATTTTTACACATATTTAAAGACTGACAGTTACATGCTGTGAACTTTTAAATACTACTCCTATAGGATTCATGCGATTGACACCAGAAGTGGTCAACATGATGCTGAGACATTGTAGACGCTAAATTGCGAAGGAATTTTTGACATCTCGAACGCTGTTCCCATGGCAACGCGTCAAACTTTACTTTTATTTCAGGCATATTTAAGGCTCTTGGCGTGCTTAGATTGATTTTAAATTTGGCACACACATCAGAGTTGTCAGCTGTTAAGTGTTGAAAAAAACGTCAGATAAAGGCGTGTCTATTTCGTGGCTCACTAGCGCCCTGTTTGTCTAAAATGTGTGGTTTCTTTTACCTACAGTACCTAAATGGATCAGCAGCAACATGAAATAGTCCACTGATATTTACCCACTTGATGCACATGCCCACCGTGCATCGTTTTCTCGAAGGCGCCGTGTAGCGGTAAAATAACGTGCGAGGGCCCGCCATCGCTGCTTGCAGCTATATTTTTTTTTTTTTTTTTTTTTATTTTTTTCAACACTTGACCTAATTTGGGTCCCTTAACATACGCGAAAACTCTTGAAATTTGGCACACATGTCAGAGTCCCGTACCACTAGGCTCATGCAAAGGCTGAAACACGGGCGTGGCACAGGGGCTCTGTAGCGCCCCCTGTAATGCAAAAACAAACATTGGTGCACAGATCGGGCAAGCATGTACGCACATGTACGAAAGTTGGTACGCATATAGATCTCATCGACCCGAACAACTTTCGCCCTCTAACATTTTAGCTCCGCCCAACAGGAAGTCCGCCATTTTGGATTGTTTAAAAAATGCATGCGGTGAACTTTTGAATACTCCTCCTAGGGGATTCATGCAAATGACACCAAAAGTGGAGATCATGATGTCAAGACATTGGACTTGCTAAATTGCGAAGGGATTTTTGATATCTCGAACGGTGTTGCCATGGCGAAGCGGCAAAGTCATGGCGAAATCAGAGAAACAGGAAGTGTCTAATATCTATGGCAAAAAATATCTTATTGTGATGCCATGCGGGGTGTTTGTTCGTCTGAAGATTCCGATCGCATCGATGCGCCTATTGTGACTCCCGGGTATAGCGCCACCACCAGGCGGCAGGAAGTGTGTCAGTTACAAAGCTGGATTTTTTTGACAGTTCCATGCAATGTTCATTTAAATACTCCTTCTAGAAAAATCATGCAATTGACACCAAAAGTGGTCAACATGATGACGAGACATTGTAGATGATAAATTGCGAAGGGATTTTTGATATCTCGAACGCTGTTCCCATGGCAACGTGTCAAACTTTACTTTCATTTTAAAGGCATATTTAAGCATTACAGTTGCATGCGATGTTCTTTTAAATACTCCTTCTAGGTAAATAATGTTATTGACACCAGAAGGGGTCAACATGATGCTGAGACATTGTAGATGCTAAATTGCGAAGGAATCCCATGGCAACACGTCAAACTTTACTTTTATTTCAGGCATATTTAAGGCTCTTGGCGTGCTTAGATTAAATTTAAATTTGGCAAACACATCAGAGTTGTCGGCTGTTAAGTGTTGACAAAAACGTCAGATAAAGGCATGTCTATTTAGTGTCTCACTAGCGCCCCCATTTGTCTAAAATGTGGGGTTTCTTTTACCTACAGTACCTAAATGGATCAGTAGCAACATGAAATAGTCCACTGATATTTACCCACTTGATGCACATGCCCACCGTGCATCGTTTTCTCGGAGGCACCGTGTAGCGGTAAAAAAACGTGCGAGGGCCCGCCATCGCTGCTTGCAGCTATATTTATTATTTTTTTTTTTATTTTATTTTTTTTTTTTTAACACTTTTGGGCATTTTGGGTGCCTTAACATACTCGAAAACTCTTGAAATTTGGCACAGACGTCAGAGTCGTCCGTCATTGCGAACGGGCAAAGGCTGGAACACGGGCGTGGCACGGGGGCTCTGTAGCGCCCCCTGTAATGCAAAAAAAAACATTGATGCACAGATCGTGCAAACATGTACGCACATGTACGAGAGTTGGTACGCATATAGATCTCATCGACCCGAACAACTTTCGCCCTCTAACATTTAAGCTCCGCCCAACAGGAAGTCAGCTATTTTGGATTGTTTAAAAAATGCATGCGTTGAACTTTTGAATACTCCTCCTAGAGGATGCATGCGATTGACACCAAAAGTAGTAAACATGATGTCGAGACATTGGACTTGCTAAATTGCGAAGGGATTTTTAATATCTCGAACGGTTCTGCCATGGCGAGCCGACAAAGTTGTGGCGAAATCATAGAAACAGGAAGTGTCTAATATCTAAGGCAAAAAATGTCTTATTGTAATGACACGCGGGGTGTTTGTTCGTCTGAAGATTCCAATCGCATCAATGTGCCTATTGTGACTCCCGGGTATAGCGCCACCAGCAGGCGCCAGGAAGTGTGTCAGTCACAAAGCTGGATTTTTTTGAAAGTTCCATGCAATGTTCTTTTAAATACTCCTTCTAGGATTTTCATGCGATTGACACCAAAAGTGGTCACCATGAAGCCGAGACATTGTAGATGATAAATTGCGAAGGGATTTTTGATATCTCAAACGCTGTTCCCATGGCAACCTGTCAAACTTTACTTTCATTTTAAAGGCATATTTAAGCCTTTCAGTTGCATACAGTTAACTTTTAAATACTCCTTTTAGGATTTTCATGCGATTGACACGAGAAGTGGTCAATATGATGCCGAGACATTGTAGATGATAAATTGCGAAGGGATTTTTGATATCTCAAACGCTGTTCCCATGGCAACCTGTCAAACTTTACTTTCATTTTAAAGGCATATTTAAGCCTTTCAGTTGCATACAGTTAACTTTTAAATACTCCTTCTAGGATTTTCATGCGATTTACACGAGAAGTGGTCAATATGATGCCGTGACATTGTAGATGATAAATTGCGAAGGAATTTTTGACATCTCGAACGCCGTTCCCATGGCAACGCATCAAACTTTACTTTAATTTCAGGCATGTTTAAGGCTCTTGGCGTGCTTAGTTGAACTTTCAATTTGGCACACACATCAGAGTTTTCAGCTGTTAAGTGTTGACAAAAAGGTCAGACATAGGTGGTCTCTTAAGTGGCTCACTAGTGCCCCTGTTTGTATAAAATGTGGGGTTTCTTTTGCCTACAGTCCCCAAATGGCTCAGAAACAACATTAAATAGCCCACTGATATTTTACCCACTTGATGCCCTTGCCCACCGTGCATTGTTTCTCGGATGCACCGTGTAGCGATAAAAAAACGTGCGAGGGCCCGCCATCGCTGCTTGCAGCTATATTTTTATTTTTTATTTTTTTTAACACTTTTGGCCATTTTGGGTGCCTTAACATACTCGAAAACTCTTGAAATTTGGCACAGACATCAGGGTCGTCCGTCATTGCGAACTGGCAAAGGCTGGAACACGGGCGTGGCACGGGGGCTCTGAAGCGCCCCCTGTAATGCAAAAAAAAAAACATTGGTGCACAGATCGGACAAACATGTACGCAGAGGTATGAAAGTTGGTACGCATATAGATCTCATCAACCCGAACAACTTTCGCCCTCTAACATTTAAGCTCCGCACAACAGGAAGTCGGCCATTTTAGATTGTTTAAAAAATGCATGCGGTGAACTTTTAAATACTCCTCCTAGGGGATTCATGCAAATGACACCAAACATGGTAATCATGATGTCGAGACATTGTACTTGCTAAATTGCGAAGGGATTTTTGATATCTCGAACGGTGTTGCCATGGCGAGGCGACAAATTCATGGCGAAATCAGAGAAACAGGAAGTATCTAATATCTATGACAAAAAATGTCTTATAGTGATGACACGCTGGGTGTTTGTTCGTCTGAAGATTCCGATCGAATCGATGTGCCTATTGTGACTCCTGGGTATAGCGCCACCACCAGGCGCCAGGAAGTGTGTCAGTCATGAACTTTTAAATACTTCTCCTAGGGAATTCATACGATTGACACCAAACGTGGTGAACATGATGCCGTGACATTGGACTTGCTAAATTACGAAGGGATTTTTGATATCTCGAACGGTTGTTGCCATGACGAGGCGACAAATTTATGGAGAATTCAGAGAAACAGGAAGTGTCTAATATCTAAAGCAAAAAATGTCTAATTGGGATGAAACACAGTGTGTATGTTCGGCCATGGATTCCGATCGCATCGATGTGCCTATTGTAAGTCTCGGGTATAGCGCCACCAACAGGCACCAGGAAGTGTGGCAGTCACAAAAGGTGGATTTCTTGACAGTTGCATGTGGTGAACTTTTAAATACTCCTTCTAGGATTTTCATGCGATTGACACCAAAAGTGGTCAACATGATGCAGAGACATTGTAGATGATAAATTGCGGGGATTTTTGATATCTTGAATGCTGTTTCCATGGCAACACGTCAAACTTTACTTTCATTTTCAGGTATATTTAAGCTCTTGGCATGCACTTTGGGTGCCTTAACATGCTCGAAAACAACGGAAATTTGGCACAGACGTCAAAGTCGCGTGCCACTAGGCTCATGCAAAGGCTGGAATATGGGTGTGGCAAGGGAGCTCTTTAGCGCCCCCTGTAATGCAAAAACAAACATTGGGGCACAGATCGGGCAAACATGTACGCACATGTATGAGAGTTGGTACGCATATAGATCTCATCGACCCGAACAACTTTCGCACTCTAACCTTTTAGCTCCGCCAAACAGGAAGTCAGCCATTTTGGATTGTTTAAAAAATGCATGTGGTGAACTTTTAAATACTCCTCCTAGGGGATTCATACGAATGACACGAAACGTGGTGATCATGATGCCAAGACATTGTACTTGCTAAATTGCGAAGGGATTTTTGATATCTCGAACGCTGTTCCCATGGCAACGCCCCAAACTTTACTTTTATTTCAGGCATATTTAGGGCTCTTGGGGTGCTTAGATTAACCTAAAAGTTGGCACACACATCAGAGTTGTCGGCTGTTAAGTGTGCACAAAAAGGTCAGACAAAGGCGTATCTCTTAAGTGGCCCACTAGCGAGTTTCTTTTAGCTACAGTCCCCAAATGGGTCAGTAAACAACACAAAATAGTCCACTGATATTTACCCACTTGATGCACTTGCCCACCGTACATCATTTTCTCGGAGGCAACGTGTAGCGGTAAATAAACGTCCGAGGGCCCGCCATCGCTGCTTGCAGCTATATTTATTAGGGCCCGAGCACACCGGGGTGTGAGGACCCTATTGTTCTTCAAGGAGTTATTATTATTATTATTATTCTCCGGGACTTAAGAGGGCCTAAACATACTCGAAAACTCTTGCACAGATGTCAAGAGTGATGAAAATTTACATGTGGTGTAGGCTTTAGAATTAGGCGTGGGAAAATGGCTCTATAGCGCCACCTACAAATTTTCAACGAAGCAGCCCTCGGACTGTGTTTGACGTACAATTACGAAATTCGGTACGCTTCTGTAGTATGACAAGACCTACAAAAAAGTCTCTTCGAGCGAAGCCGTAAACCAAACAGGAAGTCAGCTATTCGGAGTTATTTTTGTGATTTGGGCGCAGTTTTTGTCATTTCCAGGCGTCATACTTTAACTAACTCCTCCTACAGTTTTCGTCGGATCTTCATATTTGGTGAGTGTCATCTTAAGGCCTTTGTGATACTAAATTGCGAAGGATTTGACTCTACGTAAAAATTTGTGTCGGTTCTGGCCCGAAAAATTTGATGTTTTCCCATGAAACAGGAAGTTGCTGGAACTCATGCATACAATGTACGATCTGTCCCAAATTTCACATGATTGCTAAGAGTCCTGACCTGAACACATCTACATAACAATTTTCATTTATAGCCATAGCGACACCAGCTGGCAACCTGAAGGAACATGTTTTAGCGCCACTTTCAAATATTCAATGAAGCAGCCCTTGGACTGTGTTTAATTTACATGTACGAATTTTGGTATGCTCATGTATTATTACAAGCCCTACAAAAAAGTCTCTGGGAGCAACGCCCTACACCAAACAGGAAGTCAGCTATTTTGAATTCTTTCTCAGATTTTGGCTCCGTTTTTCTCATTTCCAGCAGTCATAGTTTAACTAACTCCTCCTACAGTTTTCGTCTGATCAAGAGTCCTGGACTGAACACATCTACATGTCAATAGTCACTTATGATGCCAATAGTCAGTTATGGTCATAGCGCCACCAGCTGGTAACAGGAAGTAACATGTTTACAATGATAATGCAATGTCGGATTTGTCCCAAACTTCACATGATTGCTAAGAGTCCTGAACTGAACACATCTTCATGTCAAAAGTCACTTATAGTTATAGCGCCACCAGCTGGCAACAGGAAGTGACATGTTTACAATGATTATGCAATATCAGATTTGTTCCAAACTTCACATGAGTGATAAGAGTCCTGAACTGAACACATCTTCATGTCAATAGTCACTTATGGTCATAGCGCCACCAGCTGGCAACAGGAAGTGACATGTTTACACTAATTATGCAAAGTCTGATCAGTCACAAACTCAACATGATTGATAAGAGTCCTGGACTGAACACAATTACACGCCAATAGTCACTTATATTTATAGCGCCACCAGCTGGCAACAGGAAGTGACATGTTTACAATGATTATGCAATGTCTGATCTGTCCCAAACTTTACATAATTGACAAGAGTCCTGGACTGAACACATCTTCAGGTCAATAGTCACTTATGGCCATAGCGCCACCTGCTGGCAACAAGAAGTAACATGTTTTACACTGTTTATTCAAAGTCAGAACTGCCCTACATTTTACATGATCAATAAGAGTCCTGGACTGAACACATCTACGTGCCAATATTTACATGTAGTCACTCATACTCACACACACACACACTCGCTCACTCTCTCTCTCTCTCTCTCTCTCTCTCTCTTTCTCTCTCTCTCATGCTATCTTACACGATGCTACCTCGCTGTAATTTGTAATTAGCAACAGGAAATGTGGCACATTATACTACACTTTTAAATAGTTCACCTATGTTTACATGCTTAAATGCCTATTTACTACTGTTCCCTTTAATAATTATGCCACGGCGTGGCGGTGTCATGTGTGCGAGGGCCCTTCCATCACTGCTTGCAGTTTTAATTTTATATTGTATCAATCTAAGAAAATAGATTGAAAGACACATACAAATAACTAGATGTAATTTTACTTAACAATCTAATAATTTTAGGCTATTGGAATGAAAAAAATTATATCAAATAAAAACAGCAATGTTTTACTTTTTACAGTATGGATGTAGATTAAAAGGACTGTTTTGCGGACATTTAAACATACGGAGTATGACACCCAAACACTAACACCAGGAACATTTACTTGTTAATTCTAACATTGATTTCCTTGGTTGGACTGAGACTTGAATAACTTCATCTCCTGAGGCTTTAATTATCATGTCAGGATACGATATTTTTAGAAAAGACAGAGACAAAGGGAGGGGAAGTTTTATTATATGTGAAAAGCACTATCAAATGCAAACAAATTGAATGGCCCAGGGGAATTGATATTGAATGAGTTGGTGTTAATAAATAATTTTCTGTTTCTGTTGATCTTTTTGATCAGTTAAAAGCTCTATTGTGCCTGACGAAGATCTGATGGTCGAAACTTTGCACCATTAAATTTATTGGAGCAGTTCATCAGTGTGAGGGCTTCTTCTACTGTTTTTTGTTAATTATTTGTTAATTATTTTCCTCACATAATCCACCTGCTCTATGACTTTCTTATCATATCTCCTTCCGATGCCATCCTAGCCGAAAACGTTACAACCGTTCATAGGATTTTGGGATTTCCCATCGCACAAGAGAAGTCCTTAAGACCATCCCAATCTATTGAATTTTTGGGTATCAACCATGCTTCTCTGCCAAAGGAAAAAATCGATAGGATAATCCTAGTATCCACTTCTCTGGCAGAAAGTCAAAACTGCTCCAAACGCGATCTTCTATCTGTGCTTGGTCATCTTTATTTCACAGTGCGCAAAATCTCCTCACATTCGCATCTTCCATGCATGCATTGGATGATCAAATTAACATAAATCTTAAAATACTTTCCTGAAACACTGGAACGGTTTATCCTTTTTCTAGAGCACTCTGCTTTCTCTGCCTGAAGACAGTCAACTATTTACCGATGCACCCCTATCCGTCGGTTTCGGTGGATATTTCCAAGGGCACTGGTTTGATTCTACATGGCCCCACCAAATGCTCAACTGTCCCCAGTCCTCTCTCTCATAACCTGCAACTTCCAAACAGGGCTCCCTTCCCGGTGCAACAGACCCACAGCTCCCTTCGGTCAAAGGAGACTTTCTTACTGAGTATTTTTGTCTTGTTTTCAGTAGAAATATCTAAAAATTCTTAAATCAAGATGTATTTTGTTGATGAGCAAATGACCCAAGAAAATAAATTTGAAATGTTTTGTCTAAAGACTAGAGTTAAGTGAATTTGTGCTTAAAACTATCAAAAAAAATCTGCCAATGGACTAAGATTTTTTTCTTTAATGTACTTAATACAAGAAAAATTCAGCAAAAATGTCTTGTTTTAAGAAAATGGCTTTGGGGGGGGGGGGTTGTGTATAGGGGAGACCGGGGCTGGTTGTCACACTGCTTATTACAGACACACTACATGGCGCTGTGGTACAATTTTGATATCGATTTGTTAGCCTTTGATAGCTTACTCATTTGCACTTGTAATTTTGCTGAGCAGACACAAAACATTGAGGTGAGGAGACATTTTTTTATTTTTATGGGTCAGAGTACATTTTTATGTTGGTGTTGTTTTTGTGTTGAGATCTTGTAGGATATTAGTCATTCAAAAACCAAACACTCATTAAAAAGCCAAAAGTATTAGCTTTATTTTGAGTCATATTTTAGCTATCAAGTTAAAGCCGTGTGGCAGCTAGCTTAGCATGTTTGTCAAGAAGTCAGTTGGGGATGGTTGTCACATAGCGGCTGTTTCTCAATTCCAAGAACGCAAAGAACGGACTTGCGTCCTCGTGGAGATCGGTCTTGCCAGGCGACCTTGGAAGAACTAACTCTGAAGTTTTGCCGCAATGACTTCTGGGGTGTAAAGCAATTTCAGCAAGTCTGCACTCGATGCATCCTCGATATGAAGAACACATCCGGGTATTTTCATGCGTCCTCTGTCCTTGCGTTCTTGATAATTGGAATGAACTTCGACCGTTAATGATGACGTAGAGCGAGGACACGAGGACGCAAGATCGCTGAAGAACGCATATTGAGAAACAGCCAGCTTGCGGGGTTGGTTGTCACATGTAAGTATTGGAAATGTAGACCTTTTAAGACTGTTGGTCTGTTTGTTTGTTTTTGTTTGCTGTTAAAATAAAATAAATAAAGCATTAAATAAAGAGGTTTTAACTAAAATTATTAACACTAAAAATTATTTCATTTTATTTCTCAACACAGTAGACAATTCAAGTAAGTGATCACCCACTTTAATCCTATTGTTTAAACATAATGGGCATTGATGACAACTATCATAGCGGTGGTATTCATATTAAAACTTATTTGCAGTTTGTAGCTTAAAAAACTAAAAAGTTACACATTATTTTTTCAGATCCCAATTTATCACTAAAATCCTATTGAAACTCTATAGGGACAACCAACCCCATACCCCGTGACAACCAACCCCGTGATGTGTCAGAGTGACTTTGATGGTTAATTACTTCCTGTTACAATACATTATAAAAGTTAAAAGTATACACATTTAAAGCCAAGGCCCCAAGTTTTAATTTCATGTAGGAATTACTGCTGAAAGATTTTTTTTAAGATGAGCAATTCATGCATGAGTAAAAATTGTGACAACCAACCCCGGTCTCCACTCAACAGAGCTCTTCCAGGCTTATGTTCAGAATGCTCTTACAGAAATAGAGGAATTAGACCTGAAGGACATGTATGTCACACTCTAAAAAAATCCGTAAAGAAAACGGACAAAGTACTGTGTAAATATGAAGGAATTTTCCGTATTTATGTTTTACAGGCATTTATATGTTTTTTTTAATAACATGTTGCATTATGGGTGCAATAACCCCTGCTGCAATCTTTCACTTTTGCCTCTCTATCACCATCTCTGTTTGAAACCTAAAATTACAACTTGCTTGCAGAGTTATTGTCTAACATGGATGATGTTTAACTTCTAAACAAATGCTGTCAGAACAAGATACAAGTGTTAAACTATTCCAGCATCGACACATGCGATTTAGTACACAAATCTTCTGGTAACACTTTATTTTACGACCCGCAAAGTACCGCGTAATTAAACCGAATTTACAGCGTACCTATTTGTAACAACAGGGTACCTCTACAGTACGTACTTGTAGGTATAAGGGAATAATATTTTAAGTTTGGGGTAATAAGGGGGTAAGAATATGAAGAATTATAAATTATTTATACTCTAAGTATTTTATAACTACAGAGTACCTATTATAATATTACATGGTAGGTATGACTTAGTCAAGTCTATGGGGAAATTATGTTTTATTTTAATGATTTTATTGTGAATTTTTAATATTGACTACTGAATGTTGTATACAGTCGATGTCTACGAGCCACATCGGCAAATAAATATAACAGCACATCACTTTTATTTTAGAAGCCTATTACTTGCTTTTAAAAACAAAAGTCCAGCTGATTTAAAGTGGTTATCTTTTCTTTAAGGTAAGTACAATAAAGATAGCAACTTATTCCCTATTTACCAGGAAACTCTTAAATTTGCGGGCGCTTTGCAATTTATTTACTTTTATTTCAAATGACACAATAATGACCACAAAGCAGCACGCTATTTGTTTACTTTTAATAGGTGTTATCATTGGTAGAATAAAACTTTGCAACATGTGTAAAGACAATTATTTTAGCCAAATATAATTATGCAATGGCAAACCAGAATGAAACAACAGCAGATATCAGCTCCCGCTAAAGCAAAAGACGACTACATGCGTAGGCTACTGCGCAGATGTAGAGCGCGCATCCGTCTGCAGGAGGTTTGCTGGAACGCGATCCTGAGGTGAAATTTCTTTAAGAGGTTTTAAAAACTTTCTTCACTTTAATTTACAGCCCGCAAATATAAGAGTTACTTGGTAACTCCTGTATACATATACAGATCAAAGAGGTACAAGTTGCTATTATTTTTATTGTGCTGTTATATTTTATTTGCCGACGTGGCTTGTAGACATCAACTGTAGGCTATACAATACACTTCATCAGCAAATATGAAAAAAACATATTAAACATGGACCATATTACCCATAGACGTAAGTCATACATACCACGTAATATTACAATAGGTACCCTGTAGTTATGAAATACTTGAATAATTTTCCATATATTCTTACCCCCTTATTACTCCAAACTTAACATATTGTTCCCTTATACCTACAAGTATGTACTGTAGAGGTACTCTGTTGTTACAAATAGGTACGCTGTAAATTCGGTTTAATTACGCGGTACTTTGCGGGTCGTAAAATAAAGTGTTACCAATCTTCTTTCTGACGTGACGTGTAAGTCAAATGGATATTTACCACAACATTTACCACATTAAATCTACAGTTTGTGTTTGTTTTAGATTCATTTGAAGTCACCACTATGGTGATTAGTGTTCCCTTTAGTTAGGCTTTTGTCCCTTGACCTTCCAGAACTGACTCTGCTCATTTAACATTGCAACAATGTTTTTGCTTGTGGCAATTACAACTTGTCATTTGCTTGAGGAAGGAGAATTTTCTTTGATGTCATATAAGCTTTGTTGTTCTTATGCTGCCTAACATTTAAATATGAAATGATAAAATAAGAATAATGGACTGAAATGTATAAGAGTGACACTCCATGCTGATCTAAAAACACACTGTATTGAATAAGCTTGCTGCAAATGTGTCAGCTGTGGTTTTTGCTTCAGAGACATCAACACTTTGGATACAAATCTCAACAATGGTGAGAGTAAATGTTAAGAAAGAGTTTTCTACAATCCTGGTACCCAGCATTCATTGTGGCATGAAGCTTTGTTGTTGATTGTCACCATTGTTGCGTTTCATAGGCAGATTGAAGTGTCTCTAAAGACTACGGAAAATTTACTGTAAATCTACGGACAGTGTTCTATAAATCTACAGAATGTTCAGTTTTTGAATAAACGGAAATTCTGTAAACATAAAGGAAAAAGTGCCGGTAATTTTCTGCCAGGACTTTATCCGTTTTTTTAAGGATTTTTTTTTTAGAGTGCATGATTCTGCCATCCTATCCTTTGTTTAATCTATTCTATTAGTAAAATACTTCATCATTAATAATCATACACTTACGTTTTTGACATCATTTGAAACGGTAAAGGGTCTTCTTTAATATGTGTTCATTCACAATAACAACAGATCTTTGTGTTTTTGTCAAATAAAGAAAATAAACAGGGTGTCCATCCAGACATTTCTGTCTCTGCCAGCTGTCTCTCAAAACACGTTACAAAAATCAATTGAAACTCCGCGATTACTCGTCACACAAGCATGATACACACATCCAAAGAAAGCCTGAAATGTCTACTTTTGAAAAAGCTAAATATAATCGAAAACAAATATTGCCAGTTTATGTAATCTGCATTGAAGTAAAGAGAGTACCGTTTTTCCTGGCTGACTTCATTATCTTTAATTTGGTCACGCCCACAGCTGTTGACATGGTAATGAAGACACGAGCTGTTCAACCATAACAAACAAAGCGTAAAGTTTGATCAGATTTAAAGACTTTTTACCGCATGTTTGGATTATAAACTTTATTCACACACGTGAGGAATATCTTCATTTATGTCTGGACATTGAGGAAGAGAAGCATTTATCTTTAACGTTAACGTTACCTAAGAAGAATAATGGAGAACGCACTGCTGAATTAGAAGTAAGTAACGTTAACAGTTAATGTATACCATTTATATTTGCTATCATGTAACTTAATATGCTCATGGCTTGTGCAGTTCAGCCTACATACAGTAACGTTAAGCAACCTTAGCAGACTACACGCTTCGGATTGAAAAAGTTTCGCATTGTTTACAAACGGACGCGATCTCACGTAATGGCGGATTTCACTGTTGCATGCTGTAACAGTGTTAAACACAGTTATTCACTTATATCCTTCATGGAAACTTTCAGTAAGCCTGAACTGTTGTATCTTTTAAGTGTGTGCTGTAATATGATTCCATGTTTACATGCTTATTTACAAACGAGTACACGTGACCTCCCATAATGGCGGATATCTGTTACATGTTGTACAGTGTTAAGACACAGTTATTCACTTTCGTATCTGTCATGGCAACTTTGAGTAAATGCTGCACTGCGGGATTTGCTGTAAAATGATTCCATATTGTTTACATGCAAGGTAATTCCATACATTGCGCTTTACACGCGACACCGTTTTTATGAGCGCTGCTTTACACGGAGACGCGAGCTCGCACACATGCGATGTGTTTGTAAAGTTCATACGCGCTTACAGAAACACGTTTAAAACAGAAGCTAGACGATAAGGGGATGGGCATCTGAAAACAGTCATCTGAAAACAGCTTTTTATATTAATTGCTGCAGATGTTTATCTGAGATTAAGTTTATGTACAAGATAGTATATGAATGCAACTTAGTATCAGTGACATTTACGCATCAGTTATATAAGTAAGGGTATTTCTGTGGACAATTTATGCTAACAGCTGTTTATAACTCTCTTAGAGGTCTGCATCTCTCTCATCAGTACAAAACTATGAAGTGGAAAAACACTTTTTGGGACATAATGTTATATGGTAACATCATGAGCCACATTAAGTTTACAGCTCTGTTGTTTATCAGTTTATTAGTTTATACAAAGTTTTTGAATAGGGTATGTTTCCAAATAAACTTAAAATGTCCTACTAACCATTATTTCTATTTTGATTATAGCCTATTGTTAACTTAATAAACCTCAAACAAACATGTATACATTTGTCCTCACATTCTTCACTGTAGTTCATTCTCACATTCCTGCCTAATTATGCAGCTCATTATGTGAGCCTTTGTTTGCTTGCTGTCAATCAATCCTTCTCGCATACAGCCCGTCTAAACAAAAAGTGTCTTACAATTTCTAAATGAATACATTGTTTTATGTGAATAAGTAGGCAGGGTGATTGTCACATCATTTTAAAGAAAAAACTCTAGACTACTAGATTATGTTTAGGAAAGTCTTGTTAAAACATGTTTAGTATGGGTTTTGTGGACTTATATCAGTGACTTAAAAATTTTGCTTTTTTAAAAACCACGCATAAACATTTTTCTCTCAAAAATACAAACATGTACATACATGTAGCTCATATAATATTTTAGCCCAGTTTGTGCTGAACGCAGTGGTATGAGACACTTCCCAGTATTATGTTTTAAAGCAACTGAAAAAAGACCAAATGTAAGAGCATGTCAGAACCTCTGAGAGTGTCCCAAAATGGTCGGACCCCAGAGGGTTAATCCATGTCACCTGTTGTATTCATTAATTCTCCTCTATTTAAGGTCTTTGTGTTTATTACTCTGTGCCTGTTCATTGTTGTTCCATGCCTTGTTATACCCATGTGAGTACTTTGTCAGTTTAGTCTAGTTTATTCAGTGTTTTGTGTTCTATCAGGTTATTGTTCAGTGTTTCCAAGCTTAGTGTTCCATCATATTCTGTTACCCTGTGTATGTTATTATTTTGCCCCCTCGTGGGTTGTTTATTTCTATGTTTTGGTCTCAATAAATTCCTTATTTTTGTACCTCTGTGTCTGCACTTGGGTTCTGTCTTAACGTAACATGACAATGTACTTCATTCTTCCTTGACACAGGTCTGTCCTGCGGTCTGTTTTCAAGGTGTGGGCTTACAGTACAAGGTTCTCCCCTTCGGGTCCGTCCCAGTCACCTCATATCCTCACCAAAGCTGCCCTTCCCACTTAGGGAGGATGTATATCATCATTTGTATACCCAGCTTTCTCAACAACTAGCTATTTTAGGCCGTTCTCAAGAACAGTTGTGTGTTGACTGAGACTTAGTGCTTTGGCACATTCACCACTTGGGGTTTCGGGTCAACCGGTATAAGCTCTCTTCTGTTCAGAACATTTATTTTCTTGGGATATAGTTGGATTTGGTCATAATGATGTGCTTGCATACTCAGTTGCCTTTCGACTTTCGAAGGTGAGCTGTTGTTTCTTCTGAGGCTTCCTAGAGCTCCTGGGTTATATGGCACCCTCAGTGATGGCTGTACCTCCCGAGTTGATGCATATGAGACCGCTTCAGCAATGGCCTCATGACAGAATCCCATGGTGACACCGTGATACGCAGAGGGTTTCTACTCTCCAAGGTGCTGCTGTTTTTTCACTCCGTAGCAGACATCAGCTTCTTGTGGACTGTGGTCCCTCGAGCAAGTCTGCAGATGCATCATGGTCCTATTGATGCCTCAAACAAGAGCTGGGGCGCTGTGTGCTTTGGGATTATCTTGAACTATTCACGGTTTTGCTCGCCCTGGTGAGGTTCAGCTTGCCTGTCACCTTTTTCTTTCTGAAACCAGCTGAGACTCTGGATTCTATCTTTCTCACATCTCTGTGACCTTAACCATGCAGCAGTTCTCCTATCTCGGATACCTCCTATTGTTTACTGTGCTATTTTCTGTCTGAGGCTCACCTTGGCATTGAGTTCTCTGGTTTACAGCTGACCCTGGGGCTTTATGTCTTTTCTTAGGGAGCTGCTGCATCTCTCCTGGTTATTCAGGGAGTATTAAGAGCGGAATGGCCCTTTTTAGGTCCACCTGTTCATCTTTCAGGGAGTTTACACTCCTGGTGACCATTTCTCCCTGGCCAGGTCCCCTTAAGGAAGGGCCTTCCTTCCTGGGAGAGGCATGACTCTGCACCCTCACCCAAAAAAATGGAATTTATGTCTGGCCCAACAGAACACAAAAAAACTAGCTGACCTACTGTTGGCTGTGGTGTATGTCATCACTAGGTCTGGAGCCCCCTTTATTTGGTAGCTCTATGACTTGAAATGACATCTTTTCATGACGTGGTGTTCCTCCCATGCAGAGGACCCACAGAGATTTCCATTGTCTTGTGCTCACCTTTCTCTAGAGAGGTTGGACAGTCTTTGTCTCCCTTTACCCTGAAGGTGTACGTAGCTGCCACTTAGGCTAAGCACGTCTTACTGGACTTGTAATAAATAGGGAAGCACGACCTGGTTGTCAGTTTACTCAGAGGCACTAGGAGGTCTAGCCCCTCTAGGTTTAACCTTGTTCCCTATTCGGACCTTACTGATGTCTTTTTGGACCTCAGAAGCCTCCCTTTGAGCCTTGGTTTCAGTTGAACTTAGTGCCCCCTCTCAGCAGATGGTCCTCCTGATCACCCTCAAGAGGGTTGGGGATCTGCAAGCTTCTCTACCGCCAATGGGTGCCTCGAACTCAGACCGGCTCCCTTCAATGTTATCTTGAGACCCCGGTCTGGCCATGTGCCCAAGGTTTCTACCACTTCATTTGCGATCAGGCTGTGAACCTCCAGGCCCTAACTAGTAATGACCCAACTCTTGCTTTGTCCGGTACATGCAACCGCACCTACCTGGACCGTATTCAGAATTTTACCATTTCTGATTAGCTCTTTGTCTGTTTTGGAGGTCAGCAGAAAGGGAAGGCTATCTCTTTGATGCCATCTCTTTGGCATATGGTTCCCAAAATTTGTCCTGTCCGCTGGGGGTATGAGCTTATTCTTTTAGGAGTGTAGTTTCCTCCTGGGCAAGGCCTAGTGTCTCTCTTTCAGACATCTGCAGAGCTGCGAGTTGGGCTACTACTAACACCTTCGCAAGATTTTACAATCTTAAGGTGTAAACATTGTCATCCAGGGCAGTGTCTGCTCCGAACACCTAACCTGGTTGATATCTGTGGGCCTGGATTGTGCACTTTTTAGGCCCTGTTTACATTAGAGCATTTGTGTTTTAAAACAACATTTTAAAATGAAAACGATCCTTGTTTATACTGGCATTTTAAAAAGAATCTTCATCCACACTATACACCACCATAAACACATGAAACATGACCAATCACGTAACTGGGCATGCGCATAAAAGTGTAAAATAACTTATTACTCTAATAATAGCTTACCTTCGCGCATTTATGCAGCCTAGGGGTGTGCGATATTGACAAAAATTTATACCTGGGTCCTTGGCTGGCAACTACAACAGACACTATTTTTGAACCTATAAAAATGTGGGAAAGTCTTATACTGTTCTAGCTCCCCCTTACAACATATATGATTAATAGGTTAATTTTGATTTTATAACTAAACAGAAAGGTCTTTATGATTTAAAAAGAAAGCATTCAAGTGAACAGTACTAAACGAACTTGAAGCAAAAATAAAATTCAGCAAATGCAAACTTCAATCAAACATAGTAAGAGGTGAAGTATAGCTTTAGCCTACAGAAATGCTTATTGCATTAATTTTTAAAAGTGTGCGAGGTCCGTGCACGTCGCATAGCTAAAAGCGCAAGCGGCTAAACAAGCATTAAATATTAATGACGTTGAGTTTATTGTTTTTATTAATTTATATTCACAAAACTTAGCAACAAAACAGCGATTAAAATTAAGAGACAAATTATATGAAACGAAATTCATTTTCAAGTAGCAAACAAAACTTAAATTAAACTCAAAAATAATGTCTGACCCATTACAATTCTCCCTTCATTGTCACAAAGAAGGTCTCGGAGTCAATAGCAAGTTAACAATGTTTATTTAGAAAAAGGAGAGATGTGCAGAGCAAAAGTCAATGTTCAATGAGACCACACACGGCGATCACCCTCGACTCACTCTGGATGAAATCACTACTGCCGGTATGAAGCACACACGACAGTAGGAGAGAGTGAGCCAGCACTACAGGAAAATAGTCCAGTTCTGATCTTGAAGAGAGAGCCACCCACGCTCACAACCGATGTCAACTAGCTCAATCACCACACGCAGCAGATGGTATGAATCACACACAACTGAAGGTGGGTGAAAGGTGGAGATGGAAGATGTTAAATCCAACGAGCAAAGACTGGAGATAATCCACTGCAGATGCAGATGTAGCTGACGCAACCCGGAAGTAGCTGGTGTACCGCCTGAAAACAAAGCGAACCAGCTGTACCGGGAAACAATCAGAGTTCAATGGAGTTCAAGTTCATATAATCCACAATGTTCGATACCTGGAGATATCCACTCACGGGTTATGGTGAAAGCCGATGAAACCCGAAAGCAGCTGGTGTACCGCCTGAATACGAAGCAAACCAGCTGTTCCGAGAAACAATCAGAGTCAATAGAGTTCTGAGTTCATATAATCCACAGGCGAGTAAATTCCGGACGAAGACGAGCCTCTGGACGCCGAAACCCAAACCTGGGGTAACTAGAGAGAAAGCACAGAAAATTCAGACAGGACAAGGCAAGGCAGCAAGACTGTGACCTATACAATGAGCATGCAACAAGAGACAGGACGGCGTGCAATATAAAGGGAAATGTAAACAAGACACCACCGGTGAACAATTACCGAAATGAGCGGGCGGGGCTAGTGAACACATGAGGAACCGTCACCACAGGTAAATAAACAAACACATACCCCACACACACAACCATCGATCACCCAGAAGTCATGACATTCATATTGGCCTTTGCAACGCCCTATATGGCGTTTAAAATTACAGTCTATCTTTCGTAATAAGCTAACTAAATTTAAACAAAACATAAACAAAATTACAACAATATTCAAACTCACCAATACTCAAACATAAATATAAAACAGACATTATCTATAAGGATACATGTTAAAACAATCCGATATAGCATTTATAATAGCTGGTTGGTAGATGTTTACTAGTTTTGGCAAACCTCCATTTACCTGAATAAAATCATTTTTACTTTGAAAATGATGCGCTGTCACATTAACATCAGCTGTTCGTTTACATAAGACTCCGTCTACGTTCATTTACACTCAGCACAACGTCTGAGTTCTCAAACTAAAACAGGGTCTGCAGCGTTTGTGAACGAATCCGTTTATGAGGGTCGAAAACGGTGGTGTAGTGTAGATGAAAGGCATAAACGTAGCAAAAGTAACGCGTTTTAAAGGATAAACACATAAATGTAAACATAGCCTTAGTTACACAAATCTTTCTCCCATTGATTCCCCCTAAGTAGTGAGTGAGGGTATTATTTGTTTTCTAGGTCAGCTTGTGGAGAGCAGACCGTTTCTGGCGATCTCGTAGGACATCGTCATTTGTCTTTTATTCAGCCTCTTTTGAACCTGATTTATATTTGCCACTTTGGTTTCCTTTTTGTAAACCTTGGGTCTTCCCTGGGTGGGTTATATAAACCTAGGAGATGGTAGCTCCACGCTGTTTAGCTCTGGCTCTGAGTTTGTTTCCATTATTTTTGGAAATGTTTTACACTTATACCTCCCGTTGGTAGGTTCTCTGCATGTCTCTCAGAGACCTCTCAGTGTCACGCTGGCATTCTATGCCATGCTTTTGTGGAAATCTTTTTTCCGTCACTTTGGTATGTTTCACTTTCCCTGTGCACTGGATGGTTATTGGCCTATGCAAAGTTCCCTGGCACATACTGCTTGCTAGCTTCTATTGGGCATAGGTGATAACTTGCTCAGCATTGCGGTGTCTTACATAGGGAACACAATGTCGAGTGAGTGAAAGAAGAGGAACGTCTTGGTTATGACTGTAAACTCCGTTCCCTGAGGGAGGGAACGAGACGTTGTGTCCCTCATGCCACAACGCTGACCAGCTGGTGTTTAGATCAGCTCCTCAGCATTAAAACTGAATGAAATCTCCGGGTGGAGTCACGGTATGTAAATTTCATTTATATTTCATTCACCAATTATCATTGGCCTATTACATAGAGAATCAGAGTGATTGGTCTCCAAAGGTCAAACCTCTAGTGTCCCTTCATCGACACAACGTCTCATTTCCTCCCTCAGGGAACGGAGGTTACAGTCATAACCAAGACGTTTAATCACGTTCTGTGGCAAAAAAGTTATCATTGCTTTGTTAGACTATTTTCGAAAGTTCACCAGTTACATTTTAGTTCCATGCATGGTTTATTTGTACTCTATGCTATTTCACCCCAAAGCTGACCTGTAACTATATAAATGTGAACACTGAGGTTTAAAATACAGTATATAAAACTATGTGAAAAAGTATTTACATAATATTTAATTGGCTATTCCATAAAAAAAGCAATAACAACCACAAGCCAAGTATATTAGGAATACTGAATTATACTTTTAAGCAGGGCTTGACATTAACACCCGCCAACCCGCCAAATGCAGGTAGATTTCGGCTGTGGCGGGTAAGACTGAGCACATACACACTTTGGGAAAGATAAAACAATTGCATGGAAGTGATTGAAGAGATATAAATTGCGTGCACACTCTCAGGGCAAAAACGGAGAGAAATTCAGAGCATATCTGAATGCACACATATCAAAGGAAACCCGCCAGTGGAGAGGTTCGCGCATCACTTTGGGCAACAATATTGTACTCTCGACGTTTGTCATTAAAAGTCTTAAATCACTTTTAACAGAACCCATGATCAAGCTTATAAAATACAATCTGCATAAACAAGTTGACAGTAAAATTAATGTACATTTCTAGGCAGTATTCACTGCTGTTGTTAATAAATATTTAAAGTGGTTGTCGAGGGGTTTTGTGTTTATCTTTTAGGTAATCTTCAACACCCCTGCTCCACTTTTAATATATTTATTCAACGTTAATCTATTTATGCCTTACTAGCATGTTTTTCATGCACATAAATATATGATATGATCTGTACTGACATACCTGATATATACAGCTAATAAATTTTGTCTTAATTTGGGTGCTCAGACTGCATTTGAAATTCAATCTGCATCTAATTTAGCTAAACCAAGTAAATTTGCTCGAATTAAAGTCATTTTAGGATGCCAAAGTCAACTTGAATCATATAACATTCCTTTGGGAAACAACTAGCCACTTTGGCTGGTGAGCAAAAAAGTTAATGTCAAGCCCTGCTTTAAAGTATATCTTCATCAAAAGACTGAGGTCGGGTAAGCCCATACAGAAATGTAATATATGATATATATGTCCCTATATCAAAACCGATCTTGGCATATATGCTACATATATATGCAATATATTAATATCACATATATAGATCCTCTGGATATATGAATATATAGGCTTAAAACATATATGAAATACTCATATTAAAATGTATATAAATACATATATTAATATCACATATATAGATACTCTTGATATATGAATATATATGTTTTAAACCTATATTAAATACTCATATTAAAATGTATATAAATACATATATGAATATAACATATATAGATACTCTTGATATATGAGATATATGTTTTAAACCTATATGAAATACTCATATTAAAATGTATATAAATACATGAATGTCACATATATAGATACTCTTGATATATGAAGATATATGTTTTAAACCTATATGGAATACTCATATTAAAATGTATTTAAATGCATATATTTAAAATATGTATATGTATGAATTCTTATATGGGTTTGTATTTTACAACCATATAAGATGGATTTTTACATGGTACTATGCCCCAACCATATGATATCAATATGTTTTATGACTAGATGTCTAAAACAACATAGCCTATAGGTCTTTAAATATATTGTTAACCATTATTAGGGTCATAACATTATAACCCTGCCTAGTTTCACACTGCATGCATTTGGCACCGCAATGCGGGGTTAATCCCACAAAAACAGGGCTAACCGTGCTTCCGAGCAGTGTTTCATAACCCTGGGTTAATTTCAGGGATAACCCTGCTTCTAAAATACAAGTGTGAAATGCTCCTTAACCTAGGGTTAAAAGTGGGGTTTAGAGAGAACCATGGTTTTACTACAGGAACCATGGTTTTTGGATTTAACTATAGTAAAACCATGGTTAGTGATCGTAAGGGTAGGGTTTAGGAATGCACAGTGTGAAATGTCAGATTATGAATACCCAGGGTTATCTCTTAACCCCTGACTAAGTATTAATAGTGTGAAGCGAAGATAACCCAGGAATCCGTTAACCCGGTGTTTAGAATAACACGGCGTTAACTATTTCCAGAGTGAAAAGCTCTTCTGTGTCATTTATTTTTCTATTGCAAGCTTAAAAAAACCTCACCAACATTATCTAGCTTTCATAACAATTAACTATGGTTTTCTAGTTAAACCATATTAACCACAAATGTATCATTTTCTCACTATAATCATAATATAATAAACCATGTGAAAAAATACTAGTTATTTTAGTAAACTGCAGTCTCAGAAGAAAAGCTGTCGCTAGGTACATATATGAATACATGTTGGACCATGTACCTCTGTGGTAGAGATCTAATAAGTACATTTAATAATACTAATACCACGCACAAATAGGGTGTAAGTTACTTTTTTAAAAACCACCTCGGTGGCAGCATTTGTACTTTTTTTCTGAGTGTGTACATTCCACTGACAATCCCCACTATAGGCTATGTACTATAGTATGCTACACTTTTCAAAATTATTTTTAACCGTACTATACTACATTGGCCTACTATTGTGCACTATAGTTTTAGTTTTAATATTTAGGCTAAATCAACCTGCAGAAAAAATGGTTATTATTACTATGGCTATATTCATAAGGGATGAAAGCAGTCTCTTTTCTGTCTCAATATGCTATAAACACTGCAAAAATTCATGTGATCGTATCAATTTACCAGATCATAAAGTCATAAAGTAGCCTATTACTGGATCAGGATGATTTTAAAACACACTTGCACGCAAGTATGCGCACACGTACACACACAATAATATACTTTTATTATGGAGTTATGCTCCATATTACTCATTGTACAAGCTAGAAATTAAGTTCTGCACAGGTCTACTAAAGGGTTAATGGTGCCACATGGTGATCAACAGTAAAAATGACAAATTTGACCTCTTTGCAAAAGGAAAAACCACCAACATTCAAAAATGCATGATAACAAGGTGTCATTGCTCTGCAATCAAAAAATATTGTTATAATGGAAGTCAATGGGGCAAAAACAGCCACTAGCAATAAATGATGGAGAAAACAATAATCAAAAGCCAATGTTTTTACTTTATCTTTGACATGCCCAAGACAGCGAAAAAGGTACATTTTAATATTGAAAATTTGTCATTTAGTTTTTTCCCCAAATCCACTTATGAACTTGGCAGTTAAAGAGTTAAAAATCATGGAATTTTTGTAAAGATTTGGTCGTTTTGATCAGTAGTACTGACTGTGATTAACAGATTTATGCAAAAAAAGTGGGGAAAAAATAAAATAATAATCTGATACATTTTTTACAGATGTTTAATTTAGTGGATGTATTAAATTTGAACAATGCACAAGGGTTAAATTTGCACTGTGTACCCCTGCATAAAATGAAAACAGGAGGAATAATAAACCGAACATTGTAAATACAAGCTAAACAGCACCTGCATAAATGATCGCACAGATCAGTTTAAACTGTGATAGTAAATGATTGAAACTATAAATGTCAATGCAGAATAGAATACCAGTGATCTCATGATGTAACACGTTCACAGGAGACAAAAGTTTAATGTCATTAGAAACCCTCGCCCAGCTGAATGGGATCAAAGAATTGACATCCTCCACTCAGCAGGACCCTGATGGTTGTGCCGCAATGGGGAGGCGTCTCTCAGTGCTTGCCGTGATGATTAGTGTCCTTGTAACACTTTGAAAGCTTTTAGCTCAAAGAGGAATCCTGCTGGGTCAGAGGCTTCAAACATCTTGGAAGAGCAGATGAAATATGTAGACGTGGGGGTGTGCGGGCCTGGTTCCCAAGCCACTGAAGAGCTTCTCTGAGTTTTTATGTAAAAAGATATCATATTCATTTTCCTGTCTTTAATGTGTACCCCGGGAATAAAAGACAACAAATAACGTCTGGGGGCAGTGTGCATGCTGTGTCTGTGCACTGCAAAAAAAAATCTTACTCAGTGTTTTTGTCTTGTTTGCATGACAATGCATGTGTGTCCGATGAAACAGGTTCAGCTCTTGTTGGAAGGTTTACAAGGCTTTGGAGTGTGTTTATGAGAATTTTTGACCATTCTTCTAAAAGCACATTTGTAAGGTCAGACACTGATGTTGGACGAGAAGGCCTCGCTCTTAGTGTCCACTCTAATTCATCCCAAAGATGTTCTATTAGGTTGAGGTCAGGACTCTGTGCAGGACAGTCAATTTCCTCCACACCAAACTCACTGATCCATGTCTTTCCATGGACCTTGCTTTGTGCACTGGTGCACAGTCATACTGGAAGAGGAAGGGGTCATCCCCAAACTGTTCCCACAAAATTGGGAGCATAAAATTGTCCAAAATGTCTTGGTATGATGAAGCATTAAAAGTTCAGTTAACTGGAATTAAGGGGCCAAGCCCAACCCTTGAAATACAACCCCACACCATAATCTCCTCACTACCAAACATTACACTTGGCACAATGTAGTCAGGCAAGTAGCGTTCTCCTGGCAAGCACCAAATCCAGACTCAGTCATCAGATTGCCAGACTGAGAAGCGAGATTTGTCGCTCCAGAAAACACGTCTCCACTGCTCTAGAGTCCAGTGACGACCTGCTTTACACCACTGCATCCGACACTTTGCATTCAACTTGGTTATGTAAGGCTTGGATTCAGCTGCTTGGCCATGGAAAGCCATTCCATGAAGCTCTCTACGCACTGTGCTTGAGCTAATCTGAAGGCCACATGAAGTTTGGAAGTCTGTAGTTATTGACTCTGCAGAAAGTTGCCAACTTCTGTGCACTGTGATTTTTCATTTGAGTTGGGACTACATGAATGATTTGGTTACAGTTTTTTACAGACGCTAGGACACATTTCTCAATACTTAGGTCACTTTTGCAAAACTCTTAACACAGTTCTCCTAACAAACTTTCAGCTTGGCAAAGCAGTTTACCAAAACACTTTATTCAGGTCTCAAATTAACTCATTCTTCTAGAACACTAGCAAAGGTTGACAGCCGACAAACACACTTTGTCACCCACAAAACAATGACCTAAAAAACACTAACATGTAGCATAATACACTACCTGACAAAAGTATCTATTTTGTAGAAGCATCTGCTATTAACCTGACTTTTAATTAATCTGTTGGTGTTAGAAATAGCTCATATGAAAAGCTAAAGCCCTCCCAATTGATGTTTAATGCACTGAAATGAATTAGTTTCACTAAAGTATTTTTTTAAACATTTAATAAAGACAGAGAGGTAAAATTTTGGCAAGACAAAAGTTTTGTTGCCTATACAGAAATTGAACAAATTTACTGCAAATGCAAAAATATTTTTAGCAAATTCAGTAGTAGTGCTCTGAGATCCAAATTTAATATCTTGGGCCCTACCTTGCACCCAGCGCAATTGACTTTGTCAGTGACGCATGTATCATTCGTATTTTGCACCGGCGCACAGCGGGGTTTTCCCTCCACAGACGGCAAACTAGGGAATGAACTTGCGCTCCCTGGGCGGCTCAGCGCAAAAAAGGAGGCGTGTTCCGACGCAAACCATCCCTGATGCTATTTTGCAGTTTCAAAAAACAATTGCGCCACTGACCAAAAAAAACTAGTCTAAAGTCAGTGGCGCGTTGCGCGTGGTTCATTATGCTATTTTAAGGGCGCATGTTTGACCATATAGCGTGCACAACTCGCACACACTTTGCTTATCTAATCTACACAGATGCAACAGTTATTTTTGCAAATCATAAATTGTTACAATAAAAAATATTAACACATGAGATAAGGGAAATCATAGTGGTGAGCATTGTGGTGATAGTTTTTATGTATTGTGTGGCTGTGTAAAAAAATTCTCATGCAAATAACGATTAAAATATTTTCATAAGTTTGTTGTGTGGCTGTATTACGTTTATTTTATGTAAATAATAATTAAAATGTTTTCATAAGAAACCTTAATGTATATGAACTTGATTTGTAAGTGTACTTTGGGGTTGGACCTTGCTTGCGTTTCTTGGGTCCGATTTCAAAGCCCCCAAACCCTTTCAGCGGTGAGGGTGGACGCAGGGATGTCCTTTGCTGGCGTCAGGTCTTGTGTAGAGGCAGATCCACCTCCCGTTACATGGCGTGCCCGATTTATGCTGGCAAGCTTGGGATTCCCCCGTCTCCTGACATCATTGTAGCGCTTGGCGCAACGATGGGGATGCCAGCCGATGAGACAATTGTGGCTATTTCCTCCCACGCCTGTTTAACCGACGCTGATTTGGGTGGGTTTCTCCCATCCCCATACGAAACCACTTCTCTGTCTTTGACTGCTCTTACAAGAACGTGGGTCTCCTCGGCTGTGAACCGCTCCTGGCGTGCGCCTGGTAAATCCGTCATAATAATAGCAACCCGCCATGGAACTTGCGCCCTTGCGTTTAAAGGGAATGTTGGATAGCGTTCTGATTGGTTTATTTGACGTTACGCCCAAACCACACCTATGAATAATGAACCTACTTCAGACCAACCCCTTATTGATTTGCGCCTGGTGCAGGAGTTATTTCTCCCGCCGGGAAAATAGCAACAGCACCCAAGATCCGCCCACAAAGTCACTTGCGCTATGCGCTTCGCATTTGCGCTTCAGATCGTTAAAATAGGGCCCCTTGTATGACTTCCATGAGCTTGAAGGACTGCATCCATGTGGTTTGGCAAGGATTCATACAATGTATTGATGAAGTCATCAGGAATAGCAAAGAAAGGAGTCTTGCATGCCTCCCAGAGTTCATCAATATTCTTTGGTTTCATCTTCCATTCTTCCTCTTTCATCCTTCCTCACATATGCTCAATGATCTTCATGTCTGGTGACTGGGCTGGCCAATCCTGGAGAATCTTGATCTTCTTTACCTTGAGGAACTTTGATGTGGAGATGGAAGTATGCGATGGAGCACCATCCTGCTGCAGAACTTGGCCTCTTATATGGTTGGGAATATAAGAGGTAGCTAAGAGGCTGTTTACACTTGGCATTAACATGTGTTTTCGATCACAAGTGGACGACGTTAATGCCAGGTGTAAACGGTGTTCAAAACGTTTTGAGCTCGTCCACTTTCGACCACTTTCAACCACATCCAGAGGTGGTCGAAACCACTTTCGATCGGATCGCTTTGGAGTTGCGGAACGCACATGTGGTTGGATGCGTTCGAGCGGCCGCACGCGGCCGCCTTCTCTCCGCCCATTTGTCTGGTCTGAGGTGTTGAGCACAAGTTTTGCGTCTTTCTTGACTTCTGGCGTGAACATTCGGTGAACAGCGCTGTTTTTGGCCTTTCGTTGATAAAACTAAGCGGCTGATCTCCGTAGTTTCGTTTTGAAAGCGTGTGAAAGTTGCGCGATCCTATTTCATCAATTGCGCTGAAAATTTAAAGAAAGCTCTTACATACTCATGTACAAAACACTGTGCAGCATGTTTACTTGCTAAACAACCAGTGCACTCCGACATAATATTAGTTTGCGTCTATATAAACTCATAATTACTCCCGCTCAGGTTTGAATGACAGCAGAGAGACTCGCCCACCGTCTCACAGACCACCCCCTCATAGTATTCAGCACAGAAGCGGTCGAAAGTGGACAAAAGAGACGGATTTAAATACCAGGTGTAAACGTAATGTGTCTCTCTCGTCCACTTGTGATCCGATCGATGAAAACACATCTTAATACCAAGTGTAAACAGCCCCTAAGAGATCTTGGTATTTTAGACTATTGATGTAGCCTTCCACCCTGCAGATCTATTGCACACCCCCATACTGGATGTAACCAGACTAGGGATGCTCATATCAGTTAATTTTCCCGACCGACAACTGTAGCTTCTAAACCGAACATTAACCGTTAACTTATAAGATTTTAATATGAAATTGTCATTGAGTAAAAATACAGTTGACAGTTGTCTGTGAACTAGTAAAAACAAAAGATTTAATTTGAACGTGCAAACAGCAGCGACAGATCAACAACAGAACCAGGATTTCATACATTATCAGATATTCACGCAACATTACCTTATTAAAAAGCACGCGATCAGGCCAGAGGATTAATATCCAAAAAGGACAGATTGTCTCCGTTTCATCTACCACAGTGGTCATTTCTAAAGCAGGATGCTTTTCAGAAAGTTTTGCTTTTGCGTCGTCTTTCTCCGTTTGTGCAAAAAGAGAGATGTTTATGGACAGGGTCAGAGGCCATCAGTGAACGTCTGTCCGGATGTGCGCGAGACGGACCGCGTCATCTTGCGCGGATACGCGCACGTCTCCGTTCAGCTTCCAAACACGCATACAAATGATTTCTCATACAAATGATTACTTTATCAAACCGTCAGGGCAGCAATAATTTATGTCATTTACAGGACATTCACAAATTAAAGATAGAAAAAGTGGCAAAATGTCTGTCGGCTCATGATGACACGCACCATGTATTAACAAATATTTTTTATTTTAACTGTTAATGTTAATCGGTCATAAATTCTTACCTTCGGTTAACGGTTAAACGGTCAATGTGCGCATCCCTAAACCAGAACATGTTTTTTCTGCCACCAAAAACTTCACTGTTTTCTGGGTGAATCTCGGATCCATGCGGGTTCCAATATTTGCGGCAACTGTGGTGTAATTCAACAGAAGATTCATTCGAAAAATCCACCTTCTGCTTTTCCAGTGTCCATCCTTTTAGCAGGCTGTGGGCGTTTTGTTTAGTGCTGCTTCTTGGCACTGATTCGACCATGGAGGTCATTTCGAGACAAAATCCGACAAACGTTCTGGTTGACACAGGGATTTTAGGTTACCAGGTCTCGTGGAGCTCTGCTGCAGTGGAAAATGGGCTGGCCTTGGATTTTCGAGCCGACAAACGGTCCTCTCAAGCAGTTGTCTTCCGGGGTCTGCCTGACCTGGGCTTGTCAAAAACGTCTCCAGTCTATCTTTTTTCTATCCTCTGTACTTGATGCTGAGACACATTGAAGGTGTCTGCCACATCAGCAGTGGATCTGGTCTTCAGCCTCTTGATAATCAAAACTTTAGTCTCAGGGTGAATCTTAGGCATGTTTGCAGAGGTCTAGTTGCAGTTGATGTGAAGGTCTAGTGTACTAGGGGTCTTTTTATACACACCTAAGACCTAATTGATCCATTATTAGTCACAGATGAACCTTATATGACAAGGCAACAAGACTTACTGTATGTCTTTGCAAAAATTAACTTTACCAAGCTGTGAATATTACAGTTTTTCTCAGTCGCTTTGGTGCATTTCTCACATCACTATTTTCATTTGCACAACAGTTAATGCAGTTCTCAAAACAATTAGTACAAACTGCAAAACCTAGTTGATAACCTGCAAAAGCGTGTCACTTGCTCAAAATGGATAGGTCCTCAGATTTCTCAAAAGCAAGTTTTCATGTCAATGAAAGTGTCAGTGTCTTCAAAATAAAAAAAAGTACTGACATCATTGTTTATGAACAAGTTAGTCAAATGGCTTAGTCGTGTTTTCATTATGACAGTTTACTTTATAAATGTTTTACAATGCAAAAAAGTCACATCTTGATGACACTACCTGAAAATGCTCAAGACAGCACTATATACTATTTGCACAGCTATTTGAAAAATACAGTAAATTACTGTAACACATTACTGTATTTAGTGAGGTAACTGATTACTGATTGAAGACACTGAATACTGTATGTATGTTTTACATTTTTACTATGCTCTTTGCAATTCAAATTTTTCATAGTATTTGTGCAAAAGAAAAAAAATACAACCTTATTTACAACAAACATAAACTCCATTTGGCTGTGCACAACTGTAAACAATATTGCAGTACATATTGGAACTGAACATACAACAAACATAGTACTGTAATCATTCTTGCACATCCAGACATTCCTCTCTTTCTGGCCACCCCTAGTGAAAAAATTTTATACTTAAAGGAATAGTCTACTCATTTTCAACATTAAAATATGTCACCACCCCAACCAAGAACCGTTGAATCATCCCTCCACCATCTGTGCGTGCGCACGCAAGCGCCGGAGCGCGCCGCGACGCTTCGATAGCATTTAGCTTAGCCCCATTCATTCAATGCTGCCATTTAGAGACAAAGTCAGAAGTGACCAAACACATCAACGTCTCTCCCATTCAAGACGAGCAGCCACACGAGCAAGTTTGGTGGTACAAAACAAAACATAGCGCTTTTCTAAGCGGATTTAAAAGAGTAACTATATTTTATGGCGTAATAGCACCTTTGGGAGTACCCCGACCCGCCTGAAAAGTCTGCTCCCCTTCTCACTCTCATAATGGGAGAGGGAGGGTGTTACTGCGCCGTGTCGAAGTACTCCCAAAAGTGCTATTACGCCATAAAATATAGTTACTCTTTTAAATCCGCTTAGAAAAGCGCTATGTTTTATTTTGTACCACCAAACTTGCTTGTATAACTACTCGTCTTAAATAGGAAAAACGTTGATGTGTTTGGTCACTTCTAACTTTATCTCTAAATGGCAGCATTGAATGAATGGGGCTAAGCTAAATGCTATCGTAGCGTCGCAGCGCGCTCCAGCGCTTACGTGCACACACACAGATGATAGAGGGATGCTTCAACAGTTCTTAGTTAAGGTAATAACATATTTTAATATTGAAAATGAGTAGACTATTCCTTTAAGTACAATTTATTCACATGTACTAAATGTATTTGTTGAACACTATATATTGGTATACTTCAAGTCTGCTAAATTGGAACAACTAATTTTGTACTTAATGCACTTTAGTTGTGTGAAAGTAGTGCTGGGGTCCAACTTAAATTGTGTTAAATATATATATATATATATGCAGGCTAGGACTTCTGTTTACAGTTTTTTTCAATTGTTTACACGCAATTTTGAAAACCAGGTTATTTTTTTTCAAAATATAATCACAGTTATCCAAACACCACACTCAATTTGCATAATTCCTAGATTCTTTGCAAAAGGACACGTTTAAGTCAAAACATACACACTTCAGTCAAAACATATACACATATTTGTGAAAATGCTATTAGTTTTCATTTAACCAACACAGTCCTCAATGATCAGACACTATTGCAGCCAGTTTCACACTGCCGTGATAAATAAAAAACACATTTGTAAAAAAAATAATTTTAGGAAATAGCATGTGCTAGATTTTTGTCCAGACATTGTTATGTAAGGGATAATTTAGATTAAAAAAAATTGTGACAAACCCACAACAATCTTCATGATTAGTTTGAGATAAGGGGAGAATGTACACAAATAGGCCTACTATAAACTTAACAAGCACTGCACAACACTGATGCTGCAGACTGAATATTTCAAGTATTTATTTCAATTCTTACAGTATTTCTTATCATAATCAGTTACAGTAATCAACCAACAATGAAATCATTGAAACAAATAACATCTGTAGACAAATAAAAAATAATGCATAAAGTACATACACTTTGACTCTGAAAAAAAACTACTGTAAAAGAAACAAGTATACTGTAACTATTCATCATCTCTCTGTCTGGCTGCATCAGGCCATAAGATTTCATCCACATCACAGGCTATGTCTTCATTGGCAAGGCCCCGTTGGAAGAATCGCCTCATGTGACGAATCCACCCCTGCACAGAAGCTGCTTCGATATGATCACAGGCCTCCTCCATGGCCTGAATGAGGGGCACACAGTCATAGGGCCACAGGTCATATACCTTCCACCACCATGCTCTTTTATTGGATTCAGGAAGGGGGAGTATGGGGGGTATAAGACTTTAAATTCAGGGTGCTGCATGGAACCAATTGTGGACCAGAGCAGCCCGATGGAATAAGACATTGTCCCAAATGACAATGTACCGCATCTGGTCCACTTGGTTTAATGCTGTGACAATCTTGTGCAATCTGTCAAGAAATGCAAGTATTAGATTGCATTATAGGATCCCATATTTGCATGGTGGTGGAGGACCCCATTTTGTGTAATAGCAGCGCAAAGGGTGATGTTACCCCTTGCTGCCCTGGCACATTGGGGATTGCCCTGTGTCCAATTACATTTCTTTCTCTTCTTCTTTTTCTTCTTCTTCTAGTCTTTCCATTTTTATTAAAGTTGCCTTTATAGCACACCTGAGTGCTTCGTTTTCAAATTAGCACATGTGTGCTTTTACACTTGGTGGATGTGACTATCCAATTCATTCATTAGTGTGGTAATTGGCAATCCAGGGCTTTGTAATGACAAGGAAGTAACCTCACAATCGTTATCTGTGTATAAGGTGTGAAAATGTGTGTAAAGTTTTACAAATCACTGTGTGTAATGTTTTGCAAAAAGGGTGAAGCAAACATTGTGTGTTATGTTGTGCAAATCTGTGGAGGTGTTTTGCTCATTGGAGTAGAATTTTGCAAATTGTGTGGAAATTTATATTTTAGTGTGTAAACAATTGTAAAAAACTGTAATAGTACCTTGAGAGCACTGAAAAAATATTTGTATTTCTTCATAATCTATTTACAGTGATTTATACACCAGGATTGAACATTTGCTTTACACTGACACTTTATACAAACCACTTTGTATACAAATCTTGTGCTTGTCTGGATTTGAACCTGGGTCCCTCCCGTACAGAGGTACTGTCTTTACCAACTGCGCCACCATACAATTGCAGTGAAAACTGAATACCAACATAGTGTCTCCCTTGGGACAACAAGACAACATGCCTCTCTCTGGCTAGACAGTAAGCACCATGACAAAGACTGGTATATAGGCACAAAAACCAGTATTGTTAATAAAAAGCTGCTTACTATTACAGTTTTTCTTGATTGCTAAAATACTATAACCAGCCTTTTGAACTAAAATTTTTCAAAACCATAATGTCATTTTTCAAGAAGCACAATCATTTTGCTGAACAATTACCAAAGGTGGAAACATTAAGAGTCAAAATTGAACACACATCAATCAGATCCTTCAATAGATAGATAAAAGGGCCTGAATCAGTTCACTGAGCTTTGGAACAATGGATCCACAGAGAAATTAAGGAATAGGTTGAGGAGGAGGGGGAGGAAGAGGATGAGGGAGAGGAAGAGGAGGAGGCAGAGGGAAAGAAGGAGGATGTGGTGAAGGAGGAGGAAGAGGACATAGTGAAGGAGGAGGGAGAAGACATGATGAAGAAATAGGTTGAGAAGGAGGAGGAGGAGGGAGAGGAGGAGCAGAAGAGGAGGGAAAGGAGGAAGATGTGGTGAAGGAGGAGGAAGAGGACATGGTAAAGGAGGAGTAAGAGGAGGATGACGTGGTGAAAGAGGAGGAAGAGGACATGGTGAAGGAGGAGGAAGAGGAGGATGACGTGGTGAAAGTGGAGGAAGAGGACATGGTGAAGGAGGAGGAAGAGGAGGATGACGTGGTGAAAGAGGAGGAAGAGGACATGGTAAAGGAGGAGGAAGAGGAGGATGACGTGGTGAAAGAGGAGGAGGAGGACGTGGTGAAGGAGGAGGAAGAGGAGGAGGACGTGGTGAAGAAGGAGGAGGGATAAGACAATCAAGGAGACAAGCAGTCTCACATGAAATTCAAGCCACTCTAGCTGACCATGTCCTTGTCCATGGTATGACTATGAGGGAGGCTGAGCAATGAGTAAAGCCTAATTTGAGTCACTTCACTGTTGACTCCATCTCCAGAGCCTTCAGGGAGGAAAACAGATAGGTGTACTTACAGTAAGACTGCTCTGTACAGTAACTTTAGTGTGCATACACTGTTGGACTATGCTACTGGAATAAAGAAATGCATAAAATTGCCTTCCATACAGATCGACATATCAGTAGGTGAATGCCAGGGGTGGATCATGCAGGAGGATTTTACCCTCACTGTTTGGCTAGGACCAATATAGCCTGTGATGTGGATGAGATTATCTGGCCTGACCCAGAACAAAGACGGGATTGAGGCGGAATACAGTTTTTTCTCAGTTGCTTAAACACATTTCTTGAAACTATGCCTCATATTCTCAAACAGTAAACACAATTGCATAACATATCCCCCAATACTCCAAACATCCTATTTTCAGGTCAAAATGAAGCTCTACACTCAAAACCATTCACTTTTACTGAAAAAAACTGACTTTTCCCTCAGAAACACACACAAGCTTTCAAAAACACACGCACTACAACATAGTATTACACACTGGTGCAATAAATTCAAAACAATATATCCAAAACTGGTAAGTTGCTTGTGGTTCTCCTGCTCAAAAACCTTTGCACATGACCAAAAAATACACAATCAATGTATGCATTAGCACATTTATATTCATTCATGTGCTACACAGCACAACTGAAAAACATTTTCCGCCTCAACATCCCGTCTTTGTTCTGGGTCAGGCCAGAGAATCTCATCCACATCACAGGCTATATTGGTCCTAGCCAAACAGAAAGGGTAAAATCCTCTTGCATGATCTACCCCTGGCATTCATGAATGAATTTTATCTAAGACTGCTTGTCACCTTGCCCTTTGTCTCCCTACTCCTCCTCCTCTCCCTCCTCTTCACCATGTCCTCCTCCTCTCCCTCCTCCTTCACCATGTCCTCTTCCTCCTCCTTCACCACATCATCCTCCTCTTCCTCCTCCTTCACCACGTCCTCCTTTTTCCCTCCTCCTCTTCCTACTCCTTCACCAAGTCCTCTCCCTCCTCCTTCACCATGTCCTCTTCCTCCTCCTTCACCACTTCCTCTTTCTTTCCCTCCTCCTCCTCCTCTTCGACCTATTCCTTTATTTCCTTGTGGATCCATTGTTCCAAAGCTCAGTGAACTGATTCAGGCCCTTTTATCTATCTATTGAAGGATCTGATTGATGTGTGTTCAATTTTGACTCTTACAGTTTTTTCCAATTGCTAACACACAATTTTGCAAACTAGTCTGGTTTTATCAAAAAACTTAACACAATTTACAAAACCACAAACCCAAATAGCAAAATACCACATATATCCTGCAAAATGAAGCACTCCAACCTAAACTACATATAACATTATCAAAATCAAACTTTGACACAAATTGGAACACACTTCATTCATATTACCAGATTTTTGTCTAACCAACTACACACAGTTGGGCATAATGAAAAGTGCACTTTTCTTTAGTATGCTTTGCCATAATACTAAATAATGTATTAGATTGTTCACATGCACAAAAATATTTGCAGATACACACACATGCTGTTGAATTTTTTTTTATTTTTCACCAAACAAGTCATAACGCCTCGTCCACATCACAGGCAATATATTCCCTTGCCAGACATCGAGGGAAGAAGCCCCTTGAGCGCCTTATCCATCCCTAAATTGCACCAACATCAATCTCATCATATGTCTCTTCCATAGGCTGCAAAAGAGGCATGCGCACAAAGGGCTGATGGTCATATACCTTCCATATAACTCTTCCATGGGGTTCAAAAATGGCAAGTATGGTGGGAGGTATTGCACAATATATGTTTGGTAGTCAGCAAACCAGTTTTGGACTGGAGCTACACGATGAAAGCTCACGTTGTGCCATACTACAACATACCGGTTTCTTTGGTCTACATCATTCATACACTCTGATGGTATGAGAATGTTGTGGAGTCTTTCTAGAAATGTGAGAATATGGGCTGTGTTGTATCAAGGTTGGCATGACGGTGGAGGACACCATCCATATTGGAGATGGCAGCACACATTGTGATGTTCCCACCACGTTAGCCAGGAACATCTATAATGGCTCTGTGGCCAATGACGTTCCTGTGGTCTTTTCTAGTGCTTACATCCTGATTGAAGTGTTAACAATTAACCATTCAGGTGTTTGGGCAGGTGGCACATATATTGGCCATTTAGCTCGTGTATTGTCATTTTGAATGCTAGTGTTTTGAAAAGGCAAACATGTGACTTTATGTCAGATTGTTGTGTCTTGTGCAGAGAACCGTGTTCAGTGCATTTAAAAAGTGCCATTGTGAATTGCAAAATGTGTGTAAAGCAGAAAATGTGTTTAGACTTTTTATAATATATGTCATTAAAATATTACTGTACAATTGTAGCAAACTGCTGTCTTATTCAGTTTTGTATTATGTTATTGTTTTGAACATAAGTTTAACAGTTTTGAAAACAGTATGTAAGCATGTGCAAATTTGCCTGTATGTATAAAGAGTTTTGGCAGTTGTTGTGTCTGAGTGAGAAAATAATTTATGAAGTTTGAAAGATGTAGTCATTGAATGCATTTTGTGCCAAAGCAATGATAACTGATCCTATAAGTTTAGCCCACATAGACTTCTGTTGTGCTCACTGTGTGAAGAGTTTTGCAAAAGTGACCTAAGTATTGAGAAATGTGTCCTAGCATCTGTAAAAACCTGTAAAACAGCATTGATAAAACTGTGCGGAAGATGTCTAGTGCATCTGTCATTATTGTAATAAGTAAATGATTCAAAGTGAGCAAAATACCCTACTGAAAAATCCAGCTAAGACCAGCATAAGTGAGCTGGTTTTAACTGGGTCCCCAGCTTGGTTTTAGCTGGTTTTGCTGGTGTAGGAAGCTGGTTTTGCTGGTGTTGGAAGCTGGTCTAGGTGTGTTTTGGTCACATTTTAAGCTGGTCTAGCTGGACTTAGCTGGTCATGCTGGAATACCAGCTGGCCCACCAGCATGACCAGCTTTGTCAGGCTGGGAGGACCATCATAAACCACCTTAAACCAGCTGAAACCGGCTACCGGCTTGTGCTGGTTTTAGCTGGATTTTTCAGTAGGGTATACCAAACAGAAAAAATACTTCTGGCACTGGAGAGCCCTTATAATGTAGTAAATGTGGTATTGTGGCAGACAACCCTTAAAGAAAAGAAGTATATTCAAGTGTGCTATGAGTGAAGAGTTTGGTTCCAAAACGCAACAAACGCCATTTTTGAAAAAAATGAGTTACTGCCAAAATCAGTATTATATCAGGTCAGTATTATAAAGTAAATTCTTAATTTTATGCAAAATCCAATTTCCGCAGTGTTATTCTGTGATCTTTTCTCCCTTTTTTCCCAAAATGCAATAAACGCCACTCCCCCTTTTCTACAGAATGCCACAAATCCATTCCTCCACAGATTACAGCGCACCTAACGCAATGTAAACAAAGAATGGCGGCGCGTTGAGTACACGGAATCCTAGTTTTCCTCATCTACTATGTACTTCGTGATCACCAAACAAACAAAAAAAAAATAATACTTTGATAGCATTGATAAACCTGTGATAGTTTTCTGTGACGGGAAAGAAACGTAAGCCATCAACATCTAATAATTTACGCAGAGGAACTCGGGAGACCGGTGCTTGTTTGGCCGGGCCGACAGCATCAAGTTACTGTCATGATCCCCAGGGGATCTTATGAAAAACTTTCCATAATTTTACTCAAAGTCAAAGAAAATCGATCAGGACCAAACCATTTTACAGCTGATCGCTTTGAAAAACGTTAAGCGACGACGTCAAGTTTAACCGATGACTTCTTAATATCACAAAGTAAGTGTTTTGATTAATGACATTAATGTTTATATTTTTAATTAGTGTGTACAACTAGTCAACTAAATGAATATAACATGGCAAAGATGAATGCACATTTATATAGGCGATTGATTCAATAGATTTATAGCATTTTTAATAAAAACTTGTCATGGATTTATTGCATTTTGTGGAAAATTAATCCGTTTTTATAATAAATCTTTGAAAATCAAGTTATGGATTTGAATTTTTTATGTTTTTATAACCTAAAGATGCTATGTGAAAGTTTGTAACAGAAAATAGTGGTTTTCATCTTGTCACTTTCTTGGTAAAGAAAAAACGTTTTTACCGAAATTTGTCAAAATGGATTTATTGCGTTTTGGAACCAAACTCTTCAAGTATACTTTTAAACTAAAAATAAGAAAGTATATTATTAGTTTACTTGTTATGTACTTCTCTAAAATGTACTTTAGGTACTTCTCAGAAATATACTAAAATTTTACTAAAGTATACTAAAGTAGACAGAAATGTCTAAGTATATTCTGCCTATACTTGTTTACTGAAATATACTTACAGTTTTTCTCAATTGCTAAAACACTAAAACCCATTGGCTGAACAAAGTTCTCAGTTGCCTGAACTCATTTATCTAATTGTGCTGTCTATTGTTAATACCTTAAACCATTTCACATGGTAAAACATAATTTGCAGATCTCACTTAGACTTTTTAGCAAAACTGCAAACACATACTCATTCACAAAACACATTCTGCACTCTAACTGTGCTTTCATACCGCATGAACAAGACAGTCAAAATTTTGCCATAATATACCAAGTGTACACAATTATGTGTGTCAGTATTTTTTTATGTAAACTGTGGATACATTTCTGTAAACAAATTACACAAAGTGTGATTTTGAAAAAAAAATGAAATGAAAATTTAATGATTCACTTGACAGGATTTTATCGATTCAGTTCACATTTACAGAAAACCCATAGAAACATGCTTCACGCTTATAATAACTGATTATGACACACATGGTCAACAATTTTGCATGACATGCCTTGCACAATGAACTAATTCCTAAATGTTTTGAGGTGTAAGACTATTCAACAGAAACCAGTATAGGCTAATGTATTTTTATGAAAATTAAATTGAAAATTCAAACAGCAGACACTTGTACATAATCATCTGCTTGATTGTATCAAAGCATTTACATTTTGTCCAAAACAATGAGAGTTACACTGTAAAATGTACTTCTCCCTGAGAACTATCTATGTTTTGAACAATGTGTTTTTTATTTTTTGGTGTAGTGTTAATCACTGTTTGGTAGTGTATATCATTTTGATCACTTTGTTTATGAATTGAGAGCAGTGTTTGATTTTAAACACAGGTAAAACTGTTTTAAGAGCAGAAAACGTCTCGGTTACGGATGTAACCCTCGTTCCCTGAAGGAGGGAACGGAGACGTCACGTCGTGACCGACGAATTGGGAGCTTGCTTAGAGAGACCAATCTGCTTCGAATACTACTAAAACGCCAATGAACTTGGCATTGAGATATTTGCATAATGCTGGCGCCGCCCCGCCAGGTGCGTATATAAGGCGCACGTGCAAATAGGGAAATCAGCTTCTGTTCGCTGAGAAAGCCGGAAGGTGACCGGCCTAAACAGCAGGTGGCAGCACCTGTGGCGACGGGACGTGACGTCTCCGTTCCCTCCTTCAGGGAACGAGGGTTACATCCGCAACCGAGACGTTCCCTTTCAGTCGGTCACTACGACGTCACGTCGTGACCGACGAATTGGGAAACCCTACTAAAACGCCACTAGGGGCTGACCTCTTCCAGTGTCTGCATAAAGCCCTCCGGTTCCACTTAAGGATAGGAGAATTAGGTTTTAAGGCAGAAGGCCGGGCACTAGATGTTCCTTTAACCCACAGTAGTGCCAGCGACTGGGAAGCGCCCTATCTGAGCGGTATAGGGACGCTGCGGAAGCCACTGCCCCGTAAAGGGCTATTGGTGGGCGAAAGTCAACCGTAGTTGAGGTAAATGACAGCCGTGGCTGTGTAAGCAAAGCAGTGCTCTGCTAAGGGAAACGTGGGCTGGTAGGATTAACCCCACGGAATAATACTCACAAAGGAACCCGTTGGGACACAATGTGGGGCCCTGGCCAAACACGTAGGTTCGTAAGAATACAGCTAGTGAAAGGCTGACAGCCAATGCTCCGCAACAAAGGCTGTCAAGGCAGTGGAGAGAGCAAATCAAACCATTACGCATTTTTGCTCTGTTAGCCTTCCATACTGAAACTCAATTTGGAGCCTCAGTCGGAGGCTGCAAGCCGACTTGCGAGTCTGCTCTCCGTGTCCTCCCTGGTGAGGACAGAACACGAGAGGATACAGGCTCGATACGAACATTGTAGAATCTAATGAACGTATTAGGTGTCGCCCAACCAGCAGCTCTACAGATGTCTGTTAGCGAGGAACCACGAGCTAATGCCCAAGATGAGGCAACACCCCGAGTGGAGTGCGCTCTCAAATTAAGGGGCAAGGAATGCCCTGCAAATTATAAACCAGGGCGATAGTATCAACTATCCAATGAGACATCCTCTGCTTAGTGACAGCTTTCCCTTTCTGCTGGCCACCATAACAAACAAAGAGCTGGTCTGAGGTCCTGAAGCTTTGCGTGCGGACCACGTAGAATCGCAGTGCGCGTACGGGGCACAACAAAGCCTCGGTTGGGTTTGCCTGCTCCAAAGGCAACGCTTGCAAGCTCACCACCTTATCTCTGAAGGGAGTGGTGGGAACTTTGGGCACGTAGCCTGGTCTGGGTCTTCAGTGAGACAGCAGGACCAAACTAAAGGCACGACTCGTCAACAGAGAATGCATGTAAATCTCCTACTCTCTTCATGGAGGCCAATGCTAGCAGGGTCAGAGTTTTCATTGATAAAAACTTCAGACTCGCAAACTGCAAAGGCTAAATCGGAGACCTGAAGGCTTCAGCACCATGGACAGGTCTCAGGAAAAAAGAGGGAGGGCGCGAGGGGTTTAGCCTGCGAGCGCCTCTTTAAAATGTAATAATTAAATCATGCTGGCCAACTGATCTGCCGTAGATAAGTGAGTGATGAGCAGAAATAGCGGCGATATCAATTTTAATGGCGGAGGGACAGCCTACCATCTAACCCATGTTAAAGATATAAAGCATAATGTTAAAGGGCATTCTCTGGGTCCTCGCGTTGCGAAGAGCACCGGGTGACGAAAAGGTTTCATTAAGCGCGTAAGCCCGTCCTGTGGACGGTGCTCGAACCGCGTCGATGGTGTTAGATACCGCTTGCGATAAATCACCTAAACCTTGCGCGCGCTCAACGACCGTACATGGATATCCACAGGTCGGGGCGCGAGTGCCAAATGTGCCCCTTCCTAAGAAAGAAAGTCCTTCCTTAGTGGAATCCGCCAGGGAGGGCTGTCGCGAGGAACATTAACTATGAAAATAGAGCAATAGCAATAAAGCTCACTGGAAGGAATGCGTATTTACGCACCCCCCGCGGTCAGCTGTGTGCCAACGCATCCACGCCGAGGCTGCCCTCGGTTAGTGAATAAAATAGGCGACAGTGGGTATCGTCCGGCGACGCAAACAGATCTATCTACGCACAACCGAACTTCTTCCAAATTAGCTGGACCGTCTGGGGGTGGAGTCGCCATTCGCCGGGGGCGCAGCTCGGAAGCGCGTACCGCTGTATTGAGCGATCCCGGGATGTAAATGGCACGAAGGGACCTCAGATGCTTCTGACTCCAAAAGAGGAGATGACGAGCGAGATGCGACAGGTGACGAGAGCGCAAAAACCGCCTTAACGGTAAATAACGCAACAGTCGCAAAGTTATCGGTGTCGACAAATACATCTTTCCCTCGCATCTCCATAGCGGAGCGTACAAGTCCCAGATATACAGCGCACCGCTCGCGGCAGTTGGGGTGCTATGCACACCCCAGACTGCAGGCCCGTCATACGTGGCTGAACATCCCGTGCTTAGGGCATCGCATGCTACAGAATGCCAGGAGACCCCTCAGAGGCATATCTTGTTCTATCAGAAATGCTGGGTCTACTACGGGGAAATTTAATGACACGCAGGTGTAGTGTTTACACAATGTATGCCGGTGCGCCACGCTCTCCTCGAGACTCGATCGTAAAGCCAACGCTGAAGCGGTCTCATATGACGCAGCTCGAACAGTGTCACGGCTGCAGCATGCTGTCATATGTCCAGGAGCTTCTGAAATTGTATCAGAGGGACCGCGTACTTCCCTCGAATTAAACCGAGGCAAGTCAGAACTGACTAGTTGCGCGCTCTTGTAAAACACGCCAATTAGTTGATCGAGTCTAAATCCATACTGAGAAAAAGGATCCTCTGCACGGGGCAAAGTTGCTCTTTCCCAGTCGACCTGATGACTTAAACGAGCGAGATGCCGAAGCATTAACTCTCTGTGTTCGCGCACGTCTGCCAAGAACGGGCTATTATAAGTCAACGTAAATAAAGCAGAATGCGAACAACGCTCTCTCTCTGATATTTTAATGCCGTGACTAACACTTTCATGGAGACACGGAGAGAGAGAGACAGCTCGAATGGTGTACTTAATATTAATATGCCCACCCCACGACGCAGAGCGAAAAAACGGTCTAAGCCGAGGGGAGATGGACACAAAAGTACACGTCTTACAGGTCTAAAGCTGCAACCGATCTGAATATTGAAATACGAGCCTCGGCGTTATCATCCAAAAAAGACCACCTCCGTAGAGCCGGGCGTAAATCAAATCGATCGTAACCCACCGCGTATTTCGGGTACTATGAGATAAAGGCTGGAAAACCCTATCATCATATCATCTCGGTAAGAGGGACCGGCTCGATACTCCTTCGCCAGCAGGACATCGACTTATGCACGCAGTACATGTGCATCGGATACTTTCACTATAGTGAAACGAAAGCCCGAGAATTTCGGGGTTGTGCCGGTAATTGTATTTCGTAACCGAGGCGGATCGCGCGTAAAACCCAACGAAACGGGCTGGGAACTGAAGCCAAGCACCCAGGCACCGTACGAGGAGAATAACGACACTACCGGTGTACCCGCGGCGGGGCAGCGAGGCGGGACAGGCGGGACTGCCGGTGCGTCTGCCGTGACAGCATAAGCATCTACAGTATGTGTGTGTGTGACACTGACCTGAGCCCGCTGAGGGAAACGGTCGTCCGGTCTCCTCAGCTGAGGACGCAGACTCCGACGGGTTTGCTGGTGGTCCGGTCTCCCGAGTGGAGGGCTCGGACTCCTCAGAACACCCGCTGGCGATAGAGGAGAGGTAGGGTGAGCTGGTGTGTGCCCGCTCACGGCTCTCTCGATCCTCTGGAGACCTGAAGAGGGAAGAGGAATGCACTCTGTGTGTGGTTAGTGGGCACCGGCTAAACAGCCGGTGGAACATATGCAAACCAAGAACTTTCCACCCGACCCTCTATCGGGGGAAGGAGCGAATCACCGTCTCCTGAAGAGTGATCCTCTGCCAATCCAGGTCGCCCGCTTACTGGCCACTTAAACTCCCGATCTCACGACCGGTTCCCCCCGCGCTGCCGAGATGGGGTCCGAAGAGGGGAACGGAGGTGGTCGCCGCAGGACGCCGACGGCGAGAGGCAGACTGAGGAACCGGCGTGGTGGTTTTTACCAAGGGCAGCTCTCCTTCGCCGGGGCATGACCACAGAGATCGCCTCAGTCTGCGCAGCGGAGCTGTACGACTCCACGGCCTCGCCGAAGAGGCCGGTCTGTGAGACAGGAGCATTCAAGAAGTTGTTCTCGCCTGCGTCCGTCAGCCAGACACAGCCAAAGGTGGCGATCTTGAACCACTGTCGTGAACATCGCACGACTGAAGGTCGCGGCCTCCCTCGTAAATCCTTGGTGAACCCGTAGCAACGTTATTGCGTGCAGGGCTGAAGCCGCCTCTCCGCATGCCTGACGGACAGCGCCCGTAACCGGACGACTATCTACAAACACGGGAGGGAAGGGTTGGGTGGTCCCTCCAGGACCGCAGCTGCATCGCAACCCCCCGCTCCACTGGAGGGTCCCTGCCCTTAGCGGCTCCATTGGTGAGGGAGGTGAGGGGTGAAAGCTGAAGCTGAACGGCCGGATGGCCGCAAACCACGTCAGCTCTTCGTGCCGTCGGAAAGAAAGGCACAGGAGCAGAGGACCGAGAGGCCCGAGCAGCTCCGAAATACCAATCACGTGGGCGGTACGGTTCGGGCGGAGAGGGGTTAACCCCTCCAACTCTACCGTTACCGCCGCTCGAGCGGGCACGGCCGCCATCTCCGGAACGACTCCACTTCGGAGGAAAATTGGACACCCCTCTGATGCTGCAGAAGTGAACGGGACCAGAAGGAGGTCCAATGGATTCGGCAGACATCGTAGAACACGACTCTGCCGTCTCCACCGGAACCTCAACCGGCTGAGGATGAAAGGCCGGTAGGTGGAGGACGCATCCTCCGTCCTCCTCAGCGTAGTGATGCGAAGAGCGTCATGCGAGCGCTTAACAGCCGCACCATGGCGGTGTCAGCACTGCAAAGACGCGGACAGCATTCCCGTAGAAACGTCAGTCGTCTCCGCAATCCAAGAGGGTTATGCTCTCACAGAGAGAACAAAAACTCTCCACGAGCGCAGCCTCAGAGTGCTTGATGCCCAAGCATGAAGACAGCGCTCGTGACCGTAACTGGAACCCTTATACCTCTCACATCCAAGATCGCACGGACGAAAAGCAATCCTGAAAAGGACGCTGATCTCCGAATATACGAGAGAGTGGCTGTCTTTAAAAAGACACAGAGCTCTCACGTATCACTCTCTTAGGGAAATCACTCTTTAGGTGCTCAGCTGATGATGCGCACAGGGAAAGGCAACGCACACACTAAACTCAAAACAAAAAATATGCAGAGCAGTGGAATACTGCGAGCGTCCGCTGTGTTAGTACTGCTTGTCAATCAACTTCAGCAACCGTTCCCAGAAGAGCAGATAGTAGCTTCTCAGTCAGATAAAGCCGGCTTTCGAAGCGAAAAAAGCTGATTTCCCTATTTGCACGTGCGCCTTATATACGCACCTGGCGGGGCGGCGCCAGCATTATGCAAATATCTCAATGCCAAGTTCATTGGCGTTTTAGTAGTATTCGAAGCAGATTGGTCTCTCTAAGCGAGCTCCCAATTCGTCGGTCACGACGTGACGTCGTAGTGACCGACTGAAAGGGAACACATTGTTCAAAACATATAGTTCTCAGGGAGTACATTTTTACATTTTTAAAGTGTAACTCTCATTGTTTTGGACAAATTGCAAATGCTTTGATACTATCAAGCAGATGATTATGTAAAAATATCTGATAAAAACGCTATACGGGTTTCTGTTGAATAGTCTTACACCTCAAAACATTTAGGAATTAGTTCAGTGTGCAAGGCCTGTCCTGCAAAATTGTTGACCATATGTGTCATAATCTGTTACTATAAGCATGAAGCATATTTTCTATGGGGGTTTTTTGTAAATGTGAACTGAATCGATAAATTCCTGTCAAGTGAATCCTAAAATTTTGAGTCATTTTTTTGTAATTTTTTATTTGTACTGTTTTTTTTTTCAAAATCAGAATTTGTGTAATTTTTTTCAGAAAAAAAGGTGAAAATGTAAAGTCATCCACAGTTTACATCAAAAAATACTGACACATATAATTGTGTACACTTGGTATATTGACAACATGGCAATTTTACCCCTATTTTTACAGTACTGTACCCTGCATCTCACAAACTTGTCCTTTGTTTTTGTGATACTGTAAAACTGTAAAGCAGTCACAACAAAGGAAAGCACAATGTTCAGGGCCATACCATTTGTTCATTGTACAGTATAAAGCATACAATGCACTTTGTTACTGTATACAACAGTGAACTGGCTTATATTGGTTGTATCACATCATTTGAAATAGGTGAAATCAATTTTGAGTGGTTGTGTTTAATCAATGACATGTGTGATGACATTTGTAATTGATTGTTGCTGCTTGTGTTTAGCAATATATATGATATGTGCATTAGAGGGCAGATTGTGTTGTGCTAAAAAGTCTAAGTGAAATCTGCAAATTGTGTTTTATGATGTGAAATGGTTTAAGGTATTGACAACAGACTGCACAATTAGATAAATGAGTTCAGGCAACTGAGAACTTTGTTCAGCCAATGGGTTTTAGTGTTTTAGAAATTGAGAAAATCTGTAAGATACATTGTTACAGTTCCGTTTCGAGGGAACTCACACTGTGTCACTGTCATGGCCGTAGCTACCATTGAGGACACTGAGGTCATGTCCTCGGTAGTTTTTCTTGAAGTTTTGTTTCATTTTGATGTGAAAATAGCAGATGAAACAATTATCCTTGCATCTACAGACCATCACGTGCAGTGATGGAAATAACGGCGTTATAAATAAACGTCGTTACTAACGGTGTTATATTTACAGTAACGAGTAATAAAATAAATTTCCGTCATTACTGTTACTGACATTAAAATGTTGCGCGTTAATCTCACTGAAGCGAGTAGACTATGAGACAGGCAATGTTTTTCTCTTCAACTGATGATGATTGGCCTGTGTATGTTAGAGGGGGTGGGACAACCACATAACCAATGATGACTGGCTGAATTTCCATTGTTAGCCAACCAGAAGCAGGCTCAGCTCAAGTTCATAAACTGTATAAACATGCACAGTCTGAGCAGTGCCGTTTTGCCAACTTGATGATGACTTTGACGGCCCCTACACTAATATGATTTTGTTTTTCTCTCCCTGTCTCGTCCTCGACCCCGAGGACAATGGGACAAACAGACCCAGTTCCGGTAGATGTGAAAGTCGGCACACCTCTGATCTACTGGTCGTCCTTCAACGTGATGCCCAGCTGATGCCTGACCAACGATCACCGGCAGGACCCGCTTAATCTCCGCTTAATCTCCACTTAATCTCCGCTTAATCTCCTTATCCGTTTATATGTGTGTATATATATATATATCTCCCAAGGGTTTTTCCCTCCTAGGACTTTTTTTTTATTTCCTCGGCTAAACAACCCAGGTTTTTTTTTTCTCCTAGGGTTTTTTTTACCCCGGGGAGGTAGCCTGCTTGGGCTTAACTTAGCTTCTTCTTCTAGATGTTACATTAGTAATACGCTCGCTCATAATGTCGAGTCATAGCTGCAGCAAATTTGACTGCTTATGCTATTGTGTATTATGTTGTGCTATCTGTCGTTTTTATGTGCTTTTACTGCTTCTATTAATGTAAAGCTGCTTTGAAACAATTAAGTATTGTGAAAAGCGCTATATAAATAAAATTGAATTGAATTGAATGACTTTGTCCCTAGATTTAGCCATTTTTAAACCCCTTTAGAGACTTAAAAAAGCGAAAAAGGACAAATCTAGCGATCTTTTCTGGCGTGGTTGGAGACTGACGCAAGAGCATGTATCATTCTCTCCACTCAACGAGCAGCAGATGCTGCTGCTACCCACTCACAGGCAGCCCGGTCCTCACGTGCAGTCTGGCCGACAGAGCGATGAGAGATGGCAAGTTCAACAAGCTCAAAGGTAGCGGTCGCAAACACAAAGTATGATAACCACTGCTTTTATACCTGAATAGTATGCAAGAAAGGCAAGAATGTTTATGTAACGTGCAACTTATGCTGAGTAAAGAGTCTCCATGTCTGTAATTCTGATCTAATAAAGCAAATGAAAATGAAAAGGCTGCAACAAACTAAATTATCATTTGGAAAGCCAGCAAAAGATGAGGAGACAAAGAGAAGGAGGGAAGGGGAGAGTTAATGGTTATGCACAAATAGCCTACAATATGAGATGCAATACAACTACCAATTAGATTCAAACCTACACTACTGTTCACAAGTTTAAGGTCACTTGACTAAAATGTTAACTATGATCTTAAAAATCATTTAATCTGAAGGTGCATGGTTAAATGCTTGAAATTACTTTTGTAGACCAAAAATATACCTGTGCCAAACTGAATAATTGTGTTAATAATTATTAGAAAACCAAAAATGTATTTTTGAAATAGATGACTTACACTGAATATTGAAGAAAAATCAGCCAATAAGAGCCCATATTATATATAAACTCCTTCTATACTCATCCTAATTGAAAATTTAAGAAGCTTCTTGAAAAAAATGACACAGTTTTGCAGTTTCTAGGCAAAGGGTGACTTACACTTCAGATGATGAAATGTAACCATTGATTTATTTTGGATGCTTTTAGTCACCAACAAAATGATCACAGACACAGTTACATTTGTGCTATGTCGTAGTTTGGACGTGTTTATTATTATTCTGTAATATGGAAAAATATAAATAATAAAAAAAAATGTAGGGGTTGTCCTCGGTATTTGAAAAATCCTGGCTACGGCCTTGGTCACTGTGGTAACACTTTGGGGACGCCTCCAGGGGTAAGTGTGTCTGAATGTATATCAAATTTAACCAAGGTTTCTCAGGGAACAACAGTTTCATACGTAACCGGAGACGTTTGAAACTGTCAAACACAACTATGCAAAAAAGCATTTTGGGTTGAATCAACATTCAAATACAGAAAATATAAGCATTTAAAGCTAACAGTTTAGCACGTGTGCTTAAAAGTCTAGAATTTTTATGATATTATACTACACTACACAGGGAATAATATGGATTTTTTTCCAGAAAACTTCTTGCATAAAATAGATCCAAGCACTTTCAATGACCTGTATCTATGTAGGCTATGTATATTTTCAAAACTTCCCAGGGCCTTGGATTTTTTCCCTTATATTCACAAACTTTCAAGGATTTCAAAAATGCGTGGGAACCCTGAACACTTGCATGTACTGGTGTAGTCTACGTGATACGCAGGTATACGCCGTATACCCACTAGGCCTAGGGATTGTCAAGGATTTCCGTATACCCACTAAAAATAGCGTGAGGATGCGTAACAGCATGGTTTGTGACATTTCAAACTTTTAGTCATAATTTAGATGTGAAGCACTGACCATTAGCATGCTACACTTGCTACTTTAGCGGGTTGAAATGCATATACATATTAGGCTAACGTTATATATTTGGTGTGTTTGACTTCCTACCGACCTGCGCGATCCGATCGGCATATGAAATCAAACTATAGTGGCGCGAAACTGACTGGGGAACATTCTGGTGTGGCACCACAAGAACCCACATGCGAGTGACAGCAAAGTACAGCGAGAGCGATGCCAGTTATCACATGGAGAAATCTGCTTTGAATCGCTCTCGCTGTACTTTTGACATCACCAAGAGGTCTGCTTAGCGCCAAATGAAGTTGAACCTGCAGTGTAGCTGCTCACGCGAAACTGTAAACAGTCCATGTGGAGAAGTGAATGAGTGGAGCAGTGCTGTAACAAAGTCCGGTGAGTTAACAACATGTGAGTAAACAACATTTAAATCATCAGTCCAGTGTATTACTTTATCTGGAGGTAAGGCCCCAATTGCAATGTGTTTCACAGTGTTAAACTTCCTTTCTCCTTTATATGCCTACGTTCAATATCATCTTGACAAGATGTATATGATCTTACATTTCTGTGAGGAAATTCATGTCTGCATTGATGTTCAGTTCAGACTTACAAATTAAAGATAATTTTCTTCACTTTGGTTTGGGTGTCTAATATTAGGCTACATGATGGTCTTGTAATAATAATTAAGTAAAAACCTATTTTCATCATGCAAAAATAAGCTTTTTATATCAATGACTATGCAAATAAGAGTTAATAAATGGTCATCTTAAATGTGTATTAATTAAAAACATTTACACCATTAAATTACACATGGCAATGTTATCAATAGTTGTCAGATAATAGCTATTGAAAGAGTGGATATTTTTCACCTTTAATGCATGTGTTAGCCACAGATTGAAGATTGTTAACAGTTTATTTAATTTTAATTAACAGTTGGTTTTGTTTTGGTTTATGAGTACACTTTCAGAATGCTCTCAGTTACATTAAGATCCATACTGTATGCATCTGTAAGTGTGGGGGTGCTTATGGGGTGTCGCGCTGGGACGAATCAGCATAAGGGTGAGAGGGAAAAATCACAGTATACTCACTACAATAATCTAGACTACACCACTGCTTGCATGTACACTTTCGGTTTGACTTGTAAAATACTAGTTAACTAAAAGTATAGTAAAAGAATACTTGCAAGTAAACCTGCAGCACACAATTATAACTTACTTATTAGTAACTTACTACACTAACAGAACACTTGCATGTACACTTTTGGTATGACTAGTAAACTACTAGTAAACTAAAAGTATAGTAAAAGAATATTTGCAAGTATACCTGCAAGACAAAGTTAACAATCTACTAGTTTACTAACACTAAAGATTATCCATAAAGATAATATATATTTTTAAATATACAATACATATACTTTCAAAATTTACTTAAAATATACTGTTTCTAAAAGATGCTATTTTATAAATATGCTGTCAGTGCATTATTATTATGATAACTTTAGGCAAACAGATACACTTTAAAAATTGCACAGAACTTTAACTCCAAGTATATTTTTAAAGTATACTTTTAGAAAATATATTGTAATTGTAATTATTTTAAAGTGTGTTAAAAGTTTAATTGTAAGCAAATATGTTGTAAGCATACTTTCAATATATTTAAAGATGATACATTTCTTTCTAAGTATATTTGTAATGTGCTATTGCACGGTTAAATATACTTGAAATACAATAAAGTATATTTATAAACAGAGGTTTTGCAAATAGTGCTTGAAGATAAGGTTTTGTGTTTAATGTTTTCAGAAAATGGAGCAAGGTTTCAGAAATTGTGTTTTGGCAATTGAGAAAAACTGTAAAAGGTAACACGATGTAACCTTGCTCTCACTTTAAATGTGTCCCCACATTTAGTCCTTGAATTTGAGGGTATTGGACCTGGAAAGTCTTTGAAAGGTCCTTGAATTTGAAGTTAACAAAGGTGTGGGAACCCTGAGTGTTCTGTTAGTGTACTCTTATTACAGTTTTTCTCGGTTGCTTAAACACATTTCTTGAAACTATGCCTCATATTCTCAGAACAGTAAGCACGATATCATAATGCCTCACACAATACTCCAAACATCCTATTTCAGGTCAAAATGAAGCTCTACACTCAAAACCATTCACTCTTACTGAAAAACCAAACTTTTCCCTCAGACAACACAAACAAGCTTTCAAACACACACACACTACAACATAGTATTACACACTGGTGCAATAAATTCAAAACAATATATCCAAAACTGGTAAGTTGCTTGTGGTTCTCCCGCTCAAAAACCTTTTCACATGACCAAAAAGACACAATCAATGTATGCATTAGCACATTTTTATTCATTCATGTGCTACACAGCACAACAATTTTCCGCCTCAACATTCGTCTTTGTTCTGGGTCAGGCCAGAGAATCTCATCCACTATATTGGCCCTAGTCAAACAACGAGGGTAAAATCCTCTTGCATGACCCACCCCTGGCATTCATCTACTGATATGTAAAATCTGTCGTTATTCCGTGCTTTTTCTGCTTCCATTAATGTAAAGCTGCTTTGAAACAATTTAGTATTGTGAAAAGCGCTATATACAGTTTTTGCCTATTGCTTACACACTAAATCCGAATGCTTAGACCAAAGCCTAAATACCTAAACTTCTTGTAGCATATGCTTAAACACAGTGTAACCATAGCTTAAACACATTGTCAACTTTGCACTTTGTTTGCAATTCTGTAGCACACTTATTGCGAAACACTACACCCGTTTTCTTACATTAGACACATTTTTCAAAAACGAAATCACCTATTATCATTGGGAAAACACTCTGTTCAAATTGCAAAAGTCATCTGGCAATTATAGGCACTTACATACACACCTGAATACACCTGTACAGAAAACAGAACACCAATCGGTCTGAGTCTTAGAACTACAAATTGGCCTCAGGTAAGACATTCTGAGAACTTTGCAAGCATGGAGCCAATGCGAGTAAGAGTAAGAGGAGGACAAAGAGAGAGAGGAGTTGGACGTGGACATGGAAGAGGACAAAGACGAGGACCAGTGCGGAGACGTGTATCAGATGACATTAGGGCTACTCTGGTGGACCATGTCATAAATCATGGCCTATCTATGAGGGAGGCTGGGCAAAGAGTCCACCCTAACCTCAGTCGCTACACAGTACACAGTAAATTTGCCAGAGTAAAATTTACTCAATTTGAAGAAAATTTTACTCTATACCAGATAACATTTGGTCCCTCTCTAAAAAGAGTAAAAGTTACTCTTTTGATAGAGTTGTTTTTTTAGAGTTAATTATGCTCAATGTAGTGTTAATATTTTACTCTGTCATGTAATATTTGACTCTATGTAGTGTTTTTTAAAAACAACTCTAGTACCATTTTACTCGGTTCAGAGCTAAAAGAAATTGACTCCGTTACTTACAATTTAACTCTATTTAGAGGAATTTCAGATTTACTCTGCCACAATTTACTTCCCCTCCCGAGTTGTTTTTCATCAATTATGAGTGAACTACAAAAAATAACCAACTCTGTCCAGAGTTATTCTTCTGAATTACAAAATTCACGTTTCTCCATCAAACAGCTCGAAAATGAAAAACATCAGTCTGAAACAAAACTGTAATTTCAGTAAAATTTTACATTTTATTTGTCAAGCTCATCTTTTAAACAGCATTTTTACATTCATGACAACAACACTAAAATAATATAAATAATACAACAGAGGAGATAAAGAATTACATGTAATAATATGGTACAATAAACAAAGCAGAAACAAACTACTACAAATACTGAAATGAGAAAATACAGTTAAAGGAGACATTTCACAAGACTTTAAGATGTGAAATAAATATTTGCTGTCCCATAGTATGTATGTGAAGTTTTAGCTCAAAATACCATATAGACAATTTATTATAACATGTTAAAATTGACACTTTGTAGGTGTGAGCAAATATGTGTTGATTTTGGGTGTATCCTTTTAAATGCAAATGAGCTGCACTAAATGGCAGTGGTTGAATAGTGCAGATTAAGAGGTAGTATAATTATAGTAAGATCCCCTTCTTACATCACAAGGGGAGCCACATTTCAATGAGCTATTTTTTTCACATACTTGCAATGAATGGTTTATCAAAACTAAGTTACTGGGTTGATCTTTTTCACATTTTTTCTGTTGATAGAAGCCTGGGGACCCAATTATAGCACTTAAACAAGGAAAAAGTCAGATTTTCATGATATGTCCCCTTTAAACTTTATTTACAATATATAAACCATACGTTTGTTATCAGAGTCCCAAATTAAAACAATTTAAAAGTGTAAATCTGCAACTCACGTACTAGGCCCTTGTGAAAACCAAACTGTAAAAGAAGTACACTTCAATAATGTACTGAAAGTGCTCTCTTTTCGCACACTAATTTTGTACTTAATAAACTTAAAAATGATTGTGCTATTTTTTAGACACCATGAATATAAACTAAAATGTGCTTAAAATATATTCAAAAAATGTATTTATTTATCACTTGTTTGTATGAAAGATGGGTTTAAGTTTACTACAAGCAGTACCTAAATACATTTTTTGGATATATATTTTAAGCACATTTCAGTTCATATTCATGGTGTCTCAAAATAGTACAAACAAGTATACTTAGATGTTCTTAAGATTTTCTTTAAGAAGTACTAAAGAAGAATATTTTGTATATAAAGTAAAAAATTAGTGTGTAAAAATAGAGCACTTTCAGATGGGTTTTCACAAGGGCCTAGTACGTGAGTTGAAGATTTACAGTTTAAAACTGTTTTCATTTGGGACTCTAAATAACAAAAGCATGGATTAAATGTAGTAAATATAATACAATAAATAATACAATTGAAACTACGGTTCTTCATGAATTCATAACTTGTATAGCACATGTATGTATAGCACAATAGTTACCATCTTCAACTTCAGCCTTTTGGATGAGGTCTTGGACCTTACAAGTCTGTGTGAGGCCACGGGTCTGTGCAATAACCTTTTGTTTTATGTTGGTAGACCACTTCTCCAACAACTTTGCAGTGGTCGCCTCACCAAATAGAAGTCCAAAATCTGCAAATCAATCTGCAAGTCATGCACCTGTTTGTGGTTGCCGTGGGCATTTTATCCGTCCCTCTGATGCTTGAGTTTTAATTCTCCACGCCAAATATCCACTTCCATCTTCTGCATTGTAATAATGCTCCTGTGAATAGAACAATACAAAGACCTAGTAGTTTTACATTTCATGACTAAAGAAATGAATGCCTTATCAATTATAATGCAAAAAATATCTACAATGCAATATAAAAAGTATATCTTCCTTTTAAGGTCACGTTCTTCCTGATCCCATTTTAAATTTTAGTTAGTGTTTAATGTTGCTGTTGGAGCATAAATAACACCTGCAAAATGATAAAGCTCAAAGTTCACTGCCAGGCGATATATTTTCATTAATAGAATTCACCTTTCAAAGCCTACACGAATGTCCGGTTTGGACTACAGCCCTCTACTTCCCGAATTAATGACATCAATAAAACAGATTTTGACTAAACTCCGCCCACAGGAATACGTCAGTCTCCAGCTAAGCTCAAACGGCTCTGCTAAGCTGCTGTCGAATCAAAACACACTGAATAATAGTGATGGGCGGATCGATCCTAAAGTATCGATATTTCCGATCCTGCCTTGGTATCAAAAGGATCGATTCTCAAGTACAGGTATCGATTCTATTTGTTTGTTTGTTTTTTAACACGTGATTTTAGAATTTTAATAGTTGGACGCCATTTTGTATATAAATACACTTAAATCGTAACGTCCGTGGGAACTATATCTTCTTCCGCTGTATCACCGCGTTCACTCATTCAGTCCCATCTTCTTCCGCTGTGTTCATTCGCTCAGTCACTACCAGCACACTCAGTCAGTGCAAGCAGGTTTAAAAAATGGGTTTAAGTGCATTGTTGCGGTCAGTTAATAATGCAAAGCCTCGTTTGACATTCAACAACAAAAAATACGCCATTTTGGTAATACCACAAATATGACAAAGCATCAAAAAGCAAAATACCTTACAGAGCACGACGAAGTGGAGCCTCACAGTCATCAGTCTCACAGTCATCCCTGGTTTGATTTTCAGTGCATTCGAGTATACTGACATTTATCAGGGTTTTATTTTATTTTCAAAAGCAGTAGATTTTATCAGTATAAAAAAAAAACAGGAAAATGTTAATGTCAGCATTTAATTGTTTTATCTCCTAAACGTATAAAGGGAAGAAATCTTGTAATAATGTTCAGTGCAAAAAGTTGTCATGTCTATTTTATTTGATATTATTAATGATGGCTATCAAAAGACCCCATAAAATCACTTTAATAAACTTTAATACATAGATAAATTTTTTTATAGAAGTATCGGAATCGGTATTGGTATCGGTGATACTTGTCTTAAAAGTACTTGGTATCGGATCGAAAATAAAATAACTGGTATCGCCCATCACTACTGAATAAACTACACAATCAGAACTCGTTACATATTTCTGAAGCAGGGAGTTCACAGAACAATGAAGACATTAGCCCGTTTTAAGGACAGTGAAAACAGCGCTATACAGACAAGTAAATTGTGTGAAAGAATACCACTTTTTTTACACGTGAATCCTTGAACATGTGTTATAATGTGCACTGTAAACACAATCAAAGCCTCAAAAACACAGAAAGAACGGGACCTTTTTATCACAAAGATTGAGAGGCAACATGTACTTACATAACCAAGCTTGCTCCTGGGGTCAGCAAAGCATGGGAATATGGAGATAATACCCTTTGCATATTCTTCCTTCAAACTTCAGTAAGGGGAAGGTCTACAAACAGAAACCAATTACAACCCGTAACATCATAAACATCAATTTACAAAGTAGTGTACGAACAACCTACCCATGTTCCGTTGTTAAATGTGCTACCAAGATTTTCACCATGTCACGTCTTTGGCCATCCGAAAGACTTTGTTTGAGCGTATTCCTTTATGACCTTCTCGCCTCCAGGGCTGCCCTTTAGGATATTTTCAAAGTTGGTTTAAAGGTTTTGAACCACTTTAAATGTTGACTAGTGTAGTTTCAAATATCCTTACATATTTAAGTTATTCTGCATAGATGTAATTCAGAGGCAAATTTGATGATTCTTACCTGGACTAGATGATGTTCCTTGGCTAGATTTTTTTCAGGAGGATTTCTAATCAACACTGCGGTCCCATCAGAGTCTGACGTGCCCTTAGTATTAGATAAATAATCAATCTTCAATATAATCCATATCTATAATCAGATTATCTGTTCATACAATTTTGATAGCATGCTGAGAATTAGTCCAACTAACATATTAGCATATTCAAATTAGTGAATTTCTGAACACTGCTAAAAAAACTTGATAAGCATGTCAAACAATTTACCATCAAGGCTTGTTGTGCTTTCTGGGATGAAGATTTCTAGGACACCAAAGTCTGGTCATGTCAGCAGATATTATTCCTCATCAACCTCTGTCTTTATGTCATCAAAGACATTCATTGTAGGAAGATTAAACTTCTTGGCAACTGAAAAAAGACAAACCAAATTGAGAAAGGCCAAATTAACAAGTTAATATTAAGTTATTTTGTTATACCCCATAAGGTACAATCATACACTTGTATTACTATTAAAAATGTCTTAGAGGCCCATTTATTAACACAATATTAACTCTTACCACATTCCAAAAATGTGTGAAATGTAAATGGTTGTGAAGAGAAAATATATTTCTTGCTGTCTTTGAACTTTACTCTGACAACGTTGTTGGTTTGAATCCTGAAAGAAACCAAAAACACAAAGTTAAACATAATACCTTATATTCCATAAGAAACAGCTCACGTTACTGTCCGGAAAAGGGAAAACATTAATGCACACATCAATCTGGCTAACGTTAACTTAACTCTTTACCGAGTCACGTACATGTGGTGCACAACTCCAGACGCTTGTCAATTAAACTTCACTTTACTTTGACAACGCTGTTGGTTTGCATTCTGAAGCAACCAGAAACACAAAGTTAAACATCATACTTTAAGTTTCAAGAGAAACAGCTCACGTTATTCGTCCAAAAGGGATAATGCAATCCAAACTGACTAACGCGAACTTAACTCTTTACCGAGTCAAATACATGTGGTAAAAGTCAAAACGCCCGCCAAAATGTTAAGTTACAAACATTTCATAGGCAGTAAGCAAGTCTCACCCGTGTCAGTTAACATTCGGAATCAGTATGTTAGTTATGTGCTTTCCAGATAACTTTTATGCCTGTAATTAGCTTATATAACCTGTAAATAATGGACTAATTTAGTTCTCACGTGAGAAAATTATCTCTGTAATATTAAAAAACGTGGCAAAATGACTAAGATCAAAACAGAGGCGAATATTCTGGAAATTAATACTAAGATTTAAAAAAAATTCACTTACTTCACCATCCAGCAGAAAAGCAGCTTGTCTTCTTAACCAGCAGTGATCGATATGGCCGTTACCAAAGGGAGTCACGGTGAGTGAAGCCAATATTTCTATCGCCCTCTGGTGGCTGGGTGCCGTGTAGGTCATAAAGCCCGCAAACTCTATGTAAGCAAATGCTACGTGAACCAAACTTAAAAATCTAATTGCAGATATTTCCCCCAAAGATGGTTTACAGTTACTTTAGTTTTTTATTATGTTTATGTACTTTTAGGTGTTCGTTTTTCTAATTAGTTTGATTCAAATTAGTCACTAAATGATATTTTTTGAGATGTTGTTTATTTATTTTCACAATAGAAATATATGCAGGCGTGTCATTAATCTTTATTGTTAGTCTTTTAACATTATATACAGCAATGGCAGATAAACGGAAATTAGGAGGGAAACATTTAACTCTGTTACAGTTACTCTGTAATTTTGCTCCCACTCTACTGACACATTTTACTTTGTTTACTCAAAACGGAGCAAAAACAACTCTTTTGGAGGAAAAAATATTAACTCTGGAAAAAATACTCCACCACTTTTCCTCTGGCAATTATAGGCACTTACATACACACCTGAATACACTTGTACAGAAAACAGAACACCAATCGGTCTGAGTCTTAGCACTACAAATAGGCCTCAGGTAAGACATTCTGAGAACTTTGCAAGCATGGAGGCAATGCGAGTAAGAGTAAGAGGAGGACAAAGAGAGAGAGGAGTTGGACGTGGACATAGAAGAGGACAAAGACGAGGACCAGTGCGGAGACGTGTATCAGATGACATCAGGGCTACTCTGGTGGACCATGTCATAAATCATGGCCTATCTATGAGGGAGGCTGGGCAAAGAGTCCACCCTAACCTCAGTCGCTACACAGTAGCGTCAATACTAAGAACATTCCGACTGGAGAACAGGTATATCTTCAAGTTTCTACTCTTGTACCTACTGTATGTGTCACATGATTCTGTATCATATTGCAGTATTACTGTACAGTACTATTAAAAAATGAGTAGTGCTGTGAAGTATATGTAAAGGAGTATCATTGTAATGTTACAGTACTGTGTACAGTTTGAAAGAACAGTATGTGAAAAAGATATCCAATATTAGTTTAATTTATTTATTTTATTTTTAAAGATAATGAATAAACTACCTTCCGGTAGCGCCGCCATCCTAGACTCAGGAGAGAGTATTAGCGTAGTGTACGAAATTTTCTTAGTGACGTATGACAATTTTGGTGGGCGGGGGCACAGAGCAGCCGCAGAGAAACTCTGTACGCTGCGTAAGCTCTCATCCTTAATGCGCATCACTCTAAGATGGCGGCGCTACCGGAAGGTAGTTTATAACGTTAATAACATTTTAAATATGGATATTTCTACAACAATACCGCACGGATTACCCACAGAAGACCTTTTTTTATCATCGTGGAGCCGTTTGGATTTAATTTGTGAAGGATGGACGCACTTTTTTGGACTTGAAGGTCGTGGACTATTGCTGGACCCCGTAACATTACATTTAATGAACAGAAAGATCTAAAATATTTTCTAAAATATCCGAAAATGTGTTTGTCTGAGCTTTTCTCTCAAAGTTTAATATTTTTGAACCCCGAGCGCCGGGTTTCAGCGCGGAAAAAATCCGCTAGCTGTTTGATTATTTGAGAAAAACGGAGAGTTTCCATTGGAATCAATTGAAAACATGCGCCGGCCGCAGGCGTAAAAGCTTTGGTGTGTCCAGCCCCAGCTTCAGTATAATTTTCGGGACAATTAGAGCAGGATTCGGGATTCGGGACGGCAGCTTAGATTTTGTGACTGTCCCGAATTTTTCGGGACTTCTGGTCACCCTAGTGTCAGGGTCAAGGATCTGCGCCATGATTATGTGCAGGTATGTGTCACTTTACTTTACATACTATATATTGTGATGTGGGAATGAGGGTTTATGCTGCCACCTGCTCTGTCTGTGTCTTGAAGTTTTTGTCTATACTAATCCAACTCAGCCCCTACTTGTGTCAAAATGTAGACATTGTAGTTACTGTATCTGTTTTCATTAACACTATTAAATATTTTCTGTTACAGACAGTTCTGGATTTTGATGAAGAACAGCCACATGAGTTCATCTATGTGGATGAGGCAGGCTTTAATCTGGCCAAAACCAGGCGTCGAGGCCGTAACATAATTGGACAAAGGGCTATTGTAAATGTCCCTGGGCAAAGTGGGGGAAATATCACCTTGTGTGCTGCAATGACAGTTTTTTACGATTGCTATGACAGATTTTTCAATACTTTTAACAAGTTTTCAAAACTCTTAACACAGTTAGCACTACATCCACCTGTGTAAGCTATACTATTAACACATTATTAACACAAATTTAAAATACTTTAACTTCTTTTACAGACAAGCTCAAACAAGACCAAAACAATAGTTCTTTACTGTCAAATTTACAAACGCTTTCACACAGCATGTCAAAACAGATAACATTATGTCCTAAACTTGACTAGTCAAAGTAAACAGCTGTTAATATGATGAATTGAAACATAAATATATCCCCTGTGTTTTATTCCATTGGGATTAAAAAAAACTTATTATACCAATGCAAATATATAAATCACAGCTGATTCCCACCTAAGAAACACACTCAGGTTCTTTCAATTGCATGACTATATGGTATACAATAGTGTAAAGGAGGGCCACTTTAGGTCGATCTTGTGTGGAAAAGGAACAATATGAGCAACACAAAAAATAAGATATATGTCTGCACAAGTCAATGGAAGACCACCAGGACAAGGAGAAGGTTTTCCTCCAGTCCCACCTGGATGCAATAGATGGTGCATTCCCAGACATCACACCTGAACACTGTCAGAGACATGGCAAAAGGTTCTTCACAAGATGCCTTGCCAGAGAAAAATCAGGTGTAATGTGAATGAGAACATGTGGCCAAATAGAAACGCAATAGATTAGATGATGAGATTTTCTTTTTTGCTTTATTCTTCAGTGGCTTTTTCTGTTTGTATTTGTTTACTTAACTTTTTTACTGTAAATGGAAGTAATATTTAATATCTTGCAGTACGTAATGTCCTGTTGTAAATACTGTAAGTTCTTTACTGCAGCAATTATGTCTACTTTTTTTATAAAACGTACTCTAAGATGGAGGATTCCTTTTTGTCTTGAATTGCTGCAGCAAAACAATATAAAAAAGTTTTCAAAAAAACTCTATAATCTATAGTCTATAATCTACTAGAGTCTATAAGGACAGACTTACACATAAACTTATGCAGTTTTTGTTTTTCCACCTTATGTTTGTGTTTTTCATGACACTGTGTTATGATTGACTAAATGTTTCTGTTGGAAGAGAGCATGTGTTGGTGATCTGGTATAACTAGTTGATTCTGAAACATGTTTAAAGTGTTTTTGTAAACGGTGTGAGAGTTTAGTGTACAAAGTGTGATTTTGAGGATAAAATTAACTGTTTTGCCAGTTGTGTGTTTTAGGTGTGTTGGTGCGTTAAGAGTTTAGAAAATTTGTTAAAAGTATTGAAAAAAGTGTCATAGCAATCGTAAAAACTGTAGTGTCCAAGGAGTCCTGCATCATCATGCCACTCTAGGTCCCTACAATACAGGACCGATCATTGCATTTCTAGATGCACTACATGCAGTTGTGCAGGACAGACCACAGCAGCCCAGGTTTGTTGTTATCTGGGATAATGTTAGTTTCCACCGGGCTGCTCTGGTCCAAGATTGGTTCACCAACCATAACAATTTCACACTTTTATACCTGCCGCCTTACAGCCCCTTTCTAAATGCAATCGAGGAATTCTTTTCAGCATGGCGGTGGAAAGTCTATGATCGGCAACCACACGCCCGCATGCCTCTTCTGCAAACAATGGAAGAGGCATGTGGTGACATTGAGGTGGGATCCATCCAAGGGTGGATTAGGCACACAAGACGATATTTTCCCCGATGCCTAGCCCGCGAGGACATCGCCTGTGATGTCGACGAGGTCTTGTGGCCAGATCCGAAAAGAAGGAGGGATCCATAAGACCCCCCAGGCCCCCACCACACACATACATGCGCACACAAACACAAAACAAGTGTGTTTTTCCCCACAATAGCAGTTTATCCAGGATTTGTTTTGTTTTTTACTTTTGTTTTGTGGCTAAATGTGATGACTTGTGGTTCTATTTTTCTTTACCCCCCAAAAAAAAACATTCTTAAAGGAATAAAAACTCTTGTTTGATTACTGAATAAATTTAAACAAATAAATATATCTTTAAATAAATCTTTTTTGAGTTTTACTAAAGACTGAGTCTAAGAAAATTACGATAAAAATAAAACCACAAAGACTGCAGTCTTATATATATAAAGCGGATCAGTGTGTTGCTGGTGATATGAAAGAGTAATCAAAATGGTGCTTGTGTGTATGGTTTTGTTACAAGAATTTCATTTTTAGAAAGGAGTGCTAAGTTTTGATTGCAGTGTTTTATTTTGGCATGGATGTGAGTTGTTAATCTCCAAGTGCTATGTCTGTGTGGCTTGTGTTTAGAGTTTTGACATAATGAGCCAAATTTTGCAAAAAGTGTGTAAGCAATAGGCAAAAACTGTAAATAAAATTGAATTGAATTGAATTGAATCTGTATGGAAGGCAATTTTATGCATTTCTTTATTCCAGTAGCATAGTCCAACAGTGTATGCACAATAAAGTTACTGTACAGAGCAGTCTTACTGTAACTACATCTATCTGTTTTTCTCTCTGAAGGCTCTGATGATGGAGGCAACAGTAAAGCGACTCAAATTACGTTTTTCTAGTTGCTCATACCATGCAAGGACATGGTCAGCTAGAGTGGCTCGAATTTCATCTGAGACTGCTTGTCACCTTGCCCTACGTCTTCCTTCTCCTCTTTCACTACGTCCTCCTCTTCCTCATCCTTCACTATGTCTTCTTCCTCCTCCTTCACCATGTCCTCCTCCTTTCTGCCTCCTCTTCTCTCTTCTCCTCTTCCTCTCGCTCCTCCTCTTCATCCTCCTTCCCCTTGACCTATTCCTTAATTTCTCTGTGGACCCATTGATTGATGTGTGTTAAATTTTGACTCTTAGTGTTTCCAGCTTGGTAATTGTTTACTAACTGAGCCTAAGCTGTGCTGACTTGAGTGAACAGTATTGAATGCTAGTGCTTTCCATATGTCCAGATGGTGTAAGCACTGAGAAGTGTAGGGATTTGTGTGTAGAGTTTTGAAGTGACAGTAACCAAATTTGACTCATGTGTTAGGGTTAGGGTTCTTCTAAAGCAGGGGAGTAGTGTTTATAGTTCAGCAAAATGATTGTGCTTCTTGAAAAATGGCATTATGGTTTTGAACTTTAAGTTCAAAACCCTGGTTATAGTGTTTAACCCCCTGGGGTCCACTATAGTCTACTGTTACCTGTAAAGTACATTGTTAGTCTTGTGTGTAGTCTAGTGTTAGTTTATTGTTGTATTAGGGCTGCACGATTAATCGTTTTTAAACCGAAATCGCGATGTGAATGGATGCGATTTTCGAATCGCAAGAAATGCGATTATTTCGATTCAAAACTATTAAATATAACAATCATCTAGTACGCAGTTTTTGACAGTTCGCTTCATGCGCATTTTACGTTTGATGCAGTTTAGACCAATAGAGTGCATGAACACTGAGGTGCTGACTACACGTCATCACACCATTTGGAAAACATGAGCGCGAGCAGCAGTTCAACTCCTCAACAAAGTGTACGGCCATATGATTTCCGCGATGCGGAAAACACGGACAGAATCGCGAAATGCATACAAATGGAATTAACTGCACAACGCGGAATGTCATGAAGTTGGCAGATTTTGGATTCAGTCATTTTAAAAACGCATTATAACTCATTAACCGGCAAATGAAAGGAAAGAAATGCGCGAAAACATTTCCCTTTTGTGTAATGTTGGACTTAAAGAAAGGTGTATATACGTCCGTTTCTCGTCATGCATCGCAAACAATGACAAGCGCCTCATCAGACTATAAGCAGGTTTCATTAAAGCCCGGAACACAGCAGACGAAAGAGGTACATTATACTTTCTTGCACGCGCACATCTGCACCGCTTTGAATATTTACAGGCATGAGGGTTCTAAGCGCGCACACAGAGAGCAGTCAGCACACGCGTGATCACTAAACTTAAGTTTTCTTTCTTGTCTAAGTGAACATAAACAGCTGGATGTTTATCAGTAGGCTATATTGAAGCAGAGCAGTTTTAAAGCTGTCTTGTGTCTTAAAGTGACAGTAACCTGGTGCTTTCTGTGTCAGAAATGTTTATTACACACCCAAAATTAAAATCACTCCTTACTCCTAACTGAACAAGCTTCTGCAGCTCCACATTTAAAATCCTACAGTGAGGACTGTGCAGCCTTTTATTTGTATTTTTTGCTTATGTTAAATCATAGATTCTAATAACTAATATATTTACATTTATTACAGATGCCTGAAAAGTAAAACAAGATGAGTATAGTCTTATGATTAAAAGAAAAACTAAACATTTGCTTGTCAGATGCATTGTTGTAGTGACAGCCAAAATACATTGGCCTATATGTTATTTTAAATAAAACTTTCAAAAAAAAAATTTTAAATTGTATTTTTTTAATGTTCTTAGATTTAAAAAAAAGTTTGTCTGCAGAAGAGCAAAGTCCTGCAGACAACTTGGTACAATGTTTAAGAGGTTTTAAATAAACAGTAGCACAGCATCTTTCTTTGGTGCTATTAAAACCACCACAACAAACCTGGATGTACCTCTTTTATTATATACCAATGAATCACACTTTAAATCGCGAATCGCAATTTTGATCAGAAAAATCGCAATTAGATTTTTTCTCCGAATCGTGCAGCCCTATGTTGTATGCTTCCTGTATTGTTTGCCCCCTCGTGGGATTTTGTTTTTGCCCCTGTCTTGTCACAATAAAAGTCTTGTCCTGTCCTCCCGTGTCTGCTCTTGTGTTCATCCTCCGAAATCCCTCACACTGTCTCTCAAAACATATTACAAAAATCAGTTGAAACTCCGCGAATACTCGTCACACAAACATGATACACATATCCAAAGAAAGCCTGTCTATTTTTAAACAAGCTAATTATAATCGAAAACAAATAAAGCCTGTTTATATAATCTGCATAGAAGTAAAGAGAGTAACGTTTTTCCTGGCTGACTTCATTATCTTTAATTTATACCATTTATATTTGCTATCATGTAATCTGCTTATGGCTTGTGCAGTTCAGCCTACATACAGTAAGCAACCTCAGCAGACTGCACGCTTCGGATTGAAAAACTTTCGCATTGTTTACAAATGGACGCATGATATCACGTAATGGCGGATTTCACTGTTGCATGCTGTACAGTGTTAAACACAGTTATTCACTTATATTCTTCATGACAACTTTCAGTAAGCCTGCACTGCTGTATCTTTTAAGTGTGTGCTGTAATATGATTCAATGTTAGCATGCTTATTTACAAACGGGTACGCGTGACCTCCGGTAATGGCGGATATCTGTTACATGCTGGACAGTGTTAGACACAGCTATTCACTTTCGTATCCTTCATGGCAACTTTGAGTAATGCTGCACTGTGGGATTTGCTGTAATATGATTCCATATTGTTTACATGCAAGGCAATTCCATACATTGCGCTTTACATGCGACACAGTTTTTATGAGTGCCGGGTTGTTTACACGGAAACGCGAGCTCGCGCACATGGACGCCATATGCGATGTGTTTTTAAAATTCATACGCGCTTACAGAAACACGTTTAAAACAGAAGCTAGACGATAGGGGGATGGGCATCTGAAAACAGTCATCTGAAAACAGTAGTGATGTTACATTCGTGAACGAATCGTTTTTTTTGAACGAATCTTTTAGGTGAACGAATCGTTCTCTTTCACGCCATCCATTGACTCATATTTCTCGTTCACTGAAATTTCCCTCCCCTCTTGAGGAGCACGGACAAATGAAGCCCGTCCTTCTTTCTGCCTTCAAAGAGTGACAAAAGTACGAGCCAATTGCAATCGAGTATGAGCTGTGGCCGAGCATATGATTGGCTCAACATACTGAATGAATACGCCCTTCACTGACCGAGCCGCTGTTTTGAGTCTGAACGAACGAGAGAGAGATCGCGTTCGTTCTTAAACAAACTGAATGACTGGTAATGTTACAAGTTACAACCTAAAGAATGAGAGGGATCGTACAGAAAGTGAGTGCAGTGTAAACAATCTTGTGAAATAATCGTGTGGTTTATTTTAGTAAGGTTATAGTAACCATGTTTAGGCGGACTATTTACCTTAAAACAAATGATTATCAAGGTAATTACTGTAGTAAAATGTGGTATTTCTGTGGAATTAAATGTGTGGCTGCTTTTGTTCTGTTAGAGTTTGGGCTGTTAGTAAGAATATATAATTGGTTTGAGCTGCCGAAAGAATCCAGCCTTTTACTGAACAGTCAGTCATCTGCGTCTGAACGAAGTCGTGAACGACATGACCGAAATTATGATTAGTGAACGAGGAGCTGATGACTGACTGAACCAATGCCAATCACTCACAGCACGCGAGTCTTTATTTACAACAAATCCAAATGAGATGTACGTGTGTCTTAATTAGCTTGATAAATTATGCTTAGGATTTCACAATGTGAGCTTTATTAAAAACGAATGAGTTTTTGTAAAAAGTCTTTCATTGTCTTATAAGTTAACACATAAGGACACACATCTTCGCCACCTATTGGCGTATTTATGTAAAATAAAGAAATGGTCACTGAACGAATCAGTGAACGAATCTGAACGAATCATTTTGGTGAACGAACTGAAAATGAACGAGTCACTTAAGTAACAAAAATTTCCATCACTAGAAAACAGCTTTTTATATAACTAATCACTGCAGATGTTTATCTGAGATGTTCTGAATTTAGTTTATGTACATGATAGTTTATAATGTAGTATCAGTGATATTTACCCATCAGTTATATATGTAAGGGTATTTCTGTGGACAATTTATGCTAACAGCTGTTCATAACTCTCTTACAGGTCTGCATCTCTCTCATCAGTACAAAACTATGAAGTGGAAAAACACTTTTTGGACATAAAGTTTACATGAGCCACATAAAGTTTACAGCTCTGATGTTTATCAGTTTCTTATATAAGTTAAGTTTTTGAATAGAGTTTCCAAATAAACTGAAAATGTCCTACTGACCTTCATTTCTATTTTTATTATATTGTTAACTTCTTAATAAACCTAAAACAAACATGTATACATTTGTCCTCACATTCTTTACTGTAGTTCCCAACATTCCTGCCTCATTATGCAGCTCATTATGCGAGCCTTTGTTTGCTAGCTGTCAATCAATCCTTCTCGCATACAGCCCCTCTAAACAAAAAGTGTCTTACAATTTCTAAAATAATATATTGTTTTATGTGAATAAGTAGGCAGGATGATTTTCACATCATTTTAAAGAAAAAACACTAGACTACTAGATTCTGTTTAGAAAAGTCTTGTTAAAACATGTTTAGTATGGGTTTTGTGGACTTATATCAGTGACTTAAACATTTTGCTTTTTTAAAAACCATGCATAAACATTTTTCTCTCAAAAATACAAACATGTACATACATGTAGCTCATATAATATTTTGAGCCCAGTTTGTGCTGAACGCAGTGTTATGAGACACTTGCCATTAATATGTTTAAAGCAACTGAAAAAAGACCAAATGTAAGAGCCTGTCAGAACCTCTGAGAGTGTCCCAAAATGGTCGGACCCCAGAGGGTTAAGCAACCGAGAAAAACTGTAACTAAGTAAGTTACTAATTGTGTGCTGCAGGTATACTTCCCGTTATTCTTTTACTATACTTTTAGTTAACTAGTAGTTTACTAGTCATGCCAAAAGTTAACATGCAAGTGTTCTGTTAGTGTACTCTTACTGTGTAAGTTACTAATTGTGTGCTAATATATTTATATATATTGTACACTAACAAAACATTTGCATGTACACTTGAAGTATAAGTTTAGCAAACTACTAGTATACTCATGACTTCACTTGCAGTACAAATGAAGAACGCACTTGTGCACTAGTTCTGCACTTAAAGTTGACTACTCTTACACTTATAGTACACTTAGAAGTATACTTTTATATACTAAAAACTGGGCCAATTTAGTCCCAAGCGATATTCAAGTAGTTCGCTTACAAGTATACTACTAGAACATAGATGTTAGTACACTTACTACTTAAAGTATACTTAAAACTATACTACAACTTTACTTAAGCATACTTAATAAAATGAACTTGAAGTATACATTTTTTCGTAAGGGACTGTATGGTTGCCATGGTGATTTTTTTGCAAGGGTCACGTGTCAGACCAAATGGTCCATAACCTCAGCCTGGTAATCTGCCGTTAGTCATACTGGAGAGCAGTGGGCCATGAAAACACGTCTGCAGGCTGGTGACAGAGCTGAAGGCCATGTTGACAGCAGTAAGCCCTGCTCTGACTCTTCTGTCAGTGAACATTGCTCCATTGTGCTCTCTCAGCCTGGCGCTCAGCCAGCGCTAGGTTAAAGTCTTCAAGCTGTTCATCTGTCAGAGGCAGCCCGTGGTGGTTTCCCATCAACCAGCCCATCAATATCAATGTTTAAATAAGCTATCACTGAGCCATAGCTAGGAGCAACGCAGCGGCATGCTAAGGGGGTGATATATTCATAGTTTAAGAAAGGCGTGTTGTTCACGGTCTGTGAGACTCTCTGGCTCTAAGACTAAGAGTTAAAATTAAACTTGACAATACAGCTTTTTTATTGCTTGCTCAAGGCGAAAGAATTATGATGATGTATGTGCTTGGCATGTTGTTATTCACTGGAGTTGTGTGGCAAACCTGACTTAACCTTAGTTTAGATGTGTAAAAACACATTTGGTTTTGTTATTTCCCCATATTTTATATATGTAATTGTTACACATCACACTAAGTTAATTTCATATCTACATAGTTTAAAACAAAAGCTACAAAAATAATAACTTTCACAATAACTTTGAATAATCACCAGCTTGTCTTATACCATATGGTTTTTTGATTAATTCTTTTTTTCTAAATGATAATCTGACTTGGCATCATAGAAGGAAAGATGCCGAATAAAGCTTGACTTGACTAAAATCTCCAAAGGTTTCTGTTTGAAGGAACTTTCTCTGTGGAGAAACACATAGAACAACTGAAAGTGGCTGAGAGAAGTGTGTGTGTGTGTGTGTGGGGGGGGGGGGGGTTGTAAGAAGCTAAAACAAACAAATTGCTCTGGCTCTTTACAATTATGTAACCATTTCTGTGGCAGCAAAAAGGCAATGAAGGCTTAAAGACAGGGAGGCTATAGAGATCAAGTTCTGGCAGATCTCTCTTTCTCTCTTTTCGCTCCTCCCATATCATGTGTTCTCTGGGATAGAGGCCAAATCCTGTCAGATCTGGAGGTCTGCAGCCAAGACAACAGTGAAGGAAGACAAAAGTGAAATGCTGGGCCACATTCCTCCTTACAGGAGACATTCTAATATCCAGATGTTGAAAGGCCATCTGTGGTTCTCTTTTTTCCTTTTTCCCTCTTTAACACTGTTTTATTCCCATTTTTGTGCATCTTTGTGGAATGTTTGTTGTACAGACTTCTATTTCTTTATTGTCCATTCGCTGTCTCATTGCTAACATGGCCAGACTTGTGGCTTTTGCTTCACTTTGTTTGTGAGCCTCAACAAGAACATTTTCTTATAAAAATTTTATGCAGACCATAATTATACATTTGAGTAGTTGACATGAAATACAGTGCACAGCATAAATGATTAAACCCCCTTTGAAAATTAAGATTTTTCTTCATTTGTTAGTAAATATGAGACCAATTTGCTGTATTTTTACACACCAGTTTTATTAAACATTCATGTTTCTATACATAAGAGCGAAAGTCACTTACCATCTTGAGGGTACGAAAAATAATACATTTAAATCAAATAAGGTGATGCAAAAATGAGTACACCCTACAAACATTCTTAAAAAAAAAAAACAATCTAATATTTTGTATGGCCTCCATTCTTTTTTTTAAAACAGCACTTATTATTCTAGACATTGAATAAACAAGTTGACAACATACAGTTACATCTCTTATTCTCCATTCTTGAACAATGACTTCTTTCAGATCGTGGATGCTGGATGGAAAATGACATTCTGCTTGTCTTTTCAGAACTCCCCATACCTCAGCCTGGGGTTGAGGTCTGAATCACCTTTACCCTGTGCTTCCTCTAAAATGAATTAGTGACCTTAGATGTGTGTTTTTGGTCACAATCATGTTAAAAGATTGCCCGGTGATTTTTGTGCATTGGCTTTACCAGTGGCTTCCTCTATGAATGACAGCCATGCATGCCTCTCCTTTGCACTGTATGTCCATCATGTAGTGTCATGAGAAACATCCCAGGTTGACTTTTTTTAATGATTTAGCCAACTGTGCTGAACTTGCATGATGATTTTTTCAACATCTCTCATCACAAAACGCTCTTGACAAGGTGTTAACTTCAGTGGACATCCTGGACATCAAAGAGAGCTTCCCACATGTCCATTATTATTTTTTGGATCTCTTTTGTGACAGTATTCAAACTTATTAGCAATGCTTAATTAATTATCTTGAAACAAAAAACTCAGACAACGATGTTGCTGCTTCTTCGCTTTTGGCGACAGCTAAACAAAGAATGAGCCCAATGGGCTCTGTCTGCTGGGTTCTGCTTTGGCTTGTCCATCTGTCAGGAAAATGCAGGACATGAACAAAGCACAGTTGCCAACTCTCGCGAGACAAATACGCAACTGCAGCTTCAAAAACAAGCCCAATATAATATTATTTAGTTTCAGCATTATAATTTATTACTTAATACCAATAAATGAGCCTGCAACATGTTAAACGGAAACCTCTCCAAAAGGATAAACACGTTATTTAGCAAAATCTTCTACACAGGAGATAAAGATAAGAGCATCAATGGGAGCTGTAACAAATTTAGCTTAATAATATAACCATATATATCTTCTTTTAATAGTAGACTACTTGTTTTATATATTACATATGCATTCATACATTACAAAACATGGTAAAAATTACATATTTACCTTACAAAAGGTGTCCATCCATTACACTGTCCATCATCTACTCAACTGTCTCCTCTTAACTATCATAACAGACTAACGTTAGTTTAAATTACAGTTTTGCGGAGTTATTAGCTCCCGCGAGCGCGTTGCCTGCGCACTGAACGTGACTTTTCTCCAATGAGGGGGAGAAGGGGCGAATTCAGTAGGATTTTTTCACTAATTACTCTACAGCACTTACTGTATATTACAGGGGTGTCCACTCCTGCTCCTGGAGGGCCGGTGTCTCTGCAAAGTTTTATTCCAACCCTAATCAAGCACACCTGATCCAGCTAATCAAGGTCTTACTAGGCAGACTAGATACTTTGAGGCAGGTGTGTTGAGGGAAGTTTTAGCTAAACTCTGCAGGACACAGGCCCTCCAGGACCGACTTTGGACACCCCTGGTATATTAGCTGTGAGGAGACAGTGTCAATCAATGTATTGGATATTGAGAAAATGCCAACCATAAATGTAAAGAAAACAGATTTTCATAACAAGCAGCCTTATTTCTTTAAATAAGCCCAAAAAAACGCAACCCGTGATTTTTTAACGCAACTTGCTAAAATAACCCAGATAGCAAAAAATATCCGTATGGCTTCTTTATGCCGCCAGCCCCAAGCTGTCGGCTATAGGTGCGTCCCGCTGGCGGGGATGAAACTTTTGCCGCCGAATACGTCACTCCCATTTGTTGCGAGATGCCGCCAGCATAAAGCCGGCGGACCGACTGCTTAATTTATGCTTAACTTTTAAAAAGTGGCTTCTGCCGGCGATCCACTGTCAGACCTGTTTGCGATTACGCCCTTATGACCCTTACTGCCTCCAGAGCACCGCCGGTGGTCCGCCGACTCATTGCTATCTGGGAAGTAGCCCAAAGTCGCGTATTATAAGCGGACTTGGCAACTATGGAACAAATATAATAATAGAAAAAACACTGAACTTTATTTAATAAAACAGAAAAACAAAACCCACAAGGGGGCAAAAGGTAACACAAGCAAGATATGCTAAACACTGAAATAGACTGGACTAGACTAGACTCAAAACAAAATGATACACAGGACACTAACTTAGAAACGTACAAAACTAGACTAGGTATGCAGAAGGACATAGTACTCACAGGTATTTAGACAATGGATAAGCAACGAGCACCAAACACATGGACATTCAAAAGGAGAACTAATGAGGGGATCAGGTGAAAATCATAACAGGTAAGGGATCGTGTAAAAAATGACAAGACACAGGAAATATGTGGTCTACTCTAATATAACCAATACTGAGGCCACGCATTTCCCACACAAAACATTGTACTGTCAGTACCCTGCCAACAAGACTAGATATTACAGTTTTTTTCAGTTGCTTACACACAAAATTACCATTACTTATTTCACTCAAACACCAGAACCACACACTACCATACACTCATTTTTGGCCTTTTACTCAGTTTTCAATTTCATTAAACACTTTTTGTAAAACACAACACACAATTTTCTATGCAACACACAAAAATCTGACAGGACCTTTCTTGATTTCCTTTTATAAACACAAACAATCAAAATTCCACACTAATTCATCAGTGCGTCACACTAACTCCTCGCATGTGCAAACACTTGTTGCTTTACTTAACAACAACAAATCATGACTTTAGAAGTGGCCTATAAATAGGCCAAAGGTCAAGTAATAGCTTTTGGACAATGGATGCCCATGTCATTGTCCATGAATACATTTATGAGGATGAGGTGGGCTTTAATCTCAGTAAAATCAGAAGATGTGGAAGAAATGTCATTGAACAACGTGGCGGAAATATTACAATGTGTTCACAAAATGGTGTCCTGCACCATCACGCCACACTTGGCCCCTATAACACTGATCACATCATATAATTTCTGAAAACTATTCATAACATGCTTGTTCAGGGTCTGCAGAATGAAGACCAGGCAAGATTTGTTTTCATCTGAAAAAATGTCAGGTTTCATTATGCCCATCAGGTCCAAAACTGGTTTGCTTTCCACGGTGTCTGGCAAGAGAGAATATAGCATGTATAGCAAGTGGATGAAGTATTGTGGCCGGACCCAGCCCGGAGGAAAGATGGAGCCTTGATACACCCAACCATCCCCACATGCAAGCACACACGTTTGGTTTTACATTACTCGCCACAACACTACACTTTGATGCATTTTTTTTCTTTTAAAACTGTGTACACTAATTCTACATTTACAACCACAAAGAGCAAAAAATAAAAACAAATAAAAAGTTTGGTTTCAATTTTGCTTTTGTTTTTACTGTATATATTCGACAGCTCTTTCCCAATTACATTCAATCATATACATGGGAGCTTTAAATCCATTTACTCCTAAAACGCCTGCTAAAAACGCCTATAAAAACCTATGTTATTCTAGGATAAATACCCCTATCTCCTGAGCGTTTTCAGAAAAAAATAATAAGAATTGTCAACGTCTACCAAAAACTTAATATCTAAGCCTCTGTAGCACTTAGAAACATGAAATAAAATGCATTTTAAAGATAAGAATCGCAGGTTTTGTTAAAACTTGCTCCCTTGGCACTAACATAACACAAACATTTTTTTAAACATTCTCAAATTAATGAAAAAGGATGCCGACTACAAAATGCTGCGCCATGCAGCAGCCGGCAGGAGGTTCAGAGTTGTGCAATGCAGTAACCGGCGGTAGATGTAATGTTTCGGGGCGCATGCAGCATCGGGCGCAAATGGGTTAAAAGAAGAGCTTTAGGGTTTGAATAACAGTGTGTATATGACATATTAAAAAATATAACATTATGGTAAAGGTGTTTACAACGTAAGACAAATGTTTGCTTTTGAAATATGTTTGTGATATTTTGACTGTGGTGTGTCATTTTGAAAGAGATGTGAGGCATTTAGCATTTTATGTGTGCAATTATTGAATTTGTATGTTAAGTTTTGAAAAAAAGAGGAATACTTTTGTGTAAGCAGTTAAAAAAAACTGTAATACAAAACCAGATTCAGGCAGGATTCTGACATATTCAATTATGTATTAACTTCAACTTAACATCTATTTGACTACACTTCAAGTCTAAATAATATACTAAAATGGAACAACTTTTTTAAACTTCAAGTGCACTAAAATACACCACTGAAAATCAAGATTCATGAGCAATTACAGTTTTTCTGAATTGCTAAAACACATTTTTTTTGAAACCATAACTTATTTTTTCAAAACCTAAAACACAAAACACAATTTCAAACACAATTTCCAGAACCCCTGACTCTTCCAGCAAAATCAAACAATTCCTTCAAAACCATTTCACTTGTACTCGAAATCAAACTAAGCTTTCAAATCATACACACATAAGTCTATAATATAAAACACTACAAGCATCCATTAGACACTACCTTAAAAAATGGAAAACAACATTCAGACATCTGCTTACAGAAAAATACATGTTTATTGTACATAAAAACACATTTGACAAAAACTGTTAAAAATCTATATTACTGTAATCATAAGTTTAGTTCAGTGAATATAGTGAATACTTTACTGTAAATACTGCAAGTAATAGTAAGTTTTCAATATTACTGTAAGCAGCACTTGCATTTTGTAAAAAGTCAGCAATCCAACTGCAATTTTTGCCAATTGCATCGTCTCTGGTGTCATTTACTTCCTCATACTCTTCATCTGCCTCTCAGACTGTTTCCAATCCACACAATTGGAAAAAATACCACTAGATAAAAGTGTGTAGAATTTTGAGTTGTTGTGTTTACTCGATGATAACGGTGTTGTAGTTGTGTTCAACTTTTGCTTGCCTGTGTTTAGCATTTATAAAACAAGTTCATTGCAGTGTGAAATGTGTGTTTTAGTGAGAAGTTTGTGTTTAGAGTTTTGCAAAAAGAGTGCATGATTTGACAAAAGGGTTTAGGCCACTATGAATATGGTTCAGAGATTGGGGTTTAGTGTTTTAGCAATTCAGAAAAACTGTAAGCACCCTTACAGTACAATTGCATTGTATTACCATTCTAATGGAAATATACTTAAAAAATAAATTGCAGCATAAATAATAGTTGTGTTTAAGATTTTGTGCATACACTATACACTCCGTTTCTAAACCCTGATGAAGAGTTTTTCTGTGCATGGTGGTGGAAGGTTTACAATCTCCAGGCTCAGGTACCCCTCACACAGGCCATGGAGGATGCTAATTTGACGCCGTAGCTGTGCAAGGATGGATTCAACATTCAAGACGGTTCTTTCCACGTTGTCTTGCTAATGAGGTTATTGCTTGTGATGTTGATGAAATTCTCTGGTCAGACATAGGTAGGCAACGAGATAATGTATAATGTATATAATGTATGTTTACTGTAGTATTTTCTGTACAATATTGTCAGTTTTTTATGTTTGTTGTTGTTGTTATTTACTGTAATTGTAACATGTACTGGGTACAGTATTTTATGTTTGTCTGTTGTTTGCTGAGCTAACAATGTTATGTACACTACTGCAGTAGCATGACAACTGGGGCATGTTTTGTTGTGATTCTCCATTTTGACTGATTTGGGTATATGGAGAGAAATTACAGTTTTTTACAATCACTTTGGTACTATTTTCAGAACCTTGAGGTAATTTTTCACAACTCTAGACACAAAACTTACAACCAATGATCAAAATGCTAATTTTTCGAAACTCTTTTCTCAATTGCTTGGATACAATACACATAAAACTTGGATAATTTGTTCATTCAACCAAAATCACCTGTTCAATATGACACAACTTAACATCAAAGTACTACTTTAAAAGGCAATTCACACATCACATTTCAAATAAGTGTCTATTCATTTTCTTACAAGGATCTAACTATCAATCGATACAACTGCCTAAAATGATAAGTAACTGTTGCATTACTCTTAATAGTTGTATGGAAACAGACAAACAATCTTCCATGTTTACTGAAAATCGTGAAAGTTTCAAGATAATGAAGTTCATTGTAACCAATAAGCATGGAGCATGAAACAATTATCCAGGGGCGGAGTGGGACCAAAAAATCTACCGGGAAATTTCGTATACCACCGGCCCTCCGTGGTAAAAAAATGTCTCGTAGCCTATTTGTAGTAAAACTAGGGTAATACAAATCGTAATCAATTTGCCCCCCCCCAAAAAAAAACATTTTCATAACATTAAAGCTCACGTAACACACGCTGTTTCTGCATTTCTGATATCAATCTGGAGTACCTATAGAGTAGTATGACATCCTTTATATCTCTGAAGAGTCTTTAGTTTAATCAGATTTATAAAAGAAAGATTAGCTTTACCGAGTATTTCCGATAACGTACGAAAAAATGAAGAAGGAGGAGTTATAACACGGGAGGAGCGAGTACGAGTCATGCAACACTATACAACACTTATAACGTATGATTCACTACATGTTTGTGTCATTTATATAATATACACGCGCCTATTTCCAACAAAAGACAGAAGTCTTACTTACCACGTGTAACTCGTCATGACCCGGTTCTGAAAATCCACCGCATCAAACACACACGCAAAACGCCGCTGCTAATCCGGATAATAAACTATATCCATTGTTTCCATAAGGCTGGATGTCTTCTCCTTACATCCAAAAACACACTTCTTGTTGTGCCATTGTTGACTTTTGAAATTAAACAAAGCTGAGTGGCGTGATAAGCTGTAAGCAAGCTCTAGCGTCTCCCGCTGACTGACGGCTGGGCGGGGTTTTCCGGGGGAAGTTTTCCGGCGGAAGCCCATATAAAGAAGTGATACGTATCGAAAACCCCTGAAACGTCAGTTAGAACCGTAATCGAAAAAAATTAGCCGAAACTTGTACGAACCCTGGCGAAGTGCATTTGGCACAGAAATACTTTGAAACACGCCCAACTGCATTTTTGACACTTTGCCTACGTTTAGCATGAGGAAACAACTCTATAACTGTGTTAATAAGTCAGAATGCTTGAAATACCATTAAACCCCCCCTTTAATAAAATCATTAAATCATTGCTAATTTTCCTAAATGAGTAATACAAAATGATACCTGGTTGAAAGACGGAGTTGCGCACCTGTCAATCAGCTATTACATAACAGAGCGAGACCAGAGATGAATGTGCTCATAAACGGAGTAATATGGAATAATTTGTGCATCTTTGAATAACTGTAAGAATATTTCCTTTAAATATAATTTTTGTCATATAAAGTTTTGAGAGATAATAATGTTTTTTCCACGGTTATTGCTTATTTATTTTAATGTGTTTGTCGCATTACCTCAGAGTGTATTTCAGTAATATTGCTTTTTTTCCTGCTAATAATAATACAATTTACATGCCAATCCTGCTTCCTTGTCTTTTTATTCATTTCATTATGCTGTTATATTAAAGGGCGTTTTGCAGGTAAAATTTTTCAACGAATTTGTGCAATTTGCTTGTTGATAATAAACATTTAAACTGTTATCCATTGTATTTTATGTTGTTGGGTATCACAAAACCCGAAAAAGTATGAAAAAGTACAGCAATTTGCAATGATTCTCCTTTCCCTCACAACGCACTGTATGACGTCACGCTGGGGAGAGAATTGACCAAAGCCGCCTTGAGAGCATTGAGAATGACTATAGAAAGACGAGTAAAGTACAGTTCTGATAGCGCAGATTATAGATAAATACATACATACATACATAGATAGATAGATAGATAGATAGATAGATAGATAGATAGATAGATAGATAGATAGATAGATAGATAGATACATAGATAGATAAGATAGATAGACAGATAGATAGACAGACAGACAGATGGATAGGCTAGTATAGAGAGATAGGCAGAAAGCCAGATAGCATAATGTTAGCATAACTTTGTGTAGAAAGTAAACATAAATTAACATACTCGTGCGTGATGGCTTGAGGGGGTCCATGATCCTGCCTGAAATGGGTGTAACTTTATGCGATCTTCAGCACAAACGGTTTTGGCAGCATGTCTCTAATCCTGGAAGGTGAGTGAAGCACGTCACGTCTGTTCGCTGGGACAAGCGACCCAAACGCACTCACTTTCTTACAGCCAGTAGCGGAATGGCAATCGAGAGAGTCGGGACTTTCCCGGGCCGATCTGATAATAGTTATACATTTCGAGTTATATTAGCAACACTGTCTGGCGGCGTGATGTGCGCCGGTTCCCGCAGCCCGCTGGTCAAACTGTGCAGCCTCTCTGCTCAATAAAGTATATAAAAGTTTTTAACCTGTTCGGCAGGTCCAAACATGTACAGGATTTATAAAAAATACGGTGATCAATGAGCGGTTCCTCCTCAAATGGCTTAGCCTGTCGTGATGTAAAAAGACCCCGAACGCCTGTTTATTACAGTATGTATGCGGTCGGATCCGAGTGTGTTGCAGCTGCTGACTGCTGCTGCGTATAAAATGATCGTGTGATTCGTTATAATCGCATAAACAATATAACAAAGCATCCTTTTATTTCACAAAACAATATATTTGAGATATTATTTGATAGACTAGTAAGTGTGGATTAAGGATGTTTAATAATCTCTAGCCTGGTGGTCAGGACATGAATGGATCAAATCAGCAGATTTGCGAAGTTTTATTTATCTCCACATATATCATAAATAATAATTAGCAAGGTAACTTTGCAGTATAACACATTATATATTTCCTACGATTTATATATGATTTCCAAATTATATACGTAAGTATTAAACAGCAATAAATGTCTCATCTATCTCTATGGCTCTGGCTGAGTCTTTCTCCACTTCTCCCCAACGTGACGTCATCGCAGAATTGCGTTAAAAAAACCGTTAATACCAAAAACGTAAAAAAGTGGTCTTTAAGACCATTTTTGAGACATTTTAAAAATTATACACATATCTTGAGTGATTTATGTACCCATTAATCGACAGTGGTGGTTAACCTGCAACATACACTTTAAGTTATGTGGATATTTAATGGCATATGAGACGTTCATTGCCGTTATATTATCTGGTCTAATATTCAAATCATATCCGGAATAATGTGTGCATCTTCGAATAACTGTAAGAATACAGTTCATTTGAAAATAATTTTTGTCAAAGTTTTGAGAAATAATAATGTTGTGAGGATATTTATATATTTCAGTTGAATTCTCTCGTCTATTAATATGGAAATCTAATAAAAATCTAATAGTAGGAAATATAAAATGTGATACTGCAAAGTTACTCTTCTAAATTTTATTTATTATATATAGCCATATGGAGATAAACCTTTGCAAATGTGCTGATTTTATCCATTCAAGTACTGACCACCAGGCTAGAGATTTTAAACATCCTTAATCCACACTTTCTATCAAATAGTCTCCGCTTGATGGATCAATTCGACCGCATATGTACTGAAATAAACAGGTATTCGGCGACGCGGCTTTTCACATCAAAGGCCGACAAGCTATGGCAATTTGGAGAGGGGCCGTTCAATAATCCCCCTATATTAAAAAAAAAATCCTAAACATGGTTAAACCTGGCGAACAGGTTGAGCACCCTTTATATAGCCTACTGTGTTGAGCAAAGAGGCTGCACAGTTTGACCGCCAGACGGGGTTGCTATATAACTTGCAATGTATAACTATTATCCATTATCAGACCGGCCCTCGCAGCCTCAAAACACTACCGGCCCACCGGGAAATGTCCCGACTCTCCCGATGGCCACTCCACTACTGCAATTATCACTGTACTGTATAGATGCAGGCCCTTGTAATTGCTTGTTCAATTGGTTACTGAAGATTGAGTGCACAATGTGGAATGATGTGACCTATGTTGTGATTGTAGTATATTGATGCAAAACACTACAGTACAAACTTTGTTAAATGATTCCACTGTGTTTGTAGTATTCTCTCTACTACTGCAGTACTTTTACAGATATGTATTTGCTCTACATGTACCATAATGAAATCTGTATCACCAATTTTGTTCTACAATATTTAATGATTGTACAAACAATGACATAACGAAACTATCAGTTGCTTGTGTGTGGGTGCTCTATAGTTATGTTTCAATAGTATTTCACAGTTAATTTGTGTATTGAACCAATGATTGTGCAAGTGCAAGATTTCTTTAAAGATTTGAATGCACAATGCAATGTTTTGAACATTAAACAGCTTGTGTTACAAGTGATAACTGTTTTGAGTTTTGTATCTAAAGTTGTAAAAAATGACATCAGTGTTCTTAAAATAGTAGCAAAGTGATTGTAAAAAACTGTAATTATATTTTCCTCAGTCTGCTGCATTGGTCTTGTGTAGTGTTTGGTGAACTATTGTATAGTTGCACTTTCTCTGTGTACTTTATTTACAGTACTTTTATCACTGAGAATTAGACTTGCTAAAGTGTTTTAGGTTAGCAACAGCAGTGTGTAACTGGTTCAAAGAGATTATGAAGTCATATGAAATGAGTGTGTTTCATATGGTAACAAAATATTGTTTTTATAAAGTCGTGTATAGTTTTGACAAAAGTGTTTCATTTTGCAAATGATCTGAAGTGTTGTGCTACTTTGGTGTAGGGTTGTGTTAATTGTGTGTAATGTTTTGACAAACCGGGCCCTGTTTTCAAAATTGTGCTTAAGCAATTGAAAATAAAATTAACTAGTGGATCTCTGACCTGTGGTTAGGTGTACATGTATGCCACCTGTAATACATTCTCCTGTTTGCAGAGATGAAAGTCAAGGATATGCTAACTGTGTAATCAGAGGAAACTTTGTTTCTTCCTCAGACTCTTTCTGCCCATAACACATAACTATTACAGGACACCTATTGTGTGCAGGTGTATACACACATATACACGTACAAACGTTCAGTGATAGCAGCTGTCTGACAAACCCATCCCGTTCTCTGTGTGAATTCATGGACCAAAACCAGCACCATCTAAAAAACCTTTCATGGATTCTAAAAATACTACAAATATTCCCTTAATAAATAAACAATCATTAAAATAAGGGAAGGAATCTGGCTTTTAAGGCTCAGAATAGCCGTGGCTCTTGCCCTGTCTCTTTCATGTGTGAGGAAGCCAGGAACAATCCCATTGTTACATTGTTACATTTCCTTTTCTCCCAGTGAAACCTCTGTAGTTCTCAATAGGTCAAGGTCACCATCAGGTCCATTTACCTCAATTCCAGCTCTTTCTACCACACAGCTGAACATAAACTGAACCAAAATCGCCTCAATAATGCAAATGAGGACGTCAACCAACTATTATCACCAACGTTTCACTTCATAAAACATTGATCTATAATTGACATCTACAATTGAATTAGGTGGAAATAATTTTGTAAAATAGAAACATGATCACATTCTTAGATTAAGCACATGAAATAAGCATTTGTAACCAGGTTGCAATGAAAGCAGAAAAACAAAAACTGAAGAACTCAGCAATCAACTGATAGCTTAATCTCTGACAAAGACCAAGGCACCCCAGGTGAAAAAAGTAGTATTTAGTGTATTAAAAATATACTTAAGATTTAAGTAGCTAATGTGTTTTTAATACATTTGTATTCCCAACGTCCTTATTTAAAGTGTATTAAAAATATGTTAAATAGCTTTTAATGTATTTCAAAAAAGTGTACTAGAAGTACGTTGGTAATAAATATATGCTTAATTACACTTATTAAAAGTATGCTAAACACCAGCATATGTAATGATGGCTCAGAAACACTGGCGCTCTACGGGGTCTTCCTCGAGGGCGTGGTGCAGGAAGGTTGGGTCTGGCTCGGTGGAACTCCTCGATGAGGTTGGGATCCAGAATGTCGCCCAAGGCTACCCAGCCCTGGTGAAAAACAAATATACTTTATTGTATTTCAAGTATATTTAACTTTGCAATAGTACATTACAAATAGACTTACAAAGGAATGTACTTTCTTTAAACATATTTAAAGTATGCTTACAACATATTTGCGCGTACTTTTTACAATTAAACTTTTAACATACTTCAAAATAATTATACTTTAGTATATTTTCTAAAAGTATACTTTAGAAAAATATGCTTAAAGTTAAAGTTTTGTGCAATTTTTAAAGTATACTAAATTTAAACTTATTTTAAAATGTATTTTAGGTATACTTTATCGGTATGCTTAAAGTTATCATTATAATAATGCACTGACAGTATATTTCTAAAATACATTATTTAGTATTCTTTAGAAACAGTATATTTTAAGCACATTTTGAAAGTATATGGGGTGTACAAATGTATATTATTTTATGGAGAAATAACGTGGGCTTAAAATTACGAGAGAGCAGTATGTTCTGTTACATTTTATACTGTAGATGTATACATTTGTAATATACTATTAACATAATAAAGTACACTTTAACTTCACTATAGTCAAGCATTGGATAAACCAATGAACTGTGTTTTACCACAAAATAACCATGGTTTTGCTAATAATAATCAATACACCAAAAAAAAACATGGTTACTAAACTTTTACCACAAAAAAAACATTCATTTTCGTAAGGGGAATATGATTGTTTTTTTTTTTAGTTTTTGAGTCAATTGCATACCGCTTTTAGCTGTACACATTAATTAACTTAAACAGTTTTCGTAAATGCATTTCAGAGAAAAGTGAATTCTGAGATTTGAATAATGCATCTGACGTGTGGGATGACGTCACGACGCACGTATTTTGATTTTTACCAGTCGTTCAAGACAGATGGATTCAGTCCCAAGGTACGTTAAAATATCTTAAAATTAATATATTTGATTATCGTTTGACCATTCTGAAGTTTATCAGTAGACTATCATATTTCGAATGCGAAATGTTGTCAATAACGCGGTGTCTAACTCACTATTAGTGATAAGCTGCTGTGTAGCTTAGCTTAGCTTATAGCTAATGTTAAAAGTTTAAAAGATAGCACTGTTAGCCTGTTATATCGAATTAGTACACCCGATTGTTTTGTTAAATATATGTATTGGTGTGTATGTATATGTTAATGAAAAAAGGTAGCGTCAGAAAATCTGTTTTTTTACTGTAGCGTGAAAGTTAACCATTTATTGACTGTTTAGAGGTTGTAAGACTTTTACCTAACTTAACTGTATTTAGTATTAATGATGCTGCATTCTTTCCTCAGAAGCTAAAGTTTTTCGAAGACATTTGTAGGGAGGACTTTGCAGCTAATGGTAAGTCATTTTAAACTCTTAAGATATAATAATTCATTCGTAGTAGTAAATCAAGCTTCAGTTTAGATAACGTTATATACATATTGAGGCGGTTTCCCGGACAGGGATTAGACCTAGACTAAAATAAATGTAAGAGCTGTCCAAACTGAAAACAACTTGCACTGACATATCTTAAAATACACCAGTGTCCTTTGTTTTGCCTCAAAATGCACACAGGTAATGTTTTTATTAAGGCATGTTTTTTGAAACTAGTTATATTTCTTAATTAAACTAAGGCCTAGTCCTAGTTTAAGCTAATCCCTTTACAGGAAACCACCCAATTGTCTGCTTGTTGCATTTTCTTTCTGACAAGTTTTACATTTAAATTTAATACAATAAAATCTTTCTTTAGGAGCTAAAGTATTTTATGTAAGGAGGATTTTGCAGCCCATATAGGCAAGTCATTATAATGAAAACTCTTAGGGGTGGTTTCCCGGACAGGGATTAGCTTTATCCAGGACTAGACCTTAGTTTAATTAGTTTTAACAAACATGCCTTACTAAAAACATTACTTATGTGCATTACGATGTAAAACAAAAAGAACTGATGTATTTTGTCAGAGCAAGTTGTTTTCAGTTTGGACAGCTCTTACATTTATTTTAGTCTAGGACTAGTCTAATTCCTGTCTGGGAAACCGCCCCTTAATATATATGATGACATTTTAGTCAAGCTCTAGTTTAGGTAAAAATATATCTGCTATACAATCTCTGCCAGTAAACTATAGATTTAATACAGTAAGTCTTAAATAAATGTAATGTTTTAATATTAAACACTTTTTAATTGAGCTTATTGTCTATCTTTTTCAGATTTCCTAAGGCTGAACCAAAACCTGCCAGACTAAAGTTAATTTGGGAGAGAAAGACGTTGTAAACTTAATCGTCTTGACATTCTTCAATGAGTAATTGTTCAATTTTTAGGCAAATACTGTACACTTTGAATGCTGTGAATAAAACTATATTTTAAATATATTTAAATGAATTGTTTTTGACTGTTTTAATCAGCTTTTATTTATTTGGAAAAAATTATTTTGGTTATGTTACCAGCAGCAAGTAATCTATTCCCAAAATAGCACTCTTTAAGTTAACTAATTATTAACGCACTTGAAGTATACTCATTACTAATCTAGCTACAGGTATGTAAAAGTATACAAAATGTAATGTACTTGGCATATTCATTTTTCACCAGGGCAGTTTTTAGAATTTTGGATTGAACAAAAATATATAGAATGTACGCAAACAGTCTATTCAATGTATACTGATTGTATGTTTGCAAGACACTCATAATACATTTGTAATGTACTTCTAACATAAATAAAACACACTCTAAATCCACTTATCAAGCATGAATTTAGCACAAAAACAGTCATGTACTTAAATTGTACTAAATACACTTAAAGTTGTTCCACTTTAGCACACAAAAGTACACTAAATACACTTAAAGTTGTACTTTGTTACAATTAATATACAACTAAAATATATTAAGTACAAAATTAATTGTTCCAAAATAGCACTCTTTAAATAAACTAATCAATAGCACACTTTAAGTATACTGGTTATTAGTGTGACTGCAAGTATACTTAAGTATATCAAAATTAAATATATTTAGCATACTATTTTTTCACCAGGGAGGACCTTTCCTCAGGGCCATAGCCCTCCCAATCGACCAAATACTGGAGACGACCCCCGCGTCGCTTTGAGTCCAACAACTCTCACGGCATAGGCCGGTTCCCCGGCAACGTCGAGAGGAGGAGGTGGCTCTTGAGGCTCAGCGTTGGGGTCGTACTCTGCATGATAAGGTTTCAGCAGGGAAACATGGAAAGAGGGAGAAATGCGATAATTAACAGGCAATTCCAATTGATACGTGACATCATTAATTTGTCTAATTATTCGGAAAGGTCCTACATACCTCGGACTCAGTTTCTTGGACGAGAGCTGGAGCTTCGGATCTCGGGTGGAGAGCCAGACCCTTTGACCAGGTTGGTACGGGGGATGAGGACGTCTGTGACGGTTGGCGTGGAGCTCCTGGTTGCGTATAGCCCTCTGGAGCCTAACATGGGCAATTTCCCAGACTTCTCCACTCCTCCTCATCCAATCGTCCACAGCACGGACATCGGAAGGCTCTCCAGACCAGGGGAACATGGGGGTTGGTAGCCGAGCACGCACTGGAAGGGGGTGAGGTTGGTGGAAGAGTGCCTCAACGAGTTCTGTGCGTACTTGGCCCAGGGCAGGAATTCAGACCAGCGGTGCTGTTCACGGTACAATAGGATCTCAGGTAGTGTCCAATTTCTTGGTTTAATCTCTCTACTTGGCCATTAGACTGGGGATGATAACCAGACATTAAACTCACATTAATATCCAGATGATTGCATAAAGCTTTCCAAACCTGGGAGGTGAATTGGGTTCCACGGTCAGAGACAATATCTTCGGGGATACCGAAGTTTCTAAACACATTGTGAAACATTGCTTCAGCGGTTTCCATGGCGGTGAGCAATCCTTTGAGTGGTACTAGTCGGCAGGATTTGGAGAAAAGATCTATGATGACCAAGATGGCTGTGTAGTTGTTACAGCGGGGCAGATCAGTAACAAAATCAATGCTGAGATGGGACCAAGGGCGTTGTGGTATGGGTAAGGGTTTCAGGAGGCCGGAGGGTAATTCTTTGGCCGTTTTGGACTGAGCACAGACTCTACAGGACTTGACAAACTGAGTAACGTCATGGTTCAGAGTGGGCCACCAGCAGGAAGTCTTGCCCAGGGCAATAGTGCGAGAGATACCTGGGTGACCGGAACTGAGTGAGGTGTGGACCCATTGCATAATGTAAATCTTGGCTTCTCGGAGTTGTTCTAGGGCAGAAGGCACAAGAGGTAAAGGATAGGGAAACTTCACAGTGATTATTCAAACCTCGATAATCAATGCAGGGTCTCAGGCCACCATCCTTCTTTTCTACGAAGAAGAAACCAGCTGCAGCAGGAGACGTAGATGTACGAATAAATCCATTTTGAAGTGCTTCAGATATATAGTCCTCCATAGCACGGGTTTCAGGTTGAGACAGAGGATAAACTTTACTTTTGGGGGGCATGGCATTAGGTAGCAACTCAATAGCACAATCCCAGGGTCTATGGGGAGGTAACTCAGTTGCTAAATACTTCAGAGAATTCAAGATAGACATCAGGAATTTTCACATTCTTACCAGTCGGGCTTTCAATGTTAGTTGACAGACAGGGTTCCGGTTTCAGACGATCCATGCAAATCTCCATACAATGTGAAGACCACTGTAGAACCTCTCCAGTCCTCCAGTTAATCTTAGGGTCGTGCGCTACAAGCCATGGATGACCCAAGATGATGTTATAGCGGGGTGAAGAAATGACATACAAGGTTATGGTTTCTTGGTGAAGGGAGCCGACTTGGAGTGTAAGAGGGACAGTACGGCGGGTAATGCCATTACCAATGGGAACGTTATTCACAGCAGAAATGTTTAATGGTGGTTGACAGGGAATGACAGGAATCAGATACTTAGAAATAACCTCTTCGTGAATGAGATTTAATGCTGAGCCAGAATCTATTAATGCTGTGAATGACAGGGGTTCATCATTGGGGGTGATCGTTACTGGTTGTGAATACATATCATGACAAGAAGGGAGGTTTTGAAATTGGCTTACCAAGTTACTGTAGCGGGGCTTCTTAGCAGGACAGTAATCGATGCGATGGCCAGGTTTACCACAGTAAAAGCATAAATTTAAGACGCGTCTGCGTTGTTGTTCCTCCATCGTGAGAGGTGCAAATCCCATCTGTATTGGTTCTACGAAATTAGCGGTGTCAACAGAGGCGTGCAATACTTTACTGGTAGTATTCCCAATCTTAGTTGAAGTCTTCATTTTCGTTTTAGCAGGTACATTTCTTATCAGGTTATCAATATGGACTGCCAGAGTTAAAAAATCAGAAAAAGGGAGGTTCTCACCTTTACAAGCCAGCTCCGCTTGGAGTTCAATATCCAGACTATTCTGAAACACATCCTTGAGCGTTTTATCATTCCATCCGCTTTGTGCCGCAAGCGTGAGAAACTCAATGGCGTACTCTGCTACAGGACGATGGTTTTGTGACATGTGGATGATCTGTGATGAAGCACTTTTTCCCCCGGCTGGATATTCAAATACTTCTTTAAGTTGTTGAAAGAAGTAAGGTTAAGATGTGCGAATACGCTGATCCGTGTCCCAAACGGCGGCTGCCCACTCGACCGCTTTACCAGACAGCAGTGAAAACACTTTAGAGCACATGGTAACATCAGACAGACTTTCACTCACATGATCTTGGAAATAAATATCGAGTTGACGAAGAAAACCCCTCACGTGTTCAGCGGTCCCGTCAAACTTATCTGGTTCGGAGACACTCACTCGTTTTGCAGACGTGGATGGTAAGGCTTGAATATAACCAGTGAGATGTTCATTAACGGACTGAAGACGTGTGAGCTGCTCTTGATAACACAGCTGGATCGGTGGTAGGCAAAGTATTCTGTAATGATGGCTCAGAAACACTGGGATCCATTTTGCGGTGTTTATTAAAACAAACCAATCTGCCAAACAAATCCAAGACGTTAAGCAGAAGAGTAAACAGTAAACAGGCAGGCAGGTCAAACACAATAGGCAGTCCAATCCAGGCAAACAATACACAGGGGAAATCCAAAGGCAGAAAAACAGATAAACAGGCAGATGGTAGGGATGGCTACCGCGAAACTGACGTTTCGACACTGTGTCGAGATCCCGAAGGGTAAATGTTTCGAAACACTGCTCCGAAATGTGATTCGAAACACCCATCTCACGTGATGAAGTGATTCGAAACACCAAGCGGTGCATTTCACAAGTATTTCGAAAGGTGGCGTACCTGTCGAATCTGCGTTGAATCTTAAACTGACAGGGTAGGAAACAAATCTGACAATACCTCATAGATGCGTTTTTGGCAAGATCAAATACTATAAATTACTGAAAAGAAGTAATTTTTCCTCATAGGTATGTAACACTTAGAATACTTACAAAAAATCCATGCCAGCAACAATTGTCCCTTGTGTGAGAATGTTTTCAAAGGCTGGAGAAATTATATGTAAAAAAGAAGCTGGTTGAGTTTATCAACACAGAACAATTTATATATTTGAATCAAGATCTTTATATGTAAACAATGTGGCATATTATGGCTTGATATATTTTATGAATCTCTTATTATTTATTTGGTATATCTCTATTCCATTTTTTTTTTAAATAGACCCAAATAGCCTATAGTTATCGACAATTGTGAGCCTAAAAGCTCATGCAGTTGTCAAACAGATGTTAAAACAACAACAAAAAGCATTTTATTATGATGACGTAGCGCATGCATTTCCCGGGTTCGATCCTAAGATCTACGCATGAGAGTCGAGAGCACTATTCACTCTCCCATTTTATCACTTGTGTGTCAATTAAACAACATGTTGGATACAATTTGTCAGCGCTCGTCTAAAATCTTGTCAAGGCTGCTTCATGTAAAGACATGCAAACGACCGCTAGGTGTCACTGTGGAGGCGGTTTCGGATTGATGTTTCGAAGCCTCGAAACATACGGCACAATTGATTCAACTGTTTCAGTGTTTCACGAAGCCTCGCTCTGCCCACCACTAGCAGATGGTCAATATCAGGCAGTCAGAATAATCACTCAGAAATAACGCTCGGTATGCAGGGGTTAGCTGGCAATACTTCGCGCTAGCCCTAGGCTAGCTTGAGTCTTAAGTAGGGCAAAACAGGAAACAAGCAGAGAAGCAAGGGGCGGCGCCATGTCAGTACTCTGGCGAGGGTTCCCTCTGGTGGCGCGGACGTTACAGCATACTTTTAATGTATTTCTAAAAAGTGCACTAGAGGTACGCTGGTAAAAAAATATATGGTTATATGTTTAATTACACATTTTTAAAAAAATGTTAAACACAAGCATACTTTTACTGAAGTTTTAGTGTATTTAGAAATTTTTTTTCAACGTCATAACATTGAAAGTGCATTATATATTAATTTTACAAAGTTAATCCACATAAATTTGCTAGTGTTTATATTCAAACAACACACGTCACGTGTTTGAATATATACTTGACTAAACCTTATTGGTTCTTGGGATTCAGTACGTCACATTGGCTTCCTGATTCTGTTGTTCAATACACAACTTGCATGATCGTTGGTAAATGTGAATTAAAAGTTGAAACTAAAACTGTTAAATTATATATAGTGATCATGAGAGGACTTGGCTGAAACAACGCGATTCACATGGATTACGTCGGCAATGTTTTTTTTGTTGTTGTTGCGATTAACTTTTTGAAATGTGAGCAGTTTTTAGTTCAAGTGGATCTGACATCGAGGGGAAATATACAGTTATTGTGTATTGTGTGGCTTTTGGAACATAATTTTCTTTGTGAGTAAAGTTAGGCATTTCATTTCTCTTGTTGTATTTCAGAAATCATAACAGCCTGCCTTTTTTAGCAGAGCGGCATTCAAATTGACCAATCAGAGCCAAGATTTTCTAATAAGTCGAAGTAGAGACGAACAGATGAAGATACAGCCCGTAAAAATACTTATTCTTGGTGGTAAGTTTTTAGTTCTACAGTATTCGTATAACATTTAGATCACTTTTACATTTTTCTAATGCTAATGTTTAATGAAATGCTAGTACTAGACTAAAAGGTATGTTTGAGCTGTCTTCTCTGAAAATAACATCTGTGGTTATGGATTTTACCATAGTCCTTTTTGCTTTGTTTTTTTTACATCCTCTAATGTTTCAAGATACTAACTCAAAATATTTTGACAATCGGCGTGAATATACCAAAATAAAACAGTAAAAACTCAGAACAGAACTCTGAATGTCACATTTTACACCATCAGTCCTGATGCAGTTCGTTTTGCTTTTTCCTCATCTAGCAGTAACAGTGAGATCCCACTTGTGTCTCTTATTTTACCTGACACATTTAGACAACATTACAAAGGCATTAATATATTACTAACGTGATTAGCCTGCTGGACGAATTATAAAAAACAGCACAATGTAAGCACTGCTACAGGTTAGCTGAATATATCTTAATGATTACAGAGATAAGACAACACATAAAACATGCAACCTTTCTCAGTTTGCACATCACTCTGCTTTAAATCTCCTTAAACAGAGGTGAACTTTTCTTGTAAGCAAGACCACAATAGACATGTAAACGAAAAATGCCCTTGGTTAAAATAAAACACAATTATCAAAATATCAAAGTAAAGCATATCCTGTAATACACACAGGTTGCATTATATCAGTGTCAGTGAGTTGAGCCTCCTATAACCCTATGTTCAACGTAACTTGTAGAGTGCCATATAGCGACGGATCAAATGGACACTCAAGTCAAGCTTGATGAGGACACAGTCAAAGCTTTTAAAGGTAAACTGAGGAGTTAACAAAATTCTAATGCATATCTATGTTCATTAATTATTGGTTAATTTTGTATATATTCTGTTTCCTTTTCACAGACCTTGTGATTAAGTCTTAAATTACTACAGTGTCTAAATTGCAAGAAGAAGTGAACCTCCACTTAAATGTGACATTTAAACTGCTCTGTTTTGGTTTAGCCAATAGGCTTTATGCCCAGCTGCACTACTTCCTGAAATTCAGCCAGCTCCTTGTTTCCTGTCTCCTATTATTGGACAAACTGATTAATCCAGGTGTGCCTGACCTTAGTAGTCACAAACAAACTGATTAATCCAGAGGGCTATTTCATAAAACTAGATTACAGAATAAGCCAGGCTTATTTTGTTAAGTCTGGCTTATTGCCGGTGGATTTCGTTTCATAAAACAAACTTGAACTAGTTCAACCCCGGTTACTATGGAAACTTATGCTTGGAAACTAGCCTGGTCCGGAGCAGGCTAATTGTCAGGCTAAGCCTCAGTTGTTGCTTAACTAGATTTCCACTAACACTGAAATGTAAATGCAATGATATTACAGCTGACTCTTTGACATTTTATTTGACTTTATTAACCACTATTAATCTAACAATGAAAGAAAATCAACTTATATATTAAATTTGATAAATTTTGGTACTATAATAATTAATAAAATATAGACATGTGTTTTATAATATGTTATATTATAGGCCTATCAAATGTTGAATATAAATGATAATCTTAACTACCCCAATATAAGGATAATAGTTTATTAACAAATTTAAGATGTATCTTAATTCATATAATTGCAATGTATTGATGAAATATATATATATATACATAATTTTTTTTTTCAGATTGTCTGTCACACAAAGAGGAAATTTAATTTAAATATACAACACACAAAAGTCAAGTACAGTCATTTAATTTTTTTATGCTTGGTGTGCATAAAATGCACATTATTTTAAAGATCTACAGTATTTGTATCTTTCTGCTACATTTTTCTTGAAATGTAAAAAAAAATTATGGTGTCTGCATGGCTGAAGGAATACAATATAATTATGTGATGGTATGCTCTTGGCATTTTGTTGTAATGAGTTTAAATTATTTTTTAATCAGAGAGAAGATTGTTAGTGTCTTGCATAGAATAATTTTTCAGCTCAGGCTTTTCTTCAACTGATCCTCACTGTAACCATTCATAAAACTCTGTTTATCTATCAACACCTTACACTACACTGTTAAAAAAATGATGTAGAACTTACAGTATTACTGTCAGCTGTTTGCCAGTAACTTACTGTAGATTTATATGTATGTTATTTACTGGCAACAGTTTGTTCAAAGTTAAATGAACATTAAACATTAACAAGTCTTTTTATTTACAGAATAAAACCATCAAATAACAGCCTCATGCAAAGCATTCTGGGAACCAAAATATGAAGGAAACAACAGAAAAAGGTTCATGAGGATTTCTGGTTGCCAAAATGCTTTGCATGAGGCTGTTATTTTATAGTTCTATGCTAAAAAAATCATAGACTTGTTAATATTTAATGTTGATTTAACTTTGAAGAAACTGTTGCCAGTAAATAATAAACCTTTAAATCTACATAAGTTACTGGCAAACAGCTACATACAACTAATTTTTTAACAGTGTAATAATAAACCAGTGGTTTAAAATCTCTCATACTCCCAGGGTTTAACATGATGACTTGTGGCTCTATAACGCACACATAATTTGCCATCAAAAATGTTTTGAGTAACATGTCATGTAATAATGATTGGTCAAGAATATGTGTAACATATATGATTTTACACAATCATTTCTTGTACTACTGTAAATTCAGAAATGCAGATGCTGTTCACCCACCATTCTCTCAGTGACCCCATTTTTTTCTTTAAAGAACAGTTTATCTGCAGGAATAAAGCTGTGCTGCTGATAGATGCCAGTGCTCTCCTCATTGCCAGTCAACATCTTTGGCAGCTAACATAATGAGATTAGACACTTCTTCTAGCATATGATTATGCTTAAATCAACTACACTTCTTATGAACAATATATTTATATTTTATTTTCACCTGTTACTTTATTGTCCACTCAAGTTGCTGCTTTTTAAAAAAAATAAAATTTAAGTTACATTTAAAGTTACTGTAAATGTATTAAAATCATTCATCTGCTAAATATTAATTATATAGGTTACTTAGTAACCTACATATTGTCTTTTAAAGGTTATGATCTATGTTATATTTAAAAATTACAGTATATAAAAAATACAGAAAAAGTAAAAGCAAAATAGAGCCACACGAGCATTGACGGGGATTGAACCCAGGTCTCCGCATGCGCTGTTGAGAGCTCTGACCGCTAGGCCTTCACTTCTGACGTTGTTCAGGCTTTCATGTGATCGTTTTAAAATACGACAATATATTTTATTTTAGTCGCTGTATAAAAGGATTTAATCCATAAAGACTTTCCAGCTATTTTATGGGTTTGTTTATTGCAGCAGTAATATCATTTTCAGTCATTAGTAAATTATTAATACATTTTTTCACAAATTACCGCTTTCTCTTTAACATTGATCGATTTGATCCACGCTCGACCTCTAGGGCTGCTCAAGAATAGCGTGCACGCGCAATTATCTTGACTACGGAAATCTGGATCATATTAGTTGGATTGCATAAACTTCATTTACCTTTTTTGAAACCGCTTTAGCCTCGCCTCATTTGTTAGGTTAATTCAAGTCAAGTTTGTAACTTTAATCCTCGCTTTTCCAAGCGAGTTTTATGAAATAGCCCTCAGGTGGGCCTGACCTCAGTAGTCACAACAACAACAATCAGACACACCTGGATTAATCAGTTTGTCCAATAATGGCAGACAGGAAACAAGGAGCTGGCTGAAGTTCAGAAAGTAGTGCTTTATGCTGGGCATAAAGCCTATTGCAGGTTTATCTTCTTTTTATTCGAATAGTATACTTGACTGTACTGTAATTCAAATGTCACATAATATGGTTACAGTACATTAGAAATTAATTATTTAATGTATAGAAATGTGTGTGCAATATATTATTATTTCATTTTGTTTGTTATCTTATTTATGTACTATTATTATATCTGAAATTATTAAATTATATTTATAAATGTTTAAAAGGTGGGTTCAAATGTGCTTCAAGTTGTAACTGAATACAATTTTAGAAAATAGCAAACTTGAGTACAATTAGATTGTCTTAACAAGTACTTAATACTACTTTTTACTATATTAAGCACAAATTACTTTTGTAATAAAGAGCTTTTGTTACCTTAAGGTTGTGAACTTAAAGTGTATGTTAAAATTACATTTTAGCTCAACTTCATGGTGTCTCAAAATAACACAGTTGAGTACACTAAGATGGTCTTAAGTTCATCTCAAGAAGTTTTAAGTACTACTTTTTAGTATACTCAAAATTTCAAAATTAGTGTGTGAAAATAGTACACGTTTCCATAATCTACTAAAAGTGCTCTAAGTGTGCTTAAATAGTGTATTTTAGTGAGGTTTTTCTCCTGGGAATAGATTTGGAATATTATTTTAACATACCATTAGTATACTTTAAAGTATATTTATAAATGCTTAAAGGTGGGTTCAAGTGTACTTCAAGTTATAATTTAATATATTTTTTAAAAACAGACCAAGTATGTTAAAATTACATTTTAGTTAAACTTCATTGTGTCTCAAAATACCACAGTTGAGTACACTAAGATGGTGTCACATTGTGACTTTTTCATGGGGCGGAACTAAAAGTGGGGAAGATTGGTTCTGCCCAGACAGCTAACCGCAAACACCGGAACTTCTGGGGCACGTTCAATCTCACACCGGTGCGCAACGTTTTGCTACGGTTTCCGGGTTGAACGACATGTTTCCTTGAAACGTTGTGCAACGGAATGCAACAGGTTTTAGAAGCGTTTTCTCTTGTTTGGTGGGTGTGTCAGAAATGTCAGCCCAATCAGCGGCAAGATGTATAAAACCACGCGATAGTAAAGAGACAGCTCGCTCAATGGGTTCAAGTTGGAATGTTGTCTTTCATTCTGGACGGCAAGGTCAGTGACTGTAACATTGAGGGTATTTTACAGTATTAAACACACATTTATAACGATTTCATCAGGCTTCAGAAACATTTAAAAAAGAACACAAAGAATGGCCTCTCAGCTACCGTAGTTGCAACTCTTGCGTCATCACAACAGGGTGTTCAATGTATCACCGTTTAAGTTTAATAAACGTTGTGCAACGTTTTGTCGGGGCTGAACGCAGCCCTGGTGAACTCCGAGAGGCAAATTGGGCCATATTGGACACAGGTGTGATTAATAAACGTAGCGTTTGGAGATTGGCTAACAAGTAGAAAGAGAGGAGTATAAAGAGAGCCTCCGAAATACAAACGGGTTGGTTGTTGTACAAACTGATCCAGTGTGAAGATCGGAAGTCTGGGCGAAGTCATTGCTGGAGTAAGTGGAGGTTGACATTGACTGGGTGAAGAAGGCAACAAGGATACGAATTACTGGGCTAAGTATATGAAGTTAGTTTGATGTTATGATGCAATCGTGTCTTCACTTTTGGATGTTTATGGAGCATTAGTTTATGAGCTACTCACCGGAAATATCGTTAAGGACGATCGACAGCGGCGGGCAGCCGATGGTGAGAAGAGGGCGGATAGCTGTAAGGAGAACAAGACCAAAGTGGAGCGTTATCATCATATGTGAGTAACATTATACATTATACTGTGCAGTATTGAAGAGAGTGCATAACCCGACGTGTATTGTGAGCTTCTGATGAACAGATTAGCGGCCCCACTGTAGAGAGAAGCGTGGGTGAGCCGGGGAGTATAACTAGAAACCAACGCAGGAGGCCGGTTTCGTGGAGTGTTGTCATCATATGTGAGTAACATTATACATTGTACTGTGCAGTATTAAGGAGAGTGCATACCCAACGTGTATTGTGAGCTTCTGATGAACCGATTAGCAGCCCCACTGTGGAGAGAAGTGTGGGTGAGCCGAGGAGTATAACTAGAAGCCACCGCAGGAGGCCAGTTTCAGGTGCCTTTCTCTCCACTAAGAACAGCGCCCAACGAATCCCAGGACGAAGCCTAGTGAGGGGTGGCCCTGTCCTTATTTCACTAAGAGTGTAAGGAGTGCCGTGGGTGAGTCCTTTGTCTTTGCCGTGAGTGTGTACACTAGATATCTTGCGGTGTATTGCTGTGGTTGTGTCAACAGAGGCCATGCTGAAGCTAGAGGAGTCGTGGTGAGACCAGAGTACGTTGAGGCAGTGGAGTGTCACTCTGAGGCAGAATATAATCGTACTTCCTGCATGGGGACCTAAATGTGATGTCCTGCATAAGTTTTGGATCCTTTTTGGCTCTGTGACGGCAGTGAAGTATACCTACAAGCAAGACTGGTGTGAGTACCAATCCTAAGGTATATTGATAGAAAGAAGGGAGTTTTACTGTTGCAAATCAAGTGTGAAGTAATTATACCTGTGTGGAGCCTCTACAAAGGTTCACCCCTGCAGAGAGCTCTGGAATCACAAGTGGAAGAGGAGAGCAGAAAGGGAAGCGTTCGGCTCCACACGACCATCCTCAACGTCCCTTCGACGTACAGGGAGCGTCAGTGTAGGCCGTGTCACTACACTGTGTTGTAGCATCGCCTCGTAAGTCCACCGCCCCGGAGCAATAATTGTGTGAAGTAACTGTTGTGTTTGAGCGATTGCAGGACCACGAAAAGTCCCAGTTACCTGTGTAATACTTACCTCTGTCCACAGCAACGAGCCTACGGAGCAAGTAAGAAAAGCCCAGTTGCCTGGGTAATACTTACCTGAAGTGCGTGCTGCCAAGGAAAGCATAGTCCCAAGCACCCTGTATAAAGACATCAGGGGATTGAGTCAAGTATCAGTCGACTCTACGAAATCCAGTAACAGGTAGTCTCTCTTTTGCCGGAATAAACATTGACTGTGTTTGTTTTACTTCTGCCTCCAGGAGAAGAGGAGGGCGCCACAGGATCAAGAGACCAAGGCGGAGGAGCCTCGTCCCTCTGTCTCCCCCCTCCTTTCAGTAGTGCCTTGGCCCCTGGCACTTGGCCCTCCCTCTCCCTGTACAAGTCGGCTGGAGAGCAGAAGGAGATTTATTTTAACTTTCCCCTTTCCCAACAGTGATTTTAATTAATTTAAATAAAGTTCATTTTAATTATACTTGCGCTCTCTGTGTGTCTGGTCATTGGGGAGACTTTGGGACCTCCTCGAGGTGGAAACTAGGAAGGGGCGTGACTTGCAACATCTGTGGTCCGCTCCAACCTGTGACAATGGTATTAAGTTTATCTTAGTATACTAAATAGTATTTAGTACTTTTTAAGTTCAAAATTAGTGTGTGAAAATAGAGCACTTTTAGTATATTGTGGAAAATTGTACTTAAAGTGTATTTTAGTGCACTTTTTTCACCTGGGAAAGCTGGATTCATCCAGACTTTAAGCCCTGCACCAAGTTCACTGTTCAGAAGAGAGAAAAAGAGGAGTTACAAAGCTCCTTATCTTTTATTCCTTTTTAACGTGAGGATGGAGAAAGTGGTAAAAATTGGTAATGAAAACCAAACACACTGAGTCCCACATGGATTCATAGGATGTGAGGTGCCATCCCCTCATGCACAGCGGTTGCACTGAGAACTGACACTTCCCAGCACACCAAAGTCACTGACATCTCCCTGAAGATGCAACCACACCCAAAGCACAAAGAAAAAGACATGCTGAGTGTTTTAACATATAACAGCTGTTACATTAGTCAAAAGAATCTTATAGCCTATAGCAGTGATTTTCAATCTTTTTGGGGCCAGCACCCCCCATCTATTATTCAGCTCCTTTACTCCCCCCCACACACACAAATAAATTGCTAAATATCTTTCCTGAATATATGCTGATTAACATTCAGTCTTTATTATTAGCATGACAGTGTTATTTTCCTGCTTCACTTTTAAATAATATTATTACATAATTAAAAGTCATGTCACTTAAAGCCAAATGAACTGGAATATTTTTGATCATAGTATCAAAGAGAGCAAAAAAGCTACATTGTAATTATAGGCCTAAATACTACAACCAAACTCCATATTCTAACTTTAATAAACAGAACTACTTCTAAAACAAAATAAAAATTTGGGATATAAAATATAAGGTATGCTGCTGGAGACTTGCCATTGGCCGTTGAATTTTAATAAATATTTAGGAATCAATGAAAGGATAGGGTCTATTTTGGGCAATTTTTATATATAAAATTGATTTATTATTAAGTTTTATTGTATTACCCATAAGACTTAGTATAATGTGGTGACAGAATTCACATTATACAGACCATTTAGGGAGGCACTCTGTGTCATTTGGCCGTGTGTCGGGCATGTAATGCACAGGACAAATTGCATCTTATATTGATTCGATGCAGGATGCAACATTTACATTTATTGCAAATATGAATGAATATAAGTACGAGACAAACCTACTGCTTCTGTCTTGTGCCATAAGAACTAACACCAGTGGGATCTAATATGGAAATTCAAACCTACGGATGATAAAAATGGCAATGAATAAGCCAATTAAGCTACACTGACAGGTGTGTCATGCAGGTGCACAAGAAAAATAAGCTTCATACACTCTCTTGTGATTGGTTGAATGTTAGTTAATTTTAAATATAAGTTACAAATCAGAGAATATAGACGAGAATGGTGGCGGTGTAATAAAGTGTGTTGGGACGTGTTGTTACGCACATGGTTGCAGACAGTATTTAAAGTTTAATATAGTCTTGCCTTGAGGGGTGTTTGCGAGTTTACACCAAAAATCAAGGACACCCTTCTTTTAAAAATCTTACTTCCAGCTCCCCTGATGCCCTCTGAATGTCCCCCAACCCATTTAGAAATGCTAGCCTATAGAGCTAATAGGGAATCTTTCCTGAACATGGCTTAACCCCAGTAAAATTAACTAAAATATTTGGTAGGCTATATTTAATATTTGAGTTCAACTTACTTAAATCTGGACATTTTTAAAAATGTATGCAACTGATTGCCTGATTACCGGATTATTCCTTGATATTACACCAGAGTGACAGTATAGTTTTCTCTGTTTAACACCTCATTCAAAGGACGGTTTAATAATAAAGCACATATCGACAGGTAATCCGGCAGACAAATATTCAGTGATGAAGACAAGGTGATAATCTGCATATACTTCTTGACAGTCATATAAAGAACAACAGGTTATACTTTACTTTTCATTTTAGGTTTCCCACAGACAACAAGGATGAGGACGCGGACAACCATGACGGGTAAAGTTTTCACTTGGGAGAGGAGTCCAGGAAGTATAAACTACTGAGGAGAGAAACATCAGGCAAGTCCAATGACACCAGACAGTGACTGTGTGTGTGTGTGTGTGTGTGTGTGTGTGTGTGTGTGTGTGTGTGTGTGTGTGTGTGCAAACCTAAAGTAGTGCAGGGTTAATGATCTGATTTGGAACAGGTGGTGGTTATTAGTACTTAGGTGTGTGATAGTGTTGTGAACCTGGGACCTTTCTTTGTAAAGCCCGGAATACACTGTAGGATTTTTGCCCTCCTATAAGATCATTACCTTATCACACAGCGCGACATGGATCGTTTAAACTCGGGTACGACAGGCGCATAGACTGTACGATGATGACACGGAAGCTTCGGCAGCTGCGTCACACGTAAGTGCAACATCAACAGCAAGCGCTCGTGGTAAACAAATAGCAGTACGCAGATCGTAGAAGCAAACACACTGTGCGGTGATCATGCTGAATTTCTGACACTATCAGAAAACTATCGTAGGCTTTCTTTGGACGCAAGACTGTGAAAACAAACGTCTTTGAACCTCTTTCACTGTACGACATAGGAAAACCGATGAAGAGCCACGATCACAGAAATTGTTTCACGATGGCAATCTTTTGTCTGGGACAGCCAATAATCGTGCAGTGTATCCCGGGCTTAAGTTACTTACTACATCTGAGATTAAATCACCTATCCGTGATGATCAGATCTTGCTAATCATAGGCTGTCTGAAATTTAAGGCAGCTGACTTGTGACTCGGGAAACATTCCGAAAGCCTTTATAGGCAGCGTCACTACATTCTGTTTAAAATATAAACAAAGAACACCTTTGTAATGAATATAACTTTATTTACACTAAATTTGTGCTCCAGACACTTTCTTGAGTGCCATCAGGCTCGACTAATCAGATTCTTTGCGTTCGCCCACGCATAGAATTGTCGGACAAGTAAAAGTAAAAAGTACATTGTTTAGTTATTTGCATTTGCTTTTTGGTCGCGTAGGCCTACTGCAAATTTATTGATACAGAAAGGGGACAGGGTAACATTTTTGTAAACAGAGTTGTAAAGATAGAAATTACAGTAACACTTTACAATAAGGGTGCACTAATAATCATGAATTCATGCTTAACTAATGCAAAGATAATACTGAATTAATGTATAACTAATGATTATCTAAGCTATTCATTAGCTATTCATTAATGATTGCCTGATTAGCAACTATAATGAAGAGTCTGTCTGGTTAATGTATTAGTTCATATATGAATTGTTATTAATTAAATATGTAATTGTGGATTAATTCCATCATCACTTCTTTTATGAACTAATAGTGTTCATTAATTTGTTAATTACCACCATGATCCAAAGCCTTATAATACAGGTAAACTAATATGCATGAATACATTATTAATTACAGCATTAGTAGTGTGTTAATTAATATGATGTGCCTCAACAAGTAAAGTCCTAACATAATGATATATTTGCAAAGCATTAAACACTGTTTTCAAAAACATTGCCAAAAAACATTTCCATAACACACTACATTTAAAGGTAGGGTAACAGATTTGATCCTGAAACATTTTTTGTTATGCTGGTTAAAAGTCTCCTTACATCCTGATAGCAATCACTGTGTTAAGTTGTTTAAATGTATTTGTAGAAATTTATGTTATCTGTGATCTGTGATCTGACCAAAAAATTTTCAACAAATCATAGATTTCGGTCCAAACGAACGTTTCCATTTTTGTCCCTCATACCTAAGCGTAATTTGAATGCCCACCGCGCAGCGAGTCCACGCAGACACCATACGTCATTGGCGCGTTCACGTGCGCTCACCTCCTGCCTGTAAACAGCGAGAATGGCAAACTTTTCTGCTGAATTGACAAACTGCACAGGAGGCACACAACTAAAGGCATCTTTTATAACAATAACAGCAAAAACTGCCTGGATCAGCAAGAGCAAAAACCCAAATTTACATCGGTAACTTTACTGCTTTACCACGAGATGAAACAGCTGCAGGAGGCAAAGGGTCTGAAAGAGTCGTTGCACTGTTTATTTTGGTAAGGTAGGTATGCGATATGTTTGTAGTGAGATGGATTTAGATATTCTACTTTGATGAAACGTGTTGCTTATGAAATTTGTGTTCGTTTACGGATTAGCGTAACGATATAGTTACTACGTCTACACAACCAAACGTGTGCTTAAACTAATTCTGATGTAAACCAGTTGTTTTCTTTATTTTGGAAGTGTTATTCGACTTTGTACTGCAAAGTTTTCTCACTGCTGAATGAGACATGAGATGTGACCATCTGATATGTGCGTGTTCATGTGTTTTGAAAGAGGCGTGACTTTGGATGGCGATTTGACTTGAGGGTGGGATCGGGATTTCATTGCTAGGCGGCTACCGTTAGCATTTTTCAAAATGTGTTACCCTACCTTTAAACACAACAGTAAAACAAAAATAATATAAAATGAAATAATTCAAAAAGAAGACTGATCAAAATTAGAGATGTAACACTCTTAAAATTTTTTTAAATGTTTGTTACTAAAGTTTCTTTTCTATTGTATTTGTTTTTTTTATATACTGTGTAAAATGGAAATGTTGTATTGTTTTCTTATTTTCCCTGTTGAAAATGTTGTTCATGGTATCCAATCAGAATACGCTCCAGTGTGATGTAAAGAGACTATTTTCTCCAATAGAGGGCGATACTGGATATGCTAGCTAGAGAGAGCGCGGGACAGAAAAAGAGAGAGAAGAAGACAAGGAGAACTAAGTATGGGTGAATCCGAAATCGCATACTTACTGTGTAGGTACTGAATTTCACTGGGTACCTACTTAACGTGCGCTAAGACAGTACCTACGTTCACGTTAAGTGTGAACAGCATCCGCCATGTTGACGTTATCATGTGACATATGACGTAGTAGACTTGTTCGAGTTCATGCGGAACCACAAGAATCGACAGGAGATTGACATCACAATACCGCGAGAGCAACACGAAATCAGACTTCTCCGTATGATTTCTGGAATCGCTCTCACGGTACTTTGATGTCATCCACCTGTTGGTTCTTACTGCGGTGCATGAACTCGAACAAACCTAATAAAAGACATGAAAACGTATGCGTGTGTATGAGGGACAGGTGCACTAACACCTGATTGCATCGAGTAACTTGACAACTCTACTACGGCCTCTGTCAGTGTTACAGATATATTACACATTATTTTGTAGTGGACAAAAATAAGTAAAACAAGCAGATTGTAATTTAATATCTATTGTCAGATGGCAGCTGTGCTTGAATACAAACTAGACAATGCAATCAATGTGATTATATACATTTTAGTGAAGAAATCTCTTGTATTTACTTAAAACAACAGGAAACATGAATAAAAAAATGAATTAATAAAACCATCACAATAAATGAAAACGTATTGAAGTGAATCCCAAAACTTTAATAAAATGTATTTTTTTAACAAACCATCACATATTTACTATCATCTCAACACAGCTGTGATAATTCTACAGCTCTATTTTAATGAATCAGCTGAGCACTTTGTGGTATCCTGGCCGGTCTGTGCGTGAAGTCAGGGAGGAACAGCCCTGTGTAACGTATCGAAATCACCCGATTGGCTGGTCTTCGGTCGATTTCTTTGCTTTCCCGTGGCATCATGGGAAAGCTGGGATAGAAGTGTCCATACGATGCACGCTTCAGAATCTGGGAGGACTCAGTAGGGCATCCGGGGATTTCTCGCCTACTGATTTTATGGATACTGAGGATTCGGACGTACTACTCTGTTCACGTGCTGGTTCCCCTACTACATTTTCAGTAAGTAGGCGGTTTCGGACGATACTTAAGTACACGTGCCTCTGAATCTCGCGAGAAATAGTCCAAAATCCCGATAATTCTCACCTACCCTTTTACGTATACTGAGGTTTCGGACATACTATGCGTTCGCCTACTGCTTTTTGCCTACTATATAGTATGGCAGTATGCGGTTTTGGATTCAGCCTCTGTGCGTTGTGCTCGCGAAGCTTAAGAAATTGATAACAAACGGTGTTTCTTTATTTTGCTAAAGAGAAACTTTGAAGTGACAGTGTTTAGCGACCCACCCAAGTTCATTTACTGTGTCCGTATGAGTCTTTGCGTGTTCGCATTCAGCACGTGGAGCAAGGTTTCGAGTGGCAGCCACGTGAGATCAGTAGCTGGATGAATCCTCCATTACTCGACTCACTGCAACTCCGGAGTCCCCTTGTCTGCACGTGTGTCAACATTTGTTTGTCTCTTGAAAAGAGTTTTTTTGGTGTGAAACCACATCGGACGATCGGCATTTGTCACTGGATCGTGTCGTATGGATCGTGATTCGTGAGTACTGAAATCAGGCCTAAGTCTCCCTCTACGATTGATGAACATTTTAAAAGTGTCTCAGTAACGTTTACTTGCACCCCTATGAGCAAATCTCACTCGGAGTTTTCTGTATTTTTGGGGATTTCGGACCTTGATCAGTTTATTCAAAAGTGAGTCGTTTAAAGAAAAGAATTCTTCAAAGGAATTGAACATTGAATCGGTATTTCCAATCGGTTCCTTTAACTATTTTGGATGAAACGGGTTTTGTAAATGCCTAATTCTAAACTGGTATGTTATTTACTAACTGTTTTGGTGTTTAATCTGTGAAAATAGCCTATTGCTGTTTTTATTGGGCTTGAAACAAATTTTCGGGGTTAATTTTGAAGGAAACCCAGTTGATATATTATCTGTACTTTGAAGCACAGAGCTTGTTGAACAGTGATTTACTTCTAAGAATACTACGAGTTTTTTTTTTTATGTGAGAATCATTTTCAAATAATTGTTTATTTTTACCCAGTTTATTTCATTTGTTTGTTTCTTTTTGGTTTACTACATTTAGTTTTCTTTAAATAAACTTTATATTCTCTTATCTTTCAAACACTTAGTGGTGTAATAGATTTTGGAAGCTTATACATTGTATATGTTTTCTTCAATGGTAAAGCATTGACATAACCATAGAAAAAGGGTCAGTATAATTCATACTATAAGTCTAACACTGAGAGTCAAGGATCTTCTGTGCAGCAGTAAGATTGTACAAAGTATCATAACAATAGGGTTACAGACAACACGTTCAGATACCTCACAGATATCTGTGTTAATCTGGCACCCATGCTAATACATAACACACATGTAAATTTTTAAGTCCAACCGTTTCAGTCTGTCAGTCGTAAAACTGGATGGTAACAAACTCAGAAAAAAAACCATGCACAGACAAATCCAAATTAAACCCTGCAGCTCATGACGACACATCAATGTCCTAAGACACTAAACGATCAGTTTGTGTGAAAAACCGAACAGTATTTATAATTTTTTTTACCTCTAATACAACACTATCCCCAGGGCCAGAACATTTTTGGCAATGTTTTTGGAAACAGTGTTTAATAAACAGCTCTTATAAACTCCAGTGATGGTCATTAATTATTAATAAATCATTAGCTAATGGTTTGCAAATATATCATTATGTTGTGACTTTACTTGTTGAGGCACATCATTAACTCATTATTTAATAATTGTATTAATTAATTAAATTTTATTTATATAGCGCTTTTCACAATTGTTAATTGTTGCAAAGCAGCTTTACATGAGTTAATGCAGGGGAGAACACAGAAAATCAATAAATAATATAAGTAGAAGAATATATCGGCTAAGGATAAACCGTACAAGCGAGCGTAGTAATAATGTAAGTTGGCTGACTTTCCCAGGGACGAAAAAAACCCTAGGAGAAAACCCAGTGGGAAAAACTCCTAGAAGGACAAAAAACCCTTGGGAGATAAACACGGTAGGGATAGAAAGCGAGTAAGCGGATTAAATTGGTTTAGCCGGTGGTCATTGGACGCGCATCGGCTGGGCATCAGTAGATCAGTGGTGTGATGACCTTCACAGCAACAGGAACTGAGTCTGTTTGTCTCATTGTCCTCGGGGTCGAGGACGAGACAGGGAGAGAAAAACAGAATTCTATTAACGTAGGGGCCGTTCGCATGTCATACAGTATTGTAGTTTAAAATTCGCTCGGTTCCAGACAGGCTACCTATTGCGGCAACAGCATATTACCCATATGAAGTATGTGAGGTCTTTGTTCTAGTCAAAATAACTATTGCGGGACAATTACATTTACTGGACATTTTATGTAAATGCTTTGTTAAAGAAGAATGTCTTAAGTTTAGCTTTAAAATGATCGACTGTGTCTGATACTCGAACATTATTTGGTAAATCATTCCAGAGCTTAGGGGCTAAGTAGGAAAAGGATCTACCACCTTTAGACACTTTTGACATTCTAGGGATAATTAAGTGACCAGAATTTTGTGATCGCAGTTTACGTGGTGGATTGTATTCTGATAGTAATTCTGATAGTAATTCTTGAATATACGAGGCTTTGAGTAAGCAATAAGGTACGAGAGGTTGTGCTTTATCGTGAATAAGTAACGGCTGAAGGGCTTTGTTAGGCAAGGCGAACCCCTTCAGCCGTTACTTATTCACGATACAGCACTTGCCTCGTGTACCTTATTGCTTTTATAAAACGGTTACCACACAATATTAAAGTAAAATAAATATAAGTGCAACTTTCATGAAGTTAAATCAAAAAAAAGTTTTCCTTCCGCTAGAAAAAATAGTCCCTGACTGCGAACAACAACATGAAAGCTTAAATAAAAACAACAAACTGTTCTCAGACTTTGTCTCATATATATGTTTATGTGTTGCTAAGTGTGTTGCTAAGGGTGCAGTGATATTAAATAGAACCGTTGGGTGAAGCGGTCATAGCAGTGTTTTATCGTGAATAAAGCACATCTATTGACCAATCAGAATCAAGGATTAGAACTAACCAGTGCTTTTAGTGGGCCGGAACGCCCCGGTACTCAGTACCGCCACTTCCAAAAATAGCTCTTGAGCGTACCACCACCTCTCCGTGCACCCAGAATGTGCTTTTAGCGTACTGGAACGCTAATTTGCACATCTGTTTAAAAATCAGAGTTTTAATTTAATCCTTTGGCTGCGCTGCGGATTTTCAGAGCGCCCTTAATGTACGCTTCCTAATTCGTCCCACCAAGAGCAGAGACTACATTACCCATACACCCTTGCGTTTACAAGTTAAAAGCGCATGTGCGGTCAGTCAGTGTCAACGTGCTCTGGACTGGAGAGGTGTGTGATTGTGTGTGAAACGTGCAACCATAGCTGCTCAGTTAAAATGAAAATACAATGAACACTTAATATGCCCTCCTTGTTTTAGACTCTGAGTAGTAAAAGAACAAGGTCAGAATCAGAGGACTCGCTGGCTGACATCCCACAAAACCAGAATGATAGCTGCAGGTCAGACACAAGCCTTATTCAATACCCTTTTTTTAGGTACGTGATAATCTCCGCTGTCGCGGCTGTCAGTTTGGTTCCCCTCGACACAACTTCGGATTTCCTCAGGCGATGTGCAGAAAACATTCTTGAAATTGCTAAAATCGCTAAACTAACGTTACAAGTGAACGAAATTTCAATGAATTTGAACGACGTGCACAGTAGTTTTACCACCCGCAAAATGGAAAACAATGGGACAAAATAAATGACTTTCGAGTTTCAAATGGCTAGTATTTTGTTATTCTTGAACCCATAGACATGGCCTTGGTGTCATTTTAAAGTTTTTTTTCAAGCTCTTTCTATCTGAACAACTAGTTTTAGCATTTAACCACACTGAAAATTTTACTCACATATCTACCTTTTGCACATTTTATTTATGTTCAAAAGCTCTACAGTAGCACTTTCTAATGGTATTTTTTCAAAATCCTTTTGCACATTTTATTTATGTTCAGTAGCTATTTCTAGCTCAAGCAAATCCACAAACTTATAAAAGGATTTCTTATTTTTTACAAGGTCGTCTGTTGAATGCTGAATATAAAAACCCTTCAATATAGGAGTCCAGTCAGCAAAAAAAAAAAAAAATAGAGTACCGGCACTTCTTTTGGCCCACTTAAAGCACTGGAACTAACCGTTTTATAAATATATTTAAGGCTTTGTAGGTGATTAGTAGTATTTTAAATGTTAGTAGTATTGTAAAGATGCCAGAATTGGACTTATGTGTTCATACTTTTTAGATCGAGTAAGCACTCTTGCGGCGGCGTTTTGAACCAGCTGTAGTTTATTTTATCTGATTTGCGTGACATCCCCCAAGTAACGAGTTACAATAGTCTATTCTAGAGGTCATAAAAGCATGGATAAGCTTTTCTGCATCTGATGCAGACAGCATATGGCGTATTTTTGAGATATTTCTAAGATGGAAGAATGCTGTGCGGCAGACATTGGAGATATGACTTTCGAAAGATAGATTGCTGATCGAACATTACGCCTAAATTCTTAACTGTGGAAGATGGAACCACCATGTAGCCATCTATGGGCAACTTGTAATCTGACATATTATGTTTGGAGCGATTTGGTTCAATAATAAGTATCTCTGTCTTATTGGAGTTTAGCATAAGAAAGTTATGTGCCATCTAGTCTCTAATATCACTAATGCAGTCTGTTAGCTTAGCAAACTGGTAGGTTTCGCTAGGATGTGACGAGATGTAAAGCTGGGTATCATCCGCATAGCCGTGAAAACTTAATTTATGTTTCCTGATAATGTCTCCTAGAGGTAACATACCAAGAATCGGATAGGGCCTAAAACTGATCCCTGTGGTACGCTGTATTTAATGGGGGAGTAATATGACTATTCCTCATTTACATAAACAAAGTGATATCGATTGGTTAGATACGATCTATACCAGGCTAACGCCTGACCACTGATGCCAACATAGTTTTCTAGTCTATTGAGTAAGATTGTGTGATCTATTGTGTCAAAGGCTGCACTAAGGTCTAGTAATATAAGGATTGAGTTTTCACCACGATCGAATGTTAAAAGAAGGTCATTTGTAACTCTAAGCAGCGTTGTCTCTGTGCTATGGTGGGGCCTGAATCCTGATTGGAACTTTTCATATGTATTATTATTCACTATGAATGTGCGTAGCTGGCTTGCCACTACTTTTTCTAATATTTTCGAAAGAAAAGGTAGATTTGAGATTGGTCTAAAGTTATTAAGATCTCCCTGGTCAAGGTTTGGGTTTTTTAATGAGCGGTCTAATAACTGCTAGTTTGAAAGCTGTTGGAACGTATCCTAATTCTAGAGATGAGTTAAAGATATTTAGTACTGTGTCAGACACTACATGAAATACCTCTTTAAGTAGTTTTGTGGGAATGGGGTCTAATATACAGGATCGTAAAATAAGAGACATGACAGGGGAGACACAGAACAGGATCATGACAACTATACTAATATAGAGATATTTTCTGATTACACTAAGTGACAATGTCAGAATTTTCTTAGTGATGTTCTATTTACAGTAGGTACAAATAAATTCTATTTAATAAATTAAACGATTAATTTTGCAATAAGTGTAAATAGTAATTAGAAGCTTTCCATATTGGCAGATACTATTTGCACCTCATTTTTTGTAGATTAACATGATTCAATAATTAGCATAGTGTAAATAAAAATTATTAAATGAATGCTGCATTATTGGTTAAGTGTCCAGGGCAGACTCGCCGTTCTAAAGGGCTATTTCCTTTTTCTCTCATTTTCACAAAAGCCAGAGCTTCCTGTGTTTAAAACCAAGTAATCTATACCTACCTATATGAGTTTTTTAAAAAAAACTGGCCTCCTAATGTTGACCTCCACACTTTACCCTTACACCCAGTTTGTTCTGTAATAACAGTGAACCAACCTTTTATAAATTATATAGTTTCATTGGGTATTTTAGGGTAATTAGGGTAATTTAATTCTAGCATGCATTACATAAAGTATAACTGAAAAAATTGAAACTATAACTTTAAATGCACAAATAACTTTTGAATTACATACAACTCTAGAGTGATTAGAGGTGATAGACTGATAACCCTGTGCGTTCACAAATGACTGAAATTGATTATGGTCAAGAGCAAGGATGTTGTCTATTGGATTTTCATGGTTAACACACAATAATATTATCTAAGTGCTGCCACTACAAGGGCAGATAAACATGTCCTTCAGCTCAACATATTTGTCAGAGGACAACCTTAAAGCAAACAGATACACTAACATAAACACACACAGACACACTTACACTTTAAAGGCCTGTTATCTACTGGCTGTGATTGCTGAAATTAGCAGGAAGGAGCAGAAGTTTTAGAGAACTTCAGATTTGTTTTTCCTGACACCTCGACAGACGGGAGGACTGACCCCATCACAGACGACCTTCTCACTGTGTCCCTGTGGCTGTTGAGTTACAGGAGTAAAGATGTTGTTCTTAATGGGACAATGACTGTTAAGCCTTGTGTGGTAGTCAGAGGGGGGTTGAGTACCCAAAATCTGTACTCAAGTAAAAGTACAAGTACTTATACAAAAATGTACTCAAGTAAAAGTAAAAGTATCAATCTAATTATTTACTTGAGTAAGAGTAAAAAAGTATTAGATGAAAAAACTACTCAAGTAGTTAGTTACTCGTTACTTCCGATCTGATAGAGAAGTAGCGCAAAAGCACGGAATTTCAGACTACTTGGAGTGTTTTCACAAACCTCTCCTTAAAAGTCTCATTGTTCTGCTTATATACAAGTAAAGCAGCCTATCTCAGTCCTGCAATGGGTACATTAACATCACATAGTGTCATTTGAGAAAAAATCTCAAACACACACAGATGTTTTTCTGACTGTTAACTCTGTATTTATTTTCATGTTCACCACACAAACTTGTCAGCATCTGCCTTTAAACATGCAAACAGTAAACCAAAAAGAATGTGTGTGTGTGTGTGTGTGTGTGTGTCTGTTTGTTATCATGTTTTTATAGGAATAGGTTATTTTCATTGCCTTTACTGAACATAAACAGGAGCTTGATAAAAATGCTATTTTTAGAATTTCATATGGAACTTATCTGTTTGTTCAAATCAACTCTACATTTATTATAATATATAATACATGTTTCTTTAAAATCAAACTTTATTCTTTTATTTTTATTCATTCATTCTTTAGGAAGGATTTAAATAAAATACAATCACGTTTTTATTTGAATGTATTTCCTACACATTAGTGAGGTGTCCGGATTTGTGTATAAATGCAAGACGTCCTTACATTATGCTGTTCAGTTTGTTTAGTTGTGGGGAAATTATATGGAAATGTGCAGATGTGAACGTGCTGTTTGTATGGTTTAACTTACACTTGTTTGGTCATCGCTTGCACAAGAGTGCATATGGCAAAAAAACTCAGTGTGTGAAATTACCATTAGTAGTGTTCAAATAGACATTACTGTGACTTACCACTTCAGGTTGGATCTTGAATTCCTGTACGCTGAGATGTCAGCTCGTTTATTGAACAAAGCATGCATCGCATTATGAAACTATTCTTTTTGACCTCTTGGAGTGAAAATATAGACCGAACTTGAAGCCGCCATGCATGATCTGCCTCCGATATCTCGCACAACGCACACGCGCCCTCATCTGCTTCTCCTATCATCTACGCGCGGTTTGCTCGTGTCTTCTACCTCTACAATCCTGAGCAAATGCTGCTTTTCCATCCTGGCCCACTTTGCAACTCCTTCCCCTCCTGCTGCTCTGCTGTGATTCGTTGTTGTGTCGTCACGTGACTCACTGACACAACGTGCCGAGGAGCAGCGAACTGAGTGAGAGATCAGGATGGCCGAGAGGAAGAGAAGCGTTGTGTGGAGCTATTTTACGGCTCTAAATAATAATACTGTAACTTGATACGTGTAAAAAGTAATAATTGTGTGCACTTTATTTCATTTGCTTTTAAAACCAGAAAAAGGGAGAGAATTTTGTTATTCTTTATTTTAATTTAAAAGGTTGTAACAAATTAATTCTACACTTCCTTATAACTAATCATTTTGTGGACTTTATTACTTTAATAAAAAAGGCCTAAAGAATTGATCATTCATTCACCTCAGAAATAATGACATACTGCTCTCCCCTACACAGACGTATTTAAGTAAAAAGTATCGGATTGGTATCGGAATCGGCAATACTGACCCTATATGTATTTGGTATCGGATCGATACCAAATTTTGCAGTATCGCCCACCACTAGCGCGCGTTAAAGCATGACACAGCCTGTCTCGCAAAACTTTCGAACACGCCCTATAAACGGTTTTTTAAATATATTCATTAATTAATACCATTTGACAGTAGCGCAGTAACGCGGCCGAATGTAGCGAAGTAAAAGTACAGTTTTTTCACTAGAAATGTACTTGAGTAAGAGTAAAAAGTACATATCCTTAAATTTACTCTTAAAGTACTAGTTACCCAAAAAATGTACTCAAGTACATGTAACGAAGTAAATGTAATTCGTTACTACCCACCTCTGGTGGTAGTCATGTCTTTGTTACTCAGACAATGTTTGTGGGTCTGGCAACTAGACCTGTTTGAGTCGTGACTTGGATCTTTCACCCAGATCTTTAAATTAGCTCACGAGTCGCGAGTCTCTAGTATCATTAACCCGGATCAGTTGAGTCCTACTACAATTCAATGTAAAACCATAAACAGCTCCACCACACACACAAACCTCTTGCAACATTATTGATGAGACTTTGCTCGCTCTACAGATCCACTCGTAACCGGCCGATATGCGCGAGAACTGACCCGAGATTCTCACTCAGAGCCGGAAACATTGCAAACTCGAGAGACCTGCTGATCCGCGCAAGCCGCGAACTGACCCGAGATTCTCACTCACATTGCGGACTCGAGAGACATGCGAATCTGCAATGTTTCCGGCTCTGACTCGAGAATCTCTCAAGTCTTAACTCGTAACCGGCTGATCCGCGCGAACCGTCTCTCGAGTCAGAGCTGGAAACACTGCAGATTCGCAGATCTGCCGAAAACATTGCAGACTCGAGACTCTCCGGCTCTGACCCATTGTCTTTAACCATAACATAGTAGGAAGACTCACCATTTCAGATGTGGTATCAAAGTTTATGAAAAATAAACCCCTTTTCAATGTTTTTAAACTTGACTTAAACATTTTTATAGATTGTATTTCTGGATTAAAGGGTAAATCAGCATCAAAATGTATGCAATACTTAACTGATTTAACATAATTAATTTAACTGATAAATAAAAATAAGAAATATATTTCAGATGTGGTATTTTTTAGTCTGCCATGTTACCGGCTTTACTATGACAGCAGTTTTCTGCAGTGTTTCAGTTACATGGTCTGCGAGTGTGCAATGTTTCCGGCTCTGAGAATCTTGAGTCGCGTGGATCAGCCGGTTACAAGTGGGTCTGTACTGAGTTTCCTTGGCGATTTAGCAATACTGACTCAGGTGACTCAAGTGACTCACACAACCCGGATCACTTTAGTGAGTGACTCACAAAAACCCGGTTCCTTAAAAGGAGTCGAGTTTGCCAGGCCTACTAGCAACAGTAAACAGTAAATTTATGTAATAATGTTTACGGATATATACTTTACTGTAGCTATATTACAAGCAACATAGACAGAATTTATGGTTAATGTTTCTCATTTATCTGTTAGATCACATTTATAAATTAAAGAATTTATAAATATTATTTATATAAATTATAGTATTTATAAATACATGCTATTCATGTTTTGTGATAAAATGTACTGAAAGAGAAAAATCTGTTCTAATTCAGATATAAATCACATATTAAATTTCAAACATTTGTGTCAGTCCACACAGCATAAGCCCCACTGAACAGATGCCATCATAACTAGTGATGTTATGTTCGTGAACGAATCGTTCTTTTTGAATGAATCTTTTAGGTGAACGAATCGTTCTTGTTCACGCCATCCATTGACTCATATTTCTTTTTTCACTGAAATTTCCCTCCCTTCTTGAGGAGCACGGACAAATGAAGCGCGGCTTTCTTTCCGCCTTCAAAGAGTCACAAAACTACGAGCCAATGGCAATCGAGTATAAGCTGTGGCCGAGCATATGATTGGCTCAACGTCCTGGATGAATACGCCCTTCACTGACCGAGCCGCTGTTTTGAGTCTGAACGAACGAGAGAGAGAGACAGAGATCGCGTTCTTAAACAAACTGAATGACTGGTACAAGTAACAACCTAATGAATGAGAGGGATCGTATAGAAAGCGAGAGCAACGTAAACAATCTTGTGAAAGAATCATGTGGTTTTATTTTAGTAAAGTTATAGTAACCATGTTTAGGCGGACTATTTACCTTAATTCAAATGATAATCAAGGTAATTACTGTTAAAAAATTTGGTATTTCTGTTTAATATAGTTTTATATATCTATATAGTTTAATCCACCCTTTCACTGAATTTAAATCAGTCATCTGCGTCTGAACGAAGTCTTGAACGAAATTATATGATTCGTGAACGAGGATCTGATGACTGACTGAACCAGAGGAGGCATGCACGGGAGTCTTTATTTACAACAAATCCAGATTAGATGTACTATAAATGTATGTGTGTCTTAATATATTCTGTAGCTTGATAAAATTATGCTTAGTATTTCACAATTTGAGATTTATTAAAAACTAATGAGTTTTTGCAAGTCTTTCATTGTCTTATAACACATAATGACACACATCTTCGCCACCTATTGGCGTATTTATGTAAAATTAAGAAATGGTCACTGAACGAATCAGTGAACGAGTCTGAACGAATCATTTTGGTGAACGAACTGAAAATGAACGAGTCACCTAAATGAAAAAAAATTTTCATCACTAATCATAACATATCATCACCTGAACATATAACTGTAATGGTTTTGTCTTGTCTTCTGTTGTTTGTGTCTTTTATTTTGAAGTCATGTTTCTGTTTTTTTTTATACTGTTTCATGCCATGTCTCACTTCACCATTCACTTCCTGTTTGTTAGTATAAAGCCGGTTTATTCACCATTTTGTATTGCCAGTGTAACACCTGCAGATTTATGTATCTTGTTTCTTGTTCATGGTTTCTGTTTTGATGTTTTGGATGTTCTGGATTTTGACCTGTTGCCTGCTTATTGAATTACGTTTTAGGATTGCCCTATTCGGATGTGTTTGCCTGCTCTTTGGGATTTTACTAATAAATCTTCTGCATATGGATATGTCTCTCTATCTCTCTCTCTCTCTCTCTCTCTCGCTTAGTGTAAGCAGCCCCTGTTACAGAATACTTTGTCTTTAACCAGAATCCAGCAGAGGATTGTTTATCCCAGCCGGCAACATGAATCCAGCAGATCGGCTAGTTCGTCTTCGCCAAGGTAACAGGCTTATTGAGGAATATGTGGAAGAATTTTGTGAACTACAACATCAGGTAGATTTCAAAGACTCTTTTTTTGAAAGATATATTTCTACTGTGGACTTAATCACGCAATTTCCTGTGCAAAGCCACTCAAAACACCAGATTTCAAAGACTCTTTTTTTGAAAGATATATTTCTACAGTGGACTTAATCAAGCAATTTCCCGTGCAATGCCACTCAAGTTACCACTTTGGACTCTAAAAATCTACATTGACCATGCTTTGTGGTTATGTGGCTCTCCCTTCACTGTGGGTGCTGTTGATGGGAAACCAGAGACTGTTCACAGTATGCCAACCCATGCTATGCCTGTTTTGCTACAATCAGTTGAAGTCAAGCCTGTTTTGGGAAAGCCCGTAAAAGCCACCAAGCCTGTCTCTGTTACCAAGAGGGCCGCCACCAAGCCTGTCTCTGTACCCAAGATGCTCGTTTTGCCTGCTCCTGTCGCCTGATTCACCTGGTTCACCCGAGTCACCTGCACTTCCTGTTTCGGTTGGAAAGTCAGAATCTGAGTCCCCTAAACTTCTTGCCTCGACCAAGTCTGATGAGCCTAAGTCTCCTAAATGTCCTGTCATAACCATAAGGCCTGTGTCTAAGTTTCCTGAGTTTCATGTAGAGGCCGAGTTGGTTACCCCTGAGTTCTATATGTTCTGTAGGTCAGTTATGGTCACTCCCAAGCTCCATAGACTCTCCCTTGCTAACATAACCATGCACGACTCAAATAAACTCTTTGCCCTGTTTAAGATACCCAACTCTGAAATCTCTGTCTGCCCCAAGATAGCCAACCCTGAACTCTCTGCCTGGCCCAAGATGGACTGCATTCATGTACCTGTTGTCTGCTAGCCTGACTATGCCACTCCTCAGTGCCCTCCAATGTTAACTGTGAACACTCTGCCTCTTGTAGTACGGAGCACAGTGAAACCAGCCGAGTTAGGGACAACCTTCAGCTACAGGATTCAGTTTACTCAGTTTACTCCCTAATTTTAGAGTAGGAAGTGAAATTCTTTCTGCTAAAAGGCGTCATAGAGACAGTTACACCAGCACACAGGGATACATGCTTTTACAGCAGGATGTCTATTTTCACATTTCGATTCTTCCTACCCACAGAAAATACCTCAGGTTTGCCCTTGTGGGCGTGGCATACCAATATCATGTCCTTCCTTTTGGCCTAGCTCTGTCCCCGCGCACATTTACAAAATGTGTAGATGCTGTCCTGGGCCACTGCGCCTCCAGGGCATTCGAATACTAAATTACATAGACGACTGGCTAACATTAGCCCAGTCAGCGCAAATGGCAGCACAGCATTAAGATGTTGTGCTTGCACATCTGGGACACCTAGAGTTGAGACTGAACACCAAGAAAAGTACATTAGTTTTAATGCAGATGATCAGTTTTTTGGGGATAATATGGAATTTTACAGCGGTGCAGGCACAGATGTCACCTGCTCGTGTCACTTCCATTTTCACAGAAGTGAACAAAATCAGACTAGGTCAATCACACACCAGCAAATATTTCCAGAGACTGATAGGGCTCATGGCAGCCGCAGCCAATATAATTCCGCTTGGTCTTTTGTACATGATACCCCTGCAGTGGTCGCTCAAAACCAAGGGTTTTTCCCTTGGGCGCAACACTTTTCGCATGTTCAGGGTTACGTGCTCATGTCTACGTGCCCTACGAATATGAAAAGATGTTGGGTTTCTGGTGCAAGGCCTGAAACTAGGTGCAGTCTGTCGCCACATAACATTAACCGCAGACGCATCTCTCTTAGGCTGGGGTCAGTTATGGAAAGCCGTCCAGCCCAGGGCTTGTGGAGCAGCCACCATCAGTTGTGGCATATAAACACACTGGAGATATGTTAGCATTGTTCAAAGTGCTTAAGCACTTTTTCCCAGCCCTAAGGGGTCACCATGTGCTTGTCCTGTCAGACAACACATCTGTGGTATTTTACATAAATAATCAGGGCGGTGTCAGATCACGCCCTCTATGCAAACTAGCAAACATTATTTTACTGTGGACAACTTTTGCTAAAGCTCATATTGAGAGAGGTAAAGACTATTGGGTTTTCTAGCACTCTATACTTTGGAGTAATGAGACAAAGATTAATCTTTGTGGTTCTGAGGTGTTTTTAAACTGTATGGTGTGGCAAAGGTGAGGAGAAAAAATGAAAAATTAATGGTACCAACAGGAAAGCATAGTTGTGGAAGTGTTCTTCTGTGGGCTTGCATGAGTGCTGCAGGTGTCGAGGGTTTAATTTTATAGACGGCATCATGAATACACAGATATACTGTGAAAAACTTTAAAGAGAAGATGCTACCATCACACTGTGCCCTTGGCCACCAGGCTATCTTTTAACATGATTGTGACCCAAAACACACATCTAAGGTCTTCATTTTAGAAGCAGCACAGGGTAAAAGTGATTCAGACCTCAATCCAGGTTGAGGTATGGAGAGTTCTAAAAGACAAGCAGAACGTCATTTTCCATCCAGGATCTGAAAGAGGTTATTGTTCAAGAATGGAAAATGAAAGGTGTAACTGTATGTTGTCAACTTCTTTATTCAATGTCTAGAAGAATTAGTGCTGTTTTAAAAAAAAGAATGGGGGCCATACAAACATTTGAGTTTTTAAAAAAAATCTTTGTAGGGTGTACTCATTTTTGCATCACCATATTTGATTTAAATGTGTTATTTTTCGTATCCTTAAGATGGTCAATGACTTTCACTCTCATGTTAAGAAACAAATGTTTAATAAAACTGTTTTGTGTTAAAAAAGGAAATTGGTCTCATATTTACTAACAAATGGAGAAAAATCTTAAATCTTAGGGGATGTACTCATTATGCTGTGCACTGTGTTTGCTCAAAACAGCTAAGTTCAGGAAAGTAGAGCAGTTATTTTTATACTTTGGTTCGGCCCAGAAAGGTTTCCCGGCCACCAAGCAAACATTGAGTAAATGGATAGTCCGTCTATCTCTTTTGTGTATGAAGCCTCTGGACCGCCCTCTCCTTTAACCATCAGAGCGCATTCAACTAGAGGTATGGCAGCATCCAAAGCCCTTTGGGCAGGTGCCTCTGTCCAGGATGTTTGTGATGTGGCAGGCTGGTCCTCACCGCTCACTTTTGTACAGTTTTATGAGTTGGATCTCACTTCTACTCCTGGATCTTGGGTGCTTAGGTCTTAGTTGTGCTTTCTACACACAGTCATGCACCCCTAGTCTGGTAGATTGGGTATAGCGCTCCCAAAGCGTCTCAATGGCGACGCAGCGCAAGTTCCCTCGAAAGGGAACGTCTCGTGTTATGTATGTAACCCTTGTTCCCTGAGAAGGGAACGATACACTGCATCTCCCTTGCCATACTTCCTGCGTACCTGTAAGCTGTCTTCAGCAATACTTCAGATAGTAGGGTTTTTTTACGTCGCCTTTTATGCTTCCTGGCATTGCCTACACCTGCATTAGAAGAAGCATAGACAGATCTGAAACACATTTAAGAAAGCATTTATTATAAATGAATACCTTATGCTTATTAGGGACACATTCAAAATTCAGCCATTTAAAGAAATACCCTTACCTCTGTGTAATAAAAAAAGAGGACTTGAAAGCTGAAATTCAAACAGGATGATGTCACGGGATAACTTTGATTGGTTGTACAGTTTTACCTGAAGCTCTTCTCTTGTTGACCCAGGAATGCAAACTCTGCAAAATCAGGTCATTGGAAAAGACTTATTGATATGAATACCTATGATTACAGATTTAGTACTGATTTGCCATGATTTATTACAATAAATTTAGCTTTGAAAGATTTAACTCTATATATTATAATATTATTTAGCAATAAATCATTTTGCATTTAAAACTATGTCTGTTGAGTTTAAAACAATCAAGCCATTTCTTATTATTACAATTCATAAAAATGTTTCATTCTCAACAAAAAGTGCTTCTTTTAAGGGGACAATAGGTAGGATTTCCTTTCGAGGGAACTTCAACTCTGCGTCAGAGTTGACGTTATGGGGAACGCCTATACCCAGCTAGCAGAAAAAAGTTCTAATAACGTTCCCTGAAAGTTCTCAAAAACGTTCTGCCAACGTAAAAAGTGTCCAGTTTTCTTTAAGTTCTAGGAACGTTTCTGTGTTGTCTGAACGTTACATTTTACCATTTTTAAACGTTATGACAATGTCATGTTTTAATGTTCGCACAATGTTTAAAAAAACAACTGTTTATTATATTGACTTGTTTAATTGTTATGTAAATGATAGAGAAACATTGCATTTTATTATTTTATAAAACATTATTTCTGAATGTTCAGTAAATATATTGCTGTAGAAACCACAATTCACTTAGTGTCAGGATCCTGAATGTTATTATATGTGTTTAGTCTTGTTTCTAGTACCAGGATCCTGACACCCTCATATAAGTGTTCTGTGTTTGTCTGGAGAGTCACGTGACCAAATGTTAGGTGTGGCACGTGCTCTCCTGTCTTTAGTCTTAACCTTACCCTCCTGTTTCCTAATTTCTGTATGATTAGTTTCCTCACCTGTTGGTTATTGTTCCCTAATTAGTTCCCCTATTTAAATGCCATTGTGTCTCTTGTCTTTGTGGTATCATTGTATGTACGTGTGTCATGGTCAGGAGTCTGTCTCGGTTTGCCCTGTTTGTTATTATTTAATTCTTGCCTTGTTTACTCCCTCGAGGGTGTTTTTGTTATAAAATAAAAGTCATTTGGTTGAGAGCTGTTTGTAGTGATGGCCAAACGAGGCTTCCTGAACCAATGAGGCTTTCCAGCCCATTGGTTCGCCAAAAGGTTCATTTACCCGAAGCCTCATGAAACACTGTGCTCTCCAGTGACACCTGCTGTGCAAAGCAATGTATCGCACACGCACAAAAATCTATTCATTTTGAGCAACCAAATTGTCATGGTGTGGGCTTTTGAATAAAGTATATTAAAGAAAGTATTTTACTCTGCTTGTGTTAACCTATGTACACACAACTCGCACATACACAACTTTGTGTTCAACTATACAGTATTTCTTGAGTTAGTGATAACAGTGAATGCACAAAATAAAGAAATGAAGAGTTTCGTTGCAAAACGAGATAAATCCATTTTTTTACATTTTTGTCAAAACATGTTTATTATTACGTTATCATGTTATTATTTTGTTTTATGGTGCTACTTAGCTGTATTTTTTAAGTTATGAAGGTTTAAATCAAAACAAACCAACTGCAGTTGCATTGCAATTAATTGGAATGCACAACCAAAAAACAAGATTTCTGAACAATTAAAAAACGGTGGTTATCTCGTTTTGCAACTAAACTCTTCAAATTATTGTGAGTGCAGTGCTTATTGAACTGGGGCTGCAATAGTGCAATGCTTATGGGACTGGAAGTGTGGAACAGCAAACTGCAACACGGAAAATGGTGTACTGGTTTTTATTTAGAAACAAAAGTTTTTTAACAGTATTTGGATTGAGGCGGTTTCTGTTTTTGGAAAACACCCTATCACAGGGCACTGATGATGCTGGACAACATAAGAAGATCAGTGCCAGCTTATATAAATTGGGATATTGGACCTTCTGTTTGTTCCAATATCCCAATGGATCCTCAGTCCTTCTAGGTTATCCCTAATACAGTCTAGTCTTATAATAATAATATCAGCAGCAATAATATATATAAAAATAACACTACTACTGATATAGGCTATATAATATAATTCCGTATTATAGGTATTAGAACTAGACATATGCTAATTTACTCTAATGATCTACTGAACTAGGCTAACGATATGTATAATTTACTCTAATAATCTACTAAACTACGTGTAATATAATATATAATACAGGCTATGATATATAATGATAACTATACTAGAAACTCACTACAACCTCGCCACTACTCGCTACATCCAACACTTTAACATCAATGCAAACGTACTGCAAAACCCACAAGAGGCGCGAGTTTCGAACCGTAAGCGAAACTCAGAATGAAGCAATGACGTAGCCAGAGAGCATAAATACAGCGAAAAGGAATGCCCACTTTATCTTTTTTCTAGCCTGGGTGCCAGCCGATCTTAGCCCCGTCCACCACAATTTGAAAAACGGGAAGATCGGTCTGGCGTTTTTCCGTTGAGGAGCTACTATGCGAGTCCCAAAACTGGCCGACCAATCAAATTGTGAGGGCGGGCTTTATACGATGATGGACAGATGATCAACAGTAACGTATCAACCACGTCACCAAAGAGCGCGTGTGTTCAATCTGTTTACAATGGAATGGCTGCCGCTGGTGAATTCAGATGTGTGGATTCTGACATTGAGTCTGTTCTAAAAGATATCGACAGAGCATTGATTTAATAAGAGGAACAGAGAAACGCGATCAAGGCATTTGTTTATGTTTTTGCCGTCCTTCCTATGGGATTCGGCAGAAGTTGGTCCTTATGGAGGACAAAGTTAAAGAAGCAACTGAAATGGGTATCACGGCGATGCAACTCGGCGTGCATGACGAGATGGAAATAATTAGCGGTCGTTGCCAGCTTCTTTTCGGAAGCCTGGAATCGTGACTGCTGAATAAGTGGAGGGACATGCTAGGCTCCGATATTTTTCAAGCCAACGTAATGGGTAGCTATCGTCGTGGATGAAGTTCACCTAACGTACAAATGGTAAGAGATAGTCTTACTGTATGACTTAGTAAATACTTAATGGTGTGATATAAATGAAATGTTGTAAACATAGTAGGTGTTGATGTACCTTCGCTAACTCAGACTTAGTATAATTACAATGATGTTAGTATCATTGTAGCGAAATTACTAGCAGTTCGGTCAGGCTGCTGAAGACGCCATTTCAACAAGTCACACACTCCATTGCTCTGATTGGTTGTATGTCTATCCAATTGAGTGCAGAGGCATTTTTCGATTGAGACACGCCTCATAATTTTAGCTCAATGGAGCGGTATCAGACTCAAATTCTGACTAGAATTGAGTATGACAACGTATCTTTTTTCGCCTCAGCAACTATCTATATGTTTGAATAGCTTAAATAGATGACTTGTTGGGCCTTCTAGACTTTCAACCGTTTCCGGGTCGAGAACGCTGTGCGCGTCTGTGCTGCCGCTTCGCACCTGGATTGATTGTTTGTTTATTTGTCTCCTTCCTGTTTGGATATATACATCTGTTTATCAAGACTTTGTCTGATTTACTCAGCTCCTTACTACTGATTTTTGAATCAGATTATTATAATTTTTGAATTGTTGTCTGCCGCGTCTCGATTCAGCGATGTATGAATGCTGCCGGAGTCTAGGGATTCTCCGTCGCCCTCGATACATACACCGCTCTCGGCGTGTCTTCAGGAGTAACTTTTGCTCTAAGCCTGATACCCCGCCATGTATTTGGACTAATTGTCGATCTTCGTCCATGAGCGGACAAGCACCCACCTTCAATACTTTACATCGCTGTTTAATTAATCTCACTGATGCCGAGCAACGTATCACCAATTTCAATTCCCTGCATCGTCACTTTGCGCTTCTGAACTGTCACTCAATATCGAACAAAGCCTCTTATCTTAACGAAATTATCACTGACAATAAGCTTGACATTTTTCTTCTCACTGAAACTTGGCAAGCCCCGGATGATTTTCTGCAGTTGAATCTCCTTACACCTGTCGGATATAAATATCTGTCCAGACCTCGTCTCCATGGTAAAGGGGGTGGTCTCACTGTTATTTACCGCGACGATCTCCGACTAACGCAACTCTATTTTCATGACATCAATTCATTTGAATATATGGGGCCCTATTTTAACGATCTGAAACGCAAGTGCGAAGCGCAAAGCGCAAGTGACTTTGTGGGCGGATCTTGGGCGCTGTTGCTATTTTCCTGGGAGGAGAAATGACTCTTGCGTGAGGCGCAAATCAATAAGGGGTTGGTCTGAAGTAGGTTCATTATGCATAGGTGTGGTTTAGGCGTAACGTCAAATAAACCAATCAGAACGCTATCCAACATTCCCTTTAAACGCAAGGGCGCAAGTTCCATGGCGGGTTGCTATTATAATGACGGATACATTATGGTCAAGCATGCGCCCTTAAAATAGCATAATGAACCACGCGCAACGCGCCACTGACTTTAGACTAGTTTTTTTTTTGCCCAATTGTTTTTTGAAACTGCAAAATAGCATCAGGGATGGTTTGCGCCGGAACACGCCTCCTTTTTTGCGCTGAACCGCCCAGGGAGCGCAAGTTCATTCCCTAGTTTGCCTACATGCATCTGTGGAGGGAAAAACCCGCTGTGCGCCGGTGCAAAATATGAATGATACATGCGTCACTGACAAAGTCAATTGCGTTGGGTGCAAGATAGGGCCCATGGTGTTGAAGGCTCACTCTCTTATAATTATCCTGCTCTATGGTCCTCCTAAAATTCTGTCAAACTTCTTTTCTGAACTCAGTGAACTATTAACCCTTGCATGTTCATTGTCATTTCCCATTGTCCTGCTTGGTGACTTTAATATTCATCTTGATACTGTTTGTTTTAACACTAATCAATTAATGTCAGTTTTTGAATGTTTTAATTTGACTCAGCATGTTAATTTTCCTACCCATACTCGTGGCCATACTCTTGAACTGATTTGTACATCAATGTCTGATAACTGTTCCATTTCTTACTCTGACACTGGTATTTCTGATCATAAACTCCTTGATTTTAATCTGAGTCTGCCTATACATAAGAAATGCCTTAAAACTATTATTTCATACCGCAATCTTAAAGCTATTGATACTAAATCATTCTGTAGCTCTATTGTTTCTTCAAACCTCTCCAATGTCTCTAATATTTCCTCTGCCTCCGCTATATTATCTACATACCACTCTACAATTTCTGATATCTTAAAGCAGCATGCCGCTATTAAGACAAGACGTGTCCCTTCCACCCACTCCTCTCCTTGGTATACCATTGAGCTTCGTATCCTCGAGGCTACTGGTAGACGGCTTAAGCATCTTTACAGAAAAACGGTCTTACTGTACCTTATTTAGCTTTTCTTGATCATCTCAAAATATACAAATCTGCTCTCATCTCAGCTCGCTCTAGTTTTGTCTCTGCCACAATTAATAAATCAAGTAATAGGCCAAAAGCATTATTCAACACAATAAATAAACTTACTAAACCTCCACCTCAAGACTCCGTACCTTCTTATGAGCTCTGCTGCTCCTTCATGAATTATTTGCTTGAAAAGACAGATGCTGTCCATCAATGCTTCTCTGCTGATACAATGCTCAACCATCCACCAAATCTATCTAGTCAAAATATGTCCAGCTTTTCTCTGACAACCCCATCTTCAGTCTCTAAGTTAATTATGAAATCCAACTCTTCTACATGTCATCTTGATCCTGCTCCTACTTCTCTCCTGAAACTTTGTCATTCTTTCATCTCTGCACCTCTCTCACTTCATCAAGACTTCACTTTCCTCTGCTTCATTTCCTCTGCCACTAAAAACTGCTGCAGTTACCCCTGTTCTTAAGAAACCCAACCTCGACCCCTCAGTTTTATCTAACTACCGCTCTATTTCAAATCTACCGTTCATAGCTAAATTGCTGGAAAGCACTGTAGCCTCCCAACTCCAGTCTTTTCTGGTTGAAAATAATCTCCTCGATCCCTTTCAATCTGGTTTTGCCGCCTCCATAGTACGGAAACTGCGCTTGTAAAGGTAGAGAATGATCTACGGCTCTCTGCTGATGCTGATTCTCTGTATATACTTCTGCTACTTGACCTCACCTCTGCCTTCGACACCGTCTCTCATGAATTACTCATTACTCGTCTCTCTAATTTGGGTATTTCTGGTTCTGCACTTTCCTGGTTTTCTTCCTATCTTTCACAGACAGACAGTTTTTCATCTCAGTTAAGGACTCCCAGTCACCTACTGTCCCCCTGAAGCGAGGCGTTCCCCAGGGATCCATTCTTGGGCCCCTATTATTCATAATCTATATCATACCACTCGGTCAGATTTTACAACGCAATGGTCTCAACTCTCACTTTTACGCTGATGATATTCAATTATACTCTATCTGCACACCCACCCTACCTCCCCAAATGGACAAAATTTCAGCTTGTGAAAAGGACATAAAGGATTGGCTTAATTAAAATTTTCTTAAACTTAACATGGATAAAACTGAGATCATTTTTATTGGAACTCCATCACTAACCACCAATATCTCTTCATATTTCACCTGTGAAATTGCTGGTTCTCACATCACAATATCCAATACTGTTAAAAACCTACCCACACAGCAGGAGACTCCTATGCGGATCCGCGTTCAAGTCGCCAAACCCGCGTGACTGTCACATTTGTTTTAGAGCCGTGCAGAGGATCAGCTCCGCCTCCGGCAGCGCGGTAAATTCTACTGTCAAACAGCGGATCCTGAACGGACCCATGTCGGATCCTTGGACGCGCCTTTACTGAACGGTTAAACGATGCACACCTGTCAGTCGAGATTTTCTTGCTGGGACACGGTTCAGCTGAACCCTCTTTTGAGTAAGTATTGATTTATTGATAAAATTGTGCCAGTAAACATTGTTTTTTAATCATACTAATGATTGGAATGACGTTGATATTAGGAAAACTTTTGCATTTTCACTCGTGGATAATGGTTTAGCCCTAGCTGTGCATTATTAAGTTTACATGTTGGCAATTTTGGTGTAGTGTATCTGCCATCTTTTTTATAATGAAAATGAATCTTTAGCAATTTACTCATTGTTTGACTCGGTTCAGACTCACGGTCACACTGCAAGATGCCATGTGACCTAATCAGTGACTAAATGAATGCAGGTGTCAGTCAGTGACTAAATGAATGCAGGTGTCAGTCAAAGCGACTATGTGGTTGGTAAAGACAATCTTCTCGCCTGTTATTTTGAGCGACTGTTAACAGGGTGATTTAACCAGAGGTGTGTAATGAATTCCATTTACAGTTTTGGGTAACTAGTACTTTTAAAGTGATTTTTAAGGATACATTTACTCAAGTACATTTCTAGTGAAAAAACTGTACTTTTACTTCATTCGGTGGTGTTATTATGATAAGCATATTTGACTTTGGATACCATATCTGTCTGTTTGATTACAGGTGCTGTGTTCAACCTGGCAACAGATCGGGCAACAAGGAGACGTGTAATGGGAGAAATGATTAAATAATAAAAAAAAAATTGTTGAACAACTTGTCTTTCTCTAGTTATTCATTGTCAGATGTTTTAGCTGTGCATAGTGCAGCATTTCATTGAAGTTGTAGCCTAATAGATCAAGTATTTTATGTTTGCATTGACCTGGGCCTATAAAGCACTAAATTAGGTTTTGACCACAAAAATAATATTTTTTAACAAAAACAGAATATGCTATAAATGTAAATGGCAATTTTATATTTCCATTGAGTAATTACTTTTGTACATTAGATTGATATCTTTTAGTGAAACTTTTTTGTTAGGCCTATTTACAATATTGTTAGGTTAAAAATACAAAACAATGCAGATTTAAGGTTCTATATTGCTGCAGTGGCCAGGCCTAGTGATAGTTTTGGTTTTATCCTTTAGTTTAGTTTATCCTATTTGATAGCAATAAGCTCCGGAGCGGATTCGTAACGGAACCGCCCCGGAGTCAGTAGCTCCGGTCTGCATCCGTTGCGGATCCGTCCCGGAGCGTCTTTCAGACTTTTAATGAGTCACTTGCGGGTCCGCGTCGGATATATGAAAGACTTTGCGCCACGGATGCGGAGCGTATGCAGCCCCAGGCCACGGCGGGTCCGCGATCCGCCTTCATTGCGGATCCATTACTGCGCGCAAGTGGACGCCGACACGGGTCCGTTTCGCGGGTCCGTTCCGGAAGCCGCGATACCTCCGCGACATCCGCCACGGAGTCCTTTTGCTGTGTGGGTAGGTGTAATCATTGACTCAACACTTTCCTTTCAGTCCCGTATTAATTCCATTGCAAAATCTGCATTTTTCACCTCCGTCGCATTGCCCAACTCCGCCCATTCATCAGTACTAAAGACGCTGAGACTGTCATCCATGCATTTGTATCGTCACATCTCGATTACTGCAATGCCCTTTTCATTGGTCTACCTGCCAGCTCCATCTCCAGGTTACAATTTATCCAAAACTCAGCTGCTAGACTACTCACTCACACTAAACGTTCTGCTCACAATTTTGAAAGATCTCCACTGGCTTCCGGTAGTCTATCGTATTAAATTCAAAATCCTACTGCTTACCTTTAAATCTTTACATGGTTTGGCTCCCCCTCATCTCTGCAATATGCTCGTTCCCTACACCCCAACTCGCTCACTACGTTCCTCTGACTCTAGTCTTCTTGTTATCCCTAGGTATCGCCTTTCTTCAATGGGGGGCAGATCTTTCTCTACTTTTGCACCCAAACTTTGGAATTCTCTTCCCCGCTCTCTCTGTAGTGTAAATAATATAACTGAATTTAAATCATTACTCAAAACCCACCTGTTTTCTGAATCAGGCATGAAAACGGGTCAGGGGTAAAAAAGGTGAGAAGGGCGCTCGAGGGGCGATGTGGCCTCTGATGGGGCCGCGAGGTAGGAGGACCCCTCCACAATAAATATTACGGCCTCATTAGGGAACATGCTGTAACTTAACTTATTTATTCTTCAGGCATGTGATTGGCCAAGGACAAAAAAGAAGAAAGGAACGCAACATCCCTCCATGTCCGCAGAAACAAAATGCACACCATAACATACGCAAAAAATACATTATGACCATTATTTCAATTATTTAGTTCTTTCAAATTTAAAATGTAAACATTTAACTAGTAACAGAAACCATGTTTTATTAAATGGGTTGATAAATGTGGAAAGCTGTAACAAGTAGCATTGCCTTACTATTTTAAATCTGCAATAATTTTTTATTTTGCCATAATCTGACCATCAGTCGCAAGGCCATACAATTTTAAGTTGGCCTTGCAATAGGGTGGACCTGAAGGCCTACATCTAATTTAAAATGAATTAATTTTACAATATAGTACTGGTTAAATGAATTAAATTATGGTTTTTGAGTCATGGGTTGAAAAATTTTCAGATAAGCAAAAAAGTGATGTGGGAAAATAAAATAAGAACAAATCAAGACATTACAAGCATATAAAATAGAAAGAACAAAGTTACAAATAAAGTAAGATCTAACAGTATTGATTAGGTAGAAAAAACAGTATCAAATTAACATAACACTGTTTTTATTCTATAAATTAAATATAATTAATCTTTTTAAAGCTATAAAAGTGATTTTCCTTTTGTCTTTTGTAGTTTGATTAACATAATGACTTAAACATATGCATTTCTTATGAGACGAACTGTCCCTTTAACAACGGAGAAGCGATCACGGACACATGATCAACTGCTCACTTATAATAAACGACTGTTTTTATGAGAATACTTGCAGAGACGACGGCGGTATTACAATATAGTTTGTGTGTATATCTCCTGTCAAGCCCAAATAATATGCGTTTGCTTTGCGTGATTTTTGAAACGCGCATTGGGCGTGGGCTTTTGAGTTTGGGCGCGTATGCGCATTGAAAACAGTTCACTTTAGCATCTTTGTTGCTCAAATAGTCTAAAATCGCTTAAATGTTACTGTAAACTTTCTTATTAGCAGTATTAATAATAGTATGTTTTTATTACAGCATTTCATGCAATATTTTGCAGTTTCACCATATTTACATTTAAGTACTTACAGCCGTAGACCATGTGACTTACAAGCGAGGAGTACGTCCATAATTCGTTCCAATCCATTCCAACAAAAATATTTTAGGTCACTTTGCAGTGTCAGTCTGTGTAGATATGTTGTTTTAATTGGTTGATGCCTTACAATTCCACAATGATAGTTTTACAGCGCTTTGTGTTGACTTTACGTCCCGAAGGCAGTCGCTCTACGCATCTTCAACAAGCTTGTATGACGAAGAACACAGAAATGCGGATGACCTCACAGTAGCGAGAGAGCCGTTCGAAAGCAGACTTCCTTATGGCTTCTTGATTCACTCTCGTGATACTTTGATGTCACCTGCCTGCCTGTCGGGTTTTACAACGAAGCATGAACTCAAACAAATCTAATATGTGGGATACATGTTGGATGACAGCGAACGGCGCGTCTACAAACAACGCGCGCATCCCCCCCTCCCCCCCAGAAATGTTTTCTCATCGAATCTACATGATTCACGTGGGTCACCTTTTTTGGCTTCAAAACGGCGAATTTCGCCGAAAGGTGAGGGATTTTCATGCCTGCTGAATGCTATCCCTACTGATTTGATTGCGCTGTATTTATTCCAATATTCTCCCTGAATGTTTTGTTATGTCTCTTAATGTCTGTTTTGTATTTTTGGACTTGTCTCTATCTCTATATGCCACTCTGTACTTCAGTGTCCCTTATCATTGTCATCTTGTTAATCTTTTTTGATGTAAAGCGTCCTTGAGCTCTGGAAAGGCGCTATATAAATAAAACGTATTATTATTATTATTATAAACTGTGTGGCTGATAATGAAAGCAACTAAGAAATCAGAAACGTTAGGAGCTGAGCACTCTTACGCCACTCTTGAGGGCGCAGCGTGACGTGTGTTCATTATGATAACTAACCTTTCAAAATGCTCTGTTGTTTCTCCTCTGGGTGTGGAAGCCTGCGCTGCAGTTACTTACCCTCAGTGAGAGGGATGCGATCTTGTGTACTATTCCTCCGAGGGGGTTAAATATTCGAGTACAGGGTAGTAAGGACACACAACTATCCTCCCCCCGCCATATGATGATTTAATCAAGCTCAATATGCGAGCTGCATGTGTCGAAGTTCAATCCAAATGGTTTGAAGAAAAACTGGAAGAGCTTTCACACAATAAGCTGTCAGAGCCCTTCCTACATGCTAAAACTCCACAAGCCGTTCGGGCTGTTTGTCGTTGTTTTGACGAGTCAAGACAATGACCGCGTCTCTCGCGGCTGAAGTCCTGCATCCACTAAGGTTGTGTAGTGTACTTGACCATGAAGGCTCTGCCTCAGGAGGGTTTGGAAGCACACATTGTGGTCACTTCCAACCCGAACGGGAGCCCTACCCTACTGAAAAATCCAGCTAAGACCAGCATAAGCTGGAAGACCAGCTCGCCCACCAGCATGACCAGCTTTGTCAGGCTGGGAGGACCAGCATAAACCACCTTAAACCAGCTAAAACCAGCCACCAGCTTATGCTGGTCTTAGCTGGATTTTTCAGTAGGGTATGCCATGTTTTACCTCTGAGGAGATGTTGTAAGCTCAGCCCTTCTCTTCACCGACCTTTTCTAAGGTGTGGTGCACTTATTCTTGCTTCCCGGAGGGAATCGGTAGCCCATGCTTAACTGTTTGATGGTGTCAGACGATGTTTGCGTGCCTCGCGGTTTGAGGCCCACCTCGAGGCCCACTGCTTGTTTTAATATGTATGAACCAGTACATAAGAAAGAAACTATATCATCCAGGAAGTTAGATGAGAGACTTCTTACAAAATGAGTGCAATCTTAACACTTTCTTGCCTTATCTCCATTCTTAATATGCAAGTCATTAAAAAAAACATTCTCTGACCATGTTTACACAAGCACTCCAGCTAGCTTTTAAACATAATAGGCTATATTTGGAGAATGTTTTTATGTCGCCATGAGTGGCTTCATCCCTAAACCCTCCAACATTGTCAAATGTATTTGTGTATATATTTGCTCTGTCAAGAGCATGCCTTCCTGGGAAGTGTGGGATTTATTGCCTGTATTAACTGTGGACACTCTGCCACTCTGGACACTCGTAGTACAGAGCACAGTAAATCAGGTTCCCTTAGTAAAAATTATAATGACATTGGAAAACATTCCAAACATATCTCAATGGGTGTTATGCACAATCATTTAGGCTACATCCCTAATTTTAGAGCAGGAATTGGAATTCCTTTTATTCAAAGGCTACACAGAACCATCACAAAATTATGGTTCATGATGTTGATGGCCACTAACATTATGTTACAAATCAGATCCAAAGACTGGTTTGTGTCAATTGATTTTTTCTGCTCACAGAATCTCAGGTTGGCCTTTGGGAGCATGGCATATCAATATTGGCCTTCCCTTTGGCCTAGCTCTATCCCTTCACACATTCACAAAATGTGTAAATGCTGCCCTGGCACCATTGCATCTTTAGGGCATTTGCATACTATTTATATTGATGATTGGCTTATATTAGCCCAGTCAGCACAGATGGCAGCATAGCATCTAGATGTTGTGCTTGCACATCTAAGACACCTATGGTTGAGACTGAAACACCAACAAAAATATGTTAGTCCCAACGCAGATTTTGGGGATAATATGGAACTCGACTATGCTGCAGGCGCAGATGTCTCCTGCTCGTGTCATGTCCATTTTTCACAGAAGTGAATGAGGTAAAGCTAGGTCAATCGCACACCAAGTGCTGGTTTTAGAAACAGGGTTTTTTCCCCTGAGGGGGCAACCATTTTTGCATGTTCAGGGTTAGGCACACATGTCTTTGTACCCTAGAATATGGAAAGATTTTGGGTTTCTGTCTCAAGGCCCGAGGTTAGGTGTGGTCTGTCACTGCATGATATTAATAACAGATGCAGCTCTCTTAAGCCGAGGATCAGCTATGAAAGGGTGAATATGTCCAATCAGCTAAACGCCAGGAAAAGTGTGCTCCAGTACAGAGGAACTCTTTTCTGGGCGTAATATGGATTTCAATGATTATAGGCACGGTTGTCTCCTGCTTGTATGGAATCCATCATTTAACCTCCTGAAAAGCAACCCCACTCTGGCCCAAACCATGAAAAGACCTACTTTCACTAAAAGGGTTGTTTTTACTAAACCATTTAGAGAATAAGCATAACTCTCTGGTATCATTAGAAAGAAGACACTTTGAGCTTAATTTTCCAGGTTTCAAGTTTTAAGTTAAAAATTAAAAAAGTTAGAGAGGCTGAAGTAAATTGGAATATATTTTTTTGCATAACATCTTATTTAATCCTAAAAATCTTAATAATAAAATGTGTGTGAAACCTAGAAATGCAATGATCCCAAAGCCAGAAGTCATGTTTCACGTTTGAGATCAATAGGTCCAAAAATTAGCTTCTTGAAGAGGTCTTTGTAAGTACCAGTCAGCCCCAAGTCTTTTGTTTACATGCATACACGTTTGTTCTTATTATTTATCCTTATGTTAGTATATAAAATGCAGTTTCCACCAGTTTCCACACCAGGAAATAAAACGTCACACAAAGATTGTTGGATTCGTTATTTAATTGGCTACACGTTCTGTCTATCAATATTTTCCATGAAGTCATTGGAGGAATGAGCGAGTCAGATGACGTCACGATATTTGACAGCGCTGTTTGGATATTATGTATTATAGTCCCGCCTACTTTTAGAAACAAAGTTTGACCGCGGGTTTATGTGTGTAATAAAGTGTAATCTCATATACAGTGTTATGACGTAAATAGTCCTCAGATATGTATATTATATTATATGACATTCATGTGAAATCTGATGTAAACAACAGACTATACATCTAAATTTCACTGATTATACGGATTTGTGGACAAAAATGGTCATTGGATGTATTATATTAGACGGTTTTCATGAGTTATTTACCTATCTGAAACAGACTGGATTCAATTTACGATCGTTATATCAACACAAAGGTAAGAAGTCTGTTTATATTTTGCATATTGTCATCTGGACTTCTGTCACAAAATACTACATTTATGATGCCAGAGCATATGTATCTCAAAACAGAGACCATACACTGATGCTAAACCCGTAGACCTTTTAAACGATGTATAGATATGTTAATATTATTAATGTTTGTAGATAGTAGGCTTTATAGATATTGTTAGCAGCGTTAAAAAAACTGACGTCATTCCGCCCACGAACTAGTGCGCGTCGAGAAGTTAACCATGGGGTTCCCTGAGGGGCAACCTGTTTTGCATAATCAAGGTCACATGCGAATGCTTTGTGCCTTAGTATCATGGAAGAAACCATATGCATCCCATATCCAAATAATAAGGCTGGAAAATGGTTATGGAACACTATAAGGTCAAAATCGACCTTGATTAAGTCCACGTGGAGCAGACGTTCTGCTGAGGCAGGCGTTGAGCTCGGGGAAATAAAGACTCCACCCTCACATGGGGGAGCAAGTTCACTCCAGGCATGGTGAAGGCTTTCTACACCCTAGGTTGGATTACGTGCATAAGGTTCGGAATAATATCCCACAGCCCGTAATATTGCAGGCTTTCAGCCCACCACCTTTCAAGTATTTTAGATAGAGGCGCTTAGTTTGCTAAGCCAAGTGCATGCACTGGACATGTATGTATGCTTGGGTTCAGTCCGGAATGGGATAGCCGAGGATATCCCATGTGCTTATGAAGCCTCTTGACTGCCCTTTCCTTTAACCGTCAGAGTGCATTCAACAACATTCTTAGTTGTGCTTTCTACACACAGACAGGCACTTGTAGTCTGGCTGATTGGGTTTAACGTTCCCCAAAGTGTCAGCTCTGACGCAGCATTGAAGTTCCATCGAAAGGGAACGTCTCAGTTACGTATGTAAGCCTTGTTCCCTGATAAGGGAACGAGACGCTGCATCTCCCTTGCCATACTTCCGGAATGCCTGTACACCCGCTTCGGCATATGCCAGATAAAGTCCTTTCCGCTGTATTTATGCTCTCTGGCTTCCATCTATGACGTCACGCCCAATTATTGGTTGAATAATTGGTTCTGCTATTATATTTTTTCAATATGGTGAAATAACATGCAAGCCTTCTAGGACTTACCCATTCAGTGTAAATAAAGAGAAGAAATTCTAAGCTTACAAAGGAAAGTCAGATCATCGGCAGAGGTTATTGGACACCAATGAGGACATATTTATGAATAAAGACATTGATTTTGACTAATAAAATACTTTAAAAAATACACATTGTCCCTTTAAAACAAATTTACTTCCATGGTATATCACCAATACTTCAATACAGTACAGACTGCAAATTAGCGTAACCTTAGATATATATAACTCTGGGTAAATCTATGCAGGTATGTGTGGTGAAGTGTTCGGGCAGGGTGGAAAGCACTGTTCTGCGGTCAGTTTCACCTCTTTAAACTCTGACGCGGAACATTCATAATGGAAGTGTAGCGTTGTTTCCCGATCATCAGCTCACAGGCAGGTCTAGAACAGGATGTAAACTGTACAGTATGTGGGCTCTGCGTGTGGCTCATATTCTGCTGAGTGGAAGACTGGAGGCTTCCAGGAACAAAGGAAGGCTAATGAAATATGGAAGAATGATACTTTACAACCTTAACTTAATAAAGTCATTTTCGGACGGCTGGGGAACGAAGGAAAATATTCTTAAAGAGTTACTCTCTCACCCTCTTGTTGTATCTCTCATTGTCTTTTCCACACATTTTGGCAGCTCCTGGAGTCACTGCATGAAATTCCTACTCTGCACATATGCAGATGCTGTCCTAGAGGGAGGAAACAGAGGAAACTATGCCGAAAGTGTAAAAGAATTGCTCTTTTTCTTACTCCTCATTTTCTCTATTTCTCTCTCTCTCATATATATATATATATATAATGCATAATTTAATTTAAATATAATTTCCTGATTATTTGTTTATATATTAAAATACATTTTGTACGAAAAAATTTACACAGGAAAATAAATAGTTTTATTTCCATCTGCAATTGACTCAAACTTCAGTGCCAGCCTGTGGGAAACATATCTGTCTTTTTATAACCGCTGACTCTGAGGTCACTGGCCATGAAGAACAGGAAAAGAACCATAAATCTGAGCAGAAGTTGATGCCTTTGAAACGTCCTGGCACGTTTTCTGCCCCCATTAGACACATAATAGTAGTGTTCGCGGCCCACACTCAATTTGTCACTTTTTCACTCCTGTCTGTGTTTGGTCTGGAGCTCTGAGCAGTATATAAAAATGATGGTGTCTGTTGAGATGAGAAACTTTAAGGTGGACTTTTACTTTAACTGGTGCACTGTATAGAGTATATAAGGCTTTTTCTTTATGATGAGTTTGATTTTCTTCACCAATGGTTTCATACCAACATACAGTACCAATCACCTGTAAGCACCATGTTGGTGATAGATGACCAGCATAACCCACAAGATTTCTCAGATGCTTTAATCCAACAACTTACAGTGCATTTAAGATATAATTTTTTCTTGTATGTGTAAAGATAACCTTTAACCTTTTTCAATGAGATTTGAAAAATATGAGGGCTTAGCCTTCTAAAGATGGTAGATCCTATTTGGCCCTGAAACTTCAGAAAAACCATGCCAACCCTGTTCAGGATTCAGATACACTCTATCAGTTTAAACTAAAGACCGATCATTCACCTTATTTTTTGCCTGAACATATTTATGCCACAATAGTTAGCTTAACCGGCACTTAAGACACACATCTATTTTACTGTATACAGTAACTTTGCTCATTGGTAATTCCCTTTCAGTCACTCACTCAAAGTCGTGTCTATGTTGTGGGCTAGGGGTTCAATCTTTGAAGCCCCAATCACTTCTGATAAATATATTGAACTCTCAGATAAATGTCACATTCTTAAAGAAGAGGGTGTTGTGGGTTTCCCCCGGGTTTTCCTCATATATGTCTGCTCATCAGTCAGGAAGGAAAATTGCAACTCTTGCTCCACATCCTGACACACCGAGACGCATCCTGACACTCTACCATCAGGAATGTATATAAATCATGAGCACTGGGGAGTATTAGCTATACTGTGTAATAGTCCACAGCCAACTAATACACTATATACATTATAAGTATTATAAAGTATACTTATACTTTGGGCTTTAGACTTTTTTAATGTCTGCCATTTTGACGGACATGTTTGTAAGGTAAAACATGTGACCTCTGTGTCTGAACAGACAAATATGCAAAACACAATATCATAAAAAGTTGCGATGTGCGATGACATTGTTTAATGTTGCGATAATTTTTTTTTTTCATGTTTTAGGGGCCATTCACATGTCGCGCCTAAAACACGTGGAAAACACTAGACACGTAGGTTATTGTCACATGACCTGCACGCTGCGCTTGTGGCATTCTGAAAAGTTAAAATGTTTTTGAAATACCTTGAAAAAACAAGCATGTCTTGACCGCGGCGCTTCCAGAGCACACATACATTTGAAATATTGAACTTGAGCGAGCAATAGACACAACATGAGAATCACCTCTTCCACAGTACCTGTGTTTGCGGCGTCATCTCTCCTAAACCCAAAATAATTCCATGACATAGCTGAAGTGCTGTTTATTTTCACCAAGGTCTTTGTCTGACAACACATTTTCCTCACTCTTCTCTCCTTCCTCTGCCATCGTTTTTGCTAACAGGCACAACGTCGCAACTGACACCTTACATATCAATCTGAGCGTAGCTGACTTGGGGGTTCCCCTGATTGGCCTAATATCACGAACGCGCAAACCCGCTGCGTCCGAAACCGCCTACTTCCATACTATATGAGTATTTCCCTCAGCAAAGCACTGCTTTGCTTACACAGCCACGGCTGTCAGTTATACCTCAACTACGGTTGACTTTCGCCCACCAATATTCAATTCAATTCAATTTTATTTATATAGCGCTTTTCACAATTTGGTAATTGTATCAAAGCAGCTTTACATAATAGAGCAGCTTTACATAATAGTATAGGAATAATACCAATAGCCCTTAACGGGGCGGTGGCTTCCGCAGCGTTACTATACCACTCAGATAGGGTGCTTCCCAGTCGCTTAGTGATGGTCAACCCTGATCTTTTTAAGGATTCGGGTTAATCTGAGTAACTCACTAATATGATCCGGGTTGTGCGAGTCACTTGAGTCACTTGAATCAGTTGGTCAAAATCTCCCAGTTCCAATCGCTAATACTAATGCAACCAAGCAACTCAGATCACGCATGCAGCTACGAGTCTACGACTCCTCTGCTCGCAAAAAAGGGCTCATGTGACCTTAGGAACTTGTAAAAAAACATGCATGTCCGTGGTAACATTATCAATAACATAAAAGTTCGGTGTGTGTGTTTAGTTTCATTTCATAACGACAAATATATCAACACCACGTTTAAAAGATGTGAGGCTTTGTTGAATTGGGACGTGAGAGGAACATGTCCTGTTTCAGATTGACTTACAAGATCCACAGGCTTCCGTTAATGCAGCCACACAGTCACTCATCCGCGCAAGAACATGATCTTGTGAGTGAGCCAAAATTGGATCAAACACAAAGTACCGAGTGAGCTTTTGGCTCACTCGGTACCCCCAGTCGACATTTGATGATGTAAATTAACTTGTTGTTGCAAGTTATAGAACATATGGCAGCTTATGTAGAGTTATGTGTTGTAATTCTGTTGTAAACATTTGAAGAGCTTTGTGTTTGATCCAATTTCTCATTTTTAAAGCAAAATCTGAGAGGACTCAACTGACTCGGGTTAATGGTCACTAAGAGAGAGAGGGAGGGGCTGTTTACACTTGGTATTAACTCTTTCCCCGCCATTGATGAGTTATCTCGTCAATCTGCAATACCGCTATTATCCACCAGGTGGCGCTCTTCCGCAACATATAAAAACCGGAAGTATTGCCTTAGGGCAAACAGCTGTATGTCTGTGTATGTTTTAAAGATCGCTCTGCATCTGATCTCTATCAAAAGTCCTTCACAAAAATGGAATTATCTTAGCTTTTTGCTCAAAATTTGGTGTTTTTGATGAAACCTACACATATTTGAGAGGTGATAAAAACAGAACACATGATTTTTTGGTTTGAAAGCAGAGGGTCTGTTCTTTTATTATATATATTGTATGTTTATATTTTTAAAAAGGAGCATTTTCTGAAAGACATTAAACTTTTGTGAAAATCATGAAAAATGCTGGCGGTGAAAGAGTTAAGATGTGTTTTCATCGATCGGATCACAAGTGGACGAGAGAGACACATTACGTTTACACCTGGTATTTAAATCCGTCTCTTTTGTCCACTTTCGTCCGCTTCTGTCCTGAATACTGTGGGGGGGGTCTGTGAGACGGTGGGCGAGTCTCTCTACTGTCATTCAAACCCGAGCGGGAGTAATTATGAGTTTATATGGATGCAAACTAATATTATGTCGGAGTCCACTGCTTGTTTAGCAAGTAAACATGCTGCACAGTGTTTTGTACATGTGTATGTAAGAGCTTTCTCTGAATTTTCAGCGCAATTGATGAAATAGGATCGCGCAACTTTCACACGCTTTCAAAACTAAACTACGGAGATCAGCCGCTTAGTTTTATTAATGAAAGGCTAAAAATAGCGCTGCTCACCGTATGTTCACGCCAGAAGTCAAAAAAGATTTAAAACTTGAGTTTAATACCTCAGATTAGATAAATGGGCGGAGAGAAGGCGGTCGCGTGTGGCTGTTCGAACGCATTCAACCACATGTGCGTTCCGCAACTCCAAAGCGATCCGATCGAAAGTGGTTTTGACTACCTCTGGATGTGGTTGAAAGTGGTCGAAAGTGGACGAGCTCAAAACGTTTTGCACACCGTTTACACCTGGCATTAACATCGTCCACTTGTGATTCGATCGACTCTCTCTGAGGTGTAAACAACCTCAGAGAGAGAGAGAAAATAAAGGTCTGATATCAGGTACCCAGGTCAGGGAAGTTAGAAGACAATAAACGTCTCAAAAGTAAGACATGGCACTCATCTCATTATATGCTCATTTAAACTATATATAGTTTAATAAAATAATGTATGTTACCAGCAATACATAAATTACAACCTTGCTATGGTGATTGTATTTACTATCTGCTGACCATTTTTAAAAGTGCATAACTCACATTTAAAAATCATTAAACAATTCCATAAATGTTTCTTAGTTTAAAAAAGCTTTTTATTTTATTAACTTTTAGTTATTGCACTTTAATTGTAAAGATGTTTCTACAATTAAAACCAACTCGTTTTTGAACTATACTAGAATCCTCCACTTCTCCCGCTGTAAAAAAGTAACTTTTACTCAGAGTAAAGTTAAAATGACTTACTTTTTACTTTTACTTGAGTAGATTTTTAGAAAAGTAACTTTACTTTTACTTAAAGGTGTAGCGGAGGATTTTCTCAAATTTTAGAAAGAACCGCCTTCTCCATTTAAAAAAAAAATGCAATTGCACAACACTCCTTATTGACAACTAGGAGGACCAATAGTCTTGATGATCCACCCGGAAAAAGAAAATCCTCCGCAATACCTTTAAGTAAAATATTATTAAAGTAACGTTACTTTTACTTGAGTACAATATTTTATTACTCTTTCCACCTCTGCAATTATTATTATTAAAGTATAAACAATACATGCAAGAAATGAACTGAACTAGACTTAACTGTATATATGTGACCCAGTCTGTGAAAACCTAGCTAAAGTCATTTTTGAATCGTTCAAAAAAGTGGATTCAGTCAGTAATGAAACATCAGCTGTATTTTGCTTGGAGGCACATTACAGCTTTGCTGATATGTTTATTTGCTGCATTTTGCAGGAGAATACATTGCAAGTTTGGAATCACGCTGATATTAAGGGAAATCTGTATCATATACAGTGGCAAGAAAAAGTATGTGAACCCCTAGTAATGAACTGTTTTTCTACAGTGATTTGCCATAAAATGTTATCTGATCCTCATCTAGGTAACAATAAACAAACACAATGTGCATAAGCTCACAAGACAAATAATTCCAGTTTCTTGTGTCCTTTTTGTAAACACTCATTTAACATTTACAGTGCTGGAGAAAATGTAAGTGAGCCCATGGACTAATTACTTTATTGAAAGCTTTTTTTGTCAGAAGCTGGCAAACTGGAGTCCAATTAATAAAATGAGTTTAAATGTGTGGTTTAGTGAATGAATGTCTTTTGACAGGCATGGTGTCTATGACAGTACACCACAGAGGAAGCCGCTGCTCTCCTGAAAAACATTGTTGTGAGCCTGAAGTTTGCAAAAAGAGCACCTTGGCAAACCCCAGTGTTACTGGGAAAATATTTTATGGATTGATGAAACAAAAGTTGAATTTTTTGGGGAAAATGTTATGACGCAAAATGGGCACAGCTTACCAACATCAAAACATCATTCCAACAGTGAAGTATGGTGGAGGGAACATCATGATTTGGGCATGCTTTGCTGCCTTATGGCCTGGACCACTTGCCATCATCGAGGGTAAAATGAATTATTAAGTTAAATAAATCCTACAGGATAATGTCAGGGTGGCTGTCCACCAGTTGAAGCTCAGTAGAAGTTAGTTGATGCAACAGGACAATGACCTTAAGCATTGTAGTAAACCCACTACAGACTGGCTTAAGAAAAACAAAATGCTATTTGGAGTGGCCTAGTCAAAGCCCAGACCTTAACCTGTGGCATGACCTCAAGAGAGCGGTTCACAGCAGACATCCTACAAATGTGTCTGAATTAAAGCAGTTTTGTAAAGGGGAATGAGCAAAAATTGCTTCTGAACTGCGTGTCTGATTCAGAACAACTGAAAGCGCTTGCTTGAAGTATTTGCTGCCAAATGAGGCTCAACAAGCTGTTAAATCCAAGGGTTCACTTACATTTTCCTCCAGCACTATGTTTAATGGGGGTTCTCAAAAAAGACACAAGAAACTAGAATTATTTGTGTGCTGTCACCTTATGCGCATTGTGTTTGTCTATTGTTGTGACCTAGATGAGGATCAGATCACATTTTATGGCAAATCACAGTAGAAAACCAGTTTATTCCTAGGGGTTCACATACTTTTTCTTGCCACTGTAAGTTAAAAACAGGTGGTGCTTCTGTGTGTAGTTTGCATGTTCTGCCTGTGTCAGAGTGGGTTTACTCCAGGTACTCCGGTTTCCTTCTACAGGCCAAAAACATGCTAGCCTGGTGAATTGTAGATTCTAAATTGCCCCTCCCCCAACTTGTGTTTAGATTCAACATAGCCATAGTTGGCTTTAAAGCTCACGTAACACGCTGTTTCTGCAATTCTGATGTTAATCTGGAGTACCTATACTGTAGAGTAGTATAACATCGTTTATATCTCCGAAGAGTCTTTAGTTTAATCAGATTTATAAAAGAAAGATTACCCACACAGCAGGAGACTCCTATGCGGATCCGCGTTCAAGTCGCCAAACCCGCGTGACTGTCACATTCGTTTTGGAGTGACAGTCAGCTCCGCCTCCAGCAGCGCCGTAAATTCTACTGTCAAACAGCGGATCCTGAAAGGACCCATGTAGGATCCTCGACGCGCCTTTACTGAACGGTTAAACGATGGACACCTGTCAATCGAGACTTTCTTTGCTGGGACAGGGTTGAGCTGAACCCTCTTTTTTTTGTAATTCAGTGTTTATTGGTTTTGTCAAAGCTTATATAACATTTCGCAGAGTAGAAAGTAGAAATAGAAAGTATTAGACCATTATTATCCCTGTTCCCCCCCCTTCCCTCACCCATCCCATTGCACTCAGGACTTGAAAGACACAATATAGGATATAAACAAAGCTGAACCCTCTTTTGAGTAAGTATTGATTTATTGATATAATTGTGGCAGTAAACATTGGTTTTTAATCATCCTGTATACTAATGATTGGAATGCCGTCGATATTAACTAAACTTTAGCATGTTCACTCGTGGATAATGGTTTAGCCCTGTCTTGTGCATTATTAAGTTTCAACCCAATATCAGGAAATTACGTGACTATATAACGTCCAACGTGAAAATGTCACGTTTTGCCGCGTTTGAGCGTGAGCATGCCACGCTTTTCTATTTGTATCACGTATTGGTTACTCAACTTTTTTGTCCTAATTTCTTACCATTGTCGCTTCGGTTTAGGGTTAGATTTACATAAAATGACATTCCTACCCAAACCTAACTCTAACCCCAACGTCAAGCGACAATTGGTTAAAGTTTAGAAAATATAAAAGAATAAAGTCTTGTATCTTTTTATTATAAACCAATACTTAAAGTGAAAAATACTTAAATTGACATATAACGCAAGCACCAAATCTAACCCTACAACAGCGACAATGGTTTGAAAATAGGACAAAAAAGTTGAGTAACCAATACATGACAGTGACACAAACAGAAAAGCGTGACATGCTCACGCTCAAACGCGGCAAAATGTGACATTTTCACGTTGGTCCATACGTGATATAGTCACGTAATTTCATGATATAGGGTTGTAAGTTTACATGTTGGCAATTTTGGTGTAGTGTATCTGCCATCTTCTTTATAATGAAAATGAATATTTGGCAATTTAATCATTGTTTGACTCGGTTCAGACTCACGGTTACACTGCAAGATGCCATGTGACCTAATCAGTGACTAAATGAATGCAGGTGTCAGTCAGAGCGACTGTGTGGTTGGTAAAGACAATCTTCTTGTCTGTTATTTTGAGCGTCTGTTAACAGGGTGATTTAACCAGAGGTGTGTAACGAATTCCATTTACAGTTTTGGGTTAGTACTTTTAAAGTGATTTTTAAGGATACATTTACTCAAGTACATTTCTAGTGAAAAAACTGTACTTTTACTTAATTTGTGGCGTTAATATGATAAGCATACTTTGGACTTTGGATGCTACCTACCATAAACATAAACATCTGTCTGTTTGATTACAGGTGCTGTGTTCAACCTGGCAACAGATTGGGCAACGAGGAAACGTGTAATGGGAGAAATTATTAAATAATAAAAACATTTTTGTTGAACAACTTGTTTTTCTCCAGTTATTCATTGTCAGATGTTTTAGCTGTGCATAGTGCAGCATTTCATTGAAGTTGTAGCCTAACAGTGTTGGGTAAGTTACTCAAAAAAAGTAATCCACTACAAATTACTAATTACTACTTTAAAATTGTAATTTGATTACATTACTGATTACTACATGCAAAAAGTAATCTAATTACTAATTACTTAACTTTTAAGTTACTTTGACAACATCAAATGTAAAAAAACTACAAAGTGAAACAAGAAAACAAGGACGGATAAACCCAAACGCAGTGTTAATGTGAAAATGTTTCTTGTAACATTTGAAAACAGTAATGATTGCATATTTGAATGCTTAAAGCTATTTTGGTGTGATTTTTCCCCCTCCTAAAACTACTGGTCATATAATAATCCAGAAATATTTGTAGCTTTTACATAAATAAGTTACACATGTTTAACATTTCTCATTAAACATTCTACATCTATCTATCTATCTATCTATCTATCTATCTATCTATCTATCTATCTATCTATCTATCTATCTATCTATCTATCTATCTATCTATCTATCTATCTATCTATCTATCTATCTATCTATCTATTTAATGTTATCTATCTATCTATCTAACGCTATCCAACGCTATCTATCTATCTATCTATCTATCTACATTCACGGTCGCGAAACTAGAGTTTTAACATGTCATTGCATTCGCAAGGGCTTTTTGGTCAAGTTAAAGAATGTTAATATTCATGGAAGTTCATTAAATATAACAATCAAAAGTTGTTTTTGTAATTGTTTAAATAAACATATGATTAATGAATGCAGTGCACGCATTGAGCTCATGATAAAATAACATAGTTAAATAATGTTAACAAATAAAACCTTATTGTACATTCGTGATTTAAAAACACACCTGTACGATCGCTTCTGGCAGACCAGATGTCATCGCGCAAAGCCCACTCTGAAATGCCAAGGTTTTGGACATGTATTGTCTGTATTCCACTTGAAGGATCAACCACCGCTCACACAGCATCCATTTGCTTGCGTCTCCGATGAGTGATTATGCGCATGCTCGTTAACAGACGTTGCTGAGCAATGGCAAAACGTCATTTTAAAATACATTTTAATTAATTTTTCAACACTTAATTTGTAACGCTAGTAACATCATTTTGTTGTCATTGGTAACTGTAATCAAATTACATACATTTAAAATGTAAAGCGTTACGTTACTGCGTTATCAGGAAAAGTAATTAGAGTACAGTAATGCGTTACACAGTAACACGTTATACCCAACTCTGTAGCCTAATAGATCAAGTATTTTATGTTTGCATTGACCTGGGCCTATAATACACTAAATTAGGTATACAGAATACAGAATAAAACAGAATACGCTATAACCTATAACTGTCCATAAATGTAAATGGAAATTTTATATTTCCATTGAGTAGTAATTACTTTTGTACATTAAATTGATATCTTTTAGTGAAACTTTTCTGTTAGGGCCTATTTACAATATTGTTAGGTTAAAAATACAAGGCAATGCAGATTTAAGGTTCTATATTGCTGCAGTAGCCATGCCTAGTGATAGTTTTGGTTTTATCCTTTAGTTTAGTTTATTCTATTTTATCCTACAGTAACGGAACCGTTCCGAAGTCAGTAGCTCCGGTCAGGTCTTTTGCTGTGTGGGTAGCTTTACCGAATCTTTCCGATAACGTACGAAAAAATGAAGAAGGAGGAGTTACTACCGCGGGTGGAGCGAGTACGAGTCATGCAACACCATACAACACTTATAACTTATGATTCAATTCAATTTTATTTTATTTATATAGCGCTTTTCACAAAAGTCAATTGTTTCAAAGCAGCTTTACATAAATAGAAGCAGTGAAAAGCACAGAAAAACGACAGATAGCACAACAAAATACATAATAGCATAAGCAGGTAAATTTGCTGCAGCTATGACTCAATATTATAAGCGAACGTATTACTAAAGTATCGTCTAGAAGAGGAAGCTAAGTAAAGCCCAAAAAGGCTGCCTCCCCGGGGTAAAAAAAACCCTAGGAGAAAAAAAAACCCGGGCTTTTATCCGAGGAAGTTAAAAAAAAGTCCTAGGAGGGAAAAACCCTTGGGTGAACGGATAAGGAGATTTAGCGGAGATTAAGCGGGTTCTGCCGGTGATCGTTGGTCAGGCATCAGCTGGGCATCACGTTGAAGGACGGCCAGTAGATCAGAGGTGTGCCGACTTTCACATCTACCGGAACTGGGTCTGTTTGTCTCATTGTCCTCGGGGTCGAGGACGAGACGGGGAGATAAAAACAAAATCATATTAGCATAGCGGTCGTTCATATGTAATGAAGTGTCACACAGTGATGTGGTTTAACTTTAAGCTTAGTTCCAGACAGACTAACTATTGCGGCATAATTATATTATCCACAGTTGAGGATTTTGCAAATTGGGGGCCCAAAGCGAAGGTATATATGGTAAATAAGGGTCACCTTCCGATCTTTAAGAGAAAATGAAACCTGACGACCCGTTTGACTAAGGCCTAAAGCCCCACTGTTGTCGTTAATGCAGGTTCAGTGGCAAACGGGTCTATATTGCATACCATTTACAAGACCACGAGAAAACGCCAAACATCCCAACCCGACCATACGTGCCAACCCGTTTGACTAAGGCTGGAGGCCCCACTATCGTCGTTAATGCAGGTTCAATGGCAAACGGGTATGTTTGGCATATTATTCACAAGACACACGAAAGCGCCAAAATCGCAACCCGACCATACGTGCCAACTCATTTGACTAAGGCCGGAAGCCCCACTGTCGTCGTTAATGCAGGTTCAGTGGCAAACGGGTATGTATGGCATACTATTCACAAGACAAACGAAAGCGAGAAAAACGCAACCCGACCATACATGCCAACCCGTTTGACTAAGGCTGGAGGCCCCACTGTCGTCGTTAATGCAGGTTCAGTGGCAAACGGGTCTGTATGGCATACTATTCACAAGACTTACGATAGCGCCAAAATCGCAACCCGACCATACGTGCCAACCCGTTTGACTAAGGCCGGAAGCCCCACTGTCGTCGTTAATGCAGGTTCAGTGGCAAACGGTGGCAAACTATTTAATGCATTTCATTTTTAAGTGTTCATGCAGAAAAGGTTTTTATTTATTTATTTGGTTGGTCTGTGTTATGACCGTGAGCGATTTGTTCCGTAAAAATAACTATTGCGAGTTTAGTACCTTTACTAGACAATTTATGCGAATGCTTTGTTGAAGAGAAAAGTTTTAAGTCTAGATTTAAAATGATCGACTGTGTCTGATTCTCGGACATCGGTTGGTAAATCATTCCAGAGCTTAGGGGCTAAGTAGGAAAAGGATCTTCCACTTTTAGACACTTTTGATAGTCTAGGGATAATCAAGAGACCAGAATTTTGCGACCGTAGTGTGCGTGATGGATTGTATTCTGATAATAATTCTCTAAGATATGAGGGTGCTAAGCCATTTAAAGCTTTGTAGTTAATTAGTGATATTTTAAATTGTATGCAATATTTAACTGGTAGCCAGTGTAAAGATGCCAGAATTGGGCTTATGTGGTCATACTTTTTAAAAGATCGAGTAAGTACCCTTGCAGAAGCGTTTTGAACTAGCTGAAGCTTGTTTACTTGATTTGCATGGCATCCCCCGAGAAGCGAGTTAAAATAGTCTATTCTAGAGGTCATAAAAGCATGGATAAGCTTCCCTGCGTCAGATGTAGACAGTATATGGCGTATTTTCGAGATATTTCTAAGATGGAAGAATGCTGTGCGGCAGACGTTGGTGATATGACTATCGAAGGATAAGTTGCTGTCGAACATCACACCTAAGTTCCTAACCGTTGAAGATGGCACCACAGTGCAGCCATCTATGTGCAACTTGTAATCTGACATATTATGTTTGTAGCGATTCGGTTCAATAATAAGTATCTCTGTCTTATTGGAGTTGAGCTTAAGAAAGTTATGTGCCATCCAGTCACTAACATCGCTAATGCAGTCTGTTAGCTTAGAAAACGTTTGTGACGTGTGCTTAGAAACGTGTGGGATGCGAGGAGATGTAAAGCTGGGTATCATCCGCATAGCAGTGAAGACTTATGTTATGTTTCCTGATAATGTCTCCTAGGGGTAACATGTATAACGAGAACAGAATAGGACCTAAAACCGATCCCTGCGGTACACCGTATTTAACCAGGGAGTGATATGACTCTTCCTCATTTACATAAACAAAGTGATAGCGATTGGTTAGATACGACCTAAACCAGGCTAGCGCCTGACCACTGATACCAACATAGTTTTCTAGTCTATTGAGTAAGATTGTGTGATCTATTGTGTCAAAGGCTGCACTAAGGTCTAGTGTCTAGAGTTGAGATTTCACCACGATCGGATGTTAATAGGAGGTCATTTGTAACTCTAAGCAACGCTGTCTCTGTGCTATGGTGGGGCCTGAATCCTGATTGGAACTTTTCATATGTACTATTATTTGTCAAGAATGTGTGTAACTGGCTTGCCACTACCTTTTCTAATATTTTCGAAAGAAAAGGGAGATTTGAGATTGGTCTAAAGTTATTAAGCTCTCCCTGATCAAGCTGTGGTTTTTTTAATCAGCGGTTTAATAACTGCTAGTTTGAAAGCTGTTGGAACGTATCCTATTTTTAGCGATGAGATAAAGATATTTAGAACCGGGGTTGACACTACAGGGAATACCTCTTTAAGTAGTTTTGTGGGAACGGGGTCTAATATACAGGACGATGATTTGGATGATGTAACTAGCCTAGAGAGCTCATCTATTGTAGTAGGTTTAAATGAATCAAGATGTTCCTATGGTAGTCTAGTGTTAAGTGAACTAATGGGTAGAGTGGTGGCTGCCTGGGTAGCTACGATGTTTTCCCTAATAGCCGTAATTTTGTTAGAAAAGAAGTTCATGAAGTCGTTACTATTGTGTTGAAGTTTACTATTGGTTTCTGTTTGTTCTTTGTTTCTAGTCAGTTTTGCAACTGTGCTAAAGAGGAAACGAGGGTTATTATGATTCTCATTTATAAGCTTGCTAAGATAGGTAGATCTGGCGGTTTTAATAGCCTGTCTGTAGTGTTTAACACTCTCTTTCCATGCTGCACGCCATACCTCTAACTTTGTGCTTCTATAATTTCTTTCCATTTTTCTAGTTGCCTTTTTGAGGGCTGCGGTGTGATGGTCATATCATGGAGCTGGGGTTTTTTCTTTGATTCTCTTTTTTCGAATGGGAGCAACGGCATCCAATGTGTTAGAACAGACATTGTTTAGGTTTTTCTATTACAATATCTAGATCGTCAGTTATCTGCTACATGTTTAATTTGGGACAGGTCTGGAAGAGTGCTAATAAAGCTATCTTTAGTGGTGGAAATTATTGTCCTGGCTAATCTGTAGCATGTTGTGGATTGAGTGATCCTATCTAGAAGTACAGTGTATGACACAAGGTAATGGTCAGAAACTGCATCACTCTGAGGTGATATTTTGATGTCATTAATATTGAGTCCGAGTGACAGAATTAAGTCTAATGTGTGCTTACGAGTATGCGTTGGCCCTGTCACGTTTTGTCTAATATTGAGAGAATTTAGAACATCCATAAACGCACGTCCTGATGCATCTTTTGGGTTATCCGCATGAATATTAAAATCACCAACAAAAAGAGCTTTATCTACAGTGACTACAAGCTCAGACAGGAAATCTGCTATTTCTTTAAGGAAATCTGCATGGTGGCCCGGAGGTCTATAGATTGGTAGCTAAGGCAAAAGAGAGCTGTTTGTGGTTACGATCAGTTATTTCCATATTTAACAACATTAGTTCAAATGATTTACATTTTAGTTCAGATTTTTGGTTTACTTAAAAAATTGTGTTGTATATTGTAGCTACACTACCCCCTCTCCCCTTTAATCGAGGTTCATGTTTATAATAATAGTCTTGTGGGGTGGGTTCGTTTAAACTAATGTAGTCGTCTGCTTTAAGCCAGGTTTCTGTTAAACAGAGTGCATCTTAGTTTTGGTCTGTAATTATTTCATTGACAATAGGTTCTTTATTGGTAAGCGATCTAATGTTAAGAAGGCCGAATTTTAACATTCGAGGTTCATCTGTTAATGTATTGTTTTCTATTTTTAAATTAATCAGATTTGTACCAGATGTGGCAAGCGGTGCTCTGTATTTATTTGTTCGGGGAACAAATACAGTTGAAATGTGTTGATATTCTGGTGAGATTGACTCGAAGTGCTGGGATATAATGTGATCTTGACATATCACGGCAGCTAACAGACGGACGGTTAAGCCGATCCGTCTGTTTCCTGACCTGTACCCTGGATAGTCAGACTGTATTAGAAGTAAGACTATTGGTCAGATTTATAGAGAGAATCGCCCTTCCTTCCTGAGACGGATGGAGGCCATCTCTCTTTAGCAGGTCAGGTCTCCCCCGGAAATGCTTCCAATTGTCTATAAACCCTACGTTATGCTGAGGGCACCATTTTGACATCCAGTTGTGAAGAGACAATAATCTACTGTAAGTTTCATCCCCCCGGTAGGCGGGGAGGGGACCAGAGCATATTACATTGTCTGACATTGTTTTAGCAATTTCACAAATCTCTTTAATATTATCTTTGGTGATCTCCGACTGGCGGAGTCTGGTGTCATTCGTGCCAGCGTGAATAACAATTTTAGAAAACTTACGCTTAGCATTAGCCAGCACTTTAAGTTTTGATCTAATGTCTGAAGACCTGGCTCCCGGTATACAATCGACTATGGTGGCTGGTGCCTCAATGTTCGGGTTCCTAAGTATCGAATCTCCAATAACCAAGGCACTTTTAACAGACGTCTCAGTCGGTGTATTGCTTAGAATATTGAACCTGTTAGAAATTACCAGGGGGGTCTTGGGTGGGCACCGGATACGACTGTGCCGCCTGACAGTCACCCAGTTAGTCGGCCGCCTTGACTCAGATGCCGGAACCGAGCTATGTGTATTACGTTTAACACTAGGCGCACCTGAAACAGTGTTTGTAGCATTAGCGTTATTAGCGTTTGTAGCATTAGCGTTTGTAGCATTAGCGGTATTAGCGTTTGTAGCATTAGCGGTATTAGCGTTTGTAGCATTAGCAGTATTACTGTCATAAACTAGCGTTTGGATGCGCGCTTCTAGTTCTGCAATCTTCTCCGTCAGCCTTACTACTTCAATACACTTAGCACAAGTAAACCCCTCTATGCTGATGGAAGAAACTAAACTGTACATGTGGCAAGTAATGCAGGTTACAATAACAAGTCTTACCGCTTTCATGTTGGGTGATGGCGTCTTCGGTCACCTGGACGCGGTCCGTGAAGCTACATTGCGAGGGAAGCTCGCTCGCAGCACGCCTCGATCGCCTGCGGACGTCAGTAGCCAGGGTGATGTGAGGCACGCTGAATCTGCAAAGACCAGGCAGCAGCTCCTCCACGGCTTCCCGATCGCTTTCAGTCTGGGCGATGGCGTCTCCGTTCCCTCGAGCGCAGTCCGTGAAGCTGCACCGCGTAGGGTGTTCGCTTTTTGCACGCCTCGTCGCTTGTGGACGTCTGGAGCCTGGGTGAACTGGGCGCTGTACTGGGATAACCGGGTATCAACTGCTCCACAGCTTCCCGCTCACGTGAGGACAGGTCTGAATAGCATACATTGGATGAGTCCGCCATTAGATCGGCAAATGGTATCTAAAGCCCGTTTGTTGATGCTAGCGGGCTATATGCTAACACTGGGTGTTTATTAGTGATAAATCATTTCACGTGGTAGTACTGCTCAATAGTCGTCACGGTAAAGTATTCTTGAGATAAACTAATATGTTATATTATATAAATAGGAACAAGGTATTCAGAAAATAGGATTTGGATGATGAACTCGACGGAGCTCTGATGCACGATGCTCAATGTGTGTTCGACTCCAACTGGAAGTGATGTGTCCTGCCACAATCACAACCACAATCGTCTTCTTTATTTCTGTGAAGGAATCTCTGCCGGGATCCGGTAAAACAAAATATGCATGAATGTATAGGTAGAAACAATAAATAATGAGCACACTGAACGATAATGAATATGCTTTATTTAAAGTCTATTAATATTTCTGTTTATTTTAATGAAATAAATATGTTAAATGGGCTTTAAACAGGTAATTTCGGTCCCGTAGAGCACTGTTAGAAGCACTTAATTTTCATCTTTTAACAAATATCTTTATTTTCTTTAATTATGATATTATTGGCAGAGGCGCGTGTCCGTCTCGTGCTTTGTGATCACGTGAATATTCAACCGGGAGACGCGCGTTCTGGATTCTCCTCAGACAAGTGCTGCTGTTTTGTGGTCGATTCTGGGGTAAGTTTCCTTAAATTCGTGATTATTGAAATTTGTTCACAAATTTGTTCAGTTGTTACTATATGTCGATACGACTAATAAATGATACATTTGAATGTTTATCGTTTGTTAGTAATGTTAGCTCGAGTGCTGACAGCTTGACTGAGCTCGTCGTGCAGGTGTGAGCTAATCAGTAAATTGAAATCTTTAATTTGTCTTTATATCTTCTATATAATCATGTTATGCTTGTTTTTAAATGTATTTTAAATTGTTTAGTTAATTATAATGCAGGTTTACTCCAAGTATTGTAATGTTGGCTTTTTTCAGCTTACGCCTAGCTTGATTGAGCTCGTGGCACAGCTGTGAGCTAGCAGTTAACGTTAGAGATATTTTATTTGTTTTATATCTTTTATAAAAACGTGTTGTGCTTTTTCTTAAATGCGTTATAATTTTTTTAAAATACAAGTTTACTCCAAGTATTGCAATGTATGTGTGCTTTGTTCAGCTCCCTCCTATCAAAATTACATTAACATTTTAAAGTAGACGGTTTAAAGGCCATTCTGAATAAATAACTGTTGTATATTTATTGTAACTACTTTCAGATCCTTTTCTTGGTGTGTCTTGATGTTTTCTATGTATTACTTTGTTCATATTTTCACAGCCACCAGAATCAGACTCAAGTCAAGTGCTCAAAAGGGAAATAGCATGTTGGTCTCTTCAATGCAATGATAAAAAAAATTATTATAACTAATTAAATAGTCAGATCTTACTTTGACGTGATGTACAGTTTGCTCAAGGTCAGAACACAGCTCATTCATACAAATCAAATAGTGACACTGGCTATATGTCTGCTTTCTTTTAATAGCAATAAAAGCATAGATATATATATATATATAAAGCAAAGACAACTATAAGATAATCCTTGTCTCGTGAAAGTGACTAGCTTGCTGATGACGGTGGCAGCCGTAGTAGTGTTGAGTTTGTCTAATTGGAAGAAATGTTTATAGTAATCTACATTAACCATGTATTCTTCATTGTTCCAGGTGAAGAGGTCTGAAGCTAATACCTGCCATGGTCTGATTGGTATTTCATGAGGAATCATGGGTTCCTTGGTATTTGAATTATGTTGCACCAGGCAAGTTCTGCATCTTTCGATCATGTGTTCTATCTGCTAACACATTCCTAGCCAGAATAACATTTCGTGCTCTTAGCTTCTCTGCGTGTGCGCATATCTTTTCTGTGTGAGGTCAGATATGACTATTTTCTTATCTTCACTGGTCAACGAAAGTTTGTCTTAGAAGTCAATAATGTATGTGGGAAATTGTCTCCTCTTTGCAGGCCATCCATCCAAGCTCATCTATCTGAGCTGCTGAAAACTGCCTCGGTACGGATCTGTTGCAGCTTTGTGTCACTGACTGGTAAGTTTTTATAATTAAATGAATCTACATGTCCATATCTTTGCTGAGATTGTCATGTTTTGTTGCTATGGACTTTCTGGAGAGGGCGTCTGCCACAGGAATCTTCTTTCCTGTTCCGTGTTTGATGTCATATTTCTAGGGTTGTAGAATCATTCTTTAAAGGAGCATTTCACCCGTAGAAACATTAATCTTTATTGAAAGTGCGTCATATTTGTAGTCAAAATGTAACAAACATTTCGAATTTGGTGCCTATTTGACCGAGAAAAGGGGTGTTTATAGTCTTTCACCCCCTCAACAAAGTTATTGGACTTCCTGCTTTCAATTATGCAAAATTATGATTTTTACATCATTGAAAGAAGGAAGTGCAACACTGAAATCTGTATTTCTACTGTCTCAGCGGAAACTGAGGAAATTAATCACGACCATTCAAAAACATGACTGGGGTTCTAATGATACAAAGCTTAATGTAACTGGATGAAGTGTCCCTTTAAAGCCATGGAGGAGCAGCATCTAGTAGGGCCCTATGAAATCCATTAAATTTTTGTCCCAAACTCAGTTTTATTTTTCTCAAATAATCACACCAAACGTGCTTCAAACGCTTGGAAACGCAAGGCGCGATGCACTGCGTTTTTTAAAAAAGAGCAGTGTGACGCGGCTTTTCATATTGCTAGCAACCAACGAGTCAGCTGTCTTGTCAATCAAATATTGAAGCGTGATATTATTTTGCTATTAACTGTCATATTAGCAGAAACTTTAAAAGGAGGGCGCTTGCTCTGACCTTGTTTGAGGGTGAGAGGTGCACAAACACGCAGGAGAGAGTGAGCGAGTGGAATCCAGTTCTTTTAAGCAACTGTAAACTTCCCTCACCACACCGTAAGGCCCGCTTCTCCCCTCATCCGATTGGACAATATAAAGATGCAAATGACGTCTGCTGCTTTTCCACACCCAGCGCTCCTTCAAAAGCGTGTGCTGCGGCTGGTGGCAAAAAACGCAAGGCGTTCGGCGCGCATAAACAGCGTGCAAACGCTCCCTGCCCATAGAATATCATTCAAAGAAGGCGCCTGCAACTGCCATAAATGCATTTGGTGTGATTGGCCCCTAAGAGTGATTCTTAGCTTTAAGGAATTTGACAACTTGCTTTAATACTTAAGTTTGAAAGTAGGAGTATATTTCATGAATTCTTAGTACTTAAGATAAAAATGGCACTTTCAGAAGCTTGATAAATATGGGAACAGTTGTCTAACTTGAAACTAACTTCAGTTTCTTTCCTTTCCTATCAGTATTTCTTCTAATTCCTGTTCCGTGTCACATAGCTTATGCAAGACTGAATCCATGAAGGTGAGTCGTCGTCGTCATCATCATGAGAAACATCTTTGCTCACTGCAAGCACATTTCTTTTATAAGCAGAATGACACACTTTGGTGAAGTGATTGTGTTTTTGGGGCTGTTTAAACTTGGTATTAAGATGAGGGTTTTTTGTCAATTGGATCATAAGTGGATGAGAGGGACACATTCTGTTTACACCTGGTATTTAAATCCGTCAGTTTTGTCCACTTTCAACCTCTTCTGTCCTGAATACTTTTAGGATACTGTGGGCGATTCCTTCTGCTGTCATTTAAACATGAGCAGGAGTAATGACGGGTTTAAATGGACGCAACTAATATTATGCCAGAGTCCGCTGCTTGTAAGTAAACATGCTGCACAGTGTTTTGTACATTTATGTAAAAATTTTCTTTGATATTTCTTTGGTATTCTCTTGTGGCTGTTGGAACACATTCTACCACATGCGCGCTTACACTACAAAAGCAATCAGATCAAAAGTGTTTTCAACTACCTCTGAATGTGGTCAAAAGTGGACGAGCTCAAGATGTTTTGAACATCATTTACACCTGTCTCTAGCATCGTCCACTTGTGATCCGATCGACAACATCACATCTTAATACCAAGTGTAAATAGCCCCTTTTTTACTTGCGCTTACAAGCTTTATAATGGTAGAAAACAACAGTTAGGGAACAACTTCTGACTTTAAACCTCAATAAAGTGCATTCATCCTTCACAGAGGTAATCTATACTCAAATATTGCCACTCATTGCACATTGAATCGTGTGAGTCCAAGACATCGTTACCGGAAACTAGTTATTATAGTTTAATTTATTATAGTTTTATTTTCAGTTTCTGGTATAAATAGCAGAACACAAAAGGTTTTCTGTGTCATTAGAAATGCAGTCAAAAAGTGGGACAACAAGGATAACTGATCATGAAGGTAAGAACCATAACCATGCCAGGTGAGGGATATATTATGGCTGAAAAAACAATCTTACAGAATTATTTTTTGTTCCAGACTAAAAAGCATGTTTAAGCTGTCTTAATTTAAAATCATCTTTCACCGACATATCTTAACCAATATCAATGCCCTTGTTTTGTCTCAAGATGCACACCAGTAATGTTTTTATAAGGTTTGTTTGTAAAAACTACCTAAATGTCCTAATATAACTAAGGCCTAGTCCAAGTGTTCAGTAAAGCTTCACATAGATTTTAGTACTCAAAGCTCATGGAACCGCCACATAACAATTCAAACGTTAGACATGTAAAACATTTTACAAATAGGCCTATCTCCAAAAACATCTATGCAAAAGTGGGGAGGGTTCCTCACCCAACGTTAATCAAACACACGTACCTGTGATCTTCTAGTGATCATGAAGACATTGATTAGCTTGCTCAGGTGTGTTTGATTAAGGTTGGAGCTAAACTCTGCAGGACACCGGCTCTCCAGGATTGGGAGTGAAGAACACTGCCATACGCTTTTCTGTCTCAAACTACATTCAGTCAACTGAGATTTTTCATTTGACACGATGAATTGGCTGAGCAGAGTTTAATATGTTCTGTGAATATATATTTTTGTTTTTACCCCAATACCATGGGTCTTAATTACCACAATGCATATTTTTGTTTGGGGAGAATTATTTGAAAGCAATATGTTGAGAGTCAATACTTAACTTTCAGTTTCCACAATTTTTTTAAAATATAAATTTTTTACAGTGTATGTAAATCAACATGTATAAATTGCTATTAGTTAATTAATGGGGAGATAATCGAGAATCAAATCGAAGTCGAATTGGACTGATAAAATGAATCGTTAGATTAATCGATGCATCGGAAAAAAATAATCGCTAGATTAATCGTTAAAAAAGTAATCGTTTTGTGACGATGTCATATTGAAATAAATAAATATATTTCATCACTGATATTTATCATATCATCATTCAGATGTTAAATCTCAGTTATCTATCATTATCACGTATCACATACCACTATATTCTTCGATCCACTGTCATGTCTATGTTGGCATTCAGATGATGATGTGTGAGCCAGCCTTTTTTACCGGTATCTTTCTGACGTGGCGGGGTTGTTGGCAAGATGGCGGCTGCCGTTGAAAGACATTGAAGGTGCCTCGCGGAGCTCCGCATGAAATCTCCCGCGGCGATTCATTGTTTTAACGAGTGTTATCGTCCGCGTTCTATGCGATCGCACTTTCAGGAAGATGCAAGCTATCGTCAACACAGGTGACTAGCAGAGAGTCGTACAGACGGTGCAGGGGAAGCAAAAGCGAGTAGCTACTTTCAAAAGCTTAACTGGACTTAAGGAGTAGGAGTCTTCAGCATACGAATCATCAGTGCCTGAACGGACCCGGAAAACCTGTACCAGATCAGTAAAAAGGTGGCGTGAGTACACATTTGCGCTGTGTATTACAGGATGCCTTGACTTTGACTGTGACTTTGGATGAGGACTTAAACGTTATTTTCCTCTTTTGATTACCTGAACTATTTTTGCTGTGGTTTCTTATTGCATATTTTGGGGTTGAAAAATTATGATTGTTTTTTTTCCTCTCTTCTTTCACTAAATATTTGAATTGATAATTTTCCTGAATACACATTTAAAACAATTCTATGTGTCCTGAGTTGTTGAAATGTTGCATTTTCCTGTGTAAGAAGTGGTAATTATATGGGTTTTTTTTGTATTTATTGCGGGTTTATTAGGCCTATTCTCATACCGTTAGGGGTTTTGTGTTGACAAACCAGACTGCACAAGACCTTTGTACGTTTCCTTTACTTCAACTTAAAACTTAATGACAGAAAACCTGTCTGGCACCCCAGCATATAATAATCGAACCAAAAGTGAGGGAATACCGTTACACAAAGTGGCACCCCAGATGGGACACACATTTTAAAAACGTATGAGGAGGATATGCACTCAAAATTCACTTAAAACCACACTTCATCATTCAACGGGAATAACGCAACAAACAATTCTACAAACAAAATGGCTGCATCTCCAAGTAAAACTTGTCATGAAATGGAGGGAGAATCAAACCAAAAACCAACAGAGGCCTTTAAAGAGGACCTTATGGACATAATGTCTTTGGATCAGACTGGTTCTCAATCCCTTCTTCATAGTTCATTGGAAGCTATTCAGCCTCATTCATCTCATTACACCTTGCTTGATATGGATTTGACCGAAGGTTTTACTCTCAGACCACCACTGTCCCCTTCATCTCAGCCCTCATTGGCAGTAGCTGGAATCACCGACACTCTGACACTTCAGCAACTGAGTGAACTGACCAGCCACCAATATCAGAGTCTGAAAGACACCTTTACCACTGAAATTGTTCAGTTGAAAAACGCTGTACATGCTTTCACTTCAAACGTGGATTCTGCATCTGAAAAACAAACTACAGACATCAAACAGCTTATGAGTGTGCAGTTTGAATACTTCAGGAAGGAGTTTAATAGCATGTTGCATTGGGGGCTACAAAATCATCATATGGAGGTGTTGAAGGATTTTAATGCTGTCATGGAACCAATGGCTAACACTCTGCATGGTATTCAAAAGGCCACTGATCAAAATACTCAACAACTAAACACTTTTATGGCTCAGATAAATTCAAATAGCAATGTACAGGATGAACTACATCAATGCACCCAACAGTTTTATAAATTAGCACTTGATTTGGAAGCTCTCAAGTCATCACAGCTGAGTTCAGTGAGAGAAAATGTTTCTGTGCAAACCATTACATCTCCATCCCCTTCTACTGTGGTAGAAACTCCGATGGTGAATACCAGATTGCAGCGTCTGCATTCTACATTTCAACATGGATTAGGAGATTCTGATCTTAATCCCGCCACTGAATCTGTAACCATTGAAAATAGAGGATGTTTTATGGGAAAACAACCTATTAAACTCCAATTTCCATGTTTTGGTCGAATAGAAGATTGCGATGATCCTTTAATCTTCCTGGAGAAATGCTATGATTTTTTGGCACTGCACCCCCTTTCAGATGAAGAATTAATAGCAACCCTCAGAAATGTGCTCCATGGTACCGCAAGAGACTGGTGGGATGTTGCTCGACTTGAAACCAACACTTGGCAGGAGTTTGAATCAAAGTTCCTTGCTGCTTTTTTGTCCGAAGACTATGAGGACGAGTTAGCAGAGAGAGTGAGAACACGTGTACAGCAGGAAGGTGAGAGCATAAGAGATTTTGCTTACATGTATCGAGCTCTATGCAAACGCTGGAAGCCACAAATTGCAGAGGATGAAGTCATTAAACTGATCTTGAAGAACATTAATCCTCAGATGGCAAGTCAACTGCGAAGTAACGGAGTTACTTCGGTGGACAGTTTAGTCCGTCTGGGTCAACAACTGGAAAAGGACAAGGATAACCAGTTGCAATATGAACAACGAAAAAAACCTTGGAAACCCAGAGTGACTGGCTCTGCTTCTGTTCAATTCAACACCCCAGTAACTGCTCCAGAGTCCCAGGATCCCAAACCTCCCTTCTGCTGGCGGTGTAAGGGCTCTCACTCTCCGGCTTCCTGTCCTCAGACTGGTTCTGGTAAGGGTAAAAACCATAAAGGGCAGCAGAGTCAAAATCCTGGTAAAAGCAACCATGGTAATCATCCTACTGCTAGCACTGTCACGCATATGGAGTCTGTGTACTCCCCAACGCATCCATTCTCTTCCTCTTTACCACAGCAGTTGATCATTCCGGTAACCATTGATTCTTGGCAAGGCCAGGCTTTGGTTGATACAGGATCGTCGTATACCCTGTTAAATGAAAAATTGTGGTCAACTATGGGACACGACCCTCAACATCTCAAACCTTGGACTGAAGGTCCTATTTATCTGGCTGATGGAGGAGGACGTCAACCATTAGGATGGGGTGAAGTACAACTGGCTGTGCAAACCTATATTGTTACCTTACCTGCAGTTATCCTTGCACCACAGATGCTTGCTTTTCCTGTTGTTTTGGGTTTAGACTATCTTTTTTTCAGTGGGCTGCAAATGGACATTCGAAACAATGTTTACTGGTTTCAGCCTGAACAAAAATATTCTTTCCTGAAAACTGATGCTCACTTTCACGAGTGGCACAATGCTTCTCCTCTGGCTCTCTTTTCTGCTCTTCCCCCTCCTACTACAAATGAAGAACCAAACCATTTGCTCGAAGCCTGCCAAAACCCCTGCCTGGAAGAAAGAGGAAAAGAACGCTTGCTGACACAACTCAACCAGAACTTGGATGTGTGCACGGATGTGTTGGGTAAAACAAGTGTCTTGACTCACCGAATTTATGTTACCCAAGATGTACCTATCAAACAAAAACCTTACCGTGTATCTCCTACAAAACAAAAGGTGATTAAACAGCTCATTGATGAGATGTTAGCTGCTGATGTCATTGAGCCTTCTTCGTCAGCATGGGCCTCCCCCGTTGTCCTGATTCCCAAGAAAACTGGAGGGTACAGATTCTGTGTGGATTATAGGAAGGTAAATTCAGTGTCTCAATCAGATGCCTATCCACTTCCTACCATTCAGGAAATCCTTGAGTCCTTAAGTGGTGCTGCTGTTTTTTCTACCCTCGACCTGAACAGTGGATATTGGCAGGTTCGAATGGAGGAGGACAGCCTGGATAAAACTGCTTTCATAAGCAGCCAGGGTCTATTCCATTTTAAAGTTATGGCTTTTGGCCTAAAAAATGCACCAGCAACCTTCCAGCGGTTGATGGAGAGAGTCCTGGGAGAGCTACAGGGAAAGAACTGTCTCGTCTATTTAGACGATATAATTATCTACTCTCCATCAATTGGACAGCACTTTCAGGACATCCAAGCTGTTCTGGATAAGTTGAAAAAAGCCCACTTAACTGTTAATATGAAGAAGACACATTTCTTCCGTACCTCTCTGAAGTTTCTTGGACACATGGTGACTGCTACTGGAATCAAGGCAGATCCAGAAAAAACCAGAGCAGTACAAGAATTTCCGGTACCTACAAACATAAAAGAAGTCCAAAGATTTCTCGGCATGGCTGGATGGTATCATAGGTTTGTACCCAACTTTTCTCAAGTTGCTGAACCCCTGAATGCTTTAAAAAGGAAAGGGGCAAAATTCCTTTGGACTTCGCAATGTCAATCATCTTTCCAAGACTTAAAACAGCTCTTGGTGTCTCCACCTGTGTTAGGACACCCTAATTTAAATGTGCCATTTGTCGTTTACACTGATGCAAGTGAGGTTGGCTTAGGTGCTGTCATAGTGCAGCAAACAGGACTCGGCACTGAGGAGGTCTTGGCATTTGCCAGTCGTACCTTGAATCCAGCAGAGAGGAACTATACGACCACCGAGCAAGAATGTTTGGCAGTCGTATGGGCTCTCGAAAAATGGAGGTACTATTTGGAAGGGAAATTCTTCACTGTCGTCACTGATCACTCTTCATTGATGTGGGTTTTTAAAACACAGAAACCTAACACTCATCTGATTCAATGGGCACTTCGACTCCAGGAATTCAACTTCACTGTAGAGTACCGAAAAGGGAAGTATAATACGGTTCCTGATGCTTTGTCCCGAGCCCCTGTGGACAGTATCGAGCCAAGCCTCCTGACTTGTTCCACCGCTTTATCGCAGAAGTCACCAGGGAAATCAGAGAAGATTGAAGAACTGGCCATCACAGATTGTGACATCTGGAAAGCACAGCAGATGGATCCAGACATTCACCAACTGTATGAACAGATAGTACAATCAGGAGAAGTCACTGTTAATTCATCTACAAAATTTTCCATATTGGAAGACAAAGTTTACAGAGTTGTAAAATTTCCACACAAAGTTATGTACCAAGTATACATACCAAAAGCTCTCCGAGTTCAAGTACTTCAGTCTCTTCATGAAGACTCTCTTGCTGGACATCTGGGCAGGTTCAAAACCTTCAAAAGATTGCAAGAGTTGGTGTACAGGCCTAAATTAAATCAAGATGTCAAGGAATTTGTGCCAAACTGTCACATTTGTCAGCGTTACAAGCCCGAATGTCGTCGACTTCCTGGCACCTTGCAACAAACCATTGTACGACGACCATGGGAAATGTTGGGAGTAGATTTGATGGGTCCATTCCCTAGGAGCTCATCAGGAAATGTTTTTCTGATTGTTTTTGTGGACTATTATTCTCGTTGGGTGGAACTTTTTGGCCTGCGTAAAGCCACAGCTGAGATTGTCTCACAAATACTTGTCAGAGAGATTCTTACCCGATGGGGGGTTCCTGATTACATCTTGTCGGATCGAGGATCACAGTTTGTCTCCTCTGTGTTCCAAGAACTCTGTAGGAACTGGAACATAGGACACAAAATGACAACCGCTTACCATCCACAAACAAATCTCACAGAAAGAATTAACCGTACACTCAAGACAATGGTGGCCTCATATGTCAGTGACAATCATAAACATTGGGACAAGCTTCTACCAGAGTTCAGATTTGCTCTTAATTCTGCCGTCCATGAGTCTACAGGAGTTACACCAGCAGAGTTAAACATCAATCGCTCCCTCAGAGGTCCCATGGATGTACTATTACAACCACGAGATGTTTGTCCTGATGATTCCTGCTATGACAAAGTGACAGAACTGAGTCAAATGAAAGAGTATGTTGAGCAGAGACTACATACAGCTCGACAACGTCAAAAACGCAACTATGACAAAAATAGGAGAGAAGTTGTGTTTGAAGTGGAAGACAGAGTATGGATGCGCACTCACCCCTATTCCAAGGCAGAGAAGTTTTTTTCTGCCAAAATAGCTCCAAAATGGCAAGGGCCATACAGGATTGTCCAAAAGTTGGGACCTCTCAATTATGAAATTGTCCTGGAGGATACTGGAGAAGACTTAAGAGTAGTACATGTTGCCAGGCTAAAGCCTTGCTTTCCGTCTGCACAAGAGCTTGAGGCACAACAACAACGTAAACTCCTAGAAATTTTTAAGGAAGACAGTGATGAAGGAGAGTTCCTTTGATTTACTGAGAAGAGTATCTGTAACCTCTAACGTGACGCCTTCCAGTTATGTCCGGCTTTTCTTAAGGAGGGGAGACTGTGACGATGTCATATTGAAATAAATAAATATATTTCATCACTGATATTTATCATATCATCATTCAGATGTTAAATCTCAGTTATCTATCATTATCACGTATCACATACCACTATATTCTTCGATCCACTGTCATGTCTATGTTGGCATTCAGATGATGATGTGTGAGCCAGCCTTTTTTACCGGTATCTTTCTGACGTGGCGGGGTTGTTGGCAAGATGGCGGCTGCCGTTGAAAGACATTGACGGTGCCTCGCGGAGCTCCGCATGAAATCTCCCGCGGCGATTCATTGTTTTAACGAGTGTTATCGTCCGCGTTCAATGCGATCGCACTTTCAAGAAGACGTAAGCTATCGTCAACACAGGTGACGGGGAAGCAAATAGCAGGGGACGATAAATAGCGAGTAGCTACTTTCAAAAGCTTAACTGGATTTAAGGAGTAGGAGTCTTCAGCATACGAATCATCAGTGCCTGAATGGACCCGGAAAACCTGTACCAGATCAGTAAAAAGGTGGCGTGAGTACACATTTGCGCTGTGTATTACAGGATGCCTTGACTTTGACTGTGACTTTGGATGAGGACTTAAACGTTATTTTCCTCTTTTGATTACCTGAACTATTTTTGCTGTGGTTTCTTATTGTGTGTATTGCTGTGGTCTTTTGAAACTGATTATAATTTTCTTGTGCATATTTTGGGGTTGAAAAATTATGATTGTTTTTTTTCTTCTCTTCTTTCACTAAATATTTGAATTGATAATTTTCCTGAATACACATTTAAAACAATTCTATGTGTCCTGAGTTGTTGAAATGTTGCATTTTCCTGTGTAAGAAGTGGTAATTATATGGGGTTTTTTTGTATTTATTGCGGGTTTATTAGGCCTATTCTCATACCGTTAGGGGTTTTGTGTTGACAAACCAGACTGCACAAGACCTTTGTACGTTTCCTTTACTTCAACTTAAAACTTAATGACAGAAAACCTGTCTGGCACCCCAGCATATAAAAATCGAACCAAAAGTGAGGGAAAACCGTTACAGTTTATCCCAGCCCTAGTTCTAACGATACAAAGCTTAATGCAAATGGGTGAAGTTTCCCTTTAAGCTGGATGCAGAGCTTTCCACATTTCTTCTTGACAGATAATTGTGCTTTATCAACCATTGATTGTATTTCTGAGTGTTATGTAAGTAATCTAAATATGCTTGCACGCGCAATGCAGCATAAAGTATGTAAGTTTATTTAAACAGCAATAGAAAATGCTAAGAAAGACTTCATAAAAACCATTTGCAAGTATTGATACAAGGCCAGACATGTTATCTTCAATGCCCAGATAATAATACACTGTAAGAATTTATAGTCAGCCTTGACAAAGATTCCACTTCAATTTAGCTGTTGAATAAAGCTCATCCCTCCAAAAAGGCTTGATAATCATAAATGGTAATCTCAGTTCAAGCAATACAATAATATAACCTGAAGTAATACTTTCTTAATAGTAGTATGGGAGCAAATGTGAGACTTCTTGAACCAACACAGATCAAAGAGGGTTCATGATAATAAAAGACATCTATCTAAACATTATCTGACCACTTGGTTGAGCACACAGTTGGATACTACAATGACGGATTTGGGCACAGTGGGAGATATAGAGGTCATTTGTAGTATTAGTCTTAAATTACATTTAAAGGGATACTTCATTAGCATTAGGGGTGGGAAAACAGGTTTGAAACTATAAAGTGTTAAGACTGACTTTGCTCAGGGTTCAATCTTACTCCGCTGAACCCAAAGTACGACGTGCTTTGTCACTGCTACCACAATAAACTACTTTCATCAAGATTTTCTACGTCCTCTTCATTTTTTTCTTACACTGGCGAGCCAAGCAGCGAGGGATTTCCAAAAAAAAGCGGGGAAAGGTAAGAAAGACTGACTTTTCTTCTTTAATGCTGTTTTTTTGATTTGGGAACCCCCTTGTTTAAAAAAATCTAGAAAAGAAAATTGCAAGGAGAGGAAGGAATTTAGTTTGTTTAATTTTGCAGGAGGAGTTCTTAAGCCTATTTCATACAATTCTGTTTGAGATTCTAACGAAACTGAATTAACCCGACGCAATGTGGTGGCAGAGTTGTATTGGAATTTTTGTTTCTAACGTAACTGAAGCAAAGTGTTTAAGTTTGTGTGTTTCTAAAGTAACTGAATCAACCCGACGTAGTGTGGTGGCAGAATTATAACAGAAGAGTTTCTAAAGTAACTGAAACTTCTTGTAGTGAGAGCTCGACGCACGGTGGCTCTGTAAAGTTTAAAACTAAAAACCCGAAGCAGTGTGGTTTTGCTCGACGTACTGTAGCAGAGTTTTAAACGTGATATATAGTGTTGTAAGCCCGAAGTATACTGTGACTAGATAGTTTAAAATATAACACAGAAGCACCGATGTACTGTGACAGTGTTATATTTTAATCTATTTGTGAGTGTTGGCGTAGCAGAGGTTTAGGCCCGAAGAAGTGTGGCCTCCAAAGTAGTGAGACTTTCAAGTTAAAAGAAACTTGATTTGGAATTGTTATAATTTCTGTTAAGATTCTAAAGTAATTGAATTAACCAAACGTAGTGTGGTTGCAGAATTATAACAAAAGAATTCCTAAAGTAACTAAAATTGTTGTGTAGAGCCCAACGCACCGTAGCTCTGTGAAGTTAAAAAAAAAAAACCTGAACCAGTGTGAGTTTGCTCGAGGTATTGCAGCTGTGTTTTAAACTTGATAACTGTTGTTACCCCTGAAGTGCTATACAGCTAGGTAGACTGTTGTGTTTTGTGACAGTGTTATATTTTAAACTGCATGTGAGCATTTGTGTAGATGAACTTAAGGCCCGACGGACTGTGGCCATGTCTGAAGCAGGAACTTTCAGGTTCAGAGGCCTGACATATTGTGTTGTTAATTCATAAGTGTCCGACGTACAGGAACTATGAACAAACAGACTAATGAATATCTTAAAACAACTAGATAACGTGTAGTCACTGATGACAGTAAGTTGTAAAGACCTATTGAATTATTGCACATAATTCAGTAAGACTTTCGAAATGGAAACGCTGATTGTTAAATACATTACCAAGCATGGTTCACAGGGATTATTTGATGGAATAGAAGATGTTGTTGATAAGCCATATGAATGGGCTATCTCTAAGTTTGAAACTTCTAAAATGCCTAAAAATGAAAAAGGAAAGATTGCCAATGCGCTTCAAGCGGTTTTTGCTTCGTACAACATAATTAGGAAGAGAGTAGATGAGTTAAAAGCTGAAAATGAGCGACTTAGTGTTGAGGTGATTTCTACCAAAAATTACCAGGCTATTGAAACAACATGGAAAGAAGAAAAGGTCAAGATGCAGAATGAGATTGCACTGCTTAGAACTAACAAAGACATGCTCAAATCATCTGTGGAAATTTTGGCCAACAGTTTGGAGGAAGCACAGACAGCCTGTCAGTGTATGATAATGAATGGTACAACTGAGAAAAATGCTAGTAAGTCATTGTTAGATGTTACGGTGTGTAGTCCAGTTCCAGAAATGCCAGATTTGCATGAAGAAAGTGCTGAGGGATGGGAAAGAGATTCTCAGTCATTCAGAAGTCAGTACTCTGACTCTACAGTGAGATTTCCAGTGGCACCAGTTCATGTGACTACAACTATGCGTGCTAGTGAAGGAAGGGAAGAACATATGACCTCCACCATGGTCAGAGCATTTAATCCATCTGAACTAGAAATTGTGATCAAGAACATTGGGAAATTTGACCCTGCCAAGCAGGATCCATTAGATTTTTTAAAGAATCTTGAACGATATGCAGATCTGTATAATTTTACTGACGGTGATGCCTGTGTTATGCTAAAGATGTGTCTGCCTGATACTTTGTCTGGAGCCTTAACTCAGAGAGTAAAGGCCAGAACTGCAAATAAGTCAGAGAGGAAACAAGCACTTCTTGAAGTTTTGGGTATGATGTCAGTTGATTGGGATAAAATATCTGAGATGCAGATGAGGACAGGAGAGCACCCAGCAGCGTTTTCAGAACGATTAATGGAGACATTCAAAACTTTCAGTGGCAATCCTGATACTACTAAGAATGATGTCACTTTCAAGTCTGCCTTGATTAACAAACATGATCCACTCACCCATTCTGCTGTGTCAATGTTTGTGACGCCTTTCTCTGAATATGATGACATTATTGCTAAAATGACACAGTTTTACAACAATAATGCTAATAGTCAAATGAAAGGTGCCAATTCTAGAAATCCAGTTGCTGCTTTTGGCAGAAAAGAATATTCTAGATTAACTAATGGCTTCCATCATAGACAAAGGAGATTTGCAGGAATAAATTCAGGTGTTATTCTTTGCTATGCATGTGGAAACGCCGGTCACATTGCTAGGCATTGTCAAGACAAAGAGAGATATCGAAACTTTGTCTGTCATGCATGTGGAAAAGATGGTCACATTGCTAGGCATTGTTCAGAGAAAAGATGGAAAGATCAGGAAGTTGTTTGCTTTAGATGTGGAAAGACAGGACACAAGGCAAGACAGTGTCATTTTTCACATAAAAGACAGATGGGCTTTTGTGATTTGCTTAAGAAAATAGACAATTTAGAAACCCAGTTAGCACTGTTGAATGGAAAGAAGGAAGATAACTTGCCAGACACATCACCGTGTGAACAACATGACTGTAACTCAGTCACAAGCAGATGCTGATGTGAACTAGAGAATTGTTTTATGATAGTAGCACATTTTAGAAAAAAATATGTTTACTATCAAAAGGGGGGTGATTCTTGAAGATTCATGAAAAATTATTTAATTGAAGATTCATGAAAAATGATTTAATGTGATTGATATGTAAATTTATTTAGAAGAAATGTTTTAATGCCAATAATTAAAAAAATATATATATTTTAAAACATTACTGATGTTTGATGTTCTGTGCTTAAACATATGTGACTTTGATGTTTTGAATGTGAAAAGTTCTTGTGGGGGAAAAGGGGGGCAACCTCTTCTATTCTTCTTGTTTCAGGTGTAAGCATGGAGATGTCTAAAATGTGTAACCTTAGGGAAAAAGACGATTTGGACCAGAAGGCCAACAGGACAAGTGATGCCAGGGTACTTCCTCAAGAAAGAGGAACCAGGACGTCTCTAGAGTTACTACTGGAATAGGAAATCCAGACATTTCCAAACCTGCTAAGATCCAGAACGACAGGTCTAAAAGATCCTGTGACATACGAATCGGAACAATAGCTATGAAAGATTCATCTAAGGAACTGTTTTCAAAATTGAAAAAGATTGGACAATCGATAGGAGAAGCACAAATAAATCAAACTATTTCTAGAGAGTATGGACAGCAGTCTTTCTACCAAGGTGGAAAACCATATTATGAAGACTCACTACACATGACACTAGAATGAATGTATGCTATGCTTTAAACAATTTTCCAGGAGCAAGGAAATTTTGAGTTTGAGAAAATTCTAAAGGTGGACAATCTTGGAACATTACAGGAACATACTCTTAAAAGAAATGAAGAACCTTCCTAGATTTGCTGCAAAGTTGTCATCAGAAGAATGGCAGGGAATAAACACAGACTGTTGTGACAAAACCCCATTTGGTTTCATGTGTGAGTGTGACATGGTGGAAAAACAACTATTGAAGCACCAGAAACAGACTTTGATGCTTGTAAAGTTAAACTCACTCATATGCAGAATCATTTCTCAAGGATAATAGTCACAGATGAGAGAAATTGTGTTACTACACCTTGTATATGTGAATGTGACCCGACAAATACTATCCTATTTTAAGAAAATATTCCAGAATTGATTTTAAATTGCCAGTATTAGACAATGTGTTAATGTCATTGATCTTAATGAGAAAGATAGGGTAATGGGGACTTAGCTATTACATATTCAGATTTACTTTGGGATGTAACCTTCAAAACAGTGTGTATATCTTACTCATTGTTTGTCAATGTATTATGCTATGCTGTATGTGTTCTCTATTAAGACGCCAGATTGCAGATACTTCAATGATCACCTTAGGACGTTCCCGTTGGCTGTGATGGTTCTTGAATATTTCTCTCCCAAACCAAAGAAATGTTTGTTTCATATTGCCAAATTTTAGGAGAGACCTTATGATAATCTTGCCTAATGGGATGGAGCGATAACCAGTGTGCATGAGGTGATGACCCAATGACGGGTAAGATTCTCCAGTGGCCAGATGGGGGACAACCTAAGCCAGGGTATTGCCGGCACTGGGCACCTGCCCTAATATTAATGGGAGGTGTAATCTTTATGAATGGAGTGGATGTGATGCTTCTCTGCCAAGAGCATCAAACGGGGGACTGTAAGAATTTATAGTCAGCCTTGACAAAGATTCCACTTCAATTTAGCTGTTGAATAAAGCTCATCCCTCCAAAAAGGCTTGATAATCATAAATGGTAATCTCAGTTCAAGCAATACAATAATATAACCTGAAGTAATACTTTCTTAATAGTAGTATGGGAGCAAATGTGAGACTTCTTGAACCAACACAGATCAAAGAGGGTTCATGATAATAAAAGACATCTATCTAAACATTATCTGACCACTTGGTTGAGCACACAGTTGGATACTACAATGACGGATTTGGGCACAGTGGGAGATATAGAGGTCATTTGTAGTATTAGTCTTAAATTACATTTAAAGGGATACTTCATTAGCATTAGGGGTGGGAAAACAGGTTTGAAACTATAAAGTGTTAAGACTGACTTTGCTCAGGGTTCAATCTTACTCCGCTGAACCCAAAGTACGACGTGCTTTGTCACTGCTACCACAATAAACTACTTTCATCAAGATTTTCTACGTCCTCTTCATTTTTTTCTTACAACACACACACTTAAAGCGACACGTAATGTAATTTCTCAACCTTCATAATACATTTTCAAGACCCTTGTGATGGTACATCGACTTTAAAGGTGCAGTGTGTAATTTTTAGAAGGATCTCTTGACAGAAATGCAAAATAATATACAAAACTATATTATCAGGGGTGTATAAAGACCTTTTTATAATGAACCGTTATGTTTTTATTACATTAGAATGAGACATTTTTATCTACATACACCGAGGGTCCCCTTACGTGGAAGTCGCCATTTTGTGACACCATGTTTCTACAGAAGCCCTTAAAAGACAAAGTTTTTTACTGAGTTGTCTCCAACGATAACATGTTTTTCCGGTGTTGGCTACCGTAGCTTCTCTATGCATTTCAAAAGCAAGGGGTGAGCAGTGGACTGAGCCATTGGTTCCAATTTACACACTGCACCTTTAAATAGGTTGAATGACATGTCTACCATAGCCTGACGGGGTCTGTATCGCTTTTACTCGTACTTTAAAACTTAAGGTTTCTGGTAGTAACCAGAGCACAAAAAAACTACAAAATTTGACTGCTTTACGGCATACGTTACATCCTCCACACAATTTGTTTTTAACGGGAATTTTGCTGGAGGCTCCTAAACTCTTTCCCCGCCATTGACGAGATATCTCTTCAATCAAGAGAAAACGCTTTCCCACCAATGACGAGATTTTCCGTCTTTCCGCAATACCGCTATTATCCATCGCCCTTTTGCAACTTTTTAAAACCGGAAGTATTGCCCTATGGCAAGCTGCTGCATGTCCGTGTCTGTTTTAAAGATCGCTCTGAATGGGATCTCTATGAAAAGTCCGTCACAAAAATGAATTCTCTCTGCTTTTTGCTCAAAATGTGGTGTTTTTGCAGAAACCTACCCATATTCAAAAGCTGATTACAAAAGAACTACTGAAGGTAGGATGAAACTTTTTTTTTTTTTTGAAAGCAGAGGGTCTGTTCTTTCATTTGGTATATTGTATGTTTATATATTTAAAGAAGAACATTTTCTGGAAGGCATTAAACTTTTGTGAAAATCATGAAAAACGCTGGCGCTGGCTGGCAACTTTTCTAAAAAAACGCTGGCGGTGAAAGAGTAAAGGAGAGTATAGAGCAACTTCTATTATGTGACTGTGTGGCACTGTGTTAGTGTCATGTTCCTATGACACGTGTGACCTGGGTTCGATTCCCCTTTAAGGCAATTTTTAATATAAACTCACGATCTTGATTCATACATAAATGCGATCTTCTTTATAAATGACGGTGATTATCTTGCATGTAGTTCCCTGTATTCAGATGCTGCATTCATGTGTTCATGTATTTACAAACTTGCTCAAACTCACACAGTGTAAAACCAAACCCTATTCATTCAACAATCAGATCCGAGCGTTTCTCTGCGTTCCGCTGTCACTCGCGTGACGTATTACAAAGTGGCATACCTAACACGGTTTACTTGGATTTAGAGCGACAATTTTCACACAAAAGAGAGGAAAAACGAGCGCCATTGCGGAAAATCTTGGTGGCGAGGGAGAGAGAGAGCAACGATGCAACAATATTTGTTTCGAAAAAGGCAAGGAAATACTTTGGTCATTTCTCAATTGGAAGGCTGCAATGATGAGCAAAATGTTGATCTTTTAGCGTTTTAAAGGTTTAGTTTTTAGTTTAGTTTTAAGGTTGGCCAGTTCTTTTCCTTTGCGACAGTGCTGCGGCGCTTGTGGCCTCTAGGGGCGCTAGGTGTAAAAAATGCATGTCTAGCGCCCCCTAGTGGCCAAAAAGTTCTGCGGTGTGCCTTTAACGCTCATATGCTCACTTATGTAAGGTATCTCTATCTCCAGATCACATCCTTGAACAGCCCTGATTTCTCCTCGCAAACCACAAGTCTCTTGGTTACAGGATACAAAGTGGCTGTTTGCTGACAGCCGCTGGATTGATGTAACCCACATCCCCTTCCCTTATGCTGATAAAGTGCTATGATAAGCACCTTGGCCAGCCTCAAAGAACCACGCCTCTGATACAAGAGCACAGAATGATTTAGAAAGAATGCCGGGAGGACTGTCAAGGAAGAAAAGATGCAAAAAACGACGCTGTGCAAGGATATACCCTCATATTTGAATTCTGAGTGATTATTTCATGAGCCACCACTGAACACTTGACTTACCTGTTTACCATTAATATTCATTATGTGAAGTTCTATTTCTAACAAATAGTTGTAAGCACAGATTTCTGAGACCTCAGCACAACAAGAAAGTTTTTAGGAAGGGACATCATTTGTTAGCCCAAAAACCTGTGTAGATTAACACAGGAGAGATTCATAACTTTTTGGTTTATCACCTTGTACAATGTTGTGTTCAAGGACATAGTGTTGATATCTTGTGGGTTGTTCCAAATCACAAGTCAAATCACTAGCAGCAGAATTCATTACCTGCCCTAAATTTGCTGTTAGAGAAGCCATTGATTGCCCAGTTCAAGGCCAAACATGTTAACACTCTGAATAATACCCTCTTTACTGTGGCTACTTTGTTAAAGTAAATATCAAACAATCTGTGGTTCACACAACAGGGCCTCATGCAGTAAACTATTCCATGTGTGCAAAGGAACGCTGCCCTCACGCCTGAATGATCTTCCCAAAATCTCTTCAATCAAACTTGTTCACAGCAAATTTAGCAAACATTGGCCACCAGCAAACTCTGTGTCAACTGCGACCCAGAACTGCAGGACACATCTCATTACCAGTGGGAAGTACAGTAAATACAAACAAATGGATATCAGAAACAGCACCACACTGCTATAGTTTTTTTTCTATTATGAACACTGGAGATACAAACATTAATGTTTTCCAACCAATGCGTTAAAGTACCACACTGTAACATGATGCATAGCGCATGCTGGAATGTCTTTCCCCAATGCTATACTACATTATACAAACCTCCACATATCTTTTTTGTATGGTTGTTTCAATAGACACCTTTTATTTGAATTTTTAGATATTTGTTTGTATGCCTGCTCTTTATTATGTTTTGTTTTATTTATTACACCTACCATCTATTATCAGATAGCAGTGTCTCATTTTTATTTTACTAAACACATGTATTCATCCATATTTAATCATGTTAAATGTATTATTTAAAAGTAAGTTATAAAGACAATTCAATTTTAAACAATTTAATTAAATCTGATGGATGATCTTTCTTGTTTAAAAGAGAACACAGAAAACACGGAAACAAACAATAACTTGCAATGCTTTTCATAATAAATAATTACCAACATGCTTAACTTGTTATATACATGATTTAAATATACATAATACAAATACTTTTAAGCAATTCATAAAATGTCAAATGAACTATGAATTAATTCATCAGGTAACAATTGCAAATTGTTTAGTGATTACTGTGTATAATAATAATATTTAGCTTGTTTTAACACCATTCCAGCATCAATGGGATATATATATTTATGACACCTGACCTAGCCGGGGTGTCAACTCTTTTTAGAGTATTGACTGCTTAATAACTCTTTAGTGATCCCTAAACAAACATTTAACTAACTACTACTAACCCCTACCTTAACAGTCTACTAACATTCTAATGAAAGTTTGTTGACATTTAGGTGCAGTGTTACTTATGTTCAATCAAATTTCAAAGTAGATCATCAAAGTAAAGTGTAGCACATAATCTCCCTGCTGAAAAAACAGCATACCAGCAAGACCAGCATATGTTGTGTTTTTGTACTGGTTTGCTAGAAAACACCAGCTAAACCAGCATCAGCACCAGCTAAACCAACACCAAACCAGCATTAGCACCAGCATCCCATGCTGGTCATATCAGCATATGTTGTGTTTTGGTGCTGGTATGCTGGTGACCACCAGCTAAACCAGCATAGACCAGCATAATTCCCATGCTGGTTTAATTACGTTTTTTTTTCAGCAGGTCTTTATTATGGTTTTCCATGAAAGATGTCAGAATTAGTTAAATCAACAAACAACACTCTACATGACTTTGACAGTGATATTTTAACCAGCAGACTAGTTTTTGTGTTTGCGCACGCGCGCGTGTGTGCCACCAGCTGGGCAGAGGCAGCTGTATGTTTATATTAACTAATGAGTTAATTACTCAGCTGAACTTGTGTCATTTCACAGGAATGCGACAGAGCTCAAATGCACTCTGATTATGGGCCATTTCCTGTCAGATTAGACACTGTCAACAAGGGCCTCTTTTTCTACACTGTTTGCTAAATCACATATGAGGTTAGACACTATGAAAGTGTTTAACTGAAGATTTAAGACACTGAGGATTTTAAACAAAACATGACTAATGTGGAAATGAAGTTATTATACATTTCTTATTAGGTGGAAATGAGCAAAGAGGGGCAAGTACAAGAGTGTACTGTATGAAAGGCAGCGCCGGTCTGTGACTTCTTTTTTGAGGGCGCACGATGCAAAGCTCGTCACAACATGTATTTAGCCTGTCATGTGTGTGGTTCGTCATGTCAAAATATGTGTTCGGCTCGTCATGTAAACTTAAGTGCATCATGTGTCTTGTCAAAATACGTGCCTGCTGCTGACGCTTTGACACATGCGCATCATGCATCTTGTCAAACACGTGTTGAAAGGGTTTATGATAAAAGAGAAGTTCACGTTTACCAGATACTCACTTAATCTCATGTGTAATCTGAGTTTACTGTTAGGGGGGGGGGGGGGGTTCAATGGTATTTCAAGCATTTTAACTTATTAACACAGTTATAGAGTTGTTTCCTCATGTTAAACGTAGGCAAAGTGTCAAAACAGCAGTTGGACATGTTACAGAGTATTTCTCTGCCGAATGCACTTCGCCAGGGTTCATACAAGTTTCGGAAATTTTTTTTCGATTACAGGTCCAACTGACGTTTCAGGGGTTTTCGATACGTATCACTTCTTTATATGGGCACTTCCCTGAAAAACCCCGCCCACCCAGGCCCGGATTGGCCAAAGGGAGAACCGGGAGGATTCCCGGTGGGCCGGTCTGTTTTTTTTGGCCACGAGGGCCGGTGTTGTCATGCCACCGGGATGACGCGTATTTACGGGTGAGAGATGTCTCCGCCGCTTTATGCACAAGTTGATTGTGTCCCGAGTCCCGACCACTTATTGGAAGAATTCTTGCATTAGGGTGCATTGACATCTAAAACGCATGGGAAACGCAGGACGTGCCGATGTCTTCTGGTTTTCAAAGCGCTTACTTGAACACGAGTTTTGTTTCAGACGCGTCTATATTGAGTGCGCTTGCCGGCCGCGCGTCTATATCTAAAATAAACTTGAGCGCGTCTTTTGAGTGCGCTTGCCGGCCGCGCGTCGATTATAGTTTAAATAAACTTGAGCGCGTCTTTTGAGTGCGCTTGCCGGCCGCGCGTCTATTATATTTTAAATAAACTTGAGCGCGTCTTTTGAGTGCGCTTGCCGGCCGCGCGTCTATTATATTTTAAATAAACTTGAGCGCGTCTTTTGAGTGCGCTTGCCGGCCGCGCGTCTATTATATTTTAAATAAACTTGAGCGCGTCTTTTGAGTGCGCTTGCCGGCCGCACGTCTATATTTTAAATAAACTTGAGCGCGTCTTTTGAGTGCGGTTGGCGGCCGCGCGTCTATTATATTTTAATTAAACTTGAGCGCGTCTTTTGAGTGCGCTTGCCGGCCACGTCTATTATATTTTAAATAAACTTGAGCGCGTCTTTTGAGTGCGCTTGCCGGCCGCACGTCTATATTTTAAATTAACTTGAGCGCGTCTTTTGAGTGCGCTTGCCGGCCGCGCGTCTATATTTTAAATAAACTTGAGCGCGTCTTTTGAGTGCCCTTGCCGGCCGCGCGTCTATTATATTTTAAATAAACTTGAGCGCGTCTTAATACAAACGGGCTGGCCTCTAAACGTATTTTTTATCCAAGTCATAGATGAATTCTCTATGAATAGTCATTATTCATCGTTTATTGCAAGAGGAACAAAAATCAATTTGATGCAAAACTCATTAGTTTCAAAAGTATATCCATGATGTTTTCTTTTTTTTAACACAATGTAGGCCTACGTTATTTAGCAATAGACATGATCTAAGTACTAAAAAAAGATACAGATTATTTCCATTTGTTTCCAATGCATACTTGATAAATCTTGCTTGTGTATTGTATATCAGGGGTTTCCAAACGTTATCAACCCAACAGTTAATCTCAAGACTCACCATTTTTTAGAAATAGAAATATAGAGGAAAATACAAACACATTTGTTTCCTTTAGTTTTTGAATAAGTTTACTTTAGTAATATATGGTCTTATGGTTGGGCTGCATAATTATGGCAAAAATTATAAATGTTTACTGCTTTGCACGGAATATGAAATTATATATTTGAAAAATACAGTAAATTGCAAGGCTGCAGAGAACAGTGCACTACTGCAGACTTGTACTATTGAGGGTTTAAAATTATTATTTTAATAGTCAGTCGTGAACTAAAGTGGGCCGGTCTAAGGCATGAAACTCCAGGGCTGAAAATGAGTCCCACTCCGGCCCTGCGCCCACCCGTCAATTAGCGGGAGACGCTGGAGCTTGCAAACATCTTATCAAGCCACTCAGCTTTGTTTAATTTCAAAACTCAACAATGGCACAAAAGATGAAGTGTGTTTTCGGATGTAAGGTGAAGAAATCCAGCCTTATGAAAATGATGGATATAGTTTATTACCCGGGGAGCAGTGGAGTTTTGCGTGTGTGTTCGATGCGGTGGATTTTCCCAACCGGGTCATGACGAGTTGCACGTGGTAAGACTTCTGTCTTATGTTGTAAATAGTCGCGTGCAGATTATATAAATGACACAAACATGTAGTGAATCATAAGTTAAACAGTGTTGTATAGAGTTGCATGACTTGTACTCACTCCTCCCGCGGTATAACTCCTTCATTTTTTCGTATGTTATCAGAAAGATTCGGTAAAGCTAATTTTTCTTTAATAAATCTGATTAAACTAAAGATTGCAGAACAGCGTGTGTTACGTGAGCTTTAAATTAGTGTCTTGCGAGTATTTTGTAAACGTGAGCATCTCTTTTATCATAAAACCTTCCAATACGTGTTTGACAAGACGCATGACGCACATGGTTCACATAATACAACAAACATATTTTGACAAATAAGACACATGACATTTCAAACCAGTGGCAGCTGGAATGCCGCCCCCTAAAGTTGGCCAGAGAAGAAAGCTACCCTAACGTGTTACCAAAAAGTTAAATATATAGGCTAGTGCAAATTAATACAAAATAAAATCATTTAGTTGTACTATTTCACTTTTACTTAATTATTTTTTATTTTTTTATTTTTTATTTTTAAAAAATATCAAAACGTCATTTCATTGTGTGTGTGTGTCATGTTTGTTTGTCTGGGGCACAACGAGTGTGTATGTAGGTCAGTAAATGTGGTAAAAGCATGTGACTCGAGGCTGAGCTCTAATTGGCTTGTTTCAGATCTGCTTTGGGGCGCAACACTGTGCACCCCAAACCCTCCCACTTATGTTGTAAGTGAATCAATATTGTTTTTTATGTCTTTGACCTCATGTGATTGGATTATTCTCAGAGTTGCCATGTCACGGTTGAGCTTACACTGTGCTTTTCCTGGACTTATGGCAAACAGAGTTGGCTAATGTTAGCTGGATGCTACGTATGCATTACATTTATTGTTTTCCCTGTTTGCTGTTTCAAAGTCTGCATGATAGACTGTGCAAAATTTAGTGCCCTATATGAGCTGCCTTTGCATGGACATGATGCTCAGATAATTCGGTATGGTCAACTTTGTTGCAACATACTGGACTGTAATTAGGCAATTACTCTGTGTGTGTGCGTGTGTCAAATCACGTTAACCGAAGTTTAATGTAAGAGCGCTAGATCCAGAGCAAAAGTAAAACTAAAACAAGAAGTCGTCTATCTGAGGTAACTTAAAGACACAAAATCTAATGACAAGAGTGCATTAATCTGCCTTCATGCGTTTATTACGCAAAAGGTTTCAGATACACAGTGTCATGAGTTTAGTTCAATTCAGATTTTATTTTAATCGTAATAATATATTGTGATTTTATTTGTTCAAATTTGCCTGTTCAGCACAAAGGTCGTGTGTTTTATTGCATCTGCTGGCACTCCGAGAAAAAAGCATTCAAACATCTGCTTCATGTGATTTTAAACATGTAAAGTGATGGACGGGTTCAGTTTATCTATTCTCTTTACAAATAAATAAACACATTTGAACTTGTATGCTCGTCTTGCATGTTCATGATTAGAAATGAACATGTAAATGAAAACTGCACAGAGGAAGAAAAAGAGCAGTGAAGGAGGAGATGGGGAGGAGGAGGAGGGATGCTGGAAAAACTGGAGCTGGACCCGGATGCCGGAAGGCTGCCTTATATACGCCCATAATGATGATTGACAGACCTGAATGTTTAGGTTCGTCTCAAACCTACATTTAGAACTACATTAAAACATGAAATGACGGACGATAATTGATTAATTAGTTAATTGCATAAACAATATAAAAAAGCATCCTTTTATTTCACAAAACAATATATTTTAGATATTATTTGATAGACTAGTAAGTGTGGATTAAGGATGTTTAAAAATCTCTAGGATGGTGGTCAGGACATGAATGGATCAAATCAGCAGATTTGCGAAGTTTTATTTATCTCCACATATATCACAAATAATAATTAGCATGGGAACTTTGCAGTATACCACATTATACATTTCCTACAATGTATATATTTCCAAATGATATATGTAAGTATTAACGGCAATAAATGTCTCATCTATCTCTATGGCTCTGGCTGAGGCTTTCTCCACTTCACCCCAACGTGACGTCATCGTCGAATTGCGTAAAAAAAACGTTAATACCAAAAACGTAAAAAAAGTGGTCTTTAAGACCATTTCTGAGACATTTTAAAAATGATATACATATCTTGAGTGATTTATGTACCCATTAATCGACAGTGGTGGTTAACCTGCAACACGCCCTTTAAGGGAGAAATAAAACTCTTTTTATTCAATGTCCGCCTAAAAATATTTTAAGGGTCCCCATAACCACATACAGTGGACTAAATGCAATATATTTATATAATTTTACAGAAACCCATTTGAAGTTACATATAAAGCTGCTGTTTGTGACAAATATTGTTATTTATGTTGTTTTTCATATAATGAAACACCAAACTTTCTTTTTTATGTTGTAAACACTGTTTTGTAAGTGGATAACTCTGGTTCTGTGTCCTCTAGTCTGCAGACAGTTCTGGTAGTTAGCAGCAGCAGACAGTAAACACCCAAAAAAGAATGATCTCTTTAGCATGTCGACTTCAAAAGTTATTCTTATTTTACTGAAGGGTGTGAAAATACATTTTTCATATAAAAAAATTTTTGCACATACAATAAATAGCAAGGGATTTAGAGCCCGACCGATATGCGTTTTTTTTGGGGCCGATGCCGATACAGATATTAGGGAGTAAAAAAAGACCGATAACGATATATCGGCCGATATCTTTATGTGTATATTATAGTTCAGTACACATATACTGCAGTATATTATACTACAGTACTTTACATAGAATACACTATATACTTTAACATAATATACTGTATATGAATAAATACAATGCAATGCAATGATCACTCACAAATGTGGTGATCCCAGGGGCGCAATGAACAGTTTCAAGGGGGGTATGCAAGACAGAATTTTGGGCCCCTTCCTTTAGAGGATTGTTTGATTTTCATACCATAATGTGTAGCTATATAAAATTATTCAGTTGAGTGCGTTTATTTAACTTTACAGGTCGCATTTGCACTAAAAATAAATGCATGAAGCAAAATAAAAAGATTTATTCGAAAAACGAATAGGTATACCATTTTAATCTGGTAAGGCAGAAAACATTCACATGATTTTAAATAGATCACTAAAAGAAGAATAATGCATGGAGATGCATTTCTGAACTATGAAAATCTATGGAAGGTGCTTTGAAAGTCGCGGCAGTCGAGTTTTCTGTGCGGTTTTAGAAGCGAAATGTGTACAATTATGTTTAGCCTATAGTTCATTCTTCAGAGTTCATATTGATGATCTTATAGTATATTTAAAAATGTTCTTACGAACTGACTGTATTCGTCAGAAAAACACCAAATACCTTAAATTCTCCTTATCACTGTTCTCTGTGCGTGTGGTACGTGTTCCGTCCTCCGCTCATGACAAAAAGCGTGGCCGGTAAATTTAAAATTAATATTAATATTAGTCTACGTTGATCTTTAAGAGTGTGCGCTTCGCCCACGCACGCCCTTCGCCAGTGACACAGAAATTGCAAAAAGCACAATCGGCTAAAGTTTTAAATATGACGTTGATTTTTAAAGTCAAAAGCATGCCGCAATCAAATGTGCTGCTGATGGGAATGCAAATTTATTTCTGTGCAGTGTGCACTGAAGGCTTTTTTTGAAAAGCGATTAAAGTGATATACCCCCTAATATGATTTTGCACATCCAACAACTATCATTACAAAAATAATACTGCATGTTTTGGCATTTGGTAGTAGGCTTAGGCTATATTGCAGTAGTTAATATTTGTTACGTAATGAAATGCACGGTGTTCTTTTAAATTTTCTTTTTCTTTAATATTCACAACACTTATCAACAAAACATTGATTAAAATTAAGAGACAAACTATATTAAACGAAATTCATTTGAAGCAAACATTTGAAGCAAACAAAACTTCATTTGAAGTCGAAAATTATGTCTAATTTGTCCATTTGTAACGTCATATTAGCCTTCGATCCATTACGACGCCCAATATTTGGCGTTTAAAATTACAGTCTTAATAATCGAATTAAATTAAAACAAAACATTAACAACACTACAACAATATTTAAACACAACAATTCTCAAACATAAATGTATGTCTCCCCTTTTATTTATTTAATTATTTATTTATTTATCTGTTATTTTTAACAAACCCTGATGTAGTTTGTTGTGTCTGTTTGGTTATTTTTATGCAATATTGGAAAATAATAAAAAATAAATCACAAAAAAAAAAACAATACTCAAACATAAAACAGACATTCTCTATTATGCATGTTAAAAACAATCTGATATAGCAGTTATAATAGCTGCACTAAGTTTACTATTTTGGGCAAAACCTCCGTTGCAACCCTGAATAAAAATGAATCATTTTCACTTTGAAAATGATGCGCTGTCCCATTAAAACCAGCTCTTAGTCATTTAAAATTTAACTCAATTATGGCTTAGACAATTCTCCTATTTCATGTTTATTTAGAAACTAATATTTTTAACTCCGTCTATTAAGTTATTGTCCGTCTTAGAAATGCAATAGTTGTCAGCAGTCGCTATGCTAATATTTCCCTAAATAAAGCTCTTGCTGTCCTTTTGTATTAACACAAATATTTTTCATTTTTTCATGAAACATACAGTTTACGGATCAGCATGAACGCTTTTAGTGGCATGTGAGATCTTACCTTGAAATGCCAAACTGTAGGACTGACGACTATTTGTGGTAACTTTGCATAGCAAACCCACCAAACTGATCCCAAACAAAAATGTTACCACCCAAATCCATACCCGCACAATCCAATTAAAAACCACCAGAACCGCCAAATATGTAATTGCATCTACTAGGTCATGATTGCACGCTGTTTTTTTAAAAGTGTCTCAATTTTACTCAACACAAAGTCATTCACAGTAGTTTTATATTATTTTACTTTACATTTTACTACAGTGGTAATAATTAAACGTGTACAATAAAAAAAGGAAAAGTGATGACGGTGGGGCCCCCTAGCGTACTTATGGGCCCATATGCCTGGCATACTCTGAACCCCCCCTAACGGCGCCCCTGGGTGATCCAACACTTATATGGATGTGACAAAGATATGTACTATAGGCAAGAAGTTAACAATAAACTTTATTATCCAAAATGAGTCGGATATCAGTGCACTAAACAGTAAACTTGACTTATTATAAATAACTTTAAAACACAAAGAGAACAAAATACATAAAACTTGCATCATTTGCAGTTTTGACAAGAATAACGTTATAAAGAGAAACTTATGAAGTCATTGATTATTAGCTTTACAGTAAGTTGTGTACTTCACAAATTTGTTAGCCACTCACCGTTACGAAGACAATGCTTGACGGAGCACATACTAATGTATGCTATGTTTAATGTTGTGCACAACGTTTTTATAACACAAACCCAGGGTTCCGTGCAAACTTTAGACTTTTATAAAACTAAAGCGTCTTCGCTCTGCCTCTTTTATTTAGCAAGGGTGTAGAGTTGCGCGAGCTTATTGAATCAATTGCTCTGAAATTAGCATGTTAACTAACAACACAAGCAGCAGTAATCTCATATAGTGATATATAAGTGCACGGCTGCGCGTAGTTTAAACGTGTCATTTCTCCGTCTCGCGTCATTTCTCCCGCTTGCGTTTTAACTCGCAAGTCGACAAAGAGACGGATTAAAAACACCAAATGTAAATGGGAATGCGTCTCTCTTGTCCATTTATAATCCAATCGACCAAAGTGCGTCTTAAGAAGACACTGCGTGACTGCTTCCATGCCACCTGAACTGAGAGACTGACTAAAGGGAAGGGGGTGGGGGATTGAATGGTGTCACTACAGTGAGTGACCTGGGTCACCATTAGCAACCAGTAGGGCGCACTCTGCTGGACAAGTACTTGCATCTTTCAAATGCATTTAATGTGTTCTGTAACAAACGTTCATATCGGTGCTTATCTGCGGCTTATACGCCGATACAGATATATCTGCGGCATGCTCATATCGGCCGATAAAATCGGCAAAACGATAAATCGGTCGGGCTCTAAAGGGATTATTCATGCACACAACCAAAGAATGCTGTGAATGGACTAATTTTGTAGATTAGGACCAAAGATAAAAGATGGTGTAGCATTTGTGCCTATCTGTGCTATCTGAGGCAGTTCACGCTCAAGTTTCACATACGTTTAGAAAAGACTATTTTTTTACCTCATCATTCAATCAATGATTGTTGGATATGTGATGATAATAGAACAATAACAATGTAGCCCTAATCCTAAGAGTAAGAGCTTTCATTTGATATAAGACTTGTCCATGTTTGTCATACTTGAGAAATATGAAATATGTGAATATTAAATCATATAAAAAATGTGTGGGGGGGTTAGTGTAAATTAAGTGTAAAAAACTTTCTTACAGTAATAGGCCTACATGTCAAAGTGATGCATATCTGCAGAAAGTAGAGATTCTAAGCTTTCAAACAGTATCTCATATACTGGGTCCACCACAGACCATTAAAAATTAAAGGAATATTTTATATTAAGTTATCGTAATTAATTTGGGACCTGGTACAAGGTCCACAGAGTTAAATTGGTTAAGGGTTAAAAAGATCTTCAAAAGTTGTACATTTTATTTATGTATTAAAAGTCCCACATTTTTATTATAAAGCTAAAATACTTTGCCACCAAGAACAGCATTTAAACTGGTCGTTTCCTCCAATTCAATAGGTTTATCCGGATCTAAGCTCAGTCAATGGTTTTCTAAGCATCTAGTGTTTGTTGTTCTTACAGTCCCACATGTGCATATAACTCCAGAATAAAGGATTGAGTCTTTTCAACTGAATACATTGGGAAAAGGATGGGAAAGGAAATGTTTTTTGGTGTTTTCTGTATTGATGGAATGACTTCCTGCTCTCTTGAATAGAGATCTGCTTCACTCTCAGTCTCCGTCTGGAACAACCTGCTCGTTTCCGGTTCAAAGGAACCTCCCTACACAACAATGAAAAGCACAAAGGCAGAAGTGACGAGTGCATTCACACCTGACTCAGATTATTGCACAGTATTATTCTAAATCACATGCAATAGAGTGCTGGAATGTCCATAACTGATATGAGGAATTTAGGCTGCCATTGTTTCTGGTGATATGAATCACTGTACTTTCAAATTGACAGCTTCCTTTTAAGCAATTGTTTTATTCAGCATAATTAGTTTACTTAAATTATTAAAGGCAGAATGGAAATTTAAAGCCATGACCAGATTGTATCATAAAAAGTACTCTTAACTTTTTCAAATTCTGTACATGTACATGATGAGGAAGGATAAATTCTCCAAAAAGTAACCATCCCAAAACTATTGATTTACTTTTACTTATTAAAGTCTCTGATATTTCTTCCAAAATGAAAAAAGATGAATTATAAAACGGCTCGTTCTGGTTCTTCATTCTGATGGTTGAAACGCGTTCTAAGCCGTGATAAAATACCCCGGTAAACCCAAGGTTCAGACCGCATCACAAGTATCACTGCGCCACTGTTGCTGCGTACTGATTTATGAAAATAAACACGACAGTCTTTAATCATATTTTAATTTTTCTACCTTTGCACAATTATGGCGATCTCCAGATAAATGTCAATAAATATTGTTGAGTCATTTCGTCAATAAAGAGAAAACGTTCTCTGAGTTGTTTTGTCTTATTGATATTTCCGCTATTATCCACTAGATGGCAATCCTACCCAACTTAAACACTGACGCATTCACTCGACACAACTGCGTTGAATCTGACCTCTTACTAAAGTTCTTCACAAAAATTGAATTATCTCCTTTTTTTGTTGTTGTTGTTTTTGGAAAGCGGATGGACTGTTCTTTCATTTGATATTTTATGTTTATTTAAAGAAGATAATTTTTCTGTAAGGCATTAAACTAAAACTGGGTGGCAACTTTTAAAAAAAACGCTGACGGGGAAAGCGTTAAGCATGCTTCCAAGCATATTTGATCATCACTTTAACAGCTGCACGATATAAATGTTAATGTATATTTTAGATGAATGTTGATTTATAAAAATAAACACCACAGTCTTAAATCATATTTTCATTATGTCTTTGCTGCGTCTGTGTTGGTTGGGAACTGCGCTCTGTTGCAGCCACACTTGATTCTGAGGAACTACTTTGTTTGGCAGAAGAGTAATATTTGTTCTAATATAATTACAACTTATTTTTGTTTTATTTTGTGAAACCCTGCTATATGATGTAACCGTTTTATAAACACAATAAACCCCCGCAAAGCAGTGAGGTTACAGTGCATTTTATAACAGCTAAGGGGGACGCTTCGCGTCGTGCTTAACAACGCCCCTTAGCTGTTATAAAATGCACTGGAACCCACTGCTTCTTGGGGTTTATTGCTTTAATATGACACTACTATATATTCATATAAATATAAAAATTTTCATATAAAAGTATAATGTGCATAGTATTGTGCAGATATTGTGGTATTGAAAGAAATTAAAAATATAAAATTTATATGAACATGTAACTGTAACATGTAACATACTATATTTCAAAATATAGGCAGACTTACCAAGATATGGCAAAATATTACAGTTTTTCTCAAATGCTAAAACACATTTCACAAACGTTTCCTCCATGTTCCCCAATGTCTAAACACAACACCCTTTTCTAAAGCTACATAAACACAACCACACCTTCTCACTTCAAAACTCAAACTTTCACACCAAAAGAGAGGCTCGAAGCTTTCAAAAATGTAAACACTATACAAATCATTACACACTACAGCAAAACAATTGAAAACACAATGCTCAATTTGTGAGAAGGTTTTTGTTGCATAAGAGCCAATGCATATTTTTAGAAACTTTACAGTAATGTATGTTCTTAGATCTCTGCAGAGGATTAGGCATTTAGATTTGTGAGTTTCATATGAAGAGTATAAATCTATAGTAAATTCTGCATGTACACTACTGTAACACAACTCGATGCAAAATCAGAATCTATTCCACACAACAGTACTCTTGAAAACATGATCAGGGTGTTGGCGGTCCATGAGGATGTCTAGGAATGTGAGGAGACGTTGGGTGTTGTAAGACCCAATGACAGCATGCCGGTGGACAAGCCCCTCCAAACCCATTGCCGCACAAAGAATAATATTACTAACTGTACTGTGAACATGGATGTATACTTACTTGCACATACTCATAACGTAGGTCTTTGTGTTGCGCATAGTTGTGCTCAAAGGGAACCCTATAGACCTGTTTCATCCTCATCTTCTGGCTCCGTAGAATCCGGTCTAATGTGGACAAGCTGACATCATCAATGCTCTCAAAGTTGACATTATCAGCAATGACTTTGTCTCTGATCTCCCGTAGTCTGATGAGGTTGTTCTCACGAACCATATCCACAATAAGGGTTTCTTGTGCCGCTGTAAATATGGCAACCCTCCCACCTCTATGTGGCATTCTTTCAACTCTAAAAATGCCCTGATAATGGTGGCCACAGTGAACCTATTCAGGTTTGGACGGACTCTTAGTCCTGCTTCAGCCATTGTCATGCCATGGAAAAGAACTACGAGGGGTGACAATGAAGTAAGCATCTTTGCATGGTTGTCGTGGATACAAGAAATGATATACTGTATTTTCTATATTCGGTGTATACACTGGACCTCAAATTTTTATAACATAAAAAACGCAACAACAAATGTTCCTATAAGTACCCAAGCAGCTACCTTTAGCATCTTTACTGTAGCACCCTTTGTCTTAATACTAAGTTACAGTTTTTCTCAGTCGCTTTGGTGCATTTCTCACATCACTATTTACATTTGCACAACAGTTAATGCAGTTCTCAAAACAATTAGTACAAACTGCAAAACTGATTATTCTGCATTCACAAGTATAGTTAATTTTGACTGACATGACATAAGCAAATGATAATGTTATAAAACTGCAGAGAATTGTATGAAAGCAGCTGATTAATGTCCAAAAGCATTTGCAATTTGTTCGAAGGAATGAGAAATTCCTACTATGATGTGCACAAATGACTAAATGTTTTGTAGGTTGAACTAACTGTTGTGCAAATGTAAATCGTGATGTGAGAAATGCACCAAAGCAACTGAGAAAAACTGTAATACCTACATCTTACCAATACCTAAAAACACTGACTGTAACCATGATGAGCAAGGTTGAACATAATGGTATAAAGACGGTTATATAAATAAAATAGGTTTGCCTAGTTTATATTAATGTAAAACATATTTGAAAGGCACACATCTCTTTCTCTCATAACCCTCTTCTTTAATCCTTTCACTCACTTCATGATGGATTTCTGTCTTTTCACTTCTTTTTAGCTCTTTGCCATCCATATGTTTCATTCTTTCATGACTTCATCTACTCCTTTCCCTTCCACAACATATTTTTCTGTTTTATTTGTACCTTCCACTCCATTAAAATTAGATTTTTCTATTCTTTTTGGTTAAAAAAATGGATATCAGCCTTTCTTTTCATAGTATCCTGGAAAATGCAGAATTAAGTCTTTCAAGCTTTCTAAACATACACAACTGAATAGTTTTGTCTCCTTAATGAAGACAAATAAAAACATTAGACTATATCATAACGAGCGATTTCATATATGCACGTTTGGAATATTTTGATAGCTGCAGTAGCTAACAAGACATGATGGGCTAACTCTAGAAAGAACTGCTTAAAAGATATTTACTGCTTACACAAACCTGCAGTTCAGTTGTTTTAACTTCCAAGCAACTACCTCAGGCAATATTAAACAATCAATTTTTGTATTTTATCCTGATGCAAAATGTATCTGTAAAATATGACCGTATTCAGTACTCTGATTTGCTGATGTGAAGCTCAACTTAATCACTTAAAGACACTAAAAAGAAACCACTAATGTTTTGCCAGCATGTGACGATGTGAGGTGCTTTATTAGATCAAAATTACTTGCTACAGACGTGAAGAGACTCTTTCTTCATGGCCATAAGGTGGTGCACGTTAAATAAACATTCTTGCCTTTTACCTCAAAGATGGAAAAGTAACGTTTGTGCTTTTTATACTTTGTGTTTGCGTCCGCTACCTTTGTTTTGAGCTTGTTGTACTTGCCATCGCTCTGTTGTTGCGGGTTTGTGCGACTCAGATAAGGGATGGACTGCAGCGCAAGAACCGGGCTGCATGTGAGTGCCTTGGATGGGGCGATGCATCCTTTCACGGCAGTTTCCCAAAGTCTCCAACCACACCAGAAAACATCGCTAGATTTGTCCTAGTCGCTTTTTTTAATAAAGTCGCTAAAGGGGTCTAAAAAGTTTCTTAATCTAGCGACAAAGTCACCAAGTTGCCAAGACTGCGCAGACTTTTTTTAAACTGTAAAAGACTTTCTGCTCAGTTCGTGCTTGTGTATGAACTCTGCTGCCTCTGGATGGCTAACGATGGAAATTAAGCGAATCATCATCAGCTATGTGGTTGTCCCACCCCCTCTAAGACACACAGACCAATCATCGTCAGATATGTGTCTCCCACGCCTAAACACATGCAGAGACAAACTACATTGCCTTTCTGGTTAAAAGAGCCTACTCGGGTATATTATATATATTAGGATACCATCGCTGGGGTGGCATATGGGGTGGCAATGCTTTTATTTAGGGTGGCAAATGCCACCCCGTGGATACGCCCCTGCTTGTCCGTAATGATGGTGCGAGGTTGTCTTGCTCTCCCTCCTGGACCTTCTCCTTTCCCTTGATGGCCTCCTCCTCTTCCTCCACTAATGTGAACTACTCTCCCTTGTTGGCCTGGTCCTTTTTCTTCCATGGCCAGCTCTTCTTCCTCCTCTGACTCGAATTCCTCTTCCCCTGACTCTGCCTTCATCCATTGTGTTTGTTTGGAATCTTCAGCAAACTGTGCACTCTGAACTTGCTTTTATACATGTGGTCACAGCATTAGCAACAAGTGTCTTCAATTTTGAGTCATTGTGTGTAATGAATGATGCCAGGTGTGTTCATTGTGTTCAAATATTGCTGACTGTGGCAAGCATTTTGCATCACATGAGCTTTCATTTGAGAATATGAGCAGAGTTCTTTTGCAACTTGTGTTTTAGCAAAGAAAAACATGTTAAGGTTTATGAGAACAGAGGATTTTTTTATTTTTTGAATGAGTTTTGTGAATTGTGTCTTCACTTGAAATGTGTTTATGATATTGGAAAATGATGGCTATATTTAGTAAATGTGTTTAGACAACTGGTCATTTGGTTTAGAGGACTGGCTTTTGTGTTTTAGCATTTGAGAAAAACTCTAAAAGTATTGAAAAATCTGTCATAGCAATCGTAAAAAAATCTGTAATCAATGACATGTGTGATGACCAGGGGCGGAGCCAGACATTGTAGACATTGGGGGCTTAGCCCAAATCTAGGGGTTTCAAAGCTTGGTCCCCTGTTGATATTTTTTCTCCATTTACGGCAGCTTTATAAACTATTTTTTAATCTAAGTGTTCTCTGTATTGTCCAGTGTTGGGTGTAACTAGTTACTAAGTAATTTGTTACTGTAATTTAATTACTTGAAAAAGTAATGTAAGGGATTACTCTTATTTTTCTTGTAATCGAATTACAGTTACTTCTGATGTAACTAAATACTGTCTATGGACTGTAGCACAATTATGTATACTACTATTAAATAGTGGATTTAACATGGTTTTAGTTTACAATTCTCACTATTAACTGGTTGATTATTAGCATTAATATTACTGAGATGTTGACTGTTTTTTAGTAGGCCTACTTAAATAGCACATATTAATGCCTGATTCTGCAAAACCTTATTCTACATCCTTAACCCTCCCCATTTCTACAAATACTTAAAATAAACAACTACTTTAGTATTAATAAGCAGTAGTTGGAGTATATTGAGGCAAAAGTAGTTAATAGTTAATTAATAGAGAGAAATGAACCCTAAAGTGGGACCAGAATAATTGATGTACTTTTTTATATTGTTTCTTCGAGCCATTTCAAGCCTATCTTTGTATCATGTACTAAATAGGATTTAGAAAGTAAATAGTAATAATTAAATACTTTTTGGAGTAATTTGTAAAGTAATTTAATTACATGATTGAAGATGTAATTAGTAACTAGTAATTAATTACTTTTTTGAGTAACTTACACAACACTGGTATTGTCATTTTGAAACTGCAACATAACAAATTTTGACAATGATACTTTAACTTCTCTTATCCAAAAATAGGCAATCATGTTTGCTGAAGGCTAATCCAGTAACTATAAAGCTAAATAAGAATAACAATTTTTGACTTCATTGACAGAACAATTTCTCACCTGCTTATGGAAGCGTTTCTCTCTCTTTCTCTCTTTCTGTCTATCTGTCTGTCTGTGATCTCTCTCCACCCTCCTCTCTTCCTATTTGCACTGACAGTTATCACACATAAGGATATTTTAATGTAAGAGATCGGGGATTCACATTTTATAACTGTCTATCAATGTATTTCTGAGGTAAAATCATTGCGAATTTCAAATGCATATGGACAAAACATACCTAACTAACTATATACTTTCTCACCTTCTTACTTCTGAAGTCTTTAAAAATATAAATCGTATATCCATCTATAAAAAAGTATATATGCAACAATGAGCAAGTTTTTTCAAAGTAGTTTTAATTCACTGTTATTAAATGTACTTTAAATACAACGTTACCAATGACCAATGAGGCAGACTAGACCAGAGCACCACAGTAAGTTAGACGTTAGCCATGCAGATAATATATCAGTTGACGCTATTTAACAGTATTTACATCACATAACTATAAATATACACTTACAGTAATAACAAAGGCACTGTAATAATAAAGACACTTTGAAAATGCGTTTACTGTGGGGAGATTCAGAATGTTATTTTGCCTTCAACACGCATCTCTTATTCATTTTCAGTTGAGTGGGGGAGCGGAGAATTAAAGCTGAGTGCCACCACCTAGCGTCCTGGATGAATTCATTTTACAGATCTGAAAAGATTCGGGGCTTTTGACAAAACATTCGGGGCTCGAGCCCCAAAAGCCACCCCCCCGCTCCGCCCCTGGTGATGACATTTGTATTTGATTGTTGCTGCTTGTGTTTAGCAGTATGCATGACATGTGCATATATAGTGCAGATTGTGCTTTGAGAATGAGTATGTGTTTGGAGTTTTGCTAAAAAGTCTAAGTGAAATCTGCAAATTGTGTTTTATGATGTGAAATGGTTTAAGGTATTGACAACAGACTCCACAATTAGATAAATGAGTTCAGGCAACTGATAACTTTGTTCAGCCAATGGGTTTTAGTGTTTAAGCAATTGAGAAAAACTGTAACTTAACTTGTGGGGTGGATTCGTTTAAACTTATGTAATCGTCTGCTCTAAGCCAGAGTGCATCTAAGTTTTGGTCAGTAATTATTTCATTGACAATGGGTTCTTTATTGGTAAGCTATCTAATGTTAAGAAGGCCGAATTTTAACATTTGAGGTTCATCTGTAAATGTATTGTTTTCTAATTTTATGTTAGTAAGATTTGTACGAGACGAGGTAAACGGTGCTCTGTATTTGTTTGTTCGAGGAACGGACACAGTTGAAATGTGTTGATACTCTGGTAAGATAGACTCTAAGTGCTGGGATATATGTGATCTTGACATGTCAGGGCAGCTAACAGACGGACGGGTAAGCCGATCTGTCTGTTTCCTGACCTGGGCACTGGGTAGTCAGACTGTATTAGAAGTAAGAGTATTAGTCAGATTTCTAGAAAGTATAGCATTTCCTTCCGATGACGGATGAAGGCCATCTCTCTTTAGCAGGTCAGGTCTCCCCCTGAAATTCTTCCAATTGTCTATAAACCCTACGTTATGCTGAGGGCACCATTTTGACATCCAGTGGTGAAGAGACACTAATCTGCTATAAGTTTCATCACCCCGGTAGGCAGGGAGGGGACCAGAGCATATAACATTATCTGACATTGTTTTTGCAATTTCACACACCTCTTTAATAGTATCTTTGGTGATCTCCGACTGGCGAAGTCTGGTGTCATTTGCACCGGCATGAATGACAATTTTAGAAAACTTACGCTTAACATTAGCCAGCACTTTAAGTTTGGATCTAATGTCTGACGATCTGGCTCCCGGTATACAGTCAACTATGGTGGCTGGTGCCTCAATGTTAACGTTCTTGAGAATTGAATCTCCAATAACCAGGGCACCTTTAACAGACGTCTCAGCCGGTGTATTGCTAAGTGGAGAAAATCTGTTTGATATTACTACAGGAGCACTAGTTGGGTGCCGTACGTGACTACGCCGCCTGACAGTCACCCAGTTAGTCAGCCGCCTTGACTCTGAAGTCGGAACCGAGCCATGTGTAGTACGCTTAGCACTAGGCGCACCCGAAACAGTGTTTGTAACATTAACATCAGCGGTCTTACTGTCCTCAACTAGCGTTCGGATGCGCGCTTCTAGATCTGCAACCTTCTCCGTCAGCCTTACTACTTCAATACACTTAGCACATGTAAACCCCTCTGTGCTGTCGGAAGAAGCTAAACTGTACATGTGGCAAGTAGTGCAGGTTACAATAACAACCTGGGTCTTACCGCTATCATGCTGGGCGATGGCGTCTCCGTTCACCCGAACGCAGTCCGTGAAGCTGCATCGCGTGGAGTGCTCACTCATTACATGCCTCCGTTTTCTGCGGACGTCTGGAACCAGGGTGATGTTCGGCACGCTGTACCGCACGTTGGATCTGCGAATGCTGGGCACCAACTCCTCCACAGCTTCCCGCTCTGGTGAGGACAGGTCTGAAAAGCATATATCGGATGAATCCGCCATTAGATCAGAAAGGAAGGGAGATTTTACAGTAAGCAGACAGTGAGCAAATGCTACCTTCAGCCGGCACCGTTTGTTGATGCTAGGGGGCTATATGCTAACACTATGTGTTTACTAGTGATAGATTTATTTATTAATAATGTTCAATAATCGTCACGGTAAAGTATTCCTAAGATAAACTAGTACGTTGTATTATTTAGATAGGAAAGAGATAGTAAAAAAAATAGGATTTAGATGATGAACTCGATGGAGCTCCGGTGCACGGAGCAGCATTGCCCCGTTTGTTGATGCTAGCGTGCTATATGCTAATACTGGGTGTTTACCAGTGATAAATCGTTTCAGTTATTAATACTGTTGATTAATCGTCACGGTAACGTATTCCTATGATAAACTAGCAAGTTATATTATATAGATAGGAACAAGATAGCAGGAAAATAGGATTTAGATGATGAACTTGACGGAGCTCCGATAGCAGTTTCTGCCTTAAAACCTATTCTCCTTCTCCTTAAGTGGAACCGGAGGGCTTTACACAGACACTGGAAGAGGTCAGCCCCTAGTGGCATTTTGGTAGGGATTCCCAATTCGTCGGTCACAACGTGACGTCGTAGTGACCGACTGAAAGGGAACGTCTCAGTTACAGATGTAACCCTCGTTCCGTGAAGGAGGGAATGGAGACATCACGTCCCGTCGCCACAGGTGCTGCTCCCTGCTGTCGGCCGGTCATTCTCCCGGCTTTCTCAGCGAAAATAAGCTAATTTCCATATTTGCACCTGCTGCTTAAATACGCACCTGGCGGGGCGGCGCCAGCATTGTGCAAATATCTCAATGCCAAGTTCATTGGCGTTTAGTAGTATACGAAGCAGATTGGTCTCTCTAAGCGAGTTCCCAATTCGTCGGTCACGACGTGACGTCTCCGTTCCCTCCTTCAGGGAACGAGGGTTACATCCGTAACCGAGACATTTTCTTAAGTCAAGAAAATGCTTTTTAGGTGAATATATGATAGCACAAGTTATTTTTTTTGTTTATTAATTAATTGATTGATGGATGGATTAATTGATCTGTTTTTGTACATTTTTGATATAACAGAAGTAATGCATAACCGCTAACTGGTGTGAAGAAAAATTTCACAGGGACCAAACCCATCAACGTTTTTCCTATTTAAGACGAGTAGTTATACAAGCAAGTTTGGTGCTATAAAATAAAATGTAGCGCTTTTCTAAGTGGATTTAAAAGAGGAACTATATTTTATGGCGTAATAGCCCTTTTCCCATTATGAGAGTGAGAAGGGGAGCGGACTTTTCAGGCGAGTCGAAGTACTCCCAAAAGTGCTATTACGCCATAAAATATAGTTCCTCTTTTAAATCCGCTTAGAAAAGCGATACGTTTTATTTTGTTCCACCAAACTTGCTCGTATAACTACTCGTCTTAAATAGGAAAAACGTTGATGTGTTTGGTCACTTCTAACTTTATCTCTAAATGGTACCATTGAATGAATGGGGCTAAGCTAATTCAATTCAATTCAATTTTATTTATATAGCGCTTTTCACAATTGGTGATTGTTTCAAAGCAGCTTTACATTAATAGAAGCAGTGGAAAGCACAGAAAAACGACAGATAGCACAACATAATACACGATAGCACAAGCAGCTAAATTTGATGCGGCTATGAATCAACATTATAAGCGTGCGTATTGCTAATGTAACGTAAAGAAGAGGGTGCTAAGTTAAGCCCAAGAGGGCTGCCTCCCCGGGTTGAAAAACCCCCTAGGAGAAAAAAAACCCAGGCTCAGCCGGGGAAGTAAAAAAAAGTCATAGGAGGGAAAAACCCTTGGGAGATATATTTATATATAGTTTGAAACGATTAAGGAGATTAGGCGGAGGTTAAGCGGGTTCTGCCGGTGGTCGTTGGTCATGCATCAGCTGGGCATCACGTTGAAGGTCTGCCGGTGGGTCAGAGTTGTGCCGACTAAATGATTTCGAAGTGCGCTCCAGCGCTTACGTGCACGCACACAGATGATAGAGGGATGTATCAACAATTCTTAGTTAAGGTAATAACATATTTTAATATTGAAAATCAGTAGACTATTCCTTTAATTGATTTAGTTATTTTGGTATTTGGGTTGTTTGTCTTTTTTGTCTTACCTTACATTGAGACTGCTCAATGGAGCAGATTAATTGTGGTGTAATCTTATTGATTTTGTCAGAATCCTGCCAGATCCTTCCCAGCGGGCATTTGATGTCAATTTAACATCAATTTGACATCAAACATCGACGTCAAAATTACGTCACAGAATAGGCCAAATATGAAAGTCATTTTGACGTCAATGTGTTGATGTCAATTTGATGTCAAGATTTTGACCTCTCCTGATGTCATTTTGATGTCAATTCTACATCTATTTGACATCAGGATGTTGTGAGGTTGATGTCATTTTAATGCTATTTTGATATCCCAGCCAGCATTTCAACGTTGATTCACCGTTGAAATTTATCTTTTATGGATAAAAACACACTCTTTCAAACAGTTTCCACTTAGTAGTGCAAAAGTGGAATATTTCAAATATAGAATAAAATCATAAAATAATAAAACAAAAACATGTTTAAAAGTCATTTTATTTATTACTGCAAATATGAATTTTGTTGTTGGTTTAGTTGACAGTCTTTTTATGGCCACCACCACCCATCCATTCTGGCTCATGCACTAACAATATGATGACAGCATCTAAAGAGGAAAAACAAACCACATGTTGTTATGTCATTGTCAAAAATGCTGTTTTTTTAGCCCATGTATAAAAAAGTTATTACATATTAAGGCAAGATATGTGTTCTTTAATGGTCTGACTAGAAACATAGCATAGCTGTCTGATGAAGGAAGAAAGCTGTTGTGTTTACAAATGGGCAGAGGTGGAAAAAGTACTAAAATATTGTACTCAAGTAAAAGTAAAGTTACTTTAATAATATTTCACTTAAGTAAAAGTAAACTTACTTGTCTAAAAATCTACTCAAGTAAAAGTAAAAAGTAAGTCATTTTAACTTTACTCAGAGTAAAAGTTACTTTTTTTACAGCGGGGAGAGGTGGAGGATTCTAGTATAGTTCAAAAACGACAAGGGAATATAAATCTCAAACTAGTTGTTTTTAATTGCAGGAACATCTTTACAATTAAAGTCCAATAACAAAAAGTTAATAAAATAAAAAGCTTTTTTAAAGTAAGAAACATTTATGGAATTATTTAATGATTTTTACATGTGAGTTATGCACTTTTGAAGGTGGTCAGCAGCTTGTAAATACAATCACTATAGTAAGGTTGTAATTGATGTATTGCTGGTAACATACATTATTTTATTAAACTACATATCTAGTTTAAATGAGCATATAATGAGATGAGTGCCATGTCTATATACATTTGACACGTTTATTATCTTCTTACTTCCCTGACCTGGGTACCTGATGACATTTATTCTTCTCTCTCTCTCTCTCTCTCGCGCACACTCTCTCTCTCTTGCTCTCTGTCTCTCGCTCTCTCTCTCTCTCTCTCTCTGCAATGTCTAATGACCTGCGCATTCTCGAGGACGTTTTGAAGTTCTGTTTGACTTGACGCGAAGCTGCTAGACCTCAGAAGATAATGCGCATGGTATTAAAAACGTGTCGTGCAATTTCTTACTTAAGAGCATGAATCCTACCTTTCATAGAAATGAAACACTCGCTTCGCGTCAGTGGAAAGTGGTCGCTTAAATATGACCAGGGGTTTCTTTCATAAGATTTGAACTGAGGCAGGTCTGCATTAGCGCGCGCCTGTCTCGTCCGTCTCCCGGGCCCCGCCCATTTACATCCGTTTCGCGTCTTTATCACTTTGCTTTTTAAAATAGTTTTTTACTCAGTAACGGATATGATTTAAAATGTAGCGAAGTACAATACTTTAAATAAAACATACTTAAGTAAAAGTAAAAGTACAGATTTTAAAAACTACTCAAAAAAGTAAAAATACACAAAAAAACTACTCAATTACAGTAACGTGAGTAAATGTAATTCGTTACTTTCCACCTCTGCAAATGCGACAATGAGCTTTAATTAAGATCATCTATGGTGCATTCAGAAAGTATTAAGACCCCCTTCACTTTTCAATTTTGTTATGTTGTTGCATGATACTGCAATTGTTTACATTTTTCCTCATAAATTGATTTTTTAAAACGTTTGCAAATATCATTTTTACATTATACATATTCAGACCCTTTGCAACAATACCTGAAATTTAGCTCAGGTGTCTCTTATTGGTCTTGATGTTTCTACACCTTAAAGGACAAGTTTGGTATTTTACACTTAAAGCCCTGTTTTCAGATTGTTTATGATAAAATAGAACGGTTTTGACTGAATTTGGACATTTGATGCTGGCCCGTGAATTTTCGGGTGTTTCTTGTATCACCTCCCACCTCTATAATGTGTATATAGGTGCACAGGAACAATCCTTCCTAAAATGCATTAAACTTTTGTTTACAAAGACATGAAACTCACCGAGTGGTCAGGGGTGTTCACTGATATGCTCACACAAAAATCGCTGCAAAATTCCAACAGGTTTTATCGTAGTTTTTGTCCAACTCCATAGACTTGTATTAGATGTGCTGTGAGGTATTTCTCCGCGCCGGGAACTTTGTTTATATTCTTGCAATTGGCAAAGGTGGATTATCGCCACCAACTGGAAGAATGTACGGGTGTGAGGAGTTTGGAAAAATAGGTCCACAAGTTTACAACGAATGCTAAAACAGCTGTTGGAAAGCATCTTTCGCAGCGATTTTTGTGTGAGCATACCAGCGAACACCCCCGACCACTCGGTGAGTTTCACGTCTTTGTTAACGAAAGTTTAATGTATTTTAGGAAGGATTGTTTCTGTGCACCTATATACACATTGTAGAGGTGGGAGGTGAAACAACAAACACCCGAAAATTCTCGGGGCAGCTGCATATGTTGAAATTTCAGTCAAAACTGTTCTATTTCATCATAAACAATCTGAAAACAGGGCTTTAAGTGTAAAATACTGAACTTGTCCTTTAAAGGGTTTTGATGAACACAAAGATATTTTGAGGAATGTCTGTAACCAAACTGACCAGAAGCACCATTGACTTCCATAGCAGGTTAAAGAATACTATGGAAGTGAATGGTGCCTCTGAACGGCCCGGTTCCAAACAAATCCAGGTGTTGCAAAGTTTGCTGCTTCCTACCCAAAAAGACCTGAGGCTGTAACTGCTGCTTCAAAAGGTGCGTTAACTAAGTACTGAGTAAAGGGTCTGAATACTTGGGTGATATTGACTTTATATGTTCACCCCCTCCCCAAATTGAGATGCTAAGCAATGCAAACATTGACTGTTTACCTTGCGTGTGGGTCAAACAGCCTCTTGTGCAGTCACTTACCAATGAAAGCTAAGATGGACTTCAGACCTTCTGGACTGTCTGTTAGAGACTTCAAACTTAAACCAGACCAGCAAGGCATCACGTTGGCAGACACCCCAACCTGATAAAAAAATTTTGATTAGGAGACGTTCTTGTCCTATTTTTAATATACATTTTACAAACTTACCACAGATAATCTGGCAAAGCAAAGACTTATGAAACAGCATCTTCATCTTGGCTATCATGGCATTTGATAATGTTCTGAAAAAAAAAAAACATATTTCATTAGTACAAAAACATACAAAAAACTGTGGCCCAAGTACAACTATTAAAAAAATTAAGAATGTTTCCTTTTTTTGTCATGGGACAATATTATTTCCTTACGTTTTGAGGGGTACAGATTTGGGCATCTAGAAAGACACATGACTTCACCAAGTTACACGGTGATCTGCCTACAACATAAAACACATAATAAAAAAAAAACAAGTCAAAGCCCCTTTTAAAAAGAAAAATTGTGAAATACAAAACACTGCATCTTAATTATTAGGATAACTAGAATTTGATCTGAATACAATCCAAAACAAGTACAAAATATATTGTAAGGTTCCATTACAACATGGTAGCTTGGTGGTGGATTACAATGGTTGGTGGTAACTTTAATTTTATAACTCATGGGCATAACCATCATTTCAAAAGTGATGATAAGACCCATAATACATAAAGATTAGGGCTGTGACAGTTCTTATAACCACCGTGGTGGTAAAGTGCGGCCTGTGGTGGTAAAGTGCAGCCTGCGGTTGCGTGCACATCACAAACTATGAAAAATATAAAGTACAATCTCCCCCAGCGAGATATCTTCAAGTTTGTGTGAACGCAAACAGCCAGCAGTTAGAGCGCTATTTGCAACTGATATCAGAGATGACCCGGTGGCTTGGGAGCAGAACAAAGGGAAAATATTCTTTCTTGGTCACTCAAGGTTGCAAAAAGTATTAATCTGCGCTACTGTACCCGTACACCATCACAACATGTTTTTAGTGCTGCTGGAAACATTATAACCCCAATAAGGTTTCTCACTTTTTGTTTCATGGATTGAAGTGCTACAATAAACACACACATAGGCGCCAATCCCGTGGATGCTCAGAAGCTGGACTCAAGCACCCAGTGAAATGGCAAAGCACATATGCTCAGCTTATTCACATTAAAGGGATAGTTTGGCCAAAAATGATATTAAACCCATGATTTACTCACCATCAAGCTGTCCGAGATGCATATGTCCATCGTTTTTCAGACAAACAAAAAACAAAAAAAGAAAATGTTTTAGATCTTTCAGTTAATTAAATGTGAAGTTACGGGGTCCACAACCTTCAAGTGCAAAAATGTGCATCCATCCTTCACAAAATAAATCCAAACAGCTCCAGGATGATAAATAAAGGCATCCTGATGGTAATCCGCGCGGTGCTGTTGTAGAAATATCCATATTTAAACTTTATAAACCAAAATAACTACCTTCCGGTAGCGCCGCAATCTTAGACTCCTCTGTATTCAGGAGATAGTATTAGCATAATGTATGCACTTTTCTTAGTGACGTATGACAAATTCGGGGGCGGGGGCACATAGCAGCAGCATAGTAACCTCCGTACGCTGCGTAAAGCTCTGATCTTGAATGCAGACGCGACAAAGATGGCGGCATTACCGGATGCAAGTTATTTTGGTTTATAAAGTTTTATAAGTGGATATTTCTACAACGAAACTTCACGGATTACCCTCAGAAGGACTTTGTTTATCATCGTGGAGCCGTTTGGATTTATTTTGTGAAGGATGGATGCACACTTTTTGGACTTGAAGGTCGTGGACCCCATAACTTCACATTTGATTAACTGAAAGATCTAAAACATTTTCTAAAATAACTGAAAATGTCATAGTCTGAAAAATTATGGACATATGCATCTCGGATGGCTTCGGGGTGAGTGGATCATGGGTTTGGTATCAGTTTTGTCCGAACTATCCCTTTAAAGGTACCGTTTTTCCTGATCGCAACTTTAGTTCGTGTTTAATGTTGCTGTTTGAGCTAAGGTATTATTTATGCTCTAAGTTCACTGCCAAGCGATATGTTGCCCTTTCAAACCCTACAGCGAACAGCCAGTTTGTACTACAGCCCTCTACTTCCTGGTTGAATGACGAGCATTGACTAACCTCCGCCCACAGGAACACGTCAGTCGGCCAGCTAAGCTCAAATGGCTCTGGCTGCACGATTAATCACACACGATTGTCACGCACATCTCGTCAGTAAACCGGTTCCTTGATTAGTAATAAATCAGCATCAGCTGCTTTCAGATGGAGCGCCATTTACTACACAGAGCCGTAGTTTACCGCTAAAAGGGGAAATCATTGCCGATTATGAATGCGATATTTCCCCTTTTGTCAGTGAACTACGGCTCTGTGTAGTAAATGCCGCTCCTTCTGAAAGCAGCTGATGGTGATTTATTACTTATCAAGAAACCGGCTTTACTGACGAGATGCGCATGACAATCACGTGCGATTAATTGTGCAGCCCTAGCTTTGGCTAAGCTAAGCTGCTGTCGAATCACAACACACTAAACAAACTACACAATCAGAACTCTTTACATATTTCTGAAGGAGGGACTTCTTAGAACAAGAAAGACATCAGCCCGTTTTGAGGATAGTAAAAACAGCGCTATACAGTAAATTGTGTGAAAAATACCGTTTTTTTACAAACAAAACATGAACACAATCAAAAACACAGGAAAAACATTACCTTTAACTCCACAATTTGCGTCTAAAATCACACAAAAATGTGACCGCGCCGCTTTCCACCTCTTCAAAGCTTTTGAGCGCTCCAGAGCACCTGGCATTGCTAAGTAAAGCTTGAGGTTGTGATGAGCACCCACCGGCAGAAAAAGACATTGCCGCCTATGTTAACACACGTTTGTTAAAAAACATCATATCTGATCTTTGTTTACATTTTTATATTTCAAAATATATATATGCATGAATTGGTGCATTACCATCGCGGTGGTAAAATACTGTCACAGCCCTAATAAAGATAAGAAAGAAAGAACTGCTGTTATGTACACAACCACAAAGATCCATTTTGTCTGTCAATATGAAGCCTCTTTAAAACTTGCATTAACATCCACTCTGAACTATGAATTAACTTCTGGCTCTGTCTATTAAAAATGAAGGGTCTGAAACATATATACTATAGCGCAGGGATGGGCAACTTCGGTCCTGGAGGGCCGGTGTCCTGCAGAGTTCAGCTCCAACAATAATTAAACACACCTGAAGCAGCCAATTAAGGTCATACTAAGCACACTAGAAACTTTTAGGCAGGTGTGCTGAGGCAAGTTGGAGCTAAACTCTGCAGGACACCGGCCCTCCAGGACCGAAGTTGCCCATCCCTGCATAGAGGGAATAGTGACAGAAGAAATTAAGTTCTGTGCTGAACAGTGACCATTGCATCCTGAATTATTTTCTTATATTTTCCTAATGACAATGATAAACCAGTACTGAGAAACAAGTAGCAGGTGTATTTAAAAAGCTCACCTGTGAAGTTTCTTATGTTTGTGTGTCATCACGTTTCTGACCTGACAACCCTTGCTGTCTGTTTCTTGTTCAATCCTGACAACATATAAAAAAGTAAAGTTAGTGCAATTGTAAAAGAGAATTCTATAAATGATGACCTTTATCAGAATGTAATGCATAAACTTGCATAATGCATACTGTGAAATATCAGGGTAAACATGTCACAACATTACCTGATCCAGACAGATCTAATGGCTGTTGATGCATTGAAATCTCACCATTGACAAGATCACTATCACTATTTTTAATTTGAAGGGCTCTGATAACAAAGACATTACAAAATATTTATAAAAATACACTGAAAACAAGAGCACATTATATAACTAATATTTTCAAGTTCCATTAAACTTGCTGATTTTTCATCAAGAGAAGTAAGCAAAATAACACCATTACACTTCATTTCAATTCAAATAGCACATGCCAACAACTAACACTGCTTGACTTTTTCTTACAAACTTAAGAGTTAAGAGTTTTATTCTGCTTTAAATCGTGGATACAGCACGAGGGACCGCAGCATAAGCGTGTGACTTTACGTGTGATTGCCTGATAAATGCAGTTATTGCAAATTCGCGAGCAATAAAACACCAACATCTCATCTAACGTTAAGTATAAACACTTAATCAGTAACATGAAATTAAGCAAGCAGTATTAATTAACTGACCGCACTAATCCAGCTGCCGTGCTGCTCCTCTTTACAAATGACTGACAGAGGTCTGTGCGGCGCCTGTAAGACCTCTCGGATATAAACTGACTGAACTGCGATATCAACACTTTTCTACCGAACAGTTGTCCAAAAAGCCCTTACATAGTATTTTGATCAGTTTCGTAAAATGAGTTTTTACATTCATTGTTGTTTCGTTGTATCAACGTTGAACAAACAACTGACCTTATTTCAACCAAATTTCAATGTTGAAGGTCGGTCATATGACTGCTGGGATCATTCAATATCAAGCTTCGATATCAGATTAAATTGACCTTTTATAGTATATGCAATTATAGTGTAATTTTAAATGTGAACTACATGTAAACATGCTAGGATTTAAATTAATAAAAACACACATGCAAAATACATAGACCTACAACTTTTAAGATGTTAAAAATGAGTCGCATCGATTTACAATGAATAATAAATATACTTTTCAAACATTGTTTTGACATTAATTTAACATCAATTTGACATCTTATTTCCTGACATCAAATCAACATCAATTTAATGTCAATGATATTGACCTGAGATATAGGGATCACAAAAAACATGTCAGATTGATACATTTGTTGGGCCTCTTTACAACCTCAAGGAAATAATTACAAAATATAATGAAAATATGCATATTCATGCACGTCATACATGGTGGTTAAAATATTGACTATTTCTTGATGTCAAATTGACGTCAAGCCAAGGTGCCCGCTGGGTTGTTTGTATTTAGATCTAGTCAGCATGGCAGGGTTCTGACAGTACAATGTTTTATGTGGGAAATGCGTGGTTTTAGTATTGGTTTATTCTGACCACGCATATCCCGGGTCTCGTCACTTTTTCCCCGATCCCTTACTTGTGATTATTTTCCAGGTGTTTGTAATTTACTTTCTCCCTATTTAAGAGTCCTTGTGTTTCAGTGATGGGCAGTCCGGCTCTTTCCATAGATTCGGCTCTTTCGGCTCAAGCTCCGGCTCTACATTTTAATGATGGCAGTCCGGCTCTTTTCATAGATTCGGCTCTTCTGGCTCAGCTCCCTTAGAAGAGCCGGCTCTTACGGTCCCACCCTTGCCTGCGTCTGAAGATTCGGCTCTGATTGTTCACTACAAAGAATCAGCTCTTAGAGCGGCTCGTTCGCGAACGACCCATCACTATTGTGTTTGTTGTCCAGTGCGGGTTCGTCTGTATTACTACGTCGGTCTTGCCAGTCAGTGTTTCCAGTGTGTTCCTGTTTAAGTTAAGTGTAGTGTGTTCTAGTTTAAGTTTAGTGTTTTGTTTATATGTCATGTTTAGTGTAGTTCTGTGTAGTTTAGTGTTTGCCCTGTTTGTTTGCCCCCTCGTGTAGTCGTAGTCGTAATAGTAGTCGTACTAGTAGTCGTTGTAGTAGTCGTAGTAGTAGTTTATTAATTGATTTTGTATTATGTCTATTTTAATATTTGGGTTGGTATTATTTCTTTGTCTTGCTTTACGTTGATACTGCTCGATTACAGAGTGGATTAATTGTGGGTTATTGGTTCTGTGGATTATTATTATTTTTTTACTTTGATTTATTGGGTTTGTGTCGAGTGGATTTTAAATTAATTATTGTGGTTTTGGGGGTTGGTTGGTTTGAAGTGTTTTGTATTGTAGTGAGTGTATTTATCATTTGAGTGGTGAAATGTTTTATGCAATTGAAGAAAGAAACCAACTTTTGGTTAGTTTACTTTCTTGTTTAATTGTTGTTGTTTGTGTGTATGGTGGCCAGCCCATTTGAGCCAACCACAACGAAACCCATTGGGTTGATTTATTATAAATGTTGCGCTCAAGGTGTTTTTAGTAGCCAATTGATAAATAAATAAAATTGTAGTCTGTGATTTTTTTTTTATCTCTGCTCGTCCTTTTCATTTGGTTGAAAGCCTGGTATTGGGGAGGCTTGTAAAATTGGGGCCTGGAGTACAAGCCTAGTATTAGTTGATTGTCATTCGATCAAACAAGAAAAATCTTTTAAGATGATCAAATTCGTGAGCTTTGCTAAAACGTATGTTTATTATCAACACAGAATAAAGTGCCATGGAATCGCCTTTAAATGTTACATTCAGTTCAATTCAATTTAATTTATATATAGCGCACAATATAGTTCCAAACAGGGGCGGACTGGCCATCTGGCACACCGGGCAGTTTCCCGGTGGGCCGACGTACTTTTTGGGCCGCTACATCTCATACTATCTTTGTCTGAGCAGCCCAGTTAGCGTCTTTTTTTCTAGACAGACCGGCCCACTGACATTTAAGCAGCAGCCCATTGGTTATTTTTTTAAATGACATTAAGCTGGCCCAATGACTGCCCAGCCCAGTCATTGTCCTTCTTTTTCTAGATAGACCGGCCCACTCAGCAGCAGCCCATTGGTTATTTTTGATTGAAATTAAGCTGGCCCAATCACCGCTTTGGTCTCTGTGCAAGCGAGCATGCATCATCGGTCAGTTCACGTGTCAATATACAGAGAGAGTGAGAGAGATGGAGAAAAACGCAAAGGAGGCGCAGAAAAACTGCGCGACAAAAAGAAACAGGCTATTCAGGCAGACGCTGCAAAATGTGTTAAAATAACACAGCAGGACCTTCAACTCACGTCGCTGGTGATGATGGTGGCGGTGGTGGCACTGGCAGCATCAGCAAGCAAAGTGTCAGTGATGAGAGGGAGAGAGACGAGGGAGAAGTGAGTGTAGAGCCTGCGGTAAGCAAAACTGCTTTCAAAACACAAGTTTAGATAGATACCCCTTAATAAAACTGAGTAAAAACACAAAATTATGGTGATAAAGCTGCAGTAAAATAATTGCACTCTTTGCTCTGTGACTACGAGATTTTTCGTTGATTGTCTGTTTCAAAACGTATAATTTCTCTTCAAGCTAAATCAAACAATCCAGGAGATCTGCTTACAGAAAAATATCTGTTTATTGTATATAACAACACACTTGACAGATAATGTTAAAAATATCTATTACTGTAATCACACTAGTTTAGTTCAGTGAAAGTAGTGATTACTTTCCTGTAGCTAAGTACTGCAAGTAATAATCCGTTTTCAATATTACTGTAAGCAGCACTTGTATTTTGTAAAAAGTCAGCAATTCAATGGCTAATTTTGCCAATTGCATGAAGCTTGTTTTAGGATTCATACCAGGGCCGGCGTCAAGGGGGGGCATTCGCGGGCAGTGCACCCCCCCCCCCCGAACAGGTTGTTGTGCCCCCCCCTACAAAGTTTTTTATTACTTTAATATATATCAAGAATAATTAAAATAAATCAAACATTGAATGTTTCATGACTTGTAATGTAATCAAATGAGGAAAATATAGTTGATATGTTTTCTTTAATTAAAATAGACCAGTTTCTCTGATTGGATGTATTGCCACGTCTCACACGTCTTACGTCTTTAGCATATTTGTGACTTGATACTAGCAACGTGTTTTTTCGCGGCATTTTATGGATCGTGTAAAATATGGATAATAGAACATTTAGAACGAACCAGCACCGCCTGCTTCATCTTCATGCAAACACAGACTGGCTATGCCTGCAAACTCAGAGATTAGAGGCCGAGGTGGAATTTACAAATCTACAGGACACTGTTTTAAGGAAGTTTAATGTTCTTACACGCCGTCTTCTGCTATTTTAAAGGTAAGTTAGCGTTGTTTTAAATTACGTAAGCTTAAATGTGAAGTGTGGCTATAGACCGTTAACAGCATTACGACGTGATTATGGTAAAGCGGCTTTTTTAAAGCTAGGACGCGGTGTGCGGTTTGTTGTTGCATCGAGCCAAGTGCTAGCGCAGCGGAGCTCAGCTTGCGCTCACGCCGCGCTCGAAGTTCAATAGCTTTGCGCATAGTTTGTGGTCTTTTGCACTTTATACGAGAAATGAGCTGACAGTCTGTACTGGTTGTATGAGTGTGTGCTTGCTGTATTTGTTGTTTTAATGTCTTGTTTTTGCAAGTTATTGTTGCTATTGCGTGCCCCCCGTTGGAAGTCGAGTGCCCCCCTGTTAGTTATGGTCTGGCGCCGGCTCTGATTCATACGTGTGGATTACTAAACTAAACTGAACTAAACTAATAAATAACATGTTCTAGACGTGTTTGTGTCAACTCTCACTCTTTTCTACCTGCTATTGATTGGGTTTAGTGCTTTTATGGAATTGGAGTTGCTATTCCTATACATATTTAAAGGCGTGCAAAGATGGGTGATTTTAAGTGATTTTGTGCATAAAACAAGCAAAAAAATCTGCCAATGGGGTAAGCTAATTTTTCTTGAATTTTTTTGCATTTAGTGTTTAACAAAATTTTCAAGATTTTTTTGCTTACCCCATTGGCAGATTTTTTTGCTTGTTTTATGCACAAAATCACTTAAATTTGATATTTTTGGTCTAAAAACTAGACTTATTTTCTTGTGTCATTTTGTTCATAAAAAAGCATCTTAATTTAAGAATTTTTAGATATTTTTACTGAAAACAAGACAAAAATACTAAGAATTTTTTTCTTGAAAATCATTTTCTTGCAGCCTATGTAGTGTGGGCCGGTTTGGGCCAAAATGCCAGAGCCGAATTTATGTCCCTGGTTCCAAAGCAGCTTTACATGAGATCAAAACAAAGAAAACACAAAAAAGCAAAGAACTACAAAAGCTTATTTAAACAATTAATAGTACTCCATTCCAAACATAGTCTAGGATAAAGTATATTGGGGTAATTTGTTAGTAATGTTATAAAATGATGCAATAAGTATTAAACTACATACTAAACTATGTACTAGTATTATATCCAACATCGCTGTTGTCATTTATGTATGAACACATTTTCTATGAGTCACCAAAAAGTGGAGCACAGGTGGGCAGCAGTACTTCTCATAGCCACGACCCTACAGAAATCCTGACATCCCCTCCCACCATAAATCCTTGAAGTGGAAGTAAACCTCCCTTATGACTTTCATTAAATTTTTAACACACAATCAAACAAGAACCACCCCCCACATGGACAGATGCAATGTAAAAGATCCTGACAATGAAGTAAAACGACCCTTTAAAAAGTTGATGCGTTTATGACATTGGCACATGATAATTCCAGGCACACTTACTACTCTTTATTTTTGCCCCCTAGAAAGACAACACTGTCAAACTGTGCGACGCTCCAAATATTTTGCATAATAGCTATTCACAGCACTAGTGCCGTCGAGCATTGTCAGCCCTAAACTTCTACTAATTAAACGGGCCAGGGGGTTTTGTTTACTTCCACAAAGTGTGGGCAGATTGCCAGGACCTGGTGGGTAGCTATGTGCACCTTTAAACAGTGATACGCTGATGCAGGGAAGAAACCATGAAACATTTCCAGACAGTGGGGAGGGACAAATTAAATAAATTTGCTTGAATTACTTTTTGTTCTGACATTATCTAAATGTCATTTAAAATCAATATTATGAAGATCATGAAGTCCCTAAAGGGTATATGAGGAGATTTTAGAAATATTGTCACATTTTTTAAGCACAGTACTTTTAGACATAAGCACTAGTGATATTATAAACAATAATTTGGCAAATTAGCAAATAATTAGCTAATAAAACAATATTCCCAAGAAAACATGTTTGTTTTGAACTGTTAAAAAATAAGGCATAAAAATCAGATATACATGGAATATTATAACTATTTGACAGTTTGTCAAGTTAATGCAAAAGCAAAAATTATATCTATCCAAAAGTCATCACAGCAAAAAATAAAAATCTAATAAATTCAGACATTAGTGATGGGAACATGAAAGTCCTGCTTTGTAGTAATCAGCCATCATTATTCAGTATGCTAAATATCTCACCTGTATATGTTTTCGCTTCACTTTTATGATGTCACTCATGAACACTCATGGTCTTGCTTTCAGGTCAAGTATTGCTCCCGTAAATTTACTCTGGTTATATTTTCTCTCTGCCTTTTACATCTCAATGTAATGTAGTGTGTGCTGGGACAATGAATGTGCTTGCAAACTCAGGCTCAACAGTTGCAATGCAGAACTCTGATGATACAATAGCTGACTGCTGCCATCTACAGTGCAGCAACAACTGCAGGATAAAAAACTACATGATCTATAGTAAACCTGTAGAGCCAAATCAATATTTGGTATTTGTTCGCTGACTGTTAGTAAAGATTACACACAAAAACTGCATGCAAAGTAAAATAGAATATCAAAAGACCATTAACTCTTTTTACGCTGTGTCGTTTGCATTGTACTTTCTCTTCAGCAAATGTTAATGGAGTTTTATTTAGACCAGCATTACTACTGTTCATATTTCTGGTTGCCGTGATTTCCCCAAGTAAGATGTGATCCTGGATCAACATTTTTTGTTAATCCTGGATCAATGTTTTAATCAAAGATACCCCAACCTACCCTTAACTCAAACCCTAACCATTTTTAAACCCTCAAATTAGTGTGAAATAATAGTTTAAGGAGTAATTCTTAAAAGCCCCTAACCCAATCCTAAACCTAAACCTAACATATACACTAATAAAAAACCAACAATGGTGTTGATCCAGGATCACATCCTACTTCGTTCACCTCATATTTGTAGTTAACTATTTCAACAACCAAAGTCATGTTATTTATACCACACAGTTTTTATTTTTTACTATATCATGAAATGTGCTTTTTAGTGAGAAGAGCTCACACAAAACAAAGATATTACTAAAACATGTATACTAAATGAAATAGGGAAAGCGATATATAGATTAAAGGCTAATAAAGCACCAGTGGCCGGTTGCATAAACATAGCCGTGACATTAAAGGAATAGTCTACTCATTTTCAATATTAAAATATGTCATTACCTTAACTAAGAACTGTTGATATCCCTCTATCATCTGTGTGCGTGCACGTAAGCGCTGGAGCGTGCTGCGACGCTTCGATAGCATTTAGTTTAGCCCCATTCATTCAATTGTACCATTTAGAGATAAAGTTAGAAGTGACCAAACACATCAACGTTTTTCCTATTTAAGACGAGTAGTTATACGAGCAAGTTTGGTGGTACAAAATAAAACGTAGCGCTTTTCTAAGCGGATTTAAAAGAGGAAATATTTGGGAGTACTTCGACTCGGTGCAGTAACACCCTCCCTCTGCCATTATGAGAGTGAGAAGGGGAGCGGACTTTTCAGGCGAGTCGAAGTACTCCCAAAAGTGCTATTACGCCATAAAATATAGTTCCTCTTTTAAATCCGCTTAGAAAAGCGCTACGTTTTATTTTGTACCACCAAACTTGCTCGTATAACTACTCGTCTTAAAGGCTGAGTGCACGATGTTTGAAAGCCAATGTTGATATTTGAAATCACCCAAAAAAACACGCCCCTACCCCTATAGAATCTGGACCTTCTGTTGATAGACCCGCCCCACACATGCGCAACCCGGCATTTAAGTTGATTTGATTGGCTATAAGTGTATTTTGGTAGTCGGCCCGTCTCCTTTTCCAACGCATTTTTCAAACATCATGGACTCCGCCTTTAAATAGGAAAAACGTTGATGTGTTTGGTCACTTCTAACTTTATCTCTAAATGGTACCATTGAATGAATGGGGCTAAGCTAAATGCTATCGAAGCGTCGCAGCGCGCTCCAGCGCTTACGTGCACGCACACAGATGATAGAGGGATGTATCAACAGTTCTTAGTTAAGGTAATAACATATTTTAATATTGAAAATGAGTAGACTATTCCTTTAAGACTGCGTCTTAAGAATGATTCTGACTTACTAGCAATTAGTTAGGGCTAATCAGTCTTATTATTTGGATTTAAATGAGACCAATCTACCTTTCTATGTAACATACTTAAAACAGTTATGATCAGTCTTGAAGAAAAAAATTCATGACTAACTTTTAAGACGCAAAACAAATGATTTCATATTCAAATTATTAGTCTAACGGGCTGTCAGGGCAGCACTGATTTGGCGACATTTACAGTACATTAAAACATTAGGATAGGTGAAGAAAAGTAACTGATCCACCATTGCAAACACAGTTTAGAAGAACAGGAATCAAACAAACATGCTCCAGAGCTTTCTGTTCTTGGAAGAAGTAAAAGTTAAAGAAGAAAAACGATAGTGTGTGTGCAAATGCTGTCTATTTCATTTGTATAATTGTTTATGGTGGAGTGCACTGTCTAAATATTTTCACGCGCATGGGCTGTTGTACGCGGACTGTACGCGCACTGTCCGCGCAGTCTCAAATTTTGGGCTGCACGCGGACGGTCCGCGCGGCCAGCCGCGAACCCTCTTGATGACAAAAATGACGTCATGCGGACGGCGCGCATACGCGGACGTCCCTAGTATACTTTCGGCTTTAGACTAACTTGCATGTTCTGAGCAGGTGTTGTCAGTGAACAGGCTGTTAAACTGTTGGCTAAGTTACACAAACTGATGCTGATTATCTGGGAAACATTCTCTAACAGCAGTTAAGTTGTCATTGTTTGTGTCAAAGTTGTGCATTTGTTGTAACATTAAAACAGGAGATCAGACTTACTCTGTGCTGCTTAAAGTGATGCTCGGAGCTCCATTCCTCTGTGAGTGTGCGAGGCTATGCTTTTTTATTGGTTGTTGCATTAAATCTTACCCAGATACAACAGTGCTATTTTCCGATGGGCTGTTGTGTGGCCTCTTTCTTTCGTTTGACTAGAACTCCAGGGGAGACGGGCTTGATTGAGAGAACGGTGCAGCCAGATACGGTACATTTTGAGCGCTGCAGGATATTAAATATATGATAAATCGTTTTTAGTGTGGCGGGAGTGCATGACTAAAGACTGAAAGCACGGCTATTTTCAGACCGGCTCTTGCGGCCTCAAAACACTACCGGCCCACCAGGAAAAGTCCCGACTCTCCCGATTGCCACTCCGCCACTGCCTCTACAACATATTAATATGATTAATAGGTAAATTTTGATTTTATAACTAAACAAAAACGTCTTAATGATTTAAAAAGAAAGCATTCAAGTGAACAGTTCTAAACGAACTTGAAGCAAAAATAAATTTCAGCAAATGCAAACTTCAATCAAACATAGTAAGAGGTGAAGTATAGCTTTAGCCTACCGAAATGCTTATTGCATTAATTTTTAAAAGTATACGTGCGAGGTCCGTGCACGTCCTGCCCTAGCAACACAGAAATAGCTAAAAGCGCATGCGGCCAAACGAGCGTTAAATATTAATGACGTTGAGTTTATTGTTTTTATTAATTTATATTCACAAAACTTATCAACAAAACATTGATTAAAATTAAGAGATAAATTATCTGAAACGAAATTCATTTTAAAGACACACTATGCCGTTATTTCACCTTAATATAACAGCTTCAAAGTTATTTCGGTGGTAAACAAAGTCATAGTAAGGCGAATCATCCTCCTGTTGAAGCTCGGGGAGGACGCCGCTACCAAAACCAGCAATGCAAGCTTGAGAGAACCGCCCCTGACAAATCTCGCGATAATCACGACTTGCTTTACGGCAACGACGTCACACACGTTAGGCTTGTTCGACTTCGTGTGGTGCTGCAAGAACCGACCGCCGGATGATGTCAAAGTACCGCGAGAATGATCCGAGACGGCACTTTGACGTCATCCGGCTGTCGGTTCTTGCAGCGCTGCATGAAGTCAATCAAGCCTATAACAACAACTACACGCGCAAATTTGAGACGTGAGGCTAAACGATTTAAAAGTTAAGAAAGCGCGTTCGGAAGTGAGTAGGAATAGGAAAAGAAAATCTGACCACGTTAGGAACCGGACAAAAGTCCCACTCGGTCAGGTTTTTCCTCGTTGGCGTGAGCTAAAAGACAGCACTGGAGGGATGCTGATCTGGCGATCTTGTTGATGGACTAGTAAGTAAATCTCTTATTTGTAAACTTGTTTGCGGTCTATGTTGTATGTTGTTGCGCTTGCTTGTAGTATGTCATGCGATTATCATGACAACAGTTGTCAATATCTCACATAATTATCAGGACATAAATAAGCCTCGAGGTTGTAAATAGTGTAAACATGCACAATTTGCAAACTATTATGATAAATAGCAATAATCATGTATAGTGACATTATAACAAACAATGTTATGAGATAATGCAATGTACACAATTAACTTTGTCATGGCATTTTGTAATGTTTACTTGTGATTTAGCTGCAATCATGTAAAAACATTATAAGCTAGCAAACACGGTACTTTATTATTTTATGCACTCTACACTTGGAATAAACTTCTTATTATCCTATTACCATCATCTGTAGTTTAGTAGACTATGCAGTAGCCTAATATTTGTATGAAATTGTGAAACATTACCTGGTCATTATCTTTGGAGTACTAGAGTGGGAAATTACGACAGTTGCAAGTATTCTCCAGCGACTCTAGGGGTCGCTGTTTGACAAAAACGCCGAATTGCATAGAGCGGCTTTAAAGTAGAAAACAAAACTTAAATTAAACTCAAAAATAATGTCTGACCCATTAAAATTCTCCCTTCATATTGGCCTTTACAACCCCTATATGGCGTGTAAATTACAGTCTATCTTTCGTAATAAGCTAACTAAATTTAAACAAAACATAACAAAACACATTACAACAATATTCAAACCCAACAATACTCAAACATAAATATAAAATAGACATTATCTATAAGGATACATGTAAAAACAATCCGATATAGCGTGTATAATAGCTGGTTGGTAGATGTTTACTATTTTTGGCAAAACCTCCGTTGCAAACCTCCATTTACCTGAATAAAATCATTTTTACTTTGAAAATGATGCGCTGTCACGTTAACATCAGCTGTTCGTTTACATAAGACTCCATCTACGTTCATTTACACTCAGCGCAACGTCTGAGTTCTCAAACTAAAACAGGGTCTGCAGCGTTTGCGAACAAATACGTTTATGAGGGTCGAAAACGGTGATCTAGTGTAGATGAAAGGCATAAACGTAGCAAAAGTAATGCGTTTTAAAGGACAAACACATTAATGTAAACATAGCCTGAATGGTAAAAGGTTTTTAAAGACCTATTAACACACGTCCCAAGAACATGGAGCGAGGCAATCATCTCGGTCATTCCCTAGGAGGGCAAGGATAAAAATGAGTGTACTTCATTTCCAATCTCCGTATCCTACTAAATATGGACTGCATGTAATTGACCATGTCACAAATGAAAATACCAAAGCACACTCTAAAAACAAACGGTGCTATATAGCACCAAAAGTGGTTCTTTGCTCGTAATCATAGAAGAACCGTTTTTAGTGCCATATAGCACAAGTGAAGCACCTGTGTAGAATGAAATAGTGCTATGTAGAACCATATGTGGTGCTATATGGCCCCTATTTGGTTCTACACAGGTGCTTCACTGGTAGAATAAGGATCAATGGGCATCTCACCCAGAGCTTTACCCTGGAAAGAGGCTGCGCCAAGGTTGCCCTATAAGCCCAGCTCTCTTTGCCTTATTCATAGAGACCATAGCACAGTCAGTCAGGGAAGAACAAGGGATAAAGGAATTGGAATAAGAGGATCAGAACAAAAAATCTGTCTGTACGCAAACAATGTGCTGTGCTTCTTAACATCACCAGAAGTTAGTATTCCCAGGTTGATGTCCATCCTAAAAAAAAGTCGGATCTTACTCAGGGTATAAATTTAATTTTTGAAAAACAAAAGGCCTAAGTTAAAATAATGCCCCTTGCATGAATTCAAATTTAATTGGAACTAATCCAGCATTAAAGGGAAACTTCACCCATTTGCATTAAGCTTTGTATCGTTAGAACCCCAGTTATGTTTTTGAATGGTCGTGCATCATTCCCTCAGTTTCCCCTGAGACGGTAGAAATACTGATTTCAGTGAGGCACTTCCTTCTTTCAATGATGTAAAAATCGTCATTTTGCGTCATTGAAAGAAGGAAATGCTGTATCTTTGTTGAGTGTGAAAGACTACAGACATTCCTCATTTTTCCAAGGCTATGGGTGGGACCCACTAATGCTACAGACCTATTACCGGTCAGTGGGTGGGACTTACAAAAATATACGAACACAGATGGAAAAAAGCCATCTTTATGCTAAGCTAAGCTAAACAGAAGTTGTTGAGCGAGCCAGACTTCATGTTACAATAATAGTGGAAGTTAATCAATATTATATGGAAGAGGGTGATTTCGAAGGCGTGATGCTCTAATCTGCTGTACATTGCACCTTTATGAGCCACAAAACAGCAAATAGCTGAGGCAGACGGAGGAACAGAAGCCCGAGGAGCCTGGGCTTCGGCTGAGTAGAGGAGCCCAGGGAAGACACCGCAACCATTGGCCTCTGCTGCGTAGAAAAGCTTGGACAGACTATTCAATTCAATTTTATTTATATAGCGCTTTTCACACATGTTAATTGTTGCAAAGCAGCTTTACATGAGTAGAAGTAAAGGAGAACACAGAAAATCAATAGATAATATAAGCAGTAGAACATAGCGGCTAAGGTTAAACCGTACAAGCAAGCGTATTAATAGTGTTACATATACAGTAAAGTGCTAAGCTAAGCCACAGTTGACTGACTCTCCCTGGGACTAAAAACCCCCTAGGAAAAAAAACGGGTGGGAAAAATCCTAGAAGGACAAAAACCCTTGGAAGAGATTAATATGTATATATATATATAGAGAGAGAGAGATATAGATACGGTAGGGATAGGAAGCGGGTAAGCGGATTAAACTGGTTCAGCCGGTGGTCGTTGGTTGAGCATCGGCTAGGCATCACGTTCAAGGACAGCCAGTAGATCAGTGGTGTGATGACCTTCACAGCAACAGGAACTGGGTCTGTTTGTGTCATTGAGACAGGGAGACAAAAACAGAGTTCTATTAGCGTAGGGGCCGTTCGCATGTAATGCAAGTGTCATACATTATGGTTGTTTAAGTCAGCTCGGTTCCAGACAGGCTAACTATTGCGGCAATAGTGTATTACCCATATGAGGTGTGTGAGTGCTTTGTTCTAGACAAAATAACTACTGCGGGAAAAGTACATTTACTGGACATATTTTATGTGTATGCTTTGTTAAAGAAGAATGTCTTCTTAAGTTTAGATTTAAATTGATCGACTGTGTCTGATACTCGAACATTATTTGGTAAATCATTCCAGAGCTTAGGGGCTAAGTAGGAAAAGGATCTACCACCTTTAGACACTTTTGATATTCTAGGGATGATTAAGAGACCCGAATTTTGTGAGTGCAGTTTACGTGGTGGATTGTATTCTGATAGTAGTTCTTTAATATACGAGGGCGCTAGGCTATTTAAGGCTTTGTAGGTGGTTAGTAATATTTTAAATTGTATGCGATATTTAACTGGTAGCCAATGTAAAGATGCCAGAATTGGACTAATGTGGTCATACTTTTTAGATCGAGTAAGCACTCTTGCGGCTGCGTTTTGAACCAGCTGTAGCTTGCTTACCTGATTTGCATGGCATCCCCCGAGTAACGAGTTACAATAGTCTATTCTAGAGGTCATAAAAGCATGGATAAGCTTTTCTGCATCTGATGCAGACAGCATATGGCGTATTTTTGAGATATTTCTAAGATGGAAGAATGCTGTGCGGCAGACGCTGGAGATATGACTATAGAAAGATAGATTGCTGTCGAACATTACGCCTAAATTCTTAACCGTGGAAGATGGCACCACCGTGCAGCCATCTATGGACAACTTGTAATCTGACATACTATGTTTGTAGCGATTTGGTTCAATAATAAGTATCTCAGTCTTATTGGAGTTTAGCATAAGAAAGTTATATGGAAAAGGGGTGAGGTCTATGTTGGAACTGTGGAGAACAGCTGGCAGACCACTTTCAAGTTTTTTGGAGTTACCCAGTCATTCAGATATTTTGGCAGGAAGTAATACAAACAAATATTACATACCATCTTTGGAAGTGAAATTGACTGCTCATTTCTAACAACTTACTTGGGAATTATTATTAAATTTACTAAGAAGTTTGAGGAAGGAGGAAAAATACCTGTTAAGATACTGTTAGCAGGCAGCAAGAAAGCTGTAACACGAAAGTGGTTACAACCCGACACTCCAACAAAAATGGAATGGCTGAATATTGTAACCAGTATTCAAAGCATGGAGTGTATGCCTTATTCCTTAAACTTGAAGATGGATAAATAAAAAATGGATTGTGTTTATGGAGCCATTATGTACACTGACCACTGGATTACATGACTTTTTTGTATGTTAATATGACCTATGTAAGAAAGTATTGCTGACCAAATTGTAAGTTGTTTCTATGTAATGTTTCAAAAAATAAATAATAAAATAAAGTAAAAAAAACATGTATACTAAATGACTAACCTGATCTATATCTTAAGTTATAAAGCATAGTATAGGGCTTATTCGCAAACACCGGAAGTCGCTAGCCGCGGCCATCTTGTTGACATGACATCTGTCCTGCCCCTAGCCGCACGTAGATTTGAGTCGAGGGGAGCAGTAGCCTAATGGCTCAATCTCGTCTGTATTAAGAGAAGATGAGCTTGATTATTGTGGAACAATATCAAATAGACCCAATAGCCTTAAGTAAAGATCCGTCCTTATTGCCAGCCGTAACTTATCCGGATATTTATAACTATATCGTTCATACAGTATCCGCATTCATCATACAAGCACTGAAGCGCCGTTCACATTATAACGATAACTATAACGATAACTATATCATCGTCCACATCACCAAACAATACGTTTATGCTAATTCGCTCACGGCACTCGCGCAAATCACTTGCCTTTAATATTGCTTGTAATAAAAACTTTTGCAGATGTCCTCAACACGCTGCGTTTCGCGTAACTAACAGTGAATCTAATAGTTTGTGTAATCTCTTACCTTTTGGCATAACAGTTAGTTAATGTAATAGATTAAAAAGCATTACATAGTCAATTTTCACAGCAAGTGCAGGTAATCTTGTGTTATAGACCTCAGCAATGAGCTTCACTGTCATTTTAAGTGGCCGTGCACTTGAAGTTCAAACAGATTTTAATGCTATCAATGGTTTATCCTTCATCAGGTGGAAAAATCGCTCTGAAAGTGATCCCAATGATGTCGTTCATTGTATCTGTATCGTTATAGTTTTGGTGTGAGCTCCGCTATTCTGTTTAATATAAAACGATTTTCAAAACTATGTGAACGGCCCTTAATTCCCTACCTAGTATCACTGCCAGACCTATTATTATGTTCATATAGTTATTAATACTAATTTAATAACTGTCTCAATTTATGGCAGCTTATTTGAAAGAGCAGTTTCAGCCACTGCTTACAGCTAACCATATGTGATCAAATTATGGGGACAGACTTTGCTGTAAGCGTATATCCCTAACGTTACCTGGGGTAAAATGATGGGGACAGACTTTGCTGTTGGGAGTCCCTCCTTCGCTGGTTCAACTCCTCTGTCTCCTTTCATGTTTTCTGACAGTCGGTATCGCATAAAAAGTAATTCCGGGGTCTTTTTGCTGTTGTTAGAACATCCGTTTATTACACCACACACCATCGCGCGGTTTAAAAAAAAATTACACCGATAATACCATGCATAATACCCACGCTGCCTCGCTTGTCAATTGACAGACTGACAGTTTTATGTCAACAATATGGCCGCCGCGAACATTGATGACGTAGATCGAATAAGCCCTATAATACTGTACAATATATACATGGGGTAAGCTCTTTTGTCTGTAACCACCTGACAATAAGCCAGAATGGCCAAGCAATACACTAAAAACCTCTCTGAACTCCACAGTAAATGCATACAGTAGCAACGCCCTGGCAGTAGTTTTACACCAGCATGCACCGAGACGCATTTTCTTTAATACTTTTCTTCAGAAGTCCTCACTTAAAATATCCCCTTCCAGTACTGTGACTCCAGTAACATTTTCCTAATTCACTGAATTAGGACGGCTTGGAGAAACTTGACTCTCAGAAACGCTTGGCAGGTAATGCATCAAAGCTGAATATAAATAGCAATCAGAGCACAAGTAAACCAATCAGCAGCTTTGTTACTGAATACGCAGCAATCAATTAGTGGATATATTTCCATCAAAATTAATGGGGTGAATCAAAGCACTTCTCACAGCATGTTATGGACAATTTGCAGTTTGTTTTACTCAAATTAATTCCAGACCCGCTCTGGCATTACAGATGTCCAACAAGTTGAAACAATGTACTCTGTAAAAAACAACCTATAGAATTTACTCAATAAAATTGTTGTAACAATTTGCACTCACTTTGTTTGAGTAAATTATATCCTATATATTTGAGTAAAGAGTACCTAAATTTAATTATTATGATAAACTAAAAAAAATTAGGTAAGGTCTACCTAATTTTTTCATAACTAATTATATATAAAAAAAATTAATAACATTAACCCTATTGGTATTAAGCAACAGATCTATTAAATTATTATTAATAATGATTAGCTATTAAGAAACATTACATATTACTTATTCAGAGAGGGTTGAATAAGAAAATAGTCATACACAAGATTGCATAAATTGCTTGCTTTATTGACCAAATAACATTCTGTAAACATTTAAAACTAATTAATGAAAGTACAAAATAACCCCAATACATTTCAAGTGAAATGCAACATATCATAGTTTTACATAAAGCTTCTTGAACATATTATTTCATAAAAAAAATAAATAAACCAAAGTCTTCATGAGATGTTAAAAAATAATTAAAAGCAAGATTCCTAAATACTGTTCTTCACGTTATCATTAGAAAATTAAAGAAGACATTAATATGAGAGGAAAAACTGATCTCATTTACCTCAGTAGACTAGCATGCTATATCGATACAAACAAACATTTCAACTTCATTTAAAACTTAAGTGCAAAAATACAACTTTATATTAGCTACATATAACTCACAGTACACATGCATAAAACACTGAACACTAACAAGAACATACATACATTCAATTTTAAGTGATTCAACTTCATATACAAGTTACATATAGGGTAGATATAACATATGAACTCCGAAATACTTTTTTGAACAGACATTAAATTAAAAAGCCCATGGAAAGGCAACGTTAATGATAAATCCGTAACTGATAATAATAATAATAAAATGGCTTCATAAATGGATCCCTTCTAAAACAAAACTCAATATATTAACAGATAAATGCAAGAAAACTTTTACAGTAATTATCTAGCATCGACAGCTTTACCGTTGTTTGTTTGTCTGCTCGACGCCCTCCCGTCTGTATCGTACATCAACCGTCTGCTGCTCTCTCTCGTCACGTGGCTTGCTCAAGTTCAACCACTCATGACATATTGAGCAGCTCCGCTGTTCACGAGATTCAGACATGTAAATAATAATAATGGAAGTTAATATTTTAATCATAAATATGGATTTTTATTCGTATTCGCGGGTGCAAGAACTGGGCAATGTTTCAAAGCTAACCTGACTGACGATCAATCTGTCACTCGACAACAGAGACAGAGAAGCACGCAAATGACTAAACTTCTGGTAGATTTTACCGTTAAACAACTTAACATTTCCATTCATGATGATATCAACAAGTTAAAAAAAACCTACCTGTCAACAAACCGCAGTTCCCCCGCCGATATGATATGAAAAATGGTGACTCGAGTCCCGCCTGGATGTTGATTCATGTGCACTTTGCGGTGCTAAGGCCAATATTTTGGGGTATATGTTACTTATTTTTTTAGTATTGCAGTTATTACTGTTAAAAATTGGATAGTGAAGGTAGAATATACCCATAATTTTTTATTTTACTTGGTAGCTTATATACTTAATTAAATTATTACTAATTTTCATGGGTTAAATTTAACACCCTCCAGAGTAATTTTTTACAGTGTATTCTTTGCTGCAGGTATCAGAGGTGTCAAGTAACGAAGTACAAATGAAGAGTTTGGTTCCAAAACGCGATAAACGCCATTTTTGAAAAAAAAAAGAGAGTTACTGCCAAAATCAGTATTAAATCAGGTCAGTAGTTAAAGGAACAGTATGTAGGATTGTGGCCAAAACTGGTATTGCAATCACAAAACTTGTGGCTAAAACTGGTACTGCAATCACACAACTGGTGGCCAATACACAAAATGACAACATAAACAATAGTTGAGGGCTGCAACTCCACTTTTTAAATGACAATATCCTGGCCATAACACTGTTGTGAGTGATAAAAGTATTTGAAATTAAAATGATTTCGTAATGTCTAGTGACATATCAGGGCCATTTTATGATTAATTGATATAAATTTCTTACATACTGTTCCTTTAAAAGCAAATTCTTAATTTTATGCAAAATCCAATATCCGTCATGTTATTCTGTCATCTTTTCTCCCTTTTTTGCCAAAATGCGATAAACACCCCTCCTCCTTTTTTACAGAACGCAATAAATCCATTCCAGAAATTACAGCCTACCATTCACACAATGTAAACAAACAATGGCGAAACTATGAAGGAAACTATGCCTAGTAGGAAACTGAGATTCAGGCGCAAAGAGAGGATGGGATGCGTAACAGACACCAGCAACAAGGAGGCTGATAGATAGGTCCTGACCTATGATCCTGACCCAAACTCCTAATCAGTAGGTGGCGGTAATGCCCCTAAAGGTTTTTGCCAACTGCCAGTAAAACTCAATAAGAAGAAGAAGACTGATGTCAGCAGCTTGATTTTTTTCCCAAACCAGTTCAGATAGGAGTTTTACTTAAACATGAGCTCAGGGGCAGAAAGAATGATTGGTTCACAAAAATGACCAATGAAAGTCCTCAACCGGAGCCTTCAAAGCAGCTTCTGCAGTGAAGCAGTTCGAGCTCACCGTTGGTCAGGTGAGTAGCGCAGATGGTTAGATAGGAATGTGACTGGTTTGGAATTCCACTCAAAATGTTTCAAGCGTTTAAGTAACATGTTTACACGTTTTCACGTGTTTGTGGCACGACTTTCATTTTCGTGCCAGATTCAAGTGTTGGTCACTCAATTTTTTTTCCTTTTTTCAAACCATTGTTGATTGGGATTGGGGTTAGATTTGTGGGTTTTTTTTATTTTTAAACTGTTTTCGCGTGAGGATGAAGTTGGGTCTGGGTTAGAATGGCAGTGGTTATACGTTTATTTGTCAGAAATTTAATCTGTTTTCACTTGATGTTGGGGTTAGAGTTGGGTTTGGGTTAGGATGTCATTTTATGTAACAGAAAGTTGTTCTAACCCCAATCCCAAGCGACAATGGTAAGAAAATAGGAAAAACAATCGAGTAACCAACATTGGTTGAGGTCCGGACTTTGGTCTTAAAGGGGAAGTTACCTAATTTTGCTCCTGTCTGTCACTCATGTTTATGAAACAGCATTAAGAGAAAATCTCTCACTGCTCTTGACCAACTTACTTTTCTACCTTAAAAAAAAAAAAAAAAAAAAAAAAATATATATATATATATATATATATATATATATATATATATATATATATATATATATATATATATTCAATTCAATTCAATTTTATTTATATAGCGCTTTTCTATGGAGCGAGATATGCGTCTTTATTACATGCGATAAATTAAATGATCTGAGAGAAATAAAACTATTTGAAAGAAAAAGTTATCAAACTGATAGCAAAGAAGCATTTCATGAGAAAAAAAAGAATATTTGAGAGAAAAAGTTTTCATACCAATAGCAAAAAATAATAATATTTGAGACTAAAAAAAAGTTTTGAGAGAAAGTATTTTCTCATGATAGAACATAAAAAATGTAAATTTGAAATTTTTAAAATTATTTCTGAGGAAAAAAATCTCTTAAGTATATGTTTTTTGCTATTAGTGTAAAAACATTTTCTCTAAAAAAAAGTGTTTCTATCAAAACTCCTTTCTTTGCTCTCGATGCGGTTTCTTGCTCTCGTGTCGGGATTTTGCTTTCTCTGTGGGGGTTGTGTCATGGGCGGGGCCGCGTTCCTGTTGGCCGGTCGGGAGGGCATCGTCTTGTCTTGGGAGTCGGGCTGGGTCGTTGCACCGTTGTTCGGTTCACCTGGATAGATGCCGTCTCTGCTTTTGGTTGGGCACGGACACTCTAATGTTTGAGTAAGATGATGACACACAACTCGATGGATAGCTGGCTGAGCAAGTTCACAGCACTGAAGATTAAACATTAAAAAATGAAATGGTACTCTTATTCATGAATGATTGTGTATTATATTATTAGCTTGCTAATCGCTAATTAGCCATCATGCTAGGTAAACTTGCAAATGCCAAATAAATGTTTTGATTCACTCCTTATTTAGTTAGTAGTGATCTAGTTTCTACCTTTGCACTTGCTAGCCTCACAGCACCTGGGGCACGTTCAATCTCACACCGGTGCACAACGTTTTGCTACGGTTTCCGGGTTGAACGACATGTTTCCTGGAAACGGTGTGCAACGGAATGCAACAGGTTTTAGAAGCGTTTTCTCTTGTTTGGTGGGTGTGTCAGAAATGTCGGCCCAATCAGCGGCAAGATGTATAAAACCACGCGGTAGTAAAGAGACAGCTTGCTCAATGGGTTCAAGTTGGAATGTTGTCTTTCATTCTGGACGGCAAGGTCAGTGACTGTAACATTGAGGGTCTTTTACAGTATTAAACACGCATTTATAACTATTTCATCAGTCCTCAGAAACATTTAAAAAAAGACACAAAGAATGGCCTCTCAGCTACCGTAGTTGCAACTCTTGCGTCATCACAACAGGGCGTTCAACACATCACCGTTTCTGTTTAATAAACGTTGTTCAACGTTGTGCAACGTTTAGTCGGGGCTGAACGCAGCCCTGAAGAGTAACTGCTTGTTCATCATATACAACCTCCTGTATAACTTTCAACCAACGTTAGTGTGCATGCCATGGTGGAAGTACACGCCTAGCTGCCGCAGCGCGGGGGGCCACACACGTCATGGCTACGGTGACCACAGTCTCGATGTCGTACGTGCCAGTGGTGGTATATCATAACTTTAATGTGTTTTTTTGTTTTCATAAAAATATTAACATTGCAAGTTTACCTAGCATTATGGCTAATTAGCGATTAGCAAGCTAATAATATAATACACATTCATTCATGAATAAGAGTACCATTTCATTTTTTAATGTTTAATCTTCAGTGCTGTGAACTTGCTCAGCCAGCTATCCATCGAGTTGTGTGTCATCATCTTACTCAAACATTAGAGTGTCCGTGCTCAACTAAAAGCAGAGACGGCATCTATCTAGGTGAACCGAACAACGGTGTAATGATTCGGTTCGATTCCCAAGACAAGACGATGCTTACCCGACTGGCCAATAGGAACGTGGCCCCGCCCATGACACAATTTTCACAGAGAAAGCAGAGAGCAAGGAATTGCATCGAGAGCAAAGAAAAGCGTTTTGATAGAAACACTTTTTTTTTAGAGAAAATGTTTTCACACTAATAGCAAAAAACATATACTTGAGAGATTTTTTTTCTCAGAAATAATTTTAAAAATTTCAAATTTATATTTTTTATGTTCTATCATGAGAAAATACTTTCTCTCAAAACTTTTTTTTGTCTCAAATATTATTATTTTTTGCTATTGGTATGAAAACTTTTTCTTTCAAATATTTTTTTTTTCTCATGAAATGCTTCTTTGCTATCAGTGTGATAACTTTTTCTTTCAAATAGTTTTATTTCTCTCAGATCATTTAATTTATCGCATGTAATAAAGACGCATATCTCGCTACATACTTTTCACAATACTTAATTGTTTCAAAGCAGCTTTACATTAATAGAAGCAGTAAAAGCACAGAAAAACGACAGATAGCACAACATAATACACAATAGCATAAGCAGTCAAATTTGCTGCGGCTATGACTCAACATTATGAGCGAGCGTATTACTAATGTAACGTCTAGAAGAAGAAGCTAAGTTTATCCTGAATCCTGATTGGAACTTTTCATATGTACTATTATTTGTCAAGAATGTGCGTAACTGGCTTGCCACTACCTTTTCTAATATTTTCGAAAGAAAAGGGAGATTTGAGATTGATCTAAAGTTATTAAGCTCTCCCTGATCAAGCTGTGGTTTTTTAATCAGCGGTTTAATAACTGCTAGTTTAAAAGCTGTTGGAACGTATCCTATTTCTAGCGATGAGTTAAAGATATTTAGAACCGGGGTTGACACTACAGGGAATACCTCTTTAAGTAGTTTTGTGGGAATGGGGTCTTATATACAGGACGATGATTTGGATGATGTAACTAGTCTAGAGAGCTCATCTATTGTAGTAGGTTTAAATGAATCAAGATGTTCGTATGGTAGTCTAGTGTTAAGTGAACTAATGGGTAGAGTGGTGGCTGCCTGGGTAGCTACGATGTTTTCCCTTATAGCCGTAATTTTGTTAGAAAAGAAGTTCATGAAGTCGTTACTATTGTGTTGAAGTTTACTATTGGTTTCTGTTTGTTCTTTGTTTCTAGTAACTGTGCTAAAGAGGAAACAAGGGTTATTATGATTCTCATTTATAAGCTTGCTAAGGTAGGTAGATCTGGCAGTTTTAATAGCCTGTCTGTAGTGTCATACCTCTAACTTTGTGCTTCTATAATTTCTTTCCATTTTCCTAGTTGCCTTTTTGAGGGCTGCGGTGTGATGGTCATACCATGGAGCTGGCAGTTTTTCTTTGATTCTCTTTTTTCGAATGGGAGCAACGGCATCCAGTGTGTTAGAACAGACATTGTTTAGGTTTTCTATTACAATATCTAGATCGTCACAGTTATCTGCTACATGTTTAATTTGGGACAGGTCTGGAAGAGTGCTAATAAAGCTATCTTTAGTGGTGGAAATTATTGTTCTGGCTAATCTGTAGCATGTTGTGGATTGAGTGATCCTATCTAGAGGTACAGTGTATGACACAATGTAATGGTCAGAAACTGCATCACTCTGAGGTGATATTTTGATGTCATTAATATTGAGTCCGAGTGACAGAATTAAGTCTAATGTGTGCTTACGAGTATGCGTTGGCCCTGTCACGTTTTGTCTAATATTGAGAGAATTTAGAACATCCAAAAACGCACGTCCTAATGCATCTTTTGGGTTATCCACATGAATATTAAAATCACAAACGATAAGAGCTTTATCTACAGTGACTACAAGCTCAGACAGGAAATCTGCTATTTCTTTAAGGAAATCTGCATGGTGGCACGGAGGTCTATAGATTGTAGCTAAGGCAAAAGAGAGCTGTTTGTGGTTACGATCAGTTATTTCCATATTTAACAACATTAGTTCAAATGATTGAAATTTTACTTCAGATTTTTGGTTTACTTTAAAAATGTTGTATATTGTAGCTACACCACCCCTTCTCCCCTTTAATCGAGGATCGTGTTTATAATAATAGTCTTGTGGGGTGGATACGTTTAAACTAATGTAGTCGTCTGCTTTAAGCCAGGTTTCTGTTAAACAGAGTGCATCTAAGTTTTGGTCTGTAAATATTTCATTGACAATAGGTTCTTTATTGGTAAGCGATCTAATGTTAAGAAGGCCGAATTTTAACATTCGAGGTTCGTCTGTTAATGTATTGTTTTCTAATTTTATATTAATCAGATTTGTACCAGATGTGGCAAGCGGTGCTCTGTATTTATTTGTTCGGGGAACAGATACAGTTGAAATATGTTGATATTCTGGTAAGATTGACTCGAAGTGCTGGGATATAAGTGATCTTGACATATCACGGCAGCTATCAGACGGACGGTTAAGCCGATCCGTCTGTTTCCTGACCTGTACCCTGGATAGTCAGACTGTATTAGAAGTAAGACTATTGGTCAGATTTATAGAGAGAATCGCCCTTCCTTCCTGAGACGGATGGAGGCCATCTCTCTTTAGCAGGTCAGGTCTCCCCCGGAAATGCTTCCAATTGTCTATAAACCCTACGTTATGTTGAGGGCACCATTTTGACATCCAGTCGTGAAGAGACAATAATCTACTGTAAGTTTCATCCCCCCGGTAGGCGGGGAGGGGACCAGAGCATATTACATTGTCTGACATTGTTTTAGCAATTTCACATATCGGAGTCTGGTGTCATTCGTGCCGGCATGAATAACAATTTTAGAAAACTTACGCTTAGCATTAGCCAGCACTTTAAGTTTTGATCTAATGTCTGAAGACCTGGCTCCCGGTATACAATCGACTATGGTGGCTGGTGCCTCAATGTTCGCGTTCCTAAGTATCGAATCTCCAATAACCAAGGCACTTTTAAAAGACCTCTCAGTCGGTGTATTGCTTAGAATATCGAACCTGTTAGAAATTACCAGGGGGGTCTTGGGTGGGCACCGGATACGACTGTGCCGCCTGACAGTCACCCAGTTAGTCGGCCGCCTTGACTCAGATGCCGGAACCGAGCTATGTGTATTACGTTTAACACTAGGCGCACCCGAAACAGTGTTTGTAGCATTAGCGGTATTAGCGTTTGTAGCATTAGCGGTATTGCTGTCATCAACTAGCGTTTGGATGCGCGCTTCTAGTTCTGCAATCTTCTCCGTCAGCCTTACTACTTCAATACACTTAGCACAAGTAAACCCCTCTATGCTGATGGAAGAAGCTAAACTGTACATGTGGCAAGTAATGCAGGTTACAATAACAATCAGAGTCTTACTGCTTTCATGTCGGGTGTTGGCGTCTTCAGTCACCTGGACGCGGTCCTTGAAGCTACATCGCGAGGGAAGCTCGCTCGCAGCATGCCTTGATCGCCTGCGGACGTCTGTAGCCAGGGTGATGTGAGGCACGCTGAATCTGCGAAGGCCGGGCAGCAGCTCCTCCACGGCTTCCCGATCGCTTTCATTCTGGGCGATGGCGTCTCCGTTCCCTCGAGCGCGGTCCGTGAAGCTGCACCGCGTAGGGTGTTCGCTTTTTGCACGCCTCGGTCGCTTGTGGACGTCTGGAGCCTGGGTGAACTGGGCGCTGTACGTCGCGTAGGATCTGCGATAACCGGGTATCAACTGCTCCACAGCTTCCCGCTCAGGTGAGGACAGGCCTGAATAGCATACATTGGATGAGTTCGCCATTAGATCGGCAAATGGTAACTAAAGCCTGCACCTGTTTGTTGATGCTAGCGGGCTATATGCTAACACTGGGTGTTTATTAGTGATAAATCGTTTCACGTGGTAGTACTGCTCAATAGTCGTCACGGTAAAGTATTCTTGAGATAAACTAATATGTTATATTATATAAATAGGAACAAGGTAGTCAGAAAATAGGATTTGGATGATGAACTCGACGGAGCTCTGATGCACGATGCTCAAGGTGTGTTCGACTCCAACCGGAGAATTATGAACATTTCTATGGTATTAAAGATTTGAATAACAGAAGAACCTTATTAAAACATTAAAAAACCTGTACCATGATACATATCGTTATCATGATATAAAATGTATCCTATCACAATTAAAGATTTTGGTCATATCGCCCAACCCCTTATGCCAAGGTTAACATGGCTTAACAAAAGCACTGAAAATAATGAACAATTTACAGCGTCCTTTGCCTGTGATCCGTCATAGCACACAGATTTATGTCAAACATGGAAAAAGTCAGATTTTCATGATATGTTAGCTTTAAATCACATACAAAAAGCATAAACATAGCTTACACACTCCTTTTTCATCAACGCGAGGAAAAATATCCCAGGGGCTGTTACAGTTGGTATTAAGATGTGTTTTCGTCGATCGGATCACAAGTGGATGAGAGAGACTCATCACGTTTACACTTGGTATTTAAATCCGTCTCTTTTGTCCATTTTCGACCGCTCCTCTCCAGATTACTGAGGGGATGGTCTGTGGACGAGTCCCTCTCCTAAACGGGTTTAACCTGTTATGGAACGGCTGAAATTCCACAATGGGGCGTATTTGTTCCTCAGACTTTGCACAATAAACGTGACATCCTAATATATTCATTATAAATCGTGAATGAAAAGTGAGATTCAAACGAATGTCCGTTAGGGAACTAATTGTATACACTATTTATATCGTAATTCAGTCAGAAACGTCAAGATTGCGAGAAGAACAAATAGTTTTGGATTAAAAGGCTTGGATATTCCATTTCTTTGGACTTTTAGGGATTTATGAACAATTTGTTTTGGACAATTTCACCGAAGCGGATAAAGGGAAGATTTTGAAGGTAAGTAAATATCCTAAATCGGCGCCGCCCGGTTTAGGTAACTAACAACTAGATTACAGTTTTATGACTGCTATAAATCATATGATGCTTTGTGTGTGCGCTTAATGGAATCCCAAAAGTCTAAGCTTTCAAACGATGTTCCACATAACCATATATTTTGAAGATTTAATGCTTCAAAGTAGGGATGGACACGGATATTCGAATATTCGATCAACAATAATAATTCGAATTTTAAAAATGCTATTCGAATGTTTGTTTGTTTTTAATGTGCCACCAAAGGGTTACGACTTATTTAATGCTTCTTCACTTCATCTATACTGTCTTTTACAGACTTAAATGTAAAATATACATGAACATTGAGTGCGTTTACATGCACAGTCTTACGCCGATTATGCTTAATAAACTGATAACACGTGGGGTCATGTAAACGCGTAAATCGGTTTTCTTTAATCGGGGAAAGCCCATAAACGGCGTAAGCAAAAACCGATCGCCAGAGGTAGTTTTTTGTTCATTACCCCGATTTTGCGTGGCATGTAAACACATTAACCTGCTTTCTGCCAGCTTAGGTCATGTGCGCATGTGCATGGTGTAAACGTCACACACGGAAGTGAATAGTGAAAGCAAACCGAAACCTAACATGGCTGCAAAGCGCCCGCACTTTTGGCCAGACGAAGAAACGACTCTAATGCTAAATCTCATGAATGAACTAAACATTCTAAAGTATTTAGACGGGAGGAAGCATCAAAATGCCGAAATGTTTCAGAAGGTGTCGGATAAACTGACGGATGCAGGATTTCCGAGAACTGTGGAGCAAGTACGCTGTCGATGGAAGGCGTTAAAGTGTCTGTATTATAAAACCAAGAAACACAACAACACTAGCAGTTCGGACCCACAGAAATGCCCTTTCTACAATGAACTGGACCAGCTTCTTGGCCACAGGCCTCTATCATCTATTGATGAAAACGCCGTTGACCTTGCTTTTGAAGAACCTTCAGCTGATGTCGACCACACAACATCGGCTAACACACGTAAGTACATATTTCAGTAATGTTTCTTCATTAAACTAGTTGCCTTACACCCGTTCCTTAATTTGCAATTGTTTCTATAACACAGCAGATACTTCTGATTTGTCTGAGGAGACAGGGACGGCAGCCACATCGACTGATGAGGTTTCACAGGCAGAGTCTCAGAATTGCTGCCAAGGTCGGTTTTGAACCCTATAAAGCCTAATGAGTATGATTTGAAATATTTTTTTAGGGCTGTACGTAACCAAGACTATTAGCTGTAGTAAAATTTCAAAATCTTATGGGCTGCTACATTAAACACATAATTAAACACATAATTATCTGAAATTGTACATGGCTTATTGGCTGTCACTTTCATAGTTCACAGAGGCAGGACAAGTAGACGTCAGAGTGCCTGGATGTCTCAGAACCAATTGGTTCTCGAAAGGCTCCAACAACAGCATCAGGAGTGGATGTCAGCACAGCTTCAGGAGTACCATAGGAGGGAGGAGAGACTCATTTCTAGTATCGTTGAGTCTAGTATGCGCTCTACTGAGCGTTTTGTCTCCCTCATGATTGATGGACTGCGCAGTGTGTTACCACAACACATGTCACCTCAAACAGGCCCAGTCATCTTTTCAGGTTTTCATAGTGCTCCTCCTCCTCCTCCTCCTCCTTCCATGTATGGGATGCATGTTTCTCATGCAACACATTTCCGCAGTAGTGAAGAGGAAGAGAGGTTTCTCAACCTCTGATGTTGTTACTGCAGTTACGCATGCAGTTTTGTTAAAAGTTCGTACAGATAAGCTATACTGAATAAGCTGTAATGCGCACAATAACATGCTGCTGGTTTTGTAGTTGTAACCATTTTTTTTTTGTTTATGCAATTATATGAATGTTGTAATTTTTTTTCTTACAAGGACTTGACTATGTGCAATTGTGTGGAAGTACTGTGAATGTTTGTCCAGTGTAGGACAAATTTTTTTTTTTGGAAGGCTATTGCACTAAAGTGCCTTTTTTTCACATGCAGCAAAACTACCTCGAGGTTATTCTTCTGTTTGCATAACAAGGTTAAAATAGGGTTGTAGCACAGTTTCAGACTACTTTAAATATGTCAGTCCTAGGATGTTCAATGGAAACACAGGCTGTTACTGCACTTTGGAACTTCCAAATAAGACTATATGCTTTGATTTCAAGCACAGCTACTTTGTGGATTTAATAGTTATGTAAAAGTACAGGACTGTAATTAGACGTTTGGTCTAAATGAAAAAAATTTTTTGTACACATTGGAATATAAAACTGTTCTGTTCAATAAAAATCACAGAAAGAGTACTTGCTGTGTTGCCAAGCATTTTTTTTTTAAAAGAAATTTCATATCAAACTGTTTGTAACATTTAAATCAAAAAAGTGTTAAACTACACAGTAGATGGCTTGTAAAATCATAAGGTGAAATTCTAAAAAAAATTCGGTTAATATGTCCTAACACAATTTCAAGTAAGTGACGTTTTTAAAAAAAAATTACAAATGTCGTTGGCGCAGTGGGAAGTTATTTGCCTTGTGCTGGGTAAGCGCTTGGCTTACTATTTCACCACTAGGTTCAGATGTTGCACTTGGACGTGGTGTAGGCTGAGCAGATGCGTTCTCTAAAACCACCGTGTCCTCCAGCCAGGCAGAGTTGGTTTGTTGCTTTTGTTTTTCACAGAAGTTATGGAGAGCACAACATGTTGTGGCCATGTAGGGAATGAAGGTGTGGTGAAAATCGCTGCGCTTTAGAAGGACCCTCCATCTTGATTTTAGCCTCCCATACGCAGTTTCCACAATGGTTCTGGCAGCACTCAGATAGACATTAAACGACTCTTGCTGTGGGGTAAGAGCATTACTCTGGGTGTAACCCTTAATCAGTCACTCCAGAAGAGGATATGCTGGATCGCCGAGAAGGAAGAAGCTCATTGGTGTGCCCTCAATGAGCCTGACTTTCTGTAGTTGAAATGGTAAATAAGGGGAAAGGACTTCGTCAACACAATCTTGTACAGTTCATGTTTTACCAATAGCGTGTCAGGGATGGGGAAGACAGAACCCAAGTGCAGACAGCTCTCAACCAAAAGACTTTTATTATATAACAAAAACACCCTTGAGGGGGTAAACAAGGCAAGAATATAAATGATAACATACAACAAGACATGGCAAAACAAAACAGGATCCATGACAGTGCCAAACGTGACACACACAATGATCCGACACAGGACATCACACACAATGGCATTAAATAGGGAAGAACTAAACTAGGGAACGAGGACACACAGGTGAAGGGTGTAAACTAATAATGAATAATTAACAAGGCAACGAGGGGGCTGGGTCAAGACTTAAGACAGGAGAGCACGAGGCACACAAAACACAAACACAGGCCAAGTGACTCTCCACACAAAACAAGACAACAGTGAGGGCTGCAATGATCCTGTCACATGAAACACATAAGACATACAGGGCTGACAGGATCATGACAGTACGCCCCTCTTAACGGACGCCTCCTGGCGTCCCCAGGAAACAGGTACACAAGAATAACACATGACAATAAAAGTCAACAAGGCAAGACAGTGCCAGGGATCCGGACCCCCAAGACAAGAAGCGGGACTCCAGTCTCCGCAAGGAGGTGGGCACAGGATCCCGCGCCGCTCTAGGCTCACCGACCAGCCACGCCCCCGCGGGGCTCGCCAACCAGGAACACGCCCACAGAGCTCGCCAAACAGACATGCACCTGTGGGGCTCACAGACCGGGAACACTCCTGTGGAGCTCGCAGACCGGGAACAGGCACCCGGAACTCTCCCTCCAGAAAAGCCGGCACTCGCAGCACGCCGTCCGGGAAGCAGGAACTCTTCCTCTGCTCCCCAACCAGAAACGGCACAAAGACAGCCATCCCAGGACCGGCACCCGCGGCTCACCATCCCGGAACGTGGGTTCACGTCTCACCGCCCAGGATCTCGTGGCTCCCCGAACAGGAACGCCCTCTCGCGGTCCTCCCTCCAGGGACCCACGGCTCACAGACCAGGAACGCGGGCCCACGTCTCGCCGCCCGGGAGCTCAGCCACGGCTCACCATACCGGGACACAGACACCAAACAAGACGACAGGAACAAACGAAGGACGTGAACAAAACTAGGTAAACAAAACAAAAAACAGAGCTATCTGCTGGGTTCTAGAATGGTCGGATCATTCTGTCAGGGATTGGGAAGACAGAACCCAAGTGCAGACAGCTCTCAACCAAAAGACTTTTATTATATAACAAAAACACCCTCGAGGGGGTAAACAAGGCAAGAATATAAATGATAACATACAACAAGACATGGCAAAACAAAACAGGATCCATGACAGTGCCAAACGTGACACACACAATGATCCGACACAGGACATCACACACAATGGCATTAAATAGGGAAGAACTAAACTAGGGAACGAGGACACACAGGTGAAGGATGTAAACTAATAATGAATAATTAACAAGGCAACGAAGGGGCTGGGTCAAGACTTAAGACAGGAGAGCACGAGGCACACAAAACACAAACACAGGCCAAGTGACTCTCCACACAAAACAAGACAACAGTGAGGGCTGCCATGATCCTGTCACATGAAACACATAAGACATACAGGGCTGACAGGATCATGACATAGCGTTTCTGATTGTACAGTTGCCTACCTTTGGGAAAAGGTCCGCTCTGTTGTACAGTTTTGACTGTTTCAGGACATTTGCATCATGTGCACTTCCTGGGACTTTACAGCTGACTGACCAAAAGCTGTAAATTTATAAAAAATATGAAGTTACAAATATCTTGCTTTTATGTTGTACTTAAAAAACTCAGTGGAATGCATTTCTGACAACACACAGGACATGTGTTTGTATATAGAATGTAAACATGCACATGCTATTCTGGTATGTGTTGATACATTAGTCTTGTAAAATATTTTCCTTCAAATGCATCGTATCTTTACTACCAGGGCCGGCCCTGGGCATAGGCGGAATAGTTAAATAGTAAGGGCGCCGCCGACCCCTTGGGGCGTCCGTGCGCGTAAATTATTATTATTTTTTAATATATGTATATATACATTTAACTATAAATATGTAGTTTTATACAAGAAAACAGCAGTTATTAATGAATTAGTAGTTGCATAGTATCTCGGAAGATCGTGCTTGTTAAATAGCTCTGTGGCTATACTGCACTGAAGTGGCAGGTTAAAATAGAAATCCAGAATTCAGCGAACGTCAAGAAGAAGAAAACGGAAACAACAATCTGACCGAGACGCTGAGTTTACATAATGTAACACAGACCATGTTTAAATTTCAGTGTTTGTGGACAGAAATACCAACTTGTTCACTTTGTTTGGTATTCATAAGCTGCGCATTGGATTGCTGGCCGCGGTGCTGAAGACGCGTTCGGACGGAGTAGGCCTACTGTGGCAGCACATATATTTATTACTTAGAGTTAAAAAGAGTTCTGCACTTTTTATTTCAATATTTCTCTTTATATAAATACTATTTTCTACTTAAATCTATAATTTCGTTATTTGACTAACCCAACTGACCCATCTGCGCTTTCCGATAGGTTGCATGTGAGAAAAAGTATAGCTTTCTTCCCCTTGAGAAAAGTTGTGCACTTTAAATTTTTTTTTTTTAATCTCTCTTTAGAAAAGAAATTCTTCTATTTAAAAGTTATAGTTTTGTTATTTTACTAACCCAACAAATGACTCCTCCACCTTCCAATACATTGTAAGTAGATATCTGTGCATATGTGCCAGCACTACTCCATCAGAACGCGTCTTCAGCACTGCGGGGAGCAGCCAGCACTCCAATGTGCAGCTTATTAATAACAGACAAAAGTGAACAAGTTGGTATTTCCGTCCAGAATTTGAGATTGAAATTTAAACATGGTCCGCGTAACGTTATGTAAATCCCGCGTCTCGGTCTGACTGTTGTTTTCGTTTTCTTGTTCTTGACGTTCGCTGAATTCTGGGTTTATATTTTAAACTGCCGCTTCAGTGCAGTAGCCTAGCCACACAGCTATTTAACAATAAGCACAATCTCCCGAGATACTATAATATGCTACAAATAATTCATTTATAATAGCTTGCCAAGGGCAGCAAATTTTTAACTGTTTACTACACAACTGTGGAACACTGATAATATATTTACAACTAGCAAAACATATGTAGTAGTACAGTAGATGTAATTGTGAAACTATTGTGCCCCTACCAACAATTGTCATCGACAACTCCCTGAAGAACATAGGAAGTCCAGCCCTTTCGATTGACAAAATCACGATAGCCGTCACTCGGTGCCAAGACAGGGATGTGGGTCCCGTCGATGCATCCAATTACTTGAGGGATGTGATATTTCTCCTCAAATCTCCGTGCAATTATCTCTGCTTCTTCCAATGTTGGAGCTTTGATAAATTCAGCAATTTTATGAAGAACCAAACCCTTGCAGAACATGTAGACATATTTTTTTACTGTGGACTTGTGCACACCAAACTGGTTCCCTACCAGCCTATACTCTCCGCAACTGGCAAGTCTGTAGAGAGCTATAGCTACCCGCATCTGCAAAGGTATAGGAGCACGGACTTGGACATCGTCGGGTTTCATGACATCTTCCATTATTTCACATAGTTTGACAAACGCTTGGCGAGACATTCGAAAATTTTCTCTCCACTCATTTTCAGTAAACTCCAGCAAGACCACACGCTCCCACCAGTCCTCACTGCGTACGCGCATCCAGCACGAGCGAGGAGTTCGCGTTAAAGAAGGCGGTAGAATGTCATACCCTCGGATTTGTTCTTGCTGTAACTGCGCGACGCAGATGCTGTAGTATCGTTAAAATAAGAACATCTTGTTGAATGCGAAGATAATGCTGACACGAAAACAGAAACAGCAGCACAAGCTCCAACACATTTTCCGCTGACATTTTTAATTGCAAAGGCAGATGTTCACGTGGTGACGTCACTTTCTGTGTGAACCCTGACAAAAGTCAAAGACCATGTAAACGCGGTTTTCTGAATAGACGTTTTTTTAATTGGCATGTAAACGCATGAAAACCGTTTTCTGTAATAAACAGATTTATGATAGTTATCCGCTTATTCTGTGCATGTAAACGTACTCATTAATTTGTATGTATTTCTGATAGTTTGGCAATGCAGATTGCAGACGAATTTAAGTTTTCCTTTTATCTCCGGGTTTGTCCGCGGCGCGCCTGGCTCAGTGAGGGCTCACGTGTTATTAAACGTGCTTCTCCACCGCCCGCATGCATCAACACATCATAAGAGATTTGTAAGCTTTCTGTTATAAAGTCTACTTTATTTTGTTAATCACGATACAGACACGGAGAATGAAATGAAACGGAGAACATTTATTATAGGTGGTGCTCTTTCGAAAATGAACCGGATGACTGCACATAAGCTGAGTTTAAAAGCTCCGTCTTTGTGAAATGTTGTTAAATTAAGCTAACGTTAGTAACTTTGCACAGTCAACAATAAGGTATCGAGCCAGCTTACGTTATTTGTAAAATAATGTTAATACAGATATTCAATCTTGTTCAATCCGTCGGTTGTTTTTATCGGATAACCATCACGAGGAAGAGTTTTCTCCGCAACACCGGCATTATTGTTTCTAGTCAGAAGAACAGCTTTCACCGAAGCAGGAAGGATATTTCTTTATTCACAAATACATGTCAAACTAAACTGAGAAGATATTTATATGGCGACTAAGCAGTCGGTTATGTAGATGTGTTTTTTTGTTTGCTCCGGGCTCTTATTTGGTGTTTTGAGTCTGTTTAAATGATGATAGCCTACTTTGTCAAGTCCTCAAACTTTAAACTTCGCAATTCCACAAACTTTGCTTAGATTTGGGGTTAGTGTATAATATTTGGTATAATATAATGTATGTAAGATCAAACAGTAATGAATTCATACTAACGACCGACTTGAAACTAAGGATCTGCATGGAGTTTTAACGCCTATTTTTTCTGTAGGATGTTTTAAAAAAATAATTTTAAAAATATATCTATTTTTTACAATGTTTTTAACTTAAAAATACATACATATATATATATATACATACAGAATATAAGTTTAGCTTGTTGTGGATATTTCCTAATTATAAGCCTTCTGTGAAATTATGACAAAATGAAAAATACAAAACACGCATGTCTTAATTAACATAATTTAAATAAACAAATATTCGAATATTCGTTCTTTATGAGCTTAAATATTCGAATGGTAAATTATTGGAAAATGCCCATCCCTACTTCAAAGTTTCAATGACGTTTATGCAGCCTCACGTGCAAGGGAGGGGGTGTACCGTGTACGGCACAGTGTTCCTTATCAGGTTAAATGACGCAAACTAATATTATGTCAGAGTCCACTGCTTGTGTTGTAAACAGTAAACATGCTGCACAATGTTTTGTCCGTGTATATGTAAGAGCTTTCTCTGATATTGGTAAAATAAGATCGTGCAATTTCACACGGTTGTAAAATGAAACGAACGAAAGATGTGCAGATCAGCCACTTTAGTTTTATCAATGAAAGGCTAAAAATAGCGCTGTACACTGTGTGTTCGTGCTAGAGGTCAGAAAAGATGTAAAACATTGATCTCAGTACCTCAGATTACATGAATGGGCAGAGAGACGGCGTGTGACTGTTTGAACACATTAAATCAATAACCATGCTATAGTTAGCCAAGTAACTATAAAGCTTCGAGTTTACAACATAGACTGTATAGATATAAACGAATATGCTGAATTACCTGTGGAGAAGATAGAAAGCAGTCAACTTCAGCTTTCCTTTAGCCCCATGATCTTGGAAAACTAACATTACTTCAATATTGTTTTTCCTGTCGCATTGTCGTTTTAAATCTCTTTTTCACTTCCTTGGCGACTTGTTTTAATGTCCTCAAGAATAGGTCTCCAACAGGCTTTCAAATCAAAGCATTAGATTGCGGGTTCATCACGGTGTGTGGCTGTTGTTCAATCTCAAGGATTCAGTCTACGCAGGTAGCATGCAGGCTGCATACGTCATCAAGCCTGGTTTAAATTAACTGAGCAGTACATTCGCAAGTCATAAGCATATTACAACAATTTATGTTTTACTAAGAATAATTGTCAGCTTTATAATTGTTAATATTCTGAAATAAGACTGTCTTGATGACGTATACCGCCTAAACATGCAACCTCTGGAGGCTTCAGCTTTAGTTGAGATGCGGCCAGCCTCTGTAGTGAAAGCGCGAAAGGCGGAACTTGAATTTCAGGAATGTCCCTCGTCGGCGAATGTATTTCAAAGATGGAGGGAAAACATGGATTCAGCCAGTCTAGCGACTCGACCGTATGTATTCTAAATAGCAGATTCTACACTTATGAGAATACTTTGATTAGTGGGTGGAAGTAATTACACATGAATGAGCACATACTTTTGAAAGAACACATGAGTTTTTGCTAAAAAATTAACTAAAAAAAACTACACAGTGGAGCTTTAAAGGGCGTGTTGCAGGTAAACCACCACTGTCGATTAATTGGTACATAAATCACTCAAGATATGTATATAATTTTTAAAATGTCTCAAAAATGGTCTTAACTCTTTCCCCGCCATTGGAAAACGCTTCCCCGCCAATGACGAGTATTTCCGTCTTTCCGCAATACAGCTATTATCCACTAGGTGGCCCTTCCGCAACGTTTTAAACCTGGAAGTATTGCCCTCTGGCAAGCTGCTGCGTGTCCGTGTCTGTTTTAAAGAGCGCTCTGAATGGGATCTCTATGAAAAGTCCGTCACAAAAATTGAATTATCTCAGCTTTTTGCTCAAAATGTGGTGTTTTTGCAGAAACCTACCCATATTCAAAAGCTGATTACAAAAGAACCACTGAAGGTAGGATGAAACTGATTTTTTTGTTTGAAAGCAGAGGGTCAGTTCTTTCATTTGGTATATTGTATGTGTCAGGACTCTGCCTTGAAGTCTTGTTATATTTGTATTTTGTCATGGTGGGCAGAGTTCTGGCAGTCCCTGGCCTTGTGTGGAGGTTCATGCCTTGTTTTTGTGTTTGACATGTGCCTCCGGTGTCTTGTCATTTGTCCCCGCCCACTCGTCCTCCTGCTTATTGTTAATTACTACTTATTCCCATCACCTGTTCCCGCTCGTTATCTTGTTTGGTTTTCTGTATTTAATGTCAGTGTTTCTTTTGTTCTGGGCAGGTTCATTGTGCTGTGTTCTGTTCTCGTGGTTGTGTTACAGTCAAGTCTAGTAATCCAGTCATAGTTAAGTGTTTCATGTGTTCATGTCGTGTACCCCTCGTGGGTTTTGTTTTGTCAAAAAATAAAGTGTTTTCTGTTTATCCCTGACATCGTTGCGTTTGGGTCAAGGTTATAATCGTTAACGAAAACGAACGAAAAAACGAAAACTAGGTGGGAAAAACATTGTCGTTAACTGAAATAAAAATAAAAACGAGACTTTACAAAAAAACGATAACTAACTAAAACTGTAATGTGTGTCTGGCAAAACTAACTAAAATGAAATAAAATCATAGATTAAATGTCCCTAGTTTTCGTCTTTGTCAATGTCTTTCATAGAGCAAATAACGTTCAGCTGCATTTCCTTTCCATGCGTCTCTCACTCACGCGTCTCTCTCTCTCACAGACACACACAAACACAACACATGCAGCCCCTCCCCTCCGTGCACACATCGCGTCTCCATGAGAACTAGTGTTGAAAAAGACTTTGAAAAAGCAAGTTCGCTCGCGAAAGGTTGGTATCTCGTGAACACCTTTACACAGTCGCACATTAAAAAGTGGTAAAAAGATATTTAATTCTTAATATAATTTTGTCACTGTGTTAATGTTGGCCAGAGAAGCGATTGCTACTTTAGAAAGTTAACTAGTTGCAAGTTTGAGGTAAAATGCATAAAGTTAGAAGATTTCAATGAGGTCTGAATTTTGTATAGGGTGTTGAATATGTATATTTAGTGAAGGTGTGAATATTTAATAGTGGTGTGACGGATCGCAGTTGAAGACCCACGGTTCGGCTCGCATTCGCGGATCATTTGCACGTGTTTCAAAGGCTTGCACGTGTTAACACGCAAGTGATTTTAATTAATATATCCGCATAAAGGCGCTTAAGTGAGCAGTTTTCTGTACGCACATGCGTTTGAATGTGTCCGGTCCAGCTCCAGCCTCCATCAGACGTTATCCCTATGCACTTCAAAGATTAGAACCCTTGATGTGTAGACTATAGAGAGAGTTGCTCTACTGTGTCTCATACTGTAGTCGATTAAATACATTCAGAGCAATGAAAAACACATAATGTTTTTATGTTGGCGACTGTGCACTGTTTGTCATTCACCCACCATCTGTGTGTGTGCGCGGATTTAAGTGCACTCGTTTCCAAAAGCAGGCAAACATAAAAATTTTCTGTTCTTGACAGGACACATAAAAACAAAATTATATTTTTCTAATAAAAACGTTTGTTTTTGTTTAATTAGAATTAAAAACCAGTCTGTGTGCTTATTTGGTCTTAAAGAGACAGTAACCTCAATTAACCTACTTAAATCTGTCATTAATGTAAATCAAACAACACAAGACAAATTGAAAATCACTTCTGTAGCTTTGAAAAAATAATAATTATATTTAATTTATACAATAAATACAGTGTTAATATTCATTTGATTCGATTTCTCTACCTAATGCTAATTTTAGACCTAACTTAATGTACAACTTTGTTCTTTTTTATAAATGTTTGTAATTTCTTTATTTGTTATTAGATTTTTCCCATTCCTTTGTGGTAATGTGATCCAAACCGTGAGTTTTGTGATCCGTCACACCCCTAATATTTAATATAATACAGTTCTGTTTAATTAATTATTAACAAAGAAATTATTTTGATCACCCCCTCTCCCCCAAAACAAGAAATTCTGACATTCCATGGCATCATGGCAGTACCGAAAGTTGGAAGAAAGCGGCAGAGTCCTATTTGGGATTACTTTGAATATGACTGTGTGTCAGATAAAAGCGAATGCCTTGCAGTGGAAGGTGGTAAGATATGTGGACAATTTATGAAAGGGAAAAATCCTACGAATTTGAAGGTACATTTGAGAAGCGCACACAAGGAGGCTAACCTAGCTTACCTCAACAAGGTAAAGGAGAACACAGAGAACCCCTCCCCTGAAACAGAACCTAACCCTGGTAGTGTTACAAGGCCAGGCAGCATGACGGAGAGAACCGCAGGACAGAGAACACTACAGGAATCCTTTCACCGGCGACCCATTAGCTGCTGGTTAGTTAATACGCAGGAACACCACAAGCGGGAGGAAGCATTGGTTAATGTGTTTGTTGATACTGGGATGTCTACACGACTGTGTGAGTCGATTGCCTTCAAAAAGTTTGTCAATGTACTCGAACCAAAGTTCAAAACACCTGGAGCTGCAAGAGTCAACAGCCTTATTGGGGCTAAGATGGATACGGCAAAGCAGAAATTAAAAGAGATCATTAAGGATGCGAGGAAGCTGACCCTATGTGTAGATGGTTGGAGCAAGAGAGGATTAACATCATCTTTATGGGTGTGTCAGCTTGTTTTTACCATCCGCCCGGAGGCCAGGTTCACCATGCCCTGCTTAACCTGCACCACTTGGAGCACCCTCACACAGGGGAGTCCATTGCTCGCTGCATTGATCAGACATTAGATGCAAAACAAGAAAAAACAAAGGTGCTGCTCATTGTGACAGATAACGGCTCCAACATTGTCAAGGCTGTCCGGCTTCTCAGGGATAAAAAGCGAGAGCAGAGCTGTGAGTCAGATGGTGCTGTCTCTCAGGCGCAGCCAAGAGGTGAAGGAGACGAGCAGAATGAACTGTGGATGGAGTCGGAGGGGTCAGACGAGGAGGAGGAGGATGAGGAGGAGAATGAGATTGGAGGCGTTGGTGAGTGTGGTTATAGTGATAAATATTTTTGAATGTTAAAAATGCAGTGTGTCACTTTGGTGCATTTCTCAGATCTGAATTGAAATTCTCAAAACTACTTCAACTTCCACACCATGTAGTCACACATAATACATAATAAAAGCAATGTTCTTATTCTTTTGAACACATCAAATGCTTTGACACATTCATGCAAATGATTATGTACAATCATAATGTATTCTACTGGTTCTCTGTTGAATAGTTTTACTAAATCACTACATGCAAAATGGTTGAATTTCATTTTCTATACATGTCTGAAATTATTTAAGATATCCATTGTGTTTTTCTTTTCTGCATCACAATGGCATGTTCTGTCAACAAATTACAGTACAAACAGTAAAAGTGTAACTGTGGCGTGTCCAATCTCTTGCAATATATAACTTTTTACTGCTGAAATTGATATAATACACACAGAAAAAGTGCAACCTTGAGCATTTTTAATTGTCATTAAAATCTTAGCCATAGTTTATATCAGAAAATACTTACAAAATACAGTGTTTCAACATGCTGAACATTGACTGTTTGTAAACAATGACACAAGGACTTGTCATTCTGATGCACTGACATGTTCACTGACACTGACATTCAGATTTACATTTGAGAGATACAGACGATTATTATTATAATTTTTTTATTTTATAATTAATGCTTAAATTATCTAATTGTTTTCTGTTTTTGCTTTGCTAAGAACTTGACCTGGCAGAAGATGGGGAGAACAAGTTTCAGAGAATGCCATGCCTGGCCCACACCCTTCAGCTCACACTTAAAGATGCCATGAAGCACACAAGTGTTCAATCAGTCATAACAAAAGCAAGAAAACTAGTACACAGTGTGAGGAAATCGTCAGCGGCTAATGAGGAATTAATCAAAAGATGTGGCAAAACTCTGGTCCGTGATTGTAGTACACGCTGGAACAGCCCTTTTGATATGCTGAGAAGACTGCTGGAGACCAGAACAGAACTAAACCAACTACTTGAGAACTTTGGCATGGATACTCTTCTCACAAGCGATTGGGCTAAGCTAGAGAACCTTGTGAAGCTGCTTGAGCCCTTTGCTGTTCACACAGACCAGCTTCAGAGTGACAGTCAGTCTCTCTCACAAGTAGTGCCATGCCTGCTCAACCTTGAGGCACACTTGCTGATGACTGCTGTTGGAAAGCAATTAGCTCAAGTACTGCTAAAGTCCTTGCGAGAACGTTTTGCTGGTATTCTTAGCCCTGATTCCATACAGTTTGATGCAACACCAGCAGGAGCCTGTCTAATGGATCCAAGTGTTTCGCTGGTTCTTCAATCACCAGACACAGAGCCACTGAAGAGGGCAGCACAGTCCTTTGTGCAGAACCTGGCAGCTCAGTATCACCCAGCTGCTTCTCAGTATGATGGTGCTACTGCAAGGGCCACTCAAACTTCAACAGGAGCCCCTCTTGCTGTCCTTCAGAAATACCGCTTCCTTGCATCCCGTATAGAGGTCAACGGGTCCTCTTCCACAAATCAGCCTAATCTGACCGATAGTCTGTTAAACGAAATGGAGAAGTATTTCTGTGAAGTTAAACAGGGAGTGTTTAATGAGACACCATTGCAGTTCTGGAGATCTAGAGAAGCTGTGTATCCAAAACTTGCCCCTGTGGCATTGGATCTCATTAGTGCCCCTGCCTCACAAGCCTTTGTGGAGCGCATCTTCTCTTTGTGTGGACTGCTGTCATCTGGCCTGAGAAACAGAACAACTACATCTCTGGAGCAACGAGTTTTTCTCAAGATCAATAAGAAATTATTCCTTGACTGAAGTATAGCCAGTTCTCTCTTTCTCACCCATCCACGCCCATTCATGCACACACCCATGGCAAACACACACAAAAAAATTGAAAAGCTGTATTTAAATTTTTTTTATTTGTTATTTGTCATGTTCTTTTCTCAAATTGAGCTCCCTGACAATCTGGCAGAAATGTCTTGTTGTGGCTCAAAAAAAAATGTGTTGAATACATGCAGTTCATGTATGTCTTCTTTAGCCTGTTGGCTCTTTAGGTTCTTTACTGGCACACGTCATTTACACATTTTGCATTTAAACAGTGTTGAGACACTTTAAATATTTGTGCCCATTTGTACATTTTATGTACTGGTTTTATTTTTAAATGAATATTTTCTAAAAGTATATGATGTTTTTGTTGAGTTATTGTTACACTATACTTTTTCTGTCCTTTTTTAATCTTGCCCCTGACAAATAACCCAAATTACAAAAAAGACTAAAACTAACACTAAAACTAATAAAAACTAAACTAAAACTAAGCATTTTCAAAAAATAAAAACTAAACTAAACTAGCAAACCCACTTTAAAAACTAATTAAAACTAAACTGAATTCGAAAACAAAAAGTCAAAACGAAATAAAAATAAAAACTAAGAAAAATTGCAAAACTATAATAACCTTGGTTTGGGTTCATCTGTCCACCAAACCCTCACAGTATGTTTATATATCTGAAGAAGAACATTTTCTGGAAGGCATTAAACTTTGGTGAAAATCATGAAAAACACTGGCGCTGGCTGGCAACTTTTAAAAAAAAATGCTGGCGGTGAAAGAGTTAAATACCGCTTTTTTTACGTTTTTTGGTATTAACGTTTTTTTTACGCAATTCGGCGATGACGTCACGTTGGGGAGAAGTGGAGAAAGCCTCAGCCAGAGCCATAGAGATAGATGAGACATTTATTGCTGTTTAATACTTACGTATATAATTTGGAAATCATATATACATTGTAGGAAATATAATGTGGTAAACTGCAAAGTTACCATGCTAATTATTATTTATGATATATGTGGAGATAAATAAAACTTTGCAAATCTGCTGATTTGATCCATTCATGTCCTGACCACCAGGCTAGAGATTTTTAAACATCCTTAATCCACACTTACTAGTTCATCAAATAATGTCTAAAATATATTGTTTTGTGACATAAAAGGATGCTTTGTTATATTGTTTATGCGATGATAAGGAATCACACGATCATTTTATACGCAGAAGCAGCGGTCAGCAGCTGCAGCACACTCGGATCCGACCGCATACATACTGTAATAAACAGGCGTTCGGTGGCTTTATACATCAAATGATGTCAAAGGCTATGCCATTTGAGGAGGAACCGCTCATTGATCACCATATTTTTATAAATCCTGTACATGGTTGGACCTGCCGAAAAGGGTTGAGCACTTTTATATACTTTGTTGATCAGAGAGGCTGCACAGTTTGCTGTTTGTGCTGAAGATCGCATAAAGTTACACCCATTTCAGGCAGGATCATGGACCACCTCAAGCCCGCACTCACGAGTATGTTAATTTTTGTTTACTTTCTACACGAAGTTATGCTAACGTTATGCTATCTGGCTGTCTGCCTATCTCTCTATACTAGCCTATCCATCTGTCTGTCTGTCTCTCTGTCTATGTATGTATAATCTGCGCTATCAGAACTGTACTTTACTCGTCTCTCTATAGTCACTCTCAAGGCGGCTTTGGTAAATTCTCTCCCCAGCATGACGTCATACAGTGCGTTGTGGGGGAAAGGAGAATCATTGCAAACCGCTGTACTTTTTTGTATTATTCCGTTTTGTGATACCCAACAACATAAAATACAACATTTTAAATGTTAATTATCAACAAATTGCACAAATTCGTTGAAAAATTTAACCTGCAACACGCCCTTTAACAAAAAATTCCATGGTTATGGTTATTGTGGTGAGACAATATTACATTTGGTAACTGTTGTTTTACTACAAATAAAAACTAAAAGACTATGTTAGTATAATTAAACAATGGTAAAATTAATAGTATACTTTATGTCAGTGGTTCTCAAACTCTTTCAGTGTGCGGCCCCCTTTGTGTACGGTGCATTCCTTCGCGGCCCCCCCAAAGAAAATTTATGACAAATTTGTTCTAAAACGTAACATTTTAATTAAACAAAACATATTAAATTTTACAAAGTAGTGCTGTTGGTTAATAGCCTTATTATTTTTTAGGTTTAATTACACAGAAATCATGATAAATTCATGTATTTTTAAAATGTCATAAATCTGGGGCCCCCTGGCACCATCTTGCGGCCCCCCTGGGGGCCCCGGCCCCCAGTTTGAGAACCACTGCTTTATGTATATGCATTTATGGTGAAACTGCTGCATTTTTGTGTCAATCCATGCTCATTTTAAAGACTAAACATGCACTATCATCACACTAAATCAGCGCGTGCAGCTTGCATGCAGTACAGAAAAAATCGACTCGCTGCCGAAAGGATCGCAGCACTGCTGCACCGCACCGCATCTGCAACAGACCGGACGGACCACATACATATGCTGTGTGAAAGCTTTAACCTGTTAACATGGGCACGATAAAAATTACGCACCGCAAAAGCACTACATACGGAGTATGTGTGAAACAGGCGTAAGGCCCTCTACCACATTGATCTTCGTAATTTATCTTACTGTATTTGATATATTTTGCAGCTGGTAAGGTGGACAGTCTCAAGCCTGTCAAACATCATATTCTCTGGAAGCAAAAGGCAGAGATGCTCCAGTCTCGAGTGAATGAGCTGGAGGAGGAAAATGACTTTCTCAAGAAGCAGCTTGAAGAGAAGTCTGCAAAAGAACAAGGTTTGTACATGTGGAACAGATGGCTCTCCATAACCTGTGTAGGCTTCAAAATACTTCTGTCACAACATAACTGTACAATTTTGAGGATTAACTGGTTTAGACACCACCACTGATTCCAGCACTGATTCAAGCTCTGACTCCAGCTCTAGCTCTACTTCTGACTCTTCAGATAAGGACAAGAAGAAAAAGAAGCGTAAAAAGAAGAATCACAAGAATAGAAGCAAAAAAAGAAATAAGGAAAACAAAAAGGTCAAGAGGTCAAACGGAAAAGGAGAGCGAGGTATGGTAGACTCAAGACACACTGTACTTATTACAAATTTAGTAGGGGTGTAACGGTACACAAAAGTCACAGTTCGGTACGGGTTCAGCACAAAAGGAAAAAGCAACAAATACTAAAAGCTGGGGATCTTTTCTTTAATTTTGAAAACACAGTAGTGCAAATTAGTTTGTTCCAGTTAGTGACACCTCTCTGAGATATGACATACTGCCTCCTTTAGTGTATTAAACACGAATAGAATCAGGGGTTTTGCGAGACATAAATCTTTACTGGACCTATTACTTCTCTCACTTTTTCTTAAAAGCTTGCTGCATGCAGAAGTAAGCAGCACAACACTTGCTTAACCCACCTTACATACACTGCAACAAGTATTGGGAAAGGTAAACAGGTATAAGTGTTGTCACGGTACCAAAATTTCAGTAGTCGGTACCGATACCAGTACAAATTTACAGTTCTCTGTACCATTTTCTGTACCAAAGCAAAACACAAAAACATGCAAATTAAACACAATTTTATTAATAAAGTTACATGTTAATATAAATTAATAATATAAAAGCATTGCTATTCTGTATAAAATGCATTTGTTGCTGAAACGTTTTAGCAGCTGTTGTCTGTGTGTGTTTGCTGGTGTCCTTCATGCTGATAAACATTATCCTCTGATGCTTTAAAAGACATACAAAAAACTTCAGTAAGACAACTGGTTGAACATAGATGCATACACTGTTAAACCTTACCAGGCTTTTTAGGAGTAAATTACTGGCAACACTGTTGCCAGCTAGTTACTGTACAGCATCTCTAACGGTGACTTACTGGCAACAGTGTTGCCAGTAATTTATTGTCTCTGTACCCTTATGGTGTCTTACTGGCAACAATGTTGCCAGTTTTATACTGTAATTACAGTTAATAACTGGCAGCAGTGATTTCAGTTACTGTACGGTACCACATGCTTCAGGTATAATACTGTATCTACAGCATATAAAATGCCGTACTCATTGTGGTACTCTAAAACTTTTGAAAGATTCTTTTTTTACGTGTCATTATTAAAAGGGGAGAAATAACCCCCAAATATTTAGACAAATACACTTTATTACTGTGGCAATAGATGACAGGATCAGAGGACGAAGTCGGGGAAAACAGAAAACACTTTATTTACTAACATAACCCACGAGGGGGTACACAACATGAAACACCGTAAAACACAATTTATTGCCATAATCCGTCCCTGATTCAGATTGAAAAACAACTTATTGTACCAATGCAAATATATAAATCAAAGCTGATTCCCACCTAACACACTCAGGTTCTTTCAATTGCATGACTATATGGTATACAATAGAGTAAAGGTCGATCTTGTGTGGTAAAGGAACAATATGAGCAACACAAAAAATAAGATATATGTCTGCACAATTCAACGGAAGACCACCAGGACAAGGGGAAGGTTTTCTTCCAGTCCCACCTGGATGCAATAGATGGTGCATTCCCAGACATTACACCTGAACACTGTCAGAGGTGGAAAAGAAAAGGATTCTTCCAAAGATGCCTTGGCAGAGAAGATATCAGGTGTGATGTGAATGAGAACATGTGGCCAAATAGAAACGCAAATGGAAGTAATATTGAATATGTTTTTTTATCTTGCAGTATTGTCCTGTTGTAAATACTGTAAAGTCTTTACTGCAGCAATTCTGTCTACTTTTTTTTCATAAACCGTACTCTAAGATGGATGCTTAATTTTTGTCTTGAATTGCTGCAGCAAAACAAACATAATGCATGCATTTACTAAACCCAACTAAACAAAAATATAAACAAGTTTTCAAAAGAAACTGCAGTGCAAAACTCAGTCTATAATCAATACAATCTACTGTCTATTATATAAGGCCAGACTTACACATAAACGTATGCAGTTTTTGTTTTTCCATCTTATGTTTGTGTTTTTCATGACATTGTGTTATGATTGACTAAATGTTTCTGTTGGAAGAGAACATGTGTTGGTGATTTGGTATAACTAGTTGATCCTGAGACATGTTTACAGTGTTTTTGTAAACAGTGTGATAGTTTACAATGTGTGATTTTGAGGATAAAATTAACTGTTTTGCCAGTTGTGTGTTGTAGGTGTGTTGGTGAGTTAAGAGTTTAGAAAATTGGTAACACCATATTTCAATAGTCCACTTTAGACATTTTACTAATTATAAGTAATTTGCAACTACATATCAACTACCAATCTTTAGAGAATGAGTAGACTGTCTGCTTAATATCTACTTACACTTTATTGTGATGATATTTCAACAGACATTCAACTGACTATAAGTATCTTTTCAGGTGCATGTCAACTTATTCCACTAACCCAATCCTCTTCCCTAACCCCAACCCTTACAGTCTACCAATACTTTAATGACAGTTAGTTGACGTATAGTTGCAAATTATTGAAAGGTAGTTGGCATGTAGTTGGAAAGTTATTTATAGTAAGTAAAATGTCTAAAGTGGACTATAAAAATAAAGTGTAACCTATATAAAATATCTCAAATATTTAACTATTCATTGATTTTTAGATGTAACCCCAACTCCAAACGTTCTTGGCAGCAGATCAAGACAAAATATTAAAATATAATTTAGAGGGTTGAGTATTTAGCACACTTTGGTTTTTTGTGAACATTTTATCACAAATGCTTGTTTGCAGCAAATTGTGTGACATTAGAATGCCTGGGGGAGGCCCACCTCCTGCAGAATACACTATGGCAGAGGAGTTGGGATTAAGTTCTAATAAGGGACGGCCCATTATGGATGGGGTTACAGGGGCTGCAGAATCTGACCCTGGCTCCTCTAAGCAAGTTATGCTTGGTATGTTTGGGATGGATTTTATTTGTGTTAATTTGTTTAATTTAGGAGATTTAAATGTGAATGTGTGTATGTTTTACAGCAGGGGTTTTCAAACCTGTCCTGGAGAACCACTAGTACTGCACAATTTGCATGTCGCCCTCATTAGACACACTTGGTTTAAATCATCAGCTCGTTAGTAGAGACTGCAAGACCTGAACTGGGTGTGTAAGGTAACTGAATGAGATGTGTCACAAAAGGGAAACATTCAAAATGTGCAGCACTAGTGGTCCTCCAGGACAGGTTTGAAAACCCCGGTTCTACAGTACAGGGAAATGCAGTGTCCCTGTTGAAGCCAGCACACATACACCCAGTCTCCCACACAGAGGTCAGTATGCAGCTGACAGAACATAACCTGCTTTACAACAATTATGCTTTACATTGACCAACTCTTATTTATTAGGGTGAAGTATATGATGAGGACACTTATGACACACATTTTATGTGGTATAAAAGTGACTGGCCCTTATCCTTCTCTTTTTGTAGGATTTTGCACAACCTGCCCCAGAAACTAAGGCCTCTACCTAATCGGGTTTCAGGAGACATGCGAACAATGAACAACGTAAAACCCGTTAGATAATGTGATTTGGATTAACCTGCAGAAAACTGATAATGATTATGTTTGTGGTGAAATTATATTTCAGGTGGAAACTGACTCTGACAGGGCTTTGAACTTGACTGCATACTAAAGGAGCTGGACTGTGAGCCAAGGAGACTCCAAAAAATAAAAGAGATCAAACAGCTGGAAATGCATATCTCAATATGTGAACTTTATTTAACCATGTAACACTTTAGTGTGAGCACAATATGAATATTTATTAATGCAACTTTTCTTGCTCTTTATCCCTCCCATAGCCACATCACAACTAAAACAGATTGAGACCCATGCAGTTTCAATGTGCTTTATTTAAGTGAAATATTGTAAGGTAATTGCATCTCTGACAGCTGTGCCAGCTGGGTGGTCAAGTGTGATGGGGTCAATTTCATCCGGGAGATGTTGGTTTTCTGGTGGTAATCGCTCCTTTCTGGTTGTGGCTATATTATGCAGAATGGCACTTGCAGCTACAATTTGTGTTGCTCGCTCTGGTGACACTCTTAAGTGCTGAAGACAGTTGAAGTGTGCCTTTAGGATGCCAAAGGGCATCTCAAACTTGACACTGGTTTTACTGAGGGCCACATTGAAGTGGTTTTTGTGGTCTTGTCTGGGGGTCAGGATAAGGGGTTAGCAAAAACCTCTGGCATGCATAACCCCTGTCTCCTACCAACAGGCCATCAAAAAGCCCTGTCAGTCATATAACATAAAATGGGGGAAATTGTGTAGGATTTGCTGTCACAATGAAAATGGAAATTTTTACATGTTTTGTACTGCAGTAAATGTAACTAACCTTCAAAGTGCTAACACAACACAGACTCACAGAAAATTCATAAGTCATGCACTGAGCCAGGCCATTTGGCATCCAAGCTTGTGATCATGTATTCATGAATAATCTCATTGAAATGAAAAAAGAAAAAGAAAAAAAATCATCTTACATGTAGGCCTACCTGAACATTAAGGCTGTGAAAGATTTTTTCTATATACATAATCTGCATAAGTATGTTCCTCTAGAGCTGTGGAGATTGCAACATGTGTGCAGTCTATTGCTCCTATGACTCTAGGGAATCATATCATAAATACAATAACGATAATCAAGATTTAAAATAATTAACATGTACTTCATTGTATAATATATTTAGGTACCCAAAGTGAAATATGCTTTTTTTAAGTGAATGTAGACTGTTAAATTTGTTAATAATCTTACAGGCAATTTTATAAAAGCCCTCTTTTAAGGACAAGGTCGGTAAATGTCTATGGGAACTATGAAGCTGTTAATGTAGCCCTACAGCGCGAGGACCACCTTGCGAATGGTTCAACAAACCGTGTTTTCACCTAGGTTCTCCGCATCCCCTACCGCATACAAGTATGTTCCACAAGTTTTCTGCTTTGGATGTTTAAGATGAAGACCCTCTCCCTCCTTTCCTCACCCCTCGTTTTTCTTCGTTTTTTTCCTAGTTTTTTTTTCTTTAAATGCTGCATCAACATGGAAAATAGTTAAATATGCCTTAATTAGGGATGTCCCGATCTGGGTTTTTTGCCTCAGAGTCGAAAAAACAGCCCCCGGGATGTTCCTTATGTCATGCCGCACACGTTGCTGTTCCCTTTCAATACGGTTCACTTCGCATTGCGTCAGTTGCTGACGCTATTGGGCAAACTTTAGTTAACTTTATGATTGAAGCCTATTGGTTAACGTCTGTAAAATGTACAGACCTATGGCGTTCAAGCCCGCGAAAAGGCGGGACCATGCCCTATAATAGTCCGAAAAAGAGTGCCAGGAACTAATTCGCATTCTCCTTCAGCGCGAACCTCTCGCTGCTCTGAAGAAGAAGAAGCCTTACTCGCAAGCCCTGCAGCGGAATCCTGGCCTAGCGTCTTCCCCTGCCGCTTTCTGGCTGAGAACCGAAGATAGCCTTCACTTGCCGTGGTACGAGCCCTGTGCAGCGGATACATGCCTTAAAGAGGTCTCCTCTGCGGCCGTCCGGTAAGATCAATATTTTTAATATAAAGCTATAAGCTAAAAGAGCAGGCGCTGTTGTAATAGCGTCCAGCACAGCGGCTCAAGTGCCCCTATGAATTTCCTCCGAGCGCGTCGACGGTCTAGGACCTCCCACGCCGAGACTGCTCTCATATGCATGGTTGTTCTATCTAAGTTACGTGCTCCCCCTGCTGTTCCTCTCTCGCTGAGACGAGCAAACGGCGAGCCGTGAGATTAACTCATTCACTGCCAGCCTTTTTGAGAAAAGTTGCCCACCTGCATTTTTGTGATTTTAACAAAATTTTCACAAAATTCCTTGCAGGAAAAATCATTTTCTATTAATATAAAAACATACAAATTATATCAAATTAAAGGACACACCCTCTGCTTTCAAACAAACAATAAACAAACAAACAAAATGGGGAAAAAACGTTTCATTATATATTTACTTTTTCTACTTAATTTAACCACTGAAATATGGATATTTCTCTTAAAAAATACAACATTTTGAGCAAAAAGCTTAAAAAATTGCGTTTTTGTAAAGGAATTTATGTTAGAGATCAGACTCAGAATGACTATCAAACATAAAGGCAGTTAAAAAAAAATCATTAACTCTTTTTAACTTACGTTTTTGATAAATTCGATTTGGATAAAATTTGGATAAAAGCGGTATTACACTTTCACTTTGAAATTCGTCCAAAAAGGCATATTTGTTAGTTAAATATGAACTCATAAATGACGAGATAACTCGTCAATGGCGGTGAATGAGTTAAGATAGATGCATAGACAAGCACACACGGGCTGATCCCCCCCCCCCTGTGTTCTGTCACAACGCAACCATTCATGCTTTACACTCACAGAATCCCTCGCTCCTCACACACTCAGTGGTGAGATCTCTTTCAGTGGCTCAGTGAGCTGACACGCTCCTATGAATTCCCTCAGAGTTCATCGCAGGATGGAGACCGCTTATGCGATGCATGGCTGTTCTATCTGTGTTACATGCTCCCCTCTGCTGTTCCTCTCTTGCTGAGATGAACAAGCGGTGGAGCCGTGGAACTAAGATGCGTAGGACAAGCAAACACTCGTGCTCTATCTTCGCGGAGTCCCTCGCTCCTCCTTCCTCAGCGGCGAGGTCTCTTTCAGCGGCTTATTAGAGTTAGCACGATGTCTTACAGGCTCCTTGCCTCTATTGCAGCCATCTAGGGTTCAACGATCACAGAGCTTCACGCCCCTCCCCTCCTGAAGCGGTGCGATCTCATTTGTCTGCTCAATAGGGCGAACACTTATTATAAGAGCCTAACCGGCATGGGTCTGTCTCACTCCGGTAGAGCTCACAATGTTTTGCCCTGTCATTTCTCTCTGGTTTAGACGGAATCAGAGGCAGAACGAATTTGTTTGATAATATGCTGAGGCCCAAACACCTCCCTTTATTCAGTCCCGTCCTATATCAGTGCGTTGAATATTGGTACATTTCTTATATACCCCAGTTTTTTGCCCTTTTAATAAACAATAATACCGCGGGCCTCACGGCAGACTTCTCTGCATGGATGAGTTAAGTCTGACATCAAACCACCCAAACAACTGCTCTGCTCTGTGAGCCACTCTGGTCACCGCGTGAATGGCCGGCTGGTCTCACTCGCAGCATAGCTGCATCAACAGCAGAGAACAGACTGTATTGGAAAGAAAGGGTTAAGTCGCGCCTGGCTGAAATAGTTTGTGTGCTCTGTTTATACAAAAACATACACATGTGATACCTGCGACCTCACTTTAGTGGCGAACGGTATTGAATTCCTCTCTAAGAGCAATTTCCTTGCTTACTATACCTTATTGTGTATTGACACCCCACGGCTGACAAAGCAAAGGTCCCGCCCCAAGCTGACGGCCGGGACGATTATGCTTTAAGTTACACACGACTGTATGAAGTGCTATTGATACGATCAATCAACAATCACCTCGTACTGTACATGCAGTTCATTTAGGGGGTGATTTTAGCACTACAGCACTCTCAACTGTGTTATCATTATTAAAGTGCCCATATTATGAAAAACTCACTTTTTCTGGGTTTTGGGGTATTAATTTTTGTCTCTGATGCTCCCACACGAATACAAACTTGAAAAAAAACATCCATGCTGTTTTGAGTGAGATACAGGTTTCTGAATGTCCTCTGCCTTGAGTCTCAGATTGCACGAGTTCAAAGTCAGCTCCGTTGTGACATAACAAACCGCTTCGTCACATTCAGTTTTAATTTTACCGCCCACCACCCCACTCGCAGGTCTACACCCACCAGAGAGCTAGAGAGAGCACAGAGAGAGCAGTCACTTGATACACTGTGCTGTCATCATGTCTCACGGAAATAACAGCAATTTGGATATTATCAGAGCCATGGATATGGCTCTGGATATTATGGATTATACTCCGGCCTACTTTTAAAAACAAAGTTTTAACGCGTGGTTATTGGAACCAGGAGTAATCTTATATACAGTGTGTTACCAAAATATGATGTAAACAACAGACTATCACAGACTATAACAGACGGTCACTATGTATCTATATTTCACGGATTATACGCATTTGTGGACAAAAATGGTCATTGAATGTATTTTATTGGACTTTCATGGATCATTCACACTTCTGAAACAGACTGGATTCTATTCGCGAGCATTGTATCAACAAAAAAGGTAAGAAGTCACGTTATATTTTGCATGTTGTCATCTTCTGTCACAAAATACTACATTAGAGCATCTATATCTCAAAACAGAGATCATACATTGATGCTAATCCCGTAAATTATACCTTTTAAATGTATAGTGATGTTAAAATTGTTTAAGTAAGGCTATATAGATATTTTTGCAGGCTAGATAGTTTGCAGCGTGGTTTCGAAAGTTAAAAAAATATTTAACGGCTTTATTTTACAATTATACAAGAACTAAGTAATAGTGCTTTGCGCCCCGGCTTTTCTGATGAAGCTTACCCCCGAGCCTCTAATAACTGTTACGGTCCGGACCTCCCGCTAGCTTCTAGCAATTAGCACGCGGTCCACAAGCAATATACATCCCCCGCCGGGTCTTAATTTCTGTAATTTGCGAAAATAATGTGTTTGAAAATGTTTTATAACGGGAATATGTTAGCATTGTCCTGGGAAGACGAGTTTATTGTTGAAACTGCTACATCACAATTTACGCTGGAATCTTTGTGTGTCATGAGTTTCTTCTCCTGTAGTGCAACGTTACTTATTAGTGATACTTTTCTGCTTGATTTGTCTGCACGCGCACATGACGTTAGTAGTGGGGCGTGATCAAAGGAGCAGCAGCTCATAAATATGTAATGACTAGCTCAAAACGGCACAATCTGAACTGCCCTGAAACAGAGGCTCCTAGAGATGGGTAACAATCTTTTCCTAGAAGCTATTATGAGCAAACAACTTTTGAAACATGCTTTATGGAACTCATACACCTATTTAACTTGTGGAAAAGCTGTCATAAGATGGGCACTTTAATGTGGTCGAGCAAACTACGGTGGTTTCATTTTTGACTGAGCCAGGCTGAGATCTCGCCCCCTGTACAAGCTGACGAGTCATCTCCTTTATAAGCTCATTGCATCGCCTTTATAAGCTATGTTCAATCAGAGTAATACGCATCTTGTGCTTTAACCACCAAAGTGCAGACATATCCCCGTTACGACGGGCGTGTGGGGACTGCATCCGGGAAGCACGATGACACTAGCAGCTAGGACCCCAGGCATCCTTATGCAAAGTCTAATATCTATATGGCGGCGATAACAGCGAACCACGCTTTTACGGCCGGCCATTCTATTTACATCACAAGCCTGTCATTTCTCAGATGCGGACGGTGCCCGAGGCGCAGCGTTCTGGAACTGTCCAAGGACGTGAATGACAGATACGTCTGACATACTTAAGACGATCAGCTGTTCGTCTGCTTCACAGATCACTCAGTAGCGCACCTGTCAACACAGGTTATTTATGGATCGTTGAAGTTATCACCTCCCTTAACAAATAATGCTTACTCGTGGTTAAACCTACTCCATGTGTGGATTAGCTTTACCTCGGGCATAGTCTTAGTGGTCCTCGCCATCCAAGTTGTCAATTTTACGGCTTCAACATCCCTGCCTTGCGTACTACTGGGGTTTTGTTGCATTAAAAGGTGCGCCCATAAGCTCACCTGTGCATGCTATGAGATTTCGGTATACACTTGGAGAAGCTCACCTGTATACACGGCTGTGTTATCCATTTGTGACACATGCACACTATTGTTGTTCATCTGTGTACGTTCACGGTGCATTGGGTACCCACCATTACGTTTGTCAATCATATCCGATATTCAAGATCAGTATCAAACAAGACATTTCTGTTAAATGACTTTTTTTAACAAATACTCTGGACTTCTTGTTCATCACTGAAACTTGGCTTACAGCAAATTACTTTAGCCCCTTATCTGAACTTCCCCCTGTACAGTGTAATTATTATAGTTGCCCTAGAACTTCTAGTCAGGGTGGAGGTGTTGCTGTCATTTTTAAGGACTATTTCAAATGTAATCTCTTACCAGTTTATGCTTACACTAGTTTTGAGGCTTTAATGTGTAAAGTAGACCTTACTAGCCCATTGCATTGCATTTTAATTTATAGACCTCCAAAAGTTAATAATGACTTTTTACAACTTTTTTCAGATTTCCTATCCAATGTGATTTCAAGTACTGACAAGTTGTTGATCCTTGGTGATTTTAACATACATCTTTGTTGTCCCTCGAAACCTCTTGTAAGAGATTTCATTCATCTTCTAGACTCTTTTAACCTCACACAACACATATCAGGACCAACACACAAACTGGGTCATACACTTGATCTAGTTTTAACACTAGGTCTTGATATCAGTAACATATCTGTAAGTGATGCTGGGTTGTCTGATCACTGGCTAGTTCTGTTTGACAGCGTGATTTCCTGTCCTGGTCATGTAAACCAGCCAAATACTTACAGTTCAAGGTCTATTAATCCCTCCACTGCTCTGCAATTTATGGATGCTTTTTTGGCCCTTCCAGTCCACAGTAATGTGATATCACCAGAGAATCAAAATGTTGACGAGCTGGTAAATTGTTTTAATTCCTCATGCTCAGAAATCTTAAACATGATTGCTCCTTATAAAACAAAAAAACTGAAATCAAAAAATCAACCATGGTTTAATAATGACATAAAGACTTTAAGGAAAGAATGCAGAAGAGCAGAAAGACAATGGAAGAAGGACAAATTACAAATCTCATATCAAATCTTACAGAGCAACTTGTCTAGCTTCCAAGAAGCAGTTTCTTTGGAAAGGGCAAGTTACTTCTCTAGCATAATCTCAAAACATTCCCACTGCCCATAGATACTGTTTTCTACATTAAATTCAGTGTTAAACCCTTCTAAACCAGCTAGCCCAGAACCTAGCCTTGACTTATGTGAGAAGTTTTGTAACTTCTTTATAAACAAAGTTACTGGAATTAGGGCGCAGTTCTCTAGTAATTTAACTCTGGATGATCAATATGCAAATATTTGTCCCTCAGTTTTTTTCAAATTTTCAGACTATTTCACTTTCTGAATTGTCGAACATTATCTCTAATATGAATCCAACTACTTGCTCTTTTTGATGCCATTCCCACAAAATTACTAAAGGATGTTCTGCCCTCTATGTTACCAAGACTACTTTCTATCATCAATAGCTCCCTACAGACGGGTACTGTACCATTCTACCTTAAACAGGCTGTAGTCCATCCTTTACTCAAAAAAGCTAATCTCGATCATTCTGATTTGCAAAACTATAGGCCCATTTCGAAACTTCCATTTTTGCATAAAGTTCTGGAAAAGTGTGTACTAAATCAACATTCTGGATCCCTTCCAGTCTGGCTTCAGAGCTAAACATAGTACCGAATCTGCACTTCTGAGGGTAGTAAATGATCTCTCACTATCTGCAGATGCTGGAAATTGTACTATTCTTCTATTATTGGACTTAAGCGCGGCCTTTGATACCGTGGATCACCGTATTTTGTTAAAGAGATTGGATCTTGAAATTGGCATTCGTGATGGTGCACTAGACTGGTTTGCATCATATCTTGCAAACAGGAGTTTTTTGGTTGAAATTGGTCAATTTTCTTCAAGCCCAGTTCCCGTTACTTGTGGGGTGCCCCAGGGCTTAATTTTGGGTCCCATTTTATTTAGCTTATACTTACTACCTCTTCGTTTCATTTTTGAGACTCATAAAGTGTCATATGACATTTATGCTGATGACACTCAGCTTTATTTATCTGGTACTGATTCAGTTTCCTCCCTGCTTGCTTGTTTAGAAGACATAAAGGCTTGGATGGACAAAACTTTCCTTCAATTAAATCAGAAAAAGATTGATGTAATGTTGTTTGGTCCTTCACGCCTTTTAAATAATATCAGCTCTACCCTAGGCCCCCTCCAAGATAACATTCGCAACAAAGTAAAAAATCTGGGAGTTACTTTTGACCCAGAGTTAAAATTTGACAAACAAATTAACTCCGTAGTTAGAGCCAGTTTTCTGCAGCTTAGGGGACTCCGTAAGCTAAAAAACATTCTAAGTTTTAGTGATTTGGAGACTGTTATTCATGCGTTCATTTCAACCAGGCTGGACTACTGTAACCCCTTATATGCTGGAATAAATCAGTCCTCACTTTCGCGATTGCAACTGGTATAAAATGCTGCGGCTCGTTTTTTGACAGGGACAAAAAAGAGAACATATTACTACTCCTGTTCTGCCCCTTCATATATTTCAGACCTTCTCCACTTGCATTCCCCAGTGAGAACGCTCAGATCTTCCACCCAGATGACACTTAACGTTCCAAAATCTAGACTTAAATCCAAAGGTGATAGGGCTTTCTCAGTTCTTGGTCCTAAGCTCTGGAATTCCCTACCTCTGTCTATTAGACTTTCTCCTACTCTTTTTACATTTAAATCTTCTCTTAACACATAGTTTTTCTCTCAGGCTTATGGGTAATTTTGATATTAATTTTGGTCTTAAATACTGTTTTACATTTTATGATGTCTTTCTATCTTAATTTTACTACTTGTTTCTAATTAGTGGTATTTTTATGTAAATGTTGTATTTTGCATGTTTTACAGCACTTTGGTTAGCATTTATGCTGTTTTAGAGGGCTATATAAATAAACTTGACCTTGACCTTGATCTGTATACATTCACGGCATGTTCTGTGCACTGATTTATCTATATGCATTCACGGTGCATTGAAGGGTTCACCTGTGTGCGCACAATTTATTATCAGGAGCTCACCAACGTGACTCTGAACTTACTTAAATCTCGCACACCCGCACAGCCCCAGATAGCAGACGGACTCGGCCCGAATGTGGCCTCATGATGGCACTGCTGGCGTGCTGCCGGCAACGGCATGCAACATGTCAGCCAAGTATGGGCCAGGTGTGGCAATGATGGCACTGGATCCATAATGGCAGATAATATTTGGGCCAGTTGTGGATGGGATGTATGTGGCCCAGATCAGTGTAGTGATTCTGGCCCAGATCAGTCTAGTGATTGTAAGCCACATTTAAAATACTGATTTATAATAAATAATTATAAGAATTGATAGATTTTCAGGCTATCTTAATCTTAATGTTAATTTAACCTTTATTAAATAAAATGTTAGTTTTGCATTAAAAGAAACGAATATATTTGGACAAGTTTGTCTACATTTCAATCACATAAACTTGCCTTCAGATCATGGGTCAAGATAATTTTGTTAAAATGACCCTGAACTTCCAGAAGTTTTTCTTTCTGAATTTAAAAGTTTCTATAACGTTGCTTTGAGAAGCACGTGGATCGTTTCTATTTAAACGTGCTTTTGCGCGATTTTCATTGTAGCAGGGGTTTATTCCTGCTGAAGATTTCTGACTTCAATGACTAAGTAAAACTATCATTGTGTACAATCGAATGTTAGATACTGCAGAAATAAACAATATGTTCACTGTGCTTTTGCCTGCCGAAGTGTTAAAAAAGATACAAATCTTTGTATCGGTTATCTTTCGCGTTACGTTAAGGATGCGCAGTTTATTTATGAAGTGCAACAAGAACATACACGCGGATGACATCAAAGTACTGCGAGAGCAACTCGAAAGATCATGGACAGCATTCTGATTTCAAATCACTCTCGCGGTATCTTAACGCCATCCGTTTGTCAGCTCCTGCAACTCAACACAACGTTGAACACCTTGTCAAAAATGATTGAGATGGCCAATCAAATCAAAAAAGGCGAGTGCCACTGGCCAATCACGAGGTTTCCTGTTAACGGAAGCCGAGCGGCGACCAATCAAATTAACCAATAGGCGGGGTTACCGTCGGAGTAGCAGTTACACCGCGTCAATCAATCATAACGGACACAGATTTCAAAGGCAGCAGGATGAAAGATAACCAGTAAGTACTGAACTTAAATATTTAAACTTTTCCAATCATCAAAATTTATTTGTTTAAATGTCTAACAAACGTATTAAGGGATGCAAACGTTTACGTGATTCGTGTGTAACGTATGTGTGACAATTAACGTTATATTGATATTAAATTAGCTGTTTTCTATCAGGTTAAGAATAACTGTTATCATATTATAATGAAGTAATCGAATTTGGTTATCTGGTCTTCCTGATGTTAGAACACTTATATAAAAACATATTTAAAAATGTATTTCTGTAACGTTTAATTTTCTTTTTTGGTGAAATTGTGTCTGTGTTCATCAAGACATGAAGACTCTGGAGTGGGACAAGAAGGATGAAGGATGATGGGGTGTATATTCCAATAGACACATCAAGGTAAATTAAATATGGAGGCTCATGTTTGCATCTTTGTGTTTATAAAAGATTTCTCTATAAGGCTAAATAGTCACATTGTGATTTCAATGAAAGCTGATAAATACAGAGGGCTGGACAGTGGTTTCCTTGATTAATTGAGTAAGAACAGACAATAGCCTAACATTACTTTAGTTACCCGAATGCATTGTTGAATACCAAGGAAAATTTTAAAAATACAAATATTTTGAATATATGGAATACTGTGAAATTATTTTCTGTTAATCATCTGCTGTGTTTGCTTCAGGTAAAGAGGTGGGACAATGATGCTGACAGGACAGGAGGAGGTGACATTCAGGTTAGTTGACAGTACAGCAGGGCCACCATTTAATTTAATGTTAATTTGTTTGCTTCCAAAATCAATACTTGACAAATCTTTAGAATTATATCTGCAAAGCTGAATTTCTCATAGGTGGATAAAGTATGACAGCAATTGTGAAGACCTTAGTCGTCCAGTATATGGTTCTTCTCTCTTTCATTTATATTGATTTGACTTAATTGTCTTGGTAACTAATAATGGGGATATTCCTAATATAATATATTTTAAATACATGCTTAGAACATATCTCATTTGCTCTGTATCTAAATGAAACGTACCTCTTTAAGGTCTAAGCTATGTTTCATTTTATTTAGACATTCAGCACAGACATTTTCATCCAAAGCAACTTGAGGAAGAAAACAGAAGCAGTTCATCCTAAAAAGGTTACTCTTCTAATACTGTTTGTTTTAAAGTATATCATTATGCTTTTAATTACTTTATTATATGGCTTTTGCTTCATAACAATTATTGATTTGCATTTGTTTTCTTTTATATAACAGTGGGCTGCTGTAATGTTTACATCTATGGAAAGAGGAGCTGAGAAGAAAAGAGACACTGGAAAGCAGTACTTCTTGTTGAGGACAATCCTGAATAGGAACACTTTCTCATACACATAGATTATTATTAGTGTTTAATTTTTTTTCTTTATGAATTGTATTGTTTTAATTTTTCGTTTTATTTGAAATTACCTAAGTTAGATTCATGCTAATACTTTAACTGAAACTTGTATCTTTGCTGGCTGGCTGTAGAGTTGGTTTCACATACACATGAAGTTTCTAATTAACTAACTTTTAAGTTCAGTTTGGTTTAAACTTGTATTTACCGATGGTAATTCATTTAAATTTCAATTCATGCTAATATATTAATTTCAATGAACTTCTGTATTTGTGTATAGCTGGCAATTTGGGCAAACTACATTTCACACATCAATGTAACTGTCACAAAGGTTTTTTTTTTATTATCAGTTTGTTCTAAACTTTTGTTTGTTTGATGAAATTGCTTTGTAATTTAAGTTGTTGGTGTTAGATTTATGCCAATAATGTATTTGAACAAACTAGTATTTTTGTTTATTGCTGGCAGTTTATACTAGAAGAGTTTTAACACATACAATGTTGTAGTGTTATATTGACTTGTGTGCTATTGATTAATAAAAATGCAAACAATTTGAAAGTAATTTTTCGTGTGATTTATTTATTAATATAATTTGGGCAAGATTAGGCTGAGTTATGGCTCAGTTTTGGAAGTTCTGGTTAAATGCTGGTTTTAATATGGTTGACCTATGGCTGAGAACTGGTACCGATGTTAGAACCTATTCTGGCCCAGGTTTGGGCCAATTATGGGCTATTATCTGGCAGAGACATGGGCCAGTTGTGGCCCATGTGTGGCCTTTGTCTGTAATTCAGAACTGGGCCACTGTAGGGCCGTCATTCTTCGTTGTATGTGGGCCGAGGAAAAACTGGTTGTGTGGGCCGGAGCTGGGCCGGAACAAAATTGCTATCTGGGGCGCGCATGGTGATCTCGCCATCTTGTGCTATGTTATGTGCTTCCCGGTGCGGTTAAAACCCCACCGTATGCCTGTTAACATTTTAAATGGCGCTTACACTTTTGCTTTAAGCTGTGATTATGCCGGATATAGGGCCACACGCAGTCTCTCCTGTAAGGCACTTCAGTCCGTTGTGTATGCACGGCTGACGCAATGCGAAGTGAACCGTATTGAAAGGGAACGCTTAGGTTACTCACGTAACCCTGGTTCCCTGAAATAACGGGAACGAGCATTGCGTAGCTGGCCATGCTACGAACGCCTACACAGCGAGCTTCATTCGGCTACTCGCTTCAGTCGAATGCAAGTGAGTTCATGCTGCTGTTTTTCTATTATAGAGCATAGTCCTGCCCTTTTCACGGGCTCGAACGCCATAGGTCTGTAAATTTTACAGACGTTAACCAATAGGCTTCAATCGCGGAGTAAACAGGAGTTTCCTCCATAGCCTCATCAACTTACGCAATGCTCGTTATTTCAGGGAACAGGGGTTTCTGTGTGGAGTCAAAAGAGTCTAACTCTGTGCCAGCGCATAACTAAAGATGTGTTCAAAAATAATGAGAATATATATAGTATATTGTCAGGATCCCAAATGTTATTAAGTGTTTTTAGTCTTGTTTGGTGCCAGGATCCTGACACCCCTGTATATGTGTTCTGTGTTTGTGTAGAGAGTCACGTGACCTATGTGTTATGTGTGGCACGTGCTCTCCTGTCTTTAGTCTTAACCTTACCCTCCTCTTTCCTAATTATGTATGATTAGTTTCCTCACCTGTTTGTCATTGTCCCCCAATTAGTTTCCCTATTTATATGCCATTGTGTCTCTTGTCTTTGCCGGATCATTGTGTTTGTATGTTGTCAGGAGTCCGTCTAGTTTTGTCATGCCTGTTATTATTTCATTCTTGCCTTGTTTACCCCCTCGAGGGAGTTTCTGTTCATTAATAAAAGTCTTTTGAGTTGAGAGCTGTCTGCACTTGGGTTCATCTTCCACCATCCCTGACAGTATAAATGTACAGGGGTTAAATTGGGATTTGTTTTGTGGGAAGGCTCTGTTGGGAGAGAGGGTTTGAGGGGTAACATAGTCCTGATGACAGCAAAGCCACTGTGTTTCAATGACATTTTGGACCTCTGATAGGCTTTTATAAGTTTCAGTTTTAAAGCTGTGCCACAGGTTGACCCAAACTTTAAAACCTGAACTTTAAATTATGCAAATCTATGAGTCTGACACCTATGCATTTGTTGCACATGTTATTATACACAATTGATCAAACTTTGAAGGAAGTTATAAGAATCAACCTCCTTGACTAATTCTAGGCATAAGAATGGCTACCCAAAAAGACTCAATTAACAAGAAAAACAACATACTGATTCAGCAATATGTCTTATAAATTAGCCATAGAGATTCCCTAAGATGGTCAGGAGTTAGTTAAAAAATCACTATAGTTAGGTCGTAATTAATTTGTATAATCAAAATACATTATTTTATTAAACTATACAATAAGTTATCCAGTTATCTAGTTAACATATTGTAATGAGATGAGTGACATGGCTATACATTAGGGGTGGAACGGTACACAGAAGTCCCGGTTCGGTTCGTACCTCGGTTCAGGCGCCACGGTTCGATTCACTTTCGGTACAATGGAGGGAAAAGCAAAACAAAAATGAAGAAGGCATTTTTTTAGTACTTAAAGGTATAGCAGAAGATTTCCGTTTTCCGGGTGGATCATCAAGACTGTTGGTCATCCCAGGGGCCTATACCATGAAGCTGGTTTAGTTGGTTAGCCAGCTTTGTTTAGGATTAGTTTGTGCAAATCCTGGGTTTTGGGTACCATGAAAATACCTTTTACCAACAAGGCCTGCACATTGGCTTGGTTTTGTCAACCTGAAACTAATCCTGTAACCCTGAGTTTGTTTAACCATTTTCATGGTACTGGCCCCAGATGTCAATCATTCTGATTATATGTTGACGTATAACCATCGTACGTGCTCGCCTCTAGGTTCGCTTGCTGCACATGTGCACTTTCACATGTTGTGCTACGGTTTCAACCATTCATTGAAGCTTGCGTTCTCGCTGTGTTTTTTTTTTTTTCAAAATGTCTGAGGGTCGCAAGAGAAAAAGTGTCTACGAATTGTGTGACAAGAAGAGAAAGGACTATAAAGAAATAAACAAGACCAGAATGTTTATAGGAGACTATTTCACACGCTGGCGTGAGCTAAAAGGACAGGTTGGGCTTCCCATGCAAAGTTTCTACTGGAAAGGTACATTTTGTCATGCTATTTGGAGAATCCATTTAAAATCACTGCTAGTAAAAGTTGATGTAAGCTATGATTAGCGATGCTAGCCCTGGCACAAGTCACGAACCGCACAGACACGGTAAACATTCCGACAGAAACTTGTAAACGGAGGGAAGAGAAGAACTGAGCTCCTGCATGCTCTCTCTCTGTCTTGTGCATGCGTTTAACAGGCGTTCTCTCTCGGGAGGAGGGAGGGAGAGTGTTGCGTGTGCATTTTGTGTCCTTATCAGTGTTATTTTGAGATGTCATGAATATGAACTGAAATGCATTTAACATACTATCTTGTATTTCAAAAATGCATACCATTTTAAGTAATCTTGTACTCATCTTTCATACAAATATGGGTTCAAATGTATTACAAGTGTTACCTAAATACATTTTAAAATTACATTTTGGCCTTATTTCATATCAATGTACTAAAGAAAAAAAATAGTCTTGTAGGATGAATTAATAGGTGTGTATGACTTCACGAGGCGCTGCAAAAAACGACAAACGGATGACGTCAGAGTAACGCGAGAGGGATTTGAAATCAGCCTCCTCCGCAAGATTTCTCGCGGTACTCTGACGCTGATGGCGCTGCGTAAAGTTGAGCACAGCACACTTTAAAAAGCAGCTGAACTCGACAGAACTGCGCCTCGTCCATTAATTGTATATTAGCAGGACAATTTATCTCCTACTTCTCAGCGTGAGAAATACAAAGTCGTGTGAACTGACTGAAATGCGTGTGTGTCAAGGTGAATGCGTGAGACTTGAGAGCCCTGATTAGATGTATTTCCACTCACATACCTAACAACTGCTGAACAACGCCGACGCAAAGTCCTCATCTTTTCCACCACTCTCTCGCCTGTACTATTGTAACTGACTGGAAAACTGGAGTTTTGCCAAACTTGCGATCTTAAAGAGGCTGGCGGAGCGTCTAACTCTTGTGGAACACCACTTGCCATCCTCGCTATCGCTGCTCACTAACTGACTGGACCGGCGGACCCTTCAAAAAACTGCAGAGTGCCAGAATGTAGACGGGCTCTGATAGAGCGCATACATAGGCGGAGCTCGGCTGCATCGGCGCCAATCAGAGCTTCAGAGCTAAAGCAAGGCAACAGATTAGCTGTCCATAAAGAACCCGCGGATCTAACAGTAGTTCCGCATTACATTAATTATTTTGCACGCAAGTTTTTTTTTAATTTTCATACGTGTATTCCCCGTTTAAAATCACGCACCGAACCGTGACCCCCGTACCGATTCGAAACGAATACATGTACCGTTCCACCCCTAGTATACATACTTTAATACTTTGTTTCTAGACTTCTATTAAGTTTTTTCGACGTGGGCAACATTCTTACCTCTCTCTCATCTCTACAGTAATGTCAAATGATCCTGCCCGAATGCGCGTTGTTGATGTTCTGAGTGAGACGCGGAGCTGCTTCTGAGCACATGGTGACAAAACAATTAACGCGTCGTTTAAATGAGCGGTAAAAACCTGGTTTTGTTATGGGTTCCCCGCATGCACGAGTGTAAAGCCTATGAATGAAAATACGTCATTATTCTCTTTTCTCGTCAGTTCATACGCACCAGCGCAGCGCGTACACTGGCGCGGAGCAGAGCGAGACCTTAATGCCGGATTTTAAACCCTGCATATGTATCCGAGTCCTGATCAAAACAACCCATTTACTGTAATAAATTCAGGTTCTACTTTGTCTTTTAGAATCAATTTGAAAGTCAGCAGCTTCCTCAGAGTAGAACTAAATAACAACAATACTTTTATGATCCCCTAACCAAAATGAAACATCCTGCACAAAAACACCAAATTTTGAGCAAAGAGCTGAGATAATGTTAAGGATTTTTGATTGAGCACTGATTCTTGAAACTTTGGCAAAAACATGTCCCACTAAGAAAAGTGCTAATTCTGTTGGAAATTAATAAAATTTTCATGAAGAAAAAGAATCAATGTTATAATCACGGGGTCCTTTGCACATATCTTAGGTTCTTTTATAGGTTTATATTTATTTTTTATTAATTTAATGATTATATGCTGGCCCATTGCCTACAAAATCAGCTGTCCTCGGTTAAGAGCTAATCATTTCAACTTGATTAAAAAAGCCAAAAGTAATAATTGAATTGAATAATATATTTACCACATGAAAGAGAACATTGTAAGTAAACAATAAGGTACGAGAGGCTGTGCTGTATCGTGAATAAGTAACGGCTGAAGGGCGTTGTTAGGCACGACGCGAAGCTTTTATAAAATGTTTGCTTTTATAAAACAATTACTACACAATATTAAAGTAAAAAAATATTAGTGAAACTTTCCTGAAGTTAAATCAATAAAAGCATTCCTTCTGCTAGAAAAATAGTCCCTGACTGCGAACAATAACATGAAAGCTCAAATAAAAACAACAAACTGTTCTTAAACTTTGTCTTTATATGTTTATGTGTTGCTAAGGGTGTTGCTAAGGGCGCAGTGATATTAAATAGAACTGTTGGGTGAAGCGGTCATAGCAGTGTTTTTTCGTGAATAAAGCACACCTATTGACCAATCAGAATCAAGGATTGGAACTAACCGTTTTATAATATTTATTAAAAACTACAAACAGTGAGTTTTGAACAATATTTACTATTATTTTGTGATTGCTTAAAATGTGTCCCACATATTCGTCACCACCGTCAGATATTTATAAAAAGCAATAAAATCTGACAACTACAGAGTCAACTGCATTCCTGAGGACCACATTTTCAAACCTTCAGCTCTACTGCATGCTTCAAGATCACTCAAGCTCCTGTATGTTTGCTATTTTCTCTTAAACTTGTTCATATTTTTGGAGACTGCTACTGTGACAACCATAACATGTCAACACCGTCATCTTTGTAAAAAAATATTAGATTAGATTATGAAATAAATATATCATTTTTAAGAAGAGGTCTGAAGTAGCTAGCAACAGAGGGGAAACAAGATGGCTAATGTGAACAATTCATCTATTTTTTTTTAAATCTATATTAGGTTTTTGTCACCACCGTCAGGTTTTCTGTCTTTTCTGTCAGGTTTTATGTATTTTCGGAAGTTATGATTTGATATTTGTTCACCACAGTGCTCAGGATTGTTATTTTTTGGACCAAATTTTTACATAAAGTTTAAGCAAGAAGCCATTGACGTGAGTGTTATACATTTTGGAATAATGAGGCCAATGTCACGACTGTCAGAGTGTCACCACCGTCAGACGTAGTTTTATTTGTTTTAAATGAATATGCTTACAATATGTTTCTTCAGTGCTGTTGAGTTATTAAGTTAATAGTCTCTCTTAATACAAAAATATTTTTATTAAATAAAAAAATCATTACTTTTTCTATTTAGGCTTAAAGTAAATGTTGTATGAGTAAAAACGCATATTTTATGAAAAAAATACAAACAGGGGAGGTTGCACCAGTAAATTGCTGAACAGCCAAGGTCTATAATGATATACCTTCAGATTTTGTAATTTAACTAACTTTTTTTCCCCAAAATTTAAACCTGTTTTATCCAAATTCCCAAGAATCACTGAGAAAACAGATTCAGAGCGATCCGCATACATACAGCTTTTTGCCCTAGGGCAATACTTCCAGGTTTTATAAGTTGCAGAAGAGCAAGATAACTTGTCATTGGCAGGGAAGAGTTTTCTCTTAATTGACGAGATAACTCATCAATGGCGAGGAAAGAGTTAATGATATAAGTCATATTTTCACAAAATCATCCTACATACTGTAAAGTACATTGTATGTAGAAAACAGCAAATCTAAAAAAATTACACACAAATTTTCACAAGCAGGGTCCCATATTTTATGCAAATATATTGAAAGTAGGGTAAATTAACTTTCAACGAACCAACTGGATAACTTCCCTAACATCCTAGTCCACACAGTCTGATTCTGTTACAGTTGCGGGGTTCGGGTTCTCCCCCAAACAGTATGTGCATATTTGAGGGACTCAGCCCAGCAAGGTGTGGGCCTCGATTTAAGAAGCAGTGCCCAATTATCAATTCAACCACAACAAAGAAATCACTGTCTAAAAGAGCCTCAGAAGTGGAAGGAATGAGGTGTCCTCCTCTCCTTCAAACAGCAAAGTTTTCACTGCTGAAAAAGTGGTAGAGCATTTCATTAACAGCGCAAATGTTGCAGGTTAGATGCAGGAAACACAGGTACAGAAAAAACTATTGTATACAATAAGTATAAGTTGCTTTAGATAAAGGCGTCTGCCAAAACATAAATGTAAATAGGCACAATTTCTCCCACAAAGCTATAGAGATTAATTTACTAAAATACCTTTGTCTTCATCAAGGAGAAAGCCACTCTGAATATTTTCCATTACTGTGGAGAGGACATGCCTGTTGACTTCATATCCAATAGCACAATCACCTTTCAATATCAGATATTAGGAACAAAAACCTTCAGACTTGACATTGTTGGTATTGGTGTTCTAGATAATAATGAGTATGTGCAGGTGTGACAAAATATTGTCTTGTATTTTAAATATTGTATTTGTATTACCAATTAACCTGCATTGTAGTGGACTTGCCCGCTCCACCTTTGCCTTTTTATAGAAGCCGATGATTGCCCTGTTTCTGTCCTCCAGGGAATCTCTAAGATTCAAGTTTAGGTTCAGAGAGGGACTGTTTATTTTGTCTTCAACATTGTTGGTATTGGTGTTCTAGATAATAATGAGTATGTGCAGGTGTGACAAAATATTGTCTTGTATTTTAAATATTGTATTTGTATTACCAATTAACCTGCATTGTAGTGGACTTGCCCGCTCCACCTTTGCCTTTTTATAGAAGCCGATGATTGCCCTGTTTCTGTCCTCCAGGGAATCTCTAAGATTCAAGTTTAGGTTCAGAGAGGGACTGTTTATTTTGTCTTCAACATTGTTGGTATTGGTGTTCTAGATAATAATGAGTATGTGCAGGTGTGACAAAATATTGTCTTGTATTTTAAATATTGTATTTGTATTACCAATTAACCTGCATTGTAGTGGACTTGCCCGCTCCACCTTTGCCTTTTTATAGAAGCCGATGATTGCCCTGTTTCTGTCCTCCAGGGAATCTCTAAGATTCAGGTTTAGGTTCAGAGAGGGACTGTTTATTTTGTCTTCAAGTGCTGAATCTACATATAGTAGAACAGCCTTGCCAGGATCTGGTTCTGTAACCCATGCTTAAAGAAAATACTACATTTCAATTAATGGGGTATTTAAAAGCAAACTGAAAAGAAAAGAATCACATTTTCAAATGTAAATATATTTTTAATACCCAATAAAATGCAATCCAACATATTTTTAAAGGATTTGCTTACCCTTAACAGTGGCATCTAAATTCTCAAAGGCACAATCAGCAGTTAATTTTTCTGTTAAATGGAAAAAAACAGCATTACAAGTGTTAAAGTGTAGCAATAATAAGTGTTGAATGTAATTAATGTAAGGTCTTAAAGGTGCAGTATGTAAAATTTACAGCTAGCAGATAAAATAAGTACTGCAGTCCAAATTCTAAATATCAGATAACTGTTTCCCTGCAAACAATCCTTCTCTGACTTGCCAAGTATGTGGGTTGTCGGATTGAGGACAGAAGACTGAGCAAGAATGAGCGCTGCACTATTCATCCATGTTTTAACATGCATGTGGTCATGAAGCTCTTTTATTGAATTCTGAAGCTTTTTAAGTTCAGTAAAATTGGTGTGAGTTTGTTTGCTGCCTACCCAGAGTGTTGAGATACTATTGGGTAAATTAAGTAAATTAAGAGGGCCGGATCATAAGGACCAAAGCAAAAACACATTTCAACATGGAACGCCCATTTAAAAATGAACAAACCTTACAAAGTCTTACAAACCTTTACTGTGCAAATCCTGATCTGAACCAATCTGATCGGTCTCCTCACTGTCCAAAACTATAACCTGGTTGGTGAAGCCACAAGTCCCACTGATTGAAGGGACAGCTGAAACATCATTTTGTGTTGCACTTTGTGACTGCCTTGAAACAAAAAAATTTAGCCGTTACTTAAAATTAATTAAAGTGCCCATATTATGAAAAACTCACTTTTTCTGGGTTTTGGGGTGTTCTGATGCTCCCACACGCATACAAACTTGGAAAAAAATCCATCCATGCTGTTTTGTGTGAGATACAGGTTTCTGAATGTCCTCTGCCTTGAGTCTCAGATTACACGGTTTCAAACTCAGCTCCGTTGTTACGTAACTAACCGTTTCGTCACATTCAGTTTGAATTTTCCCGCCCACCACCCCACTCGCAGGTCTCCACACACCAGGAGCTAGAGAGAGCACAGAGAGAGCAGTCACTTGATACCCTGTGCTGTCATCATGTCTCACGGAAATAACAGCAATTTGGATATTATGGATTATACTCCCACCTACTTTAAAAAACAATATCGCGTGGTTATTGGAACCCAGAGTAATCTTATATACAGTGTGTTACCGAAATGTGATGTAAACAACAGACTATCACAGACTATAACAGACGGTCACTATGTATCTATATTTCACGGATTATACGCATTTGTGGACAAAAATGGTCATTGAATGTATTTTATTGGACTTTCATGGATCATTCACACATCTGAAACAGACTGGATTCGATTCGCGATCGTTGTATCACCAAAAAAGGTAAGAAGTCACGTTATATTTTGCATGTTGTCATCTTCTGTCACAAAATACTACATTAGAGCATCTATATCTCAAAACAGAGATCATACATTGATGCTAATCCTGTAAATTATACCTTTTAAATGTACAGTGATGTTAAAATTGTTTAAGTTAGGCTATATAGATATTTTTGCAGGCTAGATAGTTTGCAGCGTGGTTTCGAAAGTTAAAAAAAATATTTACCAGCTTTATTTTACAATTCTACAAGAACTAAGTAATAGTGCTTTGCCAAACTAAAAGTGTTTTGCCAAACTAACCGAGACCGAGCCTTACCGCCCCGGCTTTTCTGACGAGGCTAACCCCCGAGCCTCTAATAATTCTACGGTCCGGACCTCCCGCTAGCTTCTAGCAATTAGCACACGGTCCACAAGCAGTATACATACCCGCCGGGGCTTAATTTCTGTAATTTGCAATAATAATGCGTTAGAAAATGTTTTATAACGGGAATATGTTAGCATTGTCCTGGGAAAACGAGTTTATTGTTGAAACTGCTACATAACAATTTAAGCTGGAATCTTTTTGTGTCATGATGAGTTTGACATACCGAGACCGGGCCTTACCGCCCCGGCTTTTCTGACGAGGCTAACCCCCGAGCCTCTAATAACTGTATGGTCCGGACCTCCCGCTAGCTTCTAGCAATTACCACGCGGTCCACAAGCAGTATACATCCCCCGCCGGGTCTTAATTTCTGTAATTTACGAAAATAATGTGTTTGAAAATGTTTTATAACTGGAATATGTTAGTATTGTCCAGGGAAAACGCGTTTATTGTTGAAACTCCTACATCACAATTTACTCTGGAATCATTGTGTGTCATGAGTTTCTTCTCCTGTAGTGTACTTATTAGTGATACTTTTCTGCTTGATTTGTCTGTTGGCAACATAAACCGTTAATAATAATAATATATAAAATAATAACACAGTATGGTCTGTACTGCTCACGATATCACTATGCACGCGCACATGACGTTAGTAGTGGGGCGTGATCAAAGGAGTAGCAGCTCATAAATATGTAATGACTAGCTCAAAACGGCACAATCTGAACTGCCCTGAAACAGAGGCTCCTAGAGATGGGTAACAATCTTTTCCTACAAGCTATTTCGAGCAAACAACTTTTGAAACATGCTTTATGGAACTCATACACCTATTTAACTTGTGGAAAAGCAGTCATAAGATGGGCACTTTAAGTACATTTAGTCATGTTTGGACTCTGGGGTAGGGGGACAATGGACTCTGTTTTATGCTTAGAAGCAGAAGTTAGGAAAGCACAAACTAATAAGGAAAGTGTAATTGCCATGTTCTTTGACATTGAAAAAGCATATGATATGCGGTGGAAGGATGGACTACTTATTAAACTTGACAAATTAGGAATAAAAGGTAAATTATTCGGTTGGATATTAGACTTCTCACTCAGAGCCGGAAACATTGCAAACTCGAGAGACCTGCAGATCCGGGCGAGCCGCGAACTGACCCGAGATTCTCACTCAGAGCCGGAAACATTGCAAACTCGAGAGATCTGCGAATCTGCTATGACTCGAGAATCTTTCAACTCGTAACCGGCTGATCCGTAACCGGCTGATCAGCGCGAACTGTCTCTCCGCCTCTGGGGGCTGCATAAGCAGGACACAGTTTTTTTTCTATATTATTATGCTATTATTATTAGGCCTATTTTTTTAAATGGTCGACCATACACACCAGGTTGACTGGATGACATAAGAATATGAAACAACCGACGGGTTGCTCATATAGAAGTCTCTGAACATTACATAGTATGCAGAGAGATGCAGCTATGTGCCTGCAAAAGCCCTTCGCCCTCCACATAGGGGGCAGAACCTGCGGCGAAATGCAGAAGGCCGGTCACTACCTGTTCCATAACCCATATTAGCAATACTGACTCAAGTGATTCAAGTGACTCACACAACCCGGATCACTTTAGTGAGTGACTCACAATAACCCGGATCCTTAAAAGGAGTCGAGTTTGCCAGGCCTAGTTTGATCACACATGGATGCACCGAAGGCCAAGCAAATTAATTTAAAGAATGGAAACAGTTTAACAGTGTTCCTAGCTCCGCCCAGTTTAGGTCGCTTCCCCAGTTCGCTGGTTCACTATTGTGGGTACAATAGTGAACCAGCGAACTGGGGAAGCAACCTAAACTGGGCGGAGCTAGGAACACTGCGGAAGCCATCCCCTAAGAAGGTTGACTGGATGACATAAGAATATGAAACAACCGACGGGTTGCTCATATAGAAGTCTCTGAACATTACATAGTATGCAGAGAGATGCAGAGCAGGCTCTGCTAAGGGAAAACTTGGAGGATTAAAATAGGGCTGTAACAATATATCGCGTGTCCCATTAAAAAGACCTGTCTAAAATCGAATCTGCATCGCGATTCTGTGTTTTATGCACAGCTTGTGAGTGTACTATGGCGTTTTGGTCAGTAAGAAGTCCGTTATTAATCTAAAATCATTATGAGTCTGAGTCGTTTATAACATGCATTTAAAAAAGCAACACTCGTTAAACAAAATCATTCAAAATATTCTTCCCATATGCTTCCCCAGTTCGCTGGTTCACTATTGTCCCATTAAAAAGACCTGTCTAAAATCGAATCTGCATCGCTGCATCGCGATTCTGTGTTTTATGCACAGCTTGTGAGTGTACTATGGCGTTTTGGTCAGTAAGAAGTCCGTTATTAATCTAAAATCATTATGAGTCTGAGTCGTTTATAACATGCATTTAAAAAAGCAACACTCGTTAAACAAAATCATTCAAAATATTCTTTATTATTATGAAAAATACCTGAAACCATTTGAAGAACAGCGATATACATATTCCTGTAGACATTTCCTGGAATGTGACGTTTTTGCCTCAACAGCCTTCCATAATGGTTCAAATGTGCAGCAGCAAAATAGAAGCTCCAAGCCGACACACGAGCCGATGATGCCAGACTACGTGTAGAGTGAGCACGTAAATTAAATGGACAAGGCACGTCTTGCTTTTGATATGCAAGGGCTATAGTATCCACAATCCAATGGGACATCCTCTGCTTGGTGACAGCTTTCCCCTTCTGCTGACCACCGTAACAGACAAAGAGCTGGTCTGAGGTCCTAAAGCTTTGCGTTCTGTCTATATACACATGTAGTGCACGGACAGGGCACAACAAAGCCATGGCTGGCTCTGCCTCCTCCAAAGGCAACGCTTGCAGGTTCACCATCTGATCCCTGAAGGGAGTGGTGGGAACTTTGGGCACGAAGCCAGGCCGGGGTCTCAGTGTTACGCTGGATGCAGCTGGCCCAAACTGGAGGCACGAATCGTCGACCGAAAATGCATAAATATATCCCCTATCCTCTTAATAGAAGCCAATGCAAGGAGAGTTAGAGTTTTCATAGTTAGAAATGTAACACTCACAGTATGCAGAGGCTCAAATGGGGCTTCCTGGAGTGATTTCAGCACCAAGGACAGGTCCCAAGGAGGAATAGAGGGAGGACGCGAAGGATTAAGGTGAATGGTGAGCTGAACAACACTAATCGGGCATTCTCGGGGGTTCTCACGTTGGGAAGAACACCAGTCGACAAACAGATTCCATTTAAGCGCGTAAGCCTGTCTCGGAGACGGCGCTCGCGCTGCAGCAATAGTGTTAGATACCTCTTGCGGTAAATCACTCAGAACCTCTGTGCCCTGTCCAGAGACCACACATGGAGGTTCCAGAGGTCGGGGTGCGGGTGCCATAATGTGCCCCCTTGTTGAGAAAGAAGGTCCTTCCTCAGGGGAATCTTCCAAGGAGGTGCTGTCGCGAGGAAAGAGAGTTCTGGAAACCAACTCCTGGTTGTCCAATATGGTGCAACTAAAAGCACGCTCTCCTCGTCCTCCCAGATCTTGCACAGGGTTTGCGCAATGAGGCTAACTGGTGGGAACGCATATTTGCGCATGTTTCGCGTCCAGCTGTGTGCCAATGCATCCACGCCGAGCGAGTCGTCGGCTAGTGAATAAAACAGGCGACAATGGGTCGTCTCTGGGCAAGCAAACAGATCTATCTGCTCTTTGCCGAAACGTCTCCAAATCTGCTGCCCCCTCCACTACCTTGGTGAATACACGAGGTGAAAGAGAGAGCCCGAATGGGAGGACTTTGTACTGATACGCTCGCCCCTCGAACGCAAAGTGGAGAAACGGCCTGTGTCGGGGGAGAATCGATACGTGGAAGTGTTTTTTTCTTTTATCAATGTATATTTTTGTTTGTTTTTGCAAAAGTTGTGTTCATTTAATATGACACAAATATAATTCCATATTACTGTGCAAATCCTGATCTGAACCAATCTGATCGGTCTCCTCACTGTCCAAAACTATAACCTGGTTGGTGAAGCCACAAGTCCCACTGATTGAAGGGACAGCTGAAACATCATGTTGTGTTGCACTTTGTGACTGCCTTGAAACAACAGCTACAAAAAAAATTTAGCTGTTACTTAAAATTAATTATATTGACAAAATCAATGTAAATGTCACATGCCCTAGAATACTATGTGTATAGTAATACGTAAACTAATAATTACAAACCATATATAAACCTTCTAATGAAGTGAAAAACTGCTTTACTTGATGAAAAGTAGATTTATGCAATTACAGGATAAATAAAGTTATACAAAAAATAACTGTAATGATAAGTGTTAACAAAGAAGATACCAATAGGGGGAGCCCTAACATTTTGTATGTACTCGAGTGACTGTATGATAGCACACGAGAGTAAGAGTTCATGTGATGTTGTTAATAAACACAGCTAGATGAAACTAGCACAAGTTGGATTCATGATGTCTTATTCAGATATATAAATAAGAACATTACATGGTACCAGGAGTCGGGTCAAGAACAAAAAGCTACACAACATGATGGATGCAATGAAACCGCCAGGTCCGCTGAAGCTGACTGGAAACGTAGATGCAAGTTGGAGGTTGTTCAAACAGCAGTTTCTGTTGTATATTGCGGCTGTCGGAGTGGATCGACGGGCAGATGAAAGAAAAATTGCTATGCTGCTCACCATCGCCGGCACAGAAGCTATAGAGGTCTTCAACACATTTGTGTATGCTCAACCAGAGGACAAAGACAAATTTGATGAAGTCGTGAAGAAATTTGATGAACACTGTCTTACAAAACAAAATGAAACGTACGAGAGATACGTCTTTCGCTCACGCCTACAGAACCAGGGTGAGTCTTTTGATACTTTTCTGACCGACCTAAAGATTAAAGCACAGACATGTAATTTTGGTGCTCTCAGAGACTCCATGATCAGAGACCAAATAGTGTTTGGAACAAATGAAAAAAAGCTCCGGGAGAAATTATTTAGAGAAACAGAGCTCACGTTGGACAGTGCTATAAAAATATGTCAAGCCAATGAGCTAGCAAGACAACATGTACTAAATTTCAGAGAGTCTGCACATGGAGCAGCGCGTGAAGATGACGTAGAAGTAAACGTGGTGGCAACGAAAGGAAAACCACGGAGCAAATTTAAAGACAAGGACAACAGAGTTAAAAACAGTGAAAAAGAAATGTTCACTTGCAAAAGATGTGGTGAAAAACACAGACCAAGACAATGTCCTGCATATGGAAAAACATGTGCAAAATGCAAAGGACAAAATCATTATGCAAGAATGTGTCTCTCTAAGAAGAAAAGACAGGGTGTACACACAGTGCAGGAAGACACAGATGACAGTGATAACATGAGTGACACATTTTTCATTAAAATGGTATCACAGGATAAAGACATCACTTGTCAGTCTGCAGAAAAACTCAACACAGGTCAAACTGTAAGTACAGTCACAGAAGATAAATGGATTGCTCCGTTGTTAGTCAACGGGACAATTATAACATTTAAAATTGACACAGGGGCCAAAGCTAACTTGATTAGTGAGAAAGATTTCAAAAAATTGACGGAAGAGCCCAAAAGATACACAGAAAAGGTCACACCTCTGAAGGCTTATAATAATCAGCCAATACAAACAAAAGGTGCATGCAGACTTAAAGTGACGTCAAAAGGTAAACAGCATAACATGTTGTTCGTCATTGTCCCTGATGGACACGAGTCACTCTTAGGAGACAAAGCATCTGAGGACCTTGGACTGGTAAAAAGGATCTATCAGATAAACACTGACAACATGAAAATGGTCACACAAGGCAAACAAAAGGAACATCACCAGTGTGAGGGAAGTTCAGACATTGTCAATAAATTCCCTTCGATTTTCACAGGACATGGGACATTACCTTACACGTACAAAATACAGCTCAAGGATGATGCCGTGCCTGTAGTGCATGCCCCAAGGAGAGTGCCTGCACCACTCAGGACTGCTTTAAAAAAAGAACTTGAAAGAATGACTCAAATGGGTGTCATAGAGCGTGTGGAAGAGCCCACAGACTGGGTCAACTCCATTACATGTGTCAAGAAAAAGAACACAGGTGCTCTCAGAGTCTGCCTTGATCCTAAAGATCTAAATGAAAATATCAAAAGAGCACATTATCAGATTCCCAAAAGAGAAGAGATTTTGAGTGAAATGGCTGGTGCTAAGTTTTTTAGCAAACTGGATGCTTCACATGGGTTTTGGCAGCTGAGGCTGGACCCAGAAAGCAGCAAATACACCACCTTCAACACACCCTTTGGTCGTTACTGCTTCTTACGGCTCCCGTTCGGCATTAAATCAGCGCCAGAGATCTTTCACAGAGCTATGGAGTCCATAATAGAAGGTCTGGAAGGCACCAGAGTGTATATAGATGACCTGGTGGTCTGGGGAAAGACAAAACAACAGCACGATGAAAGACTGGAGAAACTCTTACAGAGAGTCAAAAAGAATGGACTAAAACTTAATAGAGACAAGTGCCTTGTTGGGGTAACAGAAATGACATTCTTGGGAGACAAAATCACAAGTGAAGGGGTGGAACCTGATCAGTCAAAAGTGCAAGCCATATTGGACATGCCTGCCCCCTCTGACAAAAAAGGTGTCTTGAGAGCCATGGGAATGATTAATTTCCTGGGAAAATTCATTCCTAACCTTTCCTCCAAAACAGCATGTCTCAGAGAATTGCTACAACACAACACAGTGTTTAAGTGGACTGCTCGACATGAGAAAGAATGGAGACAATTAAAGGACACTGTAACTACAGAACCAGTCCTCACATTCTTCGACCCATCAAAACCAACAAAAATCTCCACAGATGCCTCAAAAGATGGCTTAGGAGCCGTACTGCTCCAATTGAACGGAGACAAATGGCAACCTGTAGCATACGCGTCTAGATCGATGACGGAGACCAAGCAACGCTATGCTCAGATAGAAAAAGAGACTTTGGGTCTTGTGTTTGGCTGTGGAAAGTTTCACAGTTATGTGTATGGACTACCAACCTTCACGACAGAGACAGATCACAAGCCGCTCATTTCAATCAGAAAAAAAAATCTTAACGACATGTCACCCAGGATCCAGCGAATGATGATGGCGTTACAACGCTATGACTTTGAGCTGATTTACACGCCAGGAAAATACATCGTGCTGGCAGATGCTTTGTCACGAGCACCAGCACCAAGCAGTGACATGTTGGTCAGCCCTACAACTGAGGATGCTGAAAAACACATAAATATGGTGACTGCTTCACTCCCAACATCAGATGTCATGTTGCAAAGAATCGTACAAGAGACAGCGAAAGACCCTTTGCTGCAGAAAGTGTCCCACCACATCCAAAATTACTGGCCAAAAGGAGTCTGTCCAAGCTACTACTCGGTGCGTGCAGATTTATGTATGGCTAATGGGCTGGTGCTGAGACAAAACAGAATTGTCATCCCGCAATCCTTGCGCCAGGATATGCTTCACCGTATCCACGAGGGACATCTAGGCGTGGAAAAATGTAAGAGGAGAGCAAGAGAGACAGTTTACTGGCCTGGCATAAACAAGGACATTGAGGAGATGATACAGAAATGTGAAACATGTCTCAAACATCACTACAAACAAACAAAGGAGCCGATGCTGATAACGGACCTACCCACTGCACCATGGCAAAAGGTAGGCACGGATTTATTTCATTTGCATGGCAAAGACTACCTTCTAGTGATTGACTACTATTCTAACTATCCAGAGGTTGCACAGCTGTCCAGCACATCAGCTCAATCTGTCATCACACACATGAAAGGTTTTTTCGCCAGACATGGGATTCCACAATGTGTCATCAGTGATAATGGTCCACAGTATGATTGTGGTGAATTTAGAGACTTTGCAATGCAATATGGATTTCAACATATCGCCTCTAGTCCCTTGTATCCACAAGCCAATGGACAGGCTGAAAAAGGGGTGCAAATCATAAAGAGACTGTTGAAAAAAGCTAGAGACAGTAAGACTGATCCGTATCTGGCCTTATTAAGCTACAGAGCTGCAACTTTAGAGTGCGGAGCATCTCCTGCTGAGCTACTAAAACGGCGCAAGCTGCGTACTACACTTCCACACATTCCACAAAACAATGATAACAAACACAACTATAAGCTGAATGACAAAAGGATGAGACTCAAACTCAGACAGAAAATGAACTATGACAAAACAGCAAGGTGTCTGGAACCTCTTCAGGAAAGGGATGTTGTGAAAATTGAGGGTCCTGACAGCTGGGACAGGAAAGCAACAGTTCTCAGTGAAGTAGGTCCCAGGTCATTTGTTGTTCAGACAGAGAATGGACAATTGTTCAGGAGAAACAGAAGGAGTCTGTTAAAGGCTCAAGGCATTGAACATCAAGCTGAGGTGACGGGATCGGAACAACAAGAAGGTATTACACAAGATGTTCACCACAGTGAGCCTCCTTCACATATCACAATGACTGAGACACTGAGAAGGTCTACCAGACCACGGAAACCTCCTAAGAGGCTCATAGAGCAAGAGTGAAATTAATTCAACTAAGAAGCTGTGACAGAAAGTTGTTAAAAATGCCACAGTAAAAAAAAAAAAAAAAAAAAAAAAAAGAGAAACATAATATTAATTGTTAATACTTGTGCCAAATATTTCGTTATAATGTATTTTCAACTGTTTGAGCAGAGCCGGACAGTAACGGAGTACATTTACTTGAGTACAGTACTTAAGTACAATTTTGAGGGATCTGTACTTTACTCGAGTATAATTTTTTTGGAGTACTCATGACTTTACTCAAGTACATTTGAGAAGCAAATATTTTACTCTTTACTCCACTACATTTCTATCCATAACCGTAAGTACAAGTTACTTTTTCTTAAAAAAAAGGAAAAAATAAAAATCTCAGAAACCCTCAATTTGTTGTTTCCCTCTCTTAAACGTGATTGGATTGTGCAGGCGCAACTGATTGGGACAGCCTATCAGCAATCACCTTCAGCTTTCCGCCAAAGTCACCATGGTCAGATTTAGATAAGAGACGAAACCACTCACGAAACAATGGATGAAGACGCAGCAGGTCCATTCTGGGAATGTGTCAACCCGTGGCCCCACCTCGCCAGACTATTTAAATTCTCTGAACAAGTTAATGATCGTTTTCTTTTCAAGTGTTTGCTGTGTTTACCAAAACAAAACTTCAGCGGCAGGAATCACTGGTGAGCCCGTATTATTGTTGTTCAAAATTAATTACTCTTCAAAACTTCACACTCTTACTTGATCTGGACAAACTGAGCATCACAAGACAGGTTTAAGACTCCAGCTTCGACATTTGACCACTGTTTATGATTAAACTGGTTTGCAGTAACATTAATTTCTTAATTTATGCCAGGAGTCCAAAATAATGAATCTGTAACGCTCGTTATTTTGAATAGAAATCATCATTCGTAAAACATTTATTCTGTTCTTCTCCGGTTTATTTGTGTTCAAATAGATAAAATATACAGAATCCGCCGGGGCTGTTAGTACAATGGTGAGCATATTTGGGGAAATAATGATTAATTATCACATGTTAGTAAAATATTTAGGGGCGGTTTCCCGGACCAGGATTAGCTTAATCCAGGACCAAGCCTTAGTTTAATTAGGAAATATAGCTAGTTTTAACAAACATGTCTTACTAAAAACATTACCTGTGTGCATTTTGAGGTAAAACAAAGGGCGCTGATGTATTTTAAGATATGTCAGTGCAAGTTGTTTTCAGTTTGGAGAGCTCTTAAAAGTGTTTAAGTCCAGGACTAGTCTAATCTCTGTCCGGGAAACCGCCCCTTAGTCTTAAAGAATAACATTTCTATTAATTTTCCACTGATTTATGCGATCTGAAGAGCTCAAACAGTGAACAGAGCGATTTGTGTCTCCTCTTCCTGATTTGCATCAGATTTGACCTCAGAGCTCTATCATTTGCTGTACAGCTGTCAATCATCTCATGTGGTTCAACGTGCACTGTGGCAGTAGTAATGCAACATTTAGAAAATTTACTCTTGTACTCTTGATACTCAAGTACTTTTAAAAACAAGTACTTTTGTACTTTTACTTAAGTAGACATCTGACTATAGTACTTTTACTTTTACTTGAGTAAAATTTAGCAAGGGGTAACTGTACTTTTACTCAAGTACTGAAGCTGTGTACTCTGTCCGCCTCTGTGTTTGAGTTATAATGTGTTATAATAATCTAAATGCTAAGGAATGTAGTTTGCTGCTAAGAGTTAATGAATGTAGTTTGTTGCTCTAAGTTTGACATATGGAATGTTACTTAGACTGACAGTCATTTAGAAGTTATTTTTAAAATCATACCTGTTTGAAAGGGGGATGTAATGATAAGTGTTAACAAAGAAGATACCAATAGGGGGAGCCCTAACATTTTGTATGTACTCGAGTGACTGTATGATAGCACACGAGAGTAAGAGTTCATGTGATGTTGTTAATAAACACAGCTAGATGAAACTAGCACAAGTTGGATTCATGATGTCTTATTCAGATATATAAATAAGAACATTACAATAACTATTTGTAAAAGACAGTCATTCAATTGTGCTTTGCCAAATACATTTAGAAAATACAATATTTTACAACATTACTTGGTTTGAAATTAATGTTACAATGATAATCCAATCTTTGCCTATTTCTGTGACATAACCAAGAATGGAGTACGCAAGAAAAAATTGTTTACCTCAGTGGCAACATTAACTTACAATTTGTTAAGCTAAATAAAGTACACTGTCAAGACAATCATCATCAAAATCAGTGGCTATATTTGTTACCCATAGAACCGCTGATATACCTTTGTGATTGAGTTTTTCTGGGAGAGAAGGGGAGGAGTGTGGAAACGCACAGGAGATAAGCAACGAGAAGATGCAAAATGGAGCAGCACTCAGCGTTTGATCATGCGTTGATTTGGGTAGGGATGCTATGTCTCTACCAATATCCAGGGAACACTGAATTGTCCCTAACAATATCGACCAAACAATGAATCTATATGTACATATAACCACTGATGTCCTCCGTCTGTGACTCGTGTTTTTTACATATTACTTATTTTATTTAACATTTATTTACCCATGAGATTCAAATCTTTTACAACTGCGTTCTGTAAAAATAGCACTACAGGTGTTAACAAATCTCAAGTCCGGCCTCCGTAACTCAAATCGCTAATATGATTGGCTTTGTTTTTACTTGCTGTCTGTAGTTGGCTGCATTTGGTAGTATGAAGCGCCAATTTAAGCTCTACAAGATGCGATGTGCATCATGTTATGATTATGCAGGCTAGCGGTGGTGAGGAAAAAACAACTTATACCAGTTTTATGCACAAAATACATGACAAGTAGAGTCACATATTAATTCAGGGACAGTGTTTTCTCCAATACATGACAATCATATATTAAACGGATGAGCTAATTTAATCAGTGTATGTGTGAACTTGTTTACAGTATATGTACTGTATAGTGCAGACTGAGCTGTCTGTATGTACAGTCTTGTTCAAAATAATAGCAGTACAATGTGACTAAACAGAATAATCAAGGTTTTTAGTATATTTTTTATTGCTACGTGGCAAACAAGTTACCAGTAAGTTCAGTAGATTCTCAGAAAACAAACAAGACCCAGCATTCATGATATGCACGCTCTTAAGGCTGTGCAATTGGGCAATTAGTTCAAAGGGGTGTGTTCAAAAAAATAGCAGTGTCTACCTTTGACTGTACAAACTCAAAACTATTTTGTACAAACATTTTTGGGATTTAGCAATCCTGTGAATCACTAAACTAATATTTAGTTGTATGACCACAGTTTTTTAAAACTTGTGGCACATCTCAGCTGTTATTCCACTCCATGATTCTTTAACAACATTCCACAATTCATTCACATTTCTTGGTTTTACAGCATTTTTGATATCACCCCACAAGTTCTCAATTGGATTAAGGTCTGGAGATTGGGCTGGCCACTCCATAACATTAATTTTGTTGGTTTGGAACCAAGACTTTGCCCGTTTACTAGTGTGTTTTGGGTCATTGTCTTGTTGAAACAATCATTTCAAGGGCATGTCCTCTTCAGCATAGGGCAACATGACCTCTTCAAGTATTTTAACATATGCAATCTGATCCATGATCCCTGGTATGCGATAAATAGGCCCAACACCATAGTAGGAGAAACATGCCCATATCATGATGCTTGCACCTCCATGCTTCACTGTCTTCACTGTGTACTGTGGCTTGAATTCAGAGTTTGGGGGTCGTCTCACAAACTGCCTGTGGCCCTTGGACCCAAAAAAAAATTTTACTCTCATCAGTCCACAAAATGTTCGTCCATTTCTCTTTAGGCCAGTTGATGTGTTCTTTGGCAAATTGTAACCTCTTCTGCACATGCCTTTTTTTAACAGAGGGACTTTGCGGGGGATTCTTGAAAATAGATTAGCTTCACACAGACGTCTTCTAACTGTCACAGTACTTACAGGTAAATCCAGACTGTCTTTAATCATCCTGGAGGTGATCATTGGCTGAGCCTTTGCCATTCTGGTTATTCTTCTATCCATTTTGATGGTTGTCTTCCGTTTTCTTCCACGTCTCTCTGGTTTTGCTCTCCATTTTAAGACATTGGAGATCATTTTAGCTGAACAGCCTATCATTTTTTGCACCTCTTTATAGGTTTTCCCCTCTCTAATCAACTTTTTAATCAAAGTACGCTGTTCTTCTGAACAATGTCTTGAACGACCCATTTTCTCAGCTTTCAAATGCATGTTCAACAAGTGTTGGCTTCATTCTTAAATAGGGGCCACCTGATTCACACCTGTTTCTTCACAAAATTGATGACCTCAGTGATTGAATGCCACACTGCTATTTTTTTGAACACACCCCCTTCAACCAATTGCCCAATTGCACAGCCTTAAGAGCGTGCATATCCTGAATGCTGGGTCTTGTTTGTTTTCTGAGAATCTACTGAACCTACTGGTAACTTGTTTGCCACGTAGCAATAAAAAATATACTAAAAACCTTGATTATTCTGGTTAGTCACATTGTACTGCTATTATTTTGAACAATACTGTAGTTAGCAATAACATTTTTTTGTTCTTTGTTTCATTCAACTGACAAAATTCAGTAAATAATGCCATGTGTTTTGTGATGGGTAATGAAGTATAATGTGTTACTTATTCTGCATTTTTTTTTTGGGTAGAGCAAAAAGAGAATTTTTACTGGCATCACAAAATAAAGTTAAAATTAAGCAAAAATACTAAATAAAATAGAACTAATGTATATTTGTTGTTTTTGGCCTGAAACCTTAATAAATAAGATTATGATAACAGAAATACTATTTAACTATTGTTCAAGTAAACAGCGATTTGTGACAATGCGACTCTGAAGACCGCACCAATGTCAAAATCAAATGTACGCCCTTGACTGGATGTATAGACACCTTTTTTATTTTTAACCCTGAGAGAACCCACGGGTCAAATTTGGCCTTATCTTTCATCATTCTGCCTTTGAAATCTGTGTCCGTTATTATTGGTTAATTTGATTGGCCGCCGCTTGGCTTGCGTTAACAAGAAAGCTCGTCTGCTGTTATGTGATGGCACTCGCATTTTTTAATTTGATTGGCCATTTCAATCATTTCTGACAAGGTGTTCGAAGAAATGCTGCGTTGCAGGAACTGACAAACGGATGACGTTAAAATACCGCGAGATACTCACAGTACTTTGATGTCATCCGCGTGTAGGTTCTTGTTGCACTGCATAAATAAACTGTGCATCCTAAACGTAAAGCAAAGGTTAACTGGCACAAAGATTTTAACTTTTTTAACACTTCGGCAGGCAAAAGCACAGTGAAACATATCGTGTATTTCTATAAATTCAGGGTCATTTAAACAAAATAATTGACCCATGATCTGAAGGCATGTTTATATGATTAAAATGTAGACAAACTATTTTTTCCAATATTTACTTCTTTTAATACAAAACTTACATTTTATTTAATAAAGGTTAAATTAACATTAAGATTAAGATAGCCTAAAAATCCTTCAATTCGTATAATTATTTATTATAAAACACAGTATTTCAAATGTGGCTTACAATCACTAGACTGATCTGGGCCACAATCACTACACTGATCTGGGCTGCGTTCTCCGAAACTACCTTAACGCTACGTCGTTCTTAAGTTGTACCTTAAGCTGTACCTTATCGCTAATACGTGTTTTCCGAAACATTCTTAGTTGCGTATCACTTCTGTAAGTCGTTTGTTCGGAAGGTTGGTCTGGAGCACTCTTAGCTATACCTTATCCCACATGACTCCACTAGGGGCCATCACTTTCATAAAAGCTTACATTGCAGTCTATATAACTAACTATTTCTAAAAAAAAAAAATGCAATACACTCCGTGTTTAATTAGGCAAATATTTTTATATTTAAAGAATAAAACATTTACATAATTAGACATCATTACATTGATGGTTGTTAGATTTTTAATTATGTTTTCCAAAGGGACATCAACTGCGAACTATTAAATGCTACAGGATTAAGAAACTATTTAAAAAATATATTGTTGGTGAAACTGGCAGCTATACAGCGAATCCTACTATTTCATTTGTGCATTTCATATCCGTTAAATCTTAGTCTAACGGCTAGTATTTTAGCTGCATAAATAAATCGGGTAAAATTACAAAAAATAATTATGATTATTAACGTTAATTCGACTTTGCATCAAAGTTTTTTAATGTTTTATAACTTTGAGGCAACTGCATGCCATATTCTTTATAAACATTCAAAATAAACTGTGCACTTGATTACTGCTTGTATAAGGTCAACAAAATTTCCACATTAAAACTAATCAAAGCTAAAATCTAAAGCAATCATACTATATATTTATAGGCTATTATATAATATTTGATATGTAATATTTAGACAGACAGGCTCCAGAAATGCGTCCATTAAGCTTTATCCGCATTGCTTCGTGCTATTTATACGCAACCTCAGGAGACTGGGTAGCAATAAACGCGTGCACTAATGAACAACAGCAGTTTGTTTTTATATATTTTAAGTGTAATGCACAGCCAAGTACTTGCACAACCCACTTTATTCCCCTGTGCAACGCACTTATTGGGAACCCCTAATATAAATGATCCTTTCAAGACATAGCGGATGAATTGGAGCAGTTTAAACATGATACGTTTGGAAATAAAGTTGCGGGTTTTGCACTGGTTTGATATAAAATATAGAAGGTTGAATTTAGTTGTTTGCAGTTCGAAATATTTTTTACCAGATATTCCTAATAAATTGAACTTGAACTATTTCTAAAATGTTTATTTAATAAAGAACACCGCTATCTCATAACGCAGCGAAACCTATTACCTGAAGTGAATAATTGATTGTCGAGCAATCGATATCAACCTATTCAGCACCTCCACCATGGACAGCACCCGCTAAGGTTAAACTTAAGAAGGTTTACATTAAGCAACATCCTAAGGTATAGTTCGGAGAACACACGTAGGAAAGGTATACCTGTAGTTAAGGTTTAACTTAAGAGTCTTCCTAGCGTGCTAAGAGACAACGTTATCGGAGAACGCACCCCTGGGCCACATACCTCCCACCCACAACTGGCCCAAATGTTATCTGCCATCATGGATCCAGTGCCATCATTGCCACACCTGGCTCATACTTGGCTGACATGTTGCATGCCGTTGCCGGCAGCATGCCAGCAGTGCCATCATGAGGCCACATTCGTGCCGAGTCCGTGGGTACACGGAAAAAAATAAGACAAATGATCTGCGTTTAAGTCGGATTTTTATGAAGAATATGTGACTGTTTATGTAACTGGCTAAAGAAAACTTTGCCAACGAAATGTTTGCCAAAAGGCGTGTCTATCGCCTAAACACAGATAATTCGTGTCATGTTACTTCAATATCATACAGTATACGCTCAGCATGAAGTCGAGCACACAAATTGTCATCAGTATGGCCTACATGAAACACGACTGCCCTCTACAGGTTTGGGGGATCTCGCAGAGTTCTTGAAGTGCTTGCGGGATTCTGCTCTCTGAGACGCACATTTTTTAAGGCCGCATCTGTACATATTTTGTATGCCATATTGTAAATAAGCAGTCAGAATAATTTAAGTTTAATGACAATTAAACTTACCATAAAAAATATGTATAGCTACTGTATAAGTGAAAAAAGCAATTATGCTTTAGCCACTGACAAGCTTGTCAATTTTCCTGGCTGACTTCATTATCTTTAATTCGGTTACTCCCACAGCTGTTGACATGGCAATAAAGACACGAGCTGTTCAAACCATAACATGCAAAGCGTAAAGTTTGATCAGAAATAAAGACTTTACCGCATATTTGGGAGATAAACTTTACAAACACGTGAGGAATATCTTCACTTATGTCTGGACATTGAGGAAGAGAAACATTTATCTTTAACGTTACCTTAGAAGAACAATGGAGGACGCACTGGAGCTGGATTAGAAGTATGTAACGTTAACAGTTAATTTATACCATTTATATTTGCTATCATGTAACTTAATATGCTCATGGCTTGTGCAGTTCAGCCTACATACAGTAAGCAACCTCTCGCATTGTTTACAAACTGACGCGATCTCACGTAATGGTGGATTTCACTGTTGCTTGCTGTAACAGTGTTAAACACAGTTATTCACTTATATCCTTAATGGCAACTTTCAGTAAGCCTGAACTGCTGCATCTTTTAAGTGTGTGCTGTAATATGATTCCATGTTTACATGCTTATTTACAAACAAATCCGCGTGACCTCCGGTAATGGCGGATATCTGTTACATGCTGTACAGTGTTAGACACAGTTATTCACTTTCGTATCCTTCATGGCAACTTTGAGTAATGCTGCACTGCGGGATTTGCTGTAAAATGATTCCATATTGTTTACATGCAAGGTAATTCCATACATCGCGCTTTACACGCGACACCGTTTTTATGAGCGCTGCGTTACACGGAGATGCGAGCTCGCGCACATGCAATGTGTTTTTAAAGTTCATACATGCTTACAGAAACACGTTTAAAACAGAAGCTAGACGATAAGGGGATGGGGATCTGAAAACAGCTTTTTATATAACTAATTGCTGCAGATGTTTATCTGAGATTAAGTTTATGTACAAGATAGTTTATGTAAGGGTATTTCTGTGGACAATTTATGCTAACAGCTGTTTATAACTCTCTTAGAGGTCTGCATCTCTCTCATCAGTACAAAACTATGAAGTGGAAAATCACTTTTTGACATAAAGTTATATGGTCACATGAGCCACATGAAGTTTAAAAAAAAATGTTGCATTTACTTCACACAAGCCAGCCGTGTCCCTGTTGCCATTGGAACGTTATGAGGTGACATAATTTTCCCACAATTTTTGCAAGTTCCTGCACTTTCATCGCATAAAATATCATTAATATCCCACATATTCCATCACATTTTTTAAGAAAACAAAGATCAAGGATTTTTGCCCGCAACAATCACAAAAAAACTCTGCATTTTTCTGGAAGGACTTATTTATGAAAGTGCTATTTTATAATTAACTGGTTTTCCCACTAACACATTAAACTAAAGATAAATCTTACACACTTCACATCAACATGCTCTTATTATCTTGTTAAGTTGAATTAATGTGCTGGCTAGATTAATGTAGTCATTTAACGTTAAACTCAACAAGGATTTATGAAATGAAATATGGCCACGGACTAAGAATGTCGTAGTAATTTATAAAACTAGCACAAGAATTTTTAATTCGTGGGAATTAATTATTAATTCAGTTCGCGCTATGTAAACTATGCATCGCTTAAACGTTATAAAATAAAACTTCATTAAATCGGTACTCACAGTCTGATTGCTTTCCATGTCGTCCATCTCAAATGAATGGTTTTGCTCATCCAGTTCGGTAGTTGGAGCTGTCACAAAAACGTAGGGTCATAGAACTAAAACTGCAGCTTCCAGTTGTGCAGGAATACCCTTCTCCTATAATCCCTCCCACTCCAAAGTGATACTAAACTCGATGGAAAAGCTAACCACGCCAAAGTGAGGTGAGCTGACCCGACCCAAACTAAACTAAACCGTGGTGTACTATGCAATGGAAAAGCGCCATAATACAACACTATCCCCAGAACACTACGCGCATTCACATTACCTTCTTATTCATCTAATATTTAACAGCGGGTTGCCACCTACTGTATCGGGTGCACAGCATGAGGGCACATATACACTATATGGGGTTCCCGATAGAGTAGGTGGTGGTATGCACCTATGAAGTTGTTTTGCAACCTGCTATTAAACATTGCAGTGAGCAAACACATTTCTCATGATGATGACGACTAGTGATGAGCGAGTCACTCGAAACTCGGATCATTTAACCCGATCCCTAAAATGACTCGAGAACCATGAGTCCTTAGTGACCATTAACCCGAGTCAGTTGAGTCCTCTCAGATTTTGCTTTAAAAATGAGAAATTGGATCAAACACAAAGCTCTTCAAATGTTTACAACAGAATTACAACACATAACTCTACATAAGCTGCCATATGTTCTATAACTTGCAACAACGAGTTAATTTACATCACAAATGTCTGGGGGTACCGAGTGAGCCAAAAGCTCACTCGTAATTTTCTGCAGCTCTGAGTCCGAGTACAAAGGGATGTGTGCGCACGACAATGAGTTGGTCGGCGGCTCGGGGATTCACACAGAGAGTGACTCAACTCAAAGAGCTTGAATCCGACGAGCCTTGTTCGTGTTATTAACCCACTGACTCATGTAGGCTAATCTGTTGCAATATTTGACTGGCACAATGTTTTGGGTAGAAGCTGCAAATGTTTAAACATTTTAAATACGAGGACTGTTGCAGCAGTGCTGCTGTAAAGATCCGCCACCGACGGACGTACACGGCTCCTCTTGTTGACTGAGTCACTCAGAGTGACGTGAGTGGTTCACTCACAGGACCCGTGCAGGAGCGGGCGAGCGGCTCTGTCTGGGACTCACTCACAAGATCATGTTCTTGCGCGGATGAGTGACTGTGTGGCTGCATTAACGGAAGCCTATCGTGGATCTTGAAAGTCAATCTGAAACAGGACATGTTCCTCTCATGTCCCAATTTAACAAAGCCTCACATCTTTTAAACGTGGTGTTGATATATTTGTCATTATGAAATGAAACTAAACACACACACACCGAACTTTTACAATTATGTTATTGATAATGTTACCACGGACATGCATGTTTTTTTACAAGTTCCTCAGGTCACATGAGCCCTTTTTTGTGAGCAGAGGAGTCGTAGACTTGTGGCTGCATGCATGATCTGAGTTGCTTGGTTGCATTAGTATTAGCGATTTTGACCAAGTGATTCAAGTGACTCAAGTGACTCGCACAACCCGGATCATATTAGTGAGTGACTCAGATTAACCCGAATCCTTAAAAAGATCCGGGTTGACCATCACTAATGACGACTCACCTGCAGAGTTTTTTTGTGGATCTAGTCTCGAATAAGCCATGTGACATGGAACCGGCATTTGCAGACATACTGTTAGGAAAGGTAAAAACTGAAGTTAATATCAAGTTAGGCACCTGCGTCCATATTTATCAAGCTTCTCAAAATGCCATTTTAGTAGAGTGCTGAGAATACATGAAATGTACTCCTACTTTCAAACTTAAAGGGATAGTTTACCCAAAAATAAACATTTTGTTATCATTTACAAAGACTCAAAGCCTGTTTGAGTTTCTTTAGTTTGTTGAACACAAAAAAGATATTTTGATAAATGATAGTAAGCACACAGTAGACTGTACCCAGACAGCACGTTCAGTTTTACCGACGTTGGCAATTGAAGGGCACCAGCGGCAAAGTGTCGGTTGGGGTTGTTCCCCTGCACACAGCATAAAAGTAGGTGAGTCTGCAGCCCACTACTCTCCGGAGATCAGCGGAGGAACCGCGAGCAACCTTTTTGCCGATCGCACTTTTTTTCTTCACTAGATCTACGCAGTTGTTGGTCCACATCAAGCCGGCAGTGTAAGCGCAAAGGTATGTTGATTAAATATGATTGTGGAAATGTTTTCGATAAACGGATGACAGAAATTGGCGTCGGAGGCAACGTTACATGTTTTTAGACTTGGTTTGTTGTTATAACTGTTGACTGTGCGTTTCCCAAAACCATAGTTGCTAACCTGTTGTGTTAGCAACTAGTTGGTTGGCAATGGGAAATAAGCAACATGGTTTTGGGAAACGCACCCCTGGTTAGTTATTATTAATATGTTCGCGTATTAAATATTTTTCAGTGAGTTATTTTAGACGTGAGGGGATCGTTCGGTAAACAGCCAGGTAAACGGTCATAAATTGACGGACTGTCTTTTGTCTACACAAAAATGACATCTGTCATTTTATAATATCAACCCCTTACACTCTAAATGCATTTTTAATGATTTTGTCTAAGTGACATGCTTAACATTAAAGGCAGCTCTTGTTGTGAGTTTTTATGGTAACGTTAAAAGTAGACCTGTCAATCAAAGAGATTAGTTTAGTACAAGTGCACAGCCACTGTAGACAGTCAGACAAAGTGGTAATTAAGTAATAAAGTGATAGGAAGTAAGTGTTTTTGGACACACACCTATTCATAAAATAGAGCCTTTAATTAACCTTTGTATTTTAAGCATTTTCTGTTTTTTTCACTCAGGTAAATATGATGAGGCATGGCTTGGTGGCCTCCAAACCCTTTTACAGCTCATGTGATCAAATAGCTTGCGTGCTCATTTCGGCCACGGAAGTGTTGTTGTTCCCCAGTGGTTCTAACCTGTTAGCAACTCAGAACATTTTTTAAAACGGTTTCCCAGCATCAAAATGTCTGGTTGTTGCGTTTGGTTGCACTAATATAATATACTAATATACGTATCTGGCCACTTTATATTTGGCCATCTGCTAACGTCTTCTATCCACTCCACTATAGTACACGAATCTGGTAGATGTGTTGAAAAAGTTGATAAGTCAACTTTTTAAAATAACTTTCTCTGTCTGTGTTACTTCACTGCTGTTTCTTGCCATACTTCCGTTGCCAAACTGTGTGCGCATACGTTGCCACATCATCATTGTGTACAAAGAGTGAAAGGGTCTATAAAGACTCATACAAAATACTCCAAAGTTTTTTCAAAAGGACATTACCCAACCCATCTAAAGGATGGAAACAATACTCTTGTTGAATACTACATGAGACAAGTAAGAGTGGGGGGCTATGGTGTTCTGATGTTACTCATTGTACTTTCTATGTTCGATGTGATCAATATGAAAACGAATCTTTGTAAAAACTTTTCATTTGCAGACCATCATGACTTAGATCACCATCACCACCATCATCCCCTGCATTGTGCCCTTCATCAGACACCCAAAAATGCACCACAAACATCACAGGCGAAGAAATGCACAACAAACCTTCAAAAAAACCCTCCTCCCCCTTCCCTCCTACCTATGGCTGGAAACAACATAACAGTTGGCAAGTTGAATAACTATTTTGACCTTAAAGGCTTATATATTTTATCTAGAGAGAGAGACGCTGAGAGAGAGAGACAAGGAGTCGCAAGCCCAGAGCTTCGTTGAGCTTATCAGCTAAAACCTATTTTTTCACTATCTTAGTTTATCTTAGGAATACTTTACCTTGACGATTACTGAATTGTATTACTAAGCGATACGATTTTATCACTAGTAACACCCAGTGTTAGCATATAGCCCGCTAGCATATAGCCCACTAGCATCACCAATCGGTGCCGGCTAAAGCTAGCATTTCTTAACGTCTGTTTACTTAAACCTCCCTTCGTTGGCGATCTAATGGCGGATTCATCCGATGTATGCTTTTCTGATCTGTCCACACCAGATCGGGAAGCTGTGAAGGAGCTGTTGCCCGGTGTAATGACTTACAGAGTCAGCATGCCTAACATCACCCTGACCACAGACCCTCGTAGGCGGCTGAGGCGTGCTGCGAGTGAGCACCCGTCTCGATGCAGCTTCACGGACAGCGTTCAGGCGAACGGAGACGCCATCACCCAGCATGAAAACGGTAAGACTCCGCTTGTCATTGTAACCTGCACTACTTGCCACATGTACAGTTTAACTTCTTCCGTCAGCATAGAGGGGTTTACATGTGCTAAGTGTATTGAAGTAGTAAGGCTTACGGAGAAGGTTGCAGAACTAGAAGCGCGCATCCGAACGCTAGTTGAGGACAGTAAGACCGCTAATGTTAATGTTACAAACACTGTTTCGGGTGCGCCTAGTGTTAAGCGTAATACACATGGCTCGGTTCCGACTTCAGAGTCAAGGTGGCTGACTAACTGGGTGACTGTCAGGCGGCATAGTCACATTCTGCATCCAAATAATGTTCCTGTTGTAATATCAAACAGATTTTCTCCACTCAGCAATACACTGGCCGAGACGTCTGTTAAAGGTGCCCTGGTTATTGGAGATTCTATACTCAGGAACGTTGACATTGAGGCACCAGCCACCATAGTCGATTGTATACCGGGAGCCAGAGCGTCTGACATTAGATCCAAACTTAAAGTGCTGGCTAATGCTAAACGTAAGTTTTCTAAGATTGTTATTCACGCTGGCACGACTGACACCAGACTCCGCCAGTCGGAGATCACCAAAGATACTATTAAAGATGTGTGTGAAATTGCAAAAACAATGTCAGACAATGTAATTTGCTCTGGTCCCCTCCCCGCCTACCGGGGGGATGAAACTTACAGTAGATTAGTCTCTCTTCATGGATGTCAAAGTGGTGCCTTCAGCATAACGTAGGGTTTATAGACAATTGGAAGCATTTGCGGGGAAGACCTGACCTGCTAAAGAGAGATGGCCTCCATCCGTCTCCAGAGGGAAGTGCTATACTTTCTAGAAATTTGACCAATAGTCTTACTTTTGATACTGTCTGACTATCCAGGGCCCAGGTCAGGAAACAGACAGATCGGCTTACCCATCAGCCCTGTTAGCTGCCTTTACATGTCAAGATCACATATATCCCAGCACATAGAGCCTTTTTACCAGAGTACCAACACATCTCGACTGTGTCTGTTCCTCAAACAAATAAACACAGAGCACCGTTTACCTTGTCTTGTACAAATCTTATAAACATAAAATTAGAACACAATACATTAACAGATGAAACTCAAATTTTAAAATTCTTAAAGGAATAGTCTACTCATTTTCAATACTAAAATATGTTATTACCTTAACTAAGAATTGTTGATACATCCCTCTATCATCTGTGTGCGTGCACGTAAGCGCTGGAGCGCGCTGCGACGCTTCGATAGCATTTAGCTTAGCCCCATTCATTCAATGGTACCATTTAGAGATAAAGTTAGAAGTTACCAAACACATCAACGTTTTTCCTGTTTGGGACGAGTGGTTGTACGAGCAAGTTTGGTGGTACAGGGTAGAGCCTAGCGCTTTTCTAAGCGGATTTAAAAGAGGAACTATATTTTATGGCGTAATAGCACTTTTGGGAGTACTTCGACTCGGCGCAGTAACTAGAGATGCGCGGATGGGCTATTATTTTATCCGCAACCGCATCACAAAACTCATCATCCGTCCGCCATCCATCCGCACCAACGTTTCTGACATGGATCATCATAGATAATGTCTATTTTATATTTATGTTTGAGTATTGTTGGGTTTGAATATTGTTGTAATGTGTTTATGTTTTGTTTAAATTTAGTTAGCTTATTACAAAAGATAGACTGTAATTTTAAACGCCATATAGGGCGTTGTAAAGGCCAATATGACGGGAGAATTGTAATGGGTCAGACATTATTTTCGAGTTTAATTTAAGTTTTGTTTTCTACTTTAAAAATGAATTTCGTTTCAGATAATTTGTCTCTTAATTTTAATCGATGTTTTGTTGATAAGTTTTGTGAATATAAATTAATAAAAACAATAAACTCAACGTCATTAATATTTAATGCTTGTTTAGCGGCTTGTTGCTAGCGGAGGGCGTGCACGGACCTCGCACACATTTAAAAATTAATGCAATAAGCATCTCTGTAGGCTAAAGCTATACTTCACCTCTTACTATGTTTGATTGAAGTTTGCATTTGCTGCAATTTATTTTTGCTTCAAGTTCGTTTAGTACTGTTCACTTGAATGCTTTCTTTTTAAATCATAAAGACCAGTCTCCGATCGGCGCACATGACATGAGACAAAAATAAATAAATAAATAGCCTAAATTAAACGCACAAATTACATAGTCTGCACTGGTGTCATCATGATTTACCACTTTGTAAAACTTATTCCAGGCAACCCTTTTCTGACCTTTTATTTCCTTTGTTTTTAATTCTCTTTTTTTTTTGAGTTTGCCACGTACCTCCTTCGCCGGCGTTGATAAGAGCTGTGTCAAAAAACGCCCTCATTTCTCCGCGCTGTTAATGATAGAACGAATGGATCCTTAACAGCCGAGGCTATCCCAAACAATTAAAACCTTTATTATATAAAAGTGTATTTAGAAAACTTTTTCTTGTCACTGTTTTAGTATTATAAGTTATGTTTTGTGTTAATATTATTCGGTTTATGTTGCGTATATTTCTAAGGTTGATTATTTGATATACTGTTGAATAGTTTAATCTACATCAATGTGTCATATTTTCTAAAATAAATTCATATTTTTCTGATTACATATTTATTTTAATAAGTCAGAAATGTCTCCGCTGTTTATTGCTGACAGGCGCGGTGGGCGCTACTGGGGGTGCGTGCAACAGGTGACCCAAATTATGGGTCCTCAGAAGGCTAGACCGTCTCATTTCAGTTCTCTTCGCGAAATTCTGAGCATGCCACCTTGATAGACATAGTGCTCACCTTTATGGTCGCATGCTTTGAAGGACAAAGTTAATAACAAGCTGTCGATCCGCCACCCGCCCGAATTTAATTAAAATATTATTTTTCGTCACATCATCCGCCCGATCCGCGGTTTATCCGCGGAGTCCGCGGCTGTAACCGCCAACCGCGCATCTCTAGCAGTAACACCCTCCCTCTCCCATTATGAGAGGGAGAAGGGGAGCGGACTTTTCAGGCGAGCTTTCGTTCATTTTAGCTACCATATACAGTATAGGCCTCCGGGGCCACCACACAGATTTTCTTAAAGAAATAGCTGACTTCCTATCTGAACTCACAGTAACTGTAGATAAAGCTCTTATCGTTGGTGATTTTAATATTCATGTGGATAACCCAAAAGATGCATTAGGAGGTGCGTTTATGGATGTTCTAAATTCTCTTGGTATTAAACAAAACGTGTCAGGGCCCACACATACTCGTAAGCACACATTAGACTTAATTCTGTCACTCGGACTCAACATTAATGACATCGAAATATCACCCCAGAGCGATGCTGTTTCAGACCATTGCCTTGTGTCTTACACAATACTTCTAGATAGGACCGCTCAGTCTACAACATGCTACAGATTAGCCAGAACAATAATTTCCACCACTAAAGATAGCTTTATTAGCACTCTTCCAGACCTGTCCCAAATTAAACATGTAGCAGATAACCGTGAAGATCTGGATATTATAATAGAAAACCTGAACAACGTTTGCACTAGCACATTGGATGCCGTTGCTCCCATTCGAAAAAAGAGAATCAAAGAAAAACCACCAGCTCCATGGTATGACCATCACACTACAGCACTTAAAAAGGCATCTAGAAAAATGGAAAGAAACTACCGAAGCACAAAGTTAGAGGTATGGCGTTCAGCATGGAAAGAGAGTGTTGAACACTACAGACAGGCTATTAAAACCGCCAGATCTACCTCAGTACGCTTATTAAAGAAAATAATAACAACCCTCGTTTCCTTTTTAGCACAGTTGCGAAACTGACTAGAAACAAAGAACAAACAGAAACCAATAGTAAACTCCAACACAATAGTAATGACTTCATGAACTTCTTTAATAACAAAATAATGTTTATTAGGGAAAACATAGAAACTACGCAAGCAGCCACCACTATACCCAATAGTAAATTTATTATTAGAAAAAATATTATTAGAAAAAGTAGTGGCAAGCCAGCTACGCACATTCATAGCGAATAATAATACATATGAAAAGTTCCAATCAGGATTCAGGCCCCACCATAGCACAGAGACTGCGCTGCTTAGAGTTACAAATGACCTCCTATTAACATCTGATCATGGTGAAATCTCAATCCTTATATTACTAGACCGTTGTGCAGCCTTTGACACAATAGATCACAGAATCTTACTCAGTAGACTAGAAAACTATGTTGGCATCAGTGGTCAGGCGTTAGCCTGGTTTCGATCGTATCTAACCAATCGCTATGACTTTGTTTATGTAAATGAGGAAGAGTCATATCACTCCCCGGTTAAATACGGCGTACCACAGGGATCAGTGTTAGACCCTATCCTATTCTCGTTATATATGTTACCTCTAGGAGACATTATCAGGAAACATAACATAAGTTTTCACTGCTATGCGGATGATACCCAGCTTTACATCTCGTCGCATCCTAGCGAAACCCACCAGTTTTCTAAGCTAACAGACTGCATTAGTGATATTAGGGACTGGATGGCACATAACTTTCTTATGCTAAACTCCAATAAGACTGAGATACTTATTATTGAACCAAATCGCTACAAACATAATATGTCAGATTACAAGTTGTCCATAGATGGCTGCACGGTGGTGCCATCTTCCACGGTTAAGAATTTAGGCGTAATGTTCGACAGCAATCTTTCTTTCGATAGTCATATCTCCAACGTCTGCCGCACAGCATTCTTCCATCTTAGAAATATCTCAAAAATACGCCATATGGTGTCTGCATCAGATGCAGAAAAGCTTATCCATGCCTTAATGACCTCTTGAATAGACTACTGTAACTTGTTACTCGGGGGATGCCATTCAAATCAGGTAAACAAGCTACAGCTGGTTCAAAATGCCGCCGCAAGAGTGCTTACTAGATCTAAAAAGTATGACCACATTAGTCCAATTCTGGCATCTTTACACTGGCTACCAGTTAAATATCGCATACAATTTAAAATATTACTAACTAGGGGTGTGCAGCGGAGTCAGTATTTGTATCTGTATTTGTATCTGTAACAGTCTCAAAATTATTTGTATCTGTATTTGTATTCGGATGGAACCGGAAGTGGGCGGGTCTTAAACCGGAAGTATGTCATATTACATGAAAATGGCATTTTAAATGCATTTTAGCTTTTTATTATAATTATAACTTAAATAACTGCAAACATTCATAAATAATAATACAACATTTTAATCAAAAAGACAATAACTTGATTCTCGTTACTTATACGCATGGAAAGAAAACATCTCATTTTTAAAGCCTCATACAGCTTGTGCCTATGTGCTATGCATCATTTTATTGTAGCATTAAAATAACAAACTTGAAAGCACATTGACAAAACTGTAGGCTACATCACCTTTAAACGTTTATTGTGTCTGTCAGCACAATTCCATGAGACCCATTCTGTCTAAATGAGTGGGATGTTTTCAGAAAAAAATAAGTAGCCTACATTAATCCCTCGTTCAAATATAGTAATTAAACATCTAAAATGATTTAGAAAAAAGAAAAAGGAATGCTTCTCTGGGTCAAAAAAATATAAATAATGTATAAACAATCCAGGGTGCTCTTCAAAAATGGGCCTATAATATAATGGCATTAAGAAAAAAGAAAAATGAGGCACTCCTGATAAATGTATAAAAAGCCTTTAATGAAACAATGGCTACATGCCTACGCGTTTCAACTACACAGTTTTCATCAGGGCATGCCAAACATACACAGGTGAATGCATTTATCAGGTTGAGAGGTATGGGAATGGTCACATGACCCAAGCCCCACCCCCATACCTAACAACAACTAAGATAAAACTTATTTAATTCTCTACATTACAGCCAAACACACTGAGCTGTTCACAAAGAATACACTAATAGTAAAAAAACAAGTAATGATTGCACAAAATATTTGTTACACTTGAACATTGCTATGCACACACAAGTAACGATTGCACAAAATATTTGTTACACTTGAACATTGCTATGCACACACATATCAAAAACATATTACCCATGATAAGTCTAAAAACAAACATTAGAAAAGTACTCCCAAAGATATATCAAGATAACTAAATGCCTTATAAAAATGGTGAGAAATCCACATCATCATTTAATCCTGGAAAGGTAGTGGCTCTAAGTTTTACAATCCACCAGGTTTCCCTTTGAAGAAGACGTCGAAGCCTGTCACCACCCCTTACATTCCTAGAGATTACTTCAATGACCATTACCTTCAAATTATTCAAAGTCATGTGCCCAGCCTCTTTGAAATGCACAGCCATAGGGTAGTTAGGATTCACAGTTCTGATGGCGTATTTGTGCTCTGCAAGACGTTCTTTGAGTCTTCGCTTAGTACGTCCAACATAGAAACACCCACACTCACATTCAAGTCTGTAACAATGTTACAATTAGCAAAGTCCTTACAATGAAACACTCTTTGTGTAAACACATCCATGAATGAACTTTGGCGGGCCACATTTACACAGTGATTACATGAGCCACAACTGTATGTGCCCTTAGGTCTCCGAAGCCATGACGAAGGTCTAGAGCAGTGGTCTCAAACTCCCGGCCCGCGGGCCATTTGTGGCCCGCCCTCCACCTCTCTGCGGCCCGCGTCACCCTTCAACAATATAACGTAATCTGGCCCGCAGAAAGATTTTTATTTAAATTCGTTTTTTTTTTTTTAACGTTTAAGGGTCCGGTCACATGTCGCGTCTAACAACGCGAGTTAAAACGAGTCGAGGCGTTTCTTAAAGTATGTTTAATTTTCAAAGTGCTTGCTTGGGAGCGGAGGTTGCGCAGCGGGGGGTCGCGTCACCCGTTGCTACGCAGCCACGAGCGCGCGCTCCGTGATGGCGAGGGTAACGGAATGCGTGATCGGATTTTAATTCCTCTCGCGTCAATCATATCATTGTCACAATGCGATCAGTTCATCTGATCGCGACTTTGTAGTGTTTGTCCAGAGAAGATTTGTTACTTCCGGGTGGATACTCTGTTACTCAGAGAAGAGCTGCTGTGGGGTTATTACCGTAGTTCACATCAAGTCACAGCTTCTAATGGAGACACCGCAGTGGGAGATGTAGTGCAACAGTTTAATATTAAACTACGGATGAGAAAATTACCCATCAAAGTGCCCAGGTTAGGAAAAGAGGAAAGATGAAGAGAAATTACAGAGGATACAAGTATGTACACTTCTATATGAAATATATATGAAGTATAATACATTATTATTTTGCTTGCTTATACATAGAGCAGTATTATTTATTTTTACTCTCCAACTAGCTTATGTAACATTGACTACCCATCCAAATGTTTTAGGATCACTTTCACTTATTAATATTTTTCTAAATATAATAGCAAATTCATTAAAACGGTGGAATAACAAAAAGGAACATAATAAAGTCAATACTATGACTGAAAACAGTCAAAAATAAATAAAAACAGAAACACTTACTGTTGGTACATTTTTTATAATAGTTTATAAATGTATAGGAATTAAATTTGTTAGTTTTAATAGGCCTTAGTTAATAATTCAAAGCCTAATAAGGTTAAAAAAAATTTACTTACTTTTATAAATTAATGTATATTAAAAAATAAAAAACACTAAAATATTTTTTAATGTATAATAATACTTGAAAATATATAAACAAAGAAATATTGTACTTTTTTGAACGTTAAAATAGCTCTTCGGCCCTCTGATGAAATGTCAGTCTCAGAAATGGCCCCAAGCCAGTTTGAGTTTGAGACCCCTGGTCTAGAGGAAGGGAGATGACTATTCATCAGTTTGTCTTTAAGAGTTGGTGCCCTCCTGAAGGAGAACATAGGGGGCTCTGAAAACACTGGGCGCAAATTGGAATCACTATGTAGTATGTCCCAATTTTTTTGAATCACTCGTCTAATGTTAAACCCCATAGAGCCATACTGTGTGGAGAAAAAGATCTTGTTATTGGGTGCACGTTGTCGATGTGATTTCTTAAAGGGGTCATATGATGAAAATGTTAGCATTGCCACTTTGTAGGTGTGAGCAAAAATAGGCTATCTTGAATAAATGTTCCTTTGATTTTATCCTTCTGCTGATTGAGGAGAGTAAAAAACGAAGAACTGAAATGCAGCAAACCATTTCTGAGACTAAGCAAATATTACTCAACAGCACATCTAACATCAAGTAAGTGGAAGATTGGGAAAGGAAACTTAGTGATGAGATCAATAAGTTTGCTAAAGAGCTGGCTAAAGTCAAACTTGGAAAATTTAAGCGTGATAAACAGGACTATAGTGAAGGTACAGTTTACTCTTGGACACAACGGCCTAATTACCAGAACCGTAACTTGAGGCATAGACGTTCTGTGTCTTTTAGTCTTCCAAGCAGTGCCACTAATAGTGAGGATGAGAGCCCACATATCCAGTCCACGGATTGTGATTTTTTAGCACTAGCAGAGACGGACAAATCCAAGGACAGGTCAAAACAAAGAAAAAAACGAGGTGGGGGAGAAGGAAATGTGGACACGCCATCGGGTTATCACTTTCGTCCACTGACCCGACGCCAGAACCACACTTGGAGGCGGTGATTAATATATCAGGTACTGCACTCTCTGATGATTGTCTGTCATTGTTGTCAAAAGGTTTGTCCTTTGCCCCTACGCACTATTCTGACCATTTTCAAACTAAAGTGGACCTGTATAAGTTTTACCGCAATTTACACCTGAAATTCTGGTACTTCCATAACTCTAGGAGTACGAGTATTGGGACATCTGAACTGAGTGTTACTGAACAACATAGTAAATTTAGACCCAAGTCTACTTTTTCCTCCTATCAATAATCTTTGTTTGACCGCTTTCACCAAGAAAGTTTCTCATGATATTGACATGCTTTTTGAGGAGAAGCAGAGAAATATTCAATCTAATTTAACTGCCGGTGAGAGACAGGCTATTCAATGGCTGCAAAACAGCAATGATCTGATAATTAGAACAGCTGATAAGGGAGGGGCAGTGGTTGTCTGGGGAAAATCCCAGTATATAGCAGAGGCTTTGGGACAACTTAACAACTCACAATACTATTTACTCCTGACTACTAATCCTATGGATCAGGTGAGAGCGGATCTGGTTTCCTTGCTGGATAATGCTGTTTTTAATAAATGGATTACAAAGAAGGAGTATGATTTTTTACTGCCAAATAACCCCAAGATATCTACTTTTTATATGCTACCAAAGATCCACAAGAATCTAAGCCAACCCCCTGGCAGACCCATCATCAGTGGGATAGGTTCAATCACAGAACCAGCGTCCAAATATATTGACTTTCATATTAAGCCTCTCACCATGGCATTGCCAGCATATATACGTGATACCACACATGTCCTTTCCATCTTTGAGGAAATTGGTAAAGTGAACAATGCTTTTTTGGTTACAATGGATGTTGAAGCACTTTATACAAGAAGGCCTGGAGGCTCTGAGGCAGGCCCTAGAGACCAGAACTGATGCTTCTCCTCCAACGGACTTTATTGTAGATCTCACTAAATGGACACTGAATAATAACATCTTTTTATTTCAGGACCAGCTTTTTTGTCAAAAGAAGGGGACAGCTATGGGGGCAGCATATGCTCCTAATTTTGCAGGTCTATTTATGGGCATGTGGGAAGGCCAGTACATTCTTGGCAATCGAAACCCATTTAAAGAGTGGATTAAATGGTATGGAAGATACATAGATGATATCTTTTTCATTTTTACAGGCTCTTTAGAGCAGCTGTTGGATTTCCATCGATACCTTAATTCCTCTAACCCAAACATAAGATTGAGTTTGGAGTACAGTCAGTCAGGGATCAACTTTTTAGATCTCAAAATCACTGTTGATGAGCTAGGCCTTCTCCATACATCCATTTATAGGAAGCCCACGGATAGGAACACTCTTTTGCAGGCTGATAGTTTTCATCCTAGCACACTTATTTCAGTCCACGGATTGTGATTTTTTAGCACTAGCAGAGACGGACAAATCCAAGGACAGGTCAAAACAAAGAAAAAAACGAGGTGGGGGAGAAGGAAATGTGGACACGCCATCGGGTTATCACTTTCGTCCACTGACCCGACGCCAGAACCACACTTGGAGGCGGTGATTAATATATCAGGTACTGCACTCTCTGATGATTGTCTGTCATTGTTGTCAAAAGGTTTGTCCTTTGCCCCTACGCACTATTCTGACCATTTTCAAACTAAAGTGGACCTGTATAAGTTTTACCGCAATTTACACCTGAAATTCTGGTACTTCCATAACTCTAGGAGTACGAGTATTGGGACATCTGAACTGAGTGTTACTGAACAACATAGTAAATTTAGACCCAAGTCTACTTTTTCCTCCTATCAATAATCTTTGTTTGACCGCTTTCACCAAGAAAGTTTCTCATGATATTGACATGCTTTTTGAGGAGAAGCAGAGAAATATTCAATCTAATTTAACTGCCGGTGAGAGACAGGCTATTCAATGGCTGCAAAACAGCAATGATCTGATAATTAGAACAGCTGATAAGGGAGGGGCAGTGGTTGTCTGGGGAAAATCCCAGTATATAGCAGAGGCTTTGGGACAACTTAACAACTCACAATACTATTTACTCCTGACTACTAATCCTTTGGATCAGGTGAGAGCGGATCTGGTTTCCTTGCTGGATAATGCTGTTTTTAATAAATGGATTACAAAGAAGGAGTATGATTTTTTACTGCCAAATAACCCCAAGATATCTACTTTTTATATGCTACCAAAGATCCACAAGAATCTAAGCCAACCCCCTGGCAGACCCATCATCAGTGGGATAGGTTCAATCACAGAACCAGCGTCCAAATATATTGACTTTCATATTAAGCCTCTCACCATGGCATTGCCAGCATATATACGTGATACCACACATGTCCTTTCCATCTTTGAGGAAATTGGTAAAGTGAACAATGCTTTTTTGGTTACAATGGATGTTGAAGCACTTTATACAAGAAGGCCTGGAGGCTCTGAGGCAGGCCCTAGAGACCAGAACTGATGCTTCTCCTCCAACGGACTTTATTGTAGATCTCACTAAATGGACACTGAATAATAACATCTTTTTATTTCAGGACCAGCTTTTTTGTCAAAAGAAGGGGACAGCTATGGGGGCAGCATATGCTCCTAATTTTGCAGGTCTATTTATGGGCATGTGGGAAGGCCAGTACATTCTTGGCAATCGAAACCCATTTAAAGAGTGGATTAAATGGTATGGAAGATACATAGATGATATCTTTTTCATTTTTACAGGCTCTTTAGAGCAGCTGTTGGATTTCCATCGATACCTTAATTCCTCTAACCCAAACATAAGATTGAGTTTGGAGTACAGTCAGTCAGGGATCAACTTTTTAGATCTCAAAATCACTGTTGATGAGCTAGGCCTTCTCCATACATCCATTTATAGGAAGCCCACGGATAGGAACACTCTTTTGCAGGCTGATAGTTTTCATCCTAGCACACTTATTTCAAACATCCCCTATGGGCAATTTCAAAGACTACGTAGAATCTGTGACTCTGATGTGGACTTCGAAGTGCAGGCCGAAGATATGTACAAACGTTTTCAGCGTAGAGGATATAAGAAGAAAGGTCTTAATTCAGCTTTGGATAAAGCAAAAGCATTAAACAGGAAAGATTTGTTTAAGAAATCACATCGACAACGTGCACCCAATAACAAGATCTTTTTCTCCACACAGTATGGCTCTATGGGGTTTAACATTAGACGAGTGATTCAAAAAAATTGGGACATACTACATAGTGATTCCAATTTGCGCCCAGTGTTTTCAGAGCCCCCTATGTTCTCCTTCAGGAGGGCACCAACTCTTAAAGACAAACTGATGAATAGTCATCTCCCTTCCTCTAGACCTCGTCATGGCTTCGGAGACCTAAGGGCACATACAGTTGTGGCTCATGTAATCACTGTGTAAATGTGGCCCGCCAAAGTTCATTCATGGATGTGTTTACACAAAGAGTGTTTCATTGTAAGGACTTTGCTAATTGTAACACCACCTATGTTGTTTACAGACTTGAATGTGAGTGTGGGTGTTTCTATGTTGGACGTACTAAGCGAAGACTCAAAGAACGTCTTGCAGAGCACAAATACGCCATCAGAACTGTGAATCCTAACTACCCTATGGCCGTACATTTCAAAGAGGCTGGGCACATGAATTTGAATAATTTGAAGGTAATGGTCATTGAAGTAATCTCTAGGAATGTAAGGGGTGGTGACAGGCTTCGACGTCTTCTTCAAAGGGAAACCTGGTGGATTGTAAAACTTAGAGCCACTACCTTTCCAGGATTAAATGATGATGTGGATTTCTCACCATTTTTATAGGGCATTTAGTTATCTTGATATATCTTTGGTAGTACTTTTCTAATGTTTGTTTTTAGACTTATCATGGGTAATATGTTTTTGATATGTGTGTGCATAGCAATGTTCAAGTGTAACAAATATTTTGTGCAATCATTACTTGTGTGTGCATAGCAATGTTCAAGTGTAACACATATTTTGTGCAATATTTACTTGTTTTTTACGATTAGTGTATTCTTTGTGAACAGCTCAGTGTGTTTGGCTGTAATGTAGAGAATTAAATAAGTTTTATCTTAGTTGTTGTTAGGTTTGGGGGTGGGGCTTGGGTCATGTGACCATTCCCATACCTCTCAACCTGATAAATGCATTCACCTGTGTATGTTTGGCATGCCCTGATGAAAACTGTGTAGTTGAAACGCGTTGGCATGTAGCCATTTTTGATTAAAGGCTTTTTGTGCATTTATCAGGAGTGCCTCATTTTTCTTCTTTTTTCTTAATGCCATCTAAAATTATTGTTATGTGTAAGTTTTCTGAGAGTGAAATATAACCTAATACTACTCATACATCCACATGTCTGACATCTTGGTTTCGGTTTAAAAACATGCAGGAATTTGAAAAAAAAATGCAGGACTTGCTTGATGTTTAAAAAGATATTAAGGGAGATAAAGTTTGGGAGCTGATTTATGTTAAAAAGTTATTAAGATCGACAAGACTCGCGCTGACGTTACGACTGACAAATCCGAAATGCAACGCAGAGACACGCAAGTGCGCGCACTGCTATAGGCAGAATAGTTTAAAAACATCTATTTTGACAAGAATTTACAAAAGCATAATAAGCATGAGCTCATTATTACCAGCAGCCATATCACCCTGTAGCCCAAGACAGCTTGCCCACTGAAGCTAAGCAGGGCTGAGCCTGGTCAGTACTTGGATGGGAGACCACCTGGGAAAAACCAGGTTGCTGCTGGTAGTGGTGTTAGTGAGACCAGCAGGGGGTGCTCACCCTGTGGTCTGTGTGGGTCCTAACACCCCAGTATAGTGATGGGGACACTATACTGTCAAAAAAGCACCGTCCTTCGGATGAGACGTTAAACCGAGGTCCTGACTCTCTGTGGTCATTAAAAATCCCAGGATGTCCTTCAAAAAGAGTAGGGGTGTGCCCCGGCATCCTGGCCAAACTTGCCCATTGGCCTACTAATCATTCCTCATACTAATTGGCTATATCACTCGGTCTCCTCTCCACTAATAAGCTGGTGAGTGGTCTGGCGCAATATGGCTGCCGTCGCATCATCCAGGTGGATGCTGCACATTGGTGGTGGTTGAGGAGATTTCCCCGTTAATATGTAAAGCGCTTTGAGTACTGAGAAAAGCGCTATATAAATGTAAGGAATTATTATTATTATTATTATTATTATTATCTATGTCCATACAGCGTTTGCGCCAACATAACGAATTGTTTAATAAAAAACTCTCTCATTAATCTTCATCTAAATAAATAAATAATCAGATATTCGTTTACAATTTTAAATAACAGTATTCTCTATTATTTAAAAATCAGTTTTGACTTAGTTCAAAACAAGCAACATGATTTTAAACAATAAGGTAATTAGAAAGATTTAATCCAATGTTTCAGTTGTTATTTGCTTACTCTATTTTAATTGCAATTCATGTCATAGTAATCTTCAGTTTAAATTAAGCTTTTAAAATGTTACATTTTCATATTTTTATCTATTTACTTATTTATTTTATATTCACCTAGATTGACCATAAAGCTTGCTTCGACTAGAAGTAATTAAAAGATCATCTACCGGAGTCACACGGAGACACATAGTTATTTATGAATATTTTATTATCAGAGTGCAACATTTTATCAAGTTTTTTTGGTCTTGTGTAATTAAATAAAACTAAAAAAAAACTAAAAGGGTATTTTTTTTTACATCTGGGTTTAAAGAAGTTTGATATAAGCAGCGTTTTTAAGATTTTAAACTAATTCCAAAACAGCTGGCGTTTCTAAATAAGAGACGCGCAGAAAATGTCATTCATGTCATTTTATAGATTGCACTCATTCACTTCATACACATTTCGTGCTTTAAGGGGTTTATAATTTAGAACTGTTCCAGTAAACACGTGATTATGTCTGGCCGAATATTATCTCTGTTTTTCGGATGAATTCGTTATTCGTTTTGAAGCCATTATCCGTGCCTTCCGAATAACGTATTCGGCTTCTGGCACATCCCTATTACTAACCACCTACAAAGCCTTAAATGGCCTAGCGCCCTCGTATATTAAAGAACTACTATCAGAATACAATCCACCACGTAAACTGCGCTCACAAAATTCTGGCCACTTAATTATCCCTAGAATTTTAAAAGTGTCTAAAAGTGGTAGATCCTTTTCCTACTTGGCCCCTAAGCTCTGGAATGATTTACCAAATAATGTTTGAGTGTCAGACACAGTTGATCAATTTAAATCTAAACTTAAGACATTCTTCTTTAACAAAGCATTCACATAAAATATTGCCAGTAAATGTACTTTTCCCGCAGTAGTTATTTTGTCTAGAACAAAGCACTCACACACCTCATATGGGTAATACACTATTGCCGCAATAGTTAGCCTGTCTGGAACCGAGCTGACTTAAACAACTATAATGTATGACACTTGCATTACATGCGAACGGCCCCTACGCTAATAGAACTCTGTTTTTGTGTCCCTGTCTCGTCCTCGACCCCGAGGACAATGAGACAAACAGACCCAGTTCCTGTTGCTGTGGAGGTCATCGCACCACTGATCTACTGGCTGTCCTTCAATGTGATGCCTAGCCGATGCACGACCACCGGCTGAACCAGTTTAATCCGCTTGCCCGCTTCCTGTCCCTACCATATCAATATATATATATATATATATATATATATATATATATATATATATATATATATATACATATGTTAATTTCTCCCAAGGGTTTTTGTCCTTCTAGGAGTTTTTCCTAGGGGGTTTTTCGTCCCAGGGAGAGTCAGCCAACTTTGGCTTAACTTAACACTTTACTGCATATGTAACATTATTAATACGCTTGCTTGTACGGTTTAACCTTAGCTGCTATATTCTACTTCTTATATTATCTATTGATTTTCTGTGTTCTCCTTTACATCTACTCATGTGAAGCTGCTTTGCAACAATTAACACTTGTGAAAAGCGCTATATAAATAAAATTGAATTGAATCTTATTCACAGTAACCCCCAGAGTTAGATAAGTGCATACATACCCGTTTCATCTCTGTGCGTGCCATAACTCTGTCTGATGCACCCACCGCTAGATTAGCTTTGCACAAAGACTTTAAGTAAATGGCTCCAGCTAGCATGCTGCTCCCAATAAGTGACAAAATAATGCCAACATTTTCCTATTTATATGTTGTGATTTGTATAGTCACAACATGTACAAATAACAAGGTTATGTGAGACACAGCCATCTATTAATCATATACATACAGGGAACTATATTCTCAGAAGGCAAAGCACGGCTACTTGGGTGGAGTGATTTGCTAGCAGCACCTGAGAAACCCCCGGTGAGGAGCAGAGAGTTCCATCAGAGTTGTGCAATTACTCCGCCCAAGTAGTAAGTGCTTCACCTTCTAAGAATATAGTTCCCAGTATGTATACTGTTAAAAGATGGCTGTGTCATAACCTTGTTGTTTGTACACGGTGTGACTAAACAAATCACAACACATAAATAGGAAAATGTTGCCGTTATTTTGTCACTTATTGGGAGCAGCATGCTAGCTGGAGCCATTTACTTCAAGTCTTTATGCTCAGCTAGGCTAGCGGTGGGTGCGTCAGACAGAGTTACGGCACACACAGAGATGAAAGGGGTATGTATGCACTTATCTAACTCTGGCGGTTTCTGTGAATGAGCTATAATTCCAAAAAGTCGGCGTGTTCCTTTAAGTTTCCATATGTCCATTAGAAAATTAAAGGGATAGTTCACCCAAAAATGAAAAATAATGTCATAATGACTTACCATCATGTCGTTCCAAACTCATAAGACCTCCGTTTATCTTCGGAACACAGTTTAAGATGTTTTATATTTAGTCAGAGAGCTTTCTGACCCTCCATTGAAAATCTATGCATGGTATACTGTCCATGTCCAGAAAGATAATAAAAACATCATCAAAGTTGCCATTTGACATCAATGGGTCAGTTAGAATGTGTTGAAGCATCCAAGATACATCTTTGTCCAAAAATGACGAATTTATTCAGCATTGTCTTCTCTTCCATGTCTGTTGTGTAGCGCATGTGTCTGACTAAAGTCTTGTGATGCAGATGGCGTGTTATCCTCAGATATATTTGTGAATTTTTTTTCACATTTACAGCATTTGTCTCCCTCAGACTGTAAACCAAGCTCGGGCGCACAAAAAAAAGCGGAGACGCACCTAATAACACATCAGCACATCAGTAGTCATATGACTTTAGTCTCGTGCGCGTTCACAACAGAACCGGAAGAGAAGACCATGCTGATTGAAGTCGTAATTTTGTTATTTTTGGACCAAAATGTATTTTCGATGCTTCAACACATTCTAACTGACCCACTGATGTCAAATGGCTACTTTGAGGATGTTTTTATTACCTCTCTGTACCTGGACAGTATACTGTGCATAGATTTTCAATGGAGGGTCAGAAAGCTCTCAGACTAAATCTAAAATATCTTAAACTGTGTTTCGAAGATGAACGGAAGTCTTACGAGTTTGGAACGACATGAGGGTGAGTCATTAATTACATTATTTTCATTTTTGGGTGAACTATCCCTTTTATTACATGCTCATACTTGTAATTATGCCTGATAAGAATTTGTAATCTTTGTGTTTAAACATTTTTCGAATTTTAATCCTTGTTTTTAAATGGCCATGACAGTGACAAAAAGGAAGCAGCCTTCTCTAGCCCACCCAAGTTTCCATCAAAGGAGCAAGCCTAGTGAGACATTTTATGTGTATAATGCTGCACTTCTCATACAGGAAATATCAGATGTAGATATCTAAGGTGCAAATCTTATGGTTGATGTGCCTTTTTGATCATCTTTCTGTTGTAACCTTTTTTAATCTTCTTGAAGTGTCAGTAAGAAGAAAGCTGGCTAACCCTCCCACCCCTCGTTTAACTCCTCCAGCCCATCCCACATCATTGTACAGTGAAGGTAAGTGTACCCTATATAGTAAAATGCATCAGGTCCCTAAATTCAAGCAGACACAATGTACTCCACAGGTCCACAGCACATACCGTAGTTTGATGTTCCAGATATGATTTTTGAGTTTATATTAGTAGTGTGATCAGTAAACCAAGGTTTTCTGTCTTTCCAAGAGACTGCGGTTAATATTCAAAAAGAGGCGCCGGGACTGGAGAACTGAAGGCTTTCCTGACTGGAAGCCATTTAAAGCACAGACCAAGAAAACACTGACAAGTGTGTGTAGAAATGTGTGGCAATTACTCAGCCCACTGACATTAGTTTATCTAATTGTGATAAGCTTGACTTACTGTTCACTCCAATAATTTATGACACCGAATAATACCGAAGGCCTGTGTGCTTTGCAGCAGCCTCCACGTCACCCTCTTCCAGGGCTCCGTCAGAGGACAAACGATAGTAAGATATTTCACATGTAATGTATGATACTGCACTTTTTACTCAGAACATCATACTGAGGTAGTAAAAGAATAAATTTCAGAATAATTCAATAGCAAATGAATTAGGGCCAGATTTTAAAATCAAGCTGGATCTGGGCCATTTGTGTATTTTCCATTTAAGTGATTACATCAGTGAATGAGGACCTTCTTCGTACTGAATATAAGTTTCCGTTAAATATGTGATGCATAGACCCTTTTACAGCCCACGTGATCAAATAGCTTGCACGCGCATTTCGGCAACGGAACTGGTGTTGTTCGCCAGTTGTTCTAACGTGTTAGCAACTCAGAAAGTTTATTAAAACGCAGCATCAAAATGTCTGGTTGTTGTTGCGTTTGGTTGTACTAATATAATATACGTATATATGAAGAGTTTGGTTCCAAAACGCAATAAACGCCATTTTTGAAAAAAATGATTTGCTTCCAGAATCAGTATTATATTAGGTCAGTATTAAAAAGTAAATTCTTAATTTTACGCAAAATCCAATATACGCCGTGTTATTCTGTCATCTTTTCTCCCTTTTTTCCCAAAATGCAATAACTGGCACTCTTAATAACTTCTTTTCTACAGAATGCCATATATCCGCTCCACAGATTGCAGCGCACCATTGCAATGTAAACAAACAATGGCGTCGCGTTGAGTACACGGAATTCTAGTTTTCCTCATCTACTTTTTTTGTACTTCGTGATCAACAAACAAACAAAAACAAAATAATACTTTAATATCATTGATAAACCTGTGATGGTTTTCTGTGACGGGAGAGAAACGTAAGCCATCAACAAGACGGGTGCTTGTTTGCCCGGGCCGACAGCATCTAGTTTCTGTCATGATAACACATTGACCCCCAAGGGATCTTATGAAAAACTTTCCATAGTTTTACTCAAAGTCAACAAAAATCGAGCAGGACCAAAACATTTTACAGCTGATCGCTGTGAAAAACGTTAAGCGACGACGTCAAGTATAACCGCAGCAATGACAGTGTTCTTAATATCATAAAGTAAGTGTTTTGATTAATGCCATTAATGTTTATATTTTTAATTAGTGTGTACAACTAGTCAACTACGGTTAATGAATATAACATGGCAAAGATGAATGCACATTTATATAGGTGATTGATTCAATAGATTTATAGCATTTTGATAAAAACTTGTCATGGATTTATTGCATTTTGTGGAAAAAAATAATCAGTTTTTATAATAAATCTTTGAAAATCAAGTTATGGATTTGAATTTTTTATGTTTTTATAACCTAAAGATGCTATGTGAAAGTTTGTAACAGAAAATAGTTGTTTTCATCATGTCACTTTCTTGGTATAGAAAACACGTTTTTACCGAAATTTGTCAAAACGGATTTATTGCGTTTTGGAACCAAACTCTTCATATGTATCTGGCCACTTTATATTTGGCCATCTGCTAACGTCTTCTATCCACTCCACTATAGTACATTCTGTCTGTGTTACTTCACTGCTGATTCTTGCCATACTTCCGTTGCCAAACTGCGGGTGCATACGTTGCCATGTCACCATTGTGTACAAACAGTAAAATGGTCTATTGGGTCTTTAATCTTGTGGCTGTACGCGCACTTGAAAAGTTTGAGAGCAAAAAGCCTACTTACTGTTTAGCAGTTTCACAATCTAATTTTATCATTTCATAGTGACAACCGTTAATTGGCAGCAGGAAGATGAATATGAAGGGCTGGGCTCTCCTGAACATAAGCTGTTTAGCATGCAGATCAAGAACACACTGAGACAGGCATACACACACACACAAAATACACAGCGCACACACAGCACAGTCCTACATAAAATGGGGAATGACAAAAATGACAGAAAAAGTTTGAGAACCACTGCTGTGGGGTCACTTGTTTAGCTCTGTTAGTTGGACCTGGGTGATGCTGTCTTTTGTGTAACGGGCCTTTTTCTGTATTTCCTAGTGCCACAAGATAATTGGCAGCAAGACACACTCAGTGATGAAGGGATGTGCTCTCCTTAAATCACAGCCTATTCATCAGGTACTCCTGAGTAAGTCCTACAATGTGTTGAAACAACACGATTTTATTTTTTGTAAAATGCTCTGACTTTTCTGAATTGTCTTTTTAGAAACCATCCACAGGACTTCCGGTTTGACGATGTGAGGTGCAGACGCGTGTCCGTAGAGCTCCCGGCAATCTCCGATAAAATACACTTTATTAGCCCTTTTTAAGCTAACAGTCCTTTTCATACGTGTTAAAGTAACACAGTCACACTGATACAGTAAGATGAGTAAGAATAAATCGGCAGCAAATGCCCCGTCAACAACGAGAACTAGTGTAGCTAGCAAATTAGCCAGGATGGCTAGCGCGGGGAAGTCCGAAGAAGCCTGTTCAGATAATGACAGTATCTCTATGAGCCAGCTGGTAATAGAGCTAACAAAGCAACGAGCTTCGATAAAAGAGGACATTTCAGCTCTGATACAAGAGTCAATGGTGCCACTTCAAGCATCGGTGAATGCGCTAACGGAGAATTTGGCAAGTTTTCAATCACGCTTGTGTGCTACAGAGACGCTCGCGGGCGATAACTTCGCTGCGCTGGCTGCGGCCGAAACAACTATAAAATCTCTGAAAGAGCAAAACGCGACACTTCTGGACCGAGTTGATGACTCGGAGAACCGGTCACGGAGATCAAATATCAGGATCTTGAATGTTCCGGAGAACAGTGAGAAGGGCCAGTCTACAATTAAGTTCGTGTCTGAAATGTTAATGGAAGTCATGGGCCCGGATGTTTTTGAAAAGCCTCCCGAATTGGAACGAGCGCACCGATCTTTGGGTCCAAAACCACAGGAAGGCCGCCCTCCTCGCCCGCTGGTTGTGTGGTTTCATAAAATCCAAGAGAAGGAAAAGGCGCTTAGATGGGCCAGGCAGCACGAGACAAAATACAAGAACCCTACTTTGAGGATTTATCCTGATATATCTGCCGACCTCGCCAGAAAGCGTGCCGCTTTTAAAAACATCAAACAACTGCTGTACCAGAAGGATGTACGATTCCATTTGCTTCATCCAGCAAGACTACGAGTTCGTTTTGAGGATGAAACCCTGCTTTTCAATACACCTGATGAAGCTCAGCAGTTTTACGAGCAGCGGATTGCCACACGTGAATAAATCTTAAAACTATGTCAGCAATATTGTGAACTACAGAAGAGACACGTTGAATTCTAGGTAGGACTGAGACACTACAGTGATTGGAAAACTTATTCTACATTTCAACATACGCTTTGTAAGTGCAGGGTGTTTTTTTTTATCTATTAAAGGATGGTTTGTTTCCCCCGGCGCTAACAATTGCAATGCCTTTTCATAGATTCAGTATGATATAGGTCCTATATTTGATATCAGGTATAAAACACTAAGTGATAGGTCGGTTTTAGATCTAGAACACAAAGCACTTTATTTGAGTGTACTAATCAACAGGTTGCTCTTTTGTTGTTGTTGCTTGTTTTGTACCATTACAGGTTTGTTAATCGCCGTGAAACAGTATCTGGTAATATTACTTATGGTTTGCTGATACATTTGTTTTGTATGACTGAATTTACATAATATGCTTGATGTCTATGGTTTCATATGTCGGAGCTCAGGGAAAAATGGAAAGTATATGGACCTGAACCATCGGGAGTCGAGAGAGAGTTCTGAACTGCGGTTTGTCTTTGTTCAGTGGACAAATCTAGAATGTATTATAGTTTTGTGGTTTTTTGTGCTAGGTGTTTTTTTTTTCTCTTTACCCCCCTATTCTCCATCTTATTTATGGGAGTTCAGTTACAGACAGAAGATATAGACGACTATTGATATATAATGGTAGATATCGGAAATAAAGTGACAAACACTGTAGGGTCAGAGGTGCGCTTTATTAGCTGGAATGTTAGAGGCTTAAACGGACCAGTGAAAAGAACACGCATATTCTCACATTTAAAGAAACTAAACACGGAAATAGCATTTCTACAAGAAACACACTTGCGTACTGAAGATCATAACAGACTCAGGAAAACTTGGGTTGGCCAGGTCTACCACTCCAATTTTAACCATAGGGCTAGGGGTGCAGCGATAATTATTCATAAAAGAATACAATTTACCGCAACTGGAACAATTTCAGATCCCCAAGGCCGTTACATTATTGTATCAGGTCATCTTTTCAATACACCAGTAGTTTTGGTCAATGTTTACGCACCTAATTGGGATGATGTTAACTTTTTTTAAAAAATATTCTCCTTGTTGCTGGATTTAAATACTAACTATCTCATATTTGGTGGAGATTTGAATTGTGTAATGGATACAACTATGGATCGTTCCAACCCTAAAAATGTACCTCTTCTAAAATTGTCTCAGACTATTGCTGGTCATATGACTCAAATTGGCTGTGTAGATCCATGGAGGTTTTTATTTCCTGATAAAAAAGAATTCTCTTGCTTCTCACATGTCCATCAGACATACTCAAGGATAGATTATTTCTTTATTGATAAAAGGCTTATCCCCGCAATAAAAAATATAGAATACTCTGCTATTGTTGAATCAGACCATGCCCCTGTAATTCTTGATATTTGTTTTTCCTATAACTATAAATCGCGGCCTGTGTGGAGGCTAAATACAACTTTACTTTCAGATGAACACTTTTGCCAATTCATATCTACCGCAATTGACAATTTCTTACTAACAAACAAAACAGACTCTATATCACCGTCATTGCTATGGGAAACACTTAAGGTTGTAATAAGGGGGGAAATAATATCATACTCTGCATCACGTAATAAACTAAAGAAACAAACAGAGGACAAACTTATTGAATCAATACAGAAAATTGATCAACAGTATGCTATGACTCCAACACCAGAACTACATAGAGAAAAACTGAGTCTTAAGACACGATATGATTTATTAATGACAGAAAAAACTGAGCGTGATCTAATCTTTGCCCGTGCTAGATTTTATGAACATGGTGAGAAGGCAGGACGTCTTCTCGCCCAACAACTAAAAAGTAAATCAGCATCCCAGCTTATTCCCAAAATAAGGAAAATAGGCCAATGAATTACAGTAGATCCCCAAGAAATTAATTCTACTTTTCAAAAATTTTACTCAGATTTATATACCTCTGAATTTCCACATGATGAGGCCTTTATGTCAACATTCCTGGCTAATGTAAATCTACCCTCAGTTAAACAAGATCAAAAGAGTAACCTAGATGAACCCTTACAACTCCAAGAGATAGAAGATTCAATCAAAGCTATGCAGAGTGGTAAAGCTCCGGGACCAGACGGGTTTCCCGTCGAGTTTTATAAAAAATTCTCCTCAAAATTGTCCCCTTTACTTCTTAGTATGTTCAATCACTCTCTTGAACAAACAGCATTACCATCAAGTCTTACACAGGCCCATATTACAGTTCTTTTGAAGCCAGATAAGGACCCCCTGGATTGCAGTTCCTATAGACCAATCTCCTTATTAAATCTGGATGTAAAAATACTATCTAAAGTACTGGCCTCAAGAATAGAGCCTGTAATTTCAGATATTATCTCACAAGAACAGACGGGCTTTATTAAGGGGCGTCACTCCTTTATCAATATTCGAAAACTTATTGATGTTGTGCATTCCTCTGCGTCGGAGAGTAGTCCTGAAGTGATTATTTCTCTTGACGGAGAGAAAGCATTTGATAGAGTCGAATGGAACTACTTATTCGCTGTATTAGACAAATTCGGATTCGGCTCAAAATTTACTTCCTGGATTCGCCTACTTTATCACCAACCAAAAGCAGCCGTAGTCACAAATAAGATATGCTCACAATATTTTCCTCTTTCCAGGGGTACACGGCAAGGTTGTCCCCTTAGCCCTTTACTATTTATTTTGGCTATAGAGCCACTATCCTCAGTACTCAGATCATCACAGTCTATTAATGGTATTAAAAGAAGGGGTGTGGAGTATAAAGTTTCCTTATATGCTGATGATCTATTATTATATATAAATGACCCACTCTCTTGTATCTCTGACTTTGTGAAAATATTTAAAGACTATGGGTTCTTTTCAGGTTATAAACTAAATTTTTCCAAAAGTATATGCTTCCCTATAAACTATATGGCAGATCAGATTATGGATAGAGACTTGTCCTTTTGCATATCAAAATCAGGATTTAAATATTTAGGACTCAATATTACTCGTTCATATACTGGCCTGTTCAAAGCAAATTACACTCCTTTACATAAAAAAAACTTGAGTCTGACTTTTAGCGATGGAGTGTTATATATTTATCCTTGGCTGGTAAAGTCAATTGCATCAAAATGAATGTACTACCTAGGCTGTTGTATTTGTTTCAGAGTCTTCCAATTTTCTTGCCTAAGTCCTTTTTTCAGTCGACTAACAGGTTGCTGTCTTCCTTTATATGGGGAGGCAAAAAAACAAGAATACGTAGAGAACTTCTTGAGAGACCAAAAAAGGATGGAGGATTGGCTCTCCCAAATTTGTTAAATTATTATTGGGCAGCAAACTTACAAAAAGTGGTTTATTGGTCTCAGTCCCCACATACAGATTGGTGTACAGCGGAGGCCAAATCGTGCAAGACAACATCACTTGCCGCCCTGATTACAATGAAGTTACCATTCTCACCATCACAGTTCTCCTCAAGCCCAGTAGTTATTTCGACTCTCAAAATTTACAATCAGTTTAGACAAACATTTCAACTAACTGACTTTTCCTTGGAAAATCCCATATGCAATAATCATCTTTTTCCAGCTGCGAAAATAGATTGTACTTTTAAGCAGTGGCAGTACCTAGGCCTAGTGAAATGCAGTGACTTTTTTATCGATAATATTTTTGCCAACTACAATGATCTTGTAAAAAAATTTGGTCTTAAAAACTCTGACGTTTTTCGTTATCTTCAAGTTCGTCATCATATCCATATTGCACTGGGTTTTCTAACCTACCTTCTGAGTCACGATTAGATTCAGTTCTGAAAGCCCCTTCATATATTAAGGGATTCATTTCAAAAATATACAACTTGATCATGTCGTTCCAAAATATATCAATAGAAAAGATCAAAGCTGAATGGATAGAAGAGTTGATAATTGATTTATCCGAAGATACCTGGTAAAAAGCTGTGGAATGGGTAAATGGGACTTTGTCTTGTGTACGACTCAATTCAATTCAGATGAAAGTTCTTTACCGTATTCACTATAGTAAAACCAAGCTGGCTAAAATATACCCAAACATAGATGAAACGTGATCGTTGCAATACATCAAAGGCAGATTTAACCCATATGTTTTGGGCATGCTCTAAACTGAGACAATTTTGGTTTTCAGTTTTCGAGATCTTAAATTCAGCATTTGAATTGAATACTCAGGCTGACCTAATAATGGCTCTATTTGGAGTCATGGGAGAGGTGCAAATAACCAAAGATAAAGAAAATGCCTTGGCTTTTGCAACATTGATAGCAAGAAGGAGAATTCTCTTAGAATGGAAATCACCCAATCCACCCAAATTGTCATTATGGCTCATTGATCTAATGATGTTTTTGATAACTGAAAAGATAAAATATTTTCTTAGGGGTTCAACCAGAACATTTTATAAAATATGGGACCCTTTGATAAACCATCTAGAGAAGAATGCACTTCTACCTCTTTAAAGGAACTTGAGAACCTCTCTTTGTTTTTTTGTTTTTTTTTTCTTGTTTTTTGTGTGTGTTATGTTATTTATAATTGATTTTATCCTAGCATTGGGGTTTGTTGTTGGGAAACTTGTGGGTAGAAAATGTATAAAAGCAGTGCCTTTGGAAATCAGTTTTTTTACTGAACATTTTCTATGTACCTTGTTCTGAAATAATAATAAAAAAAAAGAAACCATCCACAAAGATATAGACTTTTGTGCTGTCTTATATTTTTTTTCCGTTGCTTTATTTTTACATTTTTTTTAGGTGCTGTGTTAAGAAATCCTGCCTACAAAGTTCGACTGAGGCTGTTATAAAGAAGACTGTCTGAGCAGAGACAGGAATGGGGGCGGCAAAGGCGGGACAAGCAAGCATCTTGAGTGAAATAATTGATTGGACTGATTCTGGAGTATGACTAATTCTGGAGGGAATTTCTTATTTTTTGTTGCAGTTTGCTATGGGACGGTTTCAAGGATAGAGATTAGACCAGTCCTAGACTAAAATAAATATAAGGGCTGTCCAAACTGAAAACAACTTGCACTGACATATCATAAAATACATCAGTGTCTTTTGTGATGCTTCAAAATGCATACAAGTAATGTTTTTATTAAGACATGTTATTAAAACTAATTATATTTCAGAATTAAACTAAGGCCTAGTCCCGGTTTAAGATAATCCCTATCCGGGAAACCACCCCAAAGTGTAAATTGTGGAGTGTTAAAATAAATGATACTGCCTTTGCAAAAACAAAGTAAAAAATTATTTCCAGATGCCCTTCTGTTTTGTTATTTCTCCTGGAAAACTCACTGATCCATTTTTTTCTGTTAGACTGACATTTACCAGGTTGTCAGATTGTGTATGAAATACACCCTACACATAACAATCACTTACTTTCAATTTAAACTTTTTTTGTCATAAAACCTGGCAACTCAAAAGGAAGCAGCTGCAGACTGTGCAGCCACGGACGGAGTCTCGCATGCAAGTGGGCTAACTGTTAGTTGCCTACTTCTCAACTAGCTCTTGTCAAATTGTTAGGGAAGAAATGTTATGATTAACACAACATAAACTGTTATTGAGTGTTGATTTTTGTTGATACACAATATGAAACGAGTTAGCCTGCAGGGGTCTCCAACATTGTGAGCAAGGGCTACAACAATATGGATAAAACAATCTGGAGGGCTACTTTTTATTTATTCTACTTAAAACTTTTGTTTTACTTACTGATTTTATTTTATTTTACTAGTGATAGTATTGTTTAACATGTTAACATACGTAAACCAAGCCAAGTTAATATAAAAAATATGTAGGCTATGTAATAAATAAATATTACAATTGAGACTATTAATAGAATGTGCTGGCTCCATGGAGACCCCTGGCCTAAACAAATCAATTATATAACGGTGGGACACACTTTAACACTGGAACAGCTGCTTTATAAGCATGCAGTGACGTTTACAGCGATGCAGCCAAAAATCAGCTGTTCAATGGAAGAGCGAAGCGGATGGCGCCGCATAGGTCATAATAATCATTGCGGGTTTACGTTGGCTCACGGTCGGCGATCATTCTAATGCCACCATCTTCCCGATATCTTGCCGATTAGCTACCGATCTCCATAAGACATCTCACCGACTTTATGTCGGGCAAGTACATGTGCACCAACGTCGGTAAGAGCTAATTTGCTGTCTGGGTACCCATTGACTTCCATAGTATTTATTCCTACTATAGAAGTCAATGGGTACAATCTCCTGTGCGTTTAATCATTTATCAAATTATCTTCTTTTGTGTTCAACAGAGTAAAGAAACTCATACAGGTTTTGAACAACATGAGTCTGAGTAAATGACAACATAATGTTTATTTTTGGGTGAACTATCCCTTTAAGTTTGAAAGTGATTTGATTTGTGTGAATGAGCTGTGTTCTGACTTCGCTGAATATAAAACATCAAGACACACCAAGAAAAAGATCTGTAAGAAGTAACCATAAATATACAACAGATAATAATTCAGAATGGCCTTTAGCTCGTTTAAGTTTACTGTAAAACGATAACGTTGTTTTTAATAAGAGGGACCTGTTGAACAAATCCCATATTGCAATACTTTTAGTTAACCTGCATTATAATTAACTATTCAATTCAATTCAATTTTATTTATAGCGCTTTTCACAATTTGGTAATTGTATCAGATAGCACAACATAATACACAATAGCACAAGCAGCTGAATTTGCTGCGGCTATAAATCAACATTATAAGCAAACGTATTACTAATGTAACGTATAGAAGTTAAGCCCAAAAAGGCTACCTCCCCGGGTTGAAAAACCCCCTAGGAGAAAAAAAACCCGGATTTTAAGCCTGGGAAGTAAAAAAAGTCCTAGGAGGAAAAAACCCTTGGGAGATATGTATGTATATATATATATATATATATATATATGTATATATATATGTATATATATATATATATATATATATATATATATATATATATATATATATATATATATATATATATATATATATATATACACATTGAAACGGAAAGAGATTAAGCGGAGATTAAGCAGGTTCTGCCGGTGGTCTTTGGTCAGGCATCAGCTGGACATCACATTGAAGAACAGCCAGTAGATCAGAGGTCGGCCGACTTTCACATTTACCGGAACTGGATCTGTTTGTCTTATTGTCCTCGTGATCGAGGACGAGACAGGGAGAGAGAAACAAAATCTTATTAGCGTAGGGGCCGTTCACATAAAAAGCAAGTGTCACACAGTAATGTGGATTTTAGTCAGCTCGGTTCCGGGCAGGCTAACTATTGCTGGTTAAGTGTATTACATATAGTTGATGGTTTTAGAATGTATGAGGCCCCCCACATGGGCTTTAAAACAGAAACAGAACTCGTTTGACTAAGGCCAGAGGCCCCACTGCCGTCGTTAATACTAACGTACAGTGGCAAACAGGGGCGTAGCAAGCTTTTTAAAAGTGTGGGGGATGAATAACATTTTAAATTTGATATAAAAACACCAGAAACACGCGTATGTGCACCTGGGATGGAATTAAGCACCACCCATGACACAAACACACCCTCTCTTCCTTCATATACCTCTTTCACAAACTGAAACATTCATTTTTCATTGCTCACCTGTGCCTCTCTCTCTCTTTAAACTGATGCCTCCAGCAACCTCATCTCCTAAACAAGGTGATAAAGGAATAAGGCTGTGGTACTAGCAAACCTTAGTAAAACTGGAAAAGTAATATATTAAATTAATGCAAAAATATACAATGGTAATAGGCTACTGTTGTTTAATGTCAACATTTATCAACATCCAGCTTTCAACTTCACTTACAGGATTTCTCTTGAAAACTGTATCAATCTTCTCCTGCCTCCTTCTTTTCTGTATCTTATTTATGCTGCGTGATAAAAAGATAATGGTAAGCTTGATAGTGACATGGGTCTGACAGGACTGTGACTGCTAAATTTTGCTACTTGTGCCCTGAAAAGCTTTTTCTCTGGTGGTCTAAATAATGTAACAATTTACCGTTTATAGGCTACACTTTTCTTTCATTGTTTGCATACCTGTTGAAGAACTATGTCATCATTTCTCATTTTTTTCTCCTCAACAAGTACAATCATACACACAGGTAGTATTAACAAAATATTCAGCTAATCAACAAACAATGCTCAAAATATCAAATCGATTGCACTAGGAATAAACCCATAAATACACTGCTTAACAATTGCAATTTGTCTCTCATCCTCGTCAATTCCCTGCCTTCTTCATCACAGGTTACATTGCATGCCCCATAGTCTACTAGCTACATGACCGAATTTAGCCAGTTGCTGAACAATAACCCAATTAGCATTAGTCCCAAGCACATATCAAGCTTATTCAAAAACCTCAAAAGCATACATAGATTTGATTAAAGTGTTTAATAAAGTTTTTTAAACACTCATTCAAAGTAGCCTACCTGAAAAAGGGAGATGTAAATAAACATAAGTTCCCGCCTCCTCAGCGCGAGCTGACCGATCAATCTACACACCAAGAGAGGCGGGACTTAAGGCAGAACAGCCAATCATCAGCCGGTAACACTCAAAGCCTGCGTCATGTTTGAGAGGGGAGGGGGAGAGAATGCAGCGCAGCGCAGCAGACAGAGAGCGGCCAGAGAAACGGAGGAGCGCCTAATAAGGTGTTCTTGCAAAACTGCATAAAAAGTGTGGGTGTTGAACCCTCTCACAGGGAAAAGTATCCCCCACGGGTGCGACGCCCCTGGTGGCAAACGGTTCTGTCTGACATACTATTTTTAAGGTCAAGGGAAAAGGCCAAAATTGCAAACCGACCATATTTGGCAATTAAGACTCAATCGACAACCAATTCAAATTTCCAGCATATTACTAAAGAGTATAATTGACATTTACCATGCTTTGGAGTGTTGACGAAAAAAGGTTTTAATTTATTCATTAATTTATTTATTTATTAGGTTGTACAAGCTAGCTATTGGGAAATAAGTACCATTACTAAAACAAACTATGTGAATGCCTTGTTAAAGAGAAATGTTTTAAGTCTAGATTTAAAGTTATCTACTGTCTCTGATTTTCGGACGTCGGTTGGTAAATCATTCCATAGCTTAGGGGCTAGGTAGGAAAACGATCTGCCACCTTTAGACACTTTTGATATTTTAGGGATAATTAAGAGGCCAGAATTGTGTGACCGCAATGCACGTGATGGATTGTATTCTGATAATAATTCTCTAAGATATGAGGGTGCTAGGCCATTTAAGGCTTTGTGGGTGATTAGTAATATTTTAAATTGTATACGATATTTAACTGGTAGCCAGTGTAAAGATGCCAGAATTGGTCATTTGTAACTCTAAGCAGCGCTGTCTCTGTGCTATGGTGGGGCCTGAATCCTGATTGGAGCTTTTCATACGTACTATTATTTGCTAAGAATGTGCGTAGCTGGCTTGCCACTACTTTTTCTAATATTTTGGAAAGAAAAGGGAGATTTGAGATTGGTCTAAAGTTATTTAGATCTCCCTGGTCAAGGTTTAGTTTTTTAACTTGTTTGACCCTGTGGACCCTATACCGGGTCCAGAATTATCTTATTTTGACTTAATATAAAATATTCCTTTAATTTTTAATGGTCTGTCATGGACCCAGTACCAGGGCTGGACTGGGACAAAAATTCGGCCCTGGCATTTTGGCCCAAACCGGCCCACACTACACTGCAAAAAATGATTTTTAAGAAAAAAAATCTCAGTAGTTTTGTCTTGTTTTCAGTAAAAATATCTAAAAATTCTTAATTTAAGATGCTTTTTCTTGATGAAAATTACCCAAGAAAATAAGTCTAGTTTTTAGACCAAAAATATCAAATTTAAGTGATTTTGTGCATAAAACAAGCAAAAAAATCTTGAACATTTTTCTTAAACACTAAATGCAAAAAAAAAAATCCCCATGCTAACCCCATTGGCAGATTTTTTTGCTTGTTTTATGCACAAAATCACTTAAATTAAAAAAATTTGGTGTAAAAACTAGACTTATTTTCTTTTTTTTTTGCACACCTTTAAATATGTATAGCAATAGCAACTCCAATTCCATAAAAGCACTAAACCCAATTAATAGCAGAAAAGAGTGAGAGTTGACACAACAAACACTTCTAGAACATGTTATTTATTAGTTTAGTTTAGTTTAGTTTAGTTTAGTTTAGTTTAGTTTAGTTTAGTTTAGTTTAGTTTAGTTTAGTTTAGTTTAGTTATCCACACTTATGAATCCTAAAACAAGCTATATGCAGTTGGCAAAATTTGCCATTGAATTGCTGACTTTTTACAAAATACAAGTGCTGCTTACAGTAATATTGAAAACTGTACTTGCAGTACTTACAGGAAGTATTCACTACATTCACTGAACTAAACTTGTGTGATTACAGTAATAGAGATTTTTAAGATTATCTGTCAAGTGTGTTGTTATATACAATAAACATATCTTTTTCTGTAAGCAGATCTCCTGGATTGTTTGATTTTGCTTGAAGTGAAATTATACGTTTTGAAACAGACAATCAACGACAAATCTACGAATCAGATACACTCTCGTAGTCACAGAGCAAAGAGTGCAATTATTTTATTGCAGCTTTATCACCATAATTTTGTGTTTTTGACTCAGTTTTATCAAGGGGTATCTATCTAAACTTGTGTTTTGAAAGCAGTACTGCTTACCGCAGGCACTAACGTTACACTCACTTCTCCCGCATCTCTCTCCCTCTCATCACTGACACTTTGCGTGCTGGTGCTGCCAGTGCCACCACCGCCACCATCATCATCACCAGCAAAGCGAGTTGAAGGTCCTGCTGTGTTCTTTTAACACATTTTGCAGCGTCTGCTGAAGAGCCTGTATCTTTTGTCGCGCAGTTTATCTGCGCCTCCCTAGCGTGTTATCTCCATCTCTCTCTCTCTATTTTGACACGTGAACTGACGACGCATGCTCGCTTGCACAGAGACCAAAGCGGTGATTGGGCCAGCTTAATGTCAATCAAAAATAACCAATGGGCTGCTGCTGAGTGGGCCGGTCTATCTAGGAAAAAAAGGACGATGACTGGGCTGGGCAGTCATTGGGCCAGCTTAATGTCATTAAAAAAATAATAACCAATGGGCTGCTGCTTAAATGTCAGTGGGCCGGTCTGTCTAGAAAAAAAGACGCTAACTGGGCTGCTCAGTCAGCAGACAAAGATAGTATGAGATGTAGCGGCCCAAAAAGTACGTCGGCCCACCGGGAAACTGCCTGGTGTGCCAGATGGCCAGTCCGCCCCTGCCCAGTACCACATATGAGATACTGTTTAAAAACTTAGACTCTCTACTTTCTGCAGCTATGCATCACTTTGAGATATGTTTTACTGTAAGAAAGTTAGTTACACTTAATTTACACTATCACCCCCCCCCCATATTTTTAATATCATTTAATATTCACATATTTCATATTTTTCAAATATTACAAACCTGGGCAAGTCTTATATCAAATGAAAGCTCTCACTCTCAGGAATAAGGCAGCGTTATTTTTGTCCTATTATTATCACATATCCAACAATCGTCGAATACATAATGAGGTAAAAAATCCTCTTTTGTAAACATATGGGAAACAAATGATACACCATCTTTTCTCTTAGGTCCTACTCTAAAAAATGAGTCCATTCACAGCATTTTCTTTGGTTGTGTGCATAATTAATCCCTTTATAATATGTGCAAAACAAAAAAATTAATATTTATATGAAAAATGTATTTCCGCACACTTCAGTAAAATGAGAATAACTTTTGAATGCGACATGCTAAAGAGTTCATTCTTTTTTGGGTGTTTACTGTCTGCTGCTGGTAACAACCAGAACTGTCTGCAGTCTGCTAGAGCACCCAGAACCAGAGTTATACACTATCAGAGACAGTATTTACAACATAAAAAGAGAAAATTTGGTGTTTTATCATATGAAAAACCACATAAATAACAATATTTGTCACAAACAGCAGCTTTTAATGTAACTTCAAAGGGTTTTCTTCAAAATGATATAAAGATATTGCATTTATTCCAGTGTATGTGGTTATGGGAGCACTTCAAATGTTTTTTGGCAGAAATTGTATACCACAAGCGTATTAGTCCTCCCATCAGTTGGAGTAAAATAACTTTTGCATTTATTATGATAGAGAAAAAATTCCTTTTTCCTCTGTAAGCTGGCAATTGCTGGAATCAAACAAAACTGTCTGCAGGTTTCGTTACCACTTAGGGCCAGAGTTATACACTTTTAAATACAGACTTTAGAAAAAAAACATCAAAAAGCACCTATTTATTTTTGTGTTTATTAGAGGACTGACAACACATACAACCATGTTAAGCACTTTTAAAAGTGTTTTATATAATTTCAAAGGGTTTCCTGTAAAATGATACCAAACTTTTGTATGTATGTGAACCTCTGCTTGTGGGTATGAGAAGCTTTTGAAATTGGGTAGGCCAAATCCAGGCGAAAATCCCCAAAATAGCCTCAGAGTTAATGAGCGGTCTAATAACTGCTAGTTTGAAAGCTGTTGGAACGTAGCCTAATTCTAGTGATGAGTTAAAGACATTTAGTACTGGGTTAGACACTATAGGGAACACCTCTTTGAGTAATTTTGTGGGAACATGGTCCAATATACAGGATGATGATTTGGATGACGCTACTAATTTAGATAGCTCTTCTATTGTAGTAGGTTTAAATGACTCAAGATGTTGGTATGGTAAGCTAGCGTTAAATATATTACTGCGTAGAGTGGTGGCTGCTTGGGTACCTACAATGTTTTCCCTAATAATCATAATTTTCTTAGTAAAGAAGTTCATGAAGTCGTTACTATTGTGTGGGAGTTTATTAGTGGGTTCTGTTTGTTCTTTATTTCTAGTCAGTTTCGCAACTGTGCTAAAGAGGAAGCGAGGGTTATTATGATTTTCTTTAATAAGATTGCTGATATACGTAGATCTGGCGATTTTTATTGCCTGTCTGCAGTGTTTAACACTCTCTTTCCATGCTGCACACAATACCTCTAACTTTGTGCTTCTATAATTTCTTTCCATTTTTCTAGCAGCCTTTTTAAGGGCCATGGAGCTGGCGTTTTTTCTTTGATTCTCTTTTTTCGAATTGGAGCTACGGCATCCAATGTGTTAGAACAAATACTGTTCAGGTTTTCTATTACAATATCTAGATCTTCAGGATTATCTGCTACATGTTTCATTTGGGACAGGTCTGGAAGAGTGCTAATAAAGTTATCTTTAGTGGTAGAAATTATTGTTCTGGCTAGTCGGTAGCATATTGTGGATCGAGTGATCCTATCTAGAAGTACCATGTATGAGACAAGCCAATGGTCTGAAACTGCATCGCTCTGAGGTGATATCTCAATTTCATTAATATTGAGCCCGAGTGACAGAATTAAGTCTAATGTGTATCGAGAGAATTTAGAATATCTATAAACGCTAATCCTAATGTATCTGTTGGGTTATCAACGTGTATATTAAAGTCACCAACGATAAGAGCTTTATCTACAGTGACTACGAGGTCAGACAGGAAATTTGATATTTCTTTAAGAAAATCAGCATGATGGCCCGGAGGTCTATAGATTGTAGCAAGGACAAAAGAGAGCTGTTTATGGTTACGATCAGTTATTTCCATATTTAATAGCACTATTTCAAATGAATAAAATTTTAGTTCGGATTTATGCTTTACTTTAAAAAAAAAAGTATATTGTAGCTACACCACCCCCTCTCCCCTTTAATCGCGGATCATGTTTATAATAGTAGTCTTGTGGGGTGGATTCGTTTAAACTAATGTAATCGTCTGCTTTAAGCCAGGTTTCTGTTAAAGAGAGTGCATCTAAGTTTTGGTCAGTAATTATTTCATTGACAATAGGTTCTTTATTGGTAAGCGATCTAATGTTAAAGACACACTATGCCGTTATTTTACCTTAATATAACAGCTTCAAAGTTATTTCGGTGGTAAACAAAGTCATAGTAAGGCGAATCATCCTCCTGTTGAAGCTCGGGGAGGACGCCGCTACCAAAACCAGCAATGCAAGCTTGAGAGAACCGCCCCTGACAAATCTCGCGAGAATCACGACTTGCTTTACGGCAACGACGTCACACACGATAGGCTTGTTCGACTTCGTGTGGTGCTGCAAGAACCGACCGCCGGATGATGTCAAAGTACCGCGAGAATGATCCGAGACGGCACTTTGACGTCATCCGGCTGTCGGTTCTTGCAGCGCTGCATGAAGTCAATCAAGCCTTTAACAACAACTACACGCGCAAATTTAAGACGTGAAGCTAAACGATTTAAAAGTTAAGAAAGCGCATTCGGAAGTGAGTAGGAAAAGGAAAAGAGAATCTGACCGCGTTAGGAACCGGACAAAAGTCCCACTCTGTCAGGTTTTTCCTCGTTGGCGTGAGCTAAAAGACAGCACTGGAGGGATGCTGATCTGGCGATCTTGTTGATGGACTAGTAAGTAAATCTCTTATTTGTAAACTTGTTTGCGGTCTATGTTGTATGTTGTTGCGCTTGCTTGTAGTATGTCATGCGATTATCATGACAACAGTTGTCAATGTCTCACATAATTATCAGGACATAAATAAGCCTAGAGGTTGTAAATATTGTAAACATGCACAATTTCAAGATTCAAGATTCAATAAATGTATTGCCATGTCAACAGAGTTGATAGGAATTTGTCTTGGTACCACACCCTCAGACATAAATAGCATCATCACATCATAACGACAAATGTAAACATTGAATAACAGACAAACACTATACCTCAACAACAACAGTACCCAGCAGACAGTAGACAATGAGACCAGACCCGCAAACATTAGAAAGTACCATGCCCTTTGAGAGATAAGTGCAACTTGTGTACAGGTGGAAAAAGTGCTGCTAGCGATCAGTGCAATTCAGATATCTAATGGCCAGAGGGTAAGTGCTGTCTCTGAAGCGTGATGTGGAGGTCTTGATGCTCCTAAATCTTCTTCCTGATGGGAGGAGATTAAAGAGATAGTGAGCAGGGTGAGAATGGTTTGCAATGATTTTTTTAGCCTTTCTGATTATTCTGGATGAAAAAAGTGAAGAAAGTGAAGGAAGGTTACAGCCTATGATTTTTGATGCTCTGTGTACTACTCTTTCCATCCTAGTTTTGTCCTGTGCGGTTGTGTGACCGAACCAGACAGTCATAGAAAAAGTGAGCACACTTTCAATAGTTGACCTATAGAAATGGATCATGGCAGCCCGGCTAACTCTTAATTTTTTGAGCTGCCGCAGAAAGTGGAGATGCTGGTGAGCCTTACTGATCTTAATATTAGTGTTGTTCTCCCATGAGAAGGATTCATGAATTGTGGTCCCAAGGAACTGGAAGGAAGAGACCCTCTCTACCTCCACCCCCTTAATGGAGAGCGTAGGCAGAGGACTATGGGTCTTTCTAAAATCCACTACAAGTTCCTTGGTTTTTGAGATGTTAAGTTGTAGATTAAAAATTCCGCACCATTTCACCAGCCCATCCACTTCTCTGCGGTAGTCAGACTCGTCTCCGTTAGAAATAAGACCAACTACAGATGTATCGTCTGCAAACTTAAACATCAAGACTGAACTGGTGTGAGACTGACAGAATTGAGTGTATAGTGAGTATAGAAGTGGGGAAAGGACGCACCCCTGAGGAGCACCAGTATTCAAGAACTTCGGCTGGGAGACGTAATCACCCATTTTAACCACCTGCTTCCTATCACATAGAAAATTAAAAATCCATTTACATAATGATGAACTAACACCTAACTCCTGTAAAGTGTTAATCAACTTCACAGGAATGATGGTGTTGAACGCAGAACTAAAGTCCACAAAAAGAACCTGTACATATGTAGATTTTAATTCCAGATGCAATTTCCTACCATTTCCTAAAAAGTTTGACAGATGGTTTCGCCAATTTAAGTTTCTGGCGATATTTTGGTATTAAAAGAATAGTGTTGTGGTCGGACTCACCCAGAGGGGCCCTGGCCACAGCATGATACGCCTCAGGAATAGAGGAGTAGCATTGGTCCAGTATTTTATCCTTCCTGGTAGCAATCTGAATTTGGGGTTTATATCTGGGGAGAGCCTTCCTCAAGGAGACGTGATTGAAATCCCCCAGTACAAACGTAGCAGCGTCAGGATTGTTGTTTTCCACCTCCGTGATAATATCCACAAGTTGCTGCAAAGCAGCCGAAGCAGAGGCGTCCGGGGGAATATAAATAACCATCAGGACAACAGAAGAAAACTCACGAGGCAAGTAGAAGGGCTTACACATCACGGTGAGAGACTCCAGCTCTGGAGACCAGGTTTGTGACAAGATTTTGCAGTCCGATCACCAGTTGCTATTGATGTAACAGCCAACCCCGCCTCCACGTAGTTTCCGTGAGCATGCGGTGCGATCTGCGCGATGTAAACAGAAACCGTTTATTTGTAGCATAGAGTCCGGAAAACTTTCAACCAGCCAGGTCTCAGACAGGCAGATAGCAGCGGCATCTCTGAAGTCTCTCTGTGTACGAGTGAGCATAGAAAGTTCATCGATTTTGTTTGCCAGAGAGCGGACATTGGAAAGAATCAGACTTGGTAAAGCTGGGCGGAAGATGCGACGCCTAAGCCGGACTAGCGCGCCACCCCTCACACCCCGCTTCCGTGTCTTCCAGCGTTGTTTTGGCCGCTCCATGTGTGGTTGAAAATCCGGCGGTAGATCAGGCAGAAAAACGTAGATCTGTCATACTGAATAATACCAAGACTGGGTTCTGGACACACGCAGGACAACACCAAACAAACAAACAGAACAGAGAGTAGTACCGAGTCGCCATTGAACGGCGTCATCTTGTATCAGATTTGCAAAATAATTTGCAAACTATTATGATAAATAGCAATAATCATGTATAGTGACATTATAACAAACAATGTTATGAGATAATGCAATGTACACAATTAACTTTGTCATGGCATTTTGTAATGTTTACTTGTGATTTAGCTGCAATCATGTAAAAACATTATAAGCTAGCAAACGTGGTACTTTATTATTATATGCACTCTACACTTGGAATAAACTTCTTATTATCCTATTACCATCATCTGTAGTTTAGTAGACTATGCAGTAGCCTAATATTTGTATGAAATTGTGAAACATTACCTGGTCATTATCTTTGGAGTACTAGAGTGGGAAAATTACGACAGTTGCAAGTATTCTCCAGCGACTCTAGGGGTCGCTGTTTGACAAAAACGCCGAATTGCATAGAGCGGCTTTAAGAAGGCCGAATTTTAACATTCGAGGTTCATCAGTAAACGTATTGTTTTCTAATTTTATGTTAGTAAGATTTGTACGAGACGAGGTAAACGGTGCTCTGTATTCGTTTGTTCGAGGAACGCACACAGTTGAAATGTGTTGATACTCTGGTAAGATAGACTCTAAGTTCTGCGATATATGTGATCTTGACATGTCAGAGCAGCTAACAGATGGACGGGTAGGCCGATCTATCTGTTTCCTGACCTGGGCCCTGGGTAGTCAGACTGTATTAGAATTAAGAGTATTGGTCAGATTTCTAGAGAGTATAGCATTTCCTTCCGATGACGGATGAAGGCCATCTCTCTTTAGCAGGTCAGGTCTCCCCCTGAAGTGCTTCCAATTGTCTATAAACACTACGTTATGCTGAGGGCACCATTTTGACATCCAGTGGTGAAGAGACACTAATCTGCTATAAGTTTCATCACCCCGGTAGGCAGGGAGGGGACCAGAGCAAATTACATTATCTGACATTGTTTTTGCAATTTCACACACCTCTTTAATAGTATCTTTGGTGATCTCCGACTGGCGGAGTCTGGTGTCATTTGCGCCGGCATGAATAACAATTTTTGAAAACTTACGCTTAGCATTAGCCAGCATTTTAAGTTTGGATCTAATGTCTGACGATCTGGCTCCCGGTATACAGTCAACTATGGTGGCTGGTGCCTCAATGTTCACGTTCTTTAGTATCGAGTCTCCAATAACAAGGGCACCTTTAACAGATGCCTCAGTCGGTGTATTGCTTAGAATGTCGAATCTGTTAGAAATTACTAGGTGGGACTTCGATGGGCATCGAATATGACTACGCCGCCTGACAGTCACCCAGTTAGTCGGCCGGCTTAACTCAGTTGCCGGAACCGAGATATGTGTACTACGCGTTACCGTAGGCGCACCCGAAACAGTGTTTGAAACATTAACATTAGCATTAGCGGTCTTACTGTCCTCAACGAGCGTTCGGATGTGCACTTCTAGTTCTGCAACCTTCTCCGTCAGCCTTACTACTTCAATACACTTAACACATGTAAACCCCGTTGTGCTGACGGAAGAAGCTAAACTGTACATGTGGCAAGTAGTGCAGGTTACAATGACAAGCGGAGTCTTACCGTTTTCATGCTGGGCGATGGCATCTCTGTTCGCCTGAACGCGGTCCGTGAAGCTGCATCGAGACCGGTGCTCGCTCGTTGCCTGCCTCGGTCGTGTCCGGGTGTCTGGTGATGTGAGGCACGCTGTACCGTCTGTGATGAACTAGTAAGTTATATTATATAGATAGTAACAAGATAGTAAGAAAATAGGATTTAGATGATGAACTCGACGGAGCTCCGATAACAGTGTTGCCACTCTCTTGCGTCTCTCTCTTGCGTCTCAACTAAACAATGTCAAATACATTTAACAACAAGCACAACACATTTTTATAAAAGATATAAAAACAAATAAGTTAAAAGATCTCCACTAACGTTAGCTCAAGAGCTCAGTCAATCTAGGCGGGAGCTGAACTAAGCCCACATTAGCCGTGTTTGCACTATCGGGCTTCAAGCGGGCCAGTGCCAGTGCCTGCCGAGGCCTGTGGCGTTTGCATTGTCACTTCCGGGGCATGATCGTGCTTCATTGGGGCTTAAGCCCCGGCTTTTCAGGCCCGCCAAATTCCTTGGGCCAGAGCGGGCTTCTCGGGGCTAGGGGAGTGGTAAAGGTCAAAGGCGGAGTTTATCTGAGTCTCTGGCAAGATGCGCATCCATCTGTCTGCAGATTTAAAACTTTAAAAATAATCGGGGTCACCAGTAATTTACTGTTTAACGAAAGATGCCTGCTATGTTTGTACTTCAGACTGAAGAAAATGATCAGCATATGTAAAAAACAAAGACGCTTTACAACGCCGAACTCGCCATGCTAAGAATCCGGCGCACACAGCTAAGTTACCGGTTCGGGAGAAGTTTATAAAGTGTCGGGCACAGAACAAAGTGTTTAACAAAGTGCAACAGTGCTGAGAAATTAAAGATGTGTGTTGGATCATCATTTCATCGTCCATGTATTAAAGAAGCCATCACTCGAGTCACGATGGTATCTAGTTAACATGCTACATAACGTTTGCATACAAAACACTTAAAATACAATACAAATAACGATTGCATAAGTGTCTTACATGGGTGTTTTTTGTGTTATATTGTCATCTCTGTTGAATTTTTTAGTCAGTCCTTAGAAAAAGTAACCATGGTTTTATTATATTAGTCATAGCCATGCTTTCTGGTATTTTGGAGATTAATTTAACTCTTATATGAATGTAGCAAACTTTATATGTCGGTATACTGTATGTGTATTTACAAACCCTTTATACAAAATATTACATGTGCTGCTTTGTTCTTTTGTGTCCGTTTTACAGAAAAAATGCCAACGTAAAGCTTTCAGTTTGTCATCCAGGAGTTTTTATTTTTTATATGATTAATTATTACTACGCTATTATTACTACAGCTGCTTGTCAGTTTATTGAAAATGATTGCTTAATAAGGATCACATCTGAAACACAGAAATGGTAAGATGCAACAAAATGGTAAATATATAACCATCATTAACTTAACCACTGTAACATAGCTTTTTATTAAATACTTGTGTATATTCAGAGTTGATTCTTAACGAGTAAATTTTCTAATGATTTCTCAAACGTTTTGATTTTTGAGATGCAAATAAAGTGATTTTCAGTCCTATTCAGCTATTCGAGGCAGTTCTTTATAGACAAAAGTATTTATTGATTGACACATTATTGAAATAGTTATTAGACAGTTACCTTGTGTTTCATGTGATGCTCAACTATTAACGTTTTCATGATTAAAGATATCACACCTCTTATAATGTGTAAGTAGTTTACATCGCCATAGAACTATAATTACAAACTTAACGTTACATATTTAGACACACGTGCATACCTGTATTTTAAAATAAGATTATTTTACATAAATGTAAAACTAGGACTCTTATATTCTTTAAAATATTGTGTATAATGGCACATTAGGTAGATGAACGCTTTATTTGTAATTATCCTACTTCATAAAGTTTACTATTGCTTATTGATCTGATATTGTCTCGTCGTGAGATCGCTCGTGTGCAGCCAACATAAACTTCAAGAGTAACACCGCGGATGGAGCAAACATCTCTATCTTCTCATCTTGGCTTTCACTGTGCAAACAGCCGCCTCAGTTATGTTCTTTATGTTTGTTGTATGATGATGCGATCTCACTCCCGTCTCCTGTCAGATTGAAGTGACGTCCTCACGGTAAAACAGGCAGAGTTGTGTAAAGTTACATCCAGGTAGGCGTATTAAATGCGGGGTTTTCTGAAGCGCTGCGGCGCTATTGGCTTGACAATGCAAACGCGTTGTGATTTTGGCTACACAGCTGGAGGTCTGAGGCTATTGGCTCCGTGAGGCCCGTTTGAAGCCCTGGCTCGCACAGGCCCGATAGTGCAAAAGCGGCTATTGCAATACTTGGAGAAAACTTGCGTTATAATTAATAATTCATTACATTTATTTATATATAGCTTTTCTGAAGCACTCAAAGTGCTTTACATATGAAATTAACTAAACTATGTTAAATACTTTAAAGAACATGTATAACACATTTTTATAGAAGATATAAAGACAAATAAAAGATCTCCATTAGCTCACAACTGCGCCGAGCTCAGCTCACCTCACTCAGCACTCGAACGACACGAACCAATGGTCAACATTAGAGATGCTCCGATCAGCATTTTTGGGGCCGATCACCGATTACCGATCACCAAAATCATGATCTGCCGATCGCCGATCAGTGCCGATCACAGAATGGCAGTGGAATGGGAATCTTTTATCTATAATCTAGCAGAGTTTGCACCATTTGTAGAAATGAAATTAACTATAAATTAGGTGTATTATTGTTTTAATAAGAGAATCAAATAAATAAGCACAACAAATATTTCTTCTTGCAAAGAGAAATGTAATATGCCTTTAAAAAGGTTTATGTCTGTTAAAAGTGATTAAAATAAAACACTTCACAGTCTTACCTGTATGAATTAAATAAACACGCATTCGTATGAAGTACAACAGTTCTTCACTGATGAGCAGAGAGTAATTTTATTGAGAGATGAATTAGGATACTGTCGCTTTAAGACGTGGGAGAGATCGTTCTCTTCACATGCACTGATGACTGGCTGCTTTGTATGCGTGCGGCGGGTGTCCGCAAGAGCAGCTGTGAAGAAAATGGAAGTTTAAACCTTCAAAACTTTAAAACGAATGCAAGTAATAAACTTTCGGCATCAGGATGCAATTGTCCGCGATAGATATGTGTTGTATACGCTGTTTGATAGGGATGTGAAGACGCATTGCGCTGAGGACCAGAGCGCGTCTTCATAGTCCGCAAACAAGAGCAGCTGTGAGGAAAATGGATGTTTAAACCTTCAAAGCTTTAAAACGAATGCAAGTAATAAACTTTCGGCATGAGGATGCAATTGTCCGCGATAGATATGTGTTGTATACGCTGATGTGAAGACGCATTGCGCTGAGGACCAGAGCGCGTCCTCGTAGTCCGCAAACAAGGGCAGCTGTGAGGAAAATGGATGTTTAAACCTTCAAAACTTTAAAACGAATGCAAGTAATAAACTTTAGGCACGAGGATGCAATTGTCCGCGATAGATATGTGTTGTATACGCTGTTTGATAGGGATGTGAAGACGAATCGCGTGTCCTCATAGAAAATACGCATATCTCTGTTAAAGGCAGAGAGGAAATCCAAATCTGCACGTCACACATGAGCAATAGGTTACAAAATGCTCGCACTGTGTAAAATGGTCTCTTATTGCAGCCGTATCAGGAACGCTATGATGACAAAAGTAAACAGAAAAATCGGCTCATGAGATCGGCAAATTTAGCGAGTGCCGATCGCGTCATTTAATGTCGTTATCGGCCGATTACGATCGGCGGCCGATCGATCAGAGCATCACTAGTCAACATCAATGTTTATCATATATTAGACATATCGAAATATATTGACAACTTAACCCCTTAAGTGGCGCAGCCCTTTTTGAGCCTACACATGAAAATGCACTCTTGGAACTAAAATGGTTATAAATCATGAATTTTTTTGAATACAGACCTAAGATTGGTCTTATTTGAAAGAAGACAATTGGCAGATTGCTATTATGAAAAGAAATTACTAAAAAAAAAGTTTTTTAGAAAAGTTATTGTAGTTTATGTTTATTGTTATGAAAAACTATAAAAATGTCATAATGATCTTTTATTAAAAAAAATACAAAATAAATATATATTTCAGCCTAGAAATTTTATAAAGTCAAAGTCCCAAGTCTCATCAAGATTAGTACAAAATTTGATGTTGATATAACAAAAAATGGAGTTCCTGTGACTCTTTTAGCTGCTATACCAGAATAACCACCAGGGGGCTATCTTTTAACACTTAGTTTCTGGATCTGACATTTGACACCACAACAGACACTGAGATGCTTTTTTAAGTTTTTTTTACTTGTCCTATAAGATAGACACAATAAGAAATGACAAATGGACAAGATCATAATAAAAAAACAAGAAATGAATTGAAATGTATATTAGAAACATCATAGAAAAAGCCTATTAGAAAACACATTTTTCAATTTTCAACAATTTACAAACTATTTACAATTTTTTTTAACTTTCTAAATATTAATTAACTATTTACAATTTTCCATAACAATTATTACAAATTATGTTCATTGTGCCAGTCATTGAAACACTCTCGTGCTAGCAGGAAACACAAGAACAGATTGCATGCAGGGCACTTTACAGAGGTTTTTCGATGACAAACATGGCATCTTCTTCTTTCATCTAACCCTGGTTCAGTGGTGAATGTTGGCCTGTGGCATATGTGGCCTGACTGTCCTTCTGTGGGAACAGAAGATGAAGTTGACGAAGCAGAACTGGAACAGCTTTCATTCTGGGGCATCCAGTCTGCAAGCTCCAGAACCAGTGCTTCACGGAATTCCCTCTGCGTAATCCGCTTTTGGTTGTGTAATGCAGCCAGCTGCTGGTGGAGTATAAACGCATTCACAACCGCGATATCCACAAAGTGGAAAAACAGGGAGCGGTACCACTTTCTGGTCTTGTGTAGCACTGTATAATAGCAGATGAGGGCATCAGAGGCGTCTACTCCTCCCATGTTTCTGTATGAAAAATAATGGGAAATAATTCAAATCTAAATAATCAAAAGTATTATTATTATATAATTATTTTTATATAAAGGCAAACATAGTCAAGTAGATAATGTATAAACATATCTGCACAATTTCTACACAACAACACTGAATAAAATAGACTCACTTGTTGTAGTCAGACACCACAGATGGAATGTAAACATTCTGTTCTGTCCATCCTCCTTCTGCTGTCCTCACCCTTCGTAGTACGGTCTGATCTCCGTTGGCTGAATGGAAGGAGGAACACATCAGCACCTCCCTGCTGTCCTTCCATTCAACAAACAGAAGGTTGTTGTGTCGAATCCACCGCATACTCCCGCGGGGGGAATTTTTGGGCAGCTTATTGACGGTGGTTGCTGGGAAGCCTATCCGGTTTTTGCGAATAGTTCCACAGGCCCAGAAGCCCTTTTGACGGAGGTCCTGGAACAATGACGGGCTGGTGTAGAAATTATCCACATATAGTTTATAGCCTGTTCCTAAGACCCCACTGTCAATCAGCGTCATCACCGATTTGTAGCTGAGTCCCTTGCCTTGTTCACACTCTCCCTCAGGGGCTTTTCCTTCATAAATAAAAAAACTCCATGTGTATGCATGGTGGGAGTCAGCCAAAACATACAACTTGTAACCCCATTTTGTGGGCTTCTCTTTGTGGTACTGCTTCAGACTTATTCTGGCTTTGGACGCGACCATCCTCTCATCTATTGAGATGTTTTGATGTGGGTGAAAGTAAGTTTTGCAGGCGTCTTGAATCTGGTGATAGACTGGCTTTAGCTTTCCAAGTCTATCATAGCCAGGGGTCCCTTTTTTCGCTAAATTCTCAGCATCTTCTTTGGGATCACTTAGATGAAGTGTTGATGACATTGCTTGGAATTTCCTGGATGACATAACTGTGGAAGGAAAGCCTATTTTATAAAGTCTAGAACCATTCCAGTAGTGTGTCAGTTGTGGAAGCTTTACTAGACCCATATAGATGACCAGAGACAGATACGAGTACAAGTCCTTTAGGGACATGTCCTCCCATGGTTTTCTGGTTCCTCGTGTTGCCTGATTACCCTGACGTTCAGCTGCATAGGCATTGGAGTTGCGGATAATTGTCTGGCAAGTTTCCGAAGAAAAAAACAGCTGAAACAACTCTAAAGGACTATAGTTTTCCGTCAAAATGAGCTGAGGGCCAGGGGTTCGAGCTGGTCTAAATACTGTCTCAGGTGGTGAAACATCAGGTTCATCACTGGTGTGCCATCTTGGTCCAGCAGTGTCAGTGGAAGTAACGGGTCGGGTCTGTCTCCCTCTTCCTCTGTATACACCTCTTCCTCTGCTTTGTCCTCTTCCTCGGCTTTGTCTTCTGTCTGTGATTTGCACTGTCCTTCTGCCTTGTCCTCTTCCTCTGCTTTGTCCTCTTCCTCTACTTTGTCTTCTGTCTGTGATTTGCACTGTCCTTCTGCTTCTTCCTCTCCCTCTATCTCCAATTCCGCTGAAGCAAGAAGCTGTGGTAGCTGGTGGCATTGCTGAGGAAGTTGATGGTTCATCAGAGTCCTCTCCGAAATCTTCATTCCTATTGTAACAATATATTACAAATCAATATAGTAAATGTTTCTTTCTATATTTACACATCCACATATAATGTTTTACTTACAAAGTTCAGGAGATTCAAATAAATCTACCAAACCATCATCTAATTGTGATCAGCAGTCAACAATCAGTGTGTCCACGTGACTAGCATGACTTGAAGCCTAAGTAGTCAGCTCATTCACACCCCTCACACTTGCATGATTACTTATTTGTAAGTGTGAACTCATGAAATTCTATCTATTTTCATTTCCACTCACTAAAAGCTAACTAAAATTAGCAATGATTGTATAAGAAGCAAAAATATGTAAAAACTTACTGATATGAAGTTGAATCCAAAATCTCCTTATCAGGAAAAAGCATGTCAGACTCATCACTGCTGGATTGATGATGTTCCTCTTCATCACTCGATTTGCAGACTTCTTCCACTACTTCTAAAAGTGTGTACCGCTTTTTAGGTGTTGGTAAAGCCATCTTCTGATTGTAAGTGAAGACTGAGAATGCAGTCTGTGGCTTATTGCTGGGCATGTTTATAAACAAAAGGTGCTGCGCACTCTATTGGATAGTGTTTTGTCAACAAAATGCAATTGTTGGCTAACTGATGCTGAAGTCAGAGCCCTAGTAACGGCTCTGTTTGGCTACTGAGACTATCTTGCATTTGCATTACTGGATATGATATTTTGTGGGCGGACTCTTCGAAACCAGAAGACTACTAACATAGCAACTCCTAAAAATTATGGCTTATTGGAAAGCAACTAAATAAGTGTATTTTTTAACAAATGAACATATATTTTTTGGTTTTGTTATGAACTTTCATCCTGAAAACCAGAGCTTGAATGAAAAAAGTGTGTATCAACTTTATGTGACAAAGTTTTCATCTCTTGTTATGATAGTTTTTTGATGCACACTCTTGTCATTTATGAATCAAGTAATCTTCATATGTAATTTATTTTATAAAACACTGAAAAAATATGTATTCTAGGGTCTTAGACCTTTCCAAAGATATAAAGTTTGTCAAGATTAGGAAAGCATTTACTAGCAAAATATTGAAGTAAATGCAGGAGTCCTGCAGGCAGTACCAATTTCTGATGCACACTTTTGTTATTTATAAATCAATTACCCTTCCTACATAATTTATCTTATAAAACACTGATGAAATATGTATTCTAGAGACTCAGACCTTTCAAATAATATATAGTTTGTTGTGATTTGGTAAGAATTTATATTCAAAAAATTGAAGTAAATGTAGGCATCCCGCTGGCGGGACAGTGACACATAGCAGAGCATAATTTATTTTTAAGTGCACTCTGTTCATAAACAAATCAATTACTCTTCCTACACAATTTATTTTTTAAAACACTGCTGAAATATGTATTCTAGAGACTTAGACCTTTCCTACAATATAAAGTTTGTTAAGATTTGATAAGAATTTATATGCAAAATATTGAAGTAAAGTCAGGTGTCCCGCTCACGGGACGGCGCCACATAAACATCACTGTGAACTAATTTCAATAAAGTAACCACGAATGTAAAGAAACTTACCTCATAATATCACAGAAACACTCGTCTGAGGAGAATAGCGGTTAATCCAGATTGCGCGTCTCCCGGTTTGAATAATCACGTGATCACAAAGCATTCGAGAGACCCAATAATAACATAATAAAAGTAAATAAAGATATAAAAGATGAAAGTAAAGTACTTCTTCCAGTGTTGCTTCCGGGACCGAAATTGCCTGTTTAGAGCCAATTTAACATAGAATATTTATTTAATAAAAACAGAAATATTAATCGACTCTCACTAAAGGTTTCATTATCATGCAGTGTCCTCAATATTATTTCTACATATCCCAGATAGCAGTCAGTTCTGGGCCGATTCTGGCTTTTTTCCGCCAGTGTCGGCTGAAAGCCGGACAGATTTTTAGTGTATGCGCCAGAACTGGCCCAGATGAGGAAATAGTATACCAGTAATAAACACTATTTATAGCTGTTGGCCCGAGTGTAAGCATACGCAGCTGAAGTCCGGGTCTACTAAAGTAGCGTCTCAGTGTAATCGGGCCAAATCTGGCATTGTGTAGTCGGACCGACTACATTGCATTGTGCCTGGACCGATTATGGTTTGATATGATACTGCCAAGATGTGTATGATGTCAGAAATTCAGTATGTGGCCCGATACCAGTGGAACTGACACATGCCGGTTGTAACGCTGTTTGGCGGCAATTTAAAAATGTTTATGCTTCAGACGGACAGTATACAGTACACGGCCCGATTCCGTGATGCGGCAATCAGCCCTCTAGCTGTTGAACGGCAACATCACCACTGCTGTTATGATTTGAATCAAGCAGAGCACAAAGCTGAGCTCCCGTTCGACACAGACACCATCATCAATAACTGGTAAGTCACTGATTTAGTTTTTATATGTTAAAAATGCATGATAATATTCATATTCAAAACCGTGAATTTTCCTGCATGTTTAGCCAGCTATCACGTTAGCTTAAATATTGTTGTTAGTAAGCTGAATTCATTTAGAAAGATGTAAATAACCAGTCGTCGTTCACGTGCAGGTTAACAGGTTTTTAATAATCAAGCAGAGAATTCAGACACACATTCGTATCTTCATAAAAAGGAGCAGTACACACATCCTTATTTGAGCTAAAGTAGTTAAGAAGTTAAAGAGCACCCTGCTAAAAAATCCAGCATCAAACCAGCATGGGAATTATGATGGTCTTTGCTGGTGGTCACCAGCATAACAGCACCAAAACACAACATATGCTGTGGCTTGCTGGTATGACCAGCATGGGATGCTGGTGCTAATGCTGGTTTGGTGATGGTCCTGGTTTGAGGCTGTTTAGCTGGTGTTCACTAGCAAACCAGCACCAAAACACAACATATGCTGGTCTTGCTGGTATGCTGTTTTTTTCAGAAGGGCACATTTTTCAGATTCACGAATTTACACACCCTTTGATGTGTAAGTGTTAAAGACATGTGAACGATGTGCAAATGTACAAAACCCTACACTGTAAAAAATTTGCTGTAATTATGCAGCTGGTTGCCAGTAACTTACTGTAGAAGTTAAAGACTGAAAATGTTTCATGTTAATTTAACTTTGAACAAACTGTTGCCAGTAAATAACATAAATGTAAAATCTACAGTAAGTTACTGGCAGCTAGTTGGCAGTAACACCCAGTAATACTGTAATTTCTACAGAAATTTTTTACAGTGTAAGTAAACAATGACGCCAGTTATCTTCTTCAACTTAAATCTCTTTTCTTGGACTACAACAAACACACAACAGTTTACTTCTATGGATTGCACACAACTTTTCTTAAATTAGCACACAAAAAATAGCATGCATCACCTCTTTGATATAAGCAATCAACTACTGTATGACCTGTGTCCTGTATGAAACTATGACCAACTATTAAGACTATAAATCTGTTTCAGGTTAACTGGTTGGGGCTTATTGGCGGGACAGATGTACGAGACTGCACATGGCATATATTGAAGAGGGCGACCGACAACTCCCTGGCTTAAAACCTCAACTGGATGGAAAAGACTTTATTTGCCACCCTCTAACTCAGAGAGGTAGTGATTGGTAAATATATCTGTTAATTATTTGTTAATAAAAATTAGACATTTCTTTTTAATATGCTCATTAAATGTTAAAGATTTCACAATGACAATATGGATTACTTATTTTAAAGATGCAGTTCGGAGAAGGTCCCTTACAGTTGTGGAGGGGACATGGGCGTCGGAAGCAAATAAAAAGTGGGTGGGTCTCCTTTTTTCTTCTGTGTCTTGAACTTGGGGCTCGAGTCCGACCTAAGGTTCGAGCTTCCTTTAAGAACAGCAAGCTAAGTTCGTTTACCGTTAATTACTAAGACTAAATGGGCAGGCAAACTCGTGAAACAATGAAAGTAAAATAATCCGCTATAATATGGTTTTACACGTCTATAGAAAATATACAGTGGGGCAAAAAAGTATTTAGTCAACCACCAATTGTGCAAGTTCTCCCACTTGGAGGGATGAGAGAGGCCTGTAGTTTTCGTCGTGGGTGCACTTCAACTGTGAGAGACAAAATGGGGAAGGAGGTCCAGAGAATCACATTGTCTGATTTTTTAAGAATTTATTTGCGATTTATGGTGGAAAATAAGTATTTGGTCAATAACAAAAAAGCAAGATTTCTTTCTCTCACAGACCTGTAACTTCTTCTTTAAGAGGATCCTCTGTCCTCCACTTGTTACCTGTATTAATGGCACCTGTTTGAACTTGTTAGCAGTATAAAAGACACCTGTCCACAACCTAAAACAGTCAGAATGCAAACTCAACTATGGCCAAGACCAAAGAGCTGTCAAAGGACACCAGAAACAAAATTGTAGACCTGCACCAGGCTGGGAAGACTGAATCTGCAATAGGTAAGCAGCTTGGTGTGAAGAAATCAACTGTGAGAGCAATTATTAGAAAATGAAAGACATACAAGAACACTGATAATGTCCCTCGATCTGGGGCTCCACGCAAGATCTCATCCCGTAGGGTAAAAATTATCACCAGAATGGTGAGCAAAAATCCCAGAACCACATGGGGGAACCTAGTGAATGACCTGCAGAGAGCTGGGACCAAAGTAACAAAGGCTACCATCAGTAACACACTATGCAGCCAGGGACTCAATTCCTGCAGTGCCAGATGTGTCCACCTGCTTAAGCCAGTACATGTTCGGACCCGTCTGAAGTTTGCTAGAGAGCATTTGGATGATCCAGAAGAAGAGTGGGAGAATGTCATATGGTCAGATGAAACCAAAACATAACTTTTTGGTAGAAACTCAACTTCTTGTGTTTGGAGGAGAAAGAATGCTGAGTTGCATCCAAAGAACACCATACCTACTGTGAAGCATGGGGGTGGAAACCTCATGCTTTGGGGCTGTTTTTCTGCAAAGGGACCAGGACGACTGATCCGAGTTAAGGAAAGAATGAATGGGTCCATGTATCGTGAGATTTTGACTCAAAACCTCCTTTCGTCAGCAAGGGCATTGAAGATGAAACGTGGCTGGGTCTTTCAGTATGGCAGTGATCCCAAACATACCGCCCGGGCAAAGAAGGAGTGGTTTTGTAAGAATAATTTCAAGGTCCTGGAGTGGCCTAGCCAGTCTCCAGATCTCAACCCCATAGAAATTCTTTGGAGGGAGTTGAAAATCTGAGTTGCCCAGCGACAGCCCCAAAACATCACTGCTCTAGAGGAGATCTGCATGGAGGAATGGGCCAAACTACCAGCAACAATATGTAAAAACCTTGTGCAGACTTACAGAAAACGTTTGATCTCTGTCATTGCCAACAAAGGGTATATAACAAAGTATTGACATAAACTTTTGTTATTGACCAAATACTTATTTTTCACCATAATTTACAAATAAATTCTTAAAAAATCAGACAATGTGATTTTCTGGATTTTTTTTCTCATTTTGTCTCTCATAGTTGACGTGTACCTTTGACAAAAATTACAGGCCTCTCTCATCTTTTTAAGTGTGAGAACTTGAACAATTGGTAGCTGACTAAATACTTTTTTGCCCCACTGTACTATAAATAAAGCAGTTATTAATTTTCCTAATGCATGGTTGTTTGACATTTTCTTCTGTTTAAAACCATATAAATTTGGCAAAGGAGGTTTTTCAGCACTTTGTTTGAACAGCAACTCAGCGACCACTCACCCCCGCAAATTATGTTTAAAAGCTGAAACAGGTCCGCGGTGTAAAAAAAAGCAAAGATTAGGGATCCCTGCTCTAGTGGAATGGATTTTGACTAACAGCGCTGTGATAAGTGAACAGACAAATGCGCTAAATTTGAGAAAAAGTGGGTGGGTCCATTATCATTGGTCTTAAAAAGTGGGTGGGTCCTGTCCCACCCACGTATAATGGTTCCGACGCCCATGGGAGGGGACAATGAAGAGGTGGCTCGATCGAGAGGGTGGGTGCAAGAGACAACTTTAGCAAAAGAAAAGCAGTTAGTGTTAGCGCCTGTGTTTGAGTCTGCAAAGGAGAATGTTTTGTGCTGTAAAAAGAGTGGTGGTGTTTTGGTTAAATGTGTTTAACTTGTTTTAATTACTTGGCTTGTGTGTGAGAGGTGTGTGTGCGTGTGGGTTGGTAGATGTGGTTTATGGGGAATAGTGTATAATGACATGTTTAATATGCTATAAACATGCTTTACAGTGACACAATACTAAGTGGTACTTTTTCAGATTAAAGACTTCCAACAGATTTTTGTTATGGTTGGGCTTAGGGACTAGGGTAAGTCAAGGCAATAGAATATAAAGTTTGTACAGTATAAAATGCATTGTGTCTATGGAATTGTCCCGGTAAACCACATATGCCAATGTGTGTGTGTGGTGTGTGTGTGAGAGAGAATTTTTTTCTTTAAATGTTAATTAATTTGTTTTACATGTTGTCTCGCTGTAATTGCTTAAGTGGATAATTCACCCCAAAATTGCAATTTTATCATAAATCACTTCCCCTCTGTCGTTCTAAACCAACAAGTGCTTAGATTGTCTTTAGAACACGTTTTTAGATATTTTTGATGGGAGGCTTCTGTCCGTCCCATTGATTTCAGTAAGTTTTACAATCCATTTAACACAAAAGAATGAAAGACATTGCCAAAAAGTTCAGTGTTCCATCAGTATTTCAATGAAAATTTTTTTCAACAGTTTGTTCTTCTCCTTGGTCGTTCAAAGCCTGTTAACGACCAGACTACGGCGCATCCTGCTGACGTCACCTGCTGCTGACGTCACCTGCTGACGTAGTTGCCAGCGTACAGACAAAATAGGCTGCCAAGTAATTTGTACATTTATTTGGGCTGTTTAAGTATTGTTACAATGTTTGCATTATGCTTTAAAAAAAGCGTAGAAAAACAAAAAAAAAACATTGGTAACCACATCAGCAAGTGACGAGAGCTGCAGGTGATGTCAGCAGCATCGCTGTAGTCTGGTCTTGAATACACTTTCAACAACTAAGGAGGAGAACAAATTGTTGAAATCGTTCGTTTTATTTTCTTTGTGCACAAAGTGTTCTTGTCACTTCATAATATTATTATTAAACTACTAATGGAAAATTGACCTTTTTGGCGATGTCTTTCATTCTTTTCTGGGAAACGGATTGTGAGACTGGCTTGGGTCAGTGGGACGGACAGGGGCCTCCCGGTTTTCATAGAAAAAGTTCTAGGGATGTGTTCTGAAGACAATCGGAGCACTTGGTGGTTTGGAACGACACAGGGGTAGGTGATTTGTGAGAAAATTGTAATTTTAAGGGTGAACTATCCCTTTAAAAATGTTTATAAAGTGGGTTATGTGCTTGTAAAATGTGTTGTGTAAGAGATATATGTCTGTTTGTATTTGTTGGGCTTTGTAAAGTGTACTGAATTTGTTAAGAATTAATATGTTCAAAATTACGGTTAATTGTGGGTACATGTTAAAACATGTTCATATTTATGTATTTGTTAACTGTTAATTCACATTAATGTGATGTGTGTATTTTTTTAATAAAAGGCTCTTAATCTTCTTAAATGGGTGTATTTTTCTTGAAAAATAAAAAATATACAATATTTACCAGTTTCTGGGCCACATCTGGCCCAGGGACCATGCAGATGTTGTCAGCCACATAAAACAAAGGGTCTGGGCCAGACCTGGGCCAAATAAACAATATAAGTCACTTTACACAGTGCTAGCCAGAACTGGGCCAAATCAGCAATTTAAGTCAATTTACAGTGTGCTAGCCAGACCTGGGCCAAATAAACAATTTAGGTCACTTTACAGTGTGCTGACCAAATCTGGGCCAAGTCAGTATGTAAGATCTATTTTACTGGGTGTGGGCCACAACTGGCCCAGATTTAATAGTTTGATCCAATTTTTAGTGTGTGGGCCAGTTTTGGGCCGGGGACCCAGCCAGAACTGGGCCAGAACTCAAGCAAATATGTGGCCCAGTGGTGGGCCAGCCAGATTTTGCTATCTGGGATACGTTCATGCAGATTTTGCCCGGATTATTAAATGAACAGACCTTTTTATGGACATTATTTATGGTTATATTAAAGGAGTTATGCAGTCCAAAACAGACGTTTACTGTAGTAAAACCACATTTTTAAAGTAAACCAATCTGAACTAAAATTTAAATCATTTGAACTAATGTTGTTAAATATTGAAATAACTGATCGTAACAACAAACAGCTTTCTTTTGCCTCCCAGATAGCACAGGTACGTCTGCAAGATGTCTGGTAAAGATCTGGAGATCTGGAATACATCTGGTGTGTAAAAACGTCTTATAAAGGTCTTAGAAAGAGCTGCTTTACATACATTCTAAGTCAAAAACGTCTTGCAGATGTCTTCAATATGTCTATATGACATCTTTTAGGAAACGTCTCAGAGACGTATTGCAGATGAGCAAACAATCTAAATAATACGTCTTGCAGATGTAAACGCAGACATCAAATAGACTTCTTCGAGATGTTTGTGTGCTATCAGGGCTTAGCTACAATCTATAGACCTCCGGGCCACCATGCAGATTTCCTTAAAGAAATAGCAGATTTCCTGTTTGAGCTTGTAGTCACTGTAGATAAAGCTCTTATCGTTGGTGATTTTAATATCCATGTGGATAACCCAAAAGATGCATTAGGATGTGCATTTATGGATGTTCTGAATTCTCTCAATATTAGACAAAACGTAACAGGGCCAATGCATACACGTAAACACACATTTGACTTAATTCTGTCACTCTGACTCAATATTAATGACATCGAAATATCACCTCAGAGTGAGGCAGTTTCTGACCATTACCTTGTGTCATACACTATACTTCTAGATAGGATCACTCAATCCACAACATGCTACCGACTAGCCAGAACAATAATTTCCACCACTAAAAATAGCTTTATTAGCACTCTCCCAGACCTGTCCCAAATGAAACATGTAGCCGATAACTGTGACGATCTAGATATTGTAATAGAAAACCTGAACAATGTCTGTTCTAACACACTGGATGCCATTGATCAGAGTGCACCAAACATGACATCTAAATCCTTATTTACTTGCGTATGTGTGTCAGTATCTCCAGACGTGAGTGTTTTCTTTGTTCTTCCGTCAATCAGTTCACGCGACTCGCACATACACACGAGGCAGGCAATTCAACGCGCTTTTTGGTATTCTTATAAAATACACGATTGCAAACAGTACAATCTTTATTTAGTTGCGTCTAAGCGCATCTCCGCACAGCAAGTTTATTAAACACAGGATCACTCGCGTGTGCACACATTCACTGCTTTCATGATCAACACGTGAGGTAATGGCGGCGGCTGTAAACAAACATTGATAAGTTTATCACGCTTGTCCCTTGTTGTGTTTCTACTATAATGATTACAAAAACACAAATAAGAGTCCATACAACGATAGGCAGTTCTTCTTTTGAGCTTTTTACTGCACAAAAGTAAACCTCTCGCTGGCCAACCAAACACTAACCCTGTGTGTTCATTTTACAATGGCCAAACAGTACCTTTACCATGATTAGGCTATATGGTTTTTAAAGGTAACTTTCAATAGAAATATATATGTGTGTGTGTGTGTTTACATTATATTGAAAAGTAAACCTTATCATGGTTTTACTACAGAGAAAGTTACAGTCCTGTTGAACATCCCCACAAGGCTCATTATGTGGCTCATTATGCGGCTCATTATGCAACTCTTTTGTTCCCTTTCTGCATAATGCTGGCGCCGCCCCACCAGGTGCGTATATAAACCGCAGGTGCACAATACCAAATTAGCTTTTATTGCTTCGAAGCCGGCAGATATCTGCTCTCGAGAAGCGAAACTGATCTTCGTAGATCCTGTTCTACAAGAGGAAAAAAGATCTCAGCTTGCTGAAGTTGGTTGGGCTAAGACACCTCAGCGGAGGCTCGCAGTGTTTTTTTCTCCACCCTTTCTCTCTCTCTCTGTCTCTTAATTTAGGATTTGAGTTCGAGTGAGTGTGTTGCCTCTCCCTGTGTGTTTCACCAGCTTGCTTTTCACCAGATTTCCCTAAAAGAGCAGCACGTCTGAGCTTTGTGTCTTTTTAAAGACAGCCACTCATTCGTGTCACGGTTGGGTTCGTCTTTTTTAAAATGTAATTCCATCCATGCTCTGTTGCTGGATGTGGTGTGTTCATCGCCCCCCCGGGATGGCCACGAGCGTTGTCTTTCGTGTCTGGGGCTCCAGCACGCTGAGGCAGCGTTTCATGATAGTTCATGCTCCGTCTGCGAGGGCATGTCTATGGCGGATATGCGGAGCTGGGTGTCGTTCCTCTGGCAACCGTCCCCGCCTTCCAAGCCTAGTGCTGCTAAGGGCGCAGAAACTAGGCTTGCAAAGGATGACCTTCGTATAACGGTGCTGGGTCGGTCTGCTGGTTCATGCAGTAGCTCCCAGCACCCTGATCCGTTGCCAGCGGAGGTCCCGATCCCCAGGGCTCTTCTAAGAAGTGAGGAACGGGTCGTCAGCAGTCCGCCTCGCCCGCTCAGCTCGCTTCAAAGGGTTGAAAAAGGAAGTCGAAGCGGCCCTAAGACGGGCGATTGAGAGATGGAGGGGATCGCTCTTCGGGAGGAGGGCCGGTTGGGGAATCCTTTCTTTCAATTTTCTGTTCCGCCAGCACCCACACAGTCACAGAAAGAGCGAATTCCACTTTCATCTCTAAGTCTTCAGATGAGCTCCGGAGGCACGAGGGGGCTCATAACCCCCCCTCGTTCTCAGACTCATCAGAGGAGCGCGAGAGTGACGCACGGGCTCATAACCCCATCGTGCTCTCCGACTTCTCAGAGGGACGTAGGAGACAATTAGGGGCTCATAACCCATCGTTGTCTTCCTCCTCCTCCTTCGCCAGAGGGTGCATCGAGTGACTTGAGGTGTCTTCGGCAGAGCCTCCCCTACTCCCACCCAGCAGCGGACTCAGGTGAGTGTTACCATACACAACACTGCTGTCGGTGCGGCCAATGCGCACACACCGCGATCACCTCCTTTGCGCCCGCCGCGGGTATATCGATCGTGCCTTAAGTCCCCCTTGCATGGTATCTGGGGGCGTGGGAACAGCTTGGCAAAGGACGCGATCGAGCCGGTCCCTCTAGCCGAGATGAGTTCGGGGTTTTACAGCCCTTACTTTATTGTACCCAAGAAAAGCCTGCGTTCGCTGAACCGTGCACTTCACAGAATGCCGTTCAAGATGCTGACGCACAAGCGCATATTTTTGCCATGCATTCGTCCAAACGAATGGTTCGCATCTATCGACCTGAAGGACGCGTACTTCCACGTATCGATTCTCCCCCGGCACAGGCCGTTTCTCCGCTTTGCGTTCGAGGGGCAAGCATACCAGTACATAGTCCTCCCATTCGGGCTCTCTCTGTCGCCTCATGTATTCACCAAAGCATTGTTAATTTCGTTGACGAAGACGATGACGAAAAATATTCGTCAACGAACCTTTTTTCACGAACGAAAACTAAATAAAAACTAAATAAAAGTCAGATATGATGACGAAGACTGTAACGAAATATAACTGACACTTTAGTCAACGAATAAAAATAAGACGAAAATGTTAGAGAGGGACGAATGGAGAAGAGATCCAATCAGAGCTACTCATTTTGTGGGACAAGTTGGGAAGAAATCCAATCAGAGCGAATCTTTGAGGGTAGGCTGATCTACGCAGGCAGCAGGCAGTAGAGGCATTTTAAAAACCTGCGGCAAAGTTCTATTCACAACAGGTTGTTTACATTATATTTAGTTGTACAGTCTTCGTCACCCAGCTTTGGATTATTTCATTTGACTTCGCTCGTTAGCAACACGCTAACGTTTTGCGGTGCACCCGGTCCGAAGACATGTCTCATTAACAACAAAAATGTCAGAGCGTCTAATCTGGTCACACTTCAAATATGACAAGACGACAGCCTGTAAAGACGACTCATCCAGAAATACATGCAAAGGTAAACATGCACGCTAAGGTTATTTTATAAGATAAACCACCGTGTTTTCGCTAAACTTGGAATTAACTTGCATTGAAACTAAAGGAATACACATCTGAACTGTATTGATTGTATTGGGTTGTCTGAATTAATACTGAGTATAAATATTCAGTGTCCTCAAACTGAATGAAATGTGTAATGTTACTATTATAGTATATGTTGTGGTTTTACATGACTGGACAAAGTGCGTGTGTAAGTGTGTGTAAGTGTGTCTCTGTCTGTGTGTCTGCACGATTGTGTATCTGTGTGTGCATGTCATTTAGGGAGAATGCATATCTTTTTCAGGGACCATGTATATTTTTTAGGTAGAGCGGGCCTTATGCTTATTTTATGTGATATTATCTTTTGTGAAAAAGCCACGGTCAGTTTTTTTGACATTAAGAATAAAATAAAATATGTGTTTTCTATAACAACCATTAAATCTGTGTCTGTATTGCATATTCAAACCTTAATACCATTCCATAACAGACTAAAAAAACTTAAGACTAGACTAAGACTAAAACTCTTATGATATTTCGTCGACTAAAAGATTTCATATGACTAAAAAAAGACTAAAACTAAACGGTGTGTTATTCAAAAGACTAAGATTAAGACTAAATCAGAATTTGCTGCCAAAATTAACACTGCACCAAAGTAGAAGAGGGGGCTTTAAAACCCCTGAGAGAGAAAGGTGTGCGCATTCTCGCGTATCTAGACGATTGGCTCATAATAGCTCAAACACGTCAGATGCTGTGCGATCACAGTGATCTAACACTAAAACACCTCGCTCGTTTGGGTCTTTGGGTCAACTGGGAAAAGAGCAAGCTTTGCCCTGTGCAGAGAATCTCTTTTCTCGGGATGGAACTGGACTCGGTCGATTTGACAGCTCGTCTAACAGAAGTGCGTGTACAGTCGATTCTGACTTGCCTGAATACATTCAAGAGCAAGAGCGCGGTCCCACTGAAACAATTTCAGAAGCTCCTGGGGCATATGGCAGCAGCTACGGCTGTGACACCGCTCGGGCTGCTTTATATGCGACCGCTTTAGGATTGGCTTCACGACCGAAGTCCCGAGGAGAGCGTGGCTGCGCGGCATTCATCGTGTTATCATTACACCTGCGTGCCGTCGCATTTTCGCCCCGTGGTCAGACCGTGTGTTTCTCCGAGCCGGTGTGCCTCTGAGACAGGTCTCCAGGCATGCAATAGTATGCACAGATGCTTCGGACATGGGGTGGGGGGCCACATACGATGGGCTTGCGGCTTTGGGGGTCTGGACAGCACCCCAGCTGCATTGGCACATAAACTGCTGAGAAATGTGGGCTGTATATCTTGCGCTTGTTCGTTTCAGCAACAAGTTACGGGGCAAAGACGTATTAGTTCGCACAGACAATACTGCAACCGTTGCGTACATCAATCGCCAAGGCGGTTTACACTCGCGTCACCTGTCGCATCTCGCCGGTCACCTCCTCACTTGGAGTCAGAAGAACTTGAGGTCTCTTCGGGCCATTTACATTCCAGGCATGCTCAATATAGAGGCGGATGCGCTCTCTCTGGCTGCACGTCCCGGCGAATGGCGACTCCACCCCATAGCGGTTCAGCAGATTTGGAGACATTTCGGCAAAACGCAGATAGACCTGTTTGCTTCCCCAGAGACGACCCATTGTCGCCTGTTCTTTTCACTAGCCAACGACTCGCTCGGCGTGGATGCATTGGCACACAGCTGGCCGCGAAACATGCGCAAATATGCGTTCCCCCCGGTGAGCCTCATTTGCGCAAACCCTATGAAAGATCCGGGAGGACGAGGCGAGCGTGTTATTAGTGGCACCATATTGGACAACCAGGAGTTGGTTTCCAGAACTCTCTCTCCTCGCGACAGCCCCTCCTTGGAAGATTCCCCTGAGGAAGGACCTTCTTTCTCAACAAGAGGGCACATTATGGCACCTGCCCCCCGACCTTTGGAACCTCCATGTGTGGTCTCTGGACGGGGCACAGAGGTTTTAAGTGATTTACTGCAAGAGGTATCTAACACTACTGCTGCAGCGCGAGCACCGTCTACGAGACAGGCTTACGCGCTTAAATGTAACCTGTTTGTCGACTGGTGTTCTTCCCAACGTGAGAATCCCCGAGAATGCCCGATTAGTGTTGTGCTTTTGTATCTCCAGCGTCGTTTGGAGAATAGGCTGTCACCATCCACTATTAAGGTTGATATCGCTGCAATATCAGCTTACCATTCACCCGTAAACGGTAGGACAGTGGGTCAGCATGACCTGGTCATTAGATTTCTTAGAGGTGCTCGAAGGCTTAATCCTTCGCATCCTCCCTCTATTCCTCCTTGGGACCTGTCCTTGGTGCTGAAATCACTCCAGGAAGCCCCATTTGAGCATCTGCATAGTGTGAGTGTTAAATTTCATACTATGAAGACTTTAACTCTCCATGCTTTGGCTTCTGTTAAGACGATAGGGGATATTCATGCATTTTCGGTCGATGATTCGTGCCTTCAGTTCTGGCCAGCTGCATCCAGCGTAACGCTCAGTTTAGGTCGCTTCCCCAGTTCGCTGGTTCACTATCTTGGGTTATGGAACAGGTAGTGACCGGCCTTCTGCATTTCGCCTTAGGTTCCGCCCCTTATTTGGAGGGCGGAGGGCTTTTGCAGGCACTGGAAGGGTTCAGCTGCAGTGGCGTTTTAGGTCACCGCGGAGCTGTTCCCAATTCGTCGGTCATGACGTGACGTCTCCGTTCCCTTCTTTCAGGGAACGAGGGTTACATACGTAACCGAGACGTTTCTCAGCTGTCAATCACTGATTATTCAGGAGCTTTCCCGCCTCCACACATACAGCCTTTCCTAAGCAAAAGTGTCTTAGAAATTGTAAATCAATATATTGTTTCATGTAAATGAGAAGACACACTTGCACATCATTTTGAAGAAAAAAGTCTAGACTACTAGATCCTGTTTCGAAAAGTCTTGGGAAAACATGTTTAGAATGAGTTTTGTGGACTTATATCAGTGACTTAAAAATTTATCTTTTTCAAAAACCATGCATAAACATTTTCTCTCAAAAATACAAACATGTACATACATGTTGATTATATAATATTGTAGCCCAGTTTGTGGCTGAACATAAGACTTTTGCCATTAATATGTTTTTAAGCAACTGAAAAAAGCTCAAATGTCAGTGCATATTAAAACTTCCCCAGGGCCCTAAAAACCCCTTAGACCCCAGAGGGTTAATAACTTTAGACCAATCTCAAATCTCCCTTTTCTTTCGAAAATATTAGAAAAGGTAGTGGCAAGCCAGTTACGCACATTCTTGACAAATAATAGTACATATGAAAAGTTCCAATCAGGATTCAGGCCCCACCATAGCACAGAGACAGTGCTGCTTAGAGTTACCTCCTATTAACATCCGATCGTGGTGAAATCTCAATCCTTATATTACTAGACCTTAGTGCAGCCTTTGACACAATAGATCACACAATCTTACTCAATAGACTAGAAAAATATGTAGGTTTCAGTGGTCAGGCGTGTGACACTTGCATTACATGTGAACGGCCCCTACGCTAATATGATTTTGTTTCTCTCTCCCTGTCTCATCCTCGACCCAGAGGACAATGAGACAAACAGACCCAGTTCCGGTAAATGTGAAAGTCGGCACACCTCTGATCTACTGGCCGTCCTTCAACGTGATGCCCAGCTGATGCCTGACCAACGATTACCGGCAGAACCCGCTTGATCTCTGCAAAATCTCCTTATCCGTTTATATATATGTATCTCCCAAGGGTTTTTTCCTCCTTTTTTATTTCCCCAGCTAAAAAGCTCAGGGTTTTTTTCTCCTAGGGAGTTTTTAAACCCGGGGAGGCAGCCTTCTTGGCCTTAACTTAGCACCCTCTTCTATACGTTACATTAGTAATACGCTTGCTTATAATGTTGATTCATTGCCGCAGCAAATTTAGCTGTCGTGTATTATGTTGTGCTATCTGTCGTTTGCTGTGCTTTTCACTGCTTCTATTAATGTAAAGCAGCTTTGAAACAATTAACTATTGTGAAAATCGCTATATAAATAAAATTGAATTGAATTGAACATTATATCCGAGTGTTTCTTGGTCAAAAAAAAAGTAGAAATATAACCCATGCTAGTAAAAAATTACAGAACAAAATTTTTTAGCTCATGCGGACTGAACGGAAAGCCGTTAATTAAGCGGATTCTCTACAACATAGTGGACGTGCTTAAACAGTCGAGTCGCATGTGATTTTCAATGTTTATAATGTTTCACGCACATACTGTTGATGAAAAACTTTCATATCCAGTGGCGGTTCTACACGGAGGCCAAGGGTGGCCCGTGCCTCTGTAGACATGTCACTGGCCACCCCTGTGGCCACCCCGTGCTGACCAAATAAAAAAGTATACATTTATTTAGATTTTACACGCGAGCGCCAAAAGCAGAACTAATGCGACGCAACGTTCTACACTGGCAAATTAGAGCGACGCACCCAACCACTGCACTGTTGCTGGCTGCGGCCTTTATACATACAAAGAGTATAGAAGCACAAGAGAGGAAACTCAATAGAACGTTCCATTGCATCACCGGCGCCCAGCAGCAGCCCCACAAATCCGCCATTTTGGAATGAAAGCGACTCGGGAGACAACTAGAAGTATGGCAATATCAGCTACTTTGTAGATTAAAAGATAAAATTCAAACTGAATGATGATAACACAGAATAACATACAATCAGACCAGTGATCATTAATCCCTTTTGACAGCTTATTTTCAGATATTTAGACAAGTCTTCCACTTTTATATAGGCTAATTTTACATACATACATACATAGCGACATAAACTCATCCACACATAATATTTTGGCTCCATATACATACACATATACACACATATACATCTGAATTGCTCGAAATGGATTAAGTAAAAAAAACACTGCCAACTGTCCATAAGTGGCAATTATAGGATAACAGACAGAACAAGCATTTTATAAGATTATAATGTTTGTATCGGGATCCAGGGGATTAATATGTACAAAAATATATGTCATACCTAGTGGAGTTGGTAACTAATAATAATAGTAAATGTGTAAAGTAGCATAAAATAGAATTACATAATAAAGCAAGAAAAAACTACCTCAAATTTGTATCTATTTAATGATTGGATTCCACAGCTGATAACAACAACAAATCAACACATACATACAAGACAATACAGCGTTTCGTGTAGGTGTAGCAAGTGAACAAAATTTTAATTCAAGAAACTTACTATTGCGCTTCTGATTTGGCTGTGAGATTCGCTGAGAATAAATTGTCTGTCAGAATTTTCATTCCAAAATGGCGGCCGCACTACTTAGTGACTGATGCCAAAAACGAATGAGAGTTTCCCCTCTTGTGCTTCTATACTCTTTGATACATATCTATGGCTGCTGGTGCTGCTCGGCGAGTGTCTCAATTTGTTCCAAATCTCCCGATGTAGTGAATGTGTATGCAGGTTCGGGCACTGGTAAGGACTCTAGCTCACTTGATATTGGGACACTACTTGTTCTCCTGTGACGTGGCTGCGCGTTGTGATCATTCACAGCTGTTACTCATCAACAACCGGAAAAAACAAAATCTCGCTAACTTTTTAAAGTTTACACATTGTAAAAAGCGCTGTAATTATGTTCTTACATATACGTGCATAAAATTGGAGGAATATTATTAAATTTTACATATTAAAATCTTTACAATTTAAAATAAATATTATTTTTTTGTGGTCCCTAACTGTCTAGCAATGTGTGTTTATATTTAAACTAAAACAAACGTTTGTCTTTATAAAAGTTTGCATTTCATAAAGTTTATTGAGTAGGCTCGCGTGATTTTCGGTTGGAGGGCTTTAGAAAAGGTCACGTGATTTCCAGTAAGGGACCATCGATGCTCACCGGTTTTTGCGTTGCATGGAATTTTTAGGTAACTAACGTTTGGCATAATGGCAGACTACCTAACCACAGTGCCCTGACTACTGAACAAGGGAGCTGATGAGACCCCAGCTCCTCTTTTGCACCTGCACTCACTCTTGTATTAAATAAATATGTATATGATTGTAAAGTAAAATAAAGTTTAAGGGGTGGTTTCCCGTACAGGGATTAGACTAGTCCTAGACTAAAATAAATGTAAGAGCTGTCCAACCTCAAAAAAAAACTGGCAATGCCATATCTTAAAATCATCATCAACATCAGTGTCCTTGTTTTGCTTCAAAATGCACACAAGTAATGTTTTTAGTAAGGCATGTTTGTTAACTAGTTATATTTCCTAATTAAACTAAGGCATAGTCCTGGCTTAAACTAATTCCTGTACCACCCCTATAATCTTTAAATATCATTTCTTGCCATTTTTTAATGTGCCCCTCTGGTAAAACACTGGCCCCTCCTTGGCCCCCCTAGTGAAATTTGTCTAGAACCGCCACGGTTCATATCTAAATGTCCAGGTAAGAGTCAAGTGTTCAGTCAGTTAATAATAAAGCCACCAGCGTTTTTGGCTGCAGCTCCCTTATTGACAGAGCGGACACTGTATTAAAAAAAAAACAATAAAGGTTTTTATTTTAAGTGGTTTTAATGCTGGTAAGCAATCAGTTATATTATGGTGCTTTGTATTAGTGTTGATTAGTTAAATTAAAGTAATTTTAATCTTTAAAAACTCTACTCTAGATGCAGACGACTATAGTTATTCTGTCATCTTAGTTTCACTTTTGCATAGTATTACATTTTGAATAGAAATATACGAAAAACAAGTTACTCTCTTAACTCTTGACAATCTATTTTGCCATTATTATAAATATGATGTGAAAACAAGAAGGTATTATAAGCATATAGGCATAGCTATATACAACCCCAAAACAGAAAAAGTTGGGACACAGTAGAAATATTGAGTAAAAAAGGAATGGAATAATTTACAAATCTCATAAGCTTATATTTTATTCACAGTAGAATATAGATAACATATCAAATGTTGAAAGTAAGATATTTTGAAATGTCATGCCAAATATTGGCACATTTTGGATCTCATGAGAGCTACACATTCCAAAAAAAGTTGGGACAGGTAGCAATAAGAGGCCAGAAAATTTTAATGTACATATAAGGAACAGTTGAAAGACCAATTTGCAACTTATTAGGTCAATTGGCAACATGATTGGGTATAAAAAGAGACTCTCAGAATGGCAGTGTCTCTCAGAGGTCAAGATGGGCAGAGAATCACCAATTCCCCCAATGCTGCAGCGAAAAATAGTTTTCTGAGTTTCTCAGAGAAAAAATGCAATGAGATTGAAGTTATCATCATCTACAGTGCATAATATCATTCAAAGATTCAGAGAATCTGGAACAATCTCTGTGCGTAAGGGTCAAGGCTGGAAAACCATACTGGATGCCCGTGATCTTCGGGCCCTTACACGGCACTGCATCATATACAGGAATGCTACTGTAATGGAAATCATAACATGGGCTCAGGAATACTTCCAGAAAACATTGTCAGTGAACACGATCCACCTTGTCATTCGCTGTTGCCAGCTTAAACTCTATAGGTCAAAAAAGAAGCCATATCTAAACATGATCCAGAAGCACAGGCGTTTTCCCTGGGCAACGCTCATTTAAAATGGACTTTGGCAAAGTGAAAAACTGTTCTGTGGTCCAACGAATCAAAATTTGAAGTTCTTTTTAGAAAACTGGGACGCCATTTCGTCCGGACTAAAGAGGACAAGGACAACCCAAGTTGTTATTAGCGCTCCTTTCAGAAACTTGCATCTCTGATGGTATGGGGTTGCATGAGTGCGTGTGGCATGGGCAGCTTACACATCTGGAAAGGCATCATCAATGCTGAAAGGTTTATCCAAGTTCTAGATACATTTGATCCCATTCAGACGTCGTCTCTTTCAGGGAAGACCTTGCATTTTCCAACATGACAATGCCAGACCACATACTGCATCAATTACAACATCAAGACTGCGTAGAAGAAGGATCTGAGTACTGAAATGGCCAGCCTGCAGTCCAGATCTTTCACCCAAAGAAAAGATTTGGTGCATCATAAAGCGGAAGATGCGACAAAGAAGACCTAAGACAGTTGAGCAACTAGAAGTCTGTATTAGACAAGAATAGGACAACATTCCTATTCCTAAACATCGGTCCTCCTCCAGCTGTTCCTTATATGCACATTTAACTTTTCTGGCCTCTTATTGCTATCTGTCCCAACTTTTTTTGGAATGTGTAGCTCTCATGAAATCCAAAATGAGCCAATATTTTTCATGACATTTCAAAATATCTTACTTTCAACATTTGATATGTTATCTATATTCTACTGTGAATAAAATATAAGTTTATGAGATTTGTAAATTATTCCATTCCTTTTTTACTCACAATTTCTACTATGTCCGAACTTTTTCTGTTTTGGGGTTGTATTAATTTAAAGTGAAAAGCGCGGTTGTTGCGCTTACTTGTCATCCATGCGGTTAAGCTTCTCAGTGCTGCTGCTCATTGGTTACGTAACACTTCCCTACTATTCGACTATGAGGTTCATAGTTGAATCAGACCTCTCCGAATCAAATCCTCGACTATAAGAAGTCAGCCCTAGTGGCGATAATCCACCATTGCCAATTGCAAGAATACAAACAAAGTTCCCAGCGTGGAGATATATCGTACCTCCCAGCACATCTAATACAAGTCAATGGAGTTGGACAAAACTACGATAAAACCTGTTGGAAAGCATCTTTTGCAGTGATTTTTGTGTGAGCATATCAGTGAACACCCCTGACCACTCGGTTAGTTTCAAGTCTTTGTAAACGAAAGTTTCATGCATTTTAGGAAGGATTGATGCAGTGCACCTATACACCCATTATAGAGGTGGGAGGTGATAGAACAAACACCCGAAAATTCTCGGGCCAGAATCATATGTCCAAATTTCAGTCAAAACCATTCTATTTCATCATAAACAATCTGAAAACAGGGCTTTAAGTGTAAAATACTGAACTTGTCCTTTAATAAAAGCAGAAAAAATTGGACAACATAAGAAGCAGAGTACAACTGCTAAGATTAAACCATACTAGTGAGCGTTCACTGTAAAACCCGATAAGTTAACTTAAACCGTTTGAGAAAACCAATTGTGTAAGAAGTTCCAAGAGACTGTTTATTGTAGAACGCCTTTATTTTGAAAATGAGATTTCTTGGTGGTGAGATCATTTCCTGTTGTGCTGCAGTTACGGCCATGTTAAAAAAGCACATGTTGTAGTTACTGCCATCTCTATCCATCCATCTTTTTGTACGGTCATGGGGTATCGTCAGTGAGTATATTTAATTTAATAACTTAAGACCTAATTTAGGAGCAATATATTATTTGTTTGTGCTGAATTTATTTATTTGTTTACTCACCTGTATCTTAAGTAAGACATATTGAAAGTGTATCCTGTAAAGGGGAAAAATACATTATTTATTAATTAATGGCAATACAGAAAATACTTACCTTTATTTTGTTATGTGTTTTTTATTTCAGTTTTACCTTTTCTTTATTAAAATCACCTGCCAAGTACAACTCATACATATGATTAGTGTAAACTGTTAATTATACGTGCATATGACTAAAAATGTTTGAGTTACCTTTACCATTATTTACTTCAGGTGTGTGTGAGGCAGAATGTGTGATTCAGTTTGAGTTCATTTTTAATGTAGTACTTATTTGGTTCAAGTTATGGTTAATCATTTGCAGTTTTTGAGTTCATATCACAGTTTTTATTAAGTGAAATTAACTTTTTTTTTTTTAATAATGTCTTATTAGTGTCTATTTATGTCAACCCATCAGTTGTTCATATCATGTACCACCTGTTTACCCCTCTAGGGAGTGGCTTCCGCAGCATTCCTACTCCGCTCAGTCTGGTCGCTTCCCTGTTCGCTGGTTCACTATCGTGGGTTAAGGAACAAGTAGTGACCTTAAACCTTATTTCTGTCTCCTTAATGGATGTGGAGGGTTTATGCAGGCACTGGAAGGGTCAGCTTCAGTGGCGCTTTGGTAGGTATTCACAATTCGTCGGTCACAATGTGACATCATATTGACTGACTGAATGTGCACCTGCTGCTTAAATACCCAGTTCATTGGCATTTAGTAGTTTCACAAAGTAGATTGATCTCTCTAAGCGAATATCCAATTCAACGGTCACAACGTAACGTCTCCGTTCCCTCCCATTCCTTCATGCATATCACTATCACCATCCATGCAAATTTAGTCATATTTAATTGATATACTTACGGAACTTGGTTTAAAAATCATATAAAGTAAACTCATTTTTATTAGTTTATGTAAATGGGGATAACAATAAGGCATAAGACATTTTTACTATTCTTTCAGGTATACATAACAATACATGTAGACAAATAAAACAAATTAGACTTCTTTCTAATACTAGACATACTATTTAACACTACTAAGAAAGTAAACTAAATAATGTATTAAAGTGCATATAATGCCAGGTTACATACTCATTAGAATAAATGAAATGATAAAAAAGTAATTATATTTGAGCACTAAAATCAAGATTTTTGCTGTTTCTTTCTTTAGAAACGTAATGTTACAGAGATGGAGCTACACAGAACAGAACAAAGAAAGAGATCTAGAGAAGAATGTTGTGTACTGTATGTGATACATATACTGTTTTGATTAGACCAGTTTAAGCTTTTATAACATTAAAATGTAATACAGGGTATATATTAAGGCATGTAAATGTTTAAAAATCACAAGATGGTATACAATATATTTAGTTATAATATAAATTATAATTCTAAATGTAAATTGCAAAATAATTATACTTTTTATGTTTAATGTGATTTAAACTACAGATGCAACTGGAATTACAGGAAAAATACTAGGAAAACTACAGTTGTAATTTAAACAAAATGCCAGCAACTGTAACAAATGAGTGACAAATGGTAAATGGCTATGCAAATATCCAACTACATGTTTGTCTGTATACATTAATCTTGGTTGTTTATCTTGGTTGCACAGCAAGCTTGGTCCCTATAAAAAAATCAAACAATAAAACTTGACAACATGATTGGCTAGTTCCCTTTCAGTCGGTCACTACGACGTCACGTCGTGACCGACAAATTGGGAACCGCTCCGCAGTGGCAAATCTACTTCGAGAAGCCACCAAAAAAGGCCAATGAAATTGGCATGCAGATTATTTTCAACTGCATATAATCAGAGTCAGGTGAAGTAATCAAATCAGCTTTTCGCTTCGAAGCCGGCAGCATTCTGCTCTTGAAAAGCAAATCCTTTCTGGGACCTCTGTGTGTGTCGAAGTTGGTTGGACAGACAGCACCTCAGCGGAGACTCGCATCAGTTCCACCTCTTTAATTTCTATTTTTGAATTTTATTTGAGTGTGTCGTTGCCTCTCCCCTGCGTGCTTCATCAACTCACGCATTACATGTAGTGTGAATTTCCCTAAAAGAGCAACACGAGGATGACATTCCGACCGTGTGCTTCGTCCGGATATGGGCTGTACATGAATCCTCATGACGGCCACGATCGTTGTCTCTCATGCTTAGGGCTTGAGCATGCGGAGGCAGCGTTTCGCGACAGTACATGTCAGATCTGTCTGAACATGACTGTGGTGGATCTGCGCAGTCGGGTGGCGTACCTCCGGGACCGCCACACCCCTTCCAAGCCATCCGGCGCTAAGAAGGCGGCCGTGATGCTTGCGAAGGACAACTTGCGCATCACGGTGCTGAAAAAGTCCACCGACAGTCAATGTTCCCTCTAAGAGTCAAAGTGGCCGCGCAATAGATTTATCAGACCGCGCACATTTTTCAGACCGCGCATAAACATTGATCCATTAGCTGTTGTAAAAGAATTAAGAGAGAGAGAAGGCGAGTGTTCTAGAAGCAGAAGAAACTTTCAACCAATCGCTGATCTTGCTACGGTGACCGACACTTTTATGAGCCAATGGTAGCAGCGCATTCAGTTCACACAGGTGCCAGCATGCATGGGCACAGAGTGAGAGCGAGTCAGATGAGCAGCTGCACGGGGCGATCTCAAGAAACTAAAATATTTATTACGAGGAAAAAGTGATTCAAAACAGTGATTTAAAACAAATTATTGGATTCCTGAAGTGATGCGATAACTTGGAAAAGCTGTCGCTAGAGTGAGGAGAGAAAAATATAGAATTAGAACGGAGGCAGATGCAGAATCACAGAGCATCAAAACACTGCGAATGAACAACTTCTTATAAATAAGAAGTTAAAATGTATGCTTTGGTGAGTTATATTCTAAATATTAACTTCACATTATGGCATAAGTGTTGCAAATTTGGCAGCAAACTATGAGTTTTATTAGTTTGTTTACATTGGCCGTTGGTATATAACGAACGAGCTGAAGCTATTTACATTTGAAAGTTAACAGTCAAGTAACGTAAATGTGATTAAAAAATAACATTTTAAGTGTCAATATGTTCAATAAGTGTTGAAACCCTGAGTTAGGTTGTTATTTGAAATGTTTACATGATGCTTATTGATAAATCTGTTGAATTGAAGATTAATTACTGCTCTTTTTACAAGGCTGGGTTTTTTGTGAGAATTGCGAACATCTGTGAAGTTCTCCTGCTCCATCTTGGACTTGCGAGACAATTAACTATATACTGAAGGTGTATACAAAATGGCGAGCCAACCAGAACTGTGCTTTGAAGTCATCAGAACTGGTAGGAGGATATTTTTCCTTTTTGTTTCGGACAACTACTTGGACGTGAATTCGCTGAAACTTAATTTTCCGTATTTTCTTGGATTTTCTTCAAAGGACACTGACTTTGAACTGAACTATTTGAACTATTTAAAGGAACAAACAATTGATTCATGAATTCAACCTAACTGAGTCATTTAAGTGAATCATGAATTTGGATTACAAACAAAATGAAACAGTGTTACTCTTTTACAAGTATTTCATTTATTTATTTATTTATTTGCACTGTAGTATATGAGAACTGATTTTCAGCTTGAGTTGAACTGTTCAATCTGCTAAACCCAGGTAACTGGTAAATTCAAAGAGAGTGTTAATTACATGTATTGGGATTTATACACAGGCCCACATTGAACATTATACGTATGTATACACTAAACCCCGTTACACGCTACACTGTCATCTCTATAAATCTCCTTTAGTTAACGCAGGCTCGTGGTCATTTTCGGCAGGTCGTGTGGTTGCGAATTGCTCACAGTCGCATCAACCATCTCCACCCGAGCCGTCCCGCCTTGATGATTGGTACTTTGGGTCTGCTAGAACAGAGCAGACCAGACCTGCCAACCTTGGAATTTTTTTTTGAGTAGCAACTTACCGCAGCGGCGCGAGGTCAGGCACATTTGCTGATCAGTAGTGATTGAGTTCACATGCTTACTTATGACTTATTACTACAACTTATTACTAAGCAAATTGTTCCCCCTCACCACCATATCTAGTCTTTCAACATACAAGTAGGCTATGAAGAACTCATTTAATGAAAAGGCAACCTCCAAAAATATGCCTATTAAACAATATGCTTATGGCATATATATCTTAAATACATGGGACATTATAAATAACAAAGAATCAACAAATAGCATGCTATGTCCTTGCTTTATATTCCAGCAGGCACGTTGACATGAACCTCTAACGGGGCACAGCAGGCCTACCACTACTTTTTCTTTAACATACCTAACATGAACAGTTTTAATGCATAAATGCCATGTTAGCAAATGTGCATTCTACAGTACTGATGATAATGAGTCTTTTACACAAATTTACAATAACATTACTTAGCTGCTACTACAATAAAAAACATATTTGGATGATCCTTTTGTGTATTTTATCAGCATAGTGTTTAAACCTGCTGAAAAAACAGCATAAACCAGAATGATTCCCATGCTGGTTTAGCTGGTGGACACCAGCATACAGCACCAAAACACAACATGGTCTTGGTGGTGCTGGTATGCTGATGATGACCACCAGCTAAACCAGCACCAAATCATCATGAGAATTAAGCTGGTCTATGCTGGTCACCAGCAAACCAGCAACAAAACACAACATATGCTGGTCTTGGTGATGCTGGTATGCTGATGACCACCAGCTAAACCAGCAACAAAACACAACATATGCTGGTCTTGCTGGTATACTGCTTTTTTTTCAGCAGTGATGCCAACTGTTTATGTAGTGTCCTAAAGTAGATCTAGTGAACTAAACAGTAATGTCATATCTGACAATACAGAACAGTACACAAACATTGATTTTCTAAGCAATAATGCAAACCTCTATACTTGGTTTTGACTGGCTGAGCATATAGTTCGTTTTACCTCCCTCATCATCTATACTTTCTGTTTCTATTTCCCTGCTCTGCACAAAAAAATCTGATGTACATCGACAGGAGCCAGTAACAATCGAGTAAGAATAAGATTGATTTAAATTCAGAAGCGTACTTTTGTTTTGTCATGTTTTCTCGCGTGCCTCACATGCTCTTCTGAGTGAGCGGCGGCAGAGTGCTACAAAAAGTAAACCGGAGGCTCCGCTCGCGGACATCGATTTCTGCGTGCTCGCGCCAGTTTGTCTTGTGGGACTGCAACGTGTTTACTAGCGTGAATTACGGTTCATATAGCTCAGTTTTTTTGGCGCGATTAACAATGTAAATGAATATACTGGCAAATAAAGTAAAAGCTTAAACTTGAGGCACAACATAGGACACTGGGTACAACAGATTTACACTGGGGCACGTACAACAGTTAAAGGCGTCTAGACGCCCCTGGTTGGCAGGCTTATTACAATGGATCCAATTCACAATTCCCATACCCTGCCCATTTACCTTTAAAAACGGTGTTTAGAACCATCCTCCCTTGTAAAACAAGTCACAGTATGAAGATGGACCGGGATGAAAAACAATTTCGTTATTTTCGTTATTCGCTTCGACGGCTCCCCGCTCTCCGCTTTGAAGAGTTTAAAACTAGCGCTATGATTGGTCGACGTCGTCTTTTCCCAACAGGTTGCTGCCCAATGCGGTTACACAGATAGACGAGTTGCCTAGTGCGCAAATGCACAGACAGTTTAACTCAAAGCCACCAAAGGCTTTTCGCGTATTTTGAAGTGACAAATCGTAGCAGCGTAGTTTGATCTCTAAATGCGTATCTGTTACGCAAAATGCGTAAAGGTTGGCAGGTCTGGCAGACCCAGCCACCAGTGCCTTTCTTCCCCGAGATTCATGAGGAACTGACACGGTCGTGGAAAAATCCTTTTTCCTCCCGGAAGCGGCCGTATCAGCCCTCACCCCTCACCACCCTCGACGGCGGGGCCGCTAGAGGGTACACCGATCTCCCCCCGGTTGAGCGTCCCGTCGCGATGCAACTGTGTCCTCCGGGCCACCATGCAGATTTCCTTAAAGAAATAGCAGATTTCCTGTCTGAGCTTGTAGTCACTGTAGATAAAGCTCTTATCGTTGGTGATTTTAATATTCATGTGGATAACCCAAAAGATGCACTAGGACGTGCATTTATGGATGTTCTAAATTCTCTCAATATTAGACAAAACGTGACAGGGCCAACGCATACTCGTAAGCACACATTAGACTTAATTCTGTCACTCGGGCTCAATATTAATGACATCAAAATATCACCTCAGAGTGATGCAGTTTCTGACCATTACCTTGTGTCATACACTGTACCTTCTAGATAGGATCACTCAATCCACAACATGCTACAGATTAGCCAGAACAATAATTTCCACCACTAAAGATAGATTTATTAGCACTCTTCCAGACCTGTCCCAAATTAAACATGTAGCAGATAACTGTGACGATCTAGATATTGTAATAGAAAACCTAAACAATGTCTGTTCTAACACATTGGATGCCGTTGCTCCCATTCGAAAAAAGAGAATCAAAGAAAAACCGCCAGCTCCATGGTATGATCATCACACAGCAGCACTCAAAAAGGCAACTAGGAAAATGGAAAGAAATTATAGAAGCACAAAGTTAGAGGTATGGCGTGCAGCATGGACAGAGAGTGTTAAACAATACAGACAGGCTATTAAAACCGCCAGATCTACCTATCATAGCAAGCTTATAAATGAGAATCATAATAACCCTCGTTTCCTCTTCAGCACCGTTGCAAAACTGACTAGAAATAAAGAACAAACAGAAACCAATAGTAAACTTCAACACAATAGTAACGACTTCATGAACTTCTTTTCTAACAAAATTACGGCTATAAGGGACAACATCGTAACTACCCAGGCAGCCGCCACTCTACCCGTTAGTTCACTTAACACTAGACTACCATACGAACATCTTGATTCATTTAAACCTACTACAATAGATGAGCTCTCTAGACTTGTTACATCATCCAAATCATCATCCTGTATATTAGACCCCGTTCCCACAAAACTGCTTAAAGAGGTATTCCCTGTAGTGTCAACCCCGGTTCTAAATATCTTTAACTCATCGCTAGAAATAGGATACGTTCCAACAGCTTTCAAACTAGCAGTTATTAAACCGCTGATTAAAAAACCGCAGCTTGATCAGGGAGAGCTTAATAACTTTAGACCAATCTCAAATCTCCCTTTCTTTCGAAAATATTAGAAAAGGTAGTGGCAAGCCAGTTACGCACATTCTTGACAAATAATAGTACATATGAAAAGTTTCAATCAGGATTCAGGCCCCACCATAGCACAGAGACAGCGTTGCTTTGAGTTACAAATGACCTCCTATTAACATCCGATCGTGGGGAAATCTCAATTCTTATATTATTAGACCTTAGTGCAGCCTTTGACATATGAAAAGTTTCAATCAGGATTCAGGCCCCACCATAGCACAGAGACAGCGTTGCTTAGAGTTACAAATGACCTCCTATTAACATCCGATCGTGGTGAAATCTCAATTCTTATATTATTAGACCTTAGTGCAGCCTTTGACACAATAGATCATACAATCTTACTCAATAGACTAGAAAACTATGTTGGTATCAGTGGTCAGGCGCTAGCCTGGTTTAGGTCGTATCTAACCAATCGCTATCACTTTGTTTATGTAAACGAGGAAGAGTCATATCACTCCCTGGTTAAATACGGTGTACCGCAGGGTTCGGTTTTAGGTCCTATCCTGTTCTCGTTATACATGTTACCTCTAGGAGACATTATCAGGAAACATAACATAAGTTTTCACTGCTACGCGGATGATACCCAGCTTTACATCTCCTCACATCCCAGCGAAACACACACGTTTTCTAAGCTAACAGACTGCCTTAGCGATGTTAGTGACTGGATGGCACATAACTTTCTTAAGTTGAACTCCAATAAGACAGAGATACTTATCATTGAACCGAATCGCTACAAACATAATATGTCAGATTACAAGTTGCACATAGATGGCTGCACTGTGGTGCCATCTTCCACGGTTAGGAACTTAGGTGTGATGTTCGACAGCAACTTATCCTTCGATAGTCATATCGCCAACGTCTGCCGCACAGCATTCTTCCATCTTAGAAATATCTCGAAAATACGCCATATACTGTCTACATCTGACGCAGAGAAGCTTATCCATGCTTTTATGACCTCTAGAATAGACTATTGTAACTCGCTACTCGGGGGATGCCATGCAAATCAAGTAAACAAGCTTCAGCTAGTTCAAAACGCTTCCGCAAGGGTACTTACTCGATCTAAAAAGTATGACCACATAAGCCCAATTCTGGCATCTTTACACTGGCTACCAGTTAAATATCGCATACAATTTAAAATATCACTAATCACCTACAAAGCTTTAAATGGCCTAGCACCCTCATATCTTAGAGAATTACTATCAGAATACAATCCATCACGCACACTACGGTCGCAAAATTCTGGTCTCTTGATTATCCCTAGACTATCAAAAGTGTCTAAAAGTGGAAGGTCATTTTCCTACTTAGCCCCTAAGCTCTGGAATGATTTACCAACCGAGAATCAGACACAGTCGATAATTTTAAATCTAGACTTAAAACTTTTCTCTTCAACAAAGCATTCACATAATTTGTCTAGTAAAAGTACTTAACTCGAAATAGTTATCTGTACGGAACAAAGCACTCGCGGTCATAACACAGACCAACCAAATAAATAAATAAAAACCTTATCTTAACCTATAGTCGGATTGCGATTTTGGAACTTTCGTGTTCTTGTGAATAGTATGCCATACAAACCCGTTTGCCACTGAACCTGCATTAACGACGACAGTGGGGCCGCCAGCCTTAGTCAAACGGGTTGGCACGTATGGTTGGGTTGTGATTATGGCGCTTTCTATGTATTGCAAATAGTATGCCATACAGACCCGTTTGCCACTGAACCTGCATTAACGACGACAGTGGGGCTTTTGGCCTTAGTCAAACGGGTTGGCAAGTATGGTTGGGTTGTGATTTTGGCGCTTTCTTTCTATTGCGAATAGTATGCCATACAGACCCGTTTGCCACTGAACCTGCATTAACGACGACAGTGGGGCTTCCGGCCTTAGTCAAACGGGTTGGCACGTATGGTCGGGTTGCGATTTTGGCAATTTCTTGTGTCTTGTGAATAGTATGCCATACACACCCGTTTGCCACTGAACCTGCATTAACGACGACAGTGGGGCCTCCAGCCTTAGTCAAACGGGTTGACACGTATGGTCAGGTTGCGATGTTGGCGTTTTTTTTTTCGTGATCTTGTAAATAGTATGCAATATAGACCCGTTTGCCACTGAACCTGCATTAACGACGACAGTGGGGTTACAGGCCTTAGTCAAACGGGTCGACAGGTTTCATTTTCTCTTAAAAATTGGAAGGTGACCCTTAGTTACCATATATACCGTTGCAGTGGGCCCCCAATTTGCAAAATCCTCAACTGTGGATAAAACAATTATGCCTCAATAGTTAGTCTGTCTGAAACTAAGCTGATTAAACCACATCACTGTGTGACACTTGCATTACATGTGAACGGCCCCTACGCTAATATGATTTTGTTTTTCTCTCCCTGTCTCGTCCCTGGGTCCCATTGACCCTGAGGACAATGGGACAAACAGACCCAGTTCCGGTAGATGTGAAAGTCGGCACACCTCTGATCTACTGGTCGTCCTTCAATGTGATGCCCAGCTGATGCCTGACCAACGACCACCGGCAGGACCCGCTTAATATCCGCTTAATCTCCGCTTAAGCTCCTTATCCGTTTATATGTGTGAATATACATGTATATCTCCCAAGGGTTTTTCCCTCCTAGGACTTTTATTTTTATTTCCTCGGCTAAACAACCCAGGGTTTTTGTTTTTTTTTTCTCCTAGGGGTTTTTTTACCCCGGGGAGGTAGCCTGCTTGGGCTTAACTTAGCTTCTTCTTTTAGACGTTACATTAGTAATATGCTCGCTCATAATGTCACGTCATAGCCGCAGCAAATTTGACTGATTATGCTATTGTGTATTATGTTATGCTATCTGTCGTTTTTCTGTGCTTTTACTGCTTCTATTAATGTAAAGCTGCTTTGAAACAATTGAGTATTGTGAAAAGCGCTATATAAATAAAATTGAATTGAATTGAATTGAATTGTCCGGCCGGGTCCTCTTCCCATTGGCGAGATCGGCCGACCCTCCCCTCGCGGGCATGTAGGTACTCCTCTGCACTAACAGGATGTGCCTACCATGCTTGTGGGGATGCGGCCTCTGCCATCCATGCCATGGCATTACTACAGGTACACCAGGCTAAAGCACTGCATGACCTGGACGAGGGTGGTCACAATTCGGCCGCATTTAAAGAGCTCAGTGCGGCTACTGACTTGGCACTCAGAGCCACTAAGGTCACCGCACGGGCGGTCGGACGTGCAATGTCCACTTTGGTGGTCCAGGACCGCCATCTCTGGCTGTGTCTGGCCGACATGCGGGAGCAGGACTGTATTAAGCTTCTAGATGCTCTGGTGTCCCAGGCCAGCCTGTTCGGCGAGAGGGTGGAAAATTTTGCACAGGCAGTTTCCACCGCTCAGAAACGAACTGAGGCCATTGCTAAGATCCTGCCGCGTCGGAAAACGTACATCTGCCCCTTCGACGTCGGCACCTCAGTTTGCCTCTCGCCGAGGGCGTCCTGCGGCGGCTGCCCCCCCCTCAGGGCACTTCTAGGAACCGAGGAACTGGCCGCCAGCAGCCCACCCAGCCCGCTCAGCAGCCTGCAAAGAGAGGTGGAAAACGTAAGGCTAAACGACCCTGAGACGGGTGACCTGAAGGCACCACTCCCCCCACCGGAGGAGGGCCGGGTGGGGAATCCTTGGTTTCAGTTTTTTTCTGTTCCGCTGGCTTTTCAGCCGGCACCCACAAAACCACAAAAAGAGTGAATTCCTCTTCCTTCTCCAGGTCTTCAGAGGAGTGCGGGAGCTACGGACGGGCACAAAGCCCTATGTCCTTCTCCTCCTCTTTCGCCACCGGGTGTGCCACGACATGTGAGTCTTCTACATCGAGATCTCCCCAGCTCTGCCCCCCATCAGCGGAAAAAGGTGAGTGGCACACCACACAACACCTCCGTTGATATTATTCCCCTCGCTCGGTATCCAGCCCTTTAAGATGGCTTTTAGGCACGATTCTTCCCGGCTACGCGATTCAATTTGCCCGGTGCCATCCCAATTTTGTGGGCATTCGGTTAACTACGGTGAAAAACGCAGACGCGCATGTTCTCCGTGCCGAGATCGCTGTCCTATTGGCGAAGGACGCGATCGAGCCGGTCCCTCCAGCCGAGATGAAATCTGGGTATTACAGCCCTTATTTCATTGTACCCAAGAAAAGCAGCGGGTTGCGACCGATCCTGGACCTGCGTTTACTGAATTGAGCGCTTCACAAGTTGCCATTCAAAATGCTGACGCACAAGAGCACATTTCAGTGCATTCGTCCAAACGATTGGTTCGCAGCCATCGATCTGAAGGACGCGTACTTTCATGTCTCGATACTTCCTCGACACAGGTCGTTTCTCCGCTTTGCGTTCGAGGGGCGGGCATATCAGTACAAAGTCTTACCGTTCGGGCTTTCTCTCTCTCCCCGTGTATTCACGAAAGTTTTCGAGGGGGCATTAAAACCCCTGAGAGATAACGGTGTGCACATTCTAGCGTATCTCGACGACTGGTTAATAATAGCCCAGTCCCTTCAGATGCTTTGCGATCACACGGACCATGTGTTAAAACACCTCACCCGTCTCGGTCTTCAGGTCAACTGGGAAAAGAGCAAACTTTGCCCCATGCAGAGGATCTCTTTTCTCGGTATGGAACTTGATTCGGTCGATTTAACCGCACTTCTAACAGAAGCGCGTGTGCAATCCATTCTGACTTGTCTAAATTCATTCAATGGCAAGTGCGCGGTCCCTCTGAAACAATTTTAAAAGCTGCTGGGTCATATGGCAGCAGCAGTGGCTGTGAAACCACTCGGGCTGCTCCATATGAGACCGCTTCAGCGTTGGCTTCACGACCGAATCCCGAGGAGAGCGTGGCTCACCGGCGCGCACCGCGTAATGATCACACCGATGTGCCGTCTCCATTTCACTCCGTGGTTAGACCCGTCATTCCTCAGAGCAGGGGTATCATTAAAACAAGTCTCCAGGCATGCCATTGTGTGCACGGATGCCTCTAACACGGGGTGGGGAGCCACGTACGACGGGCATACAGTTTCGGGTGTCTGGACGACATTCCAGAGATGCTGGCATATAAATTGCCTCGAGTTGTTGGCTGTGCATCTCGCTCTCATTCGTTTCAGCAACGAGCTTCGAGACAAGGATGTATTAGTATGCACCGACAACATTGCAACTGTTGCGTATATCAATCGCCAAGGTGGTTTGCGCTCTCATCACCTGTCGCATCTCGCCCGTCATCTCCTCCTTTGGAGTCAGAAGAATCTGAGGTCTCTTTGTGTCATTCACATCCCGGGGTGGCTCAACACAGCGGAAGATGCGCTCTCACGAGCAGCGCGTCCTGGCGAATGGCGACTCCACCCCCAGATGGTTCAGCTAATTTGGAAACGTTTCGGCAAAACACAGGTAGATCTGTTTGCCTCCCCAGAAACGACACATTGTCGCCTGTTTTATTCTCTGAACGAGGGAACTCGCAGGGTGGATGCACTGGCACACAGCTGGCCGCGGGGTTTACGCAAATACGCCTTCCCTCCAGTCAGGGAGACGAGGAGCGCATTCTCTTAGTCGCGCCGTATTGGGCAACCAGGAATTGGTTTCCAGAACTCGCGCTCCTCGCGACAGCCCCTCCATGGAAGATTCCTCTGAAGAAGGACCTTCTTTCTCAAGAAGGGGGCACATTATGGCACCCACGTCCCGATCTATGGAACGTCCATGTGTGGTCGTTGGACGGGACACAGGGGTTCTAAGTGATGTACCGCAAGCGGTATCTAACACTATTTTTGCGGCGCGAGCGCAGTCTACTAGACAGGCTTATAAGCTTAAATGGAACCTGTTCGTTGTTTGGTGTGCTTCACAGTCAGAGGACCCCCGAGAATGCGCTATTAGAGTTGTGCTATCATATCTTCAGCATCGTCTGGAGAAGAGGCTGTCACCTTCTACTATTAAAGTAGATATTGCGGCAATATCCGCGTACCACTCGCGGATAAACGGTAGATCTGTGGGTCAGCACAATCTAGTTATTAAATTCCTAAGAGGTGCACGAAGGCTGAATCCTTCTCGCCCGCCCTCTATTCCTCCGTGGGACTTGTCCATGGTGCTGAAAGCACTTCAGGTCGCCCCATTTGAGCCTTTGCAGTCTGTGAGTATCAAATTTCTCACAATGAAAACTCTAACTCTTCTTGCACTGGCTTCGGTTAAGGGGCTGGCTGTAGAGAGGCTGGCTGGGCGACACCTAACACGTTCACCAGATTTTACAATGTTCGTATTGAAGCGGTATCCTCTCGTGTTCTCTCCTCAAACCGGTAGAAACACTCAGAGTCAGCTCCTGTGTCGGCTTGCAGCCTCCGTTTTGGTGCGGCACGACTGCGCCAATATGCAAGGCCATAAGGTCAAAATGTCACAAAATAAGGTTTTTGACTTTCCTCCATCGCCTTGACAGTCGATGTTGCGGAGCATCAGCTGTCAGCCTCTCACTAGCTGTATTCCTGAAAACCTGTGTTTGGCTAAGCCCCTGTTTAGTGCCCCCGTGAGGTGTCCTATGCGGGTATTTTCCATGGAGCTAATCTACCACGTTTTCCCTTTGCAGAGCCCGCTCTGCTTTCTCTCTAGTATATTATAGTTATGAGAGTCACGTCATAGACCTACAGGCTATTTTTCGCCACCCCTTCTTACAATCTCCTCTGGGTTGACTCCGCAGCGTCTCTTAGTTCCGCCCAGGCTGGATTTGCTTCCCAGTTTGCCTAGTTCACTATCGTGGGTTTAGGAACAAGTAGTGACCGGCCTTCTGCTGTAAGCCCAGGTTCCGCCTCTCGTAAAGTGAAGACGGAAGGTTTTACGCAGGCACTGGAAGGGTCAGTTCCAGTGGCGCTTTGGTAGGGATTCCCAATTCGTCGGTCACAACGTGACGTCGTAGTGACTAACTGAAAGGGAACGTCTCAGTTACGTATGTAACCCTCGTTCCCTGAAGGAAGGGAAAGGAGATGTCACGTCCCGTCGCCACAGTTGCTGTTCCACTGCTGAGTCGGCCGACCCCTTTATTTTGTCGGCTTCTCAGCGAAAAGAGCTGATTTGATTACTGCACCTGCAAATAATCTGCATGCCAATTTCATTGGCCCCTCGTAATAGCCTCTCGAAGTAGATCCGCCACCGCAAAGCGGCTCCCAATTCGTCAGTCACGACGCGACGTCTCCGTTCCCTTCCTTCAGGGAACGAGGGTTACATACGTAACCGAGACGTTTTGTGTGCACACAATTAGCACCACATAATAGATCACCAGATAAATACATTTACATAAATATTTTGTAAACATTGTTAAGTTTTAAAATATAGTGACTTACATTAACTCTCCGGTGGAGGCACACAAGAGTTTCTGCGTGAACGGCACATATTTTTCTATTAAAAAAAACAGACGACTCTTAGATGCACAAAGAAATTCCATTATTTACATATCTTTGTGTACGACATTACAGTATGTTTAACAAAATGTAGCATTAACCTTCTCATGAAGGCGAAAGTGGACAGCTGGATCAGACAGCCAGGGGTGCTTCAATGCTTCCCCTGCTCCGATCCTCCAACTACACACACATACAAAGAAAAGAAAACAATCTTGGATGAATACAGTAGGTAATGCAGCATATTGGTTGAAAAGTGCTGGCTTTATCCCCAAATCTTGGTCTGGGTCTTATTTTGTGTACCTTTTATCAACAATAAGCAGTTTGGAAATAAAGTCCTTGGCTTCTTCTGAGATGTCTGTGAACTCATCCTCCTCAAAATTCCACTGGCAGCCCAAGATGTTATTAAGAGTTTCGTTGTCATCATCCCCAAGGAAAGGAGAGAGCCCACTGAGCCTACACAAAACAAATTATACACAAAAAAAGTTACATTGTAAATAATTCTGCCTGCAAACTCATAAGAGATGATAAAGGTGACAAGTTTACAAAAGTAATCACTGTATGTGGCTTTCTTTTTCTCTGCAAGCAATGTAAATAAGCATTATGTTTGACTTTGACAGAAAAATAAAGGGAATAGACAAGATCTGCTTCGAGTAAAAACATATTTGTTAATTCAGTTTTATTTATATAGTGTTTTTTTAACAATTATTCTGTGTTTCAAAGTAGATTTACATGAAATAGAGACAAAGAAAACTCAGAAAAGCAACAAAAAAGCAAAACAAAAGCATTGGCAGTTTTTAAATATAGTTTAGAATAGATCACACATGAAGTTATTTAAATGTATTACCTTTATTAAATAATGTAGTATTACTCTATTCCAAAATATATTATGAACATAGTCTATGATGGATTACATAGAGGTATTCAAATTTGTTACTAGAATAATGCAATAAGTAATACTCCAATTCCAAACTATTCCAAGCCTTTTTAGTACATGGAGGTACAACATTTATTTTTTAAATAATTTCCTGATAGAATGATGTATTAGGTAATAATATAATAATAGTACTAAAGCAAAGTAGCAATTTCTGTAAGATTATAACTGGACCATAATAATGTAAGCAGTAATTAAGCCAACACTGCGACAGCAGTCAAGGGGTGAAAAAAACCTACTTGTGCCCCACCATTTAAGAAACCACTGTATTAAAGACATCCTCTGCCCCTTTCATTTCCATTGTAACTTTTAATGACAGACAACAAAACAGATAGAGCTATGTGACCTTTTAACTCTGCAAAAGTATTTTAGATTCATTCTGAACTGACATTTTATTTGTTTAGACTTTAGTTAACTTAAACATTACGGAAAAAAAGTATTACGATTATCAGTTGTTGTGCAGTAAAAAGTTGTCTTGATACATGGAAAGGTTGACGATGCTGTTATCTTAAAGGTATAGCGGAAGATTGAAAAAACCCGCCCCTCCACTTGCACATGTGCAACACTCCACCTGCTTCAGAGGGGGAATGAAAAAGCTCCAAAATAAAGAAGACGATGCTATCATTTTGATTCTGTGGACTTCAGGCGCTGTACCAAATATGTTTTAGGGGAAAAGACAGTTGCATCTGTGACCTCCAGTCTACTAATTTCCTATTATTGTGATGTTATTTGTTCTTGCTGACCAACCCCCCACCAAAAGAATCTCTTCGGATCTACACGATTTATATAAATGACATATTTGGATTCAACATTTTTGTTTAAAATTGACTAGTTTGCAGGTATGATTATTGGAAAATTGTATGCGGATCCCTATGGTTTACTTTAATTTACAGTGACTTATACATTGCATATATTGTTGAGTGTAACTCACAACATGTATGTGATAACACCCAGACTCCACATGTCCGTGTTGAACGACACAAAATCATAGTTAACCACCTCTGGGGCCAGAAACTCTGGTGTCCCAAAATTTACTCGTAGCTTCTCTTTGGGCTGGTACCTGACAAGAATAAAAGAATAAAACAAATAAGGAAATTAAATCATTTCAGTTTAAATGCATCGGTTAATGTCTAGTGAGCACACTTACTTCCTCGCAAGTCCAAAGTCAATGATCTTGATTTTATTTGTTAATCTGCTGACACACAGAATGTTCTCTGGCTGCAGGCCACACCAAAAAAAGGGGTTCATGTTACTTTAGTAATTTGCTTGACTAGTAGGGATGGCTATGTGCCCTAACATTAAACTGATGATAAGATGATATGTAGGTTATAGGCTAGGATATTATAAGGTGTTGACATTACATTTTTCATTAATTGGATTTCCAGTTGTACCTTTAGGTCCAGGTGGAGAATGTACATTTTGTGCATGTGACATAAGCCTTCACAGATCTGTCTGATGAACATGACTGTGTCAAGCTCTGTCAATTTGTAGTTCTCGTCAATGATCCGGTCAAAGAGTTCTCCTCCACTAACACTGTTAAAAAAAAAGAATCTTGCATCATTTCCATTATCATAAACAAGTGTGTCATTTTTTACATTTACATTCATTTCCATTATCATAAACAAGTGTGTCATTTTTTACATTTACATACATAATACACCTGAGACTATATTTTCATAAAAATGATGGGTGAATAAACTTTGAAATCCATTAAAAGCACCTACTATTCAAGTACAAGGATAATGTCATTCCTGGACTCATAGGCGGCATAGAGCTGAATCAAGTTAGCATGGTTAAGCTGGTTCATAACCTGAATTTCATTTTTCACCACCTCCTATTAAAGAAAATATATTTAGCCATTAGTTAACTGTAGTCTAAAGTTTTAGTGACTTAAGTTTTTAAGACAAAAAAAAAACAGGCAGTTGGTTCTCGCTCACTGTACCTTTTCCTTTAGACTTCTAGCTTTGATTATCTTTGCCGCCAAAGTGAGTCCAGAAGAATTTTCAATGCATTTATGTACCTGGCCAAATCGACCACTGCAAAAAGAGAAAAATAGCTCTCAGTGACCACACACAGGAGTTTTAAATTGTAATAATAAAAGGAATTTAACCCCTCTCCCAATTACATATACAGTATTAGTGTCAAACTTTGTTGAACATAATTAAATATAAAAGATTAATGTTTTACATATTATTTGCATCTTGGTTTTAGTATAAATATCTAAGAATTGTTAAATTAGGATACATTTACTTGACAAGCAAAGTAAATATTTTAATTTTTTTTTATTCATGTTTTTTAATTCTCAAAAACATGAAATGTATGCTTAAAACAATGAGGTAAGACAAATAAAGTTAATTCAAGTTTCAACTTATTTAAATAAAAGTTAATTTTTCTTACCTCATTGACAGATATTTTACTTGTTTTAAGTAACACCTCTTGATTTTCATAATTTATTTCAGTAAACAAAACTTTATATCTTAAGCAACTTTGCCTAACAAGTAAATGTATCCTAATTTAAGAATTCATAGATATTTTTATTGAAATACAAGACAAAAATACTATTTTTTGTGGCTACTGTTTTAAGCAACCTCAAATTACAAATGCCCTTGACATTACTTGGTGGAAATGGCTCAGAAGAACTAACATTATAACATCATTTGTTTGCATATCCCACTTAAGTTGATAGTTTGTTATCTAACACAATGCCATTTGTTTAATTTCAAGTCTGGCTTAAGCTTCCAAATACTTTTTGGAGCCTCTGTACATGTAAAACTATACTTTGAAATTATTTCTGGTCTGTGTGAAAGTGTTAGTGATGCCATTGTAATACGGTGGGTGTCATGGTTTCAAATTCCATTCTATTAAGAACAAGAAGGAGCTTCTTTTTGAGATGCTGGATTAACACCTAATGGTTCGCTTCCAGCTGGCATAGAGATACAGTTTCACATACCCTATCAGCTTTATGTAAAAATAACTGCTGTGACTCTGGAGTTATGAATCGGGTGAGTGGAGATCAGGTGGGAGTGAGGGAGTTACACAATTAGCCTTTGAGGGATTAGCAGACTACACTGTGCAAATGTACAGCGTCTCTGAAACATTCTGTACTGAGAATCAGTTTCCGTGAGAAATAAAGACACAGATTTCAGCCACAGACCCTCCAAGAACTTCCTGTCTGTTGATGGTGTAGAAGTTGTTAATCTGGTTGGGTTTGGCAGAAACAATGCGGTGGTTGAAGGGTGCTGGCGAAGGTGGAGTACAATCTGCAGTAGAGAAAGAATGACCTGCATTAACAATAATAATAATGCATTAATCTGAGTTAATCTGAGTTATTTGGCTAACCAGCTGCATAAAAACACCACCACTGGTTAAAAAGCTTCACCTGTGGCAAAAGTCTTTAGTAACAGTTTGAAATATTTAAGATCAATCTGATATTATTTGGCCATTTGGAGATTTTCGGTTGAGCTGAATGTGGTCCCTTGTGACAGATTTAGTAAATTGGATTATGCATATCAGTGTATAAGTGGGTTCCAAAAATCTGAGATCACTAGAGAAAGTGTGTCTATTTTGGATTTATGTCTAATTTAACATACAATTATAAAATGTATAAATACATTTTCAGATTTCCATGTTTTCAAAAGTGAAAAGTTTAATTGAAACATTTATATACATTTCAGAACCTTATACTGTTAAGTACTATTTATCCATACATACAGAACATACATACATATATGGCTATTTTATTGATAATTCAAATATAAGTAAATACATTAGTCTTACCAACGAAGAACAGCTTGTCTTTTTCTTCATTTTCATCCAGGTATTCCCCATTCTTAATTTTGCTAAAATCCAACTCAATCTCCACACCTTCAGCTTTAAAAACACCATGCAAATCTTTGGTTTCCTCTGGCACTTGCTCAACCTCGTCTTGCCCCTTCTCAACCCTACTCTTTTTGTGTTCCTCTAACCCCAGATCCTCAGTTACATGTCGTTTGCTGCTAGAGGTCACCTCATCCACCTGCTCAAACTCACTGCTGAAACAACACAAGAGGAAGTATTTCTGATTATTAGAAAAGATTTGATAAAGTTTGAGAGGGAAATACATACCTTTGCAATGAGCTCTCAGGTGGGTAAAGGGTTTGTGTGTCAGTAATGTCAGATTCTAAGGGATCCTCAACTGGCCTCTGGTCTTCTGTATCCTTCATTTCCTGATCTTTAAGTACTGTATCTGTGGTTGCTAATGGCATCTTAGTACCATCTTCTTCAACTAGCTGCTGTGTTTCATTTTGGACCTCCACCAACTTTTGCTCTGTCTCTTTATTTCCCTCTTTCTTTGGCTTTGCTTCCTGCTTTTCTTCACAGCACTTCTCTTGCTGAGATGAAGGGGTTTGGGGTTCATCCACAATGTGATCCTGCTTTAGGATAAGCAACCTATCCTCTGATTTCCGGAAACCTGTTGCTAGGAAGTAGCATGCTTCAGAATGTTCTGTATTTTCTTGATTAAGCTTTTGAACTTCCTCAAACATTAGCACCTGTTTCCTCAAAGTGACTGTATCAACAGCAATATAAAAGTGAAACATATCAAAATGAAATATTTAGGTGCTACAGATAAACATGCAGTTCATATGTTTCAATTTTCAGCACTGCACATTTAAATATAAATTATATTGAATCATATTTTTTTTGCCTAAAATAATTTTGTCTGGACTTACATTTACAATCAGATGGTTTCTTTTTCTGTGCTTTGAGGCCTTTGAGACTCGGATGAATTCTCCCCTCTTTGCTTTTGTGATCTTTTAGCTGTAGAGCAATAGGAGAAACAAAGAAAAGGATTAAGATATTATCCAGTGGGAATAATTTTATCATCTAATTTTACCGCATTCCTCAAACAATGTAAAATGTTGTGCAGCGTAATTCTTGTGAAATTCTTTTAAGAAAATTAACTGGAACACAGACCAATTTCCACGATTATTAATGCGATCAGTGAAATACGGCTCTGTGTAAATACGGTAATGGTGATTTACTGCTAACAATCGAACTGGCTTTACTGATAAGACATGCATGAGAATCGTATGAGAATTGTTTTGCCCTGCTCTACTTTACATAGCATGGCTACCTACAGTAAAGTAAAGGACAACCGTTACATACTTTGCAAGTAGGAGATACCAAACCTAGCTTTGATGTGATATTTGGTGTGATGTGTGAAAGACAATAGTCCAACACCAACAGTCAAACAATCATTTCTATTCTGCCTCAACATTTTTTTTCTATTTTCTCCTATTTATTTTTCTGCTTCCCGAAACATGGTTGAAGTCAACCCAACAAGGTCTGGTGTAGTTGTCATGTGAATATCTACAATTTGAGGAACTTAAAAATGTCTTTACTTTGAAGAGCTTCTGTGTAATAAATTATCTCCATAAAATGGGAATCAAAACTTTCTTTCTCCCTTATAATTGAGAACGAGCCTCTGATTATAAAATGCTGGTGCATTATTCCACTTGGTAAATTTAGAGTGGTTTATGCATTGTATATAAAAAAAATCAATACTAGAGACTCACCTTACTCACAACAGGTTCATCTGTGGCTTGCCTTTTGGTAATCAGTGTGCTTTTACTTTCCTTGGACCTGGGCTCTGCAACCATTTTGTTCTTCCGAGCTGCTGCCCCTTTAAACAAAATATCCATGATTTTGGAAGTTTTCACAGTTTCTCCAATAAAGCTGACCATCTCCTGAATACTCATCACAAGTCTTTCCATTCCCTCCAGTTTCTTGGTTTGCTCTTCTGAGTGTTGATTTACTGCCAACATGATGCTGCTCATTTCTTGGCACATATCTTTCATTTCATGGCCTGGTGCTGTACAAATAACTGGAGTAAAATGGATCTCCTCCTTTTCCACTTTCAAGTTTTCTACATCCCTCTCAATTCCATCAATGTCTTGAGACATGCCATCAAGTCGGCTGAGCACTTTTTCCTGAATACTTATCAGTGTGTCCATTTTGCTGCTTAAAGTCTCAATTCTGACCTGCAACAGGTCAATTCCTGGGTTAGATTCAGAACTCATGATAGCATTAAGGACCCTAACCTTAACCAAAGACAACAGAGAAACACTTGCAGATGCAGACCCAGGCCAGCTTAGTCTGGTTAGAGGATAATTTGATAATCCAACAATAATAAGCCAAGCAAGTATGATCTGAATGAAAACTCAAGAATCTAAAGTATCTAAATTGCTAAAAAGTCAGAAAAAAATAACATTTTAAATGACCCAAGATGATCAATCCAGGTCTCCATTGAAGCAACGTTTGTGCCTCTGCAAAGTGGAGGTCATATTAAGAATGGAATGAGTCAGCCCACTAAATGTAAACTAGTGTTGGGGCTCTTACGTCAGCAGGGCCCGGGGAGGGGCTATGTTTGGCTGAGGAATTGCTGGGTGATATCTGAGAAGGTATGAGTGCTAAACCCATGTTAGATGGAATGACCAGGTGGCAAAGGGGCCCTGGAGACACCCAGTTTCCAGTTAGACCTTCTGTACAAATAAATGGAAAGAAACCCAAGCACTGACTTTTTCATCTTGAAAGGTTTAATAAGAGGAATCATGCCATGCAATTTAAGATTTCTGATAGATGGAACTTGCTGGAAATTCCAGAGCTTGAGATGATATTAAAAGGTCAATAAAAAACTAATGACAAAAGTTTAAAAAAAAAAGATCAATTTATATTGAATAACATGCCATATCCATACAGTTCCTCTGATGTACATGCAAGCATGTTGATGATGGAATTGTATAGATAAAAAATAAAGAGGTTGTGGAACACTTTGAACCCTCTATGAACTGAAACTAGAGCATGTGTCACTCGTCTGGCAGACTCACTGAAAACAGCTTACTCATTCACAGTTAAGACAGCTATAGATCAATTTTAACTTTGATGATGAAATATAAGTCCCCACTACAACACCTCACCCTGTTTCACATTATACAGTTAAAGGTATAGTGGAAGATTTTCCCAGAACTGCCCCTCCACTTTAAAAAAAAATGCACATGCGCAACACTCTACCTGCTCCAGAGAGAGAACACCTATTAAATGCGTGCACAAGAGAGAGAGCATGCAGGAGTCTACACACTAAAAAATGCTGGGTTAAAAATAGCCCAACCTGGGTTGTTTTATAACCCAACCACTGGATCACTATTGCACCAGACCAACAGTAGTTAATTTGACTTAGATGGGTTGCTCATCTGTAACCCAACAGATGAGTTAAATATTCTACCCAAACACTGGGTCAAATTAATTACAATTATGGGTTGATTTAACTACATATTTGTTATATAGTGTACCCAAATGATGGGTCAAATTAATTACAATTATGGGTTGATTTAACTACATATTTGTTATATAGTGTAGCCAAATGTTAGGTCAAAATAATTACAACTATTGGTTGAATTAACTACATATTTGTTATATAGTGTACCCAAATGATGGGTCAAATTATTTACAACTATTGGTTGATTTAACTACATATTTGTTATATAGTGTACCCAAATGTTGGGTTAAATTAATTCAATTCAATTCAATTCAATTCAATTCAATTCAATTCAATTGTATTTATATAGCGCTTTTCACAATACTTAATTGTTTCAAAGCAGCTTTACATTAATAGAAGCAGTAAAAGCACAGAAAAACAACAGATAGCACAACATAATACACAATAGCATAAGCAGTCAAATTTGCTGCGGCTATGACTCGACATCATGAGCGAGCGTATTACTAATGTAACGTCTAGAAGAAGAAGCTAAGTTAAGCCCAAGCAGGCTACCTCCCCGGGGTAAAAAAACCCCTAGGAGAAAAAAACAAAACCCCCGGGTTGTTTAGCCGAGCAAATAAAAAAAAGTCCTAGGAGGGAAAAACGGGGAATGGGGTCTAATATACAGGACGATGATTTGGATGATGTAACTAGTCTAGAGAGCTCATCTATTGTAGTAGGTTTAAATTAATCAAGATGTTCGTATGGTAGTCTAGTGTTAAGTGAACTAATGGGTAGAGTGGTGGCTGCCTGGGTAGCTACGATGTTTTCCCTTATAGCCGTAATTTTGTTAGAAAAGAAGTTCATGAAGTCGTTACTATTGTGTTGAAGTTTACTATTGTTTTCTGTTTGTTCTTTGTTTCTAGTCAGTTTTGCAACTGTGCTAAAGATGAAACGAGGGTTATTATGATTCTCATTTTCTCATTTATAAGCTTGCTAAGTTAGGTAGATCTGGCAGTTTTAATAGCCTGTCTGTAGTGTTTAACACTCTCCTTCCATGCTGCATGCCATACCTCTAACTTTGTGCTTCTATAATTTCTTTCCATTTTCCTAGTTGCCTTTTTGAGGGCTGCGGTGTGATGGTCATACCATGGAGCTGGCGTTTTTCTTTGATTCTCTTTTTTCGAATGGGAGCAATGGCATCCAATGTGTTAGAACAGACATTGTTTAGGTTTTCTATTACAATATCTAGATCGTCACAGTTATCTGCTACATGTTTAATTTGGGACAGGTCTGGAAGAGTGCTAATAAAGCTATCTTTAGTGGTGGAAATTATTGTTCTGGCTAATCTGTAGCATGTAGTGATGGTCAACCCGGATCTTTTTAAGGATTCGGGTTAATCTGAGTCACTCACTAATATGATCCGGGTTGTGCGAGTCACTTGAGTCACTTGAATCACTTGGTCAAAATCGCTAATACTAATGCAACCAAGCAACTCAGATCACGCATGCAGCCACAAGTCTACGACTCCTCTGCTCACAAAAAAGGGCTCATGTGACCTGAGGAACTTGTAAACATGCATGTCCGTGGTAACATTATCAATTACATAATTGTAAAAGTTCGGTGTGTGTGTTTAGTTTCATTTCATAATGACAAATATATCAACACCACGTTTAAAAGATGTGAGGCTTTGTTGAATTGGGACATGAGAGGAACATGTCCTGTTTCAGATTGACTTTCAAGATCCACGATAGGCTTCCGTTAACGCAGCCACACAGTCACTCATCCGCGCAAGAACATGATCTTGTGAGTGAGTCCCAGACAGAGCCGCTCGCCCGCTCCTGCACGGGTCCTGTAAGTGAACCACTCACGTCACTCTGAGTGACTCAGTCAACAAGAGGAGCCGTGTACGTCCGTCGGTGGCGGATCTTTACAGCAGCACTGCTGCAACAGTCCTCGTATTTAAAATGTTTAAACATTTGCAGCTTCTACCTAAAACATTGTGCCAGTCAAATATTGCAACAGATTAGCCTACATGAATCAGTGGGTTAATAACACGAACAAGGCTCGTCGGATTCAAGCTCTTTGAGTTCAGTCACTCTCTGTGTGAATCCCCGAGCCGCCGACCAACTCATTGTCGCGCGCACGCATCCCTTTGTACTCGGACTCGGAGCTGCAGAAAATTACGAGTGAGCTTTTGGCTCACTCGGTACCCCCAGTCGACATTTGTGATGTAAATTAACTCGTTGTTGCAAGTTATAGAACATATGGCAGCTTATGTAGAGTTATGTGTTGTAATTCTGTTGTAAACATTTGAAGAGCTTTGTGTTTTATCCAATTTCTCATTTTTAAAGCAAAATCTGAGAGGACTCAACTGACTCGGGTTAATGGTCACTAAGGACTTATGGTTCTCGAGTCATTTTAGGGATCGGGTTAAATGATCCGAGTTTCGAGTGACTCGCTCATCACTAGTAGCACAAACACTGGTATAAATACACAAAGACTAATGACACACAGGTGGAATGAATGATGTGATAATTAACAAGTGTCCAGGTGATGACAATATAGAACAGACACAAAACATGACAAGGATCACCGTGACAACATCATTATGTTGAAATGAGTGCTTGCAGAATATGTGACTACTTTTTTTACATGCTTATCAGCACATTACTTTTTTGTTTCGTCAGCTTTAAAGATGAATATTCTCCTTTAGAGATGGGTAATAATCTCCGCTGTCAGTTTGGTTCCCCTCGACACAACTTCGGATTTTCTCAGACGACGTGTAGAGTAAAACATTATTGAAATTGCAATATACATTTAGTTTAATTGCTAAACTACAAACGAAATTTCAATGAATTTGAACGACGTGCACAGGAGTTTTACCACCCGCAAATGTAAAACAATGGGACAAAGTGATGACTTTCGAGTTTCAAATGGCCAGTATTTTGTTATTTTTGAACCCACAAACATGGTCCTGATGTCATTTTAAAGTTTTTTTTCCAAGCTCTTTCAATCTTAACAACTAGTTTCAGCATTTAACCATGTTGAAAATTTTACTTATACCTTTTGCACATTTTATTTATGTTCAGTAGCTATTTGTAGCTCAAGCAAATCCGCAAACTTCCAAAAAAGGATTTATTATTTCGTCTGTTGACTGCTGTATATAAAACCCCTTTAATATAGGGGGAGTCAAGTCAGCAAAAATAAAAAAAATAATAGAGTACCGGCACCTCTTTTGGGCCTAAAGACTGGCTCCCGCAGTCTGACTCGCTGTAAACACGGGTTTTGTTTCAGATGCATTTAATGCGCTTGCCCGATTAAAAGCATTTTATGGGTAATTTAATCTATAGATTAAACTCGTTGGGTTTATATTTTGGGCGCACCTGTTTGCCCTTATAAGATTTACTAATAATTGTATATTTCAATTGAACTGTCTTAATGGTTTAAGCATACATATTTTTTTCACGTTAGTCCTCGAATAGCCCAGGGGGCTAGATGTCTTGCCAACAGTTTGACAATTTGTTAAATGTTCACAAAATTCATATGAGGTTATCTTTGCCCGACATCTACAATATGTTATTGAAAAATAAATTACATCATTATGGAGAAATGATTGCTTGCAGAATATGTAACTACTTTTTTTACATGCTTATCAGCACATTACTTTTTTGTTTCGTCAACTTTAAAGATGAATATTCTCCTTTAGAGATGGGTAATTTTCAGCAATAGCACATTATATTCTAATTAAAATTTTTGAGCTTATAAAAAAGATTTTTTGCTTATTTAAATGACTTTTTTATGCACGTTTAGTTTTGGTGCAATTTCACCAAAAGCTTATAATTAGGAAATACACACAACACGCTTAACTTATATTTTCTATATGTTAAAAATGTTGTAAAAAATATGTATTCTTATATAACAATATAATACATTTATATTGCTCAAAATGATTTAGATATGGAAAGAGGAATTCTTCTCAACTACCACCAATAAAGTTTTAAAATTCTTCTTTAGAAAAACGGTGTTTAAACCCACATGGACAGAACAAGAAAACGTATGCTTATAGTATCTTCTTTATTTAGTTTTACATATTTTTATTTATATGCATTTAATAATAGGCTTCCATAAGATCATAATGTACACACTGTAGAAAATGATTCAGTTGCTTTGTAAATATCTCTAAAATACATGACTAAAGTAACTTAATAAAATCTCTTAATGTCAGTTATGTGATTTTTTTTAGTTGGACAAACCAAAATAAATTACTAAAAAATAGAACAGATTTTTTTTTGTAAAATGTACATAAATGTGTAAGTTTTACGCCTAACTTGAAGTATGATTTACTTATATTTTTACATTGATATTATTTGAGTAAATGTAGACACAAAATAAATTAATAATAAGTAGAACAAATGTTAATTTAAAAAAAAATCCCATAGCCAACGGTTTTTAACTTGATAGCCTGCGCGAGGGCGTGAGCGCACTGAAGAGCTATTTATTTACATAATTTAAATTACTGTTAGTTTATATGTACTTACATTAAACAACTATGCATCATTAAAAAGTGTTTTGACTTAAGATTTAGTTTTTGACCTTTATTTTAATCTGAAAATCCTAGTGACAGTAATTTCTTCATTTTGGTCAGGAGTAATGAAAAGGAAAAACGGTACATACCTTTAATTTGAAATATAACCCTCAGCCGCGCTCATTGATAAAAATACTACTTGATAAACTGTATCTATTTTAGTTTGGCTATGACATTTTTTGTGGGGGGTTCAGAAAATGTAAAAGGTTAACAGGTTAATCAGCAACAAATAAACTGCGCCTTTTGCCGATGACAAACACCTCAGAAACTCCTTGAATTCTCAGTGAAATTTATTCAACACCATTGCATACTTTTTATCGTGTTTCATACCATGTAAAGGGAAATATGATAATATAAAAAGTAGCCTACTCTACAGTTAAAGCTATTCAAACGTTCAGATGCAAAAATGAACTAAATGTAAAATTAGCTAAACTAGTTAATGATATTGCGTAAATGCTCTCTGTCTCTTAAAAGGTCTTTGCAAATTATTTTGTCATAAGACTCCATTATCATACCTCACGTCTCTTCTACTGTAAGTACCCAGATAGTAATTTTGTACCGGCCCAGCTCCGGCCCACACAACCTGTTTTTCCTCGGCCCACATACAACAATATGACGGCCCTACAGTGGCCCAGTTCGGAATTACAGACAAGGGCCACACATGGGCCAGAACAGGTTCTAACATCGGTACCAGTTCTCAGCCATAGGTCAACTATATTAAAACCAGCATTTAACCCGAACTTCCAAAACTAAGCCATAACTCAGCCTAATCTTGCCCAAATTATATTAATAAATAAATCACACGAAAAATTACTTTCAAATTGTTTGCCTTTTTATTAATCAATAATACACAAGTCAATAACACTACAACATTGTATGTGTTAAAACTCTTCTAGTATAAACTGCCAGCAATAAACAAAAATACTAGTTTGAATCTAACACCAACAACTTAAATTGCAATTTCATCCTTAGTAAACAAACAAAAGTTTAGAACAAACTGATAATAAAAAAACCTTTGTGACAGTTACATTGATGTGTGAAATGTAGTTTGCCCAAATTACCAGCTATACACAAATACAGAAGTTTTCATTGAAATTAATATATTATCATGAATGGAAATTTAAATGAATTACCATGGGTAAATACAAGTTTAAACCAAACTGAACTTAAAAGTTAGTTAATAAGAAACTTCATGTGTATTTGAAACCAACTCTACAGCCAGCCAGCAAAGATACAAGTTTCAGTTAAAGTATTAGCATGAATCTAACTTAGGTAATTTCAAATATGTAAACGAGGAAGAGTCATATCACTCCCTGGTTAAATACGGTGTACCGCAGGGATCGGTTTTAGGTCCTATCCTGTTCTCGTTATACATGTTACCCCTAGAAGACATTATCAGGAAACATAACATAAGTTTTCACTGCTAAGCTGAACTCCAATAAGACAGAGATACTTATTATTGAACCGAATCGCTACAAACATAATATGTCAGATTACAAGTTGCACATAGATGGCTGCACTGTGGTGCCATCTTCCACGGTTAGGAACTTAGGTGTGATGTTCGACAGCAACTTATCCTTCGATAGTTATATCGCCAACGTCTGCCGCACAGCATTCTTCCATCTTAGAAATATCTTGAAAATACACCATATACTGTCTACATCTGACGCAGAGAAGCTTATCCATGCTTTTATGACCTCTAGAATAGACTGTTGTAACTCGCTACTCGGGGGATGCCATGCAAATCAAGTAAACAAGCTTCAGCTAGTTCAAAACGCTTCCACAAGGGTACTTACTCGATCTAAAAAGTACGACCACATAAGCCCAATTCTAGCATCTTTACACTGGCTACCAGTTAAATATTGCATACAATTTAAAATATCACTAATCACCTACAAAGCCTTAAATGGCCTAGCACCCTCATATCTTAGAGAATTACTATCAGAATACAATCCATCACGCACACTACGGTCGCAAAATTCTGGTCTCTTGATTATCCCTAGACTATCAAAAGTGTCTAAAAGTGGAAGATCCTTTTCCTACTTAGCCCCCAAGCTCTGGGATGATTTACCAACCGATGTCCGAGAAACAGACACAGTCGATAATTTTAAATCTAGACTTAAAACTTTTCTCTTCAACAAAGCATTCGCATAATTTGTCTAGTAAAGGTACTTAACTCGAAATAGTTATTTGTACGGAACAAAGCACTCGCGGTCATAACACAGACCAACCAAATAAATAAATAAAAACCTTATCTTAACGTATGGTCGGATTGCGATTTTGGAACTTTCGTGTGTCTTGTGAATAGGATGCCATACAAACCCGTTTGCCACTGAACCTGCATTAACGACGACAGTGGGGCCTCCAGCCTTAGTCAAACGGGTTGGCACGTATGGTTTGGTTGTGATTTTGGCATTTTCGTGTGTCTTGTGAATAGTATGCCATACAAACCCGTTTGCCACTGAACCTGCATTAACAACGACAGTGGGGCCTCCAGCCTTAGTCAAATGGGTTGGCACGTATGGTTGGGTTGTGATTTTGGCACTTACTTTGTATTGCGAATAGTATGCCATACAGACCCGTTTGCCACTAAACCTGCATTAACGACGACAGTGGCACGTATGGTCGGGTTGCGCTTTTGAACGGCCCCTACGCTAATATGATTTTGTTTTTCTCTCCCTGTCTTGTCCTCGACCCTGAGGACAATGGGACAAACAGACCCAGTTCCGGTAGATGTGAAAGTCGACACACCTCTGATCTACTGGTCGTCCTTCAATGTGATGCCCAGCTGATGCCTGACCAACGATCACCGGCAGAACCCGCTTACTCTCCGCTTAATCTCCTTATCCGCTTATATGTGTGTATATACATATCTCCCAAGGGTTTTTCCCTCCTAGGACTTTTTATTTTTTATTTCCTCGGCTAAACAACCCGGGGTTTTTGTTTTTTCTCCTAGGGGTTTTTTTAACCCGGGGAGGTAGCCTGCTTGCGCTTAACTTAGCTTCTTCTTCTAGACGTTACATTAGTAATACGCTCGCTCATAATGTCGCGTCATAGCCACAGCAAATTTGACTGCTTATGCTATTTATTATTATGTTGTGCTATCTGTCGTTTTTCTGTGCTTTTACTGCTTCTATTAATGTAAAGCTGCTTTGAAACAATCCTCCCCGGGTTAAAAAAACCCCTAGGAGAAAAAACAAAAACCCCGGGTTGTTTAGCTGAGGAAATAAAAAATAAAAAGTCCTAGGATGGAAAAACCCTTGGGAGATATACATGTATATACACACATATATAGCGCTTTTCACAAATAATTGTTGTGAAAAGCGCTATATAAATAAAATTGAATTGAATTGAATAAAATGAAAAATTAAAACAATACAATTAATAAAAATGAAAAAAAAAATCAAACACTAATAATAATCTAGGTGTATGAGAAAGTGTTCCTATTCAGGATTGTCCCCAACAAGAAGTACTACTTTCCAGCGTCTCTTTTCTTCTCAGCTCCTCTTTCCATAGATGTAAACATTACAGCAGCCCACTGTTATATAAAAGAAAACAGATGCAAATCAATAATTGTTATGAAGCAAAAGCCATATAATAAAGTAATTAAAAGCATAAAAATATACTTCAAAACAGACAGTTAGATAGAGAATTAGAAGATGAACCTTTAAGGATGAACTGCTTCTGTTTTCTTCCTCAAGTTGCTTTGGATGAAAATGTCTGCGCTGAATGTCTAAATAAAATGAACCAGCTTAGACCTTAAAGAGGTACTTTTCATTTAGATACAAAGCAAATGAGCAAATGAGATATGTTCTAAGCATGTACTTAAAATATATAATATTAGGAATATCCCCATTATTATTTACCAAGAAAATGAAATCAAATCAATATAAATGAAAGAGGAGTGAGTAAACAACAATTTATGAGAAGAACCATATACTGCACGACTTCTAAGGTCTTCACAATTGCTGTCATACTTTATCCACCTATGAGAAATTCAGCTTTGCAAATATAATTCTAAAGATTTGTCAAGTATTGATTTTGGAAGCCTACAAATTAACATTAAATTAAATGGTGGCCCTGATGTACTGTCACTAACCTGAATGTCACCTCCTACTGTCCTGTCAGCATTATTGACCACGTTTACATGCACACCAATAATGCGATTATTTCCAATAATGCTAGTAAGGTCTTAATCGCAGTAAGATGTTTACATGACTGGAGCTAACCTCTTCACTCTGGTTTACATGCAGTTTTTATTTTCGGATTATTCACACATAGCCCAATGCAGAGCACAAATGATGAACTCACATATATGGTCCACTGTTTTAATTTACTTACGTTAAATGACAAACACGTTGTTATAGATGTATTTCATTATCCGGTGCCGTGATGAAGATATAAATATGACAGTGCCTGTAAAGGGCGTTCACATGATATAAAAATATAGTTTTAAAAATCTTTTTATATTAAAGATAATAGCAGAGTTCACACAACAACTATAACGATAGTGATTTTGGCACATGATGAACGATAAACTATTGACAGCCAATAAAATCTATTTGAACTTGAAGTGCACGCGCACTTAAATGCAGTAGAAAGCTCATTCATTGCTGAGGTTATAACATAAAATTACCTTGGGTATCCAGAGCTGATGCAGTTGTTGCTGTGAAATTTTTCTACCACACTGACTACGCCAAAAGGTAAGATATTAACCTACTACATTCATTGTTTAGTTACGCGAAACACAGCGAGTTGAGGGCATCTGCTGGTTTCCCGCTGTGTAAATGCAACAAGAACAGCATACATTCAATGACATGTAAACAATTCCAAAAAAGTTTTCATTACAAGAAATATCCAATTAGGTAATGCTGCGCTCTTTGAGCGAATAGCATGAAGTTATCATTATGATGTGGTCACTAATATATTTATCGTTATAATTATCGTTATAATGTCCCTTAAAGGTTTTATACACTGCTGCTATTTGAGCTGTTTCTGAATGAAGGCAGACTGCTGACAGCGAGTCGTGTTGGCAGAGTTCATGTAAAACTTCTGGAAGTGCTTGCGGGATTCTGCTCTCTGAGACGCGCATTTTTAAAGGCCACATCTGTACATATTTTGTACGCCATATTGTAAATGAGCAGTCAGAATAATTTAAGTTTAATCACAATTAAACTTACCATACAAAATATGTATAGCTACTGTATAAGTGAAAAAAGCAATTATGCTTTAGCCACTGACAAGCTTGTCAATAGATTTTGGGATTAATGTAAAGGATGGAAATTTTGTAGGCCAAGAAAGTCTAGTCAGTGTTGATAATCTCAAAATACTAAACTTCAAAGTTCCCTTTATACTTCTTCAGACAGCAACCAAATCTTCGGAGGTCTAAAAAAGTAAAAAATATTAAATATTTCTGTATATTTTTACATTGCACTGGCATTGGATAGGAGACACTGGAGGTGCTGTGAAAATGGGGTCAAAATGAGGCTTTACTTCACATAACTTTATAGATTAATGCATGAGTCTAGAAGCACTGTTAGACTGTTGTTTATAGTCACTGTTTTACACTAATTAAATGTTATTTTATTAACATTTCAGTAAGTGAGATTTTATTTTTAGGCAGCTATATTTTAGGTACCTAACTAAATGTATTTGTGGTGCACTTAAAATTGGTATACATCTACTAAATTAGAATAACAAATTTTGTACTACATGTACTTTAGTTGTCAGAAAGTATAGTAGTTTTTGTTGGGTAAATAACTGATCATATGCTGTATTAATATTATATTAGGCCTAAGGCCTGTTGTTTCTACACAAGGCTATAAGACACCCAGTTAAACTTTCGTTTTCTCAGTTAACTTTCGTTTCCTAATTAAAAGAATCCAGGTGCGATCCTGCGACTATACCCCGATTGTTCTCGCCACGATTATCTTGAGAAGCAAGGTCGAAACAACTGATAAACAAGAGTACGTCATTTTAGATTAGAGAATTCGTCCAGCTGTACTTCGCTACATTAACAATAAGGTATCTGTGCAAGCTAGGCCAAGGCCATGAAAACCAATAAACAGAATATATCATTTTAGATATGAGGCAGGATGCAGCTGCACTTCTGCTGCATCAAACGAATAAAATTAATTGTGGCAGACTGAGACCAATGAGAAGAACATACGTCATCTCAGATAAGAAGTGTTTGATCTTACTGTATAAAAATGGAGTCAGATGTTGGGAGGGCAGATGATCTTTTAGCGCCTCTATGAGGGGTATTGATTGTCTCACTTTGTTGGCTCGAGCGAATAAAGTAATTTTTGTTTGGCACCTGGAACCTTTGTCTCCTGAGTATTTTTTCTTATGAAGATTCAAGCTAAGACTTTTTGCCACAACAAAAGCAGTGCTGAAATTAAACTAAAATACCCCCCACTTTTAGCACTAACCGTGAAAATGACATGCCCACACTAAAATGTTTGCAGCTCCTGTTGTGGTTTTCCTTTTCCTCAAATGAAACAATCTTCAGTCTTAGGTTCTGATTTCAAGAGATAGACTTTTATTTTCCGGACAAAACAAGAAGCCGAGCCTGCCTGATGAATCTCCCCAGAACCCGAGTGAAGTTCTGGGGACATTCTCCAAAATCAGTCTGAAGTTCGTGAGACCGGGCTTGGTAAATATATATGGTCTTTGTCCCTCCCCTCCATATGCTTTAACAATATGTTTCTGTTCAGGCTTGTAACTTGAAGAATCACATGACAGTCCCCAGACCCATGGCTCCTTCCCATGACCTATTTGACCCTGGGCTATTCCCTTTGTGCCTGTCCATTGTCCAGATGGCTCTTTAAACTTCCTTGAAACCTGAATATACCCTGCTGGTCCAGATGGTTCTTTAGACTACTGCATAGTTGGATTATATTAGTAAACTCATGATGCACCACACAGATGGCTTTTAAACTGTAAACAAATTGCATTTGATTATAATGTTAAACTCATATTCATCATATTAATGTAGATTGGGATTAAAATAAAACTTCTTCATAATCCCCGCTCTGAGGCTTAATTTAGCCTCACCTTTCCTGTTTATTTTAATCCGGAGTGCTGTTTCATAATTCAGTGTCTTCTTATTACTTGTGGCTAAAGAAAGCCACTATACATTACCAATTACCCAATTATGCCACAGCACTTCGAACTATGGACATTAAGACAAACATCTTTCCATTCTCATTTTGACTTGAATGTAAAAGTAAAAGTACTTAAGCCCTAAACAGTTTGTGCGCAATTGGTTCTACGCTTACAGTTATCGTTTTAGCTATGTAGAGTATATGATAAAGCATCGTAAATGTAAAGTCAACATTAATGAATCCAAGTAAAAAATAATAAAAACAAAAGTAAAGTATGCATAATAAACACAAAAGAAATATTAAAGATTCAATATTCAAAACGAGTAAGTATAACTAATTGATGCTGAATTGAAGCATAAAAACTCAAAAATTAATTATAATAAACAAGTATAAATGTAAGTTAATTCAAATAAACAAAGTAAAGAGCAATAACCAATAATAAAACTAGGTAAAGATGGCATAATAAACACAAATAAATGTAGATTAATTCAAATAAAACTAGTAAATGGAAATAACCAATAATACAACTAAGTAACTCATGCATAATAATTCTTGATAACAATTTAAATGACTTTTTTCCATCCTCATCAGAGGAGCTTGAATTCTCGTTTACTAGTTGTAAATTCATTACCGTCTTGTAACGTAAGTCCTGATAATATTCTTGTTAATTTCAAGTAAATTTTCCATCATCCTAATATTTTAACTTCCATTTGGTTCTCTAAGCAGACACCTACGCCTCATTTACCCACTAACCTTTAATTAAAATTGATTCAGTATGTGTTATTATGTATTTCTAATGGCTGCATCTAGTTGTTATCCTAAGATAAATTAATGCCTTATTTGTAAACTTAATAATCTACTTTTTGATTGTAGTACTGTACATAATTTATTTATTCTGTATTCTTATTCTGACAAAACTTTATTAAATTCCTTATTTAGCTTAATCCCATGCCTGAATCTAATTTGGTATCCATTTGGTTGATCAACAGAATCTACATATAATTGATGATTAATTGTTGTGTTCATCCTTTTATAAGGATTCTAAATACCCTTCTTTTGTAGTGATTTCTTGTCTCCATCATGTTTAAGTACTTTTTCTCTCCCTCCCAATGAGGTCAAATATTTTCTTTTTCTACCAATCCAGAATAATTCCCAATCGATATTATTTGATCTTCAAATATCTTCATTGTATATGTTGCTCTGATTTGATTATAATATTCTTCTAATAGAATTTCTTTTCTCCCTTTTACACCTTAAGTTATACTTATGTCTTCACAATAGATCTAGAGGTTTCTTAGTTGATTCATTCAAAATTCTTGTTATAAAACATTTCCTATTTAATTTCCTTAAGTCTATAATTCCATAAGGCTTATATTTTCTTGATTGTAATCTTACTGTACCATTTAGACTTTTTACTGTACCATTCTGAAATATCTATCCTTCCTTTTTTATTTTTAGTGTTTTGTTATTTACTTCCATTGACACAAATTTCCAAATTGTGGCCTATAAGATGTATTTTTAAACTCAGAATTTCCCAAAAGACCTAAATATTATCCAGATAAATTGACCTTAAACTTTTTCTCGTAATCCATAAGAATTCTTGTTGAACTTATCACCCCAAACTATGTGGGCTTGAAAATGTTATTGCATTATTGAAATCTGGTTTAGTTTAAATCATAAAAAGCAACTTTGTGAGCATATTTCCTTAACTTTAAATATTCCCCATTTGTATCATTATCTTTGGGATGTTTCCCATAAAATGTCTGTTCAATGTCTCTATGTTTTCAGTCTTTCTTTCAGAGTCTGTTCCTTTGAAATTATTGCAGATCTTTCACTGTGCCTCGTTTAAGGCAAAAGTCCATCGCCAGGAAGTTTATTTGACTTTAGCAATGCAAATCTTCTGTAGTTATCGGTTTCATTCTTTAATTGACTGTAGCAATGCAAATCGTCTGTAGTAATAAGTTTCGTTCTTTTCAATTCAATTTCTTTTGACAATTTCTCTTTTTCACTTTTTCCTCTCGGTGCTCAAAACTTTGCTCTCCATCCGTCGGTATACTTGAATTGCTTTAACTTTGATTTGGTTTTGATGTTTCTTCTTTCATATCATTGGCATTCTTTCTCCTTCTCTCCTTCCTACGAGCTCTGCTATACAGTGGCTGCTCCTCCCACTTGGACATTCTGGAGCTGGTCTCATCTTGTCTCCCCCAGTTAGGCGCCCTGTGGCCGTGTTTGGCCTCCTCCGACCTCTCGAACCTCAGATAAGCTAGATCATCTCGCACAAGGAGTCATGTTTCTCATCTCCTCCTCCACTCCTTTCAGCTTTTTCTGTACACAAATAACTCAATACATAGACAATTAGTTTGTTCATATAACACTTAATTCCAGATGTTTTTACAATACGCATAGGTCTATCGGCGAATATTTCATGCAGTGATAAAGGTGTACGGTTGTTAGTTTAATTAATACAAGGTAAAACATCAATTCTGTTATGATTAGTATTTTCACACATTTTGTTAATTATGGCTTTGATGATTATTCCTTTTCTATACCTTTTTATCCACCATCCTTTGTGATTATAGATGATAGTCAAATTTTTCTTCTCTCTTACCCGTCACATCAGTTTTTCCCTTCTTATCTCAACTCAAAATCCTTATTCTTCTCATGAATCAAATAATTTATTTTCATTCCACTTATTTGCCCCATGTACATCTATGATAATAATATTTATGACTGAGATTTTTCACCTCTATACAATCTAAAAAGATCTCCTGACACTCTGAGACCCTTTTTAGCTTCCACATCTGTTTGCCCATGCTGGCAAATCAACTGTTCTCCTGTGTCCCTAAAACTCAATAACAACCAATCATTTTATCAACTTTTTAGCATTAATCAACCAAATTAACTTTCCGCATGTTGGAATAGTAGTTCATCCATTCTAAACCTGTATAATATTTTCCCTTATAATTAAATACGTAAATGCAAGTATCTACTTCTTATGCTAATCATAATTCACAGTAAAAATGTTTATCAAATGGAGAAACACTTGTAAGCAAAGTATGTAATTTTTTGGATCATCAATCTTTTCTTGTCATTAATTGCTCTTAAATCGTGACTAGATACAATTTAGATTTATTTCCTTAAATCGTATGTTTGTTACAATAATTAGTTATTTCTTTTTTCTATTCTCACAGCTTTTTCTTGTTTACCTTTTATAGTATCCTATGGTGTTTTTTTCAATTTATTTCTTTTATCTATTTTATTTTCCTTTCTGCCATAGCGGTTCGATGCCATTTATATTTGCTTTTTAGCTTAGTACCATCATTGGAGTTCTAACTTCCTCTTGTAGAATACCAAATTTAAGAAATAACCCCAATTTTCATTATGCATTTCTTTCTGTCAGATTAATAGGAGTCTGATTTGATTTCAGAAAAGGTAGTCACACCTATCAGCATAAGTTCTTGATCAGCCTTTAAATTTGTCTAGCTGATTTTCCCCTAAAGATTGTTGTGTCCCTATAATTACAAACTAAACATTGGACGGCTGCTTTCACTCTTCCCCTCTTTCACTCAAAGGCTTGTATGAAGAAGAAAAAGTATAGTCCAGTTGTTCTCTTGTCTCCAAGAACATTATTGTCTTTGTGGGTCTCCTTCTGGATTCCACTCAGTCTTTTTGGTGTTTGTCTTTGTAATTGTCAGCGCAGTGCCCCCCTTCACTGCTTCACATAGTCCTCTTTGCTCCTCCAACACTTTGTTGCACACAGTTTTTCATTGTCTGTTTCTTGCCAGCTTTTATTCACTTTTCTTGAATGTCAAAGGATGGGAATGATCAGCCCCTCAATGTTTCAGCTTGACCTATGCAAAATATTGCCTTTTGATTTAAAATAAAATTTATTTTGTGACCACCTTCCATCATCAGATGAAGACTCCTCTTCATTTGGTAATAATTTATCTTTGTAAAATTTATCTGTGTCATTCACCTTTTAATAATTTTCTGACCTTTTTAATTTTCCTCTTTATTTCCACCTTTAATAACTTGGTCTCTACTTTTTTCTCTAATTTGTTGTTTTTTCTTTTCAAGGCTTTACTTCTGTCTTCCTGCTAGATTTTAATCTCACAATTCCCTTGAGCTATGGCTTTCCCCCTCCCTTTCTCTCTCTCTCTCTCTCTCTCTCTCTTTCTCCCTTTGAGCATTTCTTTGTCTGTTAATTATCTCCTCTTATCTTTCATTAGTTTATATTTTTATTTAGTTGTACTTCTCCTCACACAATGCCACATCAAATGTTTCCTCATTTGAACATCCAATTATTCTATTTTCTAATTCTCCACACAACAGTTGTTTAATCCTTATTTTTCCATTAATGTGACTGCCATAATCTTTTCTTTGCAATATAACACACCTTATATTTTATAATTATTTCTCATTTAACCACTTCACAAACTTATTGTTTTTATTTATCCAATTTATATATTCCCCAAATTGTTACTTAGATTTCCAATGTGTCTTTAAAATAAAATTTCCTTTATAATATTTTGTAGTGTTTTGTCAAATAGAATCAAATACCTTCACCAACATCTGTCCTTTTTTGGACTGGCAATCTTTTCCTATTGAGCACAATTTTTTTATTTTAATCAATCATTTAAACGAATTATTTAATTTCTAGAATTAGCTTTATACTTCACTGTAATAACTAATATTTTTTGCTACAATACCTCAGAACCACAATGTCTTCAAATCTAATTTTTAATACCCAGCATTTACAACTGTCTCTTATTCATACTCTTACTCATATTTTCAAACTTTATCTCCCTTTTTTTTATAGTTTTAAACAATCTTCACTCCTGTAACACAACACCTCTCTGTGCTCTCTACAGAGCAACAGAAGAAAGACACCCCCACTACTCACTCAGCCCCCACTCTTTCCATCTCAGACGTTCACACACAGACTTACTATATCACAGACACATTACATTCTCACACAAATAAAATAAAACAACTCTATCTAGACTACCTGGCCAAGTTCATCATTCCACTTCACTTCCATCAACGTGAAAAAGATTCACTTACACAATTTACCAATCCGACATGACAAATAAAACAAAAACAATATCTCTCATCAGCCCGGGCCTTCCAAAACAACAAGACAAATAACACATAGACCTTACCTGACCTGCAGGACTTAATAACTCTTCTCTCCGAACCCCAACGTGTCTGCCCCGACACGGTAACACTCAGGTTCGCGAAACTTCTAAGGCATTTTCTCAACTTAACATTAAATCTTTATCCAAGCCACTCAACGACAAAAATAAAACAATAAAACTCATTCACACAACAAACCATCATCTGTCCTAGCACAGATTCCTTTTGAAAATGAAACCCTTTATTCTTATAATTTAATCTCGTAATCTTTAATTTCCCCTTTTTATTCTTAAATTTGGAAGAGCATTTGTGATTTGACCAGCACTTGTGATTTGACCACCCCGAGCCATCTCAGGTGAACAATACAATCTTTTAACAAGCAAAACTGCTCATCTCTTTAGGTGGCCACCTGATTGCATTGTCCATTGAGAAAGCCAGCTGTGGTCTCAGGTTCTGTGCTCCTTTTGATGTCCCATCTGGTGTCAATTGTTTTTACCAAACCTTACATTTCAAATGTATGTTTGATAACTTATAAACCAAATTGTTAACCCAACCATTTTTCAGTAATAACCCATTAGCATTTATTTATTTATTTATTTATTTTTTAGGGCTCATTCTTCCCCACTCTAACACAGTAGTCATCCCCCATACACACAAAGGACAGCACTTACACCCCCCTTAACAGCCCACAGAGACTGCCTAAGGGAAACTTTCTCCCGGCCTGCCAGATGCACGTTCACATTTCTCTCACTATCAAACATTTTTCAGCTGCATACACACTCAAAATTCAAACACACAGAGTACATATATTTTCATACATAAAACCTTGTATGCCACCTCTTGATATCAAATAAAATAAAAGTCTATCTTTATATATACCCAAATCGAATGACCATTACACCTCCTACAACATGGTCGTTAACTAAAACAATAAAATATACCACTTTTACATGGTATACTGTCAATTTTGCTACACTTACACCCACACAAAATTGACCTCTATACCATACACCTCCGTCCACTGGTATAGACTTCTGTATCATACACTTACACCGACAGATACAGGAAACTCTTACGCGTTCTCTTCACTTAAAATCTGTTTCAATTCACCTTGATCCTCAAAGCCAAAGTAATTATCACAGATTCATGCATGCATGCCTTAATTAGATTGTACCCTTGAAATCAAAACCCAGTTAACATGTATGGTTCTTAAATTTAGAAGAGCTTAAATTTCTCACCACGTTGAGCAAAGTCTGCCAAACAACACAAACCTAATTTAATAAGCAAAAAGTGCTTACCTTATGGCCATACGTTGTTTGTGTTGCTCGTCAGATTTGCCCAGGCGGTGTGACTGTCCAGCTCTTTTCTATCCCGGGTTTCGGCACCAAATGTTGTGGTTTTCCTTTTCCTCAAATGAAACAATCTTCAGTCTTAGGTTCTGATTTCAAGAGATAGACTTTTATTTTCCGGACAAAACAAGAAGCCGAGCCTGCCTGATGAATCTCCCCAGAACCCGAGTGAAGTTCTGGGGACATTCTCCAAAATCAGTCTGAAGTTCGTGAGACCGGGCTTGGTAAATATATATGGTCTTTGTCCCTCCCCTCCATATGCTTTAACAATATGTTTCTGTTCAGGCTTGTAACTTGAAGAATCACATGACAGTCCCCAGACCCATGGCTCCTTCCCATGACCTATTTGACCCTGGGCTATTCCCTTTGTGCCTGTCCATTGTCCAGATGGCTCTTTAAACTTCCTTGAAACCTGAATATACCCTGCTGGTCCAGATGGTTCTTTAGACTACTGCATAGTTGGATTATATTAGTAAACTCATGATGCACCACACAGATGGCTTTTAAACTGTAAACAAATTGCATTTGATTATAATGGTAAACTCATATTCATCATATTAATGTAGATTGGGATTAAAATAAAACTTCTTCACTCCTAAACTAGATAGTTTACATACAGGCATGATTGTGATATATTCTAAAAGAAGACTTAAAGTTATAAATGTTTAAAGGAACAGTATGTAAGAAATGTACATCAATTAATCACAAAATGGTCCTGATATGTCACTAAACATTAAGAAATAATTTTCATTTCAAATACTTATATCACTGACAACAGTGGTATGGCCAGGATATTGTCATTTAAAAAGTGGAGTTGCAGCCCTCAACTGATGTTTATGTTGTCATTTTGTGTATTGGCCACCAGCTGTGTGATTGCAGTACCAGTTTTAGCCACAAGTTTTGTGATTGCAATACCAGTTTTGGCCACAATCCTACATACTGTTCCTTTAAGTATAGTGGGACTGAAATGTTATGCGCAAAACTTTTCCCATTTAATAAAAAATAGATGTCCAATAGCTGCTTAGAAAATCAATGGTCTTAAAGCCACAAGTCTAAGTTATTTTTTTAAATTTGAGATTGATATCACATAAAATGCGGCTTATATTAGCTTTTAACTTTATCATGGCACATTTCCAAAAATGGTCACTGTGCTGCTCAACATCGCCACCAGCTATATTGATGTAGAACAGTATTTCACAATCCTGGTCCTCGAGGACCCCCTCAAAGAAAGTTTTACATTTTCCTTATTTAAAACACCCGATTCAACTTATCAGCCTCCTTGCAAATAGACCTGTTTGAATCGTGACTCACTCGGATCTTTCACCCGGATCTTAATGATGCACCGAATCCAGGATTCGGATTCGGCCGAATACTGGGCTTTTTGACGGGGTTCGGGTTCGGCCGAATCCTAGATTTTTTTCCCACCGAACCGAACCCTAGGCTTGCTCTACGCTGGTCGACGTCACGCGGCCGTTGATTACACACATCGGGTGCTGACGTGGAGATGAGATTTTTCTTTCGGTGAGCCTTAGGGTCTGGACACACCAAAACTTTTAAACACGGCTGAAAACGCCTTGAGGACCCCAAATGCCAGCTGTTTTTCAGCCGAGCGCTTGGTAGCTGTGACGCTTCAGCTGTGAGCCGGTTGGTTGCTGTGGTAATGTCCCGCCCCTCCTCCACTGTAATTTGACGGCCGTGTGAAAACTGACATTGACGAGCGGAGCTTCTCACTCAAAGTTAAATATAGTTTTCAGCGCCGAGCTGCTTGCTTATTGGAAAAACGAGCGTGTCGCAACGCATCGCTTTTATTATGCATAGGCTTATGGTTATTGTCAAAATAGTTTTTCCAACTTGTCATCCTGGCATAATGTAGGCCTACAGTTAAAATTAAATAAAATGAAAAAATACATTGCTGTGGAGGTTGTTTACTTCATTAATGTGTTTTACTGTGTTGGTGGAATAAGGATGCAAGTAGGATTCGGTATTCGGATTCGGACGAATCTTAAGCGGTGGATTCGGGATTCGGCCGAACCTAAAAAATCTGGATTCGGTGCACCCCTTATATATATATATATATATATATATATATATATATATATATATATATATATATATATATATATGTATATATATATTAGGGGTGGAACAATACATGTATTCGTTTCGAACCGAATCGGTACGGGGGTCACGGTTCGGTGCATGAATTTAAACGGAGAATACACGGTATGAAAATAAAAAAACTTGCGTGCAAAATAATTAATGTAATGCGGAACTACTGTTAGATCCGCGGGTTCTTTATGGACAGCTAATCTGTTGCCCCGCTTTAGCTCTGAAGCTCTGATTGGCGCCGATGCATCCGAGCTCCGCCTATGTATGCGCTCTATCAGAGCCCGTCTACATTCTGGCACTCTGCAGTTTTTTGTCACGTCGACGCCGGTCCAGTCAGTTAGTGAGCAGCGAATGGCAAGTGGTGTTCCATAAGAGTTAGACGCTCCGCCAGCCTCTTTAAGATCGCAAGTTTGGCAAAACTTCAGTTTTCCAGTCAGTTACAATAGTACAGGCGAGAGAGTGGAGGAAAAGACGAGGACTTTGCATCGGCGTTGTTCAGCAATTGTTAGGTATGTGAGTGGAAATACATCTAATCAGGGCTCTCAAGTCTCACGCATTCACCTTGACAAACACGCATTTCAGTCAGTTCAAACGCCACACTTTGTATTTCTCAGGCTGAGAAGTAGGAGATAAATTGTCCTGCTATATACAACAGGCATACGCAGGGCAGTTCTGTCGAGTTCAGCTGCTTTCAGTTTTTTAAGCGTGCTCAACTTTACGCAGCGCCATCAGCGTCAGAGTACCGCGAGAAATCTTGCCGAGGAGGCTGATTTCAAATCGCTCTCGCGTTACTCTGACGTCATCCACTTGTCGTTTCTTGCAGCGCCTCGTGAAGTCGTACACACCTATTAATTCATCCTAAGAGCCTTTTTTTTGTTCTTTAGTACATTAATATGGAATAAGGCCAAAATGTAATTTTAAAATGTATTTAGGTAACACTTGTAATACAATTGAACCCATATTTGTATGAAAGATGAGTACAAGATTACTTAAAGTGGTATACATTTTTGAAATACGAGATAGTATGTTAAATGCATTTCAGTTCATATTCATGACATCTCAAAATAACACTGATAAGGACACCGATGTTTTTAAGATTAGCTTAAGTACTAAAAAAAATCTTTTGCTTTTCCCTCCATTGTACCGAAAGTGAATCGAACCGTGGCGCCTGAACCGAGGTACGAACCGAACCGGGACTTCTGTGTACCGTTCCACCCCTAATATATATATATATATATATATGTATATATATATATATATATGTTCTGTATAACTCTGTGTTGCCTTTTTAAAAGATAACTGAGACTTTAAATCTACTTTATAAAAGCTTTACAAAGCATAAAGTCCTCACTTTAGATGAGCTCACAAAAATGGTTAACTCACCACTTCTAAATGTTTTATAACTACCTGAATTAATCATGAATTACAGTAGGAATATGTGTTAATTTATTAACACACTTACTAACGTATTACTATATGTCTAAATAATAAGATGTATAAATGAATGTTTAAATAGTTTATAAATGATTTATTTACATTTCCTAAATGATCTTATGAACGCCTGACAACATGTAACATGTAACTGGTTTGTAAATAATCTAATACTTATTTTAGAAATTATGAATTGATCATTAATAAAGTATGAAAAGCCCATTTTCTAACACATTCGAATTACACACACTACTTACGAATGTCTATTAATGTTTAATAAATGAAGAATTGACTATTTAGTAATGCTTGACTAATGCTTTACTAATGCATCATAGTGTGCAGTTATTATAAAGTGTTACCACTTTGGGTACTGATTTTAATATTTCACAATAAATAAGTGTTACAATTTAAATGTTGTACACCCACCCCACATTTATATATTTCATATCTTTTCATAGAACCTTGTATATTCTTTATTATTACACGGCTCTCTGGAATGCTTGATTCTGATTGGTCAGTTGAGACATTTGCAGGTTTGTTCTTTTCAAATAATAACCGCTACAAATTAATAACGCATAGCCGGACTACTTGCATGAGTGAAATCGCTCCGCGCCAATAAAGATCAATAAAGATTACTGTCTGTTTGGCGCCATCTTGTGACAAACACTCGACAACCACGACAAGACACAGACAGCTTACTGAGACTGAACTTGACAAAATAGAGCATGACAGCTACGAAGCCAACACACACAAAAAAACAGAATGGGCATTAAAACTTCTCAAAGACTGGCTAAAAGAGAAAAAAATGGAGACAGACATGTATGAAGCAGCGGATCTTAATAAGGTATTACGATCATTTTATGCATCTGTGCAAAGTTTCGCGGAAGGATAAAAATGTTAATTTAAAACAAATATGCCAATAAAATGTTTCACATTCATATTCATGTCCAGTTTTTTTTCTTATGTGGCAAGTAGCCGTGTAATAAGCGGGATAATGTAGAGGCAGCCGGTAGTTATTGGGAAATAAGCCCCTTCAGTGTGATACAAGACCCTCCGCTTCGCGTCGGGTCCTGATCACACTGTCGGGGCTTATTTCCCAATAACTACCGGCTGCCTCTACATTATCCCTTACTTGTCATCCTCATCCTCATATAACTTCATTCTATATAGAACCTTGCCTTGAAAAAGTGCTAAATAGAACCCTTTCATTTTTCAGCAGTCAGGAGGATTATTTTTTATTTGTTTTTTCTTATTTATAGCACGTTATTAGGTTTAACAGTTTAAAAACAGAATTGCAAGACATCAGAACATACTTTTATTTTCACTTCATTACTTGAGGTGTCATACAATAATAAATATGTTAATTAAAATGACAATCAGAATAAATATATTACTTATTATGCAAATATAACAAATCACTACTCAAATAAAATATGGATGTTAAATAACAGCTTCAATATTAAATAAATTAACAATAACATTTTGCAATTAAAATCATTTTAAATAGACAACAATTACATGAAATCAATAAAATCATGACATGCAACATCAAAACATGCAAATGATAATAAATCCTGAATATTAACATATTATTGACATTACTTTCAGATGTATACATTTTAGCACAAACAGATCGATGAGATAGAATACAAATGAATGGGATGTTTATAATGTATCTTAACACAGTTTCTCACTTCACACAGTGGTGCAGAAATAATTTTCTCAAACTTAACATCAGTAAAACAAAAGAAATGGCTTTCGGACTGGCACAACTTCAGCACCCTATTACCATCATTGTACCACATTCTTTTCATAATTAGTTTAATAAACTTAATGTAAAATATACATGTATATGCTTTATAACAAACACTATAACAAATCATTATCCTAAGTCATTGTTAAAGCAGAGTCCCTGAAATATATCATTTAAAACAATATGAAGATTACCTGCTTTAAAGGGAATGAAGCTTACAGTTGACCTGTTATAAAAGAAATAAAGTACATCAAAAACACGCAAAACCTCAATTTACAAAATGTTTAAACAGTAAATATTATTGTTTTAATGCCAGGATTGAAAGTAACATGCATACATCACCTTTAAAAACAGGATGTGTCTCTCGTAAAGTGAATTAAAGTCTGTGTTGGTCGAAAAATATAACATAAACCACTGGAATTATTATTTTTTCACTCGAAATTAATTTTCAGTTACGTATAAGTGCTGTACCATATCAGCTAACAAGAACTTGCATTCATGAATAGTTTGCAACGGTCAGGGAATGACAGACACAATAATCCAGTTGCAGGTCAAATTCTTTATTATAGGAAAGCTTGCCGAGAATACATACCTCACGGAGAGAGCGTCAGTGAACAGCAGAGACAAGGTAAATAATGCAAAAACAACAAACACTAAAATAACTAAACGAAACTCGGACAAAACAAAAAAATCACAACACTAGGAATGGCTAGAACTAAATCATGGCAAAAACAATGACGAACCAGCAAGGAGGAAAGGGCATGACAACTTAAATAGCAAACGAGAGCATAAAACAAGGATCAGTTGAGGAGCGCAAATGAGATGATGAGGCACACGTGCTGGGTGAAAACATAAACACATAGAGGGAAACAAAACAGCACAACCAATCAGAGTCATGAAAGCATATGAATTATTATTCATAAAAATGTTTTCATCATTAACTGATAACTTCAAACATTAATAAAATGTTACCATATAATGTATTAATCATTTATACTGCTTCGCAAATAATTAGTTCATTATTAGATATTAATCTATAAATTACTTACAACTTCATTAACAAAACATTAATGAAATGTTGGAATATCACTTACTAATAATTTATAAATGTATAGTAATGTTTTGTAAATGATTAGTTCATTATTAACTTATAACTTATATAAATGTTTTACAACAGAACATTATTATAAAGTGTCACCATACTTTATGTCATATATATTAAATATATTTAAAGCGTCTTTGCGTCCTTTGAAAAGCGCTATATAAGACTTATGTATTATTATTATTATTATTATTATATTCCGTACTGTAATCTGTTTTGAAAAAAAATCTTGTAAAAATATAATAAATAAATCAATAATAATAAATAAGCCAAAATCAACATATTTTATCAGCATAACATTCGTTTTTTTTTTTTTTACAGTTATTGTATTTATTGTTCACTGGCAGCTTCTGTTAAAGGTTTTACTGGATGGATGTGTGGATACAGATCATAAGTGCTTGTTCACCACATTCACATTCAGCTCTGGTGCGTGGATTAGTACAATCAGGACACTTTGTCCTGGGACATTTGGAAGCAATTTGATTTGCCACCCCTTGGCCCTCAGTTGCAGTATCATTTTGCATGCCAACAGCCTCACTTTCCAGTGACAGCACCAAGATATGACACGTGCCCAGAAAGCTACGTAATGTATGCAGAGTTGTGCCTGAACGAGTTCATTGAACGAAAGTTCATGAACTCGTTTTTATTTTGGGCGAACGTGAACTGAACGTACTGTATTACTGCCTGATGAACGTTACTGTGAACTTGTTCATTCTGGGGCTTTAGAACGGCACGCTGTCTCAGTTTAACGTCTTTCAATAAGGTGCCAGATTTCTATAGAGTCTTCCAGGCGAAAAAAATGGAAAAGCGGAAAAAAACACTCAATCTGGCAACACCCACGTTTTACTGTCAATATCAAACAGATTTTCTCCACTCAGCAATACACCGGCTGAGACATCTGTTAAAGGTGCCCTGGTTATTGGAGATTCTATACTCAGGAACGTTGGCATTGAGGCACCAGCCACCATAGTCGATTGTATACCGGGAGCCAGAGCGTCTGACATTAGATCCAAACTTAAAGTGCTGGCTAATGCTAACCGTAAGTTTTCTAAGATTGTTATTCACGCCGGCACGAATGACACCAGACTCCGCCAGTCGGAGATCACCAAAGATACTATTAAAGAGGTGTGTGAAATTGCAAAAACAATGTCAGACAATGTAATTTGCTCTGGTCCCCTCCCCGCCTACCGGGGGGATGAAACTTACAGTAGATTAGTGTCTCTTCATGGCTGGATGTCAAAGTGGTGCCCTCAGCATAACGTAGGGTTTATAGACAATTGGAAGCATTTCCGGGGAAGACCTGACCTGCTAAAGAGAGATGGCCTCCATCCGTCTCCGGAAGGAAGTGCTATACTCTCTAGAAATCTGACCAATAGTCTTACTTTTGATATTGTCTGACTATCCAGGGCCCAGGTCAGGAAACAGACAGATCGGCTTACCCATCAGTCTGTTAGCTGCCTTGACATGTCAAGATCACATATATCCCAGCACATAGAGCCTTTTTTAACAGAGTACCAACACATCTCGACTGTGTCTGTTCCTCGAACAAATAAATACAGAGCACCGTTTACCTCGTCTCGTACAAATCTTATTAACATAAAACTAGAACATAATACATTAACAGATGAAACTCAAATGTTAAAATTCGGCCTTCTTAACATTAGATCACTTACCAACAAAGAACCAATTATCAATGAAATAATTACTGACCAAAACTTAGATGCACTCTGTTTAACAGAAACCTGGCTTAAAGCAGACGATTACACCAGTTTAAACGAATCCACCCCACAAGACTATTATTATAAACATGTTCCTCGTCTAATAGGGAGAGGGGGTGGTGTAGCTACAATATACAATAAAATATTCAAAGTAAACCATAAATCCAACATAAAATTTAATTCGTTTGAAATAATACTGTTAAATATGGAAATAACTGATCGCAACAACAAACGACTTTCGTTCATTTTAGCTACCATATATAGGCCTCCAGGCCACCACACAGATTTTCTTAATGAAATAGCAGACTTCCTATCTGAGCTTACAGTCACTGTAGATAAAGCCCTTATCGTTGGTGATTTTAACCCCCTGGGGTCCAAAAACGCGGGGCCGCGTTTTGACGCATTTTTTCCTGTTTCCTGTGACATCCACTTAAAATACTCCATCATTCATAATCATACACATACATGTAATACATCATTCGAAACTGTGAAGTCTCTACTTTAATGTGAGTGCCTTCATAATAACAACAAAACTGTGTGCTTTTGGCAAATAAAGAAAATAAACAGGGAGTGCATTTCGACATCTCTGTCTCCTTGACCATTTTCCTCAAACACGTTTCAAACATGAACTGATAACTCCGCCAATACTTGTCACACGAACATGATACATATGTCTAAAGAAAGCCTGAAATGTCTACTTTTACATGATGTAATTAAAATCTGAAGAACTCATTGTCTGTTTGTGTAATCGACATGTAAGTAAAGAGAGGTACAGTTTTTCTGGCTCGACCTCATTAGCGCTAATGTAATCCCACCTTCCCTTCTGCGCGCCATTCATATGGAAATTACCTGATGCGGGCTATGCAAACAAGATCAACGCCCCCAAACAATGCTTTAAGAAGCAGCGAGTTTTGACAGTTTCATCCACTTATCAACGCGTTCGGAAGATGACACGCTTTACAGGTGAGAAGCTCTATGCTCCTGGACAGCGAGGAAGAAGAGTTCACTGTTTCTTCAGACGAAGAACAGGACTCCGACGATGAACGTTTGTATTTTGAAGAGCGACTTGATCCAGCTGAGGATATAATTTCTGAAGAGTAAGTTTTACCTACATTTGTTTAAATGTTGTGTAACGTTTATATACTGTATACTGACTGTTTGCAAGCAGATATTCATAATGACTTTATAAAAAACGTCTCGTAATTGGCAATTTGTATTAACATTAAAATTATAGTTCTTACATTAAACCGTATGCTGATAAGTGTAATGTGAATGTTATAAAGCAATATCACTACTATAACTATAGTGTCCATGCCGACTTATCAATAAGCCTTCTTTATTTGCTCGGGTGTAACATTGTGCTGTAAATGAGCCCGAAGATATGTCATGCGTTAAACAGTATGATTGTATGGTGTAAATATTCAATATGTCATAAAACAATATCACTATTTAGAATATATTTTGACTAGTGTGTTTATGCCTCAACAGTCTTGTTTACGCGACTATCTGTTCGGGTGTAAATGTATCGATGTAGTATCGATGTGCTGTAAATGTGTCCGGAGATTTGTAATGTGTTAATGTTTAGCCATAAATATGTCCGGTAATGGCCCGTTAACAAAGATATACCGCCAATTATCTTATCTCAACTATGCTTTACCGCCTTAGTATTGCTTTATAAGTTTGTTACTGTGGAGAATACATTATATTAATTATTAAAAACTTTTGTAGGAATGTGGCAGCATCACTCTCCTCTTCAGCGGGCATTTGCAGAAATGCGACGGACATTCATACAGGGTAAGTCACATTTGCGGGCTTTTCTGTTTTATTAGTAGACTGTTACTGATGTTTTGCGTAGTAATTTGGAAAATACAAGATGTATATATATAAACATATCTGTATTTTCCGAAAATACATGATACAAATAATGTTTTTAATTTTTTTTTAGTAACGTGGCTTCATCATCATTTACTCGCACGGGGGCATGCAGAAACGAACCCGAAATAAATAAAGTGATACAATTTATATATATATATTTTTTTTTAAGGTAAAATGTAAGGCAAAATTTGTTTAATTATTCCTCATAACATTTCTAAAAAAGACCAAATGTGAGAGCATCTCAGAACCTCTGACTGTGTCCAAAAAGGGTCCGACCCCAGAGGGTTAATATCCATGTGGATAATCCAAATGATGCATTAGGACGTGCGTTTATGGATGTTCTAAATTCTCTCGGCATTAAACAAAACGTGTCAGGGCCCACGCATACTCGTAATCACACACTAGACTTAATTCTGTCGCTCGGACTCAATATTAATGACATCGAAATATCACCCCAGAGCGATGCCGTTTCAGACCATTGCCTTGTGTCATGCACAATACTTCTAGATAGGACCGCTCAGTCCACAACATGCTACAGATTAGCCAGAACAATAATTTCCACCACTAAAGATAGCTTTATTAGCACTCTTCCAGACCTGTCTCAAATGAAACATGTAGCAGATAATCGTGAAGATCTAGATATTATAATAGAAAACCTGAACAACGTTTGCTCTAGCACGTTGGATGCCGTTGCTCCCATTCGAAAAAAGAGAATCAAAGAAAAACCGCCAGCTCCATGGTATGACCATCATACTGCAGCCCTTAAAAAATTAGCTAGAAAAATGTAAAGAAACTACCGAAGCACAAAGTTAGAGGTATGGCGTTCAGCATGGAAAGAGAGTGTTCAACACTACAGACAGGCTATTAAAACTGCCAGATCTACCTATCTCAGTACGCTTATTAAAGAAAATCATAACAACCCTCGTTTTCTATTTAGCACAGTTGCGAAACTGACTAGAAACAAAGAACAAACAGAAACCAATAGTAAACTCCAACACAATAGTGATGACTTCATGAACTTCTTTACTAACAAAATTATGTTTATTAGGGAAAACATAGAAACTACGCAAGCAGCCATCACTCTACCCAATAGTACATTTTCCACTAGATTACCAAACGAACATCTTGAGTCATTTAATCCTACTACAATAGAAGAGCTCTCTAAACTAGTAACGTCATCCAAATCATCGTCCTGTATACTAGACCCCGTTCCCACAAAATTACTAAAAGAGGTATTTCATGTTGTGTCAGACACGGTACTTAATATCTTTAACTCATCTCTAGAATTAGGATACGTTCCAACAGCTTTCAAACTAGCAGTTATTAGACCGCTCATTAAAAAGCAAAACCTTGACCAGGGAGATCTTAATAACTTTAGACCAATCTCAAATCTACCTTTTCTTTCAAAAATATTAGAAAAAGTAGTGGCAAGCCAGCTACGCACATTCGTAGAAAATAATAATACATATGAAAAGTTCCAATCAGGATTCAGGCCCCACCATAGCACAGAGACAGCGCTGCTTAGAGTTACAAATGACCTCCTATTAACATCCGATCGTGGTGAAATCTCAATCCTTATATTACTAGACCTTAGTGCAGCCTTTGACACAATAGATCACACAATCTTACTCAATAGACTAGAAAACTAGTTGGCATCAGTGGTCAGGCGTTAGCCTGGTTCAGATCGTATCTAACCAATCGATATCACTTTGTTTATGTAAATGAGGTAGAGTCATATCACTCCCCCGTTAAATACGGCATACCTCAGGGATCAGTTCTAGGCCCTATCCTATTCTCGTTATATATGTTACCTCTAGGAGACATTATCAGGAAACATAACATAAGTTTTCACTGCTATGCGGATGATACCCAGCTTTACATCTCGTCGCATCCTAGCGAAACCCACCAGTTTTCTAAGCTAACAGACTGCATTAGTGATATTAGGGACTGGATGGCACAAAACTTTCTTATGCTAAACTCCAATAAAACAGAGATACTTATTATTGAACCGAATCGCTACAAACATAATATGTCAGATTACAAGTTGCCCATAGATGGCTGCACGGTGGTGCCATCTTCCACGGTTAAGAATTTAGGCGTAATGTTCGACAGCAACTTATCCTTCGACAGTCATATCGCCAACGTCTGCCGCACAGCATTCTTCCATCTTAGAAATATCTCAAAAATACGCCATATGCTGTCTGCATCAGACGCAGAAAAGCTTATACATGCTTTTATGACCTCTAGAATAGACTATTGTAACTCGTTACTCGGGGGATGCCATGCAAATCAGGTAAACAAGCTACAGCTGGTTCAAAACGCCGCCGCAAGAGTGCTTACTCGATCTAAAAAGTATGACCACATCAGTCCAATTCTGGCATCTTTACACTGGCTACCAGTTAAATATCGTATACAATTTAAAATATTACTAATCACCTACAAAGCCTTAAATGGCCTAGCGCCTTCGTATATTAAAGAACTACTATCAGAATACAATCCATCACGTAAACTGCGCTCACAAAATTCTGGTCACTTAATTATCCCTAGAATATCAAAAGTGTCTAAAGGTGGTAGATCCTTTTCCTACTTAGCCCCTAAGCTCTGGAATGATTTACCAAATAATGTTCGAGTATCAGACACAGTCGATCAATTTAAATCTAAACTTAAGACATTCTTCTTTAACAAAGCATTCACATAAAATGTCCAGTAAATGTACATTTCCCGCAGTAGTTAGTTTGTCTAGAACAAAGCACTCACATACCTCATATGGGTAATATACTATTGCCGCAATAGTTAGCCTGTCTGGAACCGAGCCGACTTGAACCACTATAATGTTTGACACTTGCATTGCATGCGAACGGCCCCTACGCTAATAGAATTCTGTTTTTCTCTCCCTGTCTCGTCCTCAACCACGAGGACCATGAGACAAACAGACCCAGTTCCGGTTGCTGTGAAGATCATTGCATCACTGATCCACTGGCTGTCCTTCAACGTGATGACCAGCCGATGCCCGACCAATGACCACCGGCTAAACCAGTTTAATTCGCTTACCCGCCTCCTATCCCTACCGTTTTTATATATATATATAAATATATATTAATTCCTCCCAAGGGTTTTTGTCCTTCTAGGACTTTTTCCCATTGGGTTTTTTTTCCTAGAGGGTTTTTAATCCCAGCTAGAGTCAGCCAACTTTGGCTTAACTTATCACTTTACTGTATACGTTACATTATTAATATGCTCGCTTGTACGGTTTAACCGCTATCTCTACTTCTTATATTATCTATTGATTTTCTGTGTTCTCCTCTACATCTTCTACATCTTCTGCTGCTTTGCAACAATTAACACTTGTGAAAAGCGCTATATAAATAAAATTGAATTGAATTGAATTGAATTAATTTCATATCTGAAAATACAGAACAGTCTAACACATACATCTGTTGATTTTCTCAGCAACAATGCAATTTTATAGACTTGACAAAAGGTTTTCCTGAGATTTGTTTGATAATGTTTGAGACCTGACAGGGTGAGGAGGATGTGGTTTGTCTTACCTCCCTTAAACTCATCATCTCTCCGTTCTTCTTCCCTTTCCCTGCTTTGCACAAAACATTTCTGATGTACATCTACAGAAGCCAATAGTGATCGAGTCAAAATAAGATAAGCATTGCTATTTAGAAACTTCCTTTAGTCTCGTCATGTTTTCATAAGCTAACTCACTCGTGTGGCATCTATTGATTGCGGTTGTGCGCGAATGAACGCAAAGACGCGCGCGGACATGAATACGTGCGTGCACGCGTCATCGTCGCTTTTAACAAGAATAAATTGGGTAACTACATTGCATATAGATCCGTCTTTGTAAAGGATTGAACTATAACTGCTAAAATTTAAACTTGAGATTTACACCGGGGCACAAAAGATTTACACTTGGGCACGTGCCTGACTGGAGCTGGACCGGACACATTAAGTAAGAGGGCTGCTCACTTTAGCGCCTTTTTGCGGTTAAATTGTTTTAAATCACTTGAGTGTTAGCATTTGCAAGCCTTTGAAACACGTGCAAATGTTAAACTTTTCCTATTTAAATTTGCGTATAAATCTGGGAATCACATGCATGCCGAACCATGGGTCGTGATCCGTACGGATCAACTGCGACAGCACTACTGAACGATACAACGTCACCCATTCGCTACGCTCATTTTCAAAACTGGCAAGTTATCCACCTGGGTTGGATTTTGACTGGGCTAAGCCAATGTCAATCAACATTCCATCCACCCAGAATTTTGATATGCAGTCATGTTGAGTATCTATTTTCATCTACCGGGTGTAGCTGGCCATCCGAGAAACAAACTCGGGGGCCCTCTAGTGGCTCGGGGCTCCAAGCAGTTGCCTGCCTTGCCTGTTGACAAGGTGCGCCTCTGCAGTGAGGCACTTCCTTCTTTCAATGATGTAAAAATCGTCATTTTGCGTCATTGAAAGAAGGAAATCCTGTATCTCTATTGAGTGTGAAAGACTACAGACAATCATTCCTCATTTTTCCAAGGTGGGGGCTATGGGTGGGACCCACTCACGCTTCAGACCAATTACAGATCAGTGGGTGGGACTTACGAAAATATACGAACACAGACAAAAAAAAAACGATCAGCCGCCATCTTTATGCTAAGCTAAGCTAAACAGAAGTTGTGGAGCGAGTCAGACTTCATGTTACAATAACAGTGGAAGTTAATCAATATGATATAGAAGAGGGTGATTTTACAAGCGTGATGCTCTAATCCGCTGTTCATTGCACCTTTATGAGCCACAATACAAGCAAAGAGCTGAGGCAGATCAGAAGCCCGAGGAGTAGGCCGGAGCCTGGGCGTCGGCTGGGTAGAGGAGCCGGGGGAAGACACAGCAACCATCGGCCTCTGCTGCGTAGAGAAGCTTGCCTGTTCTCTCGCTGTGTGCCCTCTTTATAACATTTCTGCATCAGATAAGGATATGGACGTTCGTTTGGTAAAGGTTTTCAGGCAACTTTGCACGCGTTTGGACATGTTTATTTCACAGACACGTTTCGGCTTCCGAGCAAACGCGCTGCGGATTATATGAGCTTGGACAGACTTGCGCTGTGTGCTTTCGGTGTAAGATTTCTGGATCAGATAAGGATATGAACGTTTGTTTTGTGAATGTTTCTGGTCGCGTGCTTATTTCAAAGACGTGTTTCGGTTTATGAGCACAAGCTCCAAGAGCTGAGGCAGCGCGTCTTTGGAGATATTGTGCAGGGGACGCGTTTGTGTGGAGGATGCAGGGATAAACGGACGTCTAACTAAAGTAAGTAGTTTCTATTTTCTTTGTTATACTAAGGTGGCATTTATATACACAATAGCATATCTGAGCGGGGTTTTATATGTCTATATTGTGAGAGCAGTGAGGCCAATATAACACAGATGTAATTACAGTAAACACGAGACAAAAAGAAAATTGGTAAAACTAAATAAACATTTAAAATGCATACCCCTTTTAACTACTTGAAAAGACATTTGTACTGCGGATCTGAAACCGCACGTTACTGTTTGAATAAGACTTTGCTACACACCAGACCAGAGTGTTATTGTATGTAACACAATGTAACATCACGTTTAAAAGTAAGTCATGATTGGTGTCTGTCAGACACAGTGGTGGTGGCTATTTTCTTTGTTTTACTAACGTGGCATTTATGTACACAATATCATATCTGAGCCGTGTTCCGATTAATGGGAGTGGCTTGCAGTGCTGTGCATTGTGGTGCATAGTGGGAGTTGTAGTTTTTCATACAAATGTGCTCTAAAGTCACATTTTGTCTTTTCTCGGTCAAATAGGCACAACATTCTACATTTATGTTACATTTTGACAACAAATATGACTCACTTTCCATAAAGATTAATGTTCCTATCGGTGAAATGGCCCTTTAACCGACATTATCTGAACATATTGCTTTTCAATTTCTGCTGCTACAGATGCAAAGGGATAACTTGCATTAAAGCTGCTCCCTGTTTTGCTTCCACCCTTCAAAACTGCCAGAAAAAGTCCGGCCCAGCATTGATGATGGCAAAAAAGCTTTAATCGACATTCAGCCTGTAAGTACAAATCAAGAAATTTACTTTAATACTTTATTTACCAGGTATTTAAATAAACTACCATTCAAAAGTTTGGGACATTATGTTAGTGGCTGTCTTTAAATGGGCAAGATCAAGGTGTAATAACTCCCAAACCCATCACCCATACCCACACCCTGACACCCCCCAAGTTTCACCTTAACTCATTTGCATTGTGTGTCCTTTAGGTTGGAACAAATATGATGGAGTACCTCCAGCAGGCTGAAGCATCAGGACTTTACCCTTATTTCCTGTCACTTGAAAATGGACACATGAGTCCCAGGCATTCGTCATCATTGGAGGAGAAACTTTGGACAAGGCACTTAGATTGGGGTAGTAGAAGCACTACATTCTTGCAAGTAAATGAAAAGAGGTTTTTTTAATAGACTGGGTTTCAGGTACAAGAGTTATCATTTTAAAGTTATCATCCGTTTTTTTTTACAGACTTAAAGGTGCTCTAAGCGAATCTGTGTGACGTTACTTTTTGTTGATGTTTGAACTGTTTTCAAACAAACGGAGCGTAGCTAACTCCTCCCCTCCCTTCCGTGCTTTCATGAACGCGCCCAACCCTCACCCCCAAATCCTTCTTGTCGTTAATTGGCTGGAACACTTTGTTATCCTTTCTGGTGGTAGGTTTGGCCACTTTGTTTTTATTGCAGTTTGTGGAGCCTGGGCTGTCTACAGAGATCGCGCTTTTTACAGTTTGATCAGCGGACAGGCAGCAAGCAGATAGTGAGGAGATGTTTTTTGTATGTAACAAAAAATGTTTTATGGTCTAAAACGCGTGAATTCACTTACAGCACCTTTAAGGAAGAGTATTACTTGATGAATATTAATGACATGTTTATGAAATGTTACACTGGCAAAATGCTGTATTTCATTTTTTTTGTGTGTGTGTTCATAATGTAGACTGCTTTGTAACAAACAGTTGTTCTTAAAGGTATTTTATGAATTTCATGAATTTTTTTAAAATGTTAAAACATATAGGGGCGGTTTCACAGACAAGGATAAGACTAGTCCTAGACTAAAGTAAATGTAAGAGCTCTCCAAACTGAAAACTACTTGTACTGACATATCTTAAAATTCAGCAGTGCCCTTTGTTTTCCCTCAAAATGCACACAAGTAATGTTTTTATTAAGACATGTTTGTTCAAACTTGTTATATTTCCTAATTAATAACTAAGGACTAGCCAATCCCTGTTCGGGAAACCACCCCTTACACTTTTGCAATTAGAGGCAAGTGTTTAAAATTGTTTAAAAATTGAATTTTATTATTTTTTGTATTTATAGTTTTGTATGAGCTCCTGAATTTTTGATTGAGCTATTGTGTACAAAGTGTACGTTACACACATTGTATTTGTTACATTACACAAAGTGTAATATGCTAAAAAATATTAATGAAAAATAAAGTTAATACAATGTTGACCTGTTTGTTTATCTTGTGGTTTTTAATTTTAAATGATAATCTTAAAAGGAATAAAAATAACCCTATATACATTTTTAACCCATTTATGAAGTCAAATTAACCCATCATTTTAGTAAAAAATAGCCCAAGTTTTGGGTAGAAAAAACAACCCATTGGCTGGGTTAAAATTATTAACCCAACTTCTTGGGTTAATTTAACCCCATATGGGTTCTGTCCTATATTTACCCAGCAGTTAGGTTAAAAACAATCCAATTTGGGTTGTTTTTAACCCATTGTTTTTTAGAGTGTGTCTTAAGTCCTGAGTAATTACTAATAAGTTACCGTGTTTTTCACTTTAAAATAATGGTCAAGATTTTAAGTAATTCATTAAGAACAGCGTGGTAATACTTGAATAATTACTAATGGGTTACCATGATTTTCTTAATATTAAGTCAGTCTTCCACACTTATACACATCAATAAGGACTCGGAGGGATATATCTAACAGAGGTTGAAAACATGGAATCTGTATTTTGTGAGGTAAGTTAGTTAGAGATTAAGAGGTGTATTCCTTAGGTTGTTTATGGTTAAATCAATAAGATAGAAAACAAAAATGCCAAAAAATCAATGTATATGGTAATATAAGAATTGAATCCTAAAGAGTTACCATATTTTACCATTTCAGTGATGATAGGTAACATGAGTAATTCCAATTAATTAAGTGAACATTTTTTTTTAGATTGTATTATTTATAGTTACAACAGTGGTTCTCAAAATAGGGCCCCCAAATGTTATAAAATTTTGTAAAGTACATTATCATTAATTCTGTGTAATTAAACCTCAGAAAAATAAGGCTACTAACCAACAGCACCAAATTGTAGATTTTAATATGTTTTGTGTAATAAAAAATTAATAGGTTTTAGAATTTCGGGGGGGGGGGGTGCACCTTACACAAAGGGGGGCGGCACGCAGAAAAAGTTTACAGGATCAGACTTTATTTATTGGTATGTGACTGTTGATATGTATTTAATTCATAGTTACTTGAAATAAGTTTTAGTTAATGTATTGTTCACCAGGATTTTTTTTAATTTTTTTTTATTCACATTTTAATACATATTACACACACAATACAATCACAAAAAAAACAGCAAAGACATCAAACCGACACACACACACACACACACACACACACACACACACACACACGTAACAAAACGTATTCTACCAAAATCTATGGGTTATCAATTACTCCATTTAAGTTTATCATGTTATAGTATCTATATAATTTAATACTAATGCCCATATAGAATGAAACTCTTGCAGTCTTGAATGCCGTTTACTTGTCATTTCTTCAATGGGCAAAAAATCTATTATCTGTTCCAACCATTGATCCAATCTAGGTCCTGACTGAGAAATCCATACAGTAAGTATACATTTTTTTGCAAAATAAGAAAACATTGTAAACACATCTTTTCTTATAAAAGGACACTTATTTTCCAAATCATAATTCAGTAAATATAACATAGGGCATAGCTCAAAAATACAGTTATACATATCTTGAATTACTTTATGGATCTTCTCCCAGAAAGAGAAAACATTTTTACAATACCAGAATAAATGCATAAATGTTCCTAATTCAGTTCCACATTTTTTACACATACATGTAGGTGAATGTGTGCCATTAAATTTATTAAGCTTCACTGGGGTTATATAATATTTATACAGAAATGTATAGTTAGTTTCTTTAACTTTAATATTGACACTCAAGGGTAAGGTCAAATCATTACACAAAATTAACCACTCTTCTTCACTAAATTTCCTTTTAAGCTCAAATTCCCAATTTATTTTTAAAAAAGAAAAAGAATTCTGGGAACTATTTGACAGGATTTTATACAAATAAGATATCTTCCTCGTAGTAGCAGAAGTAATAAATTGTTCCAATTCAGTAGGATATAATCTAAATTGTCCCTTTTTAAATAAAGATGTAATAATGTGACGAACCTGCAAATATTTAAAAAAATCTGTTCTAGGGATTTTATATTCAACACAAATAGCAGTAAAAGGTTTAACAGACTCAGAATCATCATCAAACATATGTGCAAAAATGTTTAACCCTTGAAGTGACCAATTTCGAAAATCAGTTTGAGAGAGTGCTAAAAAAATCTGAATTAAAAGCAATAGGAGAGTTTTTACACATTAGTCAGGAGGCCAAAACTGATATTAAAACTTTGTCGGACACTTTTTGGTACAAGCATACAACCTATCCAGTATTAATATTTAACCCCTCAACATGTGTTCTAGCCAGGTTGTCAGCTTAGTAAATGTTTTTTTTGACCATTTTAACATTATATTCTTAAAAGTTGTAAAAGCGGATCCCCCCCCAAAGTGCTTCCATTTTCTATGTCCTACTGTAATTTTGGGCAAATGTGCAATATAATCCAATTTATGTGCAAGCATGATCATTAAAAAATAATAATCAATAAATACCACAAGAGTACCACACCACATTGGGCACTGTTGTGTCAGCCTAGCTGTGATTTGACATGAGGCAGCAGATCCAGAGAAGATGATCACAGCAGAGTGAACAGTCTGAACCAAACTTTCTAATCATGATGGTAAATGGTAAATGGACTGCATTTATATAGCGCTTTTAACAGACCTATGGCCATCCAAAGCGCTTTACAATTAATGTTGCCCACATAGGGGCTGCACATGAAGAACAGTTTGTCTGCAAACCAGGGCTTTGAACAGGTTTTTTCCCAATTGGTTCGTTCCGAACAGAAGCAGTATTTTAAAGTTTCCGGTTTTCAATTCTACCCTAAAACTGACGTTCCTGAACCGGTTAGAGCAAAAAAAAATGAAGTTCCCGAACAGGTTAATAACGTTCCATGTCAGCTGTGGGACATACAAATAAGTATGCTGATCATTAGGACATTAACCCTCTGGGGTCCGACCATTTTGGGACACTGTCAGAGGTTCTGACATGCTCTTACATTTGGTCTTTTTTCAGTTGCTTTAAACATATTAATGGCAAGTGTCTCATACCACTGCGTTCAGCACAAACTGGGCTAAAATATTATATGAGCTACATGTATGTACATGTTTGTATTTTTGAGAGAAAAATGTTTATGCATGGTTTTTAAAAAAGCTAAAAAAATTTAAGTCACTGATATAAGTCCACAAAACCCATACTAAACATGTTTTAACAAGACTTTCCTAAACTGAATCTAATCGTCAAGAGTTTTCTCATTAAAATGATGTGAAAATCATTCTGCTTACTCATTCACATAAACCAATATATTGATTTAGAAATTGTAAGACAGTTTTTGTTTAGAGGGGCCGTATGCGAGAAAGGATTGATTTACAGCTAGCAAACAAAGGCTCGCATAATGAGCTGCATAATGAGGCAGGAATGTTGGGAACTACAGTAAAGAATGTGAGGACAAATGTATACATGTTTGTTTGAGGTTTATTAAGAAGTTAACAATATAATAAAAATAGAGATGAAGGTCAGTAGGACATTTTCAGTTTATTTAGAAACAAACTCAATTCAAAAACTTAACTTGTATAAGAAACTGATAAACAACAGAGCTGGTCATGTGGCTAATGTTACCATATAACTTTATTTCCAAAAAGTGTTTTTCCACTTCATAGTTTCTGTACTGATGAGAGGGATGCAGACCTGTAATAGAGTTATGGACAGCTGTTAGCATAAATTGTCCACAGAAATACCCTTACATATATAACTGATGGGTAAATATCACTGATAGTACATTCATATAAACTATCATGTACACAAACTAAATTCAGAACATCTCAGATAAACATCTGCAGTGATTAGTTATATAAAAAGCTGTTTTCAGATGCCCATCCCCTTATCGTCTAGCTTCTGTTTTAAACGTGTTTCTGTAAGCGCGAATGAACTTTAAAAACACATTGCATATGGCGGCCATGTGCGCGGGCTCGCGTCTCCGTGTAACGCGGCACTCATAAAAACGGTGTCGCGTGTAAAGCGCAATGTATGGAATTGCCTTGCATGTAAACAATATGGAATCATTTTACAGCAAATCCCTCTAGTGCAGCATTACTCAAAGTTGCCATGAAGGATACGAAAGTGAATAACTGTGTCTAACACTGTACAACATGTAACAGATATCCGCCATTACGGGAGGTCACGCGTACTTGTTTGTAAATAAGCATGTAAACATGGAATCATATTACAGCACACACTTAAAGGGATAGTTCGGCCAAAAACAATATTAAACCCATGATTTACTCACCCCCAAGCTGTCCGAGTTGCATATGTCCATCGTTTTTCAGACAAACACATTTTCGGATATTTTAGAAAATATTTTAGATCTTTCTGTTCATTAAATGTAATGTTACGGGGTCCAGCAATAGTCCACGACCTTCAAGTTCAAAAAAGTGCGTCCATCCTTCACAAATTAAATCCAAACGGCTCCAGGATGATAAACAAAGGTCTTCTGTGGGTAATCCGTGCGGTGTTGTTGTAGAAATATCCATATTTAAAATGTTATTAACGTTATAAACTACCTTCCGGTAGCGCCGCCATCTTAGAGTCATCCGCATGCAGGATGAGCGCTTACGCAGCGTACAGAGTTTCTCTGCTGGTGCTCTGTCCCCCCGCCCTCCGAATTTGTCATACGTCACTAAGAAAAGTGCGTACACTACGCTAATACTCCTGAGTCTAAGATGGCGGCGCTCCCGGAAGGTAGTTTATAACGTTAATAACATTTTAAATATGGATATCTCCACAACAACACCGCACGGATCACCCCCAGAAGACCATTGTTTATCATCCTGGAGCCGTTTGGATTTAATTTGTGAAGGATGGACGCACTTTTTTGGACTTGAAGGTCGTGGACTATTGCTGGACCCCGTAACATTACATTTAATGAACAGAAAGATCTAAAATATTTTCTAAAATATCCGAAAATGTGTTTGTCTGAAAAACGATGGACATATGCAACTCGGACAGCTTGGGGGTGAGTAAATCATGGGTTTAGTGTCGTTTTTGGGCGAACTATCCCTTTAAAAGATACAGCAGTGCAGGCTTACTGAAAGTTGCCATGAAGTATATAAGTGAATAACTGTGTTTAACATTGTACAGCATACAACAGTGAAATCCGCCATTACATGAGATCGCGTCCTCGTTTGTAAACAATGCAAAACTTTTTCAATCCGAAGCGTGTCGTCTGCTGATGCTTACTGTGCGTAGGCTGAACTGCACAAGCCATGAGCATATTACATGATAGCAAATATAAATAGTATAAATTAACTGTTACTTACTTCCAATATCCTCCTCCAGTGCGTCCTCCATTGTTCTTCTTAGGTAACGATAAATGCTTCCTCAATGTCCAGACATAAATGAAGATCTTCCTCACGTGTGTATGTATAAAGTTTAAAATCCAGACATGCGGTAAAGTCTTTAAATCTGAACTTAAATCAAACTTTACTTTTTAATGTTCGAGCTGCTCTTCATTACCATGTATTACTACTAACTAGTTACTAACCCCTAACCCCAGAAGTGAGAGAGCAGTTATGTTAGGATAGAATAATTAACTATAGTGATATGTCAATTAAATATAGTATGTGTTACAACCTGGTTCATTAATGAAGTCAAATAGCACCATAGACCACCATCTACAGTTCTACATTTCGGCTTGACATTAAAGTTTTATAACTTGTGCATCATTGCACTGTCTCTCCCTACAAGCTTTAAACTTGACTTGACTCATTCCCATAGATAGGGGTACTGATAGATAGAACTTTTGGGATACTATGTTATGTTTCCAAGCTGATATTCACTTTGAAAACTGGTTCTCTTTAGGCGGAGATTGTTTTTTTCATGTTCTAGTTCTGTTTTCTCTTAAATTGTACAATAAATGTTCATTTTGACACTTCAGCAGGCATCCCATGAGTGTTTGCTTTCATTTGATACCATTTTTATGTATATGGGCCTTGTGGTTGTGGAGATTTTAAAATTTATTGTTGGATTGTCGAGATGAGCTGGAAACCAAAAAAATTGTCCTGAAATCGCTTGCACAAGTAAAAAAAATAATAATTCAGCTTGACAACCACCCTAATCTCTTACCTATAGGTGTCTTCTAACAAAAAAAATAGGGTGACAGCTTGTACCAAAACATGTCCGCAAAAGTCTTAACGGAAGCCCTTTTCAGAATTGGCCCCCTGACTACATATGACCTTTTGTGTTCAAATACCTATTACAATCCTGCCAAACCTTCAATGTGGTTTGTAAGGAGGGGGGGGGGGGGCCCTTTACACTCATCAGAAACTGCAAGTGTTGTTGTAATCTCCAAAGGATAACATAATTTTGATTCCAAAGATACCCACAGGGAACTATTTTCCAGTTTCCAGCTTATAATATTTCTAATTTGGCAAGCCCAATAATACCATTGAAAAGTTGGAAGTCCTAAGCCCCCTTTTTGACATGGTTTTGTTAAAGTAGATAACTTAATTCGTGGGGTCTTATTGTTCCATATAAACTTTGTTAAACATTGATTAAGTAATTAAAAAAAACAAGAAGAGATATAACATGGTAACATATTAAAAGCATAAATAAACTTAGGAAGTATACTCATTTTAATAACCCCAATTTTCCCAGTAAGAGATAGTGGAAGAACAGACCAGGTCTGAAGTTTCTTTTTACAAGTCTCCAGTAAAGGAATATAATTATCTTTAAATATTTTATCCAAAACGGGTGTCACTTGTATTCCAAGATATTTAAAACCAGTTACAGACCAAGAAATAGGGCATTCTTTCCTAACATTTTCTTCATTTTGAATATTAAAGCAACACCAAAGAGTTTTTTTTACCTTAAAATAACGTTTCCAAAAAAGTTTCAGTGGTTCATCCACACAAAACAGGGTGAATGGCACTTTCACATTCGCTTTGCAGCCCTCTATCGGCCAAAACCGCACTAAAGAAGTTTCCAACCGTCGGGTAGCGGTCCTGTAGTTCGAGTGAAAACTACAAAAACTTGCTTTACGGCAGACCTACAATCCAATCAGAGCCAGCTATGCTGCAGTATTTACGACAGTGGTAATGAACAATTACGCTTCTAACCTGTAGGGGGAGCAAAGCGCCAGAGTTCTTTAGTGTTGCTTTAAGAGGGCAAGCAACAGATTTTTGTAAATTCACCTTATACCCTGAGATCTTAGAGAACTTTAAAATATCCGCCAAAACGTTAACAAAGGATCAGTGACAAACAGTAAAGTATCGTCTGCATACAGTGAAATTTTGTGTTGTTGTATACCAGTGGTCACTCCCTTTATCATAGGATTATTTCGAATCAACTCAGCAAACGATTCTAAAGCAATAACAAATAATAATGGAGAAAGAGGGCAGCCTTGTCTGGTGCCTCTTCCTAAATACAGTAGAGAAGATTCCACCTTATTAGTACAAACAGTTGCATTTGGCTTATCATATATTGCTTTAATCTATTGAATGAATTTATGACCTAATTTAAATTTATCTAATACTAAAAACAAAAAATCCCATTCTAACCGATCAAAAGCCTTTTTGGCATCAAGAGATATTATATAATCACAGTTAAGTAGACTTATAGGCCTATATGAGGCACAACTCAGAGGATCTTTACCTTCTTTCAAAATAACAGAAATTCTAGCTGTTTTCATAGATGCAGGGATAATGTTATAACTAGCGAAATCATTAATCATTAACATAAATACCACTTTAAGTTGTGGCCAAATTTTTTTATAAAATTCTCCCGAGAACCCATCTGGGCCTGGTGATTTATTTGCCGACAGTGAATTAATTATAGACAGCACCTCTTCCTCTGTAAAGTTTTTATTAATGAGTTGTTGATCTGAGACTGTTGCCTGAGGTAAATCCAAGCGATCTAAAAAAGTATGGAGCTTATAATATGACAAAACTATTTGAATTTGAATTGTGTAAATTTGAATTATTTGCAAGTGTAATCTAATAAAACTGAATTTTAGGTGGTAGTTGAAATGGTTCTGAATTAGATTTTTTTAAACGAATATTTATTATTTGAAATTTAACAAATTGAAATGTTTTTAGGGCTGAATTTTATAGACATGTATTTTCAAACAGCTAGTTTTTTTGTTCTGAATTCGTATACTGCAAATATTCAGGTAAAAAAAATTCAGATTCAAGTTTTCAAGATGAAGAAAAAAGGAACTTCAAATTCAGTTTTCTAAAATTCAATGTCAAAAATTCAATATCAAAGATTCAGATCTAGGTCACAGGTCATCCACAGGGATGAGTAGATGATCTCAGAAAAGTCGAACTTGACCCATACTCCCAATAGGTGGCGGTAATGCACCTTAAAGTTGTGTGCCAACTGCCTTTAAAATAATAAGAAGAAGCAGCATTTGTTTTCCAGCGCGAACGTGGTGGTGTTTGGAGAGTCTGATCATGAATCGCCCGGAGGTAAGTGATTCTTTAACATAAATGAGTTTGTGTTTATATGTTAGGTTAGCGTTCTTAGCACGTGAGACATTTGTCTAAGCGGTCTCTGGTGTTTGTTTTAAAGTATATTTTGTGTAAAATTAATTAGAACGCCACCGTTTCTACTAATTGACGTTACGCGAGCGGCGCGACACAACACAGTGCTTGAAGCGACTGTGGCAAAGAGCCAGGACTAGGTCAGAAATAGGATGGGGAATCCGTGTGCTGTTGGGGATTTCACGGGTCGCGTTGCACCGTTCCCGTCCGGTCTAGACTGCGTCGTACATGTAAGCAGACGTGACTTTTTCACGAGACACCACTAGCCTTGTCAACCTTCCACTGGGAAGGTCCTTGGCTGTGAGCAGTAGCGGAAGTTAAACTATTTCGTCTGTAATGTTAGATGGCTGCACAATATATCACATGAGATTTATCGTCCAGCCCTACTGCAAAGACAGTCTTTATTACCGAGTCAGTCATCAGTCAGTAGACAAGACTTTAAAATTGAAAGTACAATTGCATTATGTAAGCTTCTTGTAAGACATTTAATGGCTAATTCACACTCCGAACTGCAACAATGAGTTGTCACAGACCGTCGTGTTCAAACAATGGCTATCTGTTGTCCTGAATGATACAGTTAACTTACTGCCCTTATAAAAATGTTTAATAAATTATGTACAACATGGTTAGCTACTAAGTCTTCCAAGTGAAGTCCCCCATTAGCACTAACTATTTTGAAAATGTAATTTATGCAGTCCTTTACCCAAGTGCTGGCACTGTAGCTAACTTAAGCCTTTATTGTTACAGGAACAGATACTTCTAGATCTCATATGGGAAAGACTTCGCTCGCGTTTGGAGCATGCACTTGCCAGGATGCCTGTGGATTTGGACTTTTTAGAATATATATGTGTTCAGGAGTTGGTGTTCCTCAGTGCCATATCCCCCCAGGTCATCATTCCTGTTGATATATGGGAAGGTTTGACCGGTCTGCACCATGCAATTACTTTAGAAAGGCAAAGAAATGAGACGCATGTTGTGACAGCGCACTTTGAACAAGGTAGTTGTGGACGACCAAAAGCAGTCATTGGTTGTGAATATCTCACCAGTTTGCTTGAGATGAACTTACCAGTGAGGTGCATTGCCTCTCTTCTGGGGGTATCTGAACGGACTGTACATAGACGACTGGCAGAGTTCAACCTATCAGTTAGATCACTGTATAGTTCGCTAACAGACAGTGAACTAGACACATTAGTGTCTTCTATTAAGTCCAGAATGCCAAACTCTGGGTACAGGATAGTGAAGGGAGCTTTGAAATCTGAAGGGCACAAGGTACAATATGAGCGGGTGAGGGCATCACTTCATCGAGTGGACACACTGGGAGTTTTATCCAGGATGACAGAGCTGGGTTGTGTTGTACGGAGGAGATATTCAGTCCCAGGTCCCAAATCATTGATGCACATTGACACGAATCACAAATTAATAAGGTAAATATTCTGTGTAAGGTTTTATAATTTTCAACTCAATTGTCTTAAGATGGAAACTTTTGTAAAGTCCCCCTGTAATTAATCATTTATTGAAACTCATCCCTTAAAAGTAATTTTTGTTCACCAAAATGACATATTTAAACACTGTATTTTTCCTGTAAAAAAAATCTTAAAAGAATTATTTTACTTTTAAAACATTTTTGCTGATAATTTACTCACCCTGATGTCATCAAAGATGTCCATGTCTTTTTTTTTGTTGAGGAAAACATTCCAGGATTTTTCTTAATATAATGGGCTTCAATCTAAACCAATGGTTTGAAGGCCCATGTCCGTCTCCCAGTCGAGAAATAAGGGTCTTATCTAGTGAAACGATCAGTAATTTTCTAAAAAAATAATTATATACTTTTTAACAACAAATGCCTGTCTTGTACCATCTCAAATGCGCCACATATTACTTCAGCACATTAGACTGGTCATGCAAGGCTTGTTTGCAAAGCGAACTGGCAAAGACTAATAAACGTACTAATAATGATATGCAGGTGTAGAGTTTAGCTCCAACCCTAATAAAAAAACATTTACACAAGCTAATCAATGTTTTCAGGATTACTAGAAAGTAATGGGCAAGTGAGTTTATTCAAGGCTGGAGCTAAACTCTGCAGGAAAGTGGAACTCAAGAGCCACATTTGAGAATCCTGGTCTAATGCCTGTGTTTTTAGGTATAACATCGTCTTGTTTGGAGGGGTGGATGGCTTTTCGCGAAAGGTGATATTGTTTTTCTTCTTTTGTACAGTGTAAAGAAACAGTGCAATTATGTAGAGGGTACCAGATAAACATAACTAACACTTTCAAATTTTACAGATAATGTACCTTGGGGCTGCCACAAACAATACAGCATTAACAGCACTGACCTTCTTCCAAGAGTCTGTGGAAAGATATGGCTTTCCTCTCAGGTAAGTTTTGGTACAGAGTAATAAAGATTTTTTTATACATATTCACTACATTAATCGTGGGGTATTGTGGTTGAAATTTCCCCACTAGTATGCACATGACCTGTATAAATTATTTTGTTCTGCTAAACACAAAAGAAGATAATTTGAATAATATTGGTGACCAAACAGTCGTCTGGCACCATTCACTTCCATATTATTTTTGTACTACTATGTGCAAAATACTATAAAAAAATTTGGGGCACCATTAACTTTCAGTTACAAACATTCAAAATATCATCTTTTGTGTTCATCAGAACAAAGGATTTTGTACAGGTTTGGAAGAACTCAAGGGTGAGTAAATTATGACAGAATTTTCAGTTTTGGGTGAACTATCCCTTTAAATTAAATGGGGGCATTTAATAAATAACAATGTTTGTCGTCTAGTGCACGACCAATTAACACTGCAGAGTCAGAAGATGTCTCACACCTTATGAACACTATTTCCTATGGTTAAGGGCCCGGTTGCATAAAGCACCTTAAGTTTATTCCTTAAGTATGACACTTAAGGGGTAAATTCCCCTTAACTTCTGTAAGATAATAATTAAAGAGTTTTGCATATAATCCCTTAAACGGTTCTCTTAGGTAAGAGTAATCGTTAAGTGTTTCATGACAGTGACCCCGGTTTGTTGTTATAAAATACTATTGTTGCCATGGAGACACAACAGAAAAAACTTAAGGGTTTTTCTGCAACACCCTTAAGTTTAAAGGAAACAACTTAAGGGAAAATTACACTTAAGGTGCTTTATGCAACCGGGCCAAGGTCTTTAGTGTCCCACTAAATTGCTGCACAGCAGATAACTCGGAGAGACTTCAGGCAATGCCTTTGAATATGCTTTATTGCACGGGCTGAGAGGATCTCATAACAATAAGTAGTGGGAAGTTCGGATCATTTCACTGACTCGGATCTTTGAAACACGTTCATCAAAATGAACAATTTTTTTTTTTTGAGTCATTTTGTTCTTTTCAGCAGAATGATATAATAATATAAAATAAAAAAATAAAAGGAAAATGCCCAATTCTGAGAAACCAAACATGTCCCCTCCCCTTCAACATATGTGTTAATGCATTTCAGAAAAAAAGAAATTTGAATAAGTATAACATTACAATGCTAATTTAGTAGTTTGACAGTAACATAATACAAATGTAACACAAGTGTGTGTGTATATTTGCATCTGTTATCCATCGTGGATGTGTTGTGGTGTCACTTCTTTAACATCATTTGGGGTCTCCCACAACCGTAATAGCACATAAATAAGTTGTTAAAGTTTATGCTACAGGGCCGTTGAATGCTTGAATATGATTGGTTGACGATTGTATAAGCTGAATAATTATTAGAAAAATATAGCACACCCAAGGTGGTAATGCAGTCACGAAGCGGAATGGCCATTATACCTCTGCTGTGGATTATTTTTCTAATAATTCAACAGCCTTTCGTCAATAGGCTTTATGCCCAGCTGCCCTACTTCCTGAACTTCAGCCAGCTCCTTGTTTCCTGTCTGCCATTATTGGACAAACTGATTAATCCAGGTGTGCCTGACCTCAGTAGTCACAACAACAATAATCAGACACACCTGGATTAATCTGTTTGTCCAATAATGTCAGACAGGAAACAAGGAGCTGGCTGAAGTTCAGGAAGTAGTGCAGCTGGGCATAAAGCCTATTCCTTACAGAAGTATGGTGTAGTGATGTTAAATGTTGTCCATGCACATATGCAGTGTTGGGCAAGTTACTTCCAAAGTGTAATACATTATATATTACAAATTACTGTCATTTGAAAGTAATTAGTTACATTACAATATTACTGTCTCTGAACTGTAATGAGTTACACTACTTTTGCGTTACTTTTGAGTTACTTTCATCAAAAGAACAGAAGTATGACTAGGCATTATAAAATGTTAAAATGTAGTTTGTTGCTGCTTATAAATCTAGAAGTTATGTGTTGGCCCTCGAGCTTTGAGTGAAGACTTATGGCAAAATACAGTAACAATTACTGTCATAATCATAAACATAGACAAATGATCTGGTAAAAGTCTGGTAAATTATGGTACACATACCAAACACAAAAGAGCCCACTATAATGCAACCTATAGCCTAATAACATGGTAAGACACGCAACCTCTTTTCATTTCTATTCTTTTGATCACTTTTAATTCAGATTCACAGCACAAACCTGGCATGCACTGGGTTGACACAACTTATCCAAAAAGTCCTATTGGAGGATTAGGCCTCAAGGAATACAGCTCATTTCAGTCCAATAGGATTACATGTAGGCTAACATATCATTGCTTAATAAAACAGACAAACAGAGCAGCACTGCTTTTTGCCAAACAATGAATATAGGTTCCCATACAAAGGCTGGTAAAAACTTTAAACAGTGATGTTTAAATGTACTATTTAGATAACCATGTTTAAGTCTTCACTAATGTTATGTTGTAGTTTAGGTTGCTGTTTGTAATAAAACTGTAGATAGCATAGGAATAGCCTAGCAATCTATTATGTATATGGACTGTAATCATAGCAAAGCTTACCTTGTCATTGCTGGTGTGATATGGATTTTACTGGCAACATGTAAAAGTCTCTTTACTTCTGAGGTTCAAGCAGCACAGGAGACCGATAGAAACTTTCTGTTGCTCTTACTTAGTGCTCTTATTCGCAAAATTATGCGTGTGCGGCGCTACCGGACCTGATTGCGACCACTTTAGTCAATGTTATTCAGCCGCGGACTTCCCAGATTCGGCTCTTTAAGAAACATCTCTATATTTGACGCGCACCGCGTCCAAATCGCATTTCAAATACAAAGTTAAAGAACTTGTTGCATACAGCACGTGGAAATAGACATACGCTGCGTCTCAAACCGCCTACTTCCATACTATATAGTAGGCAAAGAGTACGAAAAGCAGTGCTTTTCGCCCACTATATAGTATGGAAGTATGCGGTTTGGGACGCAGCCATTTACACAGCTTTTTCATGTGTGGATGCTGGTCGCGCGCATTGGTCAAAAATAAAAATTTAAAATAACACGGTCTAATTTTGAAATGCATTGTTGTAACGCGCTCGTTACTAAGACTGTAACGAGTAAAATATTACCAAAATTTTACGAGTAATGCGTTATATTACTGCGTTACAGCAAAAACTAATATATTACTGTAATATATTATATTTTGTAATGCGTTACTCCCAACACTGCACATATGTAACAAGCAGGCATTTAGGCATTTTCACCAGGAACATTAAATTAACCTTTGGAAATGAGGACTGGGTTAAGTATTAAAACATTGACCAACTTTGTAACATTATAGGGTCAGAGGGGACCATGGGGTGGAGAATGTGGACATTGCACGTTTAATGTTCACAATTCGTGGAACAGGGACAAGCAGTTTCATTTCAGGAAAAAGTGTCCACAACCAAAGGTATTTAAAGAAAGTACTGTGTGGCAGAGATATCTCCTATGTAACACTGTGTTTTATACTTCAAGTGTTTTATGGAACCACCTAATTGCTTATGTGTTTTCTTGTAATGCTTTGTTATAGAATAGAGAGACTGTGGAGAGATGTGTGGACTGCAGTGACCAGTGTGTACTATAATGTGCTACACTATCTTGAGGAGGACAACTACCTTAATATTGCAGACCAAACACATCCCTTCTGTTGCCACTATACAGTCCTACCCAGGCTACAAGATGATCTGAACTTTTTCCGAGATGGGTGGGATAATCACCCTTTGAGAACAGAACACAACATGTCTCCAAACCAGCTCTGGGAATTGGGTCAGTTTCACTATCCAGTTGATGATCCCCCAAACGAAGAGGTATTCATGCAAATGTACAGCCATGTTTACACCTAATTACCATTCCAGTAATCATACAAATGTTTTATTTGGAACTATTATAGGAATTGAGAATGCATAACATTTATAGATGCATTTAAAATAGTTATGAAGAGTTCAGATGCAAAAGCCTCTAAGTGAGATCTGAAATTTTCTTCTAGAATGATCATTTTGATCTAGCTTGTATATTTAAGTTCAGTAATTACACTTAAATGGCAATGCAAATTACCTATTATTTGTCATTTAAGTGAAATTACTGAACTTAAACATACAAGCTTAGTCAAAATGATCATTTTAGAAGAAAATTTCAGATGGCACTTACCTCTGAACTCTTCATATGCACATGTACATGTATACATATACACACATACATGAAATGTCTTTTGTATACCCAGGAAATGAACATTGCCGAGATTGATTGGGAAAGCAGTGGGTTGCCTCCTGATGAAAACGTTGGTGTTAACGTTCCGACTGTACAATGTCCACTTACACCAGAGCAACTTACTGCACTGAAGGAGACAGTGGATCCTAGGTCACCATCACAATTCTATGGGATAGACATTTACATGGCTGCAGTGCAGTTTTGCCAAGCACTTGAATGACACATTAACTGCTGAAACAATTTGAATTTATTTGCTGGAAAATTAAACCATACAATTACATGTGTATGTTTGAATACATATAACTATGGATTGCTTTAGAGCAGGTGTGTTAACTCTTGTAATGGGTTTTTAACCCTTCTCCAAAATAAAACTGCAATAATACATGAACGTATTACTTTAACTTCAATGTCCAAAAAACAGGACAAACTTTGATAATGTATCTAATTTATAGATATGGTGTTACCATTGCCAATAATACATGAACGTATTACTTTAACTTCAATGTCCAAAAAACAGGACAAACTTTAATAATGTATCTAATTTATAGATATGGTGTTACCATTGCGGTTTGGGATTTCACAGATCTAAACAAGGCCAAAACCATATTCTGAAGTGCCAATGCACATAAGGAGATCATCCTTAAAATTGCTGTAATCCATGTAGTGGGCAGGGAGGCGTAGCACATTGAAACAAGTGGAGGACTTCGGCATCTTAGAGTTAACCACTTCCACTACCATATTTCCTTCTGGCACTTCCCACCCAAGCCAAAACTTCACCAAGTTTTTAAGGTCTGAGCTGGATGCTAAATAAAACAAAACAATTACTCACCAAAAGTCATTCCAAACAAACAAAAAAAGTTTAATCAAGTAGTTTACCACATGCTTTATTGTACTCAAATTGTAAAACCCCGTAGGAAAATGTATTTAAAAAATTGTTATACCCGTCTCAATGAAGTGACGCAAATACCACGAGATGCGACGTCTATCTTCTAGCGAACAATCTTCGTCGTCGTTGTCGTCATCATTCTCACTGATATACGAGGGCCAGCAGATACATTGAAGCAGCATCTGGAAACAATTACATATTTTTGTTGCAACAGGTCTGCATTTATTTATATACATTTATATAGATAGACACACACACCTAAAAAAAAAACGATGTTTATGTATATATACATACAAATGTGAAACTAGAGCAATTGTAATATCGTGCAAAATGTCATTTATTTCGGTAATAAAACTTAAAAGGTGAAACTAATATATAGATTACACATTACATGCACAGTGACATTTCAAGCTTTCATTTGTTATAATTTGGATGATAGCTTATAAAAAGCACAAATTCAAAATTAGAAAAATTGTGAAAAGGTTTTCATAAGCTGTAAGCCATAATAATCTAAATGATAACGAAGGCTTGACATAACTCAGTTTGCATGTAATGAATCTATATAATAAGTTTCACCTTTTAAATTGAATTACTAAAATTGACTTTTGCACAATATTCAAATTTTGAGTTTCACCTGTACATTTGTATAATATATATACACACACCACCTTATAACAATTAAATTTACCGATGGGGTGAGTGAATTTTCATTTTCCCTCAGAAAGATTTCCACATCTTTCCTTTCAATCAACAGTGGCCACACTCTGGTTTCTTTAAGTCCTTTACGTATTTGTTTCAACTGCCGTAATCTCCTTCCAATGACCTATAGTATTGCATATTTTAGATTATTAGGTTACATGAAAAAAGAATGCTACAGTACAGCAATGCTAAAACTAAAAGCTCAGAAAATAACAGAGCACTACCGCATGTGATAATAGGCGCTCAAAAAGCCACTTCCTGTTTTCTTTGGTTGGGCCAGGAAGATCCCAAGCAAGACTCAGGTGAAGGACAGCTTGATATTCTTCACTACTGAGTTCTGCCTCTCCATCAAGCTACATGTAGAATAGTATAAATGAAGAAAAATAAATAACGCAACAATTATGAATTGTTTAAGTTACTGATTATACTACCAATGTACTTACCAGTTTTATGGTTTCACGAATATCATGGTCAGGACAGTCTTCGATTTGCACTGTAGCAGTCTCAGCTGAACCCCCTAGAAGTACATGGACTATTGCTTGGCTGACTCCAGCCAGCCGAGGTCCACCATGTAGGAATGCATGTCCAATCATGCGTCCCGCAACTAGGAACAGATCACTCTCTATGAGAAATTGTGAAGATGATGGAACAAGATGGCCTGGTTCACCTTCAAAGAGACAGGTCCTTGCAGTATTTCCTATTTTAAGATAATAGGGTTAAATTAACATTGTGGATTTAAAGATGAAACAAAATGCCAATCAATGTTCCATAAAAATAGTACATACCCATGTTAAAATTGAAACCATGCTGAAGCCTCTGTATTACAGTTGAAAAGAAGTGTCTTGTCACACCTTCACCTATGGCAGCATCCCCTGATTGTAACAGATTCAAATCAACAGTCCATAAAGAAAAGAAAATGGCCAATAAAACCAGCTAAGAATGCCACTAAATAAATGCATTTATATTTTTTTAATACAACCTTGGAGTTTGCACCTCACAGGGCATGCCCATTCTATGCCATTTTGTTTGTAGAATGCAACAAGTTCTCTGTCTTGATCTTCCTTGTCCATTCTCACATCCATGGCCATCAAGAGGGATTTTCCAGTCTCGTGTTGGCGAATTATTTCCTTAGTGTATAAGGATGCTGCTTTATTTTTGTCTGGTTCAATTTTCCAATCTGCAGAACGCATAGAAGCAACACTTTCAGTTGAAGCTAGTTGTACTCCAACACTTCAGTGTTAGCCTACATCTCAGAAATGTGTTACGTTTATAAATTATATTTCAAAACTTAAAAAACACATACCAGGACTCATGCTTGTGGCTTTAGCTGCATTTGAAGCTTCAGCAGTATACGTCAGCGGCACAGAAAATCCAGATGTAGATGGTTCTTCCCTAGACAGATTTAATTCCAGAGGTTGTATACTTATAATAAAATACACATACTTCATAACCATACTTGTGTGCAACAAAATAACAAAAATTCCTTTAGAATGAATTACCTAAAAAGTTTAAATTAAACATTCATAATTTTAACATAAAACACAATATTTTTTTTTAGATTTGATTTTTTTATTCCAGGCAGTAGACAATATGGTAAATCATATAGTGCAAAAAAACGACGAGAGAAAAAAAAAATAACAATCAAACAAATATACAATATTCAAATATACAGATATAATAATCATATTCTGCCTGAAAGGGAGTGGGAAGAAGACAACTTATTTAATCCCACCCCTACGTCACCATTTGTAATTAATATTTAGGCTTCATATTTACTGTGCTCTCAGATTGAAAATAATAATAAAAAAAAAAAATATATATCACGGTGGCGTTACCACAATAACAAATTAGTTTATATAACAGCAATTGTTTCCAACAAAATAATAAACATACAATCCAAACCATGATTAACGGATAATATCCAACGATAATAATAGACAATATACCAACAATGATAAAAGACAATATACTAATGATGGTAAATGGTACTGAGCACATGTTAACACTATAAGACACATGACACAATATAATAGAAGTAAACAATGCCAACAATGTAATGGACAATATAGCAACGATGGTAAGGAAACACTGAGCACATGTTCACACTATGAGACAGAGTACAACAGCAATCTAAGTTAAAGACCCTCATCTCTATATTTTGACCAGATCCAGTGTTTATATAAGAATTTGAATTGATGAATAGTTTTGCATTGCTTTAATAGCAAGTCCAGTCTGTTCCAAAGTTTCACTCCACATACAGACACACAGTGACATTTACGTGTGGTTTGGGCTCTCGGTATGGAAACATGTCCAAAACCTCTCAAATTATGAGTTCGCACTGGAGTTTTAAAAAAACGTTGTAAGTTAGGGGGTAATAATTTATTAAATGCTTTGTATAAGACCATTGCTGTATTATATTGTACAAGATCATCAAATTTTAACAACTTTGACTGCGTAAACAGATTGTGAGTATGTTCTATAAAACCAACCTTATGAATGATCCTCACAGCTCTTTTCTGCAATATAATCAAAGGGTTTATTGTGTTCTGATAAGTATTTCCCCACACTTCAACACAATAAGTAAAATACGGTAATACCAAGGTACAATATAAAATACGGAGTGCATTTTTATCAAGATAGAGTTTTGCTTTATTTATAATTGATAAGCTTTTAGAGATTTTTGTTTTTATATATCTTACATGGGGTTTCCATGACAATTTACTATCAATTATTACTCCTAAAAATTTATTCTCATTCACTAGATCAATTTGGGTACCATCAATACTTATTTTCTGTTCATACATTTTTCTGCAACTCCCAAACATCATTACCTTAGTTTTATTTATGTTCAGGGATAATTTATTTGCGTCCATCCACTTTTTTATTATCTTTAGTTCCCTGTTTACCGTATTTACGAGCTCATTATAATCATCATTACTATAAAATATATTTGTGTCGTCTGCAAATAAAATTAATTTAAGTACCTTTGATACGTCAAACATATCATTTATGTACACATTGAACAGTTTTGGCCCCAATACTGACCCCTGGGGTACACCACAAGAAATGCCAAGAGTATCTGATAAATACTGACCCATTTTAACAAACTGTGACCTTCCAGTTAAATAACTTTTTAACCAATTTCCAGCCAGCCCCCTAATTCCATATCTTTCCATCTTTGTTAATAGAATTGAATGATCAATAGTATCAAAGGCTTTTTTTAGGTCAATAAAAATACCAACTGCATACTTCTTTTGCTCCAATGCATTAGTGACTTCTTCAATAGCTTCAATTATTGCCATAGAGGTAGTTCTCTTTGTCCTAAAGCCATACTGACCATCATTAATTACATGATGTTTCTCGAGAAACTCTTCAATTCTAGAATTGAAGAGTTTCTCTAAAATTTTTGAGAATTGGGGCAAGAGAGAGATTGGTCTATAATTAGTAAAAGCATGTGTATTATCATTTTTAAAAAGTGGAATTACTTTAGCAATTTTCATTTTGCGTGGGAAACAGCCAGTCTGGAATGACAAATTACAAATATAGGTTAATGGTTTTACAATATTCAATATAACTTTTTTAATCAATGTCATGCTGATATCATGACAGTCAGTGGAGGACTTACTTTTACATTTCCACACAATATTTGTCACTTCCTGCTCATTTGTAGCTGAGAGGAAAAATGACAAGGGATTCCGTTCAATAGTTGATTTTTCGACCCCGCTTCCTGAAATATCAGCAGCCAACTTAGGGCCAACATTTACAAAAAAATTGTTGAACTTATTTACTACATTCCTCATATTGTAATCTTCACCATTTTCATCAATAAAATGATCAGGATATGTCAGCTTTGAGGATCCTTGTTTAATTAAGCTATTTAACACATCCCAAGTTCCTTTTATATTGTTTTTATGTTCACATAGTTTTTTTTGATAATATAACTGTTTACTTGTTCTTATAATGTCAGTTAATTTATTTTTGTACTTCTTATATTCAATTGATATTTGTTGTGAAGAGGAGCTGAGACAATCCTAACACCACACACAATAAAAGTATACATTATGTGAACAGCAGAGGCGATTCTATGATTTTCATTTTAGGGGGGCTCAGCCCCCAATAAGTGTATGATTTAAAAAAGGAACTATTTTAGAGTCCAATTCTCACTATTAAGTAGTTCATTGCACATGTACATTGGGAATGAATTTTTGATCTTATGCCTAATACAGGGCTGAAGCACCCCCTAAAAAGAGCCAAGTGAGACCAATTGGTGACCAGCGATACGTTCCTACAGATTTCTCAGAGAATGTTACATGCTGATATAATATTGATCATTGTTAATTTTGAAGTTTAACATTCACTGATTCATCTGGAAATAAGTATTTTTTGCACTATCAAAAAATAAACTATCAAATAAAATAATTTCTCACCTGTCACCCATGCAAAAACTTGCATGAATCTCTATTACATCGAGAGACATTTCTTTTTGACATATTGGGCAAGTTGCCTAAAGTAAAAAAAAAGTATTAAGGTATATAGAATATTATATATCAAGTAAAAAAAGCATCTATAGAAAACACGCAAACATGTATATTTATTTATACTCTACTAAAATTGCAAATTATTTATTAAATTAACCATTTTTAATATACGTTACTTGTTTGGTCTGTTCAGCTTCATCACTGGTCTGGTCAGCATCATCATTTGTCTGGTCAGCATCATTTGTCTGTTCAGCTTCATCACCAGTCTGTTCAGCATCCTCATTGGTCGCACAGGTATTTATGTGTGTAGTCAGAATCAGAAGTGGATAACTGACTCCACATCTCTGGCATTTCTCTTTTGGCATTTCATTAAAAGATTCAGATTCAGGTGGCAGAGCAGAGGTGTTAAGTTCCATTTGTAGTGGAGCAATGTAAATAACCCCTTTAAATCCATTTGTTGCCGTCTTCAAATTCTTGGCATTGTACCCACTTTCATCCGGTGGAATAAGCGTGAGCTTCCGAGAGCCCCATCCTCCTTAAAATAAAAGTAAATAAAAAATACAAATTGCTATCTGTTTTTTGAGATCAGGGTCAGTTTTTACTAAATGTTTTGTCCCTGGTGATTACCTGAAGATTTATAGAGAAGCCAACCCCCCTTTATTTCTTGAAATTTGGGGTACATCTCCTTCAGTTGGGCACATATCTAAAAATACAAAAACGCCAAACAGGGTAGCCTTATCATTAAGCTTTTATTGTCACTTTAGCACACTGGAATAAGTGTTCACATAAATACAGAAATCCACTATCTCCACATAAATGGGCAAGGAGATAAATAATTTCATAAATAAAACATGTTGGGGGAAATTTGAAAAAATGTTAAAGGAAATGCTAAACTGAAAGTTCTCTCTTCCTTTTAACCGTTTATTCATTTTTTAATCTAGCTCCATATTTTTATTTTTCCTAGGCACATGCAAATAAGAGGGTGTTAATCAAACATAATCCGGTCTCTGTGTAACCATTGGCTGAAAGTTATATTAAAAGTTTACTGTAAAAGCGAGATAGTGGCAGAAGCTCATGTACAGCAAGTCAGCCTGCCCACAAGGCATTTACTAATTTTGCAAATATCATTTATTTGAATGAATGATTGAACATTTATATTTTTGGACTGTGACTGGAATTTGCAGATGGCCCCTTTAGCAGCCTAAGCATATATGCAGTGAATATCAAAACTGAAATAATTTTACTGCCCTTTTTTTAGCAAACAAATGGATCTACACCCACATCAAATGTAGCTGGTAACTAACCTAAAGCTTGTATAGATGCATCCACTCTAAAGACAATATAATCAGCAGATAGCATAGCTACTACTATTTTCAATATTGTCAGCCAATGGTGGAATATAGAATGCCTTCTGATGTTTCATTGACACCCTTTATTTGCATGTTGCACCAAGGAAAAATAAATACGGAGATACATTCAAAAATGAATAAATTTCTTAAAGGAAAAATTAAACCTTTCAGTTTAGAATTTCCTTTAACTTGTTTTCTTTAATTTCCAACATTGGTTTTAGTTATTTGTCTCCTAGCACATTTCATTATTTATAGCTTTTTTGCAGGAATATGTGGATTTATGTATTATATATATATTTTTTTTTACCATTTGTATATTTATTTACTTGTCGTTTTTGCAGGTTTTGTGAACAGTGTAGATCAATCCGTACCGTCATCAGTTCTCAGTTTCACGCAACAGAAAAATAGTAGTCATCTGTAGTAGTCAGGACTATAACAACAATATTTAGGGGCGGTTTCCCGGATTAGGATTAGCTTAATCCAGGACTAGGCCTTAGTTTAATTTGGAAATATAACTAGTTTTAACAAACATGCCTTACTAAAAACATTACCTGTGTGCATTTTGAAGTAAAACAGAGGGCACTGATGTATTTTAAGATATGTCAGTGCAAGTTGTTTTCAGTTTGGAGAGCTCTTAAAAGTGTTTAAGTCTAGGACTAGTCTAATCCCCGTCCAAGAAACCGCCCCTTAATCTCTTTCTCATCAAACAACCAAACTAATGAATGGCTCAACACAAACCGTACTGGGGGATATAGCATAGACAGAGCTTTCTTCTGCATAAATACACATTTGTGTGCCCTAATGAAATTAGTTTATCGTATTAAATATTAATTTACATTGCATCTGCTGTCACAACTACCCCTAGCCTACTTTTTTAGACAGAACCAACTGTGTTTATGTAATTTGTGTATTTGACAGTTTGAGCCAAATAAGACGCATAAGATAACAGTACTCACGTGCTGCAGGCTTCTGTAGATTGCACGCGCTTCGTGTGTACATGCTCAGAACAGCAAACAAATGAAATGTTATGCATTTATTTATACACGCAAATTATAAACGTTCATGACTGCGAAAAACTGCAGTGTCACATGAGCATACTACCACTGCGTTAACGCGTGATGAAAATGTACATCTCTTGTACAGTAAGTTCAGACGGGAGGAGCCAGAACTGCAACTGTTCACCGGAAAATGTCATTTGAACATCCACTTTTGTTCTTACCAACCAAGGGGAGAAAAGCATGGCAGCAAAGTGTTACAGCCTTTACTGACCTGTCACAGTACCATTAATTATGTAAATACATCTAAAAGCAACTTCAGAATGATGCTGCTTCTATGCCACCAAGCCTTTGGTTAAAACTGACTTTAGTGTCAAACTAATTTTATTGAGTAATTTAATTCTTGCATTTATAAAATCGGTTTTAAATCTTTTAGATGGCAATAAATATAATGTACACAGAAGAAAGCTCTGTTCAGGTATGGTTTGTGTCGAGACATTTATTAGTCTTGCTGTTTGATGAGAAAGAGATTAAATATAGTTGCAACTTGCAATAAACTATAATAATCTGTACAACTGTATCAAATGACTATATTTCCTTCTGATGTGTGGAGCAGAGTAAGAACTGATGACAACACGGCTTGATTTTGGTAGACCAATCATCAAAAAGGCGCGTTTTATTCCAAACCATGTAGAGATCTAATATTCAAGCTGTTTATCCATTTTGGTTTTATTGTTTTTCCATTTGTCGGATTAGAACAAAGTGTGATGAAAATAAAAATATAAAAAGACAGCCTTTGTTTATGTTCATGAGAAGGGTTGAATGTGTGATAAATGAATGGTTTCTTCGTTTTTCCATTTAGAAGCCAAAAACGAGAAAACAAATTATCTAAGGGTATACGGACTACAGATGTACTAATGAATTAATCTTAATCTCTGTTGCATTTAGCAAAAGACAATTTTAAAAGATGCTAGAGAGACATCCTTTACACTTACTTCTTCATAGGTGGCATTTTCCTCTAAATGCATCGTTTTTCGGCCCAACCCAGCTTGCATGTGAATGAGTTGCTCACTCTCTTTAGGCGTTCGGTCAAAGAGGCGAGGCAGCAAATAAATGTTCACAGGCAATATTTTAGCGGGTTTGCTAGTGGTTATTGAAGTAATCCGCCTTTTACCCCGTCCTTTATTAAAAAAAACAGGAAATGATCTGTTGGCAAAAAAGTACAATTAAAAAAATAAAACAACTACCATCAAATAATGGGATGTTTCTTTATGTCAGTATTAAATAAAAAATAAAGTAATTGCAAAACCGGGTCATCTCAGTTTGGATGGTGGCCCTCTGCTGAACAGGGTGCTGCTGAACAGGGTGCTGCTGAACAGGGTGCTGCCTATGGAGGCGGAATCATGAAATGAATGCATATACTTTTTAAGTAATTTTAACATAACCATGCATGCACAAATTCCTTTATATAACAGGGTTTTATTTTCTCACAAACTATCCTTAATGCAATCAAAAAATAATCACAAAAAACCTGGCATTTTCCTGACTGGGACCAGCTGTACTTCCAGACGTCAGCAATGACAACAAGTGCCTGGCTGACCTTACAACTTCACTGTCCTGTAAATACAGTTTAAGCAGAATAATTTTTATCTCATTCATTATTGGTTTAACAGTCCACTGCTATTAGCTAGATATCAGTTCGGGGCGCAGGGTAATAATGGTAGTCTTTGAACACAACGGTCTGTGACAACTCATTGTTGCAGTTCGGAGTGTGAATTAGCCTTTAAATGTCTTACAAGAAGCTTACATAATGCAATTGTACTTTCAATATTAAAGTCTGGACGATAAATCTCATGTGATAATATTGTGCAGCCATCTAACATTACAGACGAAATAGTTTAACTTCCGCTACTGCTCACAGCCATGGACCTTCCCAGTGGAAGGTTGACAAGGCTAGTGGTGTCTCGTGAAAAAGTCACGTCTGCTTACATGTACGACGCAGTCTAGACCGGACGGGAACGGTGCAACGCGACCCGTGAAATCCCCAACAGCACACGGATTCCCCATCCTATTTCTGACCTAGTCCTAGCTCTTTGCCACAGTCGCTTCAAGCACTGTGTTGTGTCGCGCCGCTCGCGTAACGTCAATTAGTAGAAACGGTGGCGTTCTAATTAATTTTACACAAAATATACTTTAAAACAAACACCAGAGACCGCTTAGACAAATGTCTCACGTGCTAAGAACGCTAACCTAACATATAAACACAAACTCATTTATGTTAAAGAATCACTTACCTCCGGGCGATTCATGATCAGACTCTCCAAACACCACCACGTTCGCGCTGGAAAACAAATGCTGCTTCTTCTTATTATTTTAAAGGCAGTTGGCACACAACTTTAAGGTGCATTACCGCCACCTATTGGGAGTATGGGTCAAGTTCGACTTTTCTGAGATCATCTACTCATCCCTGTGGATGACCTGTGACCTAGATCTGAATCTTTGATATTGAATTTTTGACATTGAATTTTAGAAAACTGAATTTGAAGTTCCTTTTTTCTTCATCTTGAAAACTTGAATCTGAATTTTTTTTACCTGAATATTTGCAGTATACGAATTCAGAACAAAAAAACTAGCTGTTTGAAAATACATGTCTATAAAATTCAGCCCTAAAAACATTTCAATTTGTTAAATTTCAAATAATAAATATTCGTTTAAAAAAATCTAATTCAGAACCATTTCAACTACCACCTAAAATTCAGTTTTATTAGATTACACTTGCAAATAATTCAAATTTACACAATTCAAATTCAAATAGTTTTGTCATATTATAAGCTCCATAGCCATGCAGTGGAGTACTTTGATGCATGTGATGGAGCTTGTGCGTTGTCTTGCATAAAAAAGTCTTCATGAAAGATGCAAACTTTTTCCTGTACCACTGCTTCAGGAAAGTGTAATTCTGCACACTAATAGTTGCCTAATAATGATGTACATAGAAATATTCTCTTAAGAAAGCCAAAATTTCACTTTCAGTACTTAAATGTTCAGGTTTGAGGGTTTGTTAACATTTTGAATTGAGCAAGAGCTCTGTAGTTGTACAATAACAAAAGTAATCCTCAAAAATACAACTTGCCTAATAATTCTGCACACGGTGTATATGTAGCATGTGTTTTTGACAGCTGAAAGTTACAAATCATCTTTCTTCAATCAGTGATGTGCAGAACCTAAACCTATTGTTTTGCACTTTTTTAGTCGTAGAGGCAGAGGATGGCGAGGCAACTCCAGTAAAAACACAGGCTCTGAGGTCTTAAGCCCATGGTCTTTACACATCCAAGCAGGCCCCACACCTGCTTCCAGTACAATGCATTATCTGCAAACATGAGAAGTATAAAGGTTCAGAAAAACATCAGGAAAGGGGTTAAAATAAAATTAACACAGTATAAATCAAGGTATCACTTCACCTGCCCTTACAAAAATTAACCATTGTTTTTCTACATTAAAAAAAATGGTTACTGTAGTAAAACCATGGTAACTACAAAATAACTATTGTTTTGAAAACTATGGTTTTCAAAAACCATAGTTTTGCTGATAGTAATCAATACAACAAAAAAACCCTTGGTTAATACAGTACACTTTTACTACAATAAAACCATGATTAATTTTCGTAAGGGTGCTATCGAGATTATACCCGGTAAGTTACATCAACACACAAAAACACGAGAACATTAACTAACATATGCAAATGGCTACAAGCACAAAACAGTCAATTTTTAAGTGCAGTGGGCGCACTTAATGAAATATTACCAGAACAACCGGCTGGGACGGAGATGGAAGAGAAATGAAGACGACACACATACATATTTTGTGTATGACCTAACGTTATTAGTATTTATTCAGCGATCGGCGGTAAAAGTTAATCTGCATAAAACATCGTTGTTGTATGGAACCATGGTACAGAACGGTTAGTCTACGCCTCCGTAAAACGACACTACCGAGACGCATACATACGTTTGAACAAACCAGTGTACATACCAAACATTTTATATAGATATCAATTAAATAAAATAAATACTTACAATCACACAAAGAATGTCATTGGCGATGGTCAATGTGCTTCTGCTTGCTTCCGCTGCAGCTCGTGTCTGAATCCGTGTAACAGCTGTTCAACTAACCTTCTTCTTCTTCTTCTTCTTTGAGCTTATTGGCGGCTCGCATTCTTTGTTCAACTAACCTACATCTGATTGGTTAATAATAATCCTATGTCAGTATCTTGCCGCTCTATTGGTTCGACTGCGGAGTGTCCTGACGCAAATTATGGGTCCTCCGAAGGTTAGACCGTCTCATTTCAGTTCTCTTTGCGAACTTCTGAGCGCCTTGAAAGACCGAGTGCTCACCTTTTATCGCATGCTTAGTAGGGTGCAGCCCTTGAATTGGAACACAGCTTAAGTCTTTAAATCTGTAAGTTTGACACATTTGGCAGCATCATCCTTCAATGGATTTTTTCTTCAACCTGTTTTTTACGCCCTCCTCCTCTCAGACGCGTATTGTTACGGCAGGGCCAGCCCAGCCTACCGGAGAAAAGTTTTGGAAAAAACGCGCTATGGACCGAACCAACTCATAATATCAGGGGAGGGGAAAACTCCTTCACATGGTACAACCCATACAGAGGCTGCGCGATGCAGTGTCAATGCGAAACGTGTGAAGTGTCATTTAAGAGAAGACAGACTCACTAACGTGACAAATGTAAAGAAAAAAAAAACTCGACCGGCCCAAAAGGGAAGCGGCCCACCGGGAATTCTCCCGGTTCTCCCGATTACCCACTCCGGGCCTGCCCCTAACATTAATAACAACAGAACACTACCAAAATTAATAGGTGCCTATGCGCCTTCGATGATTGGCGCCTAACAAATACATTAAGGGTCTTCTTTTGCAGTTTGACCCCTAAAAAAAAAAAAAAAAAACCACAGTGCTGTGGAATATTTGATTCTAATGGGATAACTTAACAGATGTTAAAAATGACTACTGATTGTATAAAAATAAACAATTTAGCTTTCCCTTTATTTGTTATAAAATATGTAACTTACACCTCTGACTGTGCGGCTCTCTGCACAAGGTTTCGCTGGGCTCTCAAGGCACGGTTGCCATCTCTGTCCCTAGCATTTGTGAACCATTTACCAAGGGCTGTCTCCACCTCTTTCTTACTAACAGTTTTCAAGAAAGTGTTCTGTTTCAGGCTACCTGTGAACCAAAATAATGAATTAATTTTAAGCAAAGGGTGTTACTGCAGCAATACACCACTATATTGAGAACAATACACCTAATATGTAAAAAGTTAATTTGCAAAGACATAAACATGTTTTTATTGTGCATTGAAATATCAAACAGAGAAATGAAACAAGTGAATGAACTTGAGCGCACAAAAAATATGATATGTGAACGGCCCCTTGGTGAGCTACCTCCAATCACGCCACGAGCTACTGATGGCCTGCGAGCGACTGGTAGCTGGTGAGTGGCATGTTGGAGACCCCTGTAGAGCTCCGCTTTTTAGGCTATGACTCAATACTTTTTTGCTACTTTAATTACTTTCTGCAGCCAGCAATTATGGAAATGAACAATGGTAAAAGCTTTTTTCCGTTGCCTCGGATGGAAATCTGGCTGTTTTTAAGACGTTTTCAGGGTATAGTTCACCCAAAAATGAAAATTCTGTCATCATTTACTCACTCTCATGATGTTACAAACCTGTGTAAATTTCTTTGTTCTGATAAACACAATGGAAAACATTTTGAGAAATGTTTGTAACCAAACTGTTTGTGGACTCCATTTACTTCCATAGTATTGTTTTCTCCTACTATGGAAGTGAATGGGGTTCACGAAAGGTTTGGTTACAAACATTCCTCAAAATATCTTCCTTTGTATTCATCAGAACAAAGAAATGTATACAGGTTTGTAACATCATGAGAGTGAGTAAATGATGACAGAATTTTAATTTTTGGGTGAACTATCCCTTTAAGGCCTGAAATTCAAAGGAGTAGTCCACCCTGAAATGGGTCCCATTGGCTTTTAATAGCAGGAAAGATATTACTATGGTCATGTCAATGGGAACCCTTTTTGGGTGAACTACTCCTTTAAAGTTTAGAATTTTAGGCTTTAAGACCCCGTGGGAACCCTGGTTTTTGTACATCAAATTTACATTCGCAGATGTAATCTAAAAAACCATAAAAATCTTACGAATTCCCTTTAAGTAATAATTTTTATCATCAGAAAACAAAATTAACAAAGTCAACAGTGAGCTGGGAACTTCTTGTTGATTTGACACAAAATGACCCCAAACTGTTTATGTGTTACTAATCTATGTAAATGAAGGATGTTCAAATGTATATACCATGCAAAGTATCAAAGAGACGTAGACTCCTGAACGAACGTTTTCCATGTCGCCCTGTGAGGTTCAATTGACGGGCAAGATCATTTGTCATCAAAAACGCCATAGTTCTACGGACACATTCATCAAGGCTCCTCCCTCCAATGTCCCCAAGGACTGAGACCTGAAGTTGAGATGAAAAGAAAGATGATTACTTCATGGGAGACCCTAGACTAGCCATAGAACTACAACTGATAGAATCAATGTGCACTAGATCACAACACTAACAATCTCTCTGTAAAGGCAGATTATGGAGGCATTTTAATTGTTAATGATTTAATTTAGTCATATCACACTCCCCTAGTAAAAAAACGTACCAAATTTTTCTGGAAGTCAGACTCACAGAGCTTCAACTCCAGATCATCCAATTCGGTAAAGTTCTTCAATGGAAAGGAGGCTCCCTCAGGCAAGATAGGAACCACACAGTTTTGTTCTCTCTGCTGCATAAGACACCTTATCATGCTACCCTGTACCTTTTGACACTCTTTAATTTCTTCCAGTATTGTCAGTACACGAACAAACATTCCATCCCTCACTGCCATTCCACTGGGCTGAACTGGTCTGCAGGGAGTATTAGTAGAACCTGTGTGTGCTGGAGTGCTGCGAACTGGCGTTTGAGCTTCCTGTAAGAAGTAAAATAAGATGAGAGAAAATTATAACTCTGTAACCATCTACTACAGCATCACATCAGACAGTGCATTTTAGTCTCATTGAGGAAAAACTCAATTGATTCACTGCAATAGAAGAGGAAGAATTGTCCCAAAGCGTTGAATCATCTAAATCAACCACATGCATGTAAAGGGGGTTTGTTGAAAACCATGCCGTGTAAGCTTTTAAGTTAATCATTTTTAAAATGGAAATCAATCAACAAAAAAAAAACTTACTTAAGCTGAAATAATAGCTTTTTCTTTTAGAACTACTTTACAGCCAAACTAAATCTCTGTTCTATTAATTTCCTATTTTCACTGTAACAATCTGTATTGTAAAAATGTATATAAATGAAGATGACTTGACTTTTAGAAGATGAGGTGGAGGTGGTGTAGCGGGTGTAGTGCCTCGATGGTTCCCCAGTCCTTTTACTAGAAGCCTTCTTGGGGGTGGTGGAGCGACCATTTCTGGACAATCTTCAATGTCTGAGTCGGTGTCAACAACTCTGAGTCTAAAACACAGGGAGAAAATGTTACCGTCACAACATATGGACCAAGAAGCATAAGGGTTGACATAAAATCAAAATAACAAACTGGTTTTGAGGTGAATTGTGGGACCGCATATTTCAGTGCATTAGAAGAATTTTCCAATTGAAATTGCCTGGTAATACTTTACAATCATGTGTTAATATATGACTCATGAAGAACTAAACAATTAATTAATGATTACTGCATCAGCAACTGTTGTGGTTTTCCTTTTCCTCAAATGAAACAATCTTCAGTCTTAGGTTCTGATTTCAAGAGATAGACTTTTATTTTCCGGACAAAATAAAAAGCAGAGGCCGCCCGGTGAATCCTCCCAAAACCAGTCTGCCGGCCTGGGAGGAATCTCCAAATCAGTCTGACCCTCCAAGCTAGGGCCTGGCAAATATACAGGTCCTGGTTCCCTCCCCTCATGGCCAAAACAATATAAGATTTGTAATCTAAAGAACCACATGACATTCCTAAGACCAATGGCTCCTTCCCATGACCTATTTGACCCTTGGCTGTTTGCTAATACTAAAACTCTTTGTGCCTGTCCAGATGGCTCTTTAAACTACCCTGAAACCTGAATACACCCAGCTGGTCCAGATGGTTCTTTAGACTACTGCATAGTTGGATTATATTAGTAAACTCATGATGCACATTTTTGGATTAAAATAAACTACTTCATAGAAAGGTTAGTTTGCTAGACCAGACTGCTTTCGGCGCACGCTCTGCTGCGACGGCACACAGTCAGTCAGTGTTCAATGGCGGCAGCGTCACTCGGTCTCTCGTCGGTCTGTTTGTATAGTCTCTAATTCACGTATTGTGAGTCTAGTCCTAGTCCTAGTGTCAACCGTGTCCTGTCTGTCTATTGTCTGTCTAATGTCTACAATGCCGGATCTACACAAAATACTTGCCATCATATTTATTATCTTATGGATAACCAACAACAGCCCGGCGCTGGCACTAATAGTCAGCGACACGGGATCACTCACCTACAGCCGGGCAGATCTCCTACATCTCCGGGCCTCCACGCACAGCAACCAAAGACCACCAGTTGCACTTCCACCAGAGATCCAACGGAGACGTAAAGGCAGACGGGGAGGTGTGCGAACAAGACTCCGGAGGCGTCCATTCAGGCCCCCTCTCCCCTCCATCATCCTGGCGAATGTCCGCTCTCTACGGAACAAGATGGAGTTGCTGCACGCCAAATGCCTGGTGGAGAGGGCCTATAAGGACGCCTGCATCATCGCCCTCACAGAAACCTGGCTAGACGATGAAGTTCCGGAGTCCGAGGTCAGTCTCGATAACTTTTCCATCGTACGAGCTGACAGGACCCGTCAGTCGGGCAAAGTGAGAGGTGGTGGGATCTGCATCTACGTCAACAACAGATGGTGTGAAAACATCAAAATCCACAAAAGGATATGCACACCAGACGTGGAGATGCTAACGGTGACCCTACGTCCCTTTTATTTACCCAGGGAATTTCCCACGGTGATCGTCAGTTGTGTTTACGTTCCACCCAGTGCTAACGCTAACGCGGCAGCAGGGTTAGTAGCTGACAACACCAACGCCATGCTAGCTGAATATCCCGAGGCTCCTGCGTTTATCCTGGGCGATTTTAACAGCTGTAGACTCAGCGATGTCCTGCCGTCTTTTCATCAGTACGTGGATGTCCCCACAAGAAAGGATAACATCTTGGACTTGTGCTACGGCAATATATCAAACGCCTTCGGAGCCCGGTCTCACCCGCCACTCGGTTCATCGGACCACAACGTCATTCTCCTCCTTCCGCAATACAAACCGGAACTGAAACGAATCAAGCCAAAAACGTACATCGCCACTCAATGGTCGGATGATGCAATGATACAACTACAGGGCTCCTTTGCATGCACAGACTGGGACATTTTCCAGGGCAGTCTGGATGAAAAAGTGTCACTAATCACAGACTATATCAAATTCTGCATTGAAAGCACCATCCCTGTGAAAAAAGTCACAAAATATACAAACTCCAAACCCTGGATTACTCCCCACATCAAACACTCTCTGAAGGAGAAACCAAACACATTCAAGCTAAAGGACTGGGCAACACTTAAGATATTAAACAGACAGACAAAAAATGACATTATTAAAGCCAAAATGCAATATAGAGACAGATTAGAGGAAGAGTTTAGTAATATGAACACAAAACAAGCATTTCAGAAAGTAAAAATACTAACCGGTCAACAAACACAACACAATTTTACGACAGACCCACTGAACTTTGCCAACTCCCTAAACAGCTTTTTCAACTGGTTTGACACCCAGGACTATACCACCAACTGTGAGGAGCTACTCAAGGCGCTCCCCCTGGAAGAACCCGAGCACCCTCCCTTCACTCAGGAGGATGTACAGCAGCAACTGGCCAGGTGCAAAATTGGTAAGGCACCAGGGCCGGATGGCATCCCAGCAAGGGTGCTAAAGCTCTGTGCCATGGAGCTCTCCCCAGTTTTTCACTCCATTTTCTGGGAATCATGCAGAACAGCTACTGTGCCCACCCTCTGGAAGACCTCTATCGTTGTACCAATACCCAAAAAACCCCGCCCGTCAGAGCCCAACCACTTCCGTCCAGTTGCACTCACACCCATAATAATGAAGTGCATGGAAAAGATCATGCTTCAACTTATTCTGCAAACCGTCGGATCACAACTGGACCCCCACCAGTTTGCATACAGGCTGAAACGGGGGACGGAAGATGCAGTGGCATGCCTCCTCCACTCCATCCTCCACCATCTCCAGACACCTAACAACTTTGCAGCAGTCCTATTCGTTGACTTCAGCTCTGCATTCAACACCATCCAGCGGCACCAGCTCATCAAGAAGCTTCAACACCTGGACATCATTCCACTATACATTCACTGGATATACAATTTCCTCAGTAACAGACCACAGGCAGTTAAAGTAGGTACAGCTATATCATCAAACATTATTACCAACACTGGAGCCCCTCAGGGCTGCGTTCTCAGTCCATTTCTGTATACCCTCTACACAAATGACTGCAGCAGTACATCCCCTATCACCACATACTACAAATATGCAGACGACACAGCCATAGTAGGCCTACTCAGTGATAACAATTCCATTACAGCATACCAGCAGTCAATAACACAGTTTTCACATTGGTGTACCGACAACTACCTCCAATTAAACACTGACAAAACAAAGGAAATGGTCATACACACATCCAAAACACCACCTACACTCAATTGCACACTCATCAGAGGAAAAACAGTTGAACGGGTCAACAGTTTAAAATATCTTGGACTCACTATAGACAATAAACTCAACTTCAATGAACATGCAATTACCACACACAAACGTGCACAGCAAAGGCTTTATGTCATCCGCAAATTGAAAGCACTATCTGTGGCCCCCCATCTCCTTTTACTACTCTATAAAAGCATCATCCAACCCATTCTAATGTACTGTTCCCCCTGTTTCTTCACCCTGCTTACTGTCACCAGTAAAAACAGACTACTCAAAATCTCACACACAGCATCCAAGATAATCAACCTCCCCACCCCTTGCCTGTCAGAAATAAATGATCTAGCTATGACACGCCTGGCACGTGTCATAGTTAGCAGCCCGGACCACCCCCTTAACCAATTCTTCACTTTACTTCCATCTGGCCGCCGATATAAAGTACTGAACTGGAAAAAGGCCCATTTCAAAAAAAAAAAGTTTTGTCCCCACAGCTATCATAGCACTAAATAAGAATATGTAGATTTCACTGGTATTTCTGTATATTGCCCATGTCATGTTTATTCTTGTCTAGATGTCTATGTTTTCCATATGTTTTTCTATATGTGTGAGGATGGGTTATTTGTTATCTGTCATGTGTGGGAAGAGGGTTTATTTGTTATTTGTTATCTGTTGTACAAGTGGGAATAAGGGTTTATTTGTCATCTGCTGTATAAGGGTGTATTATTTGTAATGTATGCTGTCCTGGACAACCTGACTGTGTGAAAACAATTATCCCTCTGGGGACAATAAAGAATCTAATCTTAAAAAAATAATCCCCGCTCTGAGGCTTACCTAGCCTCAGTTTTCCTGTTTATTTATTTTAATCCGGAGTGCTGTTTCATAATTCAGTGTCTCCCTATTACTATCTTGTGGCTAAAGAAAGCCACTATACATTACCAATTACCAAATTATGCCACAGCACTTCGAACTATGGACATTAAGAACAAACGTCTTTCCATTCTCAATTTGTCTTGAATGTAAAAGTAAAAGAACTTAAGCCCTAAACAGTTTGTGCGCAATTGGTTCTGCGCTTACAGTTATCATTATAGTTATGAAGAGTATATGAAAATCGTCGTAAATGTAAAGTCAACGTTAATGAATCCAAGTAAAAAATAATAAAAACAAAAGTAAAGTATGCATAATAAACACAAAATAAATGTTAAAGATTAATGTTCAAATTCAAAACGAGTAAATATAACTAATTGATACTGAATTGAATCATAAAAAGTAAAAATTAAGTATAATAAACATGTATAAATGTAAGTTGATTCAAATAAACAAAGTAAATAAAAATAACCAATAATAATACTAGGTAAAGATGGCATAATAAACACAAATAAATGTAGATTAACTCAAATAACATAAGAAAATGTGAGCCACTAATATACTAAGTAAAGATTGCAACACAAATGAAAGTAAAGTATTCCAAATAAAACAAGTAAATGTAAATAACCAATAATAAACTAAGTAAAGATTGCATAATACACACATAAATGTAATTAATTCAAATAAAACTAGTAAATGGAAATAACCAATAATACACTAAGTAAAGATTGCATAATACACACATAAATGTAATTAATTCAAATAAAACTAGTAAATGGAAATAACCAATAATACAACTGAGTAAAGCATGCATAATAATTCTTGATAACAATTTAAATTAATTTTTTCCATCCTCATCAGAGGTGCTTGAATTCTCGTTTACTAGTTGTAAATTCATTACTGTCTTGTAACGTAAGTCCTGATAACATTCTTGTTGATTTCAAGTAAATTTTTCCATCATCCTGATATTTTAACTTTCATTTGGTTCTCTAACCAGACACCTACGCCTCATTTACCCACTAACCTTTAATTAAAATTGATTCAGTATATGTTATCATGTATTTTCTAATGGCTGCATCTAGTTGTTATCCTAAGATAAATTAATGCCTTATTTGTAAACTTAATAATCTACTTTTTGATTGTAGTACTGTACATAATTTATTTGTTCTGTATTTTTATTTTGACAAAACTTTATTAAATTCCTTATTTAGCTTAATCCCATCCCTTTATCTAATATGGTACCCATTTGGTTGATCAACAGAATCTACATATAATTTATGATTAATTGTTGTGTTCATCCTTTTATAAGGATTCTAAATACCCTTCTTTTGTAGTGATTTCTTGTCTCCATCATATTTAAGTACTTTTTCTCTCCCTCCTAATGAGGTCAAGCATTTTCTTTTTCTACCAATCCAAAATAATTCTCCAATCGATATTATTTGATCTTCAAATATCTTCATTGTATATATTGCTCTGATTTGATTATAATATTCTTCTAATAGCATTTCTTTTCTCACTTTTACACCTTAAGTTATTAGGGGTGACCCCGAATAGTCGAAGATTCGATGCATCGATAGGAGAAGCCTGATTCGACTACCAATCTCACAGTCGAATCGTCGCAGATGTGTTATGAAATGAGGATCATTTAATTTTGGCCGTATATGGGTGCACACACTATCTGATTTCACATATAACAGCTTTCTCACAATATATTATATACAGCATATTATGATAATGCTGCAAATAATATGTGAAGTAACAGCTCTCAATAAATATTTTTAAATCCAACATCCCCTGTGACCGGGCTACACGGAGGTTTCTTCGTTAATAAACCATTGCCTCTTTGTTTCTACATTTAAAAGACAAAGCTTGCAATTATATTATGGCTATACTTTTCTATTCTTTTAATATTTTATTTTATTTATAAATCACTCTGGGTTATCTGATTTAACTATTTGGCTTGTGTTTTGTTTCTGTGCACTTGAGGCATTTTGCATATTTGTTCTGCACTTTGTTACTTCTGACCTTATTTTATCAAAAAAATGTATCTATTATAAACGTAAATTCTGATCTAATTTAAGTCTGTAAATTTTGGATAGCTTTTCGTTGTATCAATGTTGCGCTATTGCGTGCTGGCCATGCTTGCGCATGTAATTTAGCCGAACGGGCTAGGTGTTCTGCGTCTCATATTTAGGAGTTCATCAAACTAAACATTAAAAAACGGATGTTTTTCGACTGGTATAAGTTTTAAAAATGTATTTATCATACATTTTGGTTATCTTGTCAAAAGTTAAACTACCAAATATAGGTAAGCTGTTTTTTAAAATTTCGGTGATGAAACGGAAACTATCTGCACCGAACCTATTTCTGCCTGACACGAATGTCTTTCTTGTGATTTAATATTATGGTTGGTGTTCACTTTTAAATGTTAACAAAGAGATTCCTGAAATACATAATATCATCCGGTCTTTCTGTATCTAAAGTGAATACAGAGATGATCAAAGTCAAAGCAAGCAAGCAGGTATTTCTGTGTTAAATAATAACGCGTAGGGTCTATAAAATCATTCATTTCAGTGTTTTTCATGTTATAAATAAACGTTTAATGAATTGTAAATAAAGATTAGTTTTTATAATTTACAGTCACAATCACAAATTATTTGTCATTTCTCATTTGACGGGGTTTTTTTTGGTCATGACTGCTTTGACGCGCTATATCTCGAAATGAAATAAAAACACTTAATTGTAGCCGGGGTTTCCAAGGCAGAATCACCTTTGTTATTTTTTTTAGGTTTAGTTATCAAAATGTTTTTTTTTGTGTGATGTTCTGTAGATCGTGGCTTTAAAATGTTATGAGGAATAAATAAACAAATGTTGCCTTATATATTTTACCTTAAAAAAATAAATATATAAATGCATCGTCCGTTTTGTCTTCGTTCATTACTTGAAAGACAGTTTTGGTCACTTTAACAGAAAGTTGTTTATGTGTGCTGCTTGTGAAAGAAAATAAAAGTTACCAATTTGTACCTGGTCTGGCCCCCTCCCAACCCATGCACACAAACATAGATATGATTAGACTATCGGTCGACTATGGAAAGATTCGACAATTCTGATTTGAATATGTAAATCCTTAGTCGAGGACACCCCTATAAGTTATACTTATGTCTTCACAATAGATCTAGAGGTTTTTTAGATGATTCATTCAAAATTCCTGTTATAAAGCATTTCCTATTTAATTTTCTTAAGTCTATAATTCCATAAGGCTTATATTTTCTTGATTGTAATCTTACTGTAACATTCAGAATTTTTACTGTACCATTCTGAAATATCTATCCTTCCTTTTTTTTATTTTTAGTGTTTTGTTATTTACTACCATTGACACAAATTTCCAAATTGTGGCCTACAAGATGTATTTTTAAACTCAGAATTTCCCAAAAGACCTAAATATTATCCAGATAATTTGACCTTAACTTTTCCTCTTATCCATAAGAATTCTTGTTGAATTATCACCTTTATCATATTTATGTGGACTTGAAATTGTTATTACATTATTGAAATCTGGTTTAGTTTAAATCATAAAAAGCAACTTTGTGAGCATATTTCCTTAACTTTACATATTCCCCATTTGTATCATTGTTATCTTTGGGATGTTTCCCATAAAATGTCCACCTTATGTTCTCTGTTCAATGTCTCTATGTTTTCAGTCTTTCTTTCAGAGTCTGTTCCTTTGAAATTATTGCAGATCTTTCACTGGGCCTCGTTTAAGGCAAAAGTCCATCGCCAGGAAGTTGAATTGACTGTAGCAATGCAAATCTTCTGTAGTAATCAGTTTCGTTCTTTAATTGACTGTAGCAATGCAAATCTTCTGTAGTAATCGGCTTCGTTCTTTTCAATTCAATTTCTTTTGACAATTTCTCTTTTTCACTTTTTCCTCTCGGCGCTCAGAACTTTGCTCTCCATCCGTCGGTATACTTGAATTGCTTTAACTTTGATTTGGTTTTGATGTTTCTTCTTTCATATCATTGGCATTCTTTCTCCATCTCTCCTTCCTACGAGCTCTGCTACATTGGCTGCTCCTCCCACTTGGACATTCTGGGGCTGGTCTCATCCTGTCTCCCCCAGTTAGGCCCCCTGTGGCCGTGTTTGGGCTCCTCCAACCTCTCGACCCTCAGATAAGCCAGATCATTTCGCACAATGAGTCATTTCGTCTCATCTCCTCCTCAACTCCTTTCAGCTTTTTCTGTACACAAATAACTCAATACATAGACAATAAGTTTCTTCATATAACACTTAATTCCAGATGTTTTTACAATACGCATAGGTCTGTTGGCGAATATTTCATGCAGTGTTAAAGGTGTACGTTTGTTAGTTTACATGCTCATTAATACAAGGTAAAACATCAATTCTGTTACGATTAGTATTTTCACACATTTTGTTAAGTATGGCTTTGATGATTATTCCTTTTCTATACCTTTTAATCTACCATCCTTTGTGATTATAGATTATAGTCAAATTTTTCTTCTCTCTTATCCGTCACATTGATTTTTCCCTTCTTATCTCAAATCAAAATCTTTATTCTTTTCATGAATCAAATAATTTTTTTTCATTCCACTTATTTCCCCCATGTACATCTATGATAATAATATTTATGACTGAGATTTTTCACTTCTATACAATCTAAAAAGATCTCCTGACACTCTGAGGCCCTTTTTAGCTTCCACATCTGTTTGCCCATGCTGGCAAATCAACTGTTCTCCTGTGTGCCTATAACTCAATGACAACCAATCATTTTATCAACTTTTTAGCATTAATCAACCAGGCTAACAATTCCGCATGTTGGCATAGTAGTTCATCCATTCTAAACCTGTATAATATTTTCCCTTATAATTAAATACGTAAATGCAAGTATCTACTTCTTATGCAAATCATAATTCACAGTAAAAATGTTTATCAAATGGAGAAACACTTGTAAGCAAAGTATGTGGTTTTTTGGATCATCAATCTTTTCTTGTCATTAATTGCTCTTAAATCGTGACTAGATACATTTTAGATTTATTTCCTTAAATCGTATGTTTTTTACAATAATTAGTTATTTCTTTTTTCTATTCTCACAGCTTTTTCTTGTTTACCTTTTATAGTATCCTATGGTGTTTTTTCAATTTATTTCTTTTATCTATTTTATTTTCCTTTCTGCCATAGCTGTTCTTTGCCATTTGTATTTGCTTTTTAGCTTAGTACCATCATTGTAGTTCTAACTTCCTCAGTAGATACCAAATTCAAAACCCCCCAATTTTCATTATGCATTTCTTCCTGTCAGATTAATAGGAGTCTGATTTGATTTCAGAAAAGGTAGTCACACCTAACAACATAAGTTCTTGATCAGCCTTTAAATTTGTCTAGCTGATTTTCTCATAAAGATTGTCTGTGTCCCTATAGTAATAAGGTCCTAGCTAAACATTGAACGGCTGTTTACTCTTTCCCCTTTTTCACTCAAAGGCTCGTATGAAAATGAAAAAGTTCAGTGTCCAGTGAAGTGTTGTCCAGTTTCTCTTGCCTCCAAGAACATTATTGTCTTTGTAAGTCTCCTTCTGGACTTTTTTTTCTCAGAACATTGTGCAGTGCCCCCTTCACTGCTTCATATAGTCTCATTCATATAGGATGTGTCCACAGTTTAGTTTATGAGTTCTCCTCTCTTTGCAGCTCCAACACTTTGATGTCACACAGTTTTTTGCCATTGTCTTTTCATCGCCAGCTTTTATTCACTTTCTTGAATGTCAAAGGATGAGAGCTTTCAGCTTTTCAATGTTTAACTTAACCCATTGCAAAATATTGCCGTTTAATTTAAAATAAAATTTATTTTGTGACCACCTTCAATCATCAGATGAAGACTCCTCTTCATTTTGTTAAATCTTTTCCTTTATATAATTTATCTGTGTCATTCACCTTTTAATAATTTTTCTGTCCTTTTTAATTTTCATCTTTATTTCCACCTTTAATAACTTGGTCTCCACTATTTTTTCTATAATTTGTTGTTTTTCTTTCAAAGCTTCACTTCTGTCTTCCTGCTAGATTTTGCTTAATCCCACAATTCCCTCGAGCTATGGGAGTTGACCTTCCCCCTCCCTTTCAATCTCTCTCTATCTCTCTCTCTCTCTCTCTCTCTCTCTCTCCTTCTCCCTTTGAGCATTTCTTTGTCTGTTAATTATCTCCTCTTATCTTTCATTAGTTTATATTTTTATTTAATTGTATTTCTCCTCACACAATGCCACATCAAATGTTTCCTCATTTGAACTCCAATTATTTTATTTTCTAATTCTTCACACAACAATTGTTTAATCCTTATTTTTCCATTAATGTGACTGCCATAATCTTTTCTTTGGAATATAACACACCTTATATTTTATAATTATTTCTCATTTAACCACTTCACAAACTTATTGTTTTTATTTGTCCAATTTATATATTCTCCAAATAATTACTTAGATTTCCAATGTGTCTTTAAAATAAAATTTCCTTTATAATAATTTTTTGTGTTTTGTCAAATAGAATCAAATACCATCACCAGCATCTGTCCTTTTTTTGGACAAGCAATCTTTTCCTATTGAGCACAATATTTTATTTTAATCAATCATTTAAATGAATTATTTAATTTCTAGAAGTAGCTGTATACTTCACTGTAATAACTAATATTTTTGGCTACAATACCTCAGAACCACAATGTCTTCAATTCTAATCTTTAATACCCAGCATTTATAACTGTCTCTTATCCATACTCTTACTCATATTCACATACTTTCAAACTTTATCTCCTTTTTTATAGTTTTAAACAATCTTCACTCCCGTAACACAACACCTCTCTGTGCTCTCTACAGAGCAACAGAAGAAAGACACACCCACTGCTCACTCAGCCCCCACCTTTCCTCATCTCAGACTTGCTCTCACAGACTCATGCTAGCACAGACACATTGCATTCTCACACAAATAAAATAAAACAACTCTATCTAGACTACCTGTCCAAGTTCATCTTTCCACTACACTTCAGTCGACATGGAAAAGATTCACTTACACAATTTACCAATCCGACATGACAAATAAAACAAAAACAATATCTCTCATCAGCCCGGGCGTTCCAAAACAACAAGACAAATAACACATAGACCCTCTGACCTAAAGGATTAGGGTACTCTTCTCTCCGAACCCCAACGTGTCTGCCCCGACACGGTAACACTCAGGTTCGCGAAACTTCTTAGGCATTTTCTCAACTTAACATTAAATCTTTATCCAAGCCACTCAACGACAAAAAATAAACCTCATTCACACAATAAACCATCATCTGTCCTAGTACACATTCCTCTTAAAAATGAAACCCTTTATTCTTATCATTTAATCTAGTAATCTTTAATTTCCCCTTTTTATTCTTAAATTTGGAAGAGCATTTGTGATTTGACCACCCCGAGCCATCTCAGGTGAACAATACAATCTTTTAACAAGCAAATCTGCTCATCTCTTTAGGTGGCCACCTGATTGCATTGTCCATTGAGAAAGCCAGCTGTGGTCTCAGGTTCTGAGCTCCTTTTGATGTCCCATCTGGTGTCAATTGTTTTTACCAAACCTTAAATTTCAAATGTATGTTTGATAACCTATAAACCAAATTGTTAACCCAACCATTTTTCAGTAATAACCAATTAGCATTTATTTATTTATTTATTTTTTAGGGCTCATTCTTCCACACTCTAACGCAGTAATTTACCCTATACTCACAGGATATACCCCCCTTAACAGCCCAACTGCCCAAGGGAAAGCCTCTCCCTGTTTTACCAGATGCACGTTCACATTTTTCTCACTAACACACATTCTGCAGCAGCATACACACTCAAAATTCAAACACATAGAGTACATATATTTTCATACATAAAACCTTGTATGCCACCTCTTGATATCACCTTATATACCCAAATCGAATGACCATTACACCTCCACCAACATGGTCGTTAACTAAAACAATAAAATATACCACTTTTACACGGTATACTGTCAATATCGATAAACACTTCCAACCACACGACATTGACCTCTATACCATGCACCTCCGACCACTGGTATAGACTTCTGTATCATACACTTACACCGACAGATACAGGCAACTCTTACGCGTCTCTTCACTTAAAATCTGTTTCAATTCACCTCGATCATCAAAGCCAAAGTAACTTAATACAGATTCATGCATGCATGCCTTAATTAGCTTGTACCCTTGAAATCAAAACCCAGTTCACCTATATGGTTCTTAAATTTAGAAGAGCTTAAATTTCTCACCACTTGGAGCAAATTCTGGCAAAACAACACAAACCTAATAAATAAGCAAAAAGTGCTTACCTTGTATATGGCCATACGTTGTTTGTGTTGCTCGTCAGGTTCGCCCAGGTGGTGCGACTGTCCAGCTCTTTTCTATCCTGGGTTTCGGCACCAAATGTTGTGGTTTTCCTTTTCCTCAAATGAAACAATCTTCAGTCTTAGGTTCTGATTTCAAGAGATAGACTTTTACTTTCCGGACAAAATAAAAAGCCGAGGCCGCCCGGTGAATCCTCCCAAAACCAGTCTGCCGGCCTGGGAGGAATCTCCAAATCAGTCTGACCCTCCAAGCTAGGGCCTGGCAAATATACAGGTCCTGGTTCCCTCCCCTCATGGCCAAAACAACATAAGATTTGTAATCTAAAGAACCACATGACATTCCTCAGACCAATGGCTCCTTCCCATGACCTATTTGACCCTTGGCTGTTTGCTAATACTAAAACTCTTTGTGCCTGTCCAGATGGCTCTTTAAACTACCCTGAAACCTGAATACACCCAGCTGGTCCAGATGGTTCTTTAGACTACTGCATAGTTGGATTATATTAGTAAACTCATGATGCACATTTTTGGATTAAAATAAACTACTTCACAACTAATAAAGATTCTATAGGAATTTTTAAGTAAATATGATAATTGTTATTAATTAAAGGTGCCGTGTGTAAGTTTTAGAAGGATCTCTTGACAGAAATGCAAAATAATATATAAAACTATATTATCAGGGGTGTATAAAGACCTTCCGTAATGAAACGTTATGTGTTTATTACCTTAGAATGAGATGCTTTTATCTACATACACAGAGGGTCCCCTTACATGGAAGTCGCCATTTTGTGCCACCATGTTTCTACAGAAGCCCTTAATGGACAAACTTTTTAACTAAGTTGTCTCCAACGATGACATGTTTGTCCGGTGGCAGCTACCGTAGCTTTTCTATGCGTTTCAAAAGCTATAGGTGAGCAGTGGGCTTAGCTGTTGGTTGCAGTTCGCAAACTTACCACTAGATGCCACTAAAATGTACACACTGCACCTTTAAATATGTCAATGTATTAATAAATTCCTTAATAACATTTTATTAACTGATAGGGTAAATTAATGTGTTAATTACCACAATGAGTTGAAGTCATGTACTTCAACTTAGAATTGTCTGCTTTAATTAGGGGCCAAGCCCGCAGGGCGGCAGGCCACTATTGCGTTTGATGGTTTTCTTATTAGGGGCCAAGCACCTATGGTGCTGTGGCACCTATTGTTTCTGTTAGTATTATTATTCTTCTTAATCTTAATCTTAATCTTCCCCAATGGGAGTCTATGGCAGCCCTATGAACCGTATATAGGAAAATGATGAAATTTGGCACAGTTGTAGTGGTGGTCATAAATAGTCATTTGGCCAAAAATGGGGTCTCTAGCAGTAACTCTATAGCGCCACCATCATCTCAAAAATTCAATGTTCAAATGGTTATAACTGGTGATCCATTTGCTCTATAAAAATTCTACTTAGTACACGTGATTGCTCTCCTCATGCTTATTGTTTTTAATACCTTACAGTAAGACTCCACCCATTACAGTAGCGGCCATTTTGAAATGTACAGTATTTCGTTTTTTCGCTACTCCTCCTTCAAATTTGGTTAAATTCTTATGAGATTTGGCACATGTGATCTTTGGAGTGAGCCGCATAAAAATGACTGAACAGAATTTTGATATTTTTCTTTATTCAAAAGTAATTAATGCGCGAACTTAACGAGATTGACGCAAAATTGGTTCTGAGGCTGTATCTCGGTCATTCTTTGATCAATCGAGATGAAATTTGGTACGCTTTATGTCGACCATGAAATGGGGGTCCATGCCAAATTTGGTGACAGCGCCACCTATGGGTCATGAGATAGGAAAAAAGGCTATTTTTGCGCATAACTTCTGAATCGTTTGTCAGAAAATTATGATCTTGTTGTCTACGGATTCCTTGGCTCATGCCGCATCTGTCGATATGTATTATGCCGGGATTGACCGAACCGCCTGTCCGCCATTTTGAAATCTGTGATAAATTGCTATAACTTTTGAAGTATCGTATATATCGGCGCAAAAATCGGTAGGGAGCTTCGGCATGACGTCCTGAGGAAATCAGATAACAGCGCCACCTAGGGGTTATAAACTATAACAGTTCTTATAGAACTGCTTAAAACTTCTGAATTCTTTGTATGGCATGTAAGCACTTTTCTGCTGCCTCTTGAGCTGTGTCTACTGAGTGGCGCATCTGTTAAGTCGTATGCATAGAGATCCTGAGTTCATGGGTTTGAATCCCACCTGAGGCAGATGTTAATTTCTTCTATTAAAGTTTTGTTCTTTCCCACCTATTCTTCCTGACCTGTCTGTAGTTCACATATGTTCTATTTTTGCCATGTTTTCTGTTGCTGCTCTGCACTGCGGTGGTTCTGCTCTGTCATTTCTATGCTTTGGGTTCTTTGCTGAGCCTTGTGTTCTTGATGCACCTTGGGTGCTCAATGCGTCCTTGGTGATTGATACGTTGTATCTTTCTTGCTGTGCTTTTGGTGCTCATTGCGCTGATTGTGCTTGGCCCCGTATCGCTGCTTGCAGCTATATTTATTATTAGGGGTCAAGCACCGAAGGTGCTGAGACACCTATTGGAATTGTACTTTTTTCTTCTTCTTAGCCATTGGTGTCTATGGCAGCCCTATGAACCGTATGTAGGAAAATGATGAAATTTGGCACAGTTGTAGGGGTGGTCATAAATAGTCATGTGGCCAAAAATGGGGTCTATAGTACTAACTCTATAGCGCCACCAGCAGTGCAAAAATTCAATGTTCAAATGGTTATAACTGCAGATCCGTTTGATCTATGAAAATTCTACTTAGTACACATGATTGCTCTCAACAAACTTATAGTTTTTAAAACTGTACAGTAAGACTCCACCCATTACAGTAGCGGCCATTTTGAAATGTACAGTATTTTGTTTTTTCGCTACTCCTCCTTCAGATTTGGTGCAATTGTTATGAAATTTGGCACAGGTGATCTTTAGAGTGAGCCGCATAGAAATGACCGAACAGAATTTTGATTGTTATCTTTGTTTAAAAGTAATAAATGCACAAACTTATCGAGGTTGACGCAAAAATGGTTTTGAAGCTGTATCTCGATCATTATTTGATCAATCGAAATGAAATTTGGTACACTTCATGTCAACCATAAACTGGGGAACCATGCCAAATCTGGTGACAGCGCCACCTATGGGTCATGAGATATGAAAAAAAGGCTATTTTTGCCCATAACTACTAAATTGTTTGTCAGAAAATTATGATTGTGGTGTCTACAGATTCCTTGGCTCATGCCGCATCTGTGGATGTGTATTATGCCGGGTTTGACCGGACCGCTTGTCTGCCATTTTGAAATGAGTCATAATTTGCTATAAATTTTGAAGTATTGGCTATATCGGCGAAAAAATAGTTAGGGAGCTTCGGCATGATGTCCTGAAGGTACCTGGGAAGTCAGAGTACGGCGCCACCTAGGGGTTATAAACAATAACAGTTCTTATAGAACTGCCTATAACTTCTGAATACTTTGTCTGAAATTCATTTTCTTTGTGAAGTTGTATTCACTGGTTTATGCCGATTGCAACGACACCTCATTTGTCATTTTCCAACATTCTATTCATGTGTTATTGTAAGGCATATGGTAAATGATCTTTTCACTACTCCTTTTACAAATTTTGTTTATTTTATGCCAGGTTCTGCTCGGATAATGTTTGGAGCAATCCGCACAGGAATGGCTGAACAGATTTTTCTGGCACCTAGGCATTTTTTTGAGAAATACCTCTGTAAAGTTGATCGTGCCTGTGATGTTGTCTATTTGTCATAGTTAATTACTGTATATTACATTTTATAGCGTTGCTCTACAGAATGTTTTTCTTGTCTTCAATCTCACTTAAGCTTTTTGATTCTCATATACATTGTATTTCTGTTATTTCTGCTCTGAGGTGTCATTTCTACATCTTTGGTAATTGGCATATGTCAATCCTTGCATCTCTGTAATCTCTTTTCTGTTGTCCCTTGAGCTGTGTCAACTGAGTGGCGTGGCGAGTAAGGCACACGCAATGAGATTCTGAGTTCTTGGGTTCGAATCTCGCCTGAGGCAAGTGTTCATCTCTTCTATTACATTTTGTTCTTTCTCACCTATTCTTCTCGACCTGTCTGTAGTTCACATATGTTCTGTTTTTGCCATGTTTTCGGTTGCTTCTCGGCACTGCGGTGGTTCTGCTCTGTGATTGCTACACTTTGGGTTCTTTGCAGCGCCTTGTATTCTTGATGCACCTTGGGTGCTCAATGCGCCCTGGGTGATTGATACGTTGTATGTTTCTTGCTGTGCTTTGGGTGCTTGATGTTCTTTGTGAGCTTGCTGTGCTTTGTGTGCTTGCTGTGCTTTGTGTTCTTGCTGTGCTTTGTGTGCTTGTAGTGCTGGCTGTGCTTGCTGTGTTTTGTGTGCTTGCTGTGCTTGCTTTGGGTGCTCATTATTGCGCTGAAGGTGCTTGACCCCGTGTTGCTGCTTGCAGCTATATTTAGGGGTCAAGCACCGAAGGTGCTGTGACACCTATTGGAATTGTTAGTATTATTATTATTATTCTGCGTCTTCTTCTTCTTAGCCATAGGCGTCTATGGCAGCCCTATGAACCGTACATAGGAAAATGATAAAATTTGGCACAGTTGTAGTGGTGGTCCTAAAAAGTCAAGTGACCAAAAATGGGGTCTCTAGCACTAACTCTATAGCGCCACCAGCAGTGCAAAAATTCAATGTTCAAATGGTTATAACTGCTGATCCGCTTGATCTATGAAAATTCTACTTAGTACACGTGATTGCTCTCCTCATGCTTGTTGTTTTTAATACCTTACAGTAAAACTCCACCCATTACAGTAGTGGCCATTTTGAAATGTACAGTATTCCATTTATTCGCTACTCCTCCTTCAAATTTTGTTCAATTGTTATGAAATTTGGCACAGGTGATCTTTGGAGTGAGCCGCACAGAAATGACTGAACAGAATTTTGATATTTATCTTTGTTCAAAAGTAATAAATGCGCAAACTTAACGAGGTTGACATAAAAATGGTTCTGAAGCTGTAGCTCGGCCATTCTTTGATCAATTGAAATTAAATTTGGTACACTTCATGTGGACCATGAACTTGGGGTTCATGCCAAATTTGGTCACAGCGCCACCTATGGGTCATGAGATATGAAAATAGGCTATTTTTGCCCATAACTTCTGAACTGTTTGTCAGAAAATTATGATCTTGATGTCTATGGATTGCTTACCTCATGCCGCATCTGCCGATGTGTATTATGCCGGGTTTGACCGAACCTCCTGTCCGTCATTTTGAAATTGGTCATAAATTGTTATATCTTTTGAACTATTGGACATATTCGTGCAAAAATAGTTAGGGAGCTTCGGCATTATGTCCTGAAGTTACCTGGGAAGTCAGAGTACAGCGCCACCTAGGGGTTATAAACTATAACAGTTCTTATAGAACTGCTTATATCTTCAGAATACTTTGACTGATATACATTTTCTTTGTGACATTTTATTCACTGGTTTTTGCCGATCGCAACAATACCTTGTTTGGCATTTTCCATCATTCTGTTCATGTGTTATTGTAAAGCATATGGTAAATGATTTTTTCGCTACTCCTTTTACAAATTTTGTTTATTTTATGCCAGGTTCTGCTTGTATAATGTTTGGAGCAATCCGCACAGACGTGACTGAACATATTTTTCTGCTGAATGTCAAATTTTTGAGAAATACCTCTGTAAAGCGGACCATGCCTGTCATGCTGTCCCTTTGTCATATTAAAAAAAAAAAGACAAAATTTGCCCATGTTGTTCATTATTGTACAAAATGTTCTAAACGAATTCAGTGCCATTTAAGTTATCTGATTGCCCTACACTTTGTATTTCTGTTTATTTTTGCTTTGTTGTGTTATTTCTGCCCTTTCAGTGATTGGCATGTCAATGTTTGCAGCTTTGAAGCCTCTTTTCCACAGCCTTTCAACCCATGATTCCTCAGTGGCGCATGCAGTCAGTGCTGTGCTTTGAGAACCTGAGTTCATAGGTTCAAATCCCATGTGCAGTGGTTTTTTGTCTTAACTTTTTTTCTCACTTAGGTTTTGTGATTTTCATACTATACATTGTATTTCAGTTATTTGTGCTCTCTGTTGTCATTTCTACACTTTTGGTAATTACTGGATATCAATGTTTATAGCTGTAAAGCTGTATTCTATAGCTTGGACACACCAACTCAGTGGTTTAATCAGTTACTCAGTGGCGCATGCGGTTAGTGCTATGCTTTGGGAACATGAGGTCATGGGTTCGAAACCCAGCTCTTACTTTCACTTATTGAGATTTCCTTTTGTGTTCCCTTTAACACGTTCTTCTCGACCTGTCTGGTTTTCCACACTTGTTATATTTTTGAAATCTTTTCTGTTGTTGCTCCGCACTGCAGTGGTTCTGCTTAGCATTTGCTTTGCTTCGGGTTCGGGCTCTGTATTGCGCGCTTACTGCGCTTTGCGCATTTGCTGCGTCGTGTGGTTTTTGCTGTGCTTTGGGTGCTCATTGCGCTGAAGGTGCTTGACCCCGCAATTGCTGCTTGCAGCTATATTTAGGGGCCAAGCACCTATGGTGCTGTGGCACCTATTGTTTCTGTTAGAATTTTTCTTCTTAATCTTAATCTTCCCCAATGGGAGTCTATGGCAGCCCTATGAACCGTATGTAGGAAAATGATGAAATTTGGCACAGTTGTAGTGGTGGTCATAAATAGTCATTTGGCCAAAAATGGGGTCTCTAGCAGTAACTCTATAGCGCCACCATCATCTCAAAAATTCAATGTTCAAATGGTTATAACTCGTGATCCATTAGATCTATGAGAATTCTACTTAGTACACGTGATTGCTCTCCTCCCGCTTATTGAATTTGATACTTTACAGTAAGACTCCACCCATTACAGTAGCGGCCATTTTGAAATGTACAGTATTTCGTTTTTTCGCTACTCCTCCTTCAAATTTGGTTCAATTCTTATGAGATTTGGCACATGTGATCTTTGGAGTGAGCCGCATAGAAATGACTGAACAGAATTTTGATATTTTTCTTTATTCAAAAGTAATTAATGCGTGAACTTAACGAGATTGACGCAAAATTGGTTCTGAAGCTGTATCTCGGTCATTCTTTGATTAATTGAGATGAAATTTGGTACGCTTCATGTCGACCATCAAATGGGGGTCCATGCCAAATTTGGTGACAGCGCCACCTATGGGTCATGAGATAGGAAAAAAGGCTATTTTTGCGCATACCTTCTGAATCGTTTGTCAGAAAATTATGATCTTGGTGTCTATGGATTCCTTGGCTCATGCCGCATCTGCCGATATGTATTATGCCGGGATTGACCGAACCGCCTGTCCGCCATTTTGAAATCTCTGATAAATTGCTATAACTTTTGAAGTATCGGATATATCGGCGCAAAAAAAAAGGTAGGGAGCTTCGACATGTTGTCCTTAGGGTACCTGGGAAGTCAGAGTATGGCGCCACCTAGGGGTTATAAACCGTAACAGTTCTTATAGAACTGCTTATAACTTCTGAATACTTTGTCTGATATTCATTTTCTTTGTGAAATTGTATTCACTGGTTTATGCCGATCGCAACGATACCACATTTGTCATTTCCCATCATTCTGTTCATATGTTATTGTAAGGAATATGGTAAACGATTTTTTCGCTACTCCTTTTACAAATTTTGTTTATTTTATGCCAGGCTCTGCTCGTATAATGTTTGGAGCAATCCGCACAGAAATGACTGAACAGATTTTTTTGGCACCTAGGAATTTTTTTGAGAAAAATCTCTTTAAAGTTGACCGTGACTGTGACGTTGTCTATTTGTCATAGTTAATTACTGTATGCTACATTTTATAGCATCACTGTACATAATGTTCTTCTTGTTTTCAATCTCACTTGAGCTTTTTGATTCTCATATACATTGTATTTCTGTTATTTCTGCTCTGCTGTGTAATTTTTGCATCTTTGGTGATTAGCATATGTCAATCCTTGCATCTCTAAAACCACTTTTCTGCTGCCCCTTGAACTGTGTCAACTGAGTGGCACAACTGGTAAGTCACACGCAACGAGATTCTGAAATCTTGGGATCAAATCCCGTCTAAGGCAAGTGTTAATTTCTTCTAGGGATCGAATCCCGCCTAAGGCAAGTTAATTTCTTCTATTAACGTTTTTTCTTTCTCACCTATTCTTCTCAACCTGTCTGGTTTTCCACACGTGCGAATCGTTTGTCAGAAAATTATGTTCTTGGTGTCTACGGATTCCTTGGCTCATGCCGCATCTGTCGATATGTATTATGCCGGGATTGACCGAACCTCCTGTCCGCCATTTTGAAATCTGTGATAAATTGCTATAACTTTTGAAGTATCGGATATATCGGCGCAAAAATCGGTAGGGAGCTTCGGCATGACGTCCTGAGGAAATCAGAGAACAGCGCCACCTAGGGGTATAAACTATAACAGTTCTTATAGAACTGCTTATAACTTCTGAATTCTTTGTATGGCATGTAAGCTCTTTTCTGCTGCTCCTTGAGCTGTGTCTACTGAGTGGTGCATCTGTTAAGTTGCATGCAAAGAGATCATGAGTTCATGGGTTCGAATCCAACCTGAGCCAGGTGTTAATTTCTTCTATTAAAGTTTTGTTCTTTCCCACCTATTCTTCTTGACCTGTCTGTAGTTCACATGTTCTATTTTTGCCATGTTTTCTGTTGCTGCTCTGCACTGCGGTGGTTCTGCTCTGTCATTGCTACGCTTTGGGTTCTTTGCAGCGCCTTGTGTTCTTGATGCACCTTGGGTGCTCAATGCGCCCTGGGTGATTGATACTGATACGTTGTATGTTTCTTGCTGTGCTTCGGGTGCTCATTGCGCTGATTGTGCTTGGCCCCGTATCGCTGCTTGCAGCTATATTTGTTATTATATTTCTTCTTCCCCAATGGGAGTCTATGGCAGCCCTATGAACCGTACATAGGAAAATGAAACAAATTTGGCACACTTGTAGTGGTGGTCCTAAATAGTCATGTGACCAACTATGGGGTCTCTAGCGTTAACTCTATAGCGCCACCAACACTTCAAAAATTCAATATTCAAATGGTTATAACTGTAGAATCATTTGATCAACAAAAACTCTACCTAGTACATCTGATTCCTCTCCTCACGCTCATTACAATGACCACCTTACATTAAGACTCCACCCATTACAGTAGCGGCCATTTTGAAAAGTACAGTATTTTGTTTTTTCGCTACTACTTTTGCAGCGTTCATTGCATTGTTACGCAATTTGGCACAGATAATCTTTGAACCGAGCCGCAGAGAAATGACTGAACAGAATTTTGATTTTTATCTTTGTTCAAAAGTAATAAATGCGTACATTTATCGATGTCGACCCAAAATTCGTTCAGAGTCATTATCTCGGCCATTCTTTGATCAATTGAAATGAAACTTGGTACCCTTCATAAGGACCATGAACTGGGGTACCATGCCAAATTTGAGGACAGCGCCACCTATGGGTCATGAGATATGAAAATGGCTATTTTTGCCCATAACTATTGAAATGTTTGATAGAAAATTATGATCTTGGTGTCTATGGATTCTTTGGCTCATGACCAATCTGTCGATATATATTATGCCGGAAATGACCAAACCGCCTGTCCACTATTTTGAATTTTGTTTTAAATTGTGATAACTATTATTCTATATAATGTATCGGCACAAAAATCGGTAGGATGCATCGGTATGATGTCCTGAAGGTACCTGGGAAATCTGAAGACAGCGCCACCTAGGGTTCATAAACTATATAAAACAGCCCATAACTTCTGAAAACTTTGTCTGATATTAAGTTTCTTTGTGAATTTTTATTCACTGGTTTATGTCGATTGCAACGATATCTCATTTGTCAGTTTTCAACATTCTGTTCATATCTTATTTCATAGCATATGTGAAGTAGTTTTTTCGCTACTACTTTTGCAAATTAAGTCTATTTTATGCCAGGCTCTGCTCACATAAACTTTGGAGCAATCCGCACAGAAATGACCAAACACATTATTGATATTCTCTGCCATTCCCGAGAAATACCTGTCCAAAGTTGACTGTCCCTGTGACATTGTTTCTTCGTCATATTAAATTATTATGACTGTATTATAACATGTTGTGCATTCCTATACAACATGTTTTTGTTGACTTAAACTTTAACTCTTCTCACTTAAACTATCTGATTCTCATATAAATTGTAATTTTGTTATTTCTGCTCTGCAATGTCATGTCTGCACCTTCCTTCCTCCATTTGAATGCTTGCAGCTCTGAAAACCTTGGCTAGCTACACTGCCTGTGTAGCTCAGTCTATTAAATCGCATGCATCAAAACTCAGAGGTTAAGGGTTCGAATCCCGTCTGGTGCATGTGTTATGTTTTTCTATTAATATTTGTTTTGAGTTTATTCTCACCTATTATTCTCAACCAGTCTGTTTTCCATGTTCTGCACGGCTTGCAATTTGGTGGCCAAGCATCATCACCAGTTCAAAAATGCAGTAGCGGCCATTTTGAAAAGTACAGTATTCAGTTTTTTTGCTACTACTTTTGCAGTGTTTGTTGAATTGTTACACAATTTGGCTCAGATTATCTTTGGACCGAGCCACATAGAAATGACCAAACAGAATTTTGATATTTATCTTTGTTCAAAAGTAATACATTTGTCAACAGGAATAACTTTGAAAGCATTTAATCAACTAAACTTCTACGGAGAAAATTTGACGGGGTAATCTATGCCTTCCCAGTAGCTCAACCAAATGCGTGATGGGCATGAAATCCAGAGGTTGCGGGTTCAAATCCAGCGTAGGGCAGCATTTAAAATGGTTGACAAATTTGTGTCATGTAAAGTCAAATGTTCGAACAGGTTTGACTACCTACAGGGGATTTTAAAAAGTATTCTGTTCTTGAGAAAAATCTCTCCAAACTTGAACATACACATTGTCACTACAGCAATCTAGCTTAAGCAGCTGTCTGTATGTAGGTCTCCCCTGTAGCTCAACCAGATGAGTGACAGGTGTGAAACCTGGAGATCATGGGTTCAAATCCTGGCTAGGGCAGCAATTGAAGTCTCTTACTTAAGAGTCAAAAGCTTCAATTCATTATTTGTATTTTACTTTATTATTTTTACAGGTATTATTTCGTTTGTGCTCTTTTGGTTTAAGTCTCAGGTGTAACATGTATGATGCTTTGGTGGTTCAATTGTTTTCTAGGTCAGCATTGGACTAATCGGTCCTTCTTTCAGCATGCAAATAAATATTATACTTCAAAATTTTTATTTTTTCATTATGTCCATTCTCATCTCTGAGTCCTGTGTGCTGATAGTTCCCATACATATCTGCTACATTGCATTCTTCAATTGCATGTCCTTTCAGCTTCGTTGCGTGTTGCAGGACCATTGTTGCTTGGCCCCGTATCGCTGTCTACAGCTATATTTAATCATTAGCTAATGATTTGCAAATGTACCATTATGTTATTACATTACTTGTTGAGGCAATTAACTAACTGTTAAGTAATATGTAACTTTGGTTTTCACATCCTCACTATAGCCATGGATTTCAATTTCCAACCATCTACAACCAAGATTTCACTGCGTTTATCTTGTTGTTCATGGACAGGAAAATGTCAGGTTAAGTTTTAGGTTGTGGTACACTGAGAACATGCAGCTGAGCACTGCTATTTCATAACACTGTGTCTAGACTGGACAAAGACAATAGAATGTCCATTACGGCGCATTCACACAGGGCGAAAGCGTTAACCCTTGGCGGAAGGCCTGTCTTAAACGTAGCCAACAGCCAATCACAGTGGCTGCAGCACATGCTCCGGTCTTCCATAAACATAATTGGCTGGCTCTGCAATCTGATTGGCGGACGCTTGCGTTGCCGATGGATCCACAATTCAGTTCGCCAACGCTTGACGTCACCCATTAAAAGTAAATGGAAAGCGTCAAAGCTGACGCCCCGTGTGAATGCGGCGTTATAGTCAGTGATATTGATACTACACTGGATGGAGCACAATGCTATCATGCTACACAATAAAACCATGACAGTAAATTGATGTCACATTCTATTTCTGACATACTCCGAGCTCTTGTGCTAGTTCTGTTACGAAAGAGAAAAGGTCTGTCATGTCCAGTGTAGCCAGCTGGTCTTGTCCAGTTTAAACAGTGTAACAGTGGTCAGGAGTTTAGATTCTAGTGTGCTGATTTGTGTGTGCAGCACAACTTATCCATCCTTCAAACACATACTTTGACATTACATTTACCGCAGGTCAAAACCCATAAATGGCATATTATGTACCAATTAGTAAATAATCATGAGCCTTTACAAGTAAAGTCATAACATGATGATACATTTGCAAATTATTAGTTGAGCAGACAACTGGAAGTTGAAGTACATAGCTTTGACCAATTGTGGTAATTAAAGGAATAGTCTACCCTTTTGCCATATCAAACTATGTTATCACCTCAACCCAGACAAATCAATACATACCTATCTTTTTTCAATGCGTGCACTGCACAGCGCACAGTAAATGTGTTAGCATCCAGCCCAGACCCATTCATTCCTATGGTACCAAACAGGGAAGCCACCAAACACTTCCGTGTTTTCCCTATTTAAAGACTGTTACATGAGGAGTTATACCAGTAAGTTGTCACGATCGGTTTTAACAAAAGAGAGAACCCAAACGTATGGAGTGAGATATGTTTCTTTATTACATGCAATAAATTAAATGATCTGAGAGGCGAAAAAAAGGTTGAGAGAAAAAATTATCAGACTGATAGCAAAAAAGCATTTTATGAGAGAAAAAAAAATATTTGAGAGAAAAAGTTTTCATACCAATAGCAAACAATAATAATATTTGACACTAAAAAAAGTTTTGAGAAAAAGTATTTTTTCATGATAGAACATAAAAAATATAAAATGATTTCTGAGAAAAAAATCTCTCAAAATACTTTTAAAAAACTCTCAAATATATATTTTTTGCTTTCAGTGTGAAAAGATTTTCTCTAAAAAAAGTGTTTCTCTCAAAACGCTTTTATTTGCTCTCGCTGCAATTTCTTGCTCTCGTGTCAGGATTTTGCTTTCCCTGTGAAAATTGTGTCATGGGCGGGGCCACGTTCCTATTGGCCAGTCGGGTGAGCATCGTCTTATCTTGGGAATCGAACCGAACCGAATCATTACACCATTGTTCATTGTTCATGGTTCAGATAGATGCCCCGTCTCTGCTTTTAGTTAATCACGGACACTCCAATGTTCGGGTAAGGTGATGACACACACAAATCGGTGGTAGCTGTCTGAGCAAGTTCAGCATCACTGAAGGTTAAACATTAAAAAATAGCACTCATATTCATTCATTAATTAATTTATATTATATTATTAGCTTGCTAATCGCTAATAAAGCTAATCGCTAATTAGCCATTATGCTAGGTAAACTTGCAAACTCACCTGGTTTTATCTTGTTTTTTATCAAATGCCAAATGAATGTTTTGATTTAGATAGTTTCACTCCTTGTTTAGTGAGTAGTGAGCTAGTTTCTACCTTTGCACTTGCTAGCCTCAAAGCACCTGAAGAGTAACTGCTTGTTCATCTCATACAACCTGTACAATGCATGGAGGCAGGTGGCAACCCTATAAGCTACCTAACCTTAGACAGTGATTGATATACTGTTTGAACGTGTCCCACCTAGTTTTGTTTAAAATAGTCTTTGTATGGTTGTTCCCTTACGAAAATTAACCATGGTTTTATTGTGGTAAAAGTGTAGTAACCATGTTTTTTGGGGTATTGATTACTATCAGCAAAACCATGGTTATTTTGTATTTATTATAGTTTTACTACAGTAACCCTGTTTTTTTTCCCCCGTTTTAACTGTAGTTAAACAATGCTTAATTTTCGTAAGGGTTGTAATACACATTTACCTACACTGCATGTGTAGCTTGCAAACTCAGGTACACAGGGCTTATTCTAAATATTTTTTTCCATGTTTACATAAGATAAAAGGTACTGTCATTGTAATGTGCATTCTTGCTGCTTTTTATTTTCAGCATGGAAAATCACCGCAGTGACCGCACACAACATCCGGTAAGCCATTGCAAAGTTTATTTTAGTGCTGTTACCACACAATATCTTGTTGAGGTATCCTTACATGCATAATCCCTTTCAGTCTGATGCACATGAAACTGAGACTGTGCAACATCGTCCTAGAAACCAGGTATGAGGCTCTCTTTACCCAAACATTGAATTATCTGTAACCTATCTGAACTTCATCTCCTTGTTGATTTTTTAAATATTTTCCATCTTACAGGAATCAATTAGGTGGCAGCTATTAAGAAGGGCCAGGGATAGACTGGCTGCTGTGATCAGTAGGGAGCCCATTGATTTTGAATATCTCCACTTTGTCACCTATCAGGAACTGCAGTTTTTACGGGCAGGGGCAGCTTATATGGATATTCCTCAATGTGTTGTAGTTGGCTTTGAGCAGCTCAATGAGGTGATCAAGGCTCTGCTTTCCAACACTCCCGCCATCCCTTTAGTTGACAATATAGGTGTAGTTGAGTGGAATGGAAGTGTGGGGCAACCTAGATTGAGTATCAGTAGGGATGCTATTGAAAGTCTTTTAAGCACCAACCTACCATTGACCACTCTGGCTAATGCTCATGGTATTTCAAGATCCACCCTGTATAGGAGGATGAGAGAGTATGGTCTCTCAGTCAGAAGCAGCTACTCTGACATTCCAGATTGTGTCCTTGATATGAAGGCAAGTATGACAGTAAATTCTTGATGCCATAAAAAACAATCTTTTACATTAATCCATTAGACCAGATATATTTTTACTACATAGATTTATAAATCTGCAACCAGACCTTTTGCCACCATGTCTCCTAAATGGGCATGGTCAGAATAATAAGAGAATGGCAAAATTTTCATTTGTTTCATTTGAAGTCACCATTATTGTGATTAGTGTTTATTTTAGTTAGACTCTTGACTTTGTGCATGCTTGTGTAGCTTTTCCCTGGTTGCATTAACCACATTTGTTATGGTTATGTAAAGTTAATAGTGCAATTCTGTAGTGGTCGGTATATAATGATAAAGACCATCATCTAATTAATTGATTTACTCATCAAAAGTTTTTTTTCTATCAATAATATGAGATCCAGCGCTCTCACCACAGTTTTATTAAATGGCTTTAGAAACTTTGGACAAAAAATTAACTGCTGTATATGTGGGACGCACAAAGATCAAGAATCAGTGTATGAATCTCAACCATGGTGACAAAGAAAATAGTAAAAAGTTAATTATTTATCCATGCCACAGTGCATGCTGGGAGTCCTGGATGAGATTTGCAATTTGTTAATACCCAGCATGCATTGCAGCATTAAGTTTTTCATTTAATTGTCATCATGGTTGATGTACCTCCCAAATATACAGCGGTTAATTTTTATCCAAAGTTTCTAAAACTCCTTAATGACAAACTGTTGTGAGAGTGCTGGATCTCATATATATTATTGACAAAAAAGAAACTTGATAAGTAAATGAATTACTTATGATGATCTTTACTATTGTGTACCAACCACTACAGAATTACAATAATTTTACATTACTATAACAACAGTGCTTCATACACACAAAGTAATGCAACCAGAGAAAAATTAGGAATCAAAATGTCAAGGGTCAGGAGTCCAACTAAAACAAACAATGATTACCATCACGGTGACTTTAAATGAAACAACTCATCAACATCTAAACCTAATAAGTGAATTGTGTTTTCTACAGCAATATATTGAACATTCAAAATTAATGTTTTATAACAGTTTTAAAATAATAAATGCAATGTTTCTCTATCATTTACATAACAAGCAACAAGTCAATATCAAAAACAGTTGTTCTTTTAAACATTGTGTAAACATTAAAACATGACATTGTCATAACCTTTGAAAATGGTAAAATGTAACATTCCTCTAGCGTTCAGACAACACAGAAACATTCTTAGAACATCAAGAAAACTGGACACTTTTTTGTTGGCAGAACGGTTTTGGGAATATTGGGAACTTTCAAGGAACGTTATTAGAACTTTTCTATAGCTGGGTTAATACCTTTTAAACTCTAAATTCAAGGTGAGATCCATTAAGTCCAGAATGCCTGATGCTGGATATAGGCTGGTGAAAGGGGCTCTTCTGGCCATGGGACACCGTGTCACATGGAGTAGAGTCAAGTCATCCTTGCAGCGTGTTGATGGAGCAGGCATCGTTTCAAGAATGATCCAGTTGACATGCATTGCCAGAGGACATACTCTGTCCCAGCTCCATTGTCTCTTGTCCACATTGACACCAATCACAAGTTGATCAGGTAAAGTTTAATTTATGCGGTATGTTGGAGGAAGACCTGTCTTTAAAGTTTCTTGTTGTGAATTAATTACTGATATGATTGAACGTAATATTTATATTTCAAAATTGCATTTGGGGAAAAAGCGGAAGCAATTTGTGGCCCTTGATGTTGATTCTGTGATGCTGCGCCACACATTTGTCTATGGATGGGAAACCCTTTAGTTCACACTTACAAATAAGTTGGTTAGATTAAATTAGCAAACGTATTTGGCGTGCTGTCCGGGGAGAGGGCTCTGAGCTCAGAAATGGGCCCAAACGCAGAGTATCCCCCCATGTTTAGGAAATAATCTGGTGAGTGAGAGGAGACGGGGTGGTGGAGGGATTCTGAAGACTGCAGAGGATCTTTGAAGAGTAAAACTGTGACTTATATATGACTTGCCTTTGTGCTGATTGGGTAGATATGGTGATAGGGTAGACAGCTGGTGGTACTAGACTATTTGTTGATTACTGATTATAGACAGCTGGAAGTACTTAAGTGGTTTATTTGATGTGCTCCTCCCGAACTACGTTAATAAAACATAATTTAGGCCATAACAAAATTGCTTATAATTTTAATAGTAAAATCTGATAATTTTAAGGTACAACATAGTGGTGTTTGGAGGTATCGATGGCTTTTCTCGGAAGGTACAGTTGGCTTAACCATTTTTAAATTGAACTACTGGTTTACATGTTGTTTACATTTTTAGTTTTGCTTGAAATCTAACAGTTTAAATTCCTGTCCTCATTCAGGTTTTGTACCTCAATGCGGCTGGGAATAATAAGGCAGAGACTGGTTTGAGGTTTTTCATGGAGAGTGTGCAGAAACATGGATGGCCATCAAGGTAAGTAAAGACCTTATCCCTCCTTCCAGTTTCAAATATTATTGTTTTCAAATTAATCTCACAATGCTCTTTTTCATTCAGAGTACGCGGTGACCAAGGTGTAGAAAATGTGGAGATAGCAAGATCCATGTTCACTGTGCGAGGAACAGGTCGTGGCAGCTTTATAGCTGGGAAAAGTGTGCACAACCAAAGGTGAAGATGGTTTATGTTATTACACAGGAAAATCCCTAGTGTTAAATGAACACTACCAGTGTTAAATCAATACTTCTTGGTGTATATATAATCCACACCAAGATTGGTGTTAAAGTTGTCAAATCAGCTACATTTGGGAAATTTTCCTGTCTCAAATTGTTTATTTTTATTACTCTTTTTCTGGAGAAAATAATAATAACATTTTAAATGCAATATATGAACACTGTTGGGTGGATGATTCCAAAAGCTGCAATTAGGGATGCACCGTTAGGATTTTTTGGGCCGATACCGATTCCGATTTAAACAGACAACTTCTGGCCGATACCGATGCCGATATTAAACATTTGTATACAATACTATACAGTTGGTCTATTAGCTAGTTTATTTCTGCATCAAATTATTTTGACTGAACATGGATTGGATCTAATTAACATTCAACTGACCAACATAATAAGAGAGGCACAAATTAAGCTAAAACAAATATAATAAGACAGCATGACAACCTTCAAAAGGTGGTTTTTGCTATTCAGCATTTATTTTATTAACAACATTAACTCATTTTTTACATATAATGTATTTCTTTATGCAGTTAAGTAATAAACAATCGGTATCGGCCTTTCTCGTGCTATTGCCGATATGCCGATGGTTTCAAATTCATCAAAAATCGTCCGATAAATATCGGTGGCCGATACATCGGTGCATCACTAGCTGCAATCTTTCACGTTTGCCTCTCTATCATCATCTCTGTTTGAAAACTATAACTTGCAGAGTTATTTTGTAACTTTTGTAAAAAAGATTCATCTACATAAAAATTTAAAGACATGAACAATTAAAAAATGTAGTTGATTTGACATGGAATGACAAGCAGGTGTTCACCTTTAATGACTCAATCACTTCATTATCATATTAATTTTAACACTGATTCAGTGTTAAAGTAACACCAATCTGGGTGTGGATTATATTAACCAAGCAGTGTTCATCTAACACCTGGGATTTTGCTGTGTACTTTCCTCTCAATCCAGGGTTCACATTGCATCCTACCTACAGTTAGTTACATCCATCCCAACAAATAGCTTGATTATGCTTGACACCTGATAGTAACCTGATTGCAAGTCCCCCACACTAAGGGGGTATTACATATACATCCTGGGGGGAGCCTTGTCTGATATTTTTATGGAATAAAAATATGCTCTACAGATATTGTTTGAGGTATTGCCTGAAGTAGACTGATATCTGGCAAAATAGACAAGAAGCCACGGGCACCATAGCTGAAACTAGGCCAGACTACCGTTTTGACAAAAGCATTACTTCTGCCCTTGGTGTCGATTGGCTAATCATTACAATTCATGGCAATGATTAGTCTAATAAAATTTAGAGCTAGACCAACCGTCAGTCCATTGGCTTCTAACTTTTGTAGCCAGACTAATATAATTTTGTACATACTAGTGTTTTTTTTTCAATGCAACTGACCACTTTTACCATGTAACTTATTTGCAGAGTGGAACGACTATGGAGAGATGTGTGGAATGCTGTAACGTCTCAGTACTACAACATGCTTCACACCTTGGAGGAAGAGGGGTTTGTAGACCTCTCAAATGCTGTTCATCTCTTCTGTCTTGGGTACGTTTTCATTCCACGTCTACAAGCAGACCTTCAAAACTTCGTAGAGACATGGAATTGTCACCCCTTGAGGACTGAGGCAAACCTGACCCCTAACCAGCTTTGGAGAATTGGGAGGATGCAAGTACCGGTGCAAGAGCCAGATCTGTCTGAGGTTTGTCCCAGACATTGCAGCATGCAATACATTCGTTTTTGAAGCGGGTTACATGTACATAAAGATAACTACGACCTAACATAGTATGAATAGTCAATCTCACAGTACGTTAGAAGACAATTGTTATAATAGTATTTTGTTTGACTTTTTAATTTTCTATTACAGATGGAACACTTGCATGACCAGGAAGCTTGTGGTGCTGATCCAGAACATGGAGTCATAGTACCAGAAACTGCATGCCCCTTGTCAGCTGAGGCTCTTGCTGCTTTACAATATATTAACCCCACTGCAGAGTCCTCTTCTCTTGGGCGGGATATCTATATGCATGCTCTTCAGTTGGTCTCACTTCTTATGTAAGAGCTGGATAAACAGTTTACAAAACACAGCATTTGTTTGTTTTTGTATTATTGAACACTGTATTTGACCTCTTTGAAGTTTCTTGTAAGCCCATATGGGCTGGGCTTTTAAAGCATGACACTTAAATTCAATAAATCAATAGTAGCTATATATTTGATGGACCCCTTCCCTCCAGAAAACCCAATGATGGCCAGTGTTCCAAACAGTTTATTATACATATTTAACCGTTTTCTCTATTAGAAACCAAGATATGATTGGTTTTACAGACAAAAGGCAAACATGTGTAGTAACATTGTGGTTTATAGTCCTTGAAAACAGAAAATGTCCTTTTACATGAATGTCCGAGGACAGCCTTGAACAAGAACAGAAAATGTGCTGGCACAACTTCAAGTCAACTTAATTACTTGAACCTCACTAACACAATAGCATCAACTATAATGATCTTTAAAATCTATAAAAAGACCACAAGTCTAGGAATAATAAAACTTCACAATCGAACAGAAGCATATCTGGAAGAATATATTAAACTCTTAATCACCAAGAACAGATTTCCTAAAAATCCTCAAGGTGTGCTGATGTCACAGATTTTTCTCTTGTTAATTAACATTGGTGAATGAAAGTTTAAAAAAGCAACGTGGGTGTCATGACAACTAAAAACACAATAGATTAACTCTCAGAAATGAACAGTATGTGCCCTGAACAGTATGTAAAGACCACGCTATGCAAGTTCACAACTCCCCTGTGAAATCTGGACATATTCGAGGATATAACATGTGAGCTTACATACATGAACACACAATGCATCATGCTCTATCAAATCCTGCACCATATTTAATGGCTGTTGTCATGACGTTTTTGAAAGACTCATAGTCTGACATGTGTGCAACAAGGAATGTTATGGTGTCTGTGCAAGCGCTGACTGTTGGGTAGCATATTGTGTGGTTGGGCATCTTGTGACAGTCATGGTTAAACTTCACTGTGATCTTGAAGTTCTGGCGATCAGAAAGAAGAAGATGTCTGTGGGCTTGACCCGTAATCCACTGCATCACTGAGGGTACAGTTGTGGTGTCTTCAGATATGGCATCTGATTCAGCAACTAGAAAAAAAACTCCAGTAGGTATATATAGGCAACATCATAACTCAAACACCAGACTGCACAGCAAAATCCTCCATGTTAAATTAACACTGCTTTGTATATATACAATACACACCAAGATTGGTGTTAAAAAACACTGAATCAGTGTTAAAAGGAAAATGAAGTGATTTAGTCATTACTGGTGAACACCTGCTGGTCATTCCGTGTCAAATCAACTCTTTCCTGGAGAAAGTAATACTAAAATAATGGAATAATATTAAATACAATACATGAAATCCCTAGAGGTTAATGAACACTATCATCATCATCTCTGTAAGCAAGTTGTAATTTTAGTTTTTAAACAGAGTTACATGCATTATAAGTAGGGCCGGGACTCGATTAAAAAAATTAATCTAATTAATTAGAGGCTTTGTAATTAATTAATCTAAATTAATCGCATTTTAATCACATATAAATATTTGACCTGAGAACATTAAGAAGTAATTTTTTTACACTTTTAGTATACACTCTTAGAAAGTATGGATATGTTAATTGTTTAACACATCATTTTGCGGTAAGCTTTTAACACATTATGTGTAATTTTAAAACATTATGTGTCATTTTGTGTTGATTTTGTGTTCAAGTATAACACATGTTGTGTTAAAAGTAACACAAAATGTGTTGTTTCAATAATAACACAGAGATTCCAGGATAACGCAGTTAGTGTGTTGTCACAGAATCAACACTAATGTGTTGTTTTTAAGACATTCGTTCTAAGAGTGTACCATGAATAATGACTGAATACATAAGCTTAACAACAAAATATTGTTTATTTTTGTTCAACCAAGTCGTTGTACCCGGAGTCGGGCTAATGTCCACGCTAGCTGCTGTATGTTTTGCATTGAGATGATACTTGAGGCTCGATGTGCTGCGGTGATATGTGAATTCCTTGTTGCATAGCTTACACACAACCATGCTCTTATCGACGCTTACCAGTGATGCGCGGGTCAAACAACCAGAACCCGACCGAGGTTTTCATCTAACCCGCCCGCAACTCGGACCGTAAAGAAAAAATATATATATTATACCCGACCCGCTTCCTGGCCCGCATTTCTTAAAGTAGTCATTTTTTTAATAATTGCAGGGTTCGGGATTCTCGGGTTTTGACTGTCTGTGTTCCGGTACCTATTTGCGCGGATCCCCCACCTCACGTATAAAAACAACAAAACATATACTATATAGCCTATATTAAAATATATAAAAATATGTTATGCACATTTTTAACTTCCACATTATAGTTTTCTTAAGTGGGATTCGGATGTGAAAAGCGCTGCATAATGTACGCGCCTTTAGTCTTACCATTGAAACTTAACTAATTTAAAAATAAGAGGTGATATATAGCTTTAGCCTACATAAATGCTTATTGCTTTAATGTTGCGAGTTCCTCTTCAGATTTTCTTGCTGTTATGTTTATAATAGTTCATTGTTCAGAGTTCATATTGATGATCTTATTCAATTCAATTCAATTCAATTCAATTTTATTTATATAGCGCTTTTCACAATACTCAATTGTTTCAAAGCAGCTTTACATTAATAGAAGCAGTAAAAGCACAGAAAAATGACAGATAGCACAACATAATACACAATAGCATAAGCTGTCAAATTTGCTGAGGCTATGACTCGACATTATGAACGAGCGTATTACTAATGTAACGTCTAGGAGAAGAAGCTAAATTAAGCCCAAGCAGGCTACCTCCCCGGGGTAAAAAACCCCCTAGGAGAAAAAAAAACAAAAACCCCGGGTTGTTTAGCCGAGGAAATAAAAAATAAAAAGTCCTAGGAGGGAAAAATCCTTGGGAGATATATATGTATATAAACACATATAAACGGATAAGGAGATTAAGCGGGGATTAAGCGGAGATTAAGCGGGTTCTGCCGGTGGTCGTTGGTCAGGCATCAGCTGGGCATCACAGTGATGGACGACCAGTAGAACAGAGGTGAGTCGACTTTCACATCTACCGGAACTGGGTCTGTTTGTCCCATTGTCCTCAGGGTCGAGGACAGGACAGGGAGAGAAAAACAAAATCATATTAGCTTAGGGGCCGTTCACATGTAATGCAAGTGTCACACAGTGATGTGGTTTAATCAGCTTAGTTTCAGACAGACTAACTATTGCGGCATAATTATATTATCCACAGTTGAGGATTTTGCAAATTGGGGGCCCACTGCGACGGTATATATGGTAACTAAGGGTAACCTTCTGATTTTTAATATAAAGAGAAAATGAAACCTGTCGACCCGTTTGACTAAGGCCTGTAACCCCACTGTCGTCGTTAATGCAGGTTCAGTGGCAAACGGGTCTATATTGCATGCTATTTACAAGATCACGAGAAAACGCCAACATCGCAACCTGACCATACGTGCCAACCCGTTTGACTAAGGCTGGAGGCCCCACTGTCGTCGTTAATGCAGGTTCAGTGGCAAACGGGTCTGTATGGCATACTATTCACAAGACACAAAAAAGCGCCAAAATCGCAACCCGACCATACGTGCCAACCCGTTTGACTAAGTCTGGAAGCCCCACTGTCGTCGTTAATGCAGGGTCAGTGGCATACTGGTCTGTATGGCATATTATTCGCAATATAAAGAAAGCGCCAAAAGCCCAACCCAACCGTACGTGACAACCCGTTTGACTAAGGCCGGATGCCCCACTGTCGTCGTTAATGCAGGTTCAGTGGCAAACGGGTTTGTATGGCATACTATTCACAAGAACACGAAAGTTCCAAAATCGCAATCCGACTATACGTTAAGATAAGGTTTTTATTTATTTATTTGGTTGGTCTGTTTTATGACCGCGAGTGCTTTGTTCGGTACAAATAACTATTTCGAGTTAAGTACTTTTACTAGACAAATTATGCGAATGCTTTGTTGAAGAGAAAAGTTTTAAGTCTAGATTTAAAATTATCGACTGTGTCTGATTCTCGGACATCGGTTGGTAAATCATTCCAGAGCTTAGGGGCTAAGTAGGAAAATGACCTTCCACTTTTAGACACTTTTGATAGTCTAGGGATAATCAAGAGACCAGAATTTTGTGACCGTAGTGTGCGTGATGGATTGTATTCTGATAGTAATTCTCTAAGATATGAGGGTGCTAGGCCATTTAAAGCTTTGTAGGTGAGTAGTGATATTTTAAATTGTATGCGATATTTAACTGGTAGCCAGTGTAAAGATGCCAGAATTGGGCTTATGTGGTCGTACTTTTTAGATCGAGTAAGTACCCTTGCGGAAGCGTTTTGAACTAGCTGAAGCTTGTTTACTTGATTTGCATGGCATCCCCCGAGTAGCGAGTTACAATAGTCTATTCTAGAGGTCATAAAAGCATGGATAAGCTTCTCTGCGTCAGATGTAGACAGTATATGGCGTATTTTCGAGATATTTCTAAGGTGGAAGAAAGCTGTACGGCAGACGTTGGCGATATGACTATCGAAGGATAAGTTGCTGTCGAACATCACACCTAAGTTCCTTACCGTGGAAGATGGCACCACAGTGCAGCCATCTATGTGCAACGTGTAATCTGACATATTATGTTTGTAGCGATTCGGTTCAATAATAAGTAACGAGAACAGGATAGGACCTAAAACCGATCCCTGCGGTACACCGTATTTAACCAGGGAGTGATATGACTCTTCCTCGTTTACATAAACAAAGTGATAGCGATTGGTTAGATACGACCTAAACCATGCTAGCGCCTGACCACTGATACCAACATAGTTTTCTAGTCTATTGAGTAAGATTGTATGATCTATTGTGTCAAAGGCTGCACTAAGGTCTAATAATATAAGAATTGAGATTTCACCACGATCGGATGTTAATAGGAGGTCATTTGTAACTCTAAGCAACGCTGTCTCTGTGCTATGGTGGGGCCTGAATCCTGATTGGAACTTTTCATATGTACTATTATTTGTCAAAAATGTGCGTAACTGGCTTGCCACTACCTTTTCTAATATTTTCGAAAGAAAAGGGAGATTTGAGATTGGTCTAAAGTTATTAAGCTCTCCCTGATCAAGCTGTGGTTTTTTAATCAGCGGTTTAATAACTGCTAGTTTGAAAGATGTTGGAACGTATCCTATTTCTAGCGATGAGTTAAGGATATTTAGAACCGGGGTTGACACTACAGGAAATACCTCTTTAAGTAGTTTTGTGGGAACGGGGTCTAATATACAGGACGATGATTTGGATGACGTTACTAATTTAGAGAGCTCTTCTATTGTAGTAGGTTTAAATGAATCAAGATGTTCGTGTGGTAGTCTAGTGTTAAGTGAACTAACGGGTAGAGTGGTGGCTGCCTGTGTAGCTACGATGTTTTCCCTTATAGCCGTAATTTTGTTAGAAAAGAAGTTCATGAAGTCGTTACTATTGTGTTGGAGTTTACTATTGGTTTCTGTTTGTTCTTTGTTTCTAGTCAGTTTTGCAACGGTGCTAAAGAGGAAACGAGGGTTATTATGATTCTCATTTATAAGCTTGCTAAGATAGGTAGATCTGGCGGTTTTAATAGCCTGTCTGTAGTGTTTAACACTATCTTTCCATGCTGCACGCCATACTTCTAATTTTGTGCTTCTATAATTTCTTTCCATTTTCCTAGTTGCCTTTTTAAGTGCTGCGGTGTGATGATCATACCATGGAGCTGGCGGTTTTTCTTTGATTCTCTTTTTTCGAATTGGAGCAACGGCATCCAATGTGTTAGAACAGACATTGTTTAGGTTTTCTATTACAATATCTAGATCATTACAGTTATCTGCATGTTTAATTTGGGACAGGTCTGGAAGAGTGCTAATAAAGCTATCTTTAGTGGTGGAAATTATTGTTCTGGCTAATCTGTAGCATGTTGTGGATTGAGTGATCCTATCTAGAAGTACAGTGTATGACACAAGGTAATGGTCAGAAACTGCATCACTCTGAGGTGATATTTTGATGTCATTAATATTAAGCCCGAGTGACAGAATTAAGTCTAATGTGTGCTTACGAGTATGCGTTGGCCCTGTCACGTTTTGTCTAATATTGAGAGAATTTAGAACATCCATAAACGCACGTCCTAATGCATCTTTATGGTTATCCACATGAATATTAAAATCACCAACGATAAGAGCTTTATCTACAGTGACTACAAGCTCAGACAGAAAATCTGCTATTTCTTTAAGGAAATCTGCATGGTGGCCCGGAGGTCTATAGATTGTAGCTAAGGCAAAAGAGAGCTGTTTGTGGTTACGATCAGTTATTTCCATATTTAACAACATTAGTTCAAATGATTTAAATTTTAGTTCAGATTTTTGGTTTACTTTAAAAATTTTGTTGTATATTGTAGCTACACCACCCCCTCTCCCCTTTAACCTAGGTTCGTGTTTATAATAATAGTCTTGTGGGGTGGATTCGTTTAAACTAATGTAGTCGTCTGCTTTAAGCCAGGTTTCTGTTAAACAGAGTGCATCTAAGTTTTGTCATTAATTATTTCATTAACAATAGGTTCTTTATTGGTAAGCGATCTAATGTTAAGAAGGCCGAATTTTAACATTCGAGGTTCATCTGGTAATGTATTGTTTTCTAATTTTATGTTGGTCAAATTTGTACGTGATGTGGCAAGCGGTGCTCTGTATTTGCTTGTTCGGGGAACAGATACAGTTGAAATGTGTTGATATTCTGGTAAGATCGACTCGAAGTGCTGGGATATATGTGATCTAGACATATCATGCCAGCTAACAGACGGACAGTTAAGCTGATCCGTCTGTTTCCTGACCTGGGCCCTGGATAGTCATACTATATCAGAATTAAGAATATTAATCAGATTTCTGGTGAGTATAGCACTTCCTTCTGATGTCGGATGAAGGCCATCTCGGGTTAGGAGAAATGGTCTACCCCAGAAATGCTTCCAATTGTCTATAAACCCTACATTATGCTGAGGGCACCACTTTGACATCCAGCCATTGAGAGACACTAATCTACTATGTGTTTCATCTCCCCGGTAGGCGGGGAGGGGACCAGAGCATATTACATTGTCTGACATTGTTTTTGCAATTTCACACATCTCCTTAATATTATCTTTGGTGATTTCCGACTGTCGGAGTCTGGTGTCATTTGTTCCGGCGTGAATAACAATCTTAGAAAACTTCCGTTTAGCATTAGCCAGCACTTTAAGTTTGGATCTAATGTCAGACGTTCTGGCTCCCGGTATACAGTCGACTAGGGTGTTTGGTGCCTCAATGTTAGTGTTCCTGAGTATAGAATCTCCAATGACCAGGGCACTTTTAACAGGTGTTTCAGCTAGTGTATTCCTTAGGGGATCGAATCTGTTAGAAAGTACCGTAACGTTATGGGTCTTAGATGGACGCCGTATATGACTATGCCGCCTGACAGTCACCCAGTTAGACCGCCGACTTGACTCTGATGTCGGAACCGAGCCATGTGTATTATGATAAACACTATGCGCGCTCGATACAGTATTTGTAATGTTTACATTAGCATCTGATGTCGGAACACTATGTGCGCTCGATACATTGTTTGTAATGTTTTCATTAGCATCTGATGTCGGAACCGAGCCATTAGTCTTTTCGCTCGATACAGTATTTACAACAGTAACATTAGCGGTTTTGCTATCCTCAACTAGCGTTCGGATGCGCGATTCTAGTTCAGCAACCTTCTCAGTTAATCTTAATACTTCAATACACTTAGTGCATGTAAACCCATCTATGCTAACGGCAGAAGCTAAACTATACATGTAGCAAGTAGTACATGTTACAATAACAAGCGGAGTCTTACCGCTTTCATGCTGGGCGATGGCGTCTTTGTTTACCCGAACGCGCTCCGCGGAGCTGCATCGCGTTGGGGGTTTGGTTGTGGTACGCCTCAGTCGCCTGCGAACGTCTGGGTCCAGGGTGATGTTGGGCATGCTGAATCTGCGAAGGCCGGGCAGCGGCTCCTCCACAGCTTCCCGATCGCTTTCATGTTGGGCAATGGCGTCTCCGTTCACTCGCTTACGGTCCGTAAAGCTGCATCGCGTGGAGCACTCGTTTGTCGCATTCCTCGGTCGCTTGTGGACGTCCGGAGACATGGTGAAGTGGGCGCTGTAGCTCGCGTTGGATCTGCTCAAACCGATCAACTCCTTCGCAGCTTCCCGCTCAGGCGAGGACAGGTCAGAAAAGCATATATCAGATGAATCCGCCATTAGATCGGAAAATGCTAGCTTCAGTCGGCAGCGTTTGTTGAAGCTAGCGGGCTATATGCTAACACTGTGGGTGTTTATTAGTGATAAATAGTTTCACGTGGTAGTACTGCTCAATAATCCTCACGGTAAAGTATTCCTAGGTAAAACTTAATATATAAATAGGAATAAAATAGTAAAAAAGGCTTTTAGATGAAGCACTCGACGGAGCTCCGATGCACGATCTGTTCAGCGTGAAACCGGAAGTGATTTGTCCCCAAAAATGTTCTTACAAACTGACTCTATTCGTCAGAAAAACACTATTTAACTTTTTTCCTTTACCTGCCGTCGCTGTTCTCTGTGCTTGTCCTCCGTCAAAGTAGCCTATTAAAATTAATATGAAGTTGATTTTTAAAAGTCTTAAGAACACCGCAAATCAAACGTGCTGCTACATTATGCTCTAAATGCGCGTGTAAATTTAATTTCTGGGCACTGCCAGGCTAATTTTTTGAAAAGTAAGTGATTTACTCACTGCATGTTTTGGCATTCGGAAGCATATGCATCAATGAGATGCACAGTGTTGCTTTTAATGTTCTTTTTAATTTATATTCACAAAACCTAACAACAAAACATTGTTTATAATTACGAGACAAATTATTTGAAACGAAATTCGTTTTAAAGTAGCAAACAAAACTTAAATTAAACTCGTAATAAGCTAATTAAATTGAAACAAAACAACATTACAACAATATTTAAACCCAACAATACTCAAACATTAACATATAACAGACATTACGATACATGTTAAAATAATCTGTAGTTTGTTGGTAGATGTTTATTGGGCAAAACCTCCGTTGCAAACCATTTTTACTTTGAAATTGATGCGTTTTCACGTTAAAATCAGCTGTTCGTTTAGGTTCCGTCTACTTTTATTTACACTGCAGCACAACCCCGGAGTTCTCGAACTAAAACAGGGTCTGTAGCATTTACGAATGACTCCGTTAATAAGTGCGATTAAAATGCGTTAAAATGTTTAACGCGTTATTTTTTGTGTAATTAATTAATCTTAATTAACGCGTTAAAGTCCCGGCCCTAATTATAAGTTAAACTTTTAAAGAGCTTCTACAAATCTGGTTAATAAAATAAGTCACCATTGTGTCGATTACTGTTTCCTTTAGTTGGGCACTTGGGTCTTGAGTTTAGAGTTAGTTTTTCTCTGTTCATTGTGTTTTATATATCTTTGTTAGAGCAGAGGAAGATGAGAGAAATTACATCTAAAACTGTTACTATGTTAATTATTATGAAAGCATAAGTGTTGGTGAGTCAATGATCTCATACAAAAATAATCCTGTTTGCATTTCCTGATTTGTAATTGTTCGTAATGCATTGTTGTTTCTTTAGAACACAAATTGTAGTTGTTTGTTGTACTATACGTACACATAGGCTAATGAAGTTAATTCCTTATAACACTTGACTGTTTCCACTGTAAGTGTTTGACAAAACATTTAAGTGAGAGGTTGTTGAAGCTACATGTATTCTAGACCAGTTGTCTTGTGTTAATGGAATAACTTTTGCTCTTGAAATTGTCTACCAGTTTCAAGTTGTATGTGTTTTTATGTTGAAAGATTTGTCTCCTAAGTGGTAAACTCTGCTATTGCTCGTATAGCTGCAGTAAGACCCTAAAGAGGAGCACAAAAATGCCATGTGGCTACATTGTGTTATATAATTACATTAATGACAATGTTTTACTTCACAACAGGATCCAGTAGCACTTTTACCATGCTTAACTAAAAACACAGGTGTGAGAAGATTTACAGAGCCAGACCACATTCTCATACGTATAATATCAAAATGGCTCCCTGTTTTAACAACAGGACCAAATTTGCATCACAATCTTAACTTCCTCACCTTTGGTGCAGCATGGTAGTCACACATAGCCTCAGTTAAATTCAATCACATAGCAAACACAATTAGCCTCACTTTAGTCATTATTTCAAACTGTCTGATTTTAAGCATCTGTTTTGGTTTATTTTCAAAAAGTTTGATTAGTTTAATGTCTCAAATACTGAAATCTTGATGAAGAGTTATTTTCTATGTGTGATAATATCATTAATTTTGCTATTATGTTTTACATTTCATTTGCTCTTTATGCAAGACATTTAAAACCATCATGTTCTTTGTTTTCATTTTGTTCATTTAATTTATAATGGTTATACTGGAAAATTAAGATCTTTAAATGCCATATATTTGGTTACACTGAATATTGTTGTTGTTGCCCCTACTGACAAACTGGGTTGTTAAAAATAACTTTTACTAAGTTAAAAAAGCATTGTAGTGACATGTTTCCAAAAACAATGTAAGAGCTTTTATTGTTTTTTCTTTTATTCTCACCTTGACCATGTTTTAATGTATTTGACAGGGATTTTAGGCTGAAGACCAATCTGACCATTTAAAACTTGAGTAACAAATGCCATATGCTTTGCTTTTTGTTGTGCCATTTGCTTAAATCACAGTATTCCTGCTGTTTCACATCTTGGGTGTTGCCTCAAAGAGAAGGACAAAAGTGAAACCCCCTTCAGGGCCTGTTCTTGTGAAAGTGTGAAGTATCGATGGACATCTGCATAACTATGAAAGGTGCAATTCCATTCGGTGAAGGCTTTCATGCAGGGCTGAAAGGAGAAGGACGTCTTCAAGTCTCATCAACCAGCAACCAGTTTGGACAATAAGTCTGAAGATGACCACTGCACACAACTGAAAGCATAATCTTATGAACTGTGTCATCATGGATCTTCTAACGTGTGGCCCATGTTGCCAAAGGGCGGATTGTAAGATTAAAATTGAAGGAACTTATTCCTTGGTCACAACTTGGCACAACCCCCTGTGCTGATCAAAGACTATTGTCACAGCTGTTTATCCAATACAGTGGGGGTTAAAGATGGTCTTCTGATTGGTCAGTTTGAATGTATTATGTTGGGTTTGGTCAAGTACAGTGGGGGTTAAAGGTGATCTTCTGATTGGTCAATTTGAATGTATCAAGTTAGGCTTAGTCACATGGTCAAGAGATAGAGGATAAAAGTCAATGTTTTTATGAGCTCTGGGACTTTGCATTTTAGCTTTTGCCTTTGCATTGGCCTTTTCCCCTTTCCTTTCTTTCTTCACCTAAGTTCTGAGGTTCGGGCCATCAGGCCTAGATTTCAGTTCTCAAGTGTGAATCTCTTTCTTCTAAACTTTCTTTCTCTGTTCTCTATCTTATCAGGTAATATCTCACATACATTGGAAACAGTCAATTGTTTGTATTATTTACCATTTCATGCATTTATAGTGTAACCATTTCAACTGTAACTTTAAGTCAGTACTGTAATTAAACCTTTTCATTTACAAATCTGTTGTTTAGTTTTGATTTAAGGTAACACTTAAACGCTCCATATTTCTATACAATATATTCTTACTCTAGCAACGCTCTCAGACATATTGTGTCCGAAACCGGGGAACGATTGCAGTTTTGTTCTCCTTCCGAAACCTGAGATCCCTTACATGGTCCAAGGCAGCTCTTCAAAAAAGTGTATAAATTTCATGTGGTTTACATCATCAAATCATCAACATGTTTCAGCCTGATGTCGGCTTTTAGCCGCTTGAAATAAACATTCTTGAAGAGCTGCCTTGGACCATATTTTTCTCATTCACCTTGGATACCTCCCCGTAACCCTAATGAGCAACTTTCAAGTTTACCCAAGGAAGGAATGCAGCAGTGTCCTTCCTCTTTTTTCACGAAGGAAATACCATGACCTACAACTATGCTATAGAACACTACTGGACAGCATACCGACTCGTTGTCTCCGGACACTAACAGACTGCGGCACTCTTCCATCTTTGCCTGCATCACTTGGGAGAAGCTGTAGATGTCCAAGCCCTCACGGAGTTGCTGAAGCATGGGCATTCTTTTCGTCATGACATGCAGGACGATTGCTCTGAATACAAAGAAATCAAAAATCATTAATCTCCAAGGGCAAGCAAAGCTTTCCGTTGCCAGACAGTTATATCACATAAGTATTCTTTACAGTGCGCCTACCTTAGAATGTTCTCTTTGTGTTCCATGTCGATCTTGCCAGTATAGCCACAATCCATAATGTCTTCAATGTAGTCAGTCATATCGGATGCCTCTGAAACCTTAAACCAAATGAAGAAAAAAAGATTACAAAGAGCTGATTCAACTGTATTATCATTATCGATGATAGCTTGTTGAACTTTAATTGTATAATGCAATAATCAAAACATCTAAAACTGTTTTATACAATTTAAACACACTTTTGTTATAAGCGGTGATAAGTTTGGGTCAAGGACTTGATCCAATGAGAGCTTGCCAGATACTAGAAAGTTGTAGCACCACTGCTGGAGGAAACGTGGTGCAGGTCCACCTTGGGCAATGCTGGTAGCAAAGATTTCACCCGCAATCCTATAAAAGAGAACATGGGAGTTAATACAGAAAGACAAATAAATTCCAGCTTTTTAATCACTAGGTTAAAGATTTTAACAAAGGCTACAAATTCATGAAAAAAGAAAACAATATATAACTGATTGCCCCCCCTCCATTCGATCATATCCCATCACTGCAAATCGCCTACCTGAAGAGCTCTTCATCAAAGTCATTCACAGAATATTTGGGCATTTTGGACTCCCCACCTTCAAAAAGGCGTTGCTCTATCCCAGATACCATTGCTTACAATCAACAACAAAAAATTAAAATCATTAGACAAGACACCACAAATGTTATACTGTATAATATTGTCAATTTGTTTTTTAAATGCATTTCTCTTTTTAAAAGTAACTAATGAATGGCTACTACTTACTGGTCAGAAACTCTTTTCTAAGGGCCCCTGTATCAATCCCCACCTCTCCAATGAATTTGATCCGCAAGGGATTAATTGGTGTAGCCTTTTTGTTGCGCTTCCATAACTTCAGACCTCTTTCAAGCATATTATCTCGAGACACACAGAGCTCAAAGGTCTTGCTGGTATCCACTTTTGATTTGAGCCACCTGATCACATCTTCCTCACTGTGAAAAATACCACATCTGAATAACACTCTCATTGTATACAAATACAGTAAGGTAGAGGTCTCACCAAATATAAAATTTAACCATTATTTAGTCACATAGACAAGGGTGTCGACTCTAGATAATGGGTGCATTTTCATTTTAGAGTAAACAATCCCTTACATGCTACATACATGAATAAAAACTCGGACTTACCATGAGATATCGTCTGTCTCAGAATGGAGTTCCCTCTCAGGTGAGGTTGTGTCCTCAGTTCTATAAGAATAAAAACATTAATGTATTTACAAATCCAGTCTATATCAGCTACCCCTATATCATTCAACAAAAATAATGAAATATTTAAAGCAATACATAGAACATCCTGAGTGCACACAGCAAGACACCCCACCCCTCTCCCTGCAGAAGAAGACAGAGCTTGAAGAAATAGGTAACCATTACCTTTGGCCACAATGGCTAGCATGTGCCTCGATAAGCAGGACGGGGAATAATATGCCACATATAGGACACTGGACATCCTCTTTCTGGATGGACAGAGAGACACTATTTATCTCTGTGAAGAAATTCTGGTGTCTTGCGATTGACAATCACAGGACAGTTCAGTACAAACAAAAGGGATAAATACAAGGCATTAACATCTCCTACATAGGAGACAACTTCTCAAAAATGATTAGATATGTAACAGTTACTCCACCTGCTGAGGGCAGTGGTCCTCTTCGTTCATCTGCACTGGCACTGGAGTTTGCAAAACTTCAGGAAGTTGGACATCGTCGTCGTCATCAGAGATCTTCTATAAGATTAAAGCACATTTCAAGTTTAAGACATTCATACACAGTTAATTTCACACATTTAATATCTCAAATTGTAGAAAAAAAGTTCACCTCCACGTCTGAGCTGGTGTGGCTAGCACATTTACGGTCATGTAGAGCCAACATCTGAAGAGGCATCTCTGCAAAACAGTGCTTGCAGCTGGCCTTGGGCATCAAAGCAAACTCTGGTGCGTTTGCTGGGAGTGGTGAGAGGTCCAACTCATCCTGAAGAGGCACTATGTAAAGAGTGCTTTTCCCACCACCCGAAACTTTCCGGAGCATAGCACCAGTGTAGCCCTCAGCCTCCAAGGGGATTGCGGACATTTTTCTCCTCCCATTTCCACCTGGTAAAATTTAACATGATTGAAAAAATGGATATGTGGAATAACAACTAATATAGCATTTATATAGTGTTCCATCAATAAGAAGTTTGAGGTGCTCAAGACGAGGGGGTGGCACATCACCACCAATGTGTAGCTCCCACCTGGATGAACGCTCACCACACATCAGCTAGTGAAAAACCCTGCTGAAAAAACAGCATCAAACCAGCATAGACTAGCATGGGAATTATGCTGGTTTAGGGAATTATGCTGGTCTATGCTGGTTTAGCTAATGGTCACCAGCATACCAGCACCAAAACACAACATGTACTGGTCTTGCTGGTTTGACCAGCATGGCATGCTGGTGTTACCAGCCTGGGATGCTGGTGCTAGTGCTGGTTAAGCTGGTGCTGATGCTGGTTTTGTGCTGTTTTTTTTCAGCAGGGAAGGTGAAGGAGAGGTAATGAGGGAGTTGAGGACCAGGATCTATGTGACCATTCTCTGTTGCATTACCTATTTTACATAAATTAAGTGTCAATTTAAGTAGTGTACATTACCTCCTGCTTTGTAAAGCAGCCACCGATCCTGCAGCTCCACCATTTTTGGGTAGGTGGCCTGCAATAGCCTTGACAACTACATAATAAATCAAATATTATTTAGACAGCAATTGAATTTAGTTAAACACTGAGGACATTTTTAATGTCACCCTGAACATGGGTTAAAGGGATTTAAATGATATTTTCTACTACACAACTACAATGTGAACTTCTGCACACCTCTACATGTGTTAGATCACTGTCAAGAGAAACCGTCCTCTTTCCCAATCCAGCCTGCATGAAGGCCAGTTCATCTGATGGAAGTGGAGTCAGTTCGTCATTGGACGAAAGTAGAAAAATACTCAAATCAAAAGGTTTCCATTTTTTGTTACTAATTGACGCGAAGCGGCTTGATACACTGGTTGATGGCCGTTTTCTACCATTACGGAAAAATCCAGGGAAGGACCTGTATAATTGAAAAATAATGATTAAAGGTACTTCAGACATTACAAAAAAACCTGACTTAACCACCTACAGCTTAACACTTTTGCCACAAGCATTTTTAAAAGAAATTACCGACATAAAAATAAAATAAAAATAATGTGAGCAAAAGAATAAAAAATTTGAATTTTTGTAAAGGAATTTTGTTAGAGATCAGATTCAGAATGATTATTAAAACATACACGCAGTTTTTTTAGCTTCAGTTATTTATAAATTGGGTAAGAGCGCCATCAAAAACGGTTATGTTTATTCACTTAAAATGAGTAAAGCCGGTTCATTAATAAGTAATAAATCGCCATCAGCTGCTTTCGATGCCGACATTTACTACACAGAGCCGTAGTTCACTGACAAGAGGGGAAATATCACATTCATTATCGCAGATGAACTGCTTGCGATTATGAATGTGATATTTCCATGCTTGTCAGTGAAATACTTCTCTGTGTAGTAAATGTCGCTCCGTCTGAAAGCAGCTGATGGCGATATTATCAAGGAACAGGCTTTACTGAAGAGATGCGCGTGACAATCGCATGCGATTTATTGTGCAGCCCTTTAAACTCGTCAGTAAAGCGTCTTTATCAGGTAAATATTAATTCATAATTGACAAGATACTTCGTCAATGGCGGCAAAATGTTGTGTAGCCAGACTATTCTAGCTTTGCCTCCCAAATCAAACATTACAAGGGTTTGGGATGGTGTAGCAAAATAATCATCAGGCTTCTGATGCAACTTTACACCGGAGATAAGGGTTAAATTCCCAGTCTGGCCAGATACTGCATATTGGGCAGCCACTCCTGAGGGTGGTTAGTATAATTTTGGCATAAGGCTATTTGGATTAAATGTTTAAATTATGTGTGTAGACTTTGTATATTTATTGTCAGTAACCATCACCTAAAAATTTTGCTGAAGGTGACATCACGTGCATACCCTCTATAAATGCTCTAAATATATGGTGTCAAATTAAATAATTGGTTCAAGAACCAACAGGATGTCTGATGGCGGGTCTGTGTATGACCTCTACCTGGCCATTTCACACTGGACGGAGCTGCGCTCAATCTGACTTCCTGTGGGCCTGGAGGAATTGGCCATTTCACACTGGCTGCCCTGTCGCTGTTCTTGTGGAGGAATTACTGATGAAATCAGGGCAAGTAGCTGCCGTGCCCTCTCCTGTGCCTCAGCTGTATTTGACTGGAAAGAGATTTTAGATGTACAAACATATTTAAAATAATCTTGCGCCAATGTACTTAACTAAAAATAATATTTATTGGCTTACCAGTGGTCGGTTTTCCATGCTAGGATTTAAAAGAAAAAATAATTACCATGAAAGTACAGGCACACACACATATTCGTGGGTTGCTAATAAGAGTTAGTCCTAGACCTGCAATTTACCTTGTCAGTTCCAGACCTCGGCTAGATGGAAAAAAATATTTAGAATAAGCGCTGTGTACCTGAGTTTGCAAGCTACACATGCAGTGTAGGTAAACGTGTAGTACACAATAAACTTTTACCACAATAAAACCATGGTCAATTTTCTAAGGGAACAACCATACAAAGACTATTTTAAACAAAACTAGGTGGGACACGTTCAAACAGTATATCAATCACTGTCTAAGGTTAGGTAGCTTATAGGGTTGCCACCTTCCTCCATGCATTGTACAGGTTGTATGAGATGAACAAGCAGTTACTCTTCAGGTGCTTTGAGGCTAGCAAGTGCAAAGGTAGAAACTAGCTCACTACTCACTAAACAAGGAGTGAAACTATCTAAATCAAAACATTCATTTGGCATTTGATAAAAAACAAGATAAAACCAGGTGAGTTTGCAAGTTTACCTAGCATAATGGCTAATTAGCGATTAGCTTTATTAGCGATTAGCAAGCTAATAATATAATATACATTAATTAATGAATGAATATGAGTGCTATTTTTTAATGTTTAACCTTCAGTGATGCTGAACTTGCTCAGACAGCTACCACCGATTTGTGTGTGTCATCACCTTACCCGAACATTGGAGTGTCCGTGCTTAACTAAAGGCAGAGACGGGGCATCTATCTGAACCATGAACAATGAACAATGGTGTAATGATTCGGTTCGGTTCGATTCCCAAGATAAGACGATGCTCACCCGACTGGCCAATAGGAACGTGGCCCCGCCCATGACACAATTTTCACAGGGAAAGCAAAATCCTGACACGAGAGCAAGAAATTGCAGCGAGAGCAAATAAAAGCGTTTTGAGAGAAACACTTTTTTTTAGAGAAAATGTTTTCACACTGAAAGCAAAAAATATATATTTAAGAGTTTTTTAAAAGTATTTTAAGAGATTTTTTTCTCAGAAATCATTTTAAATTTATATTTTTTATGTTCTATCATGAAAAAATACTTTCTCTCAAAACTTTTTTTTAGTGTCAAATATTATTATTGTTTGCTATTGGTATGAAAACTTTTTCTCTCAAATATTTTTTTTTCTCTCATAAAATGCTTTTTTGCTATCAGTCTGATAATTTTTTCTCTCAACCTTTTTTTCGCCTCTCAGATCATTTAATTTATTGCATGTAATAAAGAAACATATCTCACTCCATACAAACGCAGACACAACTGAAATACAAAACTGGAGATTTATTTAAACACAAAAACCCACGTGGGGGTAAAACAGATAAATAAACACAGATGGTAAACACGAAACAGGAACAAAACACTGGAACCAAATAAACATAGAATCCGGAGTCAGAAACACGGACGACATGAAACTCTGACTGAAGACAATGAACGCGCACACGACAGACAACCAAAGGGCATAATAAAGACATGACATCAATGGGGAACAGGTGAACATAATTAATTATGTAAGACACGAGTACATAAGGGAGTAGGGTGAAAGTGACAAGACACTGGGAACACGTGACACAAATACATAATATGAAAACACGTGTTCCCACACAGAACACAATGCTGCCATAATCTGCCCTCTGAAATAAGACTTGAATCTACACCAAGGTCTGGCAAGACCATGACAGCGACAAGACACTGGGAACATGTGGAAGCCACACATATAATATGACTCCACATGTCCCTCACACAGAACATAGTACTGTCATGGTCTTGCCAGATACACTCAGACCTGAGTCTAGTACAAAAGACCTGGCAAGCCCATGACATAAGTATGGTGCCACAAAATAAAACTTTTTTTTGGTACCATAGGAATGAATGGGGCTAGGCTAAATGCTAACACATTCACAACGCGCTGTACAGTGCACGCATTGAAAAAAGATAGGTATGTATTAATTCGTCTAGGTTGAGGTAATAACTTAGTTTAATATGGCAAAAGGGTAGACTATTCCTTTAACGCATTAATTTACACTATTAGTTAACTATTAGCCTAGTTCTTAATATGTTTTTAAGAAATTAAAGCATTATGACATTTAATTATTAACAAATAAAATATTACATTATTTATTAACCATATAGAATTAGGGTTGTTCCGATTCAATGCGGCCGATACCACGAAAAATTGACATTGTGCGGGGAAAAAAATGCATAACATAACATACGCAAAAAAGAAAAATGGTATCGGAACATCTCTATATAGAATCTTTATTAGTTGATGATGCAGTAATCATTAATTAATTGTTTAGTTCTTCATGAGTCACACACTAACACATGATTATCTGTGTATTAGTTAAGCATGAATTAATGCATATTAGTGCACTCGTACTGTAAAGTTTGTTATCGATGGCCTTTAAAAAGGCAGACTCTTTGATCAGTGCCCTGACTACTAAACTGCTGCTTAAAGGAATAGTCTACTCATTTTCAATATTAAAATATGTTATTACCTTAACTAAGAATTGTTGATACATCCCTCTATCATCTGTGTGCGTGCACGTAAGCGCTGGAGCGCGCTGCGACGCTTCGATAGCATTTAGCTTAGCCCCATTCATTCAATGGTACCATTTAGAGATAAAGTTAGAAGTGACCAAACACATCAACGTTTTTCCTATTTAAGACGAGTAGTTTGAGCAAGTTTGGTGGTACAAAATAAAACATAGCGCTTTTCTAAGCGGATTTAAAAGAGGAACTATATTTTATGGCGTAATAGCACTTTTGGGAGCACTCCGACTCGCCTGAAAAGTCCGCTCCCCTTCTCCCTCTCATAATGGGAGAGGGAGGGTGTTACTGCGCTGAGTCCAAGTACTCCCAAAAGTGCTATTACGCTATAAAATGTAGCTCCTCTATTAAATCAGCTTAGAAAAGCGCTACGTTTTATTTTGTACCACCAAACTTGCTCGTATAACTACTCGTCTTAAATAGGAAAAACGTTGATGACCATCCCTAATACCGACAATGATTCATTGAAATAACAGATAAATAAGGTAACTTACATCCATGAGACATCGCATTAGAAACTGCTTGACCTGATCCGCACTTCAGTGAGTCACATGAGTCGAGCGAGACTTCAAATGAATCATTATGTCAGTTTTGTGCACTTATTCAACAGATTCACTAAAAAGAACCGATTAAAAAAATGAATCGTTCATTGCACGGGAAAACATCACTGAGGGTTCTTTAACTACGACGACCACTTTCGATCTATCCCTCAAATAAAACTTTCATGAATACTTAAATTGTGTGTACGAGTAGTATTATGCGACTTTAAGCTTATGGTTCACACCGGCTGCGAAGCAAAGAAACGTCTAGAAGGGTAATGAAGCATTCTTTCTCCATAGGCCTCGGTCATGAGACCGAACGATTATTACAAATACGGTAACGTTATGTCATGAGTCTGGTTTTCTCTGTCTGCCTTTTTGTCACATACACACACACACACACACACACACGCACATACACACATTTATTCACACATACACACGCCATCTCTCGCATACATCCCTTCATTTTTAGTGGTATACCAAACTCTCTCTCTCCCTCTCTCTCCCCTCTCACCTGTGTGCCATTGCAATCTGCGCTCGCGCTGATTGTTGTGACACCTGTTCCCACTCTGCCCTTAGCATTTGTCTGGTGGCTGTTTTGGCAGTCTCTTTGTCGGATTATTGAATTACACATGTTCTCTGTATACTCTACAGCTTTATCGTGTCGTGTCATAGGAGTAACTCACCCGGTCCTGTCTTGTCTGTCCTGTCCAGTGTCTCCTTTAAGTTCATTGAGGTTCAGCTGCGTGTGAAGCTGAGGAGGATTTCTCCGTGCCTGATTTATTGACTCCTGCGCTCCAGGGATTAGATCCGTGTCGTTTTCCCGGATCGGGACTCAAGTATCTTTGTTTTATTCCAGTGCTGTGTGAAATCCCCAGACTGCCTTTGTTATCTTTGATTAAAGACTCTAATTCCCTGTGATATCTGCCTTGGAACTTTCTTCATTATAACACGTTAAGCGTATAAATGGCGAAAAGTCGGCGTGCACACTTTTATTATATAACATTTTATAATTAACCAACTTCATTTTAGTTCGCTTTTGTAATTGTGCCATCTCCGCTAATTAACCTTCGTTAAAGTTAGCTGTAATGATTCCGAAATCTCTAGTTTAAAAAATACTGAGTAAAACTAAGTTAATACAAAATAAAACGTATAAAAATCTTACCTTGGTGGAGTTAAACAGGAGATATTGACGGTGATGTTCTGGGAACTTGTTGCCAGGAGAGTTGAGACCGTTGGTGTGGGGCTTTTTTTAAATGAAAAGGCGGGAGAAGGCAATCCGCATGGGGGAGGGGACAGCGTCATGCAAGTGCTTTTACTCTTTTAGATATATTATTAAAAAACATTGTTTTTTGCACATATATACATAAAAAAAATAAGGCCATGACATTTACACAAAAAAATCTTATTTGACAAACATGCTGTGCATTTTGTATAACATAAACTTAAAAATAAAAATAAAAATCCTGTCAGCACATCAAACCCATCATAATGTGCTGTTACACTTAATTAAAGGCTTGTTACACAGGTAGTGCATTCTGTCAGCATTCAATACACATCAGAATGTGCTGACACACTTAATCAAAAGCTTGTAACACAGGTAGTGTATCCTGTCAGCCATGGGCGTAGATTTTGGGTGGGACACTAGGGACATGTCCCTAGCAATATTCAGGGAACACTGAATTGTCCCTAGCAAAAATTTCAACCAAAATTGCTCTTTATTTATATATAACAAACGGATATCAGTCTGTTTTTAAGTATTATTTATTTTATTTAAAATGAATTTATTCAGGAATCATTTAAAATGAGATCAACACTCCTTAACAAGAATCGCGTTCTGTAAAAATAGCGCTATTTGTGGAACACAAATGGTTAATCTCGTTCTCTGCAATGAGTCCCGCCTCCGTAACCCACATCGCTAAAATGATTGGCTTTGCCTTTCTTGAGTCCCGCCTCACTAACATACGTCGCTTTATGATTGGGTTTGTCTTTACTCGCTAAATAAACATGTGATGATGACGTAGGCTACATTCGCTTGTAAGCGCCAAAGCGATGCATGTGCATATGTGAAGCGTGTGTCATCAACAACGGTAAGTTACCAGGGCTGTCTGCGGCTGCCAATACACATACTCAATAAAAGGCCAGAGTAAAACATTTTGATATTCCCTTTGCCCTTCAGCATGCACATTTTTGCCTCTTTTTGTGGTTTGTAGATCAGCTATGCCACCCAAAAAGAAGAAAGGGGACATACGAAGCTTTTTCATAAAGCAGAGTGTAAGTAGGCAAAATAACTAGCCGGTATCCACACAAGCTAGCAGTGTGGTTTCAAATGTATTGCTTTCAAATCATGTACACGTGATTCTGATATGTGGAAAATATTATTATCTGTATTAACATCACAATATAACGCTATTACCAAGACACTGAATGTTAATTAACCTACCTTAAGTTAGAATCTAAAGTCACAATAAACATTGGATCTGGGATCTTTATCGTTTATATTCTGTTTATTTATGTATTTCTGAGTGTGGCCTACACAATTTAGAGAAATAAAAGGGAGACCCAAATTCACAGTTTGAAGGACTGTCATTGCATTGTTAGACACGTGCTGTAAAAACCTGTTGGCAATGTGAATAAGTTAACACTGTTGGTTATTCAAATATAATGAATCATTATTTGATGAATAATAATATTCAAATAACACTATCATATACAATATGGTAGGAGGGTTAAACTTGCTAGACAAAAGATAGGCTACAAAATGAATGAATCACATTGTATACAGGAAAACAGCATCAGGGCTTCAGGTGAAGTTCTAATTATTAGCCTATTTCAAATTGTCAATTCAATTGGAGTCATTATTATTGCTGTTTTGTTTAAGGATGCTCAATCAATCATCATATTTATTTAAACATTGATTATTTTATTATTTATAGCAAACTCAGAAACACAGCAAAGATGCTGAAGGGCAGGCTGAGGGAGAAGATGCTGTAGTGCAGGCTGAGGGAGAAGATGCTGTAGTGCAGGCTGAGGGAGAAGCAGCTGGACCTTCAGGGCTTCAGGTGAGGTCTTTATGAACTATGAATGATCAAAGTGTCAAGCAAGGAAGTTTTAGGATGTTTAGAAAATTATGACCTTAAGTTAACTTATTTGGTCATGAGTGAGGGGGGATCATGAATGTTAAAAGGTGTGTTCCACAAAACCATGTCCCCTTCATATTTAAATTGCTCTGAAATATAAACATGATGCGTTGAATGCATACTTGTCACGATGAGCACACAGATGAGGAGAGGACGAATCCAATTGCAGTTTAAAAGATTTATTTCCACAGGTAAACAAAACAAAACACGAAAACTCAGAGCAACACACCGTAACATTAAGACAATGGACCGTGAAAAAGGGGTGAACAGGAAGTGAATATATACACAATATTGACCAATGAATTTACCAGAACAATAAAACACTATGACAACAAACAAGGGGAGGAGCATGAAGACAATGAGTAACCAGGGTAACAAAGGACTAGGCAGAGACAATAAATCAACATGAGGAGAAACAGGCAAGACTCAAATACAAACATTAACACTAGAATACTAAAACAATACAAATCAAATTCAAAGACAGGATAAGAAACAAAACAAGACATAATTCAAATCAAAACCATAATCAAAGACAAAACCCCAATCAAAAACAGTACCCAATACAATAAACAAGAAACAAAGGTAGCAAAAAGTAAAATAAAAGAAAACATGACAAGGAAAAATAAATCTCAAAAACACACAAACCGAACCCCAACAGTACCCCCCCCACGGAAACGGATCCCAGACGTTTACATGAAACAAATAACAAATCAGGTGGGAGGTGGAGCGGAACGGGAGAGGGATGGAGGGCCAACAAAAGTCCAACGAACCAACCCCAAGGCGGGGAGCGACAGAGTCCAAGGCGGCGCCGCGGGCAGCGACAGAGTCCAAGGCGGCACCACGAGCAGCGACAGAGTCCAAGGCGGCGCCGGCAGGGGCGGCGTAGGCAGGGCAGGACGCCAGGGCGGCGCAGGCAGGGCAGGACGCCAGGGCGGCGCAGGCTCTTTGAAAGTCATTTGCAAGAGTTCACAGGGCAGATCACTGGGCAGCGCACAGGGCAGATCACTGGGCAGCGCACAGGGCAGATCACTGGGCAGCGCACAGGGCAGATCACTGGGCAGCGCACAGGGCAGATCATTGGGCAGCGCACAGGGCAGATGACTGGGCAGCGCACAGGGCAGATGACTGGGCAGCGCACAGGGCAGGTCACTGGGCAGTGCACAGAGCAGGTCACTGGGCAGCGCACAGGGCAGGAGATTAAACAGAGCACAGGGCAGGACATTAGACAGAGCACAAAGTTCAAAAATAGTCATTTTAGGTGAGGCAAATAGTTCAGAGTCAAATGAGACCCGGTAGATAGGTGCAAAAAGTCTATGTGAGTCAAAGACCATCTTGGCTAGGGCTGAAAACTTGGGTGAACAAGTGTAAGCTGACCCACATGACGCAGAGAGTACCAGAATGACCATCTTATCCTTGACAGGAAGCTCAAAGGGCTCGGTGACAGGCTTTATGGTAAAGACAGGAAACTCCGAAATAGTAGGCTCAGCGGACTTAGTTGAGGCAGTGAACTTAAAATCCTCAACTTCAACCCTTACATTAACAATAGAAATTGTCTCAGACTCACATGACTTTAGTGACTCAGGTGGATTAATGGTGACAATAAACTCAGTGATGTACTGGGTAGGAGGTTCAGGATCAGACCCTCTAGTCGTAGAAAAAGGTGAAGACACAGGTCCCGACCCTCCAACCGTGACAGGCAGCACTTCAGTATCCTCCAACGATTCAGTCTCGGGGGCTTGGGAGACATCACAGGAGAAAGACGAACAGAAGACAGACCACACACACCCCAGGGCTACGGCAAATGTAGTAAGAGCAGGGATCAAAGGACATACCTCTGTTGCCTCTCTGAGAACAGGCGGAGGCTTGACAACAGCTCTTCTGAGAGGTATAGTCCTAGCAACGACCCGCTGGAGAATGGGTGCAGGAAAGGGTACAGCTGTCTGGAACACTGGTGCAGGAATGGCGACTGCCATCCTGAGGACTGGTGTAGATCTGACAACTGCTCTTCTAAAAACAGGTGCAGCTGTATCGGTGGCCATTTCGACCACTGGTGCAGACTTGACCATAATGCTGGGGACAACTGAAGACTTAACGGCGGCCATCTTGACAATAGGTGTAGATTTAACTGGCTCTGTGGTAAAAGGTGTTCTTCTGATAGCCAGTCTAGAGCCTCTTCCAGGCCTTGCTGGTGTGATGGATTCAGATAAGGCTGTGACAACAGCCTTCCGTACAGACATCAATGGAGTATCAGCTAAACTACACCTTAACCGCTGTGTCTGAGCACCCACTGGAAGAACTGGAGAAGCGGCCATCTTAAGTGATGACTCGGGTGTGGTTGCTGCCCTCTTGTGGAGAGACTCGGACGTCATAGCCGAACAGATGGGGAAAGAGAGACCGACATCACTGTTGTTAATGGACCGCTCGTGTGTGGATATCCTCCCTCTCCGTTGACTGCGCGAACAGCTCGAGGAAGACGCGCTCACCGGCTCAGCAGTCTTAGACGCGGAGATTGAAGACTTCGCCTCGGGCAGCTCCGGCGTGAATGAAACACGCCCTCTACGACGCCAATCTGCGTGATGAGCAAATGCGAAAAAGTCCAGCACATCGAGTTCATTAATCTCATTCATAGGAATTGGCTCACCCAAACAGTGGTTAAACCACACTTTCATCTCTGTGTGGTTGAGACGAAGACCGCGGGAATCCGCCCAGAATCTTCGAGCGAATTCTTCCACAGATTGATCCCGCTGACGTAATGAAGCCAGTTTGGTACGTCTCTTCCTGAACTCTTTATCCGACATGACAGGAGACACAAAGAGACAGGAGTTCACAAAAACTGCTGGATCCTGTGTGTGACGGTCCATTCTGTCACGATGAGCACACAGATGAGGAGAGGACGAATCCAATTGCAGTTTAAAAGATTTATTTCCACAGGTAAACAAAACAAAACACAAAAACCCAGAGCAACACACCGTAACATTAAGACAATGGACCGTGACAAAGGGGTGAACAGGAAGTGAATATATACACAATATTGACCAATGAATTTACCAGAACAATAAAACACTATGACAACAAACAAGGAGAGGAGCATGAAGACAATGAGTAACCAGGGTAACAAAGGACTAGGCGGAGACAATAAATCAACATGAGCAGGGACGTACTGGGACTGAAATTCAGCCCGGGACTTTAAGATGGAGAGGCCTTTTACGCGAGTGCCCTTGGTGCACGAGCAGGATTTTTTGCAGTTATTTTAATTCTAGTAGTGTTTTTATGGTATAAGGTCTTCAGCATAATCTGATTCTCTTCAAAGAAACTTTAGGATAACACCTGCCTCCTCAGGTTGTATAAGCAAGTCACCACTGCACTAAACACAACCAGGTCAGCAAAACCTAATCTCGAACACATAAGTCACAGTATACTGCTAACTACCAGCATGTCATGTGTACAGTCAGTTGGAGTGATACAATTGTTACAATTACTCACACATACCCACTCAGATAATCAAAAACTACAATACAGTCCCATAAAATAGAGATTGTGTGTGTACGTACTCACTTTCAACTCTCCCTGGCTCCACTTCCCCTGTGCTGGACCCTGCCTCTGCTTACTGATTGGACAGCTACATATGCATGAGAAGAACATCACTAATAAATATGACTAAGAATAATTCCTTTTTTTTTATTCAATCTGTGCTTTAGTCAGGTTATAATCTAGTAAGTGGAACTATTGCATTTTATCCTATATGTAAATATGTAATATTGTGCTGTATTTTTCTATTTGTGTGTTCTTAATAAAGCTTTGATTGATTGATTGATATGGCTACCCTGCATACCAGCACCAAAACACAACATATGCTGGTCTTGCTGGTATGCTGGTTTTTCCAGCAGGGTAATATGATTGCCTACTGTTGGACTTTAAGGCGTCCATTGCATGTTCATAATTAGAGGAAAGGCACGGTATTAAAATTAAACTATTTATTGATCAGATATGAAAAAGTTTACAGCGCTGGGCAGTCTCAAGGCCACAATAGGCAATCGACTAACAGCCAGCATTTGGGGAAAACAGTTATTTATAAAGTATGTGACGTCGATCTTCTTCTTAGAATCTCCACCCACAAAGGCCGTTCCCCTCGTACATCTGACTCCATCACCACACCCATTTTAGTCTGCAGACAAAGATAAACACACCCAAACAAAGAAAAAACCAACTGTTCTCCACTCATCCCTGAGATCCATGCAGCCCTTCACTTCACATATGATTGACTTCAGATAGCATATTATAATGCTTTCTTAAAAACAAATCATTAATAAAACATTCATTTATTCATAAAGAACATAAGCTGTAAGATGAAAGTGATTATTATGTAAAACACATTTCAATATCATGACATCATTTCATTATTCGTAAAATTGGTTATATGAATAAGGCACACATTAACTTCTTTAGATAGATAAACACATATTAAATCTTTTACTGCAATACTACTTCTAAGCAAAACATTTTAATCATTATTAAAAAATCATCTGTTAGGGAAGAATACACACACACAAAGAACAAGCGCAGGAGATTCTGTTCTTCCAAGTTGAGCTGCCATCCCCCCATTAGGTTATTCTGTATGCAACCTTCATTTCATTGGTTAATACACATTTATCAAAGACAACATCTTATATTTATTACATCAATTATTCACTGATTAATACTGATTAAGTAAGAAATATATTGCATATTTTATCCTGTGAATATTAAAGCATTGGTTAATACATGGTTGTCTGTTTGCTTTTCCTTCTCTGGTCTCTCTCTTATCTTTGAAAATCTCCAGACATAAATTCCTAGTTAATCCTTCTTGCATTTTTACACACACACCCAAGCTGGTAGCTTTCCACTCTCAAACACAAACACCTCATTTTTACCTAATAACTCAATGCATATATGAAACACCCAGTGTTTGTAGAATAAAATGATTAATTAAAGAAATATAAAATGGAACAAAATCAATTTCCACAGTCCTTATTTGGACATCTTTGTAACTTTAACACGTTTGGCAATCATCATGAAATGTAAGCAGTAAATATATAAAACATAATTATTCAACAACACAACAATACTCCATTGTTCATGAATTGGTTAAATGCATTCATTAGTTAAACATACTAATTTTCACTTTCTCTAAATATAAAATAGTTATAAAGCAAACAACTTGTTTATTGAAACCATCTGTTCTGTGTGTTCTCCTTTCAGGGCTTTTCTATAGCCCCCCTGGCTCCCACACACATATCAGCCACCCCCTCCTTGGTAACTTTCCAGACACACAGACAACTTTCTTGTGGTCAGCACAGAAATCATTGTTGTAACAATACACATTAATTAAGATTATAAACAGCACGATTAATAAAACAAAATCAAATCCCACACTACCCAGCCCTGCACACTGCCCCATCACTGTTTTTGTACTGGTTCCATTCTCCTCCTCCTCTTGTTCTGCTTTCCTTCCTCCTTCTTATCAATATGACTGCAAGGGTCATCATCAACCTGTCTCTCTCCATCAGTGACCTTAACAGCTAATATACAGACATACAGGGATTCCTTAGACCATTTTACTGTTTGAACACAATGATGACGTGGAAACGTATGCACGCGCATGTTGGCAATGTAAGTATGGCAAGAATCAGCAGTGAAGCAACACAGACAGAGAAAGTTATATTTAAAAGTTGACTCTATCAAGTTTTTCAACACAGCTACCAGATCCGTGTACTATAGTGGAGTGAATAGAAGACGTTAGCAGATGGCCAAATATAAAGTGACCATATATACGTATATTAGTATATTATTAGTGCAACCAAACGCAATTACCAGACATTTTGATGCTGTGAAACTGTTTTGATAAACTTACTGAGTTGCTAACACGTTAAAACCACTGGGGAACAACACCACATCTGTTGCCAAAATGCGCACGCAGGCTTTTTCGTCAATTTCATCAATTTCATAAGCGGGATAATGTAGAGCGAGCGGTTCTTATAGCGAATACAACCCCGTAAGGCTGATTCAAGCTCCGCTTTGCGTGGGGTCCTGATAAGCCTGTCGGGTTTGTATTCGCTATAACAACCGCCTCGCTCTACATTATCCCTTATATATGCCTATATTTAAATGCAAATATAAATGATTTCAGTGTATAAAAGATGCATCACTAATTGTGCACCTGTCCTGTCCATGCTGCTGGTCCTTCCTCATCTGCACCTCATGCCACAGCGTCCTTTTGACTGCGAAAAAGGTCTGTTAATTTGGCGCATTTAGCTGCCTCTTGTGCCAACATTTTTATTTTTTAGGCCCCACCCATTTCTTACTCTTCTTTTCTTGTTTTCGCAATTTTTACCGTCTTGTCTATGTTGCATTCACACGAATCCAAACCTGAAAGTAAACTCTTTTGATCGGCCCCTTTGAGCCAATCAGATGTGAGGAAAAACGAGGATCAGTCCAAGTTGGGAGGGGCCACTCTTATCCCCCCTCAAGATTTGAAGAATTGGTTTGGCCCGGTCTGAAACAGACACAGCGTCCCGCTGCAGCTGAGCACCTGGTCAGGCATTTAAAAAAAAAAACTTTTTGACCTCCGGCCGGTTCGGCCTGAAATGGACCGGCCGTTCGGGATTGCTCCCGGAACTCCCGATGGCCAGTCCGCCCCTGAACATGAGGAGAAACAGGCAAGACTCAAATACAAACATTAACACTAGAATACTAAAACCACAGGGACAATACAAATCAAATTCAAAAACAGGATAAGAAACAAAACAAGACATAATGCAAATCAAAACCATAATCAAAGACAAAACCCCAATCAAAAACAGTACCCAATACAATAAACAAGAAACAAAGGTAGCAAAAAGTAAAATAAAAGAAAACATGACAAGGAAAAATAAATCTCAAAAACACACAAACCGAACCCCAACAATACTATGATATGTGCATTTGATTCATAAGTCCATTTAACTACATATAGGAAAGAGGGGAAGATGTCATAGAGCAGGATGAGGAAGAAGTAGCTGGACCTTCAGGGCTTCAGGTGAGGTCTTAAAGTGATTCTGTGATGAGATGTACTACTATTGATTAGTAGCAAATTATTAAATACACTAATGTTCAAAAGTTTAGGGTCACTTGACTAAAATGTTAACTATGATCTTAAAAATCATTTAATCTGAAGGTGTACGGTTAAATGCTTGAAATGACTTTTGTAGACAAAAATATACCTGTACCAAACAGATTAATTTCTGTTATTAGAAAACTTAAATTTTATTTTAAAATATTATTTTTGAAATGGATGACTTACACAGAATTTTGAAGAAAAAGCAGCCAATAAGAGCACAGATTAAATATGAACATCTTCTATACTCTTTAAAATTCATCCTAAATTGAAAATTTAAGAAGCTTCTTGAAAAAATGACACACGTACGGTTTTCAATTTCTAGGCAAAGGGTGACTGCACTTCAGATAATAAAATATAACAGAGTTTTGATTTATTTTGGATGCTTTTCGTCACCAACATAATTTTCACAGTTACATTTGTGTTATGCTGTAGTTTAGACGAGTTTATTATTATTCTGTAATATGGAAAAAAATATAAATAAAGAATGAGTGAGTGACCACAAAGTTTTTGACCGGTAATGTAAATATAGTCTACCAGTTTTATTATGTTAAAGTGAAGTGAATTGGTACTTAGGCAAAAAGTGTGGGTAAATTTTGTTTGCTCTTCAGGAGACAGTCAGTGAGAGCAACAGTGATCCTCAAGAAAGTCAGTGTAGCAGTATTCTGGACATGGGCAGTACACCATACCAGCCTGATCCAAAATTCATAAAAGTACAGAAACTTCGAAACAAGCAGCTACGGTTTCAGGCAAAGTGGTTTAGTCAATATCCATGGCTGCATTATAGTCCTACATTGCAGAAAGTTCTTTGTTTTGAGTGTGTCAAAGCATACACCATCAAAAAGACCACTCTAGAGAGAAGAAATGACCCTGCCTTTTGCTCTAAAGGGTTTAAAAATTGGAAAGATGCCGTAGAATGCTTTAATCGCCACAAGAGAAGCAAAGCCCACCATCATGCCACTACTGTCAATGCACTGGAGCAAACTCCAGTGCACACACAAATATCCAGTTCAATGGCTAGAGTACAGGAGGAGGCGAGGTATTGTCTCGAGCAAATCATGGGCTCTTTAAGATTTCTAGCGAGGCAAGGAATTGCCTTTCGAGGACATGACGTTAATGAGGGGAATTTTTACCATCTTTTGAAATTTCTTGCAACCAAGGACCCTAATTCTATCCTCTTGGTTCAAACGTTGTCATGATTATATCAGTCCACAGTGCCAAAATGAGTACTTAGCTTTATTTTCCAACACAATTTTAAGGGAAATTGCCTCAACAATCAGGTCCTTGTCTGTGCTTCAGTTTTCAATCATAATGAATGGTACTCAGGATATACAGGGGAAAGAGCAGGTGTCCATATGTCTCAGATATGTGGATCAAGACCTTGTGCCACAGGAAGTCTTTGTGGGATTGTATGAGGTGCTAGGGACAACTGGTGAGCAGATGGCCAAGATAGCTACTGATGTGCTCCTGAGATTGAATATTCCAATCTCTGGTTCGCGAGGCCAGACATACGATGGAGCAGCCAATATGTCAGGGAAATTCTCAGGGGCACAGGCAGTGTTGAAGAGGGAACAGCCATTGGCTTTGTATGTGCATTGTGGTGCACATTGTGTGAATCTTATAACACAGAGTGCTTGCAGTGCCTCTACCTTACTACGTGACACGTTGCAGTGGGTCCATGACCTTGGAACTCTGAGCAACCAATCAGGGAAATTCAAAGGGGTATTGGCTAGCCATCTAACACCTGAGGGGCCTACCAAAACAGTTAAACCTCTGTGTCCATCTAGGTGGACAGTGCGTGGCCAAGCTGTTGATACAGTTCTTAGCCAGTATGAGGCTGTGTTGTGTAGTTTGGAGGAGGTGGCCTCAGTCGGTTCTGAAACTGGCACTAGGGCCAATGGTCTCCTAGATCGCTTCCAGAAGGGTAAGACTGTTCTTGGACTGCTGGTAGCATCAGAGGTGTTGGGGGAGCTTGAGTGCTTAAACAAATCATTGCAAAAGCAGTCTCAAACAATTAAAGGCATGCAAGCTGCTGTTGAAAAAGGAGTGAAGAAAAGTTTGCAGAAGTGTTTGAGAAGGCAGTGAAAATGGTAGACTCCCTGGGAATTGAACCTTTTCAACTCCCTCATCAAAGAAATCTCCCCAAAAGATTCACTGGCGGAGCTAGTCAACATAAGCCCAAAACACCAGAGGAATACTATAGAATAGAATTTTTCAAGGTGTTGGACAGTTTGGACATTCAATTCAAGGAACGGTTTAACCAACCAGACTTACAGAAACTGAAACAGATGGAGAATGTTCTCCTCTCTGGGCAGATGGATGATGTGATTGTACAGTATCCAGAAATAAACAGGGATATTTTGAAGGTTCCGCTACCAATGTTTCTTTCAAAGCATACAATCACGTCAAGTGATGAAGCTGCATGCATTCTGAAAGCAATGCCAAGTGAGGTGAGAGGCTTATTTGATGAGGTTGAGAAGCTTGTTAGGTTGTTGTTGGTCATCCCTGTGTCCTCGGCTGAAGCTGAACGAAGCTTTAGTGCACTGACGAGACTGAAAACTTGGCTACGATCTACAATGTCTCAGCAGCGCCTTAATAATGTAACTGTATGCCATGTGCATCAAGAGGCCCTTGACAAAGTGGACCTTAAGAATGTAGGCCAACAGTTTGCATCTGTAAATGACAGACGCAGGCATCTGTTCGGAAAGTTTAGATAAAAGGAAGGAATCAAGAAAATGCAGTAAAATGTGGAAATTAGCCATTATAGAATTATAGTTTTGGGTGCAAAATAGTCGAATAAATATGTTTTTTGCTTTGGTTTTTTTTTTGTTGTTTATTATTTTGATCCACAAGTTCTACATGTCTACCTCCTTGCAACAGTGTTTTTGTAAGTATAAATAGGCTATTATTGTACATAGTAAATGATGTTTGTTAATAAACCATATGGTTGTTTAGCATTTCACATTCCCAGGTATTAACATGAGTGTGAGTATATGTTCGAGGTACTGGATGGCAAATAGTGGTTATAATAGAAAAGGGTTATTTTATTTGTATATATTTTTTAGTTTTGCTTCACAAGTTCTGAAAGTACTTCCTTGTGACAGTATTTTGTGTTAGTGTAAATACTAATCTACATAATAATTTATGTTAATAAAACGTTTGGTTGTTCAGCAGTACACAGTCTCAGGTATTTGTTTATTTTTTCAGAGTGCATTTTTGAGAATATATAGTTGTACTAGCTCTTTAGGGACAGTATACAGGATGGTGTATTGGTCAGGATACAATATAATGAGATAAAGATTCACTTCTGCATTGTGATCTTTATTCTGAAATAACAAAGGAAATCACCATTAAGGCACTGGTATCTTACAACAACAGAAATGGATAGAAAATAGAGTCACATAGTTTCATAGACATTATTAATCCTAAAATATGGTGCATTAATGCATTTCCATACTCGATAACATAAATAATAGAATATATAATCTGGGCAAATTTAAGATATGCTTAACTTCTGTTATCTGCCATCTAGTGGTCAAACAGCGGGTACTACATAATTACTTTCATCTGCACACATTTATCTCCAGTCGGACATGTTAGTTTACCTTTAGAGTACTGTAAATGCAAGAGGCTATATTGTCTGTCTTGTCAGTAAAAGTTCACTTCTCAGCCTTGAGGTGGATGTCCCTACCAAAGCTGAGACCAAACCTACGCCCTTGCTGTCAGCAGTGTTGGGGAAGTTACTTTAAAAAAGTAGTGTTTGCTCGTTACTCGTTACTTTTAAAAAAAGTAATCCATTACTTTACTTAGTTACCGCCTTTGAAAAGTAACTTTTTACGTTACTCGTTACTTTTATGTTACTTTTATGTTGCCTGACTTTGGGCAGAACCAGTGCCGCTGCTTTGGCTATTTTGGTGCCCTAAGCATAATTCCTTTATAATGCCCCCCACCCCGACCCTGAGAAATTTTTTGTTTGTTTTTGCCAGTTTAATAGAATAGCAAAATAGACATGTTTTTCCCAAGTACAATGTCACTTTAAATAAATTACATTAAATAAACATCAATAACAAGAATACTCAAAATTCTTAAATATTACAAAGATTTAGAGAACTAAGTGTCACAGTAATGTTTGCTTCATATCATACATGATGACATTTTATATTTATATATAACAGTCAGGAATTGTTAGCCTACCATGTGCACTGACTGCTAACATTAACTAAGTATTAACCACCGTCACGTCAAAATAAACCACAAAATAAACTAACTGCTCAATATCTAAAGAAACGTAGTAAAGAAAGTAACAGCTGGCGTCAGTTATTTGTAAAATGCATATGCATAGGCAATGTTTTACAGTAAAATCTCAATTTAACTTGCACTAAAGTTATAAATTATAACAACATAGTTTGCTAAAATTAATGTCAGCACAGTAAATTCGAGGCGCATTACGATTAGCAGCAGCTGCAGCCCATGCACATTTCCCTTATTTAGGAATGATTGAACAGGATGGACTTACCTGCAAGTGATGCACGGGCATCCCGCAGTTTCTTATTTTTTCCGATGCTGACTCCTGCTGTCTTTTCGGGCCATTTCCAAAAGTTGCCTACTGACTGGCCGTTTCTCAATCCGAAGGCTGCAGCCTGCGCGAGGTCGCATATGCAGGATGCATACGTCATCAAGCCTGGTTTATTTCAGTGAACTGAACATTACATTAGCAAGTCATAAACATATTAAAACAATTTACGATTAACTAAGAATAATAGTCAACTTCATAATCGTTAATATTACGAAATAAGAACGTTTTGATGATGTATGCAGCCTATAAATGCGACCTCTGGAGGCTGCAGCCTCGGATTGAGAAACGGCCTCTGTCAAACTTCGTCAGGTGCCCGCGCGATCAACCGGCACGGACCATCAAAGGCTGGGGGGCATACTTTCTTTACTAGAGCAATTAAATTATCTCATCCCCCCTTTTTTTGTAACATTTACATGGATAAAAAGTGCCTAATAATATTTCTATAGGCTAATGAAATTCTATCAGCATTATAATTTTTTTTTCATTAGGCAACCCAGTCTCACCCCATGGCGTCAATATTTGACGACACTTGCTCTAACCCCAACGCCAGGTGACAACTGTTTAATTTCGCGTACCTAACTCTAACCCCAATGCCAGGTGACAACTGTTAAATTTCGCGTACACTGTTTAATTTTGCGTATTCTAACCCTAAACCGACGCGAAAATGGTAAGAAAATAGGAAAAGAGAATGCAACGGACGAAATAGTATTGAAGTCCCCAGTTCGTCAAAAAATGACGTGAAAGGTATACCCTCCGCGTCGGCATGTTGACGCATGGTCGGGTGTCGTCAAATATTGACGCCATGGGGTGAGACTGTGTTATTTTGGTGCCCTCTCAGCACCTGGGGCCTCATTTATCAACATTGCGTAGAAAATATTCTATATTTGTACCTACGAATGAAATTTAGAATGTGCCTAAGTACAAAAAAATCGGGGTTTATCAAACGTGCGCACGTGGTTCGTACGCACATCAGTAAGTAATGCTTGATGATAAATCCCACTTGTTCTTAAGCACCATGCTCGTGCACGTTCATAGTCATTTGCATTCCGAAACGCCTCCAATGAACCATATATGGTGACAACACCTCCCGTTATATGTCACGTGGTTGTGCTTTTTCCCTCATCGCAATAATGACAAAGAGAGCGTAAAAGAGGAATTTTACAGACACAGCAATTGAGTTACTGGTGGATGAGGTTAAATCCTAATAACACATCCTGTTTGGTTTACTTAGTGCGGGAGGAATGACTAACAAAAGAAAACAAATCTACATGGGAACATGTTACCAGTGAGTTTAATTCCGTTGAATATGAGTAGAGAACACTTCCAAAAATAAAAAAGTCGTTCGACATTAAATTATCAGCAAAAAAAAAAAAAAAAAACGCGTCACAGCACACCGACGGGAAACGAGTGCAACGGGGGGAGGACAGACCACTTTCCACCTTGGACAGCAGCATATATAACCACCATCATTGGCGCGATTTTTGAAAACGCGCTACCGGCGGAATGGATTATTTGCCAAGTCTTCCAATAACGCAAGATAAGCCATTGCACTGTGTCAAGCATTTGACGGAGACTTCATTTATACAAATCACATGTAGAGCTTTCACAGATACAGATACATATCACAAATAAATCATTATACTGATTTGCTGTTACCATACTGACATTAATAATTTTTAACACCTGCTTGTGGATAAAAAATAGACACTTCTTTACTCACTGGAACAGGGTCCTATATGTAGTATCGCTATTCTACCACTAGATGCTCTGCGTACGCATACTCAGAGGTGTGCGTATATTTACACACATTTCTACGTATAAGTGCAATTTGATAAATTCCACACTTTGCGTAAAACTGTTCCTACGCACACTTTACGCACACTTCTGTGCGTACGCACGCTTGATAAATGAGGCCCCTGGGGTGTATTCCAGAAAGCTGGTTATGTGCCTTACCCGGGTAAGTTTAGGAGTAAGTAAGCGGATAACTTCTGCTTTCGGTTCCAAAAACGGAGGTAACTTTCGGGTTATGTAAGTAACCATAGCAACTGACTCTCTGAAGATAACCTGATCCGAAGCAGGTTATGTTGCAGGGAAAGTTCATTTTAGTTAATGAAACGAGGCTCCGGAGGATGTCTGCGCATGCGTGTACATATGATGAGCGTGCAGCGGGCGTGGAAGCATGTATTTTGCATAATATTACAATGTTAAAGCATTTAATTTAATACATTTAGAGTCGCGAATATTTATTGCTGACTTAGAAAATGTATGATATTTTCTTTAAAGAATTGTTTTTTTAATAATATGGATTGATATTTGTGATTGGATTAATTACTATACATTTAGTTATGCCTATTATTAATAAAAATTGATTCATATTTGTGTTCGGACTAAATACTATACATTTAATTATGTCCATTATTAATTTCTCCAAATATCAGTGGATGTATGAAACACAATTACATCAGTTAATTAATGTTAACAATAAAGTACATTTCCATATCAATTTTGTCAAATCATAAATAACCTCATCTTTCACTTACTAGATAATTTGAGATGAATCTAAAGTTCTAAAAAATATGTGTGCAAATACATTATCATTATTGAGCTAGAAATCTTAACATATGTTACTTAAGTGACAATGTGGCAAAGTTTCACTAAATGTGTATAACAAATAGAAACACATGATGCCCATCATAATAATAATTACTGAGGAACAGAAGTTACCCCTGCCTGCAGTCTCTGGTCTGTGGCATGTGCATTTAACACTGACCCATAGAATGACACAGGTGAAGCACAGACTTTATTAGGTGAAACACCATTGAATCACAGACATGGCATAGTGGTCAGACATTTACTATTATCAGTTAGATCATGTACACAATGAAATTAAATTATAAATATATATTTCATAGTATCATATTTATTTCTTAAACATGCACTTCAGATCCTTAGAACTCTCTCTACATTTGATCTATAGTTGGTCTTTTTCTAAATCACCTTTTTTTCTTTAAAATGGGCCTTTTGCAGCTGCTCTCCTGAGCTATCATTTTTAAGCCAAAAGGGAAATTGAGATATTTGGTTATATTAGATGATACAAGACATATTATTCAATTCAATTCAATTCAATTTTATTTATATAGCGCTTTTCACAATACTCAATTGTTTCAAAGCAGCTTTACATTAATAGAAGCAGTAAAAGCACAGAAAAATGACAGATAGCACAACATAATACACAATAGCATAAGCTGTCAAATTTGCTGAGGCTATGACTCGACATTATGAACGAGCGTATTACTAATGTAACGTCTAGGAGAAGAAGCTAAATTAAGCCCAAGCAGGCTACCTCCCCGGGGTAAAAAACCCCCTAGGAGAAAAAAAACAAAAACCCCGGGTTGTTGAGCCGAGGAAAAAAAAATAAAAAGTCCTAGGAGGGAAAAACCCTTGGGAGATATATATGTATATAAACACATATAAACGGATAAGGAGATTAAGCGGGGATTAAGCGGGGTTTAAGCGGGTTCTGCCGGTGGTCGTTGGTCAGGCATCAGCTGGGCATCACAGTGATGGACGACCAGTAGATCAGAGGTGAGTCGACTTTCACATCTACCGGAACTGGGTCTGTTTGTCCCATTGTCCTCAGGGTCGAGGACAGGACAGGGAGAGAAAAACAAAATCATATTAGCGTAGGGGCCGTTCACATGTAATGCAAGTGTCACACAGTGATGTGGTTTAATCAGCTTAGTTTCAGACAGACTAACTATTGCGGCATAATTATATTATCCACAGTTGAGGATTTTGCAAATTGGGGGCCCACTGCGACGGTATATATGGTAACTAAGGGTCACCTTCTGATTTTTAAGAGAAAGAGAAAATGAAACCTGTCGACCCGTTTGACTAAGGCCTGTAACCCCACTGTCGTCGTTAATGCAGGTTCAGTGGCAAACGGGTCTATATTGCATGCTATTTACAAGATCATGAGAAAACGCCAACATCGCAACCTGACCATACGTGCCAACCCGTTTGACTAAGGCTGGAGGCCCCACTGTCGTTGTTAATGCAGGTTCAGTGGCAAACGGGTCTGTATGGCATACTATTCACAAGACACAAAAAAGCGCCAAAATCGCAACCCGACCATACGTGCCAACCCGTTTGACTAAGGCTGGAAGCCCCACTGTCGTCGTTAATGCAGGTTCAGTGGCAAACGGGTCTGTATGGCATAGTATTCGCAATATAAAGAAAGCGCCAAAAGCCCAACCCAACCGTACGTGCCAACCCGTTTGACTAAGGCCGGATGCCCCACTGTCGTCGTTAATGCAGGTTCAGTGGCAAACGGGTTTGTATGGCATACTATTCACAAGAACACGAAAGTTCCAAAATCGCAATCCGACTATACGTTAAGATAAGGTTTTTATTTATTTATTTGGTTGGTCTGTTTTATGACCGCGAGTGCTTTGTTCGGTACAAATAACTATTTCGAGTTAAGTACTTTTACTAGACGAATGCTTTGTTGAAGAGAAAAGTTTTAAGTCTAGATTTAAAATTATCGACTGTGTCTGATTCTCGGACATCGGTTGGTAAATCATTCCAGAGCTTAGGGGCTAAGTAGGAAAATGACCTTCCACTTTTAGACACTTTTGATAGTCTAGGGATAATCAAGAGACCAGAATTTTGTGACCGTAGTGTGCGTGATGGATTGTATTCTGATAGTAATTCTCTAAGGTATGAGGGTGCTAGGCCATTTAAAGCTTTGTAGGTGAGTAGTGATATTTTAAATTGTATGCGATATTTAACTGGTAGCCAGTGTAAAGATGCCAGAATTGGGCTTATGTGAAATTGGGCTTATGTGAATTGGGCTTACATGTATAATATTAGAACATGTTACTATGGGCACTAATGTAACATTTCTATTCTCCACTCCACTTCTGTCACAGCAGATCCTAATCGTCCAATGCAAATGAATGATACTTTTTAGTGTAGTGTACTTAAAAGCATTACACAAAATTATTGAAAATCTGTAAGGACTGTAAGGAAGCTTTACAATTAAAAGAGGGTTCATTTATCAGCTAAGTAAATGTTAAAAAAGATGGTGATACAGTGTCATACAATGGAAAGTCCAAAAACTAAACAGGGTCACCCAAAGGAGCAGAAGTAAATACAATATAGTACAATATAGTGAATATAACCATACTGCATTTTATGCATAGACAATACAATCATATCAATAAAAAAACTGTAAGTGTAAATAAGCCATATGACAGATATATGCACTTTATGTGCCACAACCCTTACAAAAATTAACCATGATTTTATAAAGTTGTGGTAACCATGTTTTTGGTGCATTGATTACTTTCAGCAAAACCATGGTTTTACACTTACCATGGTTTAACTATATAAATTAACTCTATCAGTGTTAAATCAACACTATTTGGTGTTTATATAATCCACACCAAGATCGGTGTTAAAAAAGACTGGTGTTAAAAATATAACTCTGAATCAGTTTTAAAGTTAATGAGATAATGAAGTGATGATTAAGACATTAATGGTGAATGGTGAGGTTTTTTTTCTAGATTTCACTTGGATCCGATCAGCAGGAGTTCACGTGATCCGATCAGCAGGAGTTCACGTTAACACGTCACGCTGAACAGATCACGCTGAACAGGTCGTGCATCGGAGCTCCGTCGAGTTCTTCATCTAAAAACCTTTTTTTACTATCTTATTCCTATTTATATAATATAACTTATTAGTTTTACCTAGGAATACTTTACCGTGACGATTATTGAGCAGTACGACCACGTGAAACTATTTATCACTAATAAACACCCAGTGTTAGCATATAGCCCGCTAGCGTCAACAAACGCTGCCGACTGAAGCTAGCATTTTCCGATCTAATGGCGGATTCATCTGATATATGCTTTTCTGACCTGTCCTCACCTGAGCGGGAAGCTCTGGAGGAGTTGATCGGTTTGAGCAGATCCAACGCGAGCTACCGCGCCCACCACACCCTGTCTCCGGACGTCCACACGCGACCCAGGCGTGCAGCAAACAAGCACTCCACGCGATGCAGCTTCACGGACCATGAACGAGTGAACGGAGACACCATTGCCCAACATGAAAGCGATTGGGAAGCTGTGGAGGAGCCGCTGCCCGGGTTTCGCAGATTCAGCATGCCCCACATCACCTTGGACCCAGATGTTCGCAGGCGACTAAGGAGGCGTGTCACAACCGAACACCCCACGCGACGCAGCTCCGCGGAGCGCGCTCGGGTAAACGAAGACGCCATTGCCCAGCATGAAAGCGGTAAGACTCCGCTTGTTATTGTAACATGTACTACTTGCCACATGTATAGTTTAGCTTCTGCTGTTAGCATAGAGAGGGTTTACATGCACTAAGTGTATTGAAGTATTAAGATTAACTGAGAAGGTTGCTGAACTAGAATCGCGCATCCGAACGCTAGTTGAGGATAGCAAAACCGCTAATGTTACTGTTGTAAATACTGTATCGAGCGAAAAGACTAATGGCTCGGTTCCGACATCAGATGCTAGTGTAAACACTACAAATACTGTATCGAGCGCGCATAGTGTTTATCAAAATACACATGGCTCGGTTCCGACATCAGAGTCAAATCGGCGGTCTAACTGGGTGACTGTCAGGCGGCATAGTCATATACGGGGTCCATCTAAGACCCATAAAGTTACAGTAATTTCTAACAGATTCGATCCCCTAAGGAGTACATCAGCTGAAACACCTGTTAAAAGTGCCCTGGTCATTGGAGATTCTATACTCAGGAACACTAACATTGAGGCACCAAACACCCTAGTCGACTGTATACCGGGAGCCAGAACGTCTGACATTAGATCCAAACTTAAAGTGCTGGCTAATGCTAAGCGGAAGTTTTCTAAGATTGTTATTCACGCCGGCACAAATGACACCAGACTCCGACAGTCGGAAATCACCAAAGATACTATTAAGAAGATGTGTGAAATTGCAAAAACAATGTCAGACAATGTAATATGCTCTGGTCCACTCCCCGCCAACCGGGGAGATGAAACACATAGTAGATTAGTGTCTCTAAATGGCTGGATGTCAAAGTGGTGCCCTCAGCATAATGTAGGGTTTATAGACAATTGGAAACATTTCTGGGGGAGACCAGTCCTCCTAACCCGAGATGGCCTTCATCCGACATCAGAAGGAAGTGCTATACTTACCAAAAATCTGATTAATAGTCTTAATTCTGATATAGTGTGACTATCCAGGGCCCAGGTCAGAAAAAAGACGGATCAGCTTACACTGAAAAAACGAACTTTTTGGTGTAGTAATATTTATTAGATTAACTCTCATAATTTGTACATAATAATAATAACATTTATTGAGAACTAGATTTTCCTAAGTAAAATGATGATAAATACACAATTAATGCATGTAAAAAATGAACTGTGTGGGAATAGTAAGTCTTATTAGATATTATAAGTAAAATTTACTTACATTTATTTGCACATGTTGTAAGGAATACCCACAATTCTTTGCGCCTGAATATTTTTATTTTTTAAGCTTTATCACAGAATAAGAACTGATAAGAACTTTAACTACTTAAATATTTGTTAGCAAAATGTCATAAAGGTTTAAGTTTTTATATTATTGATGTTGTTTTGTTGTAAATAATAATTTTGTGAAGTCACCGTTTAGGTGATCAGTGTTTCTTTACATGAACCCTGTTCAGAACATTGTATTGTAATTTTCTGCACAGTGCTGATAATGCATGTCAGAAACACAGTTTGTGTGCGTTTCTGTTCCGAATCAAGTTTATTCAATGACTGACTTGTTGTCAGTCATGAATTTTGTGTTATAATGAAATTTATAACACTAAAAACAACTAGGTCCATAGGAATATGTTAAAGAAAATAACAAACAGAAAATACGATTTATTTAATATTATTAGGACAGCAATGATTCAATTAAAAAAAAAACTAATAGACTTTACCTAAACGATTAAAATAAATCTACCTTCTAAATAAAATAATTAAGTAACATTTAATTTATTATTTAACATATGTTTTATCATGCAATTTTAAGTAAATTTTATTTGATTTTAGTATGTAAGTTTTACTTTAAAAAAAGCAGTAAATTTTACTTAAAAAAAGTTCGTGCAAATTGTTACGAGGATTTTTTTAAGTAAATTTTACAAGTTGTTTTTTTCAGTGTAACCGTCTGTCTGTCAGCTGGCATGATATGTCAAGATCACATATATCCCAGCACTTCGAGTCGATCTCACCAGAAACTCAACACATTTCAACTGTATCTGTTCCCCGAACAAGCAAATACAGAGCACCGCTTGCCACATCACGTACAAATTTGATTAACATAAAATTAGAAAACAATACATTACCAGATGAACCTCAAATGTTAAAATTCGGCCTTCTTAACATTAGATCGCTTACCAATAAAGAACCTATTGTTAATGAAATAATTAATGACCAAAACTTAGATGCACTCTGTTTAACAGAAACCTGGCTTAAAGCAGACGACTACATTAGTTTAAACGAATCCACCCCACAAGACTATTATTATAAACACGAACCTCGATTAAAGGGGAGAGGGGGCGGTGTAGCTACAATATACAACAACAGTTTTAAAGTTAACCAAAAATCTGAACTAAAATTTAATTCATTTGAACTAATGTTATTAAATATGGAAATAACTGATCGTAACAACAAACAGCTTTCTTTTGTCTTAGCTACAATCTATAGACCTCCGGGCCACCATGCAGATTTCCTTAAAGAAATAGCAAATTTCCTGTCTGAGCTTGTAGTCACTGCAGATAAAGCTCTTATCGTTGGTGATTTTAATATTCATGTGGATAACTCAAAAGATGCATTAGGACGTGCGTTTATGGATGTTCTAAATTCTCTCTGTATTAAACAAAACGTGTCAGGGCCCACGCATACTCGTAAGCACACATTAGACTTAATTTTGTCACTCGGACTCAATATTAATGACATCGAAATATCACCTCAGAGTGATGCAGTTTCTGACCATTACCTTGTGTCATACACTGTACTTCTAGATAGGATCACTCAATCCACAACATCCTACCGACTAGCCAGAACAATAATTTCCACCACTAAAGATAGCTTTATTAGCACTATTCCAGACCTGTCCCAAATGAAACATGTAGCAGATAACTGTGACGATCTAGATACTGTAATAGAAAACCTGAACAATGTCTGTTCTAACACACTGGATGCCGTTGCTCCCATTCGAAAAAAGAAAATCAAAGAAAAACCGCCAGCTCCATGGTATGACCATCACACCGCTGCTCTTAAAAAGGCAGCTAGAAAAATGGAAAGAAATTATAGAAGCACAAAGTTAGAGGTATGGCGTGCAGCATGGACAGATAGTGTTAAACACTACAGACAAGCTATAAAAACGGCCAGATCAACCTATCTCAGTACGCTTATTAAAGAAAATCATAACAACCCTTGCTTGCTCTTTAGCACAGTCGCAAAACTGACAAGAAACAAAGAACAAACAGAAACCAATAGTAAACTTCAACACAATAGTAACGATTTCATGAACTTCTTTTCTAACAAAATTACGGCTATTAGGGAAAACATCGTAACTACCCAAGCAGCCATCACTCTACCCATTAGTTCACTAAACACTAGATTACCATATGAACATCTTGATTCATTTAAACCTACTACAATAGATGAGCTCTCTAAACTAGTCACATCATCCAAATCATCGTCCTGTATATTAGACCCCGTTCCCACAAAACTACTTAAAGAGGTATTCCCTGTAGTGTCAACCCCGGTACTACAAATCTTTAACTCATCGATAGAAATAGGATACGTTCCAACAGCTTTCAAGCTAGCAGTTATTAAACCGCTGATTAAAAAACCACAGCTTGATCAGGGAGAGCTTAATAACTTTAGACCAATCTCAAATCTCCCTTTTCTTTCGAAATTATTAGAAAAGGTAGTGGCAAGCCAGTTACGCACATTCTTGACAAATAATAGTACGTATGAAAAGTTCCAATCAGGATTCAGGCCCCACCATAGCACAGAGACAGCGCTGCTTAGAGTTACAAATGACCTCATGTTAACATCCGATCGGGGTGAAATCTCAATCCTTATATTACTAGACCTTAGCGCAGCCTTTGACACAATCGATCACACAATCTTACTCAATAGACTAGAAAACTATGTTGGTATCAGTGGTCAGGCGTTAGCCTGGTTTAGGTCGTATCTAACCAATCGCTATCACTTTGTTTATGTAAATGAGGAAGAGTCATATCACTCCCTGGTCAAATATGGTGTACCGCAGGGATCAGTTTTAGGTCCTATCCTGTTCTCGTTATATATGTTACCCCTAGGGACATTATCAGGAAACATAACATAAGTTTTCACTGCTATGCGGATGATACCCAGCTTTACATCTCCTCACATCCCAGCGAAACCCACACGTTTTCTAAGCTAGCAGACTGCATTAGCGATGTTAGTAACTGGATGGCACATAACTTTCTTAAGCTCAACTCCAATAAGACAGAGATGCTTATTATTGAACCGAATCGCTACAAACATAATATGTCAGACTACAAGTTGCACATAGATGGCTGCACTGTGGTGCCATCTTCCTCGGTTAGGAACTTAGGTGTGATGTTCGACAGCAACTTATCCTTCGATAGTCATATCGGCAACGTCTGCCGCACAGCATTCTTCCATCTTAGAAATATCTCAAAAATTCGCCACATGCTGTCTACATCTGACGCAGAGAAGCTTATCCATGCTTTTATGACCTCTAGAATAGACTATTGTAACTCGCTACTTGGGGGATGCCATGCAAATCAGGTAAACAAGCTGCAGCTAGTTCAAAACGCTTCTGCAAGACTGCTTACTCGATCTAAGAAGTATGACCACATAAGTCCAATTCTGGCATCTTTACACTGGCTACCAGTTAATTATCGCATACAATTTAAAATATCACTTATCACCTACAAAGCCTTAAATGGCCTAGCACCCTCATATCTTAGAGAATTACTATCAGAAAACAATCCATCACGTGCACTGCGTTCGCAAAATTCTGGTCTCTTAGTTATCCCTAAAATATCAAAAGTGTCTAAAGGTGGAAGATCCTTTTCCTACTTAGCCCCTAAGCTCTGGAATGATTTGCCAACCGTTGTCCGAGAATCAGACACAATAGATACCTTTAAATCTAGACTTAAAACTTTTCTCTTTAACAAGGCATTCACATAATTGTTTTAGTAATGGTTCTCATCTCACAATAGATAGCTTGAACAACCTAATAAATAAATAAACTAAATCCTCATTTTCGTCAACACTTCAAAGCATGGTAAATGCTATTAATATTCTTAAGAAAAATGTTTAATCTCTCCTTACTCGTTTACATATGTGCGGCAAACCATGAGCCGGGCATAAACTTTTAAAAACAAATGTTATAGTAGTTTTTGTTGGGTAAATTACTGATCATATGCTGAGAAAGGGTCAACATAACCAATAAACAAGAGGATGTCATTCTAGATTAGTTAACTTTCGTTTTCCTAGTTTCCTAATTAAAAGAGACCAGGTGCGATCCTGCAACTATACCCCGATTGTTCTCGTCACGATTATTATGAGAAAAGGTCAACATAACCGATAAACAAGAGGACGTCATTCTAGATTAGTTAACTTTCGTTTTCTCAGTTTCCTAATTAAAAGAGCCCAGGTGCGATCCTATGACTATACCCCGACTATTCTCGCCACAATTATTTTGAGAAACAAGGTCGAAACAACCGACAAACAGAGTACGTCATTTTAAGATTAGAGAATTCGTCCAGCTGTACTTCGCTACATTAACAATAAGGTATCTGTGCAAGCTAGGCCAAGGCCATGAGAACCAATAAGCAGAATACATCATTTTAGATATGCTACATCAAACAAATAAAATTAATTGTGGTAGACCGAGACCAATGAGAAGAGTATACGTCATCTCAGATAAGAAGTGTTTGATCTTACTGTATAAAAAATGGAGTCAGATGTTGGGAGGGCAGATGATCTTTGAGCACCTCTTTGAGGGGTATTGATTGTCTCACTTTGTTGGCTCGAGCGAATAAAGTAATTTTTGTTTGGCACCTGGAACCTTTGTCTCCTGAGTATTTTTCTTATGAAGATTCAAGCTAAGACTTTTTGCCACAACATAACTTGGTGACCCCGCGACGTGATTGGACAGAGGCTACGGAGTGGAGGGCTGCAGACGGGCAGAGGTCGGCCAGGTCACACAAGGGCGCGCCACTATAGAGGTGAGCATAAATTTTCTGCTTATTCTGTATAGTGCTTGTGTGGTCTGCCGAAGGTAAGCCCTGAGCGGTGTTGATACTCCAGGCCTCTCCAAATTGAACACGGCGATTTGATACTTATACTACTAATTAATTTGCTTCTATTAAGATAAAGATAAAATATTGAATTGCAAAAGCAAGAGGGGGTTTCAGATTTCAAACAAGTGTGTGTATGTGAGTGCGGGTGTATTTTAGTGTTGGACCTGAGTGTTACAATGCCTTGGGGTCTTAAAAAAGATCTGAGTGTTACGGCATTTTGGGGTCCCACGAGAAACCTGAGTGTGACGTCACATTGGGCTCTTTATTGGGATCTGAGTGTTTCGGTGTCTTTGGGTTTCTGGACCTGAGTGTTACAATGCCTTGGGGTCTTAAAAAAGATCTGAGTGTTACGGCATTTTGGGGTCCCACAAGAAACCTGAGTGTGACGGCACCTTGGGGTCTTTATAAAGATCTGAGTGTTACGGTGTCTTGGGGTTTCAGAACTTGAGTGAAATTGCAAGGGTGTGAGTGTAACCACGTCTTAGGCAAGGCGTGTTGGCACCCAGTGTTGGACCTGAGTGTTACAGTGCCTTGGGGTCTTAAAAAGATCTGAGTGTTACGGCATTTTGGGGTCCCACGAGAAACCTGAGTGTGACGGCACCTTGGGGTCTTGATAAAGATCTGAGTGTTACGGTGTCTTGGGGTTTCAGAACCTGAGTGAAACTGCGTTTTAGGTAAAACGTATTGGGGTTCCAGGGCGTGAGTGAGACCACGGTTTAGATAAATCGTGTTGGCGTCCAGAGCGAAGAGCGCTCATAAATCCTGTAGGCCAGGTGGCCGTAGGTACGGTCTTTATTATTTTGTTGCTTTGTACATTGCTTTTGTCAATCGTTGTAATAATTTGTGGTGAATTGTGTTGAGACAACAATCACTGCCAAAAAGAAGTAATATAGGAAGTTTGAGTGTTCTGTGTGAAGGCCCGGGCCGATGAGAGAGTGTTTTGCATGTCTGTGTCTTATTCAGCGTGGGAAAATGTTTGCCTGCTAGAACAGTGTCTGTGAAGAGATAAAAGCTTAGAGAGCAGAGAAGGGAGGGGCTCATGGTGTATGAGAAAGAGAGTGAGAGAGATTTTTGTGAATAAAAAACTGTTTTGAGTGAGAGCATATGAGAGATCATTGTGTGTGTCTATATGTGTGTGTTAGTAAAGATAAAGTGAGGCCTCTGTAAATATAAACTGTAAATATGAGTGATTTTATCTTTAAAAACATAGCTTTTGATCTTATTTTTCATTTTCTCATTTTCTTTTTGGCTTAATATACCTGATGAAGTAATTATGGATGATAATAACTTAAAATATAAGAGACGTGTATTTATAGCAGCTAGGGATGTTCATATTGTATATAATAATAATTGCTAACGCATGGTGACACAAAGGTGGCCCCTAAATGAGACAAATTAGCAAAAGCAAAACTTTTTGAAATGCGTCCTACTTTAGAAATGACTTCTGTGGTAGATGAAAAAGAGACAATCTGCCCTTTTTGGATAATAATCATCTGAGCTAATTGCGTGCTCTTTGATGAGGTAATGTTGCGTGAATATCTGATAATGTATGAATCCTGATTCTGTTGTTGATCTGTCGCTGCTGTTTGCACGTTTAAATGAGATAAAATGTTTTGTTTTTTATCAGAACACAGACAACCGTCAACTATTTTTACTCAATGACAATTTAATATTAAAATCGTATAAGTTAATGGTTAACGTTCAGTTAATAAGCTGCGGTTGTCGGTTGAGAAAATTAACTGATATGAACATCCCTATTAGCAGCAGAAAGAGTGTGAAATGCTCAAATTCAAACTGAAATAAGAGATATTAACAATAACTTCTGGAAAAGCATTTAGCAAATATTTAGCAGTAATATAAATTAATAGACTGGTATCTGAGATAATTAGTGGAAGTACAAAAGTTACCAGAAGTAGAGAAAAAGTGGCCATAGATAACCTGGAAAGTAGTAATTAGAATCCTTTGTGGAATGTCATGTTGATAGAATATTTAGATGAGGTTTACTCATACAACCTTCAGAGATCAAGTAGGCCACATACGCCTGATACTGGAAATAATAATATTTTGGAAATATTATTTGTGAGTGAAGTTGTCTATTTATTCATTGGTCACCCCTTATTTTGTATTAGGGAATATACAATAATTATTACATAATAGTAAACAATAATAAACAATACTATGAATACATAAATTAATAATTAAAAGTAATCCGTGATAAGAATATATGGGTAAATAAGAGCGGTGCATTGTGAATGTAGGCCTTTGATTGCCTGTGACAGAGAGAGTGTAATAAGAATATTTGTGGGAGAATTTGAGGGAGGAACCTTGAAGAAATACATTTTCCAAATTGACCTATGTAATTAATTTTAATTATGGTGAAGTGTGTTTACAGACATGGCATCCATATCATTGGAAAGGCTGAAGTCCAGACATCCTATCAGCACGGATTTGATTACAAGAACTTCCAAACAAATGGACCAAACATACCAAACACTTGAGGACAAAATGGCCAGAGGATGGGACATTTGAGGTAACAGTGTGTGAGGACGTGGAAAATTTGTAGAAATTACAAACCCTAAGAGTAAAATATGAGAAGAGATGAGAAAATAGTAATAATAATAATGATGATAATAATAAAATAATAGTTTTTAATTTATTTAAAAAAGGAGGGACTTAACTTTTTAAAATTTAGAGTAAATAGATTTAGAATAAAGAGATTCTAAAAGAAGATGATAAAAAGTTGTAGACAAAGGAAAAAGGCCTCCTCTAGGGATGAGGGATTTAAAAACCAATTACCAATAATTACAGGTGACATACAATTTTAGGACAGGATAGAATTAGAGCCAGACCAATCACAGGCTAGAGCACAACCCCTTTTACAAACCCCTAAACTCGCCACAAACACAGATGAGCCCACAAGCCCAATAAAAAAATAAATAAAAAAATAAATAAATAGACAGCAAACCAAGGCCACAACCCAGTTCTTAACGCATAGGCTGATGCAGCCAAAACATTAGGAAAGATGTTAACACCCCCATGAGATAAATAAAACATATAACAGTGTAGCCACAGCCCTACATCAGATAACACCCCTAGACGTAGGCAGAACAGAAAGGCCTAAGTTAAGGATGGACAAATTTAGGAATGACATTTTAGAAAAAGTAAATGATACAACACCGACAGGAAGTGTAGAGTAGAGACCAGGCAGGCTGGAGAAACCAGACCAGTAAAAGCTACAAGCAAGAGGAAAATTCAAGCAAGCAGCCGGAATCTCAAGGATGGAGAGAGAGGGTGCAAGGATTTCAAGTTTGAGACTGGACGCTGGGTAAACGTTGGACAAGAACAGCAAGCTGCATGGATTTATGCCAAGAGACAATGTTTATGTTGATGAACCCAGAAATACATCAATGTGCCTGATTTTGATAAACGGACAACAAGGACAATGTAAACCCTGGGCCACTCAGGATTTTGATGGACTAGCTGCACGCCTTCCAGAAATACATGAAGGAGCCGGAAAATGGATACAAACTTTTGAGCAAAAGACAGCAGGGTGTGTCTCAGCCATAGGAGATATCAAGGCCTTGTTGGCAAAGTGTGTCGGTGGAACAAAGTTGAATGAACTTTTGAATGATGTTGGACTGAGAATTGCAATTGACAACATCAGAAGAGATAAAATGACCTTTGCCTCCTTCAGGAAGAGCATGTGGACAACAATACACAGAGAATACCCCATGCAGATTGACCCGAAGATGCTGAGAGGTGATCCGATTGGTGAAACAGAAAATCCAACAGCATATATACAAGAACAGCTGAAACGGTGGTGTGAAGAACTGGAAAAAGACCCGGAAGAAGACTTTGTTTTAGCTGCACTGTTCAGAAAGGCAATAGTGGAAGCTGTGCCACCACCGGTTAAAACCAAGCTCGAAGATGTAGTCGAACTGAACTCCAAATCACACAAGGAGTTCTGTGATCATGTTTCACATGCAGTCAAGCAGCATCATAAAAGAATGAGCTGAAGGCAACAACAGCAGAGAGAGAGAGGGAGAGAGAGATGCAGAGGGGGCTGGCAAAGTTACAGCGGGATGAATTTGTGAGCAAAACTAAGAAAAAAGCACAAGCTGTTCTGAAGAAGAAACAACCAGCTTTAATGGTGCTCATCAACACACCTGCCCCCAACATCCAGCAAACACAGATAGCCACACCAGCCCAACCCACTCCGGGAAATGCTCAACAGCAAGCCACTCTCATTGTTATCTGTGCAAAGCCAAAACAGCAAAACAGCAGGAATGGACAAAAACAGCAAGGAGGCAGAGGACAAGACAGAACAAAAAGATCACGTGAAAGATGCTGGGGCTGTGAAGATGCTGGGGCAGCCTGGACACTTCAGAAGTGAATTTCTGAATAACCCATGATGATCTAATTAAGATCAACAAAACTGACAGCAGAATTAACAAGGCGGATGGTTGAACCAACAAGACTGGTAGCCAAACCAGAGACAGTAAGGCCCACCCATAGCAGCACCAGTAGCAGTCACAACAACAATCACAGTGTGGTCCAGTGAATCTGTGGTGTGGGCCAGACCAAAGCTACTAAGGTTGCCCAGAGGATTCTAACGGGAGGGGCCAACATCCAATGATAACTGACAATGCTGACAAGAGATTATTGACTCTGCGGGTTGAAGTTGAAGGGAAGGATGAACCTATGATGACTGACACTGGAGCAACTTACACATGCGTAAATCCAAATTATACCACACACCTCCACCTGTCTGAAAATTTTGAAAAACAAGCAGGATTTTAAGAAAAAAACCCAGCTCAGACACCTCTGCCTGCTCCAGTCTGTCTGTAATAAAAAGCCAAACAAGTGATTTTAGCAATGGTAGTTTCTAAGCACATTAATTTTTAGAAAGAGGTACCCTGTGTAGATTAAAATTGCAGATATCTTGTTCCCCTGATGGAATTTAGATTAACAGTAAGGCAGTTAGAAAAATTACAATGATGACACCACAAGTAAACTTATATTGGATAGGAAAATTTAGAATAGAATATATACAAGATAATTACAAAATGGAAAAAGTTTGTGAAAGAGCAAACTAATGAACATAGAAGGTACAGTCTGAATTTTTACTGTATTATGATGTATGACCCCTTATGCAGAACAGATCTAGAAAAAGAGTGAATAAATGAGAAGGAAGGATAGAAAGTTCCCCTGATTTCCCCACTTATAGAATAGCGCCCCAAGTTACAGCTTCACAGATAGAAACTTGATTTAAAAAAAAAAAAAAAAAAAAAAAAAAAATAGAAGGATTTTTGACTCTACAGCACATGTAACTATTTTGTAGGCAAATAAATTAAGTATTAAGATCTTGGCCATATGATGAAAAATAAAATAGGGAATGCAGTAAAATTCTATACTGCTTATTTTGGAAGAGAGGAGAAACAAGAAAGTTGTGTGCACCATGCTTCTGGCAGTAGTTGCAACTGATAAGATAGAGATTATTTGGCAGTCATCCCAGAGCAGGCCTAACATCAGAAATAGAGCAGCTGATTCAAACTAATTTATGGAAAAGCTAAAACATATGTGAGTTTAACAAAAATTTAGCAAAATCTGTAAAAATTAAAATAGAAAACAAGAGATACCCATTGTGACAGGAAACAATAAAATGTATTAGAAGCACTATTGAGGCATTAGGAGTTTTTAGTAGAAACATCAAACTATTGTAAAACACCAATATTTTCTGCAGCTAAAGCTTTTATTTTTGTTCATGATTGAGGAAATATAAATGATGTATTTGAAGTATGGCCAGCACACAGTAAGTTCCAGATCCACACACACTGTTAACTAGTATCCCTCCTGAAGTAAAATGTTTCAATGAAATTAATTTATGCTCTGCTTTCTTTAGTATGTAACTGGACGAGAAATGCAGAAACTTTTACCTACAAAGGTAAACAACTCACTTATTCTAGATTACTGCAAAATTTCCTCATTTACTTTATATTATTAATTAATTATTAAAAACAGATTTGAAAAGATCTAGTGTTGGACAATGCACTGTTCCAATATGTGGATGACCTTTTTAATTTACTATCCCACACTTGACCCATGCTGTAGAGATTATAAAAGTATTAAATAAATTATCTGAGGGGGGAGGCACAAAGCCTCTAGAGCTAAATTCCAACATTGTTAAACATAAGTTAAATATTTGATAAGATTAATTGCATATAAGACTGAAATTATGCCCCAGCAAATTAAAAGGCATAAGCAATGCACTTATGCCACAAAGAAAAAAGCATGACAGAGTTTAGCTTTAATAGGATAGAAGATCATTTAACAAAGATTGCATATCCCTAAAATCATTCATAATTCGGTGAAGCAACAAAATTTAAGTGCCTTACTTTCATTTTACAGCATTCATATTATAAAAATGAGACATAACTGTAGCCCCAATTGTGATGAAGATTTCTCACTAGATGATAATGTCTTAACTGAACTAATGGAACAGGGGAAATAAATGTGGGAAAAATTCCATAATAATTGTATCACAATTTGACATTTGGATAAATACAGTATATGTTTTGGCAAAATTGATATATCAGAAGTTATTTAATCTGTGAGCTAAAATGACATTCGCAGACAACTTCACAACAGTACAGTCAACTAGGAATACCTGTAAAAACAAACTATAATTTTTTCCTGTTACAAACAAAAAACGCTGTTGTAGCTGAATGGTTTTGGATATGTGGGAGAAATGCCTTATGATAACCACACCCCAGATAGGGAAAATGCTTGTGTGAGAAATTAGCCCAGGCCCTTAGTATTTAAATGTGAAAATTATATAACCCTGTTACAAACCCCTGCTCTTTATTTTTGTGTAGTTTGGGTTTTTCTCAGTAGTGGTTGTCCATTTGGAAGGGGGCGGAAACCAATTATATATGAAACCTGAGGTATGACTATTTAAGAGCTGTTGTGGCCCCTTACAAAGGAGAGCTACCTATTGATTTGAAAACCTTTCGTATGTTTGCATTTCATTTGGTATCAAACAGTGAGTTTGAATTTGTCTAGTTAAACTAGCTCAGAGAAAGTGTGGGTAAGTGAGCTGAACCGGAAGACTTTTTCCTGTGTTTGTTATTTTCTTTCTCGGAAGTTAGGAAAGTTTACTCAGGAGATCTTGTAGTTCAGATTAGTTAGCTCACTGCCCTGGCCTTATGTAAGTATTAAGCTTTGACTTTAGTAACATTATATTTTCCATTAGTTTGTTTCGGTTACATTTTTATTTTGGGAAAAAAGTGATTGATCTTTTGCTTCGCCATAGTGATGTTCTTTCTGTTTTTGAATAGATTAATATGTTGGTACCTCAATTGGGTGGTAACAAACCTGATGAGCAGGTTGAGCCCTGACCACTTTATGATAGAATAAAAAGAGCATATCAAATTGCCAATTCTTTTATGATTGGATAGATTATATTGATCAGCCAAGAGGAATACCAAATGGTATCTGAATTCTAAATTTGGATTTAAATTCACACTGGTTTGGATCTGAATGGATGAATCATCTCTATTACAATTAGAATCAATTTATTAACTATAGTGATGATAAAATGAAGCTGATAGAACAAGTAAGACTTAATGATGGTACTGATTTGAAAATTGATAACTGGTTTGCTTTTTTCCTGGGGAGCTTGACTAACCAAAACCGATATTTCATGTTATATTGCAATTGTTGTTTTTTTTCTTGCTCTTCTGTTGTGTTCTACCTATCTCCAGGTCTGTGGTGGCTAAGGCAACTGCCAAGCAAATGGCGATACAAACAGGACTAAGTCTTCACCAAAGTCCTGACGGCCTAATGCTAAACATACATACTACATCGTTAGTTGACACCACACCACCAGCTGACAATACTTATGAAACTATGGATTAAAATGTTACATTCTTTTGTTTCTTTGTTTTCCATCTTTTTGTGATATGTTTGGTTAGTAAGGGAGCAAGTTTATAATTGTATTTCTTTTATTGTTTTTCAGTATTAGTTACAAATCATTAGTCCTGAGTAGGCAGGAAGTTAGAGAAATTTTGTTTTTAAACTTTGTTTTCATCTTTAATTTCCCCTCTTGTGTGGTGACTGTATGTCCTGGTGTCTTTTTAGATATAAAATCCAGGGGACAAATTGTCTAGCTCGGCCGCACAATGGGGGACAATGTAAAGATGTGAAATAGACCATATAATACACATAGACTCGTATTACGAAACACAGATATCGGAGCACAACTTCACCTCAACGACTACGCTAAAGAGTGTCTCAGATAGCGCCCCTGGTGACCGGAAAAGCTAGGGGTTCCTCTGAGAACGAAGGTCCATCATTGTGCAGTCGCTGGAAATACAATCATGCACTAAAGTCACACACATCACCATTATATTATTAAAAGTAGATTGTCTAGATATTTTGACTACTGATATACTACACTACTGAATTTTTACTGCTGTATTACACTACAGTTGTATCTCTCTACCTGCACTGAGAACATCTTTAATTAATCAATATATTTACTACTGATCATGATTACTGGCTTATTTTGATTGATATACTTTCTTTCAGCATTCTTTAGTAATGATAAGTCTTACACATTTTAAAATTACTGAATTTGATTTTACAAGTGTCTTTCTTTTTCTTAATTACAAATAATGAGATATTAATTGTTTTTGAACATTTTCATTTTTTGGGTTCCTTTAGTATGTACAGGGTCCAAGAATCTTTTTTCCTTCTTTTAAGCTAATATAATCACTAAAACAAACAAGAATGGTGCCATTTTGGGAAGGTTTTTGGTTCTTGTTCCCTTAAGGGAGTAAGTGCTGCATCTTAACTGCATCTGTGTTAGGATCTGCATGGAACTTTTGATCCATGAAAGCTCTTAGCTAGTATAATATCATGTGCGACAACGTTTTGCTGCAGCACTTTCATTATGTGATGGTTTTCTTAAAAGTACCCCCTCATGTTTGATGGACTCAGGAGTCCATAAGGGGGGAATATATAGTAGTTTTTGTTGGGTAAATTACTGATCATATGCTGAGAAAGGGTCAACATAACCAATAAACAAGAGGATGTCATTCTAGATTAGTTAACTTTCGTTTTCCTAGTTTCCTAATTAAAAGAGACCAGGTGCGATCCTGCAACTATACCCCGATTGTTCTGGTCACGATTATTATGAGAAAAGGTCAACATAACCGATAAACAAGAGGACGTCATTCTAGATTAGTTAACTTTCGTTTTCTCAGTTTCCTAATTAAAAGAGCCCAGGTGCGATCCTATGACTATACCCCGACTATTCTCGCCACAATTATTTTGAGAAACAAGGTCGAAACAACCGACAAACAGAGTACGTCATTTTAAGATTAGAGAATTCGTCCAGCTGTACTTCGCTACATTAACAATAAGGTATCTGTGCAAGCTAGGCCAAGGCCATGAGAACCAATAAGCAGAATACATCATTTTAGATATGCTACATTAAACAAATAAAATTAATTGTGGTAGACCGAGACCAATGAGAAGAGTACACGTCATCTCAGATAAGAAGTGTTTGATCTTACTGTATAAAAAATGGAGTCAGATGTTGGGAGGGCAGATGATCTTTGAGCACCTCTTTGAGGGGTATTGATTGTCTCACTTTGTTGGCTCGAGCGAATAAAGTAATTTTTGTTTGGCACCTGGAACCTTTGTCTCCTGAGTATTTTTCTTATGAAGATTCAAGCTAAGACTTTTTGCCACAACAATGTCACGTATAAAATAGAAAAGGCTACATACAAGGAAAAGAAACGCTACTCTGTGCACATACAAACCACAATACAAGGCCAAAACTTCAAACCTACACCAATAAATCCCCGAATCGGGCCATTAATTGCCAAGCGCAGAGGAGTGATTGAAAGTTATGTATGGCATTATGTTATCACTTGCTCGGCCCTTCTCCTGAGGTTTCTGAGTCGAGTAGGGGAGTACTGTGAAGCCCAGACAGGCATCAGGGAGATGGCTGGCGCAGTCACGTCCCCGTCTCCCCTTTACTCCTTTGCTCGTCCGGATTTCAATAAAGCACGATGGGTATAGATTTGTGGTGTTAAGCCCACCAGTCGGGGGCGGGACTTCAGTCCTTAAAAGGGTGTCACTGCACCCATTTCCAAAACATTCGCCGTCCCGTGCATTTTTCTCGTTCTCCCTAAACCAAACTGTGCAGAGTCTTTCACTAGGATGACGTTGTATCTTCAATACGTATGTGTACATGTGTGTGTATGTATGTATGTGTGTATATGTATATATATATATGTATATATGTATGTATGTATATGTGTGTGTATGTGTATATATATGTATATATATGTGTATGTGTGTGTGTGTATGTATATATGTGTGTATATATGTATGTATAGATATGTGTGGATATATATAGATATATATGGATATATGTTTGTGTATATGTACATGTGTATACATATGAATGGCCCCTACGCTAATTGGGTATTGTTTTTATTTCTTTATGTCTCGTCCTTCTCTCCGAGGACAATGAGACAAACAGACCCAGTTCCGGTAAATGTGAAAGTCGGCACACCTCTGACCCACCGGCAGACCTTCAACGTGATGCCCAGCTGATGCATGACCAACAACCACCGGCAGAACCCGCTTAACCTCCGCCTAATCTCCTTAATCTCCTTAATCGTTTCAATGTATATATAAATATATCCTTAATCGTTTCAATGTATATAAATATATCTCCCAAGGGTTTTTCCCTCCTATGACTTTTTTTACTTCCCCGGCTGAGCCTGGGGTTTTTTTCTCCTAGGGGGTTTTTCAACCCGGGGAGGCAGCCTTCTTGGGCTTAACTTAGCACCCTCTTCTTTACGTTACATTAGCAATACGCACGTTTATAATGTTGATTCATAGCCGCATCAAATTTAGCTGCTTGTGCTATCGTGTATTATGTTGTGCTATCTGTCGTTTTTCTGTGCTTTCCACTGCTTCTATTAATGTAAAGCTGCTTTGAAACAATCACCAATTGTGAAAAGCGCTATATAAATAAAATTGAATTGAATTGAATTGAATACCTGCTGGTCATTCAAATCAATTACATTTTGGACATTTTCCTGTCTCTAAATTTTTATTTTGATGACTCGTTTTCTGGAGAAAATACTAAAATAATAAAGAAAGACAAATTATTAAATGCAATAAATCAATACTGTTGGGTGTATGCCTCTAAAAGCTTTCATGTTTGCCTCTCTATCAGCATCTCTGTTTGAAAATAAAAACATAACTTGCTGAGTTATTTTCTAATTGGATAAGTTTAACTTCTAAACAGCTGTCAGAACAAAATACAAGTGCTCAACTATTCCAGCATCCACACGCGTGATTTAGTAGACAAATCTTCTTTCTGACGCGATGTCTCACAAGTCAAATAGACATTTATCACAAAATGTTAAGTTTGTGTTTGTTATGAGTTCATTTGAAGTCACCATTACTGTGATTAGTGTTTCCTTTAGTTAGGCATTTGTCCCTTGATCTTCTCTGATCTAACTCTCCTCTTTTAGCAATAGCAACAATGTCTTAGTAAAACCACTTGTTCATTGCTTCATATAAATATATTTATATTGAAACATTTGATCACAAATTAATTATAAAGAAACAGGCATATAGAAAAGCTGTATGCAAATGACATTGTATTGAATGAGACTGCTGTAATGCTTTAGTGTTTTTTTGTTGTTGTTGTTGTTGTTGTTTTTTGCTTAAAAGAGACTTCATAATTTCTGATACAAATCTCAACAATGGTGACAGTTAATGGTAAGAAAGTTGCTAAATTTTTGTCATGTTGCAATGCATGATGGGATTTATGAATGAGTTTTCTACAATCCTGGTACCCAGCATGCATTGCGGCATGAAGCTTTGTAGTTGATTGTCACCATGATTGTGTTTTATAGGCTGATTGTTGATGTCTCAGTGTGTCTGACTTACACCACAGATTACATTTGGGTAAACATTATTTAACTCTTCAGGGTATGTGGACTTTCACAGCACTGTTGGATTTCATGGGAGCCTCACAGGGTTGGCAGAACATAAATTAAACACTTACATTTAGTGATTACTTTTTTATGATATCATTGAATCCCAATACTTACACTTTCATACTAATTAACATAGTATGAGTTATAGACTTCATTTCTCTCATCTTCCTCTGCTTTAACAGATGTGTTTTATAAACACACTGCCAAAATTAGCAGAAGAAAACTAACACCAAACTTCAAGACCCAGGTACCCAACTAAAGGAAACACTAATCGGAGCAATGGTGACTTACTTTATTAACCAGATTTTCAGCAGTTCTTTAGAAGTTCAACCTATCATCCATGTATCTGGAAGCAAGTTGTAATTTTAGTTTTCAAACAGAGATGATGATAGTGTTCATTTAACTATGGTGATTTCATCTATTGCATTTAATAATTTGGCTTTCTTCATTTTAGTATTACTTTCTCCAGAAAAAGAGTCAACAAAATAAACATTTGAAGACAGGAGCAATTACAAAATTGAGTTGATTTGACACGGAATGACCAGCAGGTGTTCACTATTAATGACTCAATCACTTCATTATCTTATTAACTTTAACACTGATTTAGTGTTTTTTTAACACCAATCTTGGTGTGGATTATATAAACACCGAGCAGTGTTAATTTAACACTGGGGATTTTACTGTGTATGTTGGAGCAGTTAGGTTCAGAGGGCAAAGCTGAATTAGAATGCGGTTCACATGTGTCAAGACTTCAAAGCAAGCTTCCCCATGAGCTTCAGATCAGCTTTAAGAGATACATCCACCCTTCTAGGATCACAGTTCCTACCCTTCTTGACTTTGCAAACTGGTTGGAGTATGAGCTTCAGGTCCAAGATGACACCGCTAAATCAGTTATGTACGCTCCACCATTACACACAAGACCTAGGAAAAGAGAAGGCGCTAAACCTCCAGGCAGATCTACGAGCATCCTGCTGGGTGCTGAGAAGCCCGCCGGTGAAAGTGAATGCAGGACGTCCGCTCCAGAGCCCAAGCCCAGCTCAGTCGGTTACAGGGAGAAGTCACGTGCTTACTGCCCTTACTGTGATAACAGTAGTCACTTCCTTAATGGATGCCTCAACTTCAAGGAGCTAACTAAGGAACAGAAGGACGTTTGGATCCGTAAGAACAACAGGTGCTGGAGATGTGGCCGTAACCATCACGCATCCCGATGCACATTAAAGGCCCTATGCAAGACCTGCAACAGGAAGCATTTGCTTATATTGCACGAGCTGAATGAGAGAGTTGTTAACACAATGGAGATTGAACCTACACTGTAAAAAAAATCTCGTAAAAAAACGGTTATTTTCTGGCAGCAGGGGCGCCAGAAAATTACTTTCAAATAACAGGGAAAAACTGTGACGTAAAAATACAGATTTTGACTGTATAATAACGAATGTACAAAAACAGTTTTTTTTGTGTATTTGTACAGCCTTTAAATGTGTAATGAATGATATTTACTTGTATAAAAACAGTCAAAACACCTATAAATACGGGTAAACGCGGCGACAATGCAGCCTTTTCATGTTTAATTAATGATATTTACTTGTATAGAACAATAAAAAAACTATAAATACGGGTAAACGCTGCTATAATGCAGCCATTTCATGTTTATTTAATGATATTTACTTGTAATAATACTTGCTTTTAAACTATATGCAAAACACTAAAATCAACCTCATCCAATCAGGAAGCACAGGCAATTGCCTAGCTTTCAGAACAAGCCAAGACCTTCCGAACATATGTCTATGTCTGTTATGGTCTAAGCGCGTACACACGCTGCATGCTCAGGGACCTTACTGATTAACATAAGCATCACAAAGACGGTGAGTGAAAAAAAATACAGGGATTTAATAGCAGGATAAACTCTCCACACCAAAATCGACAGTAAAGTGACAATAAATACAAAACATCAGTATAAATAAAGACAGAAAACATTACAAAATAGGAGCAGAGTGGGCTCATTTGCATAATGTTAATGACGCGCTTGCAGAGGTGCGTCAAATACGTCTCATTGCGCATGCTTTGAAATGAAACGTTTGGGATTATGGGTAATGTAGTATCGTATAGCAACGTAATGTTCATGTTACTTTCAATAAAGATAAAAACAAGACTTATTTTAGTGATGTTGCGGTGGTAGGCTTAAGTAAACTATGGCATCAAAATGGTTCCTTACCCTAGCTGAAGAGAAAAAGAGAAAAGCAGAGGAAGAAAAACAACCTTATAGCAAAGTTATGTATAATATACCCAATAACAATAAACCGTCTTGCCTAAATGACTATCATCAAGTTGCCCTCAAATCAATAGTCATGAAGGTCTTGTGCCTTATTTCCAAAAGTAAAATTAACAAATGAGTAAACGTCACTTTACAGTTAATTTTTCATAATTGAAACTGTATTTTTATGATTACTTTGTTAAAATCATTTGGAATCTGTTTAAAAACTGATATTTTGTGTAGTACATTTATACAGAATTTCTTTGTAAAATCATGTTACACATTTTATTAAACAGTATATTCTTGTGATTTGAACACACGTTTTCTGTCATGTAAAAAAACAGAGAAAACATTGTAAAATTAATTTCCCCAAACTGTAAATAAAATATGTTTTGGGCCCCTGTATTTTAACAGTGTTTTCATATGAAATAAAGGACATTTTCTATGAAATAAAGGACATTTTCTTTGAAAAAACGGAAAATCATGATTATTTACATTAACAGTTTTTTCCTGTAATTTTATATTACAAATCTAATTCCACAGTACATTTCTGTACTATTATCAAAACAATACTGTTTTCCACAAAAACAGAAAGAAACTGTAAAATATACACACTATTTCCCATAAAAATACAGACTTTTTTTACAGTGTACGGAGAACTCGTGTCTTGTGAGTACCACAAAGAGCATTTTGTATGCAGATCATTCTGTTGGGAGCCGCAGAGTCCTCCTGAAGGTTAGTAAAGTCATCATTGCAAATGGAGATCCCTCAATGGAAACATATTCAGTGTTAGATGACGTGTCTGAGAGGACCATCCTCCTCGCCTCTGCAGCTCAGCAACTGAACATCAAAGGGCAACCCGAAGATCTGATTCTGCGAACAGTAAAACAAGATCAGCAAGTTCTTCACGGAGCAGCTGTCTCCTTTACCGTATCATCTGTGTCGCAGCCTCACAAGAAATACCTCATACAGCAGGCATTTACCTCTGAGAGACTGGGCCTTGCTGAACACACCTATCCAGTGGCTACACTACAAGAAAAATATAGACATTTACCTGGTCTTCCTCTGCAGCAGATGGATAAAGTGCAGCCTGTGCTGTTAATCGGATCAGATTGCCCACATCTGATAACACCTATTGAACCAGTCCGGTTAGGCCCACCAGGGGGCCCTGCGGCAGTCAAAACCCGCCTAGGTTGGACTCTTCAAGGTCCTACTCATGAGGTTCGTCGTGAGATCACCCATCAGTGCTTCTTCACCACTGTTCTTCCCAACACAGATTTGTTTGCTAATGTGGAGAAACTATGGCAGATGGATGTGATCCCTTATCGCAGCGACAGAGTGGTGACACGATCCAAACTCGACCAGGAAGCCATCAGACTCCTACAGGAGAAGACCGTAAGAGTGGATGTACAAGGTACAATGCGGTATGCCACACCGCTCCTTCGACAGCAGAGTATGCCACATTTGACTATGCCAAAGGAAGCCATTCTGCCTCAGCTCAGGAGTGTTGAGAGGAGACTGCTGAAGAATTCAGAACAGGCATCAGCCTACCAGTGTGAAATCACCAAACTGAAAGAAGCGGGTTATGTGGCCAAGTTGGAACCGAGGGAGGTGGAAAGCTCCATAGAGTCATGGTACATCCCGCATCATATGGTACAGCACAACAACAAAAACCGGGTTGTCTATAACTGTTCTTTCCAGTTTGAAGGCCATAGTCTCAATGAGTTCCTTTTACCAGGACCCACACTAGGACCATCACTGCTGTCAGTCCTGCTACGCTTTCGAGAGCGTCCTGTTGCCATAAGCAGCGATATTCGCGGCATGTTTCACCAGGTGAGACTGCTACACAGTGACATGCCTTTACTCCGTTTCCTGTGGAGAGATTTGATGCCCGAGAAACCCCCTGATGTGTACCAGTTGCAGGTACTTCCCTTTGGCACCACGTGCAGTCCCTGCTGTGCCACGTATAGATCACAGTCAGCCTGGAGATCCAGAGAGGTAATTGAGAAATCATTCTACGTGGACAATTGGTTGCACAGTCTTTACTCTCCCCAAGAAGCAAAGGTATCAGTCGATCAACTCTGTGCACTTTTAGCCACTGGAGGCTTCGAGCTGCGACAATGGGCCAGTAATTGTCCGTCTGTGGTTACCCACTTACCTGCTGACTCTCGATCCACTACCTGTGACCTCTGGCTCAGTCAAGGGCAACAAGATGTCCATGAGTCTACGCTTGGACTGCAGTGGCATTGTCAGTCCGACATAGGGTTGTGCCGATAGACGATAGTATCGTGTATCGACGATCTTCAGACATATCGCCAATGGCAGGCTTCATGGCGATAGGTCATGACGATTGTTGGCGAATGGTTATTATTATTATTATTATCATCATCATAGTTTTATATTAACACCCACAATGCATGTTTTTCCTCACATGAGGGTTTGTGGGCTTCACTTTACGCGGAGAGCTTGTAAAGAGAGAATTCCTTCTTGCACGTACCTGCACTTAATGCGCGCGTCTTGGTCTCCTTCTACCACTAAATCCAGTGCGCTGCGTCATGAGCAGCTGCGCTTCTCTCCGTCTCACATGCACGCGCTCTCGCTCGCGTCTGTCCGAAGTCTAAACATAAACTAAAGTAGTCATCCTTATTTGTTCAGTTTAATACGTTTCATGCGAGCTGCGGCAAACTTTACTTTTTGTTTAAAATATGACCCGCTGCATATTAGCGCCTCTCTCTCACTCTCGGGTACGTGCAGAAAGCTGCGCTCTGTCTGAAGTCAGATCACTAGGTATTAATCCTGTTTATGATAGCCTATGCATTTCAATGAGTTGTAGCAACACGTCCCTCGTGTTTAATATATGATTGTATTTAAAATATGATCGCGTTCCGCTGGACCGATGCGTTTAAAAAGGCACCTCATGAGAGCACCACTGCTTGACACGTGTAGCCTTCTGCAACAGCACTAAACCAATGCATTGAATTGTTTGTATGTGCGCGCACGTGTGTGTGCATGCGCAGATGCATGTTTTTACAGTTATTAAGTAATCATGATAGGGTTTTAATGACGCGCTCGCATTAATGGCATCAGGTTTAAAAAGGTTGCGGTCATGACGGTGTTGCTGTTGTTCTATTTTTGTCCACCCATCAAGTGACTTGTTATAATGAGTAAAATATTAACAAATAAAAAAATGAGTAAACTACTGCCCCGCCCCCCGATAATATCGTGTATCGCCGATCTCACAGGCTGACGATAGGACGATCTGAAAATAGGGCATATCGCCCAACACTAGTCCGACACTCTACATTACAAGCATCGAGCCAAGCACACTTCCCCAGCAACGATGCGTCAAATCTATAGAGTTCTAGCCAGTCAATATGATCCTCTTGGCTATCTTATTCCCTACACCACCCGAGCTAAGATACTGGTGCAACGCCTGTGGGATAAGAAGCGTGACTGGGACGACCCACAGTTACCTACGGAACTGCTTGCATTGTGGAATGAATGGGAGGAGGAACTAAATGGATTGGAGGACATATCTCTGCCCAGGTGTTATTCTCAACTCACCAAAGATCACTCATCCTGCAGATATGATGTCCACATCTTCTGTGATGCCTCCGAGCAGGCGTATGGTTCCGTGGCTTACCTGCGGATAGAGCACAAAGAGGGTCAAGTGGAAGTTGCTTTCGTTGCTGCCAGATCCCGCGTTGCTCCCCGCAAGCAACAATCCATACCACGCCTAGAGTTGTGTGCTGCCCTAAGTGGAGCTCAGCTATTCCAGTTACTGACCACTGAACTTACGATTCCTATCAGTTCTTCCATACTCTGGTCAGACTCCACCACTGTGCTTACGTGGTTGACATCCAATTCCTGTCGCTACAAGGTGTTCGTAGGGACAAGAGTAGCTGAGATACAGGATATGACAGCATCTGCAGTCTGGCGCTATGTCAGATCTTCAGACAACCCAGCAGACATCATCACTCGTGGCAAAGCTCTTCGAGATCTTACAAAGCAAAGCCATTGGAGTCAAGGGCCAGAATTCCTTAAGCGTCCCCCAGATAGTTGGCCTGTGCCATCTCCTTTACCACTCGATGAGCCAAGCTGTGAACTGAAACAGTCATCCTTCTCTGGGTTAGTGACCACCTCTACACACTCAGTTGACCTTAAACACTATGACACGCTGACCGAGTACCTGAATGCATATGGACAGGAGCTTCACGGGGCGGCCTACCTCTCCAATGCTGATCATCACAGGGATGTTCTACATACAGTCCTCAGTCAAGCTCAAGCAGAGTCATTTCCTGATGAGTTGAAACTCCTAAAGCTTGGGAAACCTGTATCGTCTACAAGCCGTCTAATCACTCTTTCCCCAGAACTTGATGCTGTCACTGGACTGATTCGAGTTGGAGGACGCCTACGACAATGTGATGTGCTGGAGGCAAGCACCATACACCCAGTTGTTCTCGATCCTCGACATCCAATCACAGCATTAATCATAAGGGATTATGATGAGAGGCTGCATCATCCCGGTGTTGAGCGGTTATTTGCAGAAATCAGAAGAACATACTGGATACTGAGAGGTCGTGAAGCTGTTCGTCGGCACCAGCGTCAGTGTACTGAGTGTAAGAAATGGAAAGGACGGCCAGAAGTACCCTTTATGGCTGACCTACCTCTTACTAGGCAGAGATACTTTCGCCCAACTTTCTATTCCACCGGCATGGACTGTTTCGGTCCTTTCCTCATTAAGATTGGTCGACGCAACGAGAAGAGGTGGGGCATAATCTTTAAATGTATGACGACAAGAGCAACCTATCTTGATCTTCTCACCAGTATTGACTCTGACTCTTTTCTGCTGGCTCTGCGACGGTTTATGGCCAGACGCGGCAAACCGCATGAGTTATTGTGTGACCAAGGCACTAATTTTAAGGGAGGAGAACGTGAGTTGAATGAGGCTTTCGCTGCCCTCCAAGATGACCTAAAGAGTCATCTGGCTCAACAGCAAATCAAGTTTATCTACAACCCTCCAAGTGCCCCTCACTTCGGTGGTTGCTGGGAGAGGGAGATTCGCTCCATTAAGGCAGCTCTTAGAGTGACTATTGGAGCTCAGACCGTTACAGAGGAAGTGTTGAGGACGGTTCTGATTGAGGTGGAGGGCATTCTCAATTCTAAGCCTCTGGGATACACCTCCTCTGACATTGCTGATGTCGACCCGATCACCCCTTATTGCTTTCTGATTGGTCGGCGAGATTTATTATTCTGTCCTAGATGCATGTTCCCCTATGCAACATTGACAGATAGCTAACAATTAGAAGTCAAAAAGGGCAGACGCAGGAGTAAATTTGAGGGTTTTACTGTAATGTTCTTTCCTCTTCTTTTCTTTTTGTAAAACTGAAACATACAAAGATTACAATGTCTTGTTACAGAATATTCACAAATAAAAGCTAATGAATTTGCAATAACAGACATAACAAAGGGCATTCAGCTCTGCTTAATACTGCCATTGCTGTATAATATTTTGTTTTAAACTTAAACTTATGAATTACAAATATATGTTTGCATATATATGTTTTGCACAAACACACAAAAAGAAATAAAGTTACAGACAAAGCCTTTCGAGGGCACAAAATGTAAAGGAAACAGAGTGAAGAGACTTTTTAGCCAACCGCATGGAAAGAATCTGGAACACTGCAGTTGTTTCCTAGTTAACCTCTAACCTAAGAGTCACATGACTTTAACCAGCCAATAAGAAAACAGCTTATAGTTATTAATGTTGTTACACTAAACTGCCACAAGATGGTGCTATAAATAACAAATGAATGTGTGCCATGACATTTATTATGGAACATTTGTATATTTATCTTACTAAGTTTATTCTTTAATTCCTTTCAGAAACCACACACATACAACATATGTATAACTTAAAAGTCTTCAGTAAAGCAAACATCAATCAGACCCATTGAGTGCTTCTCTTCAATTAAGAACCATCAGATCATCTCATTCAGTTCTGGCAGACTGCCTACTGTGTTTCACACTCCCAATTTAACATTACAACGAACCCCTCCATTTCACTGTCAGCATTCAATACCCATCAGAATCTGCTGTCACACTTAATAAAAGGCTTTTAACACTGGTAGCACATCCTGTCAGCAGTATATACCCATCAGAATGTGCTGTTACACTTAATTAAAGGCTTGTTACACAGGGAGCGCATCCTGTCAACATTCAATACCAATCAGAATGTGCTGTCACACTTAATCAAAAGCTTGTAACACAGTTACCACATCCTGCCAGCATTATATACCCATTCGAATCTGCTGTCACACTTAATAAAAGGCATGTAGCACAGGTAGCGCATCCTGTCAACATTCAATACCAATCAGAATGTGCTGTCACACTTAATCAAAAGCTTGTAACACAGTTACCACATCCTGCCAGCATTATATACCCATCAGAATCTGCTGTCACACTCAATAAAAGGCTTTTAACACAGGTAGCGTGTCCTGTCAGCATTATATACCCATCAGAATCTGCTGTCACACTCAATAAAAGGCTTGTAACACAGGTAGACTACCCTGTCAGCATTCAATACCCATCAGAATCTGCTGTCACACTTAATAAAAGCCTTTTAACACTGGTAGCACATCCTGTCAGCATTATATACCCATCAGAATGTGCTGTCACACTTAATAAAAGGCTTGTAACACCGGTAGCGCATCTTGTCAGCATTCAATACCAAACAGAATGTGCTGTCACATTTAATAAAAGGCTTGTCATACAAAGTAGCGCATCCTGTCAGCATTCAATACCAAACAGAATGTACTGTTACATTTAATAAACGACTTGTAACACAAGTAGTGCATCCTGTCAGCATGTCATACCCATCAGAATTTGATATCACACTTAATAAAAAGCTTGTAACACTGGTAGCGCATCCTGTCAGCATTATATACCCATCAGAATGTGCTGTCACACTTAATAAAAGGCTTGTAACCCAGGTAGCGCATCCTGTCAGCATTATATACCTATAAGAATGGAATATCACACTTAATAAAAGGTCTGTAACACAGGTAGCACATCCTGTCAGCATTCAATACCCATCAGAATGTGATGTCACACTTAAATAAAGGCTTGTAACACAGGTAGCGCATCCTGTCTTAAATAAACACTGCTTGGTGTATAAATAATCCACTCCCAGATGGGTGTGTATAAAGACTGGTGTTAAAATTTAACACTGAAGCAGTGTTGAAGTTAATGAGATAATGAAGTGATGATTAAGACATTAATGGTGAACACCTGCTGGTCATTCTGTGTCAAATTAACCAAATTTTCCTGGAATTTTTGGTTAATACCAAAATTATAAAGAAAGACAAAATGCAATAGATGAATACAGCGAAATCCCCAGTATTAAATGAACATTGTTGGGTGTATGACTCCAAAAGCTGCAATCTTTCATGTTTGCCTCTCTATCATCATCTCTGTTAAAAAAAAAAACCACAACTTGCAGCGTTATTTCCTAAACCGGGATGATAAGCTTAACTTCTAAACAGCTGTCAGAACAAAATACAAGTGCTCAAATATTCCAGCATCCACACACGTGATTTAGTAGACAAATCTTCTTTATGACTTGATGTAATTACAGAATGTATCACATTAAATGTTAAGTTTGTGTTTGTTATGGGTTCATTTGCAGTCACCATTATTGTGAATTCAATTCAATTTTATGTATATAGCGCTTTTCACAATTTGATAATTGTATCAAAGCAGCTTTACATAATAGATGCAGTGAAAAGCACAGAAAATCGACAGATAGCACAACATAATAAACGATAGCACAAGCAGTTAAATTTGCTGCGGCTATAAATCAACATTATAAGCAAACGTATTACTTATGTAAGGTATAGAAGTTAAGCCCAAAAAGGCTGCCTCCCCGGGTTGAAAAACCCCCTAGGAGAAAAAAACCCCGGAATTTTAGCCGGGGAAGTAAAAAAAGTCATAGGGGGAAAAAACCCTTGGGAGATATATATATATATATATACACATTGAAACAGATGGAGATTAAGCGGAGATTAAGCGGGTTCTGCCGGTGGTCTTTAGTCAGGCATCAGCTGGACATCACGTTGAAGAACAGCTAGTAGATCAGTGGTGTGCCGACTTTCACATGTACCGGAACTGGATCTGTTTGTCTCGTCCTCGGGATCAAGGACGAGACAGGGAGAGAGAAACAAAATCTTATTAGCGTAGGGGTCGTTCACATAGAAAACAAGTGTCACACAGTAATGTGGTTTTAGTCAGCTCGGTTCCGGACAGGCTAACTATTGCTGGTTAAGCGTATTGCATATAGTTGATGATTTTAGAAACGGAAACAGAACTCGTTTGACTAAGGCCAGAGGCCTCACTGCCGTCGTTAATACTAACGTACAGTGGCAAACGGTTCTGTATGACATACTATTTTTAAGGTCATGGGAAAAGGCCAAAATTGCAAGCCGGCCATATTTGGCACTTAAGACTCAATCGACAACCAATTCAAAGTTTCAGCATATTACTAAAGAGTATTAATGACATTTACCATGCTTTGGAGTGTTGACGAAAAAAAGGTTTTAATTTATTCATTAATTTATTTATTTATTAGGTTGTACAAGCTAGCTATTAGGAGATAAGTACCATTGTTAAAACAATGGCGGATTTTGGCGGAATTTTGGCGGAATTTCGCGCCGCGTTAACCAATCAGGAGCCTGCCTGCTGCTGTGGTGGCAGCCCCGCCCGGAGTCACTCACTCAAGCAGTCACTCGGAGCTATATGACACAAGTTGTTATTTCTATTAGGAGACAGGAATAAAAAAGACCTTGCTTGGAAGAGTGTCAGTAAGGACTTTGGGCAACCTGGTAAGTTGTAATACACACTTCACTTTTGAGTCACGTGACGTTTATCGACCCGCGCCGTTTATTTTCCCCCTATAGAAAGGTTACCCAATACAAACTGGTAACTCTCTTGATAAATGCACAAGTAACATCAGTCATCTTGCAAACAGACACTCGCACAGCAGTTGCCCCTCCCACAAGAAGCGGATTTTGCTTCGGACGCGCGTCAAATGCTTGCTTTTTCCGTGCGTCTTTTCCGCTCTACACACGCGAATGCATTCAAAGTGTTCAAGCGGCAAACTAGGTGCGGTAGACGCGATTTTGACGCCCAAAACGCGTTTGGTGTAAACCCTGCATAAGTAGGAAAAGGATCTGCCACCTTTGGACACTTTTGATATTTTGGGGATGATTAAGAGGCCGGAATTTTGTGACCGCAGTGCGCGTGGTGGATTGTGTTCTGATAATAATTCTCTAAGATATGAGGGTGCTGGGCCATTTGGGGCTTTGTAGGTGATTAGTAATGTTTTGAATTGTGTGCGATGTTTGGCTGGTGGCCGGTGTGGGGATGCCAGAGTTGGGCTTGTGCGGTCGTGCTTCTTAGATCGAGTAAGAACTCTTGCAGAAGCGTTTTGAACTAGCTGAAGCTTGTTGACCTGATTTGCATGGCATCCTCCGAGTAACGAGTTACAATAGTCTATTCTAGAGGTCATAAAAGTGTGGATAAGCTTCTCTGCATCTGATGCAGACAACATATGGCGTATTTTTGAGATATTTCTAAGGTGGAAGAATGCTGTGCGGCAGACATTGGAGATATGGCTGTCGAAGGATAAACTGCTGTCGAACATCACACCTAAATTCTTAACCGTGGAGGTTGGCACCACAGTGCAGCCATCTATGGGCAACTTGTAATCTGTCATATTATATTTGTAGCGATTCGGTTCGATAACAAGTATCTCTGTCTTATTGGAGTTTAGCATAAGAAAGTTATGTGACATCCAGTCACTTATATCGCTGATGCAGTCTGATAGCTTAGAAAAATTTTGTGTTTTGCTAGGATGTGAGGAGATTTAAAGCTGTGTGTTATCTGCATAGCAGTGAAACTGTATGTTATGATTCCTGATAATATCTCCCAGAGGTAACATATATAACGAGAACAGGATAGGACCTAAAACTGATCCCTGCGGTACGCCGTATTTAACCAGGGAGTGATGTGACTCCTCCTCATTTACATAAACAAAGTGATAGCGATTGGTTAGATACAATCTGAACCAAGCTAGCGCCTGACCACTGATGCCAACATAGTTTTCTAGCCTATTAAGTAAGATTGTGTGATCTATTGTGTCAAAGGCTGCACTAAGGTCTAATAATATAAGGAGTGATATTTCGCCACGGTCGGATGTTAGGAGAAGGTCATTTGTAACTCTAAGCAGCGCCGTCTCTGTGCTATGGTGGGGCCTGAATAACACAGTCTCACCCCATGTCTTCAATACTATTACGTCCGTTGCATTCTCTTCTCCTATTTTCTTACCATTTTCGCGTCGGTTTAGGGTTAGATTACGCAAAATTAAACAGTGTACGCGAAATTAAACAGTGTACGCGAAATTAAACCGTTGTCACCTGGCGTTGGGGTTAGAAACAGTTGTCACCTGGCGTTGGGGTTAGAGTTAGGTTTGGGTAGGGATGTCATTATGTAAATCTAACCCTAAACCGACGCGAAAATGGTAAGAAAATAGGAGAAGAGAATGCAACGGACGTAATAGTATTGAAGTCCCCAGTTCGTCAAAAAATGACGCGAAAGGTATACCCTCCGCGTCACATATTGACGAATGGTCAAGTGTCGTCAAATATTGACGACATGGGGTGAGACTAGGTTGGCCTGAATCCTGATTGGAACTTTTCATACGTACTATTATTTGCTAAGAATGTGCGTAGCTGGCTTGCCACTACCTTTTCTAATATTTTGGAAAGAAAAGGGAGATTTGAGATTGGTCTAAAGTTATTTAGATCTCCCTGGTCAAGGTTTGTTTTTTTAATGAGCGGTCTAATAACTGCTAGTTTGAAAGCGTTTGGAACGTAGCCTAATTCTAGTGATGAGTTAAAGACATTTAGTACTGGGTTAGACACTATAGGGAATACCTCTTTGAGCAATTTTGTGGGAACAGGGTCCAATATACAGGACGATGATTTGGATGACGCTACTAATTTAGATAGCTCTTCTATTGTAGTAGGTTTAAATGACTCAAGATGTTCGTATGGTAGGCAAGTGTTAAATGAATTACTGGGTAGAGTGGTGGCTGCTTGGGTACCTACCTACAATGTTTTCCCTAATAATCATAATTTTCTTAGTAAAGAAGTTCATGAAGTTGTTACTATTGTGTGGGAGTTTATTAGTGGGTTCTGTTTGTTCTTTATTTCTAGTCAGTTTCGCAACTGTGCTAAAAAGGAAGCGAGGGTTATTATGGTTTTCTTTAATAAGATTGCTGAGATACGTAGATCTGGCAATTTTTATAGCTTGTCTGTAGTGTTTAACACTCTCTTTCCATGCTGCATGCCATACCTCTAACTTTGTGCTTCTATAATTTCTTTCCATTTTTCTAGCAGCCTTTTTAAGGGATGCGGTATGATGGTCGTACCATGGAGCTGGCGTTTTTTGTTTGATTGTCTTTTTTAGAATTTGAGCTAAGGCATACAATGTGTTAGAAAAAATACTGTTAAGGTTTTATATTACAATATCTAGATCTTCAGGATTATCTGCTACATGTTTCATTTGGGACAGGTCTGGAAGAGTGCTAATAAAGTTATATTTAGTGGTTGAAATTATTGTTCTGGCTAGTCGGTAGCATATTGTGGATCGAGTGATCCTATCTAGAAGTACCGTGTATGAGACAAGGCAATGGTCTGAAACTGCATCGCTCTGATGTGATATCTCGATTTCATTAATATTGAGCCAGAGTGACAGAATTAAGTCTAATGTGTGCCTACGAGTATGCGTGGGCCCTGTCACGTTTTGTCTAATATTGAGAGAATTTAGAATATCCATAAATGCTAATCCTAATGTATCTGTTGGGTTATCAACCTGTATATTAAAGTCACCAACGATAAGAGCTTTATCTACAGTGACTACGAGGTCAGACAGGAAATTTGATATTTCTTTAAGAAAATCTACATGATGGCCCGGAGGTCTATAGATTGTAGCAAGAACAAAAGAGAGCTGTTTATGGTTACGATCAGTTATTTCCATATTTAATAGCATTATTTCAAATGAATTAAATTTTAGTTCGGATTTATGGTTTACTTTTAAAAAAAAAATTTTATATTGTAGCTACACCACCCCCTCTCCCCTTTAAACACGGTTCATGTTTATAATAGTAGTCTTGTGGGGTGGATTTGTTTAAACTAATGTAATCGTCTGCTTTAAGCCAGGTTTCTGTTAAAGAGAGTGCATCTAAGTTTTGGTCAGTAATTATTTCATTGACAATGGGTTCTTTATTGGTAAGCGATCTAATGTTAAGAAGGCCGAATTTTAACATTCGAGGTTCATCTGTAAACGTATTGTTTTCTAATTTTATGTTAGTAAGATTTGTACGAGACAAGGTAAACGGTGATCTGTATTCGTTTGTTCGAGGAACGCACACTGTTGAAATGTGTTGATACTCTGGTAAGATAGACTCTAAGTTCTGGGATATATGTGATCTTGACATGTCAGAGCAACTAACAGATGGACGGGTAGGCCGATCTATCTGTTTCCTGACCTGGGCCCTGGGTAGTCAGACTGTATTAGAATTTAGAGTATTGGTCAGATTTCTAGAGAGTATAGCATGTCCTTCCGATGACGGATGAAGGTCATCTCTCTTTAGCAGGTCAGGTCTCCCCCTGAAGTGTTTCCAATTATCTATAAACCCTACGTTATGCTGAGGGCACCATTTTGACATCTAGTGGTGAAGAGACACTAATCTGCAATAAGTTTCATCACCCCGGGAGGCGGGGAGGGGACCAGAGCATATTACATTATCTGACATTGTTTTTGCAATTTCACACACCTCTTTAATAGTATCTTTGGTGATCTCTGACTGGCGGAGTCTGGTGTCATTTGCGCCGGCATGAATAACAATTTTAGAAAACTTACGCTTAGCATTAGCCAGCACTTTAAGTTTGGATCTAATGTCTGACGATCTGGCTCCCGGTATACAGTCAACTATGGCGGCTGGTGCCTCAATGTTCACATTCTTAAGTATCGAGTCTCCAATAACCAGGGCACCTTTAACAGATGTCTCAGCCGGTGTATTGCTTAGAATGTAGAATCTGTTAGAAATTACTAGGGGGGACTTCGATGGGCATCGAATATGACTACGCCGCCTGACAGTCACCCAGTTAGTCGGCCGTGTTAACTCAGTTGCAGGAACCAAGCTATGTGTACTATGCGTTACCGTAGGCGCACCCGAAACAGTGTTTGAAACATTAAAATTAGCATTAGCGGTCTTAGTGTCCTCAACGAGCGTTCGGATGTGCGCTTCTAGTTCTGCAACCTTCTCCGTCAGCCTTACTACTTCAATACACTTAACACATGTAAACCCCTCTCTGCTGACGGAAGAAGCTAAACATGTGGCAAGCAGTGCAGGTTACAATGACAAGCGGAGTCTTACCGTTTTCATGCTGGGCGATGGCGTCTCTGTTCGCCTGAACGCGGTCCGTGAAGCTGCTTGATCATAAATAATTGATAAAGACAATAATGCAAATACAAAAATGCTCTATGAATATGACACAGTTCTAAATAAGACTACTGTAATGCTTTAGTTTTTTTTTTTTTTGTTTTTTGCTTAAGAGAGACATCATAACTTCTGATACAAATCTCAACAAGGGTGACAGTAAATGGTAAGAAATTTGCACAATTTTGTCATGTCACAATGCATGATGGGAGTTATGAGTGATTGAGGAGAATGAGTGATTTTTTTTCCCAAACCAGTTCAGATAGGAGTTTTACTTAAACATGAGCTCAGGGGCAGAAAGAAATTTGAATGGTTCACAAAAATGACCAATAAAAGTCCTCAACTGGAGCCTTCAAGGCAGCTTCTGCAGTGAAGCAGTTCGAGCTCACCATTGGTCAGGTGAGTAGCGCAGATGGTTAGAAGGGAATGTGACTGGTTTTGAATTCAGCTTGAAATGTTTTGAGCGTTTAAGTTACGTGTTTCCACGTTTTCACGTGTCTTTTCATTTTTGTGCCAGTTTTACGTGTTGGTTACTCAATTGTTTTTCGTTTTTTTTTACAATTGTCGCTTGGTATTGGGGTTAGAACAACTTTCTGTTACATAAAATGACATCCTAACCCAAACCCAACTCTAACCCCAACATCAAGTGAAAACAGTTTAAATTTCTGACAAATAAACGTATAAACCACTGCCATTCTAACCCAGACCCAACTTCTTCCTAACGCAAAAACAGTTTAAAAATAAAAAAACCCACAAATCTAACCACAATCCCAATCGACAATGGTTTGAAAAAAAGAAAAAAAATTGAGTAAACAACACGTGAATCTGGCACGAAAATGAAAGTCGTGCTACGGACACGTGAAAACACGTAACTTATACGCTCAAAACATTCTTCTCTTCCTTCAGATGCTGTGAAGAGGTGGAGCCCAAATGCCACGGACTCGTAAATAGATGCAGCTATGGCAGATCCACCTCAAGCACGGTCCAGGAAGAGCTGGGGTTGGTGGATACAAAAAGCCAAACAGCTGTAATGTGTTAAAGAGAGAGTTCACCAAAAAAAGAAAATTGTTATAATTTTCTTATCCACATGTTTCAAACCTGTATACCTTTATATTTTCTGCTGAACAAAAAGATTGAAGAATGTTTGTAACTTCACAACCCATTAACTGTCAATATTTTATTTTTTACAATTGTAGTAATGGGTTGTGGGATATGCTTATGGGAGCATTCTAATGATGAAACAAGTCGTTTAAACGCATTTCCAGCTCAGAAAAGCAGTTTAGAGTGAAAAATCAACATTTCAAGCTGAAATGTGACTTTTCATGCAAAAGTGCACAACTCTGCTTAAAATGCTTACGGGAGCATTCTAATGATGAAACAAGTCGTTTAAAGGGAAACCAGGCAAGTCTGCGTAATATTTCTCTACGAGCTCCCCCTAGTGTCTGAAAGTAAATGCTTTCAAACACACTGTCGTAAAAACGAACTTTTGTCCTTCCCCCCTCGGAACCAAGTTTATCAGCTTATTTCCAATCCTGTTATGTTTCCCTTCCGTCAAGGGTTTTCGATGCTTCTTCCCCGGCTCTGCCATTTGCAACAATCCCTAGCCGTGTTTAGCTCGCCTGCCTCTGTGTTGTTTGCTGTAAAGTGATCCTGCTTCTCGCGATATCCGAGACTTTGCGAGACTGAAGGACACCGGGTCAGATACAGCGAAGTTGCAAGTGGGGTATTCTTCCTACAGACGGTAGGGGCGGGCGAGAGAGACTTCATTCGTCCGGTAATGAGTCATTTAACCATATACCGACTTACGAAGATGATTTATTAACATAAAAATGCTGCCTTGTGTCCCTTTAAAGGCATTTCCAGCTCAGAAAAGCAGTTTAGAGTGAAAAATCAACATTTCAAGCTGAAATGTGACTTTTCATGCAAAAGTGCATAACTCTGCTTAAAATGCTTACGGGAGCATTCTAATGATGAAACAAGTAGTTTAAAGGCATTTCCAGCTCAGAAAAGCAGTTTAGAGTGAAAAATCAACATTTCAAGCTGAAATGTGACTTTTCATGCAAAAGTGCACAACTCTGCTTAAAATGCTTACGGGAGCATTCTGATGATGAAACAAGTCGTTTAAAGGCATTTCCAGCTCAGAAAAGCAGTTTAGAGTGAAAAATCAACATTTCAAGCTGAAATGTGACTTTTCATGCAAAAGTGCACAACTCTGCTTAAAATGCTTACGGGAGCACTCTAATGATGAAACAAGTCGTTTGAAGGCCTTTCTACCAGAAAGACTCGAAGATAGGTTAAGAATTGATATGAGTTTATTTAACAGTAGTTAGCAACCAAGGTTGGAATGTAACATGTAATGTAATGTAATGTGGAATGGAATGTGTCTTTGGCGTAGGCCCCGACCACAGTTCAAATCCGGGGGTCACGGATTCTTGCGGTTCCTGTCTGAAGATGAAGACAGGCCAGAATCTAATCCCCCTCGAGTATGGACGGAACCAACCTGGTGATGGTGGTAGGGAGGGTGGGTTGTAAATGCTGGCATCAGTATCTGCGAACGCAAAGACAGGTGAGTACGAGGCTTATATACACAATCAGTATCAGGGGTGATTGATTGCGCCTTGTGAAATGAATGACGTAACATTCAAGTTTCCTGGTAGAACTTACGCTACGCTACGCTAAGCTAACATTTCCAGCTCAGAAAAGCAGTTTAGAGTGAGAATTCAACATTATAAGCATGAATGTGACTTTTCATGCAAAAGTGCACAACTCTGCTTAAAATGCTTACAGGAGCATTATTTTTTCTTGTTATTTACTTTTTTTATTTAAAAAAAAAAATCATTACAATCTCAGAGTGTTTTAGCAAATACAAGTATGTGCAATTACTTGCTGTGTTTTAAATATAGGTTGTACTCTAGATTTGTTTTAGAGTGTAATCTTGTTTGAGAGGGCTTTTACAAAAAAATAGAGAAATAAAAAACCAAAAACAAATAAATAAAGAAAAAAGAACAAATCAAATGAGTAGAAAAAGAACACAATTTCTGGCAACTATATACATCCAGGGTAAGAACATCTTTTTGAAATTCAAACCTTAATATCCTCAAATGGTTTAATATATTCTCAAATTGTTATTACATACACATGCAAACATATATATTATATTACATATTATATTACATATATACATTATATATTAATCTTCATCTATTTAATAGAATCAAAATCTGGTCTTTTTTCTGATATGTATGCAACCCAATTCCTCAGATTTTCCAGAAAAACATCTTTCTTTAAATTGACAAAAAGCTAATCTTTTCCATCGTATATATCTCTATGGTCACATCTATCCAGTCATCTAATGTTGGTCTCTCTTGTTTTAACCATTTGCGTGTGATTGCCTTCTTACTGGCTGCCAGGAGGACACCCATCAGATATTTATTATCTACTGCCATAATTTCTGGGTACACTCTTAAAATTGATGTGTTAAAAATTTACACAAAATATGTGTAAAAGGATTCTAACACATTTTTGTGTTGGAACTGACATATAATGTGTAAATATTATGCTTAACTGCTTACACAATGAATGTGTAAAACACGTTAACCAGTACACATTAAAATGAAATGCATAATTATTGTAGTTTAATGACGATTTATATTTAAACAAAGTAACATGAAAAAATGTGATATAAAACACTATGGGGCGGTTTCCCGGAAAGGGATTAGCTTAATCCAGGACTAGGCCTTAGTTTAATTAGGAAATATAACTAGTTTTAACAAACATGCCTTACTAAAAACATTACCTGTGTGCATTTTGTGGCAAAACAAAGGGCCCTGTTGTATTTTAAGATATGTAAGTGCAAGTTGTTTTCAGTTTGGACAGCTCTTAAAAATGTTTTAGTCTAGGACAGGGCCGGAGTGGGACTCATTTTCAGCCCTGGAGTTTCATGCCTTAGACCGGCCCACTTTAGTTCACGACTGACTATTAAAATAATATCTTTAAACCCTCAGTAGTATAAGTCTGCAGTAGTGCACTGTTCTCTGCAGCCTTGCAATTCACTGTATTTTTCAAATATATAATTTCATATTCCGTGCAAATGCAGTAAACAATTATAATTTTTGCCAGAATTATGCAGCCCTACCATAAGACCATATATTACTAAAGTAAACTTATTCAAAAACTAAAGGAAACAAATGTGTTTGTATTTTCCTCTATATTTCTATTTCTAAAAAATGGCGAGTCTTGAGATTAACTGTTGGGTTGATAACGTTTGGAAACCCCTGATATACAATACACAAGCAAGATTTATCAAGTATGCATTGGAAACAAATGGAAATAATCTGTATCTTTTTTTTAGTACTTAGATCATGTCTATTGCTAAATAACGTAGGCCTACATTGTGTTAAAAAAAAAGAAAACATCATGGATATACTTTTGAAACTAATGAGTTTTGCATCAAATAGATTTTTGTTCCTCTTGCAATAAACGATGAATAATGACTATTCATAGAGAATTCATCTATGACTTGGATAAAAAAAATACGTTTAGAAGCCAGCCCGTTTGTATTAAGACGCGCTCAAGTTTATTTAAAATATAATAGACGCGCGGCCGGCAAGCGCACTCAAAAGACGCGCTCAAGTTTATTTAAAATATAGACGCGCGGCCGGCAAGCGCACTCAAAAGACGCGCTCAAGTTTATTTAAAATATAGACGCGCGGCCGGCAAGCGCACTCAAAAGACGCGATCAAGATTATTTAAAATATAGACGCGCGGCCGGCAAGCGCACTCAAAAGACGCGCTCAAGTTTATTTAAAATATAGACGGGCGGCCGGCAAGCGCACTCAAAAGACGCGATCAAGATTATTTAAAATATAATAGACGCGCGGTCGGCAAGCAAGACGCGCTCAAGTTTATTTTAAATATAGACGCGCGGCCGGCAAGCGCACTCAATATAGACGCGTCTGAAACAAAACTCGTGTTCAAGTAAGCGCTTTGAAAACCAGAAGACAGCGGCACGTCCTGCGTTTCCCATGCGTTTTAGTTTAGATGTCAATGAACCCTAATGCAAGAATTCTTCCAATAAGTGGTCGGGACTCGGGACACAATCAACTTGTGCATAAAGCGACGGGGACATCTCTCACCCGCAAATACGCGTCATCCCGGTGGCATGACAACACCGGCCCTCGTGGCCAAAAAAAAACAGACCGGCCCACCGGGAATCCTCCCGGTTCTCCCTATGGCCAATCCGGGCCTGGTCTAGGACTAGTCTAATCCCTGTCCGGGAAACCGCCCCTTTATCCTGCACTGTAAAACCAAACAGTAGAACTCACTTATAATAAAAAGTACCTGGTACTCAAAATGTGCCAAAAAGTTTAGCTAACTATTATTTTTGAGTTTATTCAACATCTATCGTAGATTTAAGTTAGCAGTAAATAGTTTTTTGAGTTTTTACAACTACACCAAAGGTAAAGAGTTTAGGGAACTTGAAAAGTAGATTCAACCATAATTAAATATTTTAAGTCAAAAGCCCTCTAGTGGCGGTTTTTACCAAAATGTGACGTCATCATTGAAAGGGCATTCAGACGTGTTTTAAACGGATGAATTTGCTCTTGGATGCAAATAATTACAAACTTTTGCTGGTTGTGATGAGTTCAATTTGCCAGGTAAGCTAAGAAAGAGTCTGTCACTGCAAATTTACTTCATTTTAAAGTTAAATCAACACCATTTGTTGAGAAGGTTCAGTTCCCAGCATGCTTTGCATAAGCCCACAAAACTAGAGCATTTTTTTAAATTAAGTGATATTTTATGTGGTTTTTAGTAAACAAAAAGACTCAGTAGTGTTAAACATTTTTTTATGTTGGTGATTTAGAAAAGTTTGCAATTTTTTTGTTTTGTGCTTACCATTGTTCAGAAGTGTAGTGCCTGTGCTTAGGCTTTAGGTCAATAATGTGTTGCTTTATCACATAAACAATACCTATGTGAAAGTCAGCACTAGTGATGCAAAGTCCGATTCATTTCTGCAAACCGGCTCATTTCGGACAGTTCGACTCATTGAACCGATTCACCGGTTCCTGACGTCATCAAGAAATGACATCACTTCGCATTTACTGTATCAATGAAACATTCAAATAAAGTTGTTTTTGTCAACACATTAAATCATAAAAAAAAAACGTTTTTGTGAAGGCATATAGCTGATTTATTGCCTTTCATTCACGAGAAGTTAGTAATGTTTGTGGTCACAGTTTCAATCGCGGATGATAAATAGTAAATGCCAGATACAACTGACCAGTTTTGACAAGCCTACAACTTGAATAAGATTCCTAAAAGTGATGTACAATTGCGGATGTGTAAGTATAAATAATAAATACACTTGTGTTTTAAAGGCGGAGTCCACGATGTTTGAAAAACGCGTTGGAAAAGGAGATGGGCCGACTACCAAAACACACTTATAGCCAATCAAATCAAATCAAATGCCGGTTTGCGTATGTGTGGGGCGTGTCTATCAACAGAAGGTCCAGATTCTATTGGGGTAGGGGCGTGTTTGTTTACCCAGCTAGAAATAAAAAGTTCTAAGAACGTTCCCTGAAAGTTCCCAATGTTCTCAAAAACATTCTGCCAACGTTAAAAGCGATTAGTCTTTTTTTAGTTCTAAGAACGTTTCTGTTGTCTGAACGTTAGAGTAATGTTACATTTTACCATTTTTAAACGTTATGACAATGTCATGTTCTAATGTTCACACAATGTTTAAAACAACAACTGTTTATTTTATTGACTTGTTTGATTGTTATGTAAATGATAGAGAAACATTGCATTTTATTATTTTATAAAACACTATTTCTGAATGTTCTGTAAATATATTGCTGTAGAAAACTCAATTCACTTACTAGGTTTAGATGTTGATGTTTTGTTTCATTTTAAGTCACCCTTATTGTGATTAGTGTGTGTTTTAGTTGGGCTCTTGACACTTGACTTTTTGCTTGCTAGTGTTTTTCTGGTTGTGTTAACTTTGTGTTAATGAACCACGTTTGTTATGAAAAGTTAATAGTGTAATTCTATGGTTGTTGGTACATAATGGTAAAGATCATCACCTAATTCATTTACTAATCAAAAGTTTATTTATTGGTAATGTATATTAGATCGAGCTCTTTCACAGCAGATTGTCATTAGGAGTTTTAGAAGCTTTGGACAAAAAATATCCGCTGTATAATTGGGATGCACAAACATCAAGACTATGAATCTCAACCATGGTGACAAATAAAATTGTTAAAAAATCCTTATTTATCCATGCTGCAGTGCATGCTGGGAGTCCTGAATGAGATTTGTAATTTGTTAATAACCAGCATGCATTGCAGCATGAAGTTTTTCATTTAATTGTCACCATGATTGAGATTCATACTCTGATTCTTGATGTTTGTGCGTCCCAATTGTACAGCGGATATTTTTGTCCAACGTTTCTAAAACTCCTTAATGACAAACGGCTGTGAAAGCACTGGATCTCATTTACATTTTTGACAGAAAATACATTTTTGATTAGTAAATTAATTAGGTGATGATCTTTACCATTATGTACCAAACACCACAGAATTACACTATTAACTTTTCATAACAAATGTGGTGCATTAACACAAAGTTAACACAACCAGGAAAAAACTAGAAAGCAAAAAGTCAAGTGTCAAGAGTCCATCTAAAACAAACACTAATCACAATAAGGGTCACTTAAAATGAAACAAAACATCAACATCTAAACCTAATAAGTGAATTGTGTTTTCTACAGCAATATATTTACTGAACATTCAGAAATGTTTTATAAAATAATAATATGCAATGTTTCTCTATCATTTACATAACAATTAAACAAATCAATATAATAAGCAGTTGTTGTTTTAAACATTGTGTGAACATTAGAACATGACATTGTCATAACGTTTAAAAATGGTAAAATGTAACATTACTCTAACGTTCAGACAACAGAAACGTTCTTAGAACTTAAAAAAAACTAATCGCTTTTTACATTGGCAGAATGTTTTTGGGAACATTGGGAACTTTCAGGGAACGTTCTTAGAACTTTTTATTTCTAGCTGGGTAGGTGATTTCAAATATCAACATTGGCTTTCAAACATCATGGACTCCGCCTTTAAACTCATTGGTCTTCCTTAAACAACTACAATATGATTTGCATGCACAATAAATCGTACCAAAACTAAAGCTTTTTAATAAACAAGTATATCAAGAAACTAATAAAAAAAAGAAACTTCGCGCTTCAGGTTCATTCAAATCCTCGATGATTCACACGCAGTGTCAGCAACTCATCCGTCAGAATCGTCGGCAATCATCGCCTCGGCAATCATCGACAAAAATCGTCCGGTTCTTGAGTCCGACGTGCTATTTCGGCTGTGCGTCCTGCGTCATCAACCCGGAACCTATGCCCAAAACTAACGTTTGATTCAGTTCGATTTGTGAACCGGTTCGACCGGTTACTTCCTGAGAACCGGCTCAAAAGAACGATTCGTTCAAGGACCTAACATCACTAGTCAGCACTGAGCTCAGTCTCAACACACTTTCACTAGTTTAAAATTTTCATGAGTCACATGATATGTTTCTGTGATTTGTGAACAAAATCAAATGGTAGTTAGTTTATTTGAATATTTTGAGTACTCTGAACTTGTCAGGTTTTACAGTGTTCTGTTAAGTTGTAAAATGTAGATATTTGAGTAAAGGAAACTACAAAAAAACAAAGCAATCAGTTGCCTCAAAATATTTAAATAGCATTACTACTAGAGTTTAAGTTACATAAATTATATAATTTAATTTATATAACACTTAAACTAAGTTTAGATAAATTAAACATTTTTATTTTTATATATGAATAATTGAAGTTGTCGGTACTCAAAACTTTTGATTTGAAGTAAAGCAAAGATGAACAAAACACTACATATGTATTTTGAGTTAAAGGATATTTATTTATAATTTACAGTTACTCAAAATAACTAGCTATAAGCTTACTCATAATATTTAAGTAAGCAAACTTACAAAAATATAGGCAATCAGTTGCCTCAAAATTTTTGAGTTAGTAGAACTTATCCGGGTTTACAGTGTGTCGTTTTCATAAAAAAAGTGATTTAGGCAGCGTGCACTGACACTGATTATCCTGTACTTTTGTTTGTTATAAAAACCAAATATCATATATAACACATTCTTTTATCAAGTATAAGATGTTTGTGCAACAGGAAATATACAAGCAAGTTCGGTCAAAAGCACAAATAAGTCTGCACTTCACCACAAAGTTAAATAAAAAATATAAAGTTTTACAATGCAACTTTGTCCTTAGTCAAAACGATTTGCCCAGGAACAGATAATATATTTATGAGACCAAAGATTGTCCATAAGACAGTACCGAAAATAAAATATATATAACACTGTTAACCACTACTAACACATAACACCCAGCGGCCAGCGGTAATTTTCAGAAGGACTTGCCGAGATCAAGCTGCGTTGGGCGGGGTACATGAGCGCTAAGTACCCGTTGGTTGTCTGGATCAGAACTTCCAAAAAAGTTGGGGCAGATTTTTTAATAAATGCTCTCTTTATAAACCGACCGCAAATTTGAACTTTTTATACATACATTCTCGCCTAAAAAGCTTTTGAACATAGACTTTGTGACACAATATGAGTAATATTTTAAACATTATGCAGGAGTTCTCTTCCATTGGTGGCTGTCGTAAGTTCACACGAATCTGCCTATGACGTTTCAAATGGACAGACAACTACGCATTATTGTATTTTTAATTGTATTTTTTGCGTGTGTTATTTTTATTTAATTATTATGAAAATCATGATCATTATTATTGAGCCTTGGCTGGCAGTCTGTTTTGAATTTGTTTTATTGAAAAAACAAACACACAACCGCCTTTCCAGTCAAGAGGTCAAGAATGTTCCTGTCTGCATCAGGTAAGAAATTTAATTAAAAATTACAGTTATAATATGATATCTATTTTTCATATAGTGTAAGAAACTTTCGTATTAATTGTGCAGGAGACTGTTAATTTAAACTTTATTATGGTAACGTTAAATGCTCGCTCGATTTGCAAAGTTACGTTTGGAGATTCATGTTAACAGTCATTGTTTAATGAAAGGCACATTGGACTACGGGTTAGTAATATGTGTGACACTTGCTTGCAGCACTGTAACGTATATCGTTAACACTGTGTCCTAAATAGACGTGACACGCGGTAACAGGTTTCTTTTCAGTTTATGTCCTTACGTTATAGGACGGGTCATTATAAATTATGCCTTTCAATTATCGCAATTAAGCACATGGTGGAACAGTATGCACATCACTGTACCTAACGTACTGTACACCTGTGAGCGGCATGACGAGACAAAAGACGGTAAAACTCATTATTAATCGTTGATGCTGTACATTCTGGATGATGCACAGCCCCATTTTATAATACTGTTTTTTATTTTCGTGTCGCGCCGCTCGCGTTCAATATAAAGTTAGACAAGACGCAATTAATTACTGGGAGAGTAGTGGTCTAATGGTAAGAGTCGAACTTCACAAACCTTTCACTGCTTGCAGTAAGGCTAAAGTGCTACGTGAATAAGATGGGTGTAACTTTGTGCTACTAGCTGTAAAGTGTTTTTGCACTATTGAGTTATAAATACTGCCCAGTAATACTTAACTAGATGTAAATCACAATTCTTGTGTCAATGTTTGTTTGTAATCTTTTTCAGCTATCCATCTGAAAAAGAAAAGCTGGCACTCTCAAAGGAGATTGTGTTGTTGGATTATGGTCTCATTTGGTCAAAAAGAGGGACATGAGGGATGCTTTTACATACTTCATTTATGTGTATGAACCCACGTAGAAGGTTACGTTCTCGTGACCTTTCGCAACGCTCCCTAAAAGTTCCATATTGGTTATCCTGTGGTCACATAAGAACATTACAGAGAGGACATTTGGAACATTAGCAGAACATTCCCACATGGTACTATTTTGGTCATATCATAACGTTCCTGATATGACTGTAGGATGACGTTCCATATTGCTTATCCTGTGGTCACAAAAGAACGTTACCGAGAGGACACCTGAGACATTTACAGAACATTCCCACATGGTATTATTTTGGTCATGTCATAACGTTCCTGATATGACTGTAGGAAGACGTTCCATATTGGTTATCCTGTGGTCACATAAGAACGTTACAGAAAGGACTTTTGGAACATTTACAGAACCATCCTACATGTTCCTCTGTTGGTCATTTAATAATGTTCCTGATATCACTAGGAGGACAAAATATTAAATTACAGTTAGAGCATTTTATTTTTATAGGCAGTTAATACAAAGGATGTGTCAATGTGCAGTGGACCATACAAACAAAGTAATAAATAAATGATTTCAGAATGAAGAAAAATAAATGAGTGATTCAGTCTGCACTATCGTTTCATTCTGAAAACAAACGGTGCTATATAGCACCAAAAGTGGTTCTTTGCTCGTAATCATAGAAGAACCGTTTTTAGTGCCATATAGCACCAGTGAAGCACCAGTGAAGCACCTGTGTAGAACCAAATAGTGCTATGTAGAACCATTTGTGGTGCTATATGGCCCCTATATGGTTCTACACAGGTGCTTTACTGGTGCTTCACCGGTGCTATATGGCACTAAAACAGTTCTTCTATGATTACAAGCAAAGAACCACTTTTGGTGCTATACAGCACCGTTTGTTTTTAGAGTACATCAGACAAAGACAAATAGTAATTAAATAAGACTTTACATTAAATTGTGTTAACAAGCACAAAAATCCTAGTAAATAAAATTATACTAATATGTATTATGTTGTACTCTCTGAATATGATGATGTAGATGCATCTTGGAAACAGTAGTCCGTTAACAGCAACAGCGTTCAATCTGCTTTATGAAAAGTACTACCTTTCACATAATACTACAGCTTACAAGAGGACCCGGAAGTCGCATGAAATTCAAATTGCCACACTTGACGTCGTGTGATCTTTGTTTTGTCTTTATATAATACTGTAAGGTAAGTTAAGATACTTTTCTTTTTAAATCTACATAGATTTCACTCATTGTTCTACAGCGAGTTACATGAATGTTTTTCTGTTTATTTCCTATTCTTTTCTGTGATGTTTTTTATTTCTATGTTAGGCTATATATTCTTATTTGCAATTTAAAGTATAACGATAAACATGCAGGCTTACAGTGAGCTAAACAATTTTCATAAAGAGGATGTTAAAAAAATCTTTAAGATGTTCGATCTTTACTAAATAAATGAATGCTCTGCCCACAAAAAAGCCAACCGAAGATAAAATGTTTTGTGTACAAAACCAAAAAAATCGATACTTTTTGGAAATACTTTTGTAAAGGAATTTAATACCTAAGAATCATAAATTATTGTCTTACTCTTTTATTTTACAAAAAAAAATGTAATCATTATTGTGCTTTGTTTGCAGAAGTCATGTACCACACATTGTCAAACCTGAAGAAGTGTATCTTCCTGCAATCTGGGTAAAGAAGGTGTAACTTTAATACACTTTATTTAAAAACAACAGTCATGTTCATTATTTATCTTTGTGTAATTTGATTTAAATTACAATATTGAATGTATTGAATTTGTTAAATTTTGTATGAGGTAATTTCTTGTATGGGTTAAATTGCCTAATATTAGTTTTAGATATTAGTAAGTTGGTAATTTGAAAATCTTTCTGGATGTCTGAAATCTTCCAACATTTTTTTTTCATATCTCGATTTGAATGTTAAAAATCTTATTTTTTGTATTTGTGATGTTTTGTAATATGTGTTTTTGCCCTTACTTGTGCATTTTATGTACATTTATTTTTAACTGGATTTGTATTTGTATGCTCTTATTCTGCAGGCTCCAGACCTGGAGATTGAAGTTCCTAAAGGTTGATGTTTATCAAGCTTGTGACCTTATTGCATGGTGTTATTTTTTACATTTATATATCTAATACACATTTGCACATCTGTAAACATAAATGTAATATTTTGTGGGTTATTTTCTATTTTATTTAACCAGTTGTTGTATATTGAAATCTGTTATTACATTTTATGCACTCCAACTGTAAATGTTTTGTTTTAAGTGCATCTTTATTGTTTTAAACAATTTAATTAATGTGGGTTTTTGTTAGCTTTTATGTTATTCTTGTAGTTTTTGTTTTTTATTATCCTTCTGTTAATTTGCCAGATTTTGACCTATTTGTTTTTCCTGTAATCTCACTTCGATTATTTTCTGTTTTTTTTTTCAATTATACATTTTTTTCACAGTCCCAGTTTGTTCCTGCTTGTTTCTCCAGTTTCCCCGTTCATAATCCATTTGGACTTCATTTCCCATAATCCTCTTCACTCCCTCACCTGAACTGTGTTTGTTATTATCCTCACCTGTCATCCCCCTCATCACTACATTGTCTAAATACCCTGCTTTTCCCTTTGTCTAGGTCAGTTCTTGTTTATAGTGATGTGTTGTGTGTTTTGCTGTTTACCAGTTTCCATGTTTTATATTAATTAAAGATTATCATTTTGGATTCATCATGATCTCCATCTCCTCCTTTATCCTCCACCACACCAACCGTATCAATTTCACAGTATAATTATATATTGTTTGAGTTATGGCTATTTTCTGGGGCTTTTGGATAACTTGTGGGTGACTCTCAAATAGTTCTGGGATCTTTAATAGGCGATGTCCTTAACACCAGAGGGGTCGTTCTGAGAATGTTCTGGGAACATTAAATTTCTACGTAAAATATGGTCCCCTTACCATTCCCAGAACGTCCTAAATGTTCCTTGAAGGTCTGCCTTCAACCTTTTAAAGAACTCCACATCACGTCTGTCTCATAACGTTCTGGGAATGTTACTAGACAACATCCTTAACACCAGCAGGGTCGTTTTGAGAACGTTATGGGATCGTAAAATTTCTACCTAAAATATGGTTCTCTTAACATTCCCGGGATGTTCTGAATGTTCCGTGGAGGTCTGCCAAATAACGTCCTCCATCCCTTTAGGGAACTCCACAACAAGTCCGTCTCATAATGTTCTGGGAACTTTACTGGGCAACGTCCTTAACACCAGCAGGGTCGTTCTAAGAACATTATGGGCACGTAAAGTGTACATAAAATAGGGTCCCCTTAACATTTCCAGAACGTCCTGAATGTTCCGTGGAGGTCTGCCAAATAACGTCCTCCAACCCTTTAGGGAACTCCACAACACGTCCGTCTCATAACGTTCTGGGAACTTTACTGGGCAACGACCTTAACACCAGCGGGGTCGTTCTGAGAACGTTATGGGAACGTAAAATGTTTTAGGGGGGAAATTACTTACTTGACAATGTGTATAAAAACTGTACTTGACTCTAACTAAGTGCTATTTTTGCATTGATCATGATAGGAGCTTTTTTTTTGATGGGCCATCACACAGTGGACTTATAAAAATGAGATTACAGAACATCAGACGGTAGCTTCAACAGAGTTGAAGTGGGAGGACTTCATCAATAAAGAATGCCATTGACCAAACCTTCAGTCATCAAAGAAGATGGATACAGGTAATGACAAAATCACCAATTATTGGTGAAATCTTTAAGGAATATCCCCAATTTCTGGACATGTCAGTGTTTGTAATATACTTAAAGGTGGAGTGCACAATGTTTGAAAGCCAATGTTGATATTTGAAATCACCTAAACAAACACGCCCCTACCCCAATAGAATCTGGACCTTCTTTTAAAAGACCCGCCCCACACATACGCAACCCGGCAAGGATGTCGGTTAGTAAACACGCTCCTTACTGCTGATTGGCTATAAATGTGTTTTGGTAGTCGGCCCGTCTCCTTTTCCAAAGCGTTTTTCAAACATTGTGCACTACGCCTTTAACTGGAGATGGTGTGATGTCCTATCTCTGTTCCAAATGTTTAATTTGGAAAATGACATTTAAAATGTAACATTCAAAGTACGATATAAAAGTAATCCTTTTTTAAGACTTTTTCTCATAAAATATATTTTGCATGTGACCTGCATGTTTACTACACCCAGATGAGAGCTGTGTTATACAATGTTAAGGATACTCGTTCATCTTCTGCTGTGTGAATTCTGCTGTCTCAGACCTGTGGGACTTGATGCCGGTAGGCTTTGTGACTCTAAACTTTATATAAAATTAGTAATGTTTAGTAACATTTTCTAATGATGTTCATTGTTTCATTTGTGTAGGCTGGTACCAGTGTGACGTCTTTGCTTACTAAATGATCAAAGGGTGTCTGAAATCAGCTCAGCCACAGTTGGTTTCCAACGGTTCTTCAGGACATGGAGGCCACTACGTAACTGTTGCAATGAACGATTCTTTTGCCTTTCCACCTGATGTTGACAATCTGACCTGTGCGGTACTGAAAACAACTTGCACTGACATATCTTAAAATATATCAGTGCCCTTTGTTTTGCCTCAAAATGCACACCAGTAATGTTTTTGTTGAAACCAGTTATATTTCCTAATTAAACTTAGGCCTAGTCCTGGATTAAGCAATAATAGTCAAAACAAGACACTTCCTAACAAATCCGTTTAAACAAAGTGGTTTTTTGGCCATGGAGCTCTCTTGTTTTCTTTTCTTTTGTTCCCTGTCCGGGAAACCGCCCCTAAATGTTTTGTGACGGAAATTTCTTTGAATACACTTGTCAAGTTCATTTTAAGTATTTTTCTAAATGTAAGATAACATGTTAATGTTTCAGGACAAGTTAAAATTTTTTGATAACTTGCACGTTGGAAACGATTTCAGACATTGTTCTATTCAACATGTTTAACACAGTTGCTTTTAAATTTAATGAATTATTTTATAAATAGTGTTTTAAAACGTATCAGTGTAATGTATGTTTGAAGTAATTATACTTGCACTTACATTTATTTAAATTAGCATAGATGGAGCAACATAAAGTACTAGCATATTTTCATGCAAGCATTAATTGTCAAATATTTGTTATTTTACAAATAAATAGTTTGTGAACAATATTCAATAGTTGTCTGCTTGATTTCATAATTTAAAGTTTATGTTTTTTTTTCTCTTTAATATTAAAACTAAACAATTACTCGGAACACACAGTTGTGTTAGATCAATAGAAAGTTACACATTAATGTGTTTACTGAAGCAACACATTTTTGTGTTGCATTTTATAACACATATTCTGTGTTAAATTTAACTCAACATGTGTTGTCCCTGCGCACACTCAGAACATGTGTAAAAAAATAACACATGTTGTGTTTTGTTTTTAACACATTTGTTTTAAGAGTGTATGTATCTTCTAAAAATATGCTCAAGAGCATCCTGTAATTCTTTCCAATATTCTTGCATGTGTTGAAATTCCCAAAATATATGATAATAGTTTGCTTCATTACATCCACAGTTTCGCCAACATTTTGGGGTTTTATTGCTGTATTTGGCTGTTTGTATTGGTGTTATAAAATATCTAATAATATTTTTCCAGCAGTACTCACAGTGACCTAGTTGATTTCCACTGAAATTTCCATATATTTGACCACTCTACATCAGTAAAAGTTATTCCACTTTCTGTCATCCATTTCTCTTTTATAAAACTAGTAGAATGTTTCTTCATATTTATTAAGCTTTTATATATCTGAGAAACTATCTTATATCTAACACCCGATGTACACTGAAAAAAAATGATTCATTGAATTTAATCAACCCTCTAAGGCAAGTGGCTGCAATCAATCCACTAAAGCCACATTCAAAAAAAAAAGATTAGTAACGTAAAATGAAATATAAAACTTTTGTTTAAATGTATCTTAAATAAATTGATTGCAACCACTTACCTTAAAAAAATTGATTAAATTCAATGAATCATTTTTTTCAGTGTATATGCCTTTTTAAGCAAGTCTATCAGTGGATTCAGGGTATCTTTGAGTTTCCCTTTTATTTTTTTATAGAAAACTTCTAACTGTTGAGATATTTTGGTAATAGATTCATTTTAATTTATTCAATCCGTGAGCTAAAACTAAAAAAGGGAATTAGATTCTATCTGCCTAAATCTTCTCTGATTTTTAAAGTTAGTGGATAAAAAATTTTTCTTTGTAATTTTTCTATATTCTTTGTCAAATGGATGTCTAAATATTTAAATGATTTTGTGTGCCATTTTAATATATATGTATTTTTTATATTTACAGAGGGATCCCAGATAGCAAAATTGCTGTGGCCCAGATCTGGCTCACATCTGACACCTTCATCTGGCCCACATTTGGCATGGAATGATGGCACTTGAGAGGTCCACTTATTTTTTCCAGATCCACAAGCAAGCCATAGAAATGCCACATATCAGCCAAACACAAAGCAAATAATGCAGATCTGGACCAAATCTGGGTAATAGTTTATTTAAATTCTGGCCCAGATTCGGCCCACATCTGGCATGATTGATGGCACTTGTGTGGTCCACTCCTGTTTAACACATCTCAACCACGAGCAAGCCAGAGTGATGCCACAATCAGGGTATGAATCTCAACCATGGTGACAAGGAAATGAAAACAATGGGTATTAACAAATTAAATTAAAAATCTCTTCCAGGACTCCCAGCATGCATTGTGGCATGGATAAATAATTAACTTTTTACAATTTTCTTTGTCACCATGGTTGAGATTCATAGTCTGATTCTTGATGTTTGTACGTCCCACTTATTGAACACTTAATTTGTGCCAAAGTTTCTAAAACTCCTTAATATCAAAGTGCTGGACTTCATACATATTATTGACAGAAAAAAATCTTGAAGAGTAAACCAATTAATTAGATGATGATTTTTATCATTACACCAACCACCACAGAATTGCAACTTTATTGCAATTATCTTTACACTACCATAACAAATGTGACTGTTTTGAATTGAGCTCGAAATGTTTCGAGCGTTTAAGTTATGTGTTACCATGTTTTCACGTAATGTTAACTCAATTGTTTTTCCTATTTTCTTACCATTGTCGTTTGGGATTGGGGTTAGAACAACTTTCTGTTACGTAAAACGACATCCTAACCCAAACCCAACTCAAACCCCAACATCAAGTGAAAGCAGTTTAAATTTCTGACAAATAAAAGTATAAACCACTGCCATTCTAACCCAAACCCAACTTCATCCTCGTGCGAAAACAGTTTAAAAAAAAAACCCCACAAATCTAACCCCAATCCCAAACGACAATGGTTTGAAAAAAGGAAAAAAATTGAGTAACCATTACGTGAAACTGGCACGAAAAAGAAAGTCGTGCCACGGACACGTGAAAACGTGGTAACACGTAACTTAAACACTCAAAACATTTCGAGCTGATTTCCAAACCAGTCACATTCCTATCTAACCATCTGCGCTACTCACCTGACCAACGGTGAGCTCGAACTGCTTCACTGCAGAAGCTGCCTTGGGGGCTCCGGTTGAGGGCTTTCATTGGTCATTTTTGTGAACCAATCAAATTTCTTTCTGCCCCTGAGCTCATGTTTAAGTAAAACTCCTATCTGAACTGGTTTGGAAAAAAAATCACGCCAAGAGACCGCATGTGGTTGAACTCAACAACGTTTACTCATGGGAGCTCTGTGCTTGGAAGGAAACCTAGCCGAGAACTGGAGAGGTTGGATCCAGCGATTTGAACTTTATCTTATCGCGAGTGGAATCTCAGAGAAGTCAGAAAAAATAAAGTGTCCCACTTTTCTGCACGTTGCAGGAGACGATGCAATCAAGGTATTCAACACGTTTACATTTGATGACGATGTTGACGACTTCGAGACATTAAAAGAGTTATTTGCCAAATACTGCGAACCACGAAAGAACCTGACATACATAAGACATTTGTTCTTTATTAGAGCACAAGGCCAAGCAGATGCTTATGTAACAGATTTAAAGAACAAAGCGAAGGACTGTGAATTCGGATAACTTACTGAGTCACTGATAAGGGACCGAATCGTTTGTGGCATTACAAATGACCAGATCAGAGGCAGGCTGTTGCGGGAACCTGATTTAACCCTACGAAGGGCAATGGAAATTTGCCGTGCCAGTGAGGTGAGTCAAAACCAGTTGAAATCACTACAAGAGGAAACAGAAATTCCCGTGCAAAAAATTCACAAGCAAGAGATTGGGAAAAGGGAAAAAGAGTATGTTCAGCCAAAGAAATCACTAACAGAATGCACAAGATGTGGCTACAAGCACGAACCAAAGAAATGTCCTGCATACGGACAGATATGCAAAGCCTGTCACAAAAAGAATCATTATGCAAAGAAGTGCATGAGTCGCACACAAACAGAGAAACAACGAAGAATTCACGGAATCGATCAAGATGATGAAATGTTTCTTGGAACAATTGAATTGATGGAGACTGAACTGTACCAAATCAATGAAAAGGATAAGGAGAAAAAGAAAGAACTGCAAACTGGAGTGAAACAGTGGACTGAAACCCTTAAGGTAAACAACCAGAAACTGATTGTTAAGTTAGACACAGGTGCAGACTGTAATGTAATTTCAGTGCAAGAACTGGATGCATTGAATATTGACAGAAATGGCATGAAAAAATCACGTTGTAAATTAGTGACATATTCAGGCCACAAGATGTCGCCATTGGGTCAGCAATGCATTGAATGCCAGTACAAAGGCAAGCTGTATACACTTCAATTTTAGGTGATAGAGCAAAATGCCTGTGCTATTCTGGGAAGAGAATCCTGTAATACATTGGGATTAATAAAAAGGATATATGAAACAAATGTAGACACTTCAAAAGATATAATGAGTGAATTTGAAGATTTGTTTACAGGACTGGGTTGTGTTCCGGGAGTCCACCACATTCAGACAAAGCCTGAGGTCATGCCAGTGATTCATGCTCCCAGGAAAGTTCCTGTGGCTTTAAAAAAAGACATTGAAAGAGAACTGAAGCGTATGGAAGAGATGGGTGTCATCAAAAAACAGACTGAGCCCACTGAATGGGTAAATTACTATTTTCCATTGCCTACTATTATGGTGACAATAGTAAAGCCTGTTACGTAAGATTAGAATCTGCATAGACCCTCAGGATCTAAATAGAGCAATACGGAGAGAACACTATCCTCTTAAAACGCTTGAGGAAGTTGTTGCAGAAATGCCCAGAGCCAAGATATTTTCTGTAGTAGATGCAAATCAAGGATTTTGGCAGATCCGGCTGGATGATAACAGTTCTAAACTATGCACATTTAACACACCCTTAGGAAGGTACAGTTTTACAAGGCTTCCTTTTGGAATATCTTCAGCTCCAGAGGTGTTCCAAAGGTGCTTGTCACAGCATCTGGAAGGAATGGAAGGAGTTGAAATTTTATGATGTAAACGAACCAGTTACCCTGTTTGTGGATGCCAGCTCAGAAGGGCTAGGGGCTGTTATTCTTTAGAACGGACAGCCAGTAGCATACGGATCGAGAGCACTAACAGACTGTGAGCGTAACTATGCACAAATTGAAAAAGAGCTATTAGCAATTGTGCATGGTTGTCAGAAGTTTCACCAATACCTTTATGGACGATGCGTTCAGGTTGAGTCCGACCACAAGCCGTTGGAGATCATTTTCAAGAAGCCACTACATAAAGCTCCAGCCAGACTTCAAAAAATGCTGATGAGACTGCAAAGGTATAGTCTAATGGTGAGATATGTACCAGGAAAACTGATGCACATTGCTGACACGCTGAGCAGAGCTTATCTTCCAGTGCGGTGCACTCCGGACAGCAAAGACGAGGATGAGATGGATGTGAGTTTTATAGTGCACCAGTTACCTCTATCAAAGCAAAAAAAGGAACAGTTTCAGTCAGCAACCGCAAAGGATGATGAATTGAAATTAGTCAGAGAAGCAGTCCAGTCAGGTTGGCCAAACTCAAGAAGCCAAGTACCCGAACCCATTCAGCAGTACTGGACGTTTAGGGAGGAACTGAGTTACGCAGATGGACTGTTGTTCAAAAATGGAAAACTAGTAGTTCCAAAAGCAATGCGAGATGACATGCTTGAAAGAATTCATGAAGCACACATGGGTATCGTTAAGTGTAATGAAAGAGCCAGAGATGTCTTGTTTTGGCCAGGGATGGCAAAGCAAATTGAGGATGTTGTAAGTAAGTGTGACATCTGTAATAAGCACAGAAACAACAATCCTAGAGAACCGCTTGTGTCACATCCTGTCCCAGAAAGAGCATGGTCAAAGGTCGGAATGGATTTATTTCATTTTCGAGATGCTGATTACCTTCTCTGTGTGGACTACTTTTCCAAGTACCCTGAAATCGCGAAGTTAAATGATATGACAAGTAAGCAAGTTATTGCTGTTCTCAAATCAATGTTCGCCAGACATGGAGTGCCAGATGAACTCTTTTCTGATAATGGAAGACAGTTTGTGAGTGCTGAAATGCGAGCATTTGCAGCCAGCTGGGAGTTCATTCATACTACTTCAAGTCCAGGATTTCCACAGTCAAACGGTCAAGCAGAGAGAGCAGTACAAACAATAAAACATCTGCTGAAAAAAGCACAAGAGAGTAACAAAGATCCGTACATTGCTCTTTTGGAGTATAGAAACACACTGTTGAATGCAATAGGTCTTTCTCCTGCACAGTTATTAATGGGAAGAAGATTGAAATCAAAGATACCAGTGTCAAATAAACTGTTGATGCCCAAAGTTTTCAGATGGGTGCGTGATCGACTGAGGAAAAGACAAGTCAGACAACAGCAGTACTTTGATCGTGGGACAAGGAAGCTGCCAGACCTGAAAAAAGGTGAATGTGTGAGAATTAGGCAGGATAACAAATGGCAACCTGCAGTAGTTCTTGACAAACTTGAACAGCCAAGATCTTACATTGTTCAAACGCTAGACAGTCACGTCTTCAGGCGGAATAGAAGACATTTACTGAAAACTAAGGAGACAGAGTTTTCTTCAACTCCAGCAGAAGCTGTGGAAGATTTACCTGTTGATTCTCCAGCTTTGAAGCAGAATTCAGAGCAGGAAAACATTGTGGACAATAATGCAAGTGCAAGTTGTTCTTCATCTGTGAATGGCAAGAGTTCACCCGTGAGAAATAGTAAATCTCACTCAGTGGGTAATGAGAGACTGTCAAGGTTTGGTAGACCTATCAGAGTGCCTAGTAGATACCGGAAGTAATACATTAAATGTAGAGTAAGAAAGTGTAACAAAGTTTAAGTTTAAAGTACAAGTTGTGTTACTCAAATGTTTTTTTTCTTTTTCTCTTTCTCTCTAGTGGTGTTTAAAAAAAAAAGGGAGATGTCATGTATGTGTACATTTTGTAATGTTATGAGTGTACGCTATGAGGCGCTATTAAGTTATCATCTTGTATATAGATCCAGACATGAGTAAACGTTGTTGAGTTTAACCCCATGCAGTCTCTTGTCATCAATACATTCCAAGAACAAACACTAATCACAATAATGGTGACTTAAAATTAAACAAAGCATCAACATCTAAACCTAATAAGTGAATTGTGTTTTCTACAGCAATATTTTTACTGAACATTCAGAAATAATGTTTTATAAAATAATAAAATGCAAAGTTTCTCTATCATTTAGATATCAAGCAAACAAGTCAATATAAAAACAGTTGATGTTTAAAACATTTTTGGGAACTTTCAGGGGACGTTCTTAGAACTTTTTTCTGTTAGCTGGGTATGTGGATCACTTCAGACTCACACCCACATGAGCTGGTCTTACTGTGCAATATCTTTGCCAAAAGTGGCCCTGATGGGCTGGGCAGCTGGGCTACATTTGCAACATCATATGTGGGCCACTTTAGACACACACCCACATGAGCTGGTGCTTACTGTGGCACATGTTTGCCAAAACCGGCACGGATATGTTTTAAAAGAACTGGGCCACATTTGCTACAAGTACGGACCAAAATAGGTTCGGACCAAGTACGGACCAAAATAGGTTCCTTCTGGAATGTTCTATACCATTCCCCAGTAAATCCATCCGGTCCTGGGAATTTATTAGACTTTAATTTATTTATAGCCCTTTTTACTTCATCTGCCGTTATTTCTGCTATAAGTGTTTTATTTTGCTCATCAGTAAGGGTAGGTAACTCCAATGTTTCCAAAAAAACAATCAATCTCCTGGGGCCTCATTTATCAACATTGCGTATAAAATGTTCTATATTTTTACCTACGAATGAAATTTAGAGTGTGCGTAAGTACAAAATAATCGGGATTTATCAAACGTGCGGACGGGGTTTGTACACTGCAAAATCCCGGGAGTTAAATTAACACTGCTCAGTGTTTATATAGGTCCACTCTCCAGAGTGTTAAAAAAGTAACACTGGAGAGAGTTAAAAGCTACAATCTGTGACTTTATCCTCTCTATCACCATCTCTGTTTGACAACTGAAATTGCATTTTAGATCTTACTTGTAGAGATATTTTTCTTATCTTGGAAGTAGATGTTGGCTGTTTCATTTAAAGTCACCATTATTGTGATCAGTGGTTGTTTTAATTGGACTTTGAGTCTTAGTCTTAACTTTTGAGCTTTTTTGGCTGTTATAATTACATGTGTTAAAAACATGTTTGTTGTGGCCAAAGAGGAAACTCTAATGCATTTCTATGGTTGTTAGGATATACTTTCAAATAGCACTCTCCTTAAAAATGATTTCTTCAGTGATTTCTTACTAGAAGTGTTTATTTCTGTTAATAATATGATACTGTACTATGAAATCCAGCCATCTCAGCAGTCTTTCATTCTGAACCATTTTTAAACACTGACACTTACAAATTAACTGCTGCATAATGTAGACACACAAACATCAATAATCAGAATATAAATCACAATGATGGTGACAAAAGAATGAAAAGCTTCATGCTGCAATGCATGCTGGGTATCAACAAATTACAAATCTCATCCAGGACTCCCAGAATGCACTGGGGCATGAATAAAGAATGAACCTTTTTACCATTTCCTTTGTCACCATCATTGTGATTCATACTCCGATTCTTGATGTCTTTGTATCTACATTGTTCAGCAGTTAATGCTTTATGTGCACACTATCAAAATCCTTCAGAATAACAAACTGCTATGAGAGTTCTGGACCTTGAACTGTAGTATTTCATTAATAACAGATAAAGACACTTTTGATGAGTGAGGGAATCTATATTAATAAATCTGTTCATTTAAAATTTTATGTTTGACATTATATATTAACCATCAATATTCAATTACACAATTGCTTTTTCTTTGCTATAACTTATGTGTTTTAAACACACTCAAATATAGCAGTTAGAAAAAACTAACACGTTAACAGTCAAGAGTCAAGTCCAACTAAAACAACCACTGATCACAATAATGGTGACTTTAAATTAAACAGCCAACATCTAAACCTAAGTTAATAAAATGACTCTACAAGTAAGATGTAAAATTTAATTTTATGTTTAAAACAGAGATGGTGATAGAGAGGATAAAGTCACAGATTGTAGCTTTTAACTCTCTCCGGTGTTACTTTTTTAACACTCTGGAGAGTGGACCTATATAAACACTGAGCAGTGTTAATTTAACTCCCGGGATTTTGCAGTGTACGCACATCAGTAAGTAATCCTTGATGATAAATCCCATGTGTTCTTAAGCACCATGCTCGTGCACATTCATGGTCATTTGCATTCCGAAACGCCTCCAAAGAACCATATATGGTGACAACACCTCCTGCTATGAGTCACGTGGTTGTGTTTTTTTCCCTCATCGCAATAATGGCAAAGAGAGTGTAAAAGAGGAATTCCTGAGGTTAAATCCTGATAACACATCATGTTTGGTTAACTTAGTGCGGGAGGAATGACTAACAAAGGAAAACAAATCTGCATGGAAACATGTTACCAGTGAGTTTAATTCTGTTGTGTATGAGAACACTTCTAGAAATAAAAAAATGGTTTGACATTAAATTATCAGCCAAAAAAAAAAAACACACACACCGTCACAGCACACCGACGTGAAATCAGTGCAACTGTAGGAGGACAGACAATGACAGAACTTTCCGTGGACAGTCGCACATCGGCGCAATCTTTGAAAACGCGCTCCCGGCGGAATGGATGATTTGCCAAGTCTTCCATTAATGCAAGATAAGCCATAGCCATTGCACTGTGTCAAGCATTTGACAGAGCTTCTTCATAGATATGACACAAATATCATTAATTAACTTCAACACTGATTTGCAGTTACTTTATTAACAGTAATCATTTTTAACACCTGGGGGTGGATAATAAATAGACAAAGTGTTCTTTTAACGTGCAATTTGATAAACTCTACACTTTGCGTAAAACTGTTCCTACGCACACTTCTGTGCGTACGCACGCTTGATAAATGAGGCCCCTGGTTTCTGTCTTCAGGCATTTTAGAATATAATTTCTTATAGAACCTTTCAAAAACATCTTGAATGTTTTCTTGTTTGGTTTGTATTGTATTGGTAATAGGATCCCTGATTTTGTATATAGTTTGATCTGCCTTTTGTTTTTTTTAATTTCCATGCTAATATTTTCATTAATTTAGATCCGTTTTCGTAATATTTTTGCCATAATTTTTTCTCTATTTCTTGAGTATATAGCATATTAATTTCGTTTCTTGTTTTTTTATTTGTTCTAGTATGTTTGGGGTTTGTTTGTCCTTATGTTCTTTTTCTGATAAATTTAGTTGATGTTGCAATTTTTTAAGTCCCTGTTGTTGAATTTTCTTTTTAAGTGAGGCTAGTGCTATAATTTTACTTCTTAGTACTGCTTTTGCAGCATCCCACAATATGGGGGGTGTGACCTCTTTATTATCATTAGATTCTAAATAAGAATTAATCTCATCTTTAATACTTATTTTAAAAGAGGGATCATTAAGAAGATTCAAGTTTAATTTCCACAAAGTGTCCTTAGGTTAATTATCTAGTTTAACTGTTAAATAGATTGGAGCATGATCACTAATATCTATCTGTAGTGACTATTTTGTCTTGAGTTTGTTCTTTGTCACATTGATGTTGACTGGGGAAATTTTTGACGCTTGCTTGTTCCAATAAACCAAGAAAAATCCAAAAGAGTAAAGGTGAAAGAATAGGTGGGTTTTATTACAACAAAACAAATTGTACAGATCCTTTATCTGTCAAATAAATTATAAAGAGAATGGCTTTAAGAGCACAAAAAGGGGCAGCAGTTCATTCAAACATTCCTGTGGCAAGGTCAAAAAGCTATGTGCTCCCAGTCAGCCACACCGCCACCTTGTCACCTTCCTATTTAATGTCCTTTTGACCTGAGAGGGCACAAGTTCTCAAAATTAGAACAATAAGGAAAACATTATTAGAATAAATCATTATGAAATGATTAAAAAATGGCTCCTACACAACCGGCCCCTAAATGTTTTGGTAAGCAAAACAATTATTAGATTAAATCAAACTAGGAGCCTTAAAGAAATTATTTTACTTTTATGTGATATATAAAAAACAAAAAAAGAATACTAGACCATTGTCATCCGGTTTCTTTAGATCTTGTCTTCATCTCCTTCTAACATCAAGCATAACTTCCTGATTGGCCTTTCTAAGATATTGTTCTGTGTCTTGAGTTTCACAGAGCGTAAAAGTCCTTTTTAGTCAGGGAAAACTTCCATAATTCTGCCCAGAATCCAAGAACCTCTTGAGGAAGTTGGATCCACCACCAATACAACATCTCCACACTGAAAGTTCCTTCTTTTAATGTTCCACTTTTGACGCTCCTGGAGCAGCGGCAGGTATTCCAGTGTCCAGCGTCTCCAAAAGAGGTTTGCCAAGTATTGAACCTGCCTCCAGCGGCGTTTAGTGTACTGTTCGTTCTTATCAAATACACCAGGTGGAAGAGTTGGCTTGTTTTTGAGTAGCAGTAGATCATTCGGTGTAAGCGGGTGCAAATCTTGAGGGTCGGTGGAGACTGTTGTTATAGGGCGACTGTTTAAAACTGCCTCAACTTCACACAAGATCGTCTGGAGGTCCTCGTCATCTAAGGTTGCTGTTTAAGAACAGAATAGAGAACTTGTCTGATGGATGGTTCCATTGTCTGACTGTAAGTGTTTCACTTGTCCCCGCCTACAATTGAACCACCTCACAGCGTTGATACATGAGCTTGTGTCTAAGGAGCTGGCCACTTCAATATGAACAGCTCTGCTGGTCATGCAAGTGAATAGCACGCCATATCTTTTTACTAGTGCTCTTCCACGTATAATTTGAAAAGGACCAAAGTAGTAGACCCCGGTGTTAATAAAATGGGGTGAGTTAGGTTGAAGTCTTTCCTGAGGTAGATCAGACATCTTTTGTTCTCCAACTTTGGCTCTGTATCTTCTGCACACAACACATTTGGTCAGAATCTTCCTGGCAGCTGAATTAGCATTTAATATCCAATATTTTTTGCGGAGTTCAGACAACACATGGCTTCTTCCCCCATGTCCTGTTGTTTTGTGCATATGCCTTAAAATAAGTGTGGATACATGTGAGTTCTTTGGTATTATGACAGGAAACTTTCTTTCTTCCCCTATGGTTGTTTTGCTCAATCTGCCTCCTACTCTTATCAACTCATCCTTTACATGAGGGTGCAGTTTGCACGTAGGAGTTTTCCTTACTCAAACATGATCTGAGGGCAGAAAGAATGTGATTGGTTCACAAAAACGACCAATCAAAATGCTCGTTACTGGTTTAAGCCCTCAGCGGAGCCTCCAAGGCAGCTTCTGCAGTGAAGCAGTTTGAGCTCACCGTTGGTCAGATGAGTAGCGCAGATATGGTAAGATAGGAATGAGACTGTTTTTGAATTCAGCTTGAAACGTTTCAAGCATTTAAGTGATGCGTTTTCACACGTCCGTGGCACGACTTTCTTTTTCGTGCCAGTTTCACGTATTGGTTACTCAATTGTTTTTCCTATTTTCTTACCATTGTCGCTTGGGATTGGGGTTAGAACAACTTTGTTACATAAAATGACATCCTCACCCTAACCCAACTCTAACCCCAACTCCAAGCGAGAACAATTTAATTTTCTGACAAATAAATGTATAAACACTGTCATTTTAACCCAAACATATCCTAGCGCGAGAATGGTTTAAAAATGTGACGAAAACCACAAATCTAACCCCAATCCCAATCGACAATGGTTTGAAAAAAGGAAAATTGAGTAACCAATCCGTGAAACTGGCACGAAAAAGAAAGTCGTGCCACGCATTTTGATTGGTCGTTTTTGTGAACCAATCACATTCTTTCTGCCCTCAGAACATGTTTGAGTAAGGAAAACTCATATCTACTGATTTTTCACTCCAAACTGCTTTTCTGAGCTGGAAATCACTTTAAACGGCTTAGAATGCTCCTGTAAGCATTTTAAGCAGAGTTGGGCACTTTTGCATGAAAAGTCACATTTCAGCCTGAAACGTTGATTTTTCACTCTAAACTGCTTTTCTGAGCTGGAAATCACTTTAAACGGCTTGTTTCATCGTTAGAATGCTCCTGTAAGCATTTTAAGCAGAGTTGGGCACTTTTGCATGAAAAGTCACATTTCAGCCTGAAACGTTGATTTTTCACTCTAAACTGCTTTTCTGAGCTGGAAATCACTTTAAACGGCTTAGAATGCTCCTGTAAGCATTTTAAGCAGAGTTGTGCACTTTTGCATGAAAAGTGACATTTCAGCCTAAAACGTTGATTTTTCTCTCTAAACTGCTTTTCTGAGCTGGAAATCACTTTAAACGGCTTGTTTCATCGTTAGAATGCTCCTGAGAGCTTTTTAAGCAGAGTTGTGCACTTTTGCATGAAAAGTGACATTTCAGCCTGAAACGTTGATTTTTCTGTCTAAACTGCTTTTCTGAGCTGGAAATCACTTTAAACGGCTTGTTTCATCGTTAGAATGCTCCTGTGAGCTTTTTAAGCAGAGTTGTGCACTTTTGCATGAAAAGTGACATTTCAGCCTGAAACGTTGATTTTTCACTCCAAACTGCTTTTCTGAGCTGGAAATCACTTTAAACGGCTTAGAATGCTCCTGTAAGCATTTTAAGCAGAGTTGGGCACTTTTGCATGAAAAGTCACATTTCAGCCTGAAACGTTGATTTTTCACTCTAAACTGCTTTTCTGAGCTGGAAATCACTTTAAACGGCTTAGAATGCTCCTGTAAGCATTTTAAGCAGAGTTGGGCACTTTTGCATGAAAAGTCACATTTCAGCCTGAAACGTTGATTTTTCACTCTAAACTGCTTTTCTGAGCTGGAAATCACTTTAAACGGCTTGTTTCATCGTTAGAATGCTCCTGTAAGCATTTTAAGCAGAGTTGTGCACTTTTGCATGAAAAGTCACATTTCAGCCTGAAACGTTGATTTTTCACTCTAAACTGCTTTTCTGAGCTGGAAATCACTTTAAACGGCTTAGAATGCTCCTGTAAGCATTTTAAGCAGAGTTGGGCACTTTTGCATGAAAAGTCACATTTCAGCCTGAAACGTTGATTTTTCACTCTAAACTGCTTTTCTGAGCTGGAAATCACTTTAAACGGCTTAGAATGCTCCTGTAAGCATTTTAAGCAGAGTTGGGCACTTTTGCATGAAAAGTCACATTTCAGCCTGAAACGTTGATTTTTCACTCTAAACTGCTTTTCTGAGCTGGAAATCACTTTAAACGGCTTGTTTCATCGTTAGAATGCTCCTGTAAGCATTTTAAGCAGAGTTGTGCACTTTTGCATGAAAAGTGACATTTCAGCCTGAAACGTTGATTTTTCTCTCTAAACTGCTTTTCTGAGCTGGAAATCACTTTAAACGGCTTGTTTCATCGTTAGAATGCTCCTGTAAGCATTTTAAGCAGAGTTGTGCACTTTTGCATGAAAAGTGACATTTCAGCCTGAAACGTTGATTTTTCACTCCAAACTGCTTTTCTGAGCTGGAAATCACTTTAAACGGCTTAGAATGCTCCTGTAAGCATTTTAAGCAGAGTTGGGCACTTTTGCATGAAAAGTCACATTTCAGCCTGAAACGTTGATTTTTCACTCCAAACTGCTTTTCTGAGCTGGAAATCACTTTAAACGGCTTAGAATGCTCCTGTAAGCATTTTAAGCAGAGTTGTGCACTTTTGCATGAAAAGTCACATTTCAGCCTGAAACGTTGATTTTTCACTCCAAACTGCTTTTCTGAGCTGGAAATCACTTTAAACGGCTTAGAATGCTCCTGTAAGCATTTTAAGCAGAGTTGGGCACTTTTGCATGAAAAGTCACATTTCAGCCTGAAACGTTGATTTTTGACTCTAAACTGCTTTTCTGAGCTGGAAATCACTTTAAACGGCTTAGAATGCTCCTGTAAGCATTTTAAGCAGAGTTGTGCACTTTTGCATGAAAAGTCACATTTCAGCCTGAAACGTTGATTTTTCACTCCAAACTGCTTTTCTGAGCTGGAAATCACTTTAAACGGCTTAGAATGCTCCTGTAAGCATTTTAAGCAGAGTTGGGCACTTTTGCATGAAAAGTCACATTTCAGCCTGAAACGTTGATTTTTCACTCTAAACTGCTTTTCTGAGCTGGAAATCACTTTAAACGGCTTAGAATGCTCCTGTAAGCATTTTAAGCAGAGTTGTGCACTTTTGCATGAAAAGTGACATTTCAGCCTAAAACGTTGATTTTTCTCTCTAAACTGCTTTTCTGAGCTGGAAATCACTTTAAACGGCTTGTTTCATCGTTAGAATGCTCCTGAGAGCTTTTTAAGCAGAGTTGTGCACTTTTGCATGAAAAGTGACATTTCAGCCTGAAACGTTGATTTTTCACTCCAAACTGCTTTTCTGAGCTGGAAATCACTTTAAACGGCTTGTTTCATCGTTAGAATGCTCCTGTGAGCTTTTTAAGCAGAGTTGTGCACTTTTGCATGAAAAGTGACATTTCAGCCTGAAACGTTGATTTTTCACTCCAAACTGCTTTTCTGAGCTGGAAATCACTTTAAACGGCTTAGAATGCTCCTGTAAGCATTTTAAGCAGAGTTGGGCACTTTTGCATGAAAAGTCACATTTCAGCCTGAAACGTTGATTTTTCACTCTAAACTGCTTTTCTGAGCTGGAAATCACTTTAAACGGCTTAGAATGCTCCTGTAAGCATTTTAAGCAGAGTTGTGCACTTTTGCATGAAAAGTGACATTTCAGCCTAAAACGTTGATTTTTCTCTCTAAACTGCTTTTCTGAGCTGGAAATCACTTTAAACGGCTTGTTTCATCGTTAGAATGCTCCTGAGAGCTTTTTAAGCAGAGTTGTGCACTTTTGCATGAAAAGTCACATTTCAGCCTGAAACGTTGATTTTTCACTCCAAACTGCTTTTCTGAGCTGGAAATCACTTTAAACGGCTTAGAATGCTCCTGTAAGCATTTTAAGCAGAGTTGGGCACTTTTGCATGAAAAGTCACATTTCAGCCTGAAACGTTGATTTTTCACTCTAAACTGCTTTTCTGAGCTGGAAATCACTTTAAACGGCTTGTTTCATCGTTAGAATGCTCCTGTAAGCATTTTAAGCAAAGTTGTGCACTTTTGCATGAAAAGTCACATTTCGGCCTGAAACGTTGATTTTTCACTCCAAACTGCTTTTCTGAGCTGGAAATCACTTTAAACGGCTTAGAATGCTCCTGTAAGCATTTTAAGCAGAGTTGGGCACTTTTGCATGAAAAGTCACATTTCAGCCTGAAACGTTGATTTTTCACTCTAAACTGCTTTTCTGAGCTGGAAATCACTTTAAACGGCTTAGAATGCTCCTGTAAGCATTTTAAGCAGAGTTGGGCACTTTTGCATGAAAAGTCACATTTCAGCCTGAAACGTTGATTTTTCACTCTAAACTGCTTTTCTGAGCTGGAAATCACTTTAAACGGCTTAGAATGCTCCTGTAAGCATTTTAAGCAGAGTTGGGCACTTTTGCATGAAAAGTCACATTTCAGCCTGAAACGTTGATTTTTCACTCTAAACTGCTTTTCTGAGCTGGAAATCACTTTAAACGGCTTAGAATGCTCCTGTAAGCATTTTAAGCAGAGTTGTGCACTTTTGCATGAAAAGTCACATTTCAGCCTGAAACGTTGATTTTTCACTCCAAACTGCTTTTCTGAGCTGGAAATCACTTTAAACGGCTTAGAATGCTCCTGTAAGCATTTTAAGCAGAGTTGGGCACTTTTGCATGAAAAGTCACATTTCAGCCTGAAACGTTGATTTTTCACTCTAAACTGCTTTTCTGAGCTGGAAATCACTTTAAACGGCTTAGAATGCTCCTGTAAGCATTTTAAGCAGAGTTGTGCACTTTTGCATGAAAAGTGACATTTCAGCCTGAAACGTTGATTTTTCTCTCTAAACTGCTTTTCTGAGCTGGAAATCACTTTAAACGGCTTGTTTCATCGTTAGAATGCTCCTGAGAGCTTTTTAAGCAGAGTTGTGCACTTTTGCATGAAAAGTCACATTTCAGCCTGAAACGTTGATTTTTCACTCCAAACTGCTTTTCTGAGCTGGAAATCACTTTAAACGGCTTAGAATGCTCCTGTAAGCATTTTAAGCAGAGTTGGGCACTTTTGCATGAAAAGTCACATTTCAGCCTGAAACGTTGATTTTTCACTCTAAACTGCTTTTCTGAGCTGGAAATCACTTTAAACGGCTTAGAATGCTCCTGTAAGCATTTTAAGCAGAGTTGGGCACTTTTGCATGAAAAGTCACATTTCAGCCTGAAACGTTGATTTTTCACTCTAAACTGCTTTTCTGAGCTGGAAATCACTTTAAACGGCTTAGAATGCTCCTGTAAGCATTTTAAGCAGAGTTGTGCACTTTTGCATGAAAAGTGACATTTCAGCCTAAAACGTTGATTTTTCTCTCTAAACTGCTTTTCTGAGCTGGAAATCACTTTAAACGGCTTGTTTCATCGTTAGAATGCTCCTGAGAGCTTTTTAAGCAGAGTTGTGCACTTTTGCATGAAAAGTGACATTTCAGCCTGAAACGTTGATTTTTCACTCCAAACTGCTTTTCTGAGCTGGAAATCACTTTAAACGGCTTGTTTCATCGTTAGAATGCTCCTGTAAGCATTTTAAGCAGAGTTGTGCACTTTTGCATGAAAAGTCACATTTCAGCCTGAAACGTTGATTTTTCACTCCAAACTGCTTTTCTGAGCTGGAAATCACTTTAAACGGCTTAGAATGCTCCTGTAAGCATTTTAAGCAGAGTTGGGCACTTTTGCATGAAAAGTCACATTTCAGCCTGAAACGTTGATTTTTCACTCTAAACTGCTTTTCTGAGCTGGAAATCACTTTAAACGGCTTAGAATGCTCCTGTAAGCATTTTAAGCAGAGTTGTGCACTTTTGCATGAAAAGTGACATTTCAGCCTAAAACGTTGATTTTTCACTCTAAACTGCTTTTCTGAGCTGGAAATCACTTTAAACGGCTTGTTTCATCGTTAGAATGCTCCTGAGAGCTTTTTAAGCAGAGTTGTGCACTTTTGCATGAAAAGTCACATTTCAGCCTGAAACGTTGATTTTTCACTCCAAACTGCTTTTCTGAGCTGGAAATCACTTTAAACGGCTTGTTTCATCGTTAGAATGCTCCTGTAAGCATTTTAAGCAGAGTTGTGCACTTTTGCATGAAAAGTCACATTTCAGCCTGAAACGTTGATTTTTCACTCCAAACTGCTTTTCTGAGCTGGAAATCACTTTAAACGGCTTAGAATGCTCCTGTAAGCATTTTAAGCAGAGTTGGGCACTTTTGCATGAAAAGTCACATTTCAGCCTGAAACGTTGATTTTTCACTCTAAACTGCTTTTCTGAGCTGGAAATCACTTTAAACGGCTTAGAATGCTCCTGTAAGCATTTTAAGCAGAGTTGGGCACTTTTGCATGAAAAGTCACATTTCAGCCTGAAACGTTGATTTTTCACTCTAAACTGCTTTTCTGAGCTGGAAATCACTTTAAACGGCTTAGAATGCTCCTGTAAGCATTTTAAGCAGAGTTGTGCACTTTTGCATGAAAAGTCACATTTCAGCCTGAAACGTTGATTTTTCTCTCTAAACTGCTTTTCTGAGCTGGAAATCACTTTAAACGGCTTGTTTCATCGTTAGAATGCTCCTGTAAGCATTTTAAGCAGAGTTGTGCACTTTTGCATGAAAAGTCACATTTCAGCCTGAAACGTTGATTTTTCACTCCAAACTGCTTTTCTGAGCTGGAAATCACTTTAAACGGCTTAGAATGCTCCTGTAAGCATTTTAAGCAGAGTTGGGCACTTTTGCATGAAAAGTCACATTTCAGCCTGAAACGTTGATTTTTCACTCTAAACTGCTTTTCTGAGCTGGAAATCACTTTAAACGGCTTGTTTCATCGTTAGAATGCTCCTGTAAGCATTTTAAGCAAAGTTGTGCACTTTTGCATGAAAAGTCACATTTCAGCCTGAAACGTTGATTTTTCACTCCAAACTGCTTTTCTGAGCTGGAAATCACTTTAAACGGCTTAGAATGCTCCTGTAAGCATTTTAAGCAGAGTTGGGCACTTTTGCATGAAAAGTCACATTTCAGCCTGAAACGTTGATTTTTCACTCTAAACTGCTTTTCTGAGCTGGAAATCACTTTAAACGGCTTAGAATGCTCCTGTAAGCATTTTAAGCAGAGTTGTGCACTTTTGCATGAAAAGTCACATTTCAGCCTGAAACGTTGATTTTTCACTCTAAACTGCTTTTCTGAGCTGGAAATCACTTTAAACGGCTTGTTTCATCGTTAGAATGCTCCTGTAAGCATTTTAAGCAGAGTTGTGCACTTTTGCAAGAAAAGTCACATTTCAGCCTGAAACGTTGATTTTTCACTCCAAACTGCTTTTCTGAGCTGGAAATCACTTTAAACGGCTTAGAATGCTCCTGTAAGCATTTTAAGCAGAGTTGGGCACTTTTGCATGAAAAGTCACATTTCAGCCTGAAACGTTGATTTTTCACTCTAAACTGCTTTTCTGAGCTGGAAATCACTTTAAACGGCTTAGAATGCTCCTGTAAGCATTTTAAGCAGAGTTGGGCACTTTTGCATGAAAAGTCACATTTCAGCCTGAAACGTTGATTTTTGACTCTAAACTGCTTTTCTGAGCTGGAAATCACTTTAAACGGCTTAGAATGCTCCTGTAAGCATTTTAAGCAGAGTTGTGCACTTTTGCATGAAAAGTCACATTTCAGCCTGAAACGTTGATTTTTCACTCCAAACTGCTTTTCTGAGCTGGAAATCACTTTAAACGGCTTAGAATGCTCCTGTAAGCATTTTAAGCAGAGTTGGGCACTTTTGCATGAAAAGTCACATTTCAGCCTGAAACGTTGATTTTTCACTCTAAACTGCTTTTCTGAGCTGGAAATCACTTTAAACGGCTTAGAATGCTCCTGTAAGCATTTTAAGCAGAGTTGTGCACTTTTGCATGAAAAGTGACATTTCAGCCTAAAACGTTGATTTTTCTCTCTAAACTGCTTTTCTGAGCTGGAAATCACTTTAAACGGCTTGTTTCATCGTTAGAATGCTCCTGAGAGCTTTTTAAGCAGAGTTGTGCACTTTTGCATGAAAAGTGACATTTCAGCCTGAAACGTTGATTTTTCACTCCAAACTGCTTTTCTGAGCTGGAAATCACTTTAAACGGCTTGTTTCATCGTTAGAATGCTCCTGTGAGCTTTTTAAGCAGAGTTGTGCACTTTTGCATGAAAAGTGACATTTCAGCCTGAAACGTTGATTTTTCACTCCAAACTGCTTTTCTGAGCTGGAAATCACTTTAAACGGCTTAGAATGCTCCTGTAAGCATTTTAAGCAGAGTTGGGCACTTTTGCATGAAAAGTCACATTTCAGCCTGAAACGTTGATTTTTCACTCTAAACTGCTTTTCTGAGCTGGAAATCACTTTAAACGGCTTAGAATGCTCCTGTAAGCATTTTAAGCAGAGTTGTGCACTTTTGCATGAAAAGTGACATTTCAGCCTAAAACGTTGATTTTTCTCTCTAAACTGCTTTTCTGAGCTGGAAATCACTTTAAACGGCTTGTTTCATCGTTAGAATGCTCCTGAGAGCTTTTTAAGCAGAGTTGTGCACTTTTGCATGAAAAGTCACATTTCAGCCTGAAACGTTGATTTTTCACTCCAAACTGCTTTTCTGAGCTGGAAATCACTTTAAACGGCTTAGAATGCTCCTGTAAGCATTTTAAGCAGAGTTGGGCACTTTTGCATGAAAAGTCACATTTCAGCCTGAAACGTTGATTTTTCACTCTAAACTGCTTTTCTGAGCTGGAAATCACTTTAAACGGCTTGTTTCATCGTTAGAATGCTCCTGTAAGCATTTTAAGCAAAGTTGTGCACTTTTGCATGAAAAGTCACATTTCGGCCTGAAACGTTGATTTTTCACTCCAAACTGCTTTTCTGAGCTGGAAATCACTTTAAACGGCTTAGAATGCTCCTGTAAGCATTTTAAGCAGAGTTGGGCACTTTTGCATGAAAAGTCACATTTCAGCCTGAAACGTTGATTTTTCACTCTAAACTGCTTTTCTGAGCTGGAAATCACTTTAAACGGCTTAGAATGCTCCTGTAAGCATTTTAAGCAGAGTTGTGCACTTTTGCATGAAAAGTCACATTTCAGCCTGAAACGTTGATTTTTCACTCTAAACTGCTTTTCTGAGCTGGAAATCACTTTAAACGGCTTAGAATGCTCCTGTAAGCATTTTAAGCAGAGTTGGGCACTTTTGCATGAAAAGTCACATTTCAGCCTGAAACGTTGATTTTTCACTCTAAACTGCTTTTCTGAGCTGGAAATCACTTTAAACGGCTTGTTTCATCGTTAGAATGCTCCTGTAAGCATTTTAAGCAGAGTTGTGCACTTTTGCAAGAAAAGTCACATTTCAGCCTGAAACGTTGATTTTTCACTCCAAACTGCTTTTCTGAGCTGGAAATCACTTTAAACGGCTTAGAATGCTCCTGTAAGCATTTTAAGCAGAGTTGGGCACTTTTGCATGAAAAGTCACATTTCAGCCTGAAACGTTGATTTTTCACTCTAAACTGCTTTTCTGAGCTGGAAATCACTTTAAACGGCTTAGAATGCTCCTGTAAGCATTTTAAGCAGAGTTGGGCACTTTTGCATGAAAAGTCACATTTCAGCCTGAAACGTTGATTTTTGACTCTAAACTGCTTTTCTGAGCTGGAAATCACTTTAAACGGCTTAGAATGCTCCTGTAAGCATTTTAAGCAGAGTTGTGCACTTTTGCATGAAAAGTCACATTTCAGCCTGAAACGTTGATTTTTCACTCCAAACTGCTTTTCTGAGCTGGAAATCACTTTAAACGGCTTAGAATGCTCCTGTAAGCATTTTAAGCAGAGTTGGGCACTTTTGCATGAAAAGTCACATTTCAGCCTGAAACGTTGATTTTTCACTCTAAACTGCTTTTCTGAGCTGGAAATCACTTTAAACGGCTTAGAATGCTCCTGTAAGCATTTTAAGCAGAGTTGTGCACTTTTGCATGAAAAGTGACATTTCAGCCTGAAACGTTGATTTTTCTCTCTAAACTGCTTTTCTGAGCTGGAAATCACTTTAAACGGCTTGTTTCATCGTTAGAATGCTCCTGAGAGCTTTTTAAGCAGAGTTGTGCACTTTTGCATGAAAAGTGACATTTCAGCCTGAAACGTTGATTTTTCACTCCAAACTGCTTTTCTGAGCTGGAAATCACTTTAAACGGCTTAGAATGCTCCTGTAAGCATTTTAAGCAGAGTTGGGCACTTTTGCATGAAAAGTCACATTTCAGCCTGAAACGTTGATTTTTCACTCCAAACTGCTTTTCTGAGCTGGAAATCACTTTAAACGGCTTAGAATGCTCCTGTAAGCATTTTAAGCAGAGTTGGGCACTTTTGCATGAAAAGTCACATTTCAGCCTGAAACGTTGATTTTTCACTCTAAACTGCTTTTCTGAGCTGGAAATCACTTTAAACGGCTTAGAATGCTCCTGTAAGCATTTTAAGCAGAGTTGTGCACTTTTGCATGAAAAGTCACATTTCAGCCTGAAACGTTGATTTTTCTCTCTAAACTGCTTTTCTGAGCTGGAAATCACTTTAAACGGCTTGTTTCATCGTTAGAATGCTCCTGTAAGCATTTTAAGCAGAGTTGTGCACTTTTGCATGAAAAGTCACATTTCAGCCTGAAACGTTGATTTTTCACTCCAAACTGCTTTTCTGAGCTGGAAATCACTTTAAACGGCTTGTTTCATCGTTAGAATGCTCCTGTAAGCATTTTAAGCAGAGTTGTGCACTTTTGCATGAAAAGTCACATTTCAGCCTGAAACGTTGATTTTTCACTCCAAACTGCTTTTCTGAGCTGGAAATCACTTTAAACGGCTTAGAATGCTCCTGTAAGCATTTTAAGCAGAGTTGGGCACTTTTGCATGAAAAGTCACATTTCAGCCTGAAACGTTGATTTTTCACTCTAAACTGCTTTTCTGAGCTGGAAATCACTTTAAACGGCTTAGAATGCTCCTGTAAGCATTTTAAGCAGAGTTGTGCACTTTTGCATGAAAAGTGACATTTCAGCCTAAAACGTTGATTTTTCTCTCTAAACTGCTTTTCTGAGCTGGAAATCACTTTAAACGGCTTGTTTCATCGTTAGAATGCTCCTGAGAGCTTTTTAAGCAGAGTTGTGCACTTTTGCATGAAAAGTCACATTTCAGCCTGAAACGTTGATTTTTCACTCCAAACTGCTTTTCTGAGCTGGAAATCACTTTAAACGGCTTGTTTCATCGTTAGAATGCTCCTGTAAGCATTTTAAGCAGAGTTGTGCACTTTTGCATGAAAAGTCACATTTCAGCCTGAAACGTTGATTTTTCACTCCAAACTGCTTTTCTGAGCTGGAAATCACTTTAAACGGCTTAGAATGCTCCTGTAAGCATTTTAAGCAGAGTTGGGCACTTTTGCATGAAAAGTCACATTTCAGCCTGAAACGTTGATTTTTCACTCTAAACTGCTTTTCTGAGCTGGAAATCACTTTAAACGGCTTAGAATGCTCCTGTAAGCATTTTAAGCAGAGTTGTGCACTTTTGCATGAAAAGTCACATTTCAGCCTGAAACGTTGATTTTTCTCTCTAAACTGCTTTTCTGAGCTGGAAATCACTTTAAACGGCTTGTTTCATCGTTAGAATGCTCCTGAGAGCTTTTTAAGCAGAGTTGTGCACTTTTGCATGAAAAGTCACATTTCAGCCTGAAACGTTGATTTTTCACTCCAAACTGCTTTTCTGAGCTGGAAATCACTTTAAACGGCTTAGAATGCTCCTGTAAGCATTTTAAGCAGAGTTGGGCACTTTTGCATGAAAAGTCACATTTCAGCCTGAAACGTTGATTTTTCACTCTAAACTGCTTTTCTGAGCTGGAAATCACTTTAAACGGCTTGTTTCATCGTTAGAATGCTCCTGTAAGCATTTTAAGCAGAGTTGTGCACTTTTGCATGAAAAGTCACATTTCAGCCTGAAACGTTGATTTTTCACTCCAAACTGCTTTTCTGAGCTGGAAATCACTTTAAACGGCTTAGAATGCTCCTGTAAGCATTTTAAGCAGAGTTGGGCACTTTTGCATGAAAAGTCACATTTCAGCCTGAAACGTTGATTTTTCACTCTAAACTGCTTTTCTGAGCTGGAAATCACTTTAAACGGCTTAGAATGCTCCTGTAAGCATTTTAAGCAGAGTTGGGCACTTTTGCATGAAAAGTCACATTTCAGCCTGAAACGTTGATTTTTCACTCTAAACTGCTTTTCTGAGCTGGAAATCACTTTAAACGGCTTGTTTCATCGTTAGAATGCTCCTGTAAGCATTTTAAGCAGAGTTGTGCACTTTTGCATGAAAAGTCACATTTCAGCCTGAAACGTTGATTTTTCACTCCAAACTGCTTTTCTGAGCTGGAAATCACTTTAAACGGCTTAGAATGCTCCTGTAAGCATTTTAAGCAGAGTTGGGCACTTTTGCATGAAAAGTCACATTTCAGCCTGAAACGTTGATTTTTCACTCTAAACTGCTTTTCTGAGCTGGAAATCACTTTAAACGGCTTAGAATGCTCCTGTAAGCATTTTAAGCAGAGTTGGGCACTTTTGCATGAAAAGTCACATTTCAGCCTGAAACGTTGATTTTTCACTCTAAACTGCTTTTCTGAGCTGGAAATCACTTTAAACGGCTTAGAATGCTCCTGTAAGCATTTTAAGCAGAGTTGGGCACTTTTGCATGAAAAGTCACATTTCAGCCTGAAACGTTGATTTTTCACTCTAAACTGCTTTTCTGAGCTGGAAATCACTTTAAACGGCTTGTTTCATCGTTAGAATGCTCCTGTAAGCATTTTAAGCAGAGTTGTGCACTTTTGCATGAAAAGTCACATTTCAGCCTGAAACGTTGATTTTTCACTCCAAACTGCTTTTCTGAGCTGGAAATCACTTTAAACGGCTTAGAATGCTCCTGTAAGCATTTTAAGCAGAGTTGGGCACTTTTGCATGAAAAGTCACATTTCAGCCTGAAACGTTGATTTTTCACTCTAAACTGCTTTTCTGAGCTGGAAATCACTTTAAACGGCTTAGAATGCTCCTGTAAGCATTTTAAGCAGAGTTGGGCACTTTTGCATGAAAAGTCACATTTCAGCCTGAAACGTTGATTTTTGACTCTAAACTGCTTTTCTGAGCTGGAAATCACTTTAAACGGCTTAGAATGCTCCTGTAAGCATTTTAAGCAGAGTTGTGCACTTTTGCATGAAAAGTCACATTTCAGCCTGAAACGTTGATTTTTCACTCCAAACTGCTTTTCTGAGCTGGAAATCACTTTAAACGGCTTAGAATGCTCCTGTAAGCATTTTAAGCAGAGTTGGGCACTTTTGCATGAAAAGTCACATTTCAGCCTGAAACGTTGATTTTTCACTCTAAACTGCTTTTCTGAGCTGGAAATCACTTTAAACGGCTTAGAATGCTCCTGTAAGCATTTTAAGCAGAGTTGTGCACTTTTGCATGAAAAGTGACATTTCAGCCTAAAACGTTGATTTTTCTCTCTAAACTGCTTTTCTGAGCTGGAAATCACTTTAAACGGCTTGTTTCATCGTTAGAATGCTCCTGAGAGCTTTTTAAGCAGAGTTGTGCACTTTTGCATGAAAAGTGACATTTCAGCCTGAAACGTTGATTTTTCTCTCTAAACTGCTTTTCTGAGCTGGAAATCACTTTAAACGGCTTGTTTCATCGTTAGAATGCTCCTGAGAGCTTTTTAAGCAGAGTTGTGCACTTTTGCATGAAAAGTGACATTTCAGCCTGAAACGTTGATTTTTCACTCCAAACTGCTTTTCTGAGCTGGAAATCACTTTAAACGGCTTGTTTCATCGTTAGAATGCTCCTGTGAGCTTTTTAAGCAGAGTTGTGCACTTTTGCATGAAAAGTGACATTTCAGCCTGAAACGTTGATTTTTCACTCCAAACTGCTTTTCTGAGCTGGAAATCACTTTAAACGGCTTAGAATGCTCCTGTAAGCATTTTAAGCAGAGTTGGGCACTTTTGCATGAAAAGTCACATTTCAGCCTGAAACGTTGATTTTTCACTCTAAACTGCTTTTCTGAGCTGGAAATCACTTTAAACGGCTTAGAATGCTCCTGTAAGCATTTTAAGCAGAGTTGTGCACTTTTGCATGAAAAGTGACATTTCAGCCTAAAACGTTGATTTTTCTCTCTAAACTGCTTTTCTGAGCTGGAAATCACTTTAAACGGCTTGTTTCATCGTTAGAATGCTCCTGAGAGCTTTTTAAGCAGAGTTGTGCACTTTTGCATGAAAAGTCACATTTCAGCCTGAAACGTTGATTTTTCACTCCAAACTGCTTTTCTGAGCTGGAAATCACTTTAAACGGCTTAGAATGCTCCTGTAAGCATTTTAAGCAGAGTTGGGCACTTTTGCATGAAAAGTCACATTTCAGCCTGAAACGTTGATTTTTCACTCTAAACTGCTTTTCTGAGCTGGAAATCACTTTAAACGGCTTGTTTCATCGTTAGAATGCTCCTGTAAGCATTTTAAGCAAAGTTGTGCACTTTTGCATGAAAAGTCACATTTCAGCCTGAAACGTTGATTTTTCACTCCAAACTGCTTTTCTGAGCTGGAAATCACTTTAAACGGCTTAGAATGCTCCTGTAAGCATTTTAAGCAGAGTTGGGCACTTTTGCATGAAAAGTCACATTTCAGCCTGAAACGTTGATTTTTCACTCTAAACTGCTTTTCTGAGCTGGAAATCACTTTAAACGGCTTAGAATGCTCCTGTAAGCATTTTAAGCAGAGTTGGGCACTTTTGCATGAAAAGTCACATTTCAGCCTGAAACGTTGATTTTTCACTCTAAACTGCTTTTCTGAGCTGGAAATCACTTTAAACGGCTTAGAATGCTCCTGTAAGCATTTTAAGCAGAGTTGGGCACTTTTGCATGAAAAGTCACATTTCAGCCTGAAACGTTGATTTTTCACTCTAAACTGCTTTTCTGAGCTGGAAATCACTTTAAACGGCTTGTTTCATCGTTAGAATGCTCCTGTAAGCATTTTAAGCAGAGTTGTGCACTTTTGCAAGAAAAGTCACATTTCAGCCTGAAACGTTGATTTTTCACTCCAAACTGCTTTTCTGAGCTGGAAATCACTTTAAACGGCTTAGAATGCTCCTGTAAGCATTTTAAGCAGAGTTGGGCACTTTTGCATGAAAAGTCACATTTCAGCCTGAAACGTTGATTTTTCACTCTAAACTGCTTTTCTGAGCTGGAAATCACTTTAAACGGCTTAGAATGCTCCTGTAAGCATTTTAAGCAGAGTTGGGCACTTTTGCATGAAAAGTCACATTTCAGCCTGAAACGTTGATTTTTGACTCTAAACTGCTTTTCTGAGCTGGAAATCACTTTAAACGGCTTAGAATGCTCCTGTAAGCATTTTAAGCAGAGTTGTGCACTTTTGCATGAAAAGTCACATTTCAGCCTGAAACGTTGATTTTTCACTCCAAACTGCTTTTCTGAGCTGGAAATCACTTTAAACGGCTTAGAATGCTCCTGTAAGCATTTTAAGCAGAGTTGGGCACTTTTGCATGAAAAGTCACATTTCAGCCTGAAACGTTGATTTTTCACTCTAAACTGCTTTTCTGAGCTGGAAATCACTTTAAACGGCTTAGAATGCTCCTGTAAGCATTTTAAGCAGAGTTGTGCACTTTTGCATGAAAAGTGACATTTCAGCCTAAAACGTTGATTTTTCTCTCTAAACTGCTTTTCTGAGCTGGAAATCACTTTAAACGGCTTGTTTCATCGTTAGAATGCTCCTGAGAGCTTTTTAAGCAGAGTTGTGCACTTTTGCATGAAAAGTGACATTTCAGCCTGAAACGTTGATTTTTCACTCCAAACTGCTTTTCTGAGCTGGAAATCACTTTAAACGGCTTGTTTCATCGTTAGAATGCTCCTGTAAGCATTTTAAGCAGAGTTGTGCACTTTTGCATGAAAAGTGACATTTCAGCCTGAAACGTTGATTTTTCACTCCAAACTGCTTTTCTGAGCTGGAAATCACTTTAAACGGCTTAGAATGCTCCTGTAAGCATTTTAAGCAGAGTTGGGCACTTTTGCATGAAAAGTCACATTTCAGCCTGAAACGTTGATTTTTCACTCTAAACTGCTTTTCTGAGCTGGAAATCACTTTAAACGGCTTAGAATGCTCCTGTAAGCATTTTAAGCAGAGTTGTGCACTTTTGCATGAAAAGTGACATTTCAGCCTAAAACGTTGATTTTTCTCTCTAAACTGCTTTTCTGAGCTGGAAATCACTTTAAACGGCTTGTTTCATCGTTAGAATGCTCCTGAGAGCTTTTTAAGCAGAGTTGTGCACTTTTGCATGAAAAGTCACATTTCAGCCTGAAACGTTGATTTTTCACTCCAAACTGCTTTTCTGAGCTGGAAATCACTTTAAACGGCTTAGAATGCTCCTGTAAGCATTTTAAGCAGAGTTGGGCACTTTTGCATGAAAAGTCACATTTCAGCCTGAAACGTTGATTTTTCACTCTAAACTGCTTTTCTGAGCTGGAAATCACTTTAAACGGCTTGTTTCATCGTTAGAATGCTCCTGTAAGCATTTTAAGCAGAGTTGTGCACTTTTGCATGAAAAGTCACATTTCAGCCTGAAACGTTGATTTTTCACTCCAAACTGCTTTTCTGAGCTGGAAATCACTTTAAACGGCTTAGAATGCTCCTGTAAGCATTTTAAGCAGAGTTGGGCACTTTTGCATGAAAAGTCACATTTCAGCCTGAAACGTTGATTTTTCACTCTAAACTGCTTTTCTGAGCTGGAAATCACTTTAAACGGCTTAGAATGCTCCTGTAAGCATTTTAAGCAGAGTTGTGCACTTTTGCATGAAAAGTGACATTTCAGCCTAAAACGTTGATTTTTCTCTCTAAACTGCTTTTCTGAGCTGGAAATCACTTTAAACGGCTTGTTTCATCGTTAGAATGCTCCTGAGAGCTTTTTAAGCAGAGTTGTGCACTTTTGCATGAAAAGTCACATTTCAGCCTGAAACGTTGATTTTTCACTCCAAACTGCTTTTCTGAGCTGGAAATCACTTTAAACGGCTTAGAATGCTCCTGTAAGCATTTTAAGCAGAGTTGGGCACTTTTGCATGAAAAGTCACATTTCAGCCTGAAACGTTGATTTTTCACTCTAAACTGCTTTTCTGAGCTGGAAATCACTTTAAACGGCTTGTTTCATCGTTAGAATGCTCCTGTAAGCATTTTAAGCAAAGTTGTGCACTTTTGCATGAAAAGTCACATTTCGGCCTGAAACGTTGATTTTTCACTCCAAACTGCTTTTCTGAGCTGGAAATCACTTTAAACGGCTTAGAATGCTCCTGTAAGCATTTTAAGCAGAGTTGGGCACTTTTGCATGAAAAGTCACATTTCAGCCTGAAACGTTGATTTTTCACTCTAAACTGCTTTTCTGAGCTGGAAATCACTTTAAACGGCTTAGAATGCTCCTGTAAGCATTTTAAGCAGAGTTGGGCACTTTTGCATGAAAAGTCACATTTCAGCCTGAAACGTTGATTTTTCACTCTAAACTGCTTTTCTGAGCTGGAAATCACTTTAAACGGCTTAGAATGCTCCTGTAAGCATTTTAAGCAGAGTTGGGCACTTTTGCATGAAAAGTCACATTTCAGCCTGAAACGTTGATTTTTCACTCTAAACTGCTTTTCTGAGCTGGAAATCACTTTAAACGGCTTGTTTCATCGTTAGAATGCTCCTGTAAGCATTTTAAGCAGAGTTGTGCACTTTTGCATGAAAAGTCACATTTCAGCCTGAAACGTTGATTTTTCACTCCAAACTGCTTTTCTGAGCTGGAAATCACTTTAAACGGCTTAGAATGCTCCTGTAAGCATTTTAAGCAGAGTTGGGCACTTTTGCATGAAAAGTCACATTTCAGCCTGAAACGTTGATTTTTCACTCTAAACTGCTTTTCTGAGCTGGAAATCACTTTAAACGGCTTAGAATGCTCCTGTAAGCATTTTAAGCAGAGTTGGGCACTTTTGCATGAAAAGTCACATTTCAGCCTGAAACGTTGATTTTTGACTCTAAACTGCTTTTCTGAGCTGGAAATCACTTTAAACGGCTTAGAATGCTCCTGTAAGCATTTTAAGCAGAGTTGTGCACTTTTGCATGAAAAGTCACATTTCAGCCTGAAACGTTGATTTTTCACTCCAAACTGCTTTTCTGAGCTGGAAATCACTTTAAACGGCTTAGAATGCTCCTGTAAGCATTTTAAGCAGAGTTGGGCACTTTTGCATGAAAAGTCACATTTCAGCCTGAAACGTTGATTTTTCACTCTAAACTGCTTTTCTGAGCTGGAAATCACTTTAAACGGCTTAGAATGCTCCTGTAAGCATTTTAAGCAGAGTTGTGCACTTTTGCATGAAAAGTGACATTTCAGCCTGAAACGTTGATTTTTCTCTCTAAACTGCTTTTCTGAGCTGGAAATCACTTTAAACGGCTTGTTTCATCGTTAGAATGCTCCTGAGAGCTTTTTAAGCAGAGTTGTGCACTTTTGCATGAAAAGTCACATTTCAGCCTGAAACGTTGATTTTTCACTCCAAACTGCTTTTCTGAGCTGGAAATCACTTTAAACGGCTTAGAATGCTCCTGTAAGCATTTTAAGCAGAGTTGGGCACTTTTGCATGAAAAGTCACATTTCAGCCTGAAACGTTGATTTTTCACTCTAAACTGCTTTTCTGAGCTGGAAATCACTTTAAACGGCTTAGAATGCTCCTGTAAGCATTTTAAGCAGAGTTGGGCACTTTTGCATGAAAAGTCACATTTCAGCCTGAAACGTTGATTTTTCACTCTAAACTGCTTTTCTGAGCTGGAAATCACTTTAAACGGCTTAGAATGCTCCTGTAAGCATTTTAAGCAGAGTTGTGCACTTTTGCATGAAAAGTGACATTTCAGCCTGAAACGTTGATTTTTCTCTCTAAACTGCTTTTCTGAGCTGGAAATCACTTTAAACGGCTTGTTTCATCGTTAGAATGCTCCTGAGAGCTTTTTAAGCAGAGTTGTGCACTTTTGCATGAAAAGTCACATTTCAGCCTGAAACGTTGATTTTTCACTCCAAACTGCTTTTCTGAGCTGGAAATCACTTTAAACGGCTTGTTTCATCGTTAGAATGCTCCTGTAAGCATTTTAAGCAGAGTTGTGCACTTTTGCATGAAAAGTCACATTTCAGCCTGAAACGTTGATTTTTCACTCCAAACTGCTTTTCTGAGCTGGAAATCACTTTAAACGGCTTAGAATGCTCCTGTAAGCATTTTAAGCAGAGTTGGGCACTTTTGCATGAAAAGTCACATTTCAGCCTGAAACGTTGATTTTTCACTCTAAACTGCTTTTCTGAGCTGGAAATCACTTTAAACGGCTTAGAATGCTCCTGTAAGCATTTTAAGCAGAGTTGTGCACTTTTGCATGAAAAGTCACATTTCAGCCTGAAACGTTGATTTTTCACTCTAAACTGCTTTTCTGAGCTGGAAATCACTTTAAACGGCTTATCGAGAATGCTCCTGTAAGCATTTTAAGCAGAGTTGTGCACTTTTGCATGAAAAGTCACATTTCAGCCTGAAACGTTGATTTTTCACTCCAAACTGCTTTTCTGAGCTGGAAATCACTTTAAACGGCTTAGAATGCTCCTGTAAGCATTTTAAGCAGAGTTGGGCACTTTTGCATGAAAAGTCACATTTCAGCCTGAAACGTTGATTTTTCACTCTAAACTGCTTTTCTGAGCTGGAAATCACTTTAAACGGCTTAGAATGCTCCTGTAAGCATTTTAAGCAGAGTTGGGCACTTTTGCATGAAAAGTCACATTTCAGCCTGAAACGTTGATTTTTCACTCTAAACTGCTTTTCTGAGCTGGAAATCACTTTAAACGGCTTGTTTCATCGTTAGAATGCTCCTGTAAGCATTTTAAGCAGAGTTGTGCACTTTTGCATGAAAAGTCACATTTCAGCCTGAAACGTTGATTTTTCACTCCAAACTGCTTTTCTGAGCTGGAAATCACTTTAAACGGCTTAGAATGCTCCTGTAAGCATTTTAAGCAGAGTTGGGCACTTTTGCATGAAAAGTCACATTTCAGCCTGAAACGTTGATTTTTCACTCTAAACTGCTTTTCTGAGCTGGAAATCACTTTAAACGGCTTAGAATGCTCCTGTAAGCATTTTAAGCAGAGTTGGGCACTTTTGCATGAAAAGTCACATTTCAGCCTGAAACGTTGATTTTTCACTCTAAACTGCTTTTCTGAGCTGGAAATCACTTTAAACGGCTTAGAATGCTCCTGTAAGCATTTTAAGCAGAGTTGGGCACTTTTGCATGAAAAGTCACATTTCAGCCTGAAACGTTGATTTTTCACTCTAAACTGCTTTTCTGAGCTGGAAATCACTTTAAACGGCTTGTTTCATCGTTAGAATGCTCCTGTAAGCATTTTAAGCAGAGTTGTGCACTTTTGCATGAAAAGTCACATTTCAGCCTGAAACGTTGATTTTTCACTCCAAACTGCTTTTCTGAGCTGGAAATCACTTTAAACGGCTTAGAATGCTCCTGTAAGCATTTTAAGCAGAGTTGGGCACTTTTGCATGAAAAGTCACATTTCAGCCTGAAACGTTGATTTTTCACTCTAAACTGCTTTTCTGAGCTGGAAATCACTTTAAACGGCTTAGAATGCTCCTGTAAGCATTTTAAGCAGAGTTGTGCACTTTTGCATGAAAAGTCACATTTCAGCCTGAAACGTTGATTTTTCACTCTAAACTGCTTTTCTGAGCTGGAAATCACTTTAAACGGCTTAGAATGCTCCTGTAAGCATTTTAAGCAGAGTTGTGCACTTTTGCATGAAAAGTCACATTTCAGCCTGAAACGTTGATTTTTCACTCCAAACTGCTTTTCTGAGCTGGAAATCACTTTAAACGGCTTAGAATGCTCCTGTAAGCATTTTAAGCAGAGTTGGGCACTTTTGCATGAAAAGTCACATTTCAGCCTGAAACGTTGATTTTTCACTCTAAACTGCTTTTCTGAGCTGGAAATCACTTTAAACGGCTTAGAATGCTCCTGTAAGCATTTTAAGCAGAGTTGTGCACTTTTGCATGAAAAGTCACATTTCAGCCTGAAACGTTGATTTTTCACTCCAAACTGCTTTTCTGAGCTGGAAATCACTTTAAACGGCTTAGAATGCTCCTGTAAGCATTTTAAGCAGAGTTGGGCACTTTTGCATGAAAAGTCACATTTCAGCCTGAAACGTTGATTTTTCACTCTAAACTGCTTTTCTGAGCTGGAAATCACTTTAAACGGCTTAGAATGCTCCTGTAAGCATTTTAAGCAGAGTTGTGCACTTTTGCATGAAAAGTCACATTTCAGCCTGAAACGTTGATTTTTCACTCCAAACTGCTTTTCTGAGCTGGAAATCACTTTAAACGGCTTGTTTCATCGTTAGAATGCTCCTGTAAGCATTTTAAGCAGAGTTGTGCACTTTTGCATGAAAAGTCACATTTCAGCCTGAAACGTTGATTTTTCACTCCAAACTGCTTTTCTGAGCTGGAAATCACTTTAAACGGCTTAGAATGCTCCTGTAAGCATTTTAAGCAGAGTTGGGCACTTTTGCATGAAAAGTCACATTTCAGCCTGAAACGTTGATTTTTCACTCTAAACTGCTTTTCTGAGCTGGAAATCACTTTAAACGGCTTAGAATGCTCCTGTAAGCATTTTAAGCAGAGTTGTGCACTTTTGCATGAAAAGTCACATTTCAGCCTGAAACGTTGATTTTTCACTCCAAACTGCTTTTCTGAGCTGGAAATCACTTTAAACGGCTTAGAATGCTCCTGTAAGCATTTTAAGCAGAGTTGGGCACTTTTGCATGAAAAGTCACATTTCAGCCTGAAACGTTGATTTTTCACTCTAAACTGCTTTTCTGAGCTGGAAATCACTTTAAACGGCTTAGAATGCTCCTGTAAGCATTTTAAGCAGAGTTGTGCACTTTTGCATGAAAAGTCACATTTCAGCCTGAAACGTTGATTTTTCACTCTAAACTGCTTTTCTGAGCTGGAAATCACTTTAAACGGCTTAGAATGCTCCTGTAAGCATTTTAAGCAGAGTTGGGCACTTTTGCATGAAAAGTCACATTTCAGCCTGAAACGTTGATTTTTCACTCTAAACTGCTTTTCTGAGCTGGAAATCACTTTAAACGGCTTAGAATGCTCCTGTAAGCATTTTAAGCAGAGTTGGGCACTTTTGCATGAAAAGTCACATTTCAGCCTGAAACGTTGATTTTTCACTCTAAACTGCTTTTCTGAGCTGGAAATCACTTTAAACGGCTTAGAATGCTCCTGTAAGCATTTTAAGCAGAGTTGTGCACTTTTGCATGAAAAGTCACATTTCAGCCTGAAACGTTGATTTTTCACTCCAAACTGCTTTTCTGAGCTGGAAATCACTTTAAACGGCTTAGAATGCTCCTGTAAGCATTTTAAGCAGAGTTGGGCACTTTTGCATGAAAAGTCACATTTCAGCCTGAAACGTTGATTTTTCACTCTAAACTGCTTTTCTGAGCTGGAAATCACTTTAAACGGCTTGTTTCATCGTTAGAATGCTCCTGTAAGCATTTTAAGCAGAGTTGTGCACTTTTGCATGAAAAGTCACATTTCAGCCTGAAACGTTGATTTTTCACTCCAAACTGCTTTTCTGAGCTGGAAATCACTTTAAACGGCTTAGAATGCTCCTGTAAGCATTTTAAGCAGAGTTGGGCACTTTTGCATGAAAAGTCACATTTCAGCCTGAAACGTTGATTTTTCACTCTAAACTGCTTTTCTGAGCTGGAAATCACTTTAAACGGCTTAGAATGCTCCTGTAAGCATTTTAAGCAGAGTTGGGCACTTTTGCATGAAAAGTCACATTTCAGCCTGAAACGTTGATTTTTCACTCTAAACTGCTTTTCTGAGCTGGAAATCACTTTAAACGGCTTAGAATGCTCCTGTAAGCATTTTAAGCAGAGTTGTGCACTTTTGCATGAAAAGTCACATTTCAGCCTGAAACGTTGATTTTTCACTCCAAACTGCTTTTCTGAGCTGGAAATCACTTTAAACGGCTTAGAATGCTCCTGTAAGCATTTTAAGCAGAGTTGGGCACTTTTGCATGAAAAGTCACATTTCAGCCTGAAACGTTGATTTTTCACTCTAAACTGCTTTTCTGAGCTGGAAATCACTTTAAACGGCTTAGAATGCTCCTGTAAGCATTTTAAGCAGAGTTGTGCACTTTTGCATGAAAAGTCACATTTCAGCCTGAAACGTTGATTTTTCACTCTAAACTGCTTTTCTGAGCTGGAAATCACTTTAAACGGCTTGTTTCATCGTTAGAATGCTCCTGTAAGCATTTTAAGCAGAGTTGTGCACTTTTGCATGAAAAGTCACATTTCAGCCTGAAACGTTGATTTTTCACTCCAAACTGCTTTTCTGAGCTGGAAATCACTTTAAACGGCTTAGAATGCTCCTGTAAGCATTTTAAGCAGAGTTGGGCACTTTTGCATGAAAAGTCACATTTCAGCCTGAAACGTTGATTTTTCACTCTAAACTGCTTTTCTGAGCTGGAAATCACTTTAAACGGCTTAGAATGCTCCTGTAAGCATTTTAAGCAGAGTTGGGCACTTTTGCATGAAAAGTCACATTTCAGCCTGAAACGTTGATTTTTCACTCTAAACTGCTTTTCTGAGCTGGAAATCACTTTAAACGGCTTGTTTCATCGTTAGAATGCTCCTGTAAGCATTTTAAGCAGAGTTGTGCACTTTTGCATGAAAAGTCACATTTCAGCCTGAAACGTTGATTTTTCACTCTAAACTGCTTTTCTGAGCTGGAAATCACTTTAAACGGCTTAGAATGCTCCTGTAAGCATTTTAAGCAGAGTTGGGCACTTTTGCATGAAAAGTCACATTTCAGCCTGAAACGTTGATTTTTCACTCTAAACTGCTTTTCTGAGCTGGAAATCACTTTAAACGGCTTAGAATGCTCCTGTAAGCATTTTAAGCAGAGTTGTGCACTTTTGCATGAAAAGTCACATTTCAGCCTGAAACGTTGATTTTTCACTCCAAACTGCTTTTCTGAGCTGGAAATCACTTTAAACGGCTTAGAATGCTCCTGTAAGCATTTTAAGCAGAGTTGGGCACTTTTGCATGAAAAGTCACATTTCAGCCTGAAACGTTGATTTTTCACTCTAAACTGCTTTTCTGAGCTGGAAATCACTTTAAACGGCTTAGAATGCTCCTGTAAGCATTTTAAGCAGAGTTGTGCACTTTTGCATGAAAAGTCACATTTCAGCCTGAAACGTTGATTTTTCACTCTAAACTGCTTTTCTGAGCTGGAAATCACTTTAAACGGCTTAGAATGCTCCTGTAAGCATTTTAAGCAGAGTTGGGCACTTTTGCATGAAAAGTCACATTTCAGCCTGAAACGTTGATTTTTCACTCTAAACTGCTTTTCTGAGCTGGAAATCACTTTAAACGGCTTGTTTCATCGTTAGAATGCTCCTGTAAGCATTTTAAGCAGAGTTGTGCACTTTTGCATGAAAAGTCACATTTCAGCCTGAAACGTTGATTTTTCACTCCAAACTGCTTTTCTGAGCTGGAAATCACTTTAAACGGCTTAGAATGCTCCTGTAAGCATTTTAAGCAGAGTTGGGCACTTTTGCATGAAAAGTCACATTTCAGCCTGAAACGTTGATTTTTCACTCTAAACTGCTTTTCTGAGCTGGAAATCACTTTAAACGGCTTAGAATGCTCCTGTAAGCATTTTAAGCAGAGTTGGGCACTTTTGCATGAAAAGTCACATTTCAGCCTGAAACGTTGATTTTTCACTCTAAACTGCTTTTCTGAGCTGGAAATCACTTTAAACGGCTTAGAATGCTCCTGTAAGCATTTTAAGCAGAGTTGTGCACTTTTGCATGAAAAGTCACATTTCAGCCTGAAACGTTGATTTTTCACTCCAAACTGCTTTTCTGAGCTGGAAATCACTTTAAACGGCTTAGAATGCTCCTGTAAGCATTTTAAGCAGAGTTGGGCACTTTTGCATGAAAAGTCACATTTCAGCCTGAAACGTTGATTTTTCACTCTAAACTGCTTTTCTGAGCTGGAAATCACTTTAAACGGCTTAGAATGCTCCTGTAAGCATTTTAAGCAGAGTTGTGCACTTTTGCATGAAAAGTCACATTTCAGCCTGAAACGTTGATTTTTCACTCCAAACTGCTTTTCTGAGCTGGAAATCACTTTAAACGGCTTAGAATGCTCCTGTAAGCATTTTAAGCAGAGTTGGGCACTTTTGCATGAAAAGTCACATTTCAGCCTGAAACGTTGATTTTTCACTCTAAACTGCTTTTCTGAGCTGGAAATCACTTTAAACGGCTTAGAATGCTCCTGTAAGCATTTTAAGCAGAGTTGTGCACTTTTGCATGAAAAGTCACATTTCAGCCTGAAACGTTGATTTTTCACTCTAAACTGCTTTTCTGAGCTGGAAATCACTTTAAACGGCTTAGAATGCTCCTGTAAGCATTTTAAGCAGAGTTGGGCACTTTTGCATGAAAAGTCACATTTCAGCCTGAAACGTTGATTTTTCACTCTAAACTGCTTTTCTGAGCTGGAAATCACTTTAAACGGCTTAGAATGCTCCTGTAAGCATTTTAAGCAGAGTTGGGCACTTTTGCATGAAAAGTCACATTTCAGCCTGAAACGTTGATTTTTCACTCTAAACTGCTTTTCTGAGCTGGAAATCACTTTAAACGGCTTGTTTCATCGTTAGAATGCTCCTGTAAGCATTTTAAGCAGAGTTGTGCACTTTTGCATGAAAAGTCACATTTCAGCCTGAAACGTTGATTTTTCACTCCAAACTGCTTTTCTGAGCTGGAAATCACTTTAAACGGCTTAGAATGCTCCTGTAAGCATTTTAAGCAGAGTTGTGCACTTTTGCATGAAAAGTCACATTTCAGCCTGAAACGTTGATTTTTCACTCTAAACTGCTTTTCTGAGCTGGAAATCACTTTAAACGGCTTGTTTCATCGTTAGAATGCTCCTGTAAGCATTTTAAGCAGAGTTGTGCACTTTTGCATGAAAAGTCACATTTCAGCCTGAAACGTTGATTTTTCACTCTAAACTGCTTTTCTGAGCTGGAAATCACTTTAAACGGCTTAGAATGCTCCTGTAAGCATTTTAAGCAGAGTTGTGCACTTTTGCATGAAAAGTCACATTTCAGCCTGAAACGTTGATTTTTCACTCCAAACTGCTTTTCTGAGCTGGAAATCACTTTAAACGGCTTGTTTCATCGTTAGAATGCTCCTGTAAGCATTTTAAGCAGAGTTGTGCACTTTTGCATGAAAAGTCACATTTCAGCCTGAAACGTTGATTTTTCACTCTAAACTGCTTTTCTGAGCTGGAAATCACTTTAAACGGCTTAGAATGCTCCTGTAAGCATTTTAAGCAGAGTTGTGCACTTTTGCATGAAAAGTCACATTTCAGCCTGAAACGTTGATTTTTCACTCTAAACTGCTTTTCTGAGCTGGAAATCACTTTAAACGGCTTGTTTCATCGTTAGAATGCTCCTGTAAGCATTTTAAGCAGAGTTGTGCACTTTTGCATGAAAAGTCACATTTCAGCCTGAAACGTTGATTTTTCACTCCAAACTGCTTTTCTGAGCTGGAAATCACTTTAAACGGCTTAGAATGCTCCTGTAAGCATTTTAAGCAGAGTTGGGCACTTTTGCATGAAAAGTCACATTTCAGCCTGAAACGTTGATTTTTCACTCTAAACTGCTTTTCTGAGCTGGAAATCACTTTAAACGGCTTAGAATGCTCCTGTAAGCATTTTAAGCAGAGTTGGGCACTTTTGCATGAAAAGTCACATTTCAGCCTGAAACGTTGATTTTTCACTCTAAACTGCTTTTCTGAGCTGGAAATCACTTTAAACGGCTTGTTTCATCGTTAGAATGCTCCTGTAAGCATTTTAAGCAGAGTTGTGCACTTTTGCATGAAAAGTCACATTTCAGCCTGAAACGTTGATTTTTCACTCCAAACTGCTTTTCTGAGCTGGAAATCACTTTAAACGGCTTAGAATGCTCCTGTAAGCATTTTAAGCAGAGTTGGGCACTTTTGCATGAAAAGTCACATTTCAGCCTGAAACGTTGATTTTTCACTCTAAACTGCTTTTCTGAGCTGGAAATCACTTTAAACGGCTTAGAATGCTCCTGTAAGCATTTTAAGCAGAGTTGTGCACTTTTGCATGAAAAGTCACATTTCAGCCTGAAACGTTGATTTTTCACTCTAAACTGCTTTTCTGAGCTGGAAATCACTTTAAACGGCTTAGAATGCTCCTGTAAGCATTTTAAGCAGAGTTGTGCACTTTTGCATGAAAAGTCACATTTCAGCCTGAAACGTTGATTTTTCACTCTAAACTGCTTTTCTGAGCTGGAAATCACTTTAAACGGCTTAGAATGCTCCTGTAAGCATTTTAAGCAGAGTTGTGCACTTTTGCATGAAAAGTCACATTTCAGCCTGAAACGTTGATTTTTCACTCTAAACTGCTTTTCTGAGCTGGAAATCACTTTAAACGGCTTAGAATGCTCCTGTAAGCATTTTAAGCAGAGTTGTGCACTTTTGCATGAAAAGTCACATTTCAGCCTGAAACGTTGATTTTTCACTCTAAACTGCTTTTCTGAGCTGGAAATCACTTTAAACGGCTTAGAATGCTCCTGTAAGCATTTTAAGCAGAGTTGGGCACTTTTGCATGAAAAGTCACATTTCAGCCTGAAACGTTGATTTTTCACTCTAAACTGCTTTTCTGAGCTGGAAATCACTTTAAACGGCTTAGAATGCTCCTGTAAGCATTTTAAGCAGAGTTGTGCACTTTTGCATGAAAAGTCACATTTCAGCCTGAAACGTTGATTTTTCACTCTAAACTGCTTTTCTGAGCTGGAAATCACTTTAAACGGCTTAGAATGCTCCTGTAAGCATTTTAAGCAGAGTTGTGCACTTTTGCATGAAAAGTCACATTTCAGCCTGAAACGTTGATTTTTCACTCTAAACTGCTTTTCTGAGCTGGAAATCACTTTAAACGGCTTGTTTCATCGTTAGAATGCTCCTGTAAGCATTTTAAGCAGAGTTGTGCACTTTTGCATGAAAAGTCACATTTCAGCCTGAAACGTTGATTTTTCACTCTAAACTGCTTTTCTGAGCTGGAAATCACTTTAAACGGCTTAGAATGCTCCTGTAAGCATTTTAAGCAGAGTTGGGCACTTTTGCATGAAAAGTCACATTTCAGCCTGAAACGTTGATTTTTCACTCTAAACTGCTTTTCTGAGCTGGAAATCACTTTAAACGGCTTAGAATGCTCCTGTAAGCATTTTAAGCAGAGTTGTGCACTTTTGCATGAAAAGTCACATTTCAGCCTGAAACGTTGATTTTTCACTCCAAACTGCTTTTCTGAGCTGGAAATCACTTTAAACGGCTTAGAATGCTCCTGTAAGCATTTTAAGCAGAGTTGGGCACTTTTGCATGAAAAGTCACATTTCAGCCTGAAACGTTGATTTTTCACTCTAAACTGCTTTTCTGAGCTGGAAATCACTTTAAACGGCTTAGAATGCTCCTGTAAGCATTTTAAGCAGAGTTGGGCACTTTTGCATGAAAAGTCACATTTCAGCCTGAAACGTTGATTTTTCACTCTAAACTGCTTTTCTGAGCTGGAAATCACTTTAAACGGCTTGTTTCATCGTTAGAATGCTCCTGTAAGCATTTTAAGCAGAGTTGTGCACTTTTGCATGAAAAGTCACATTTCAGCCTGAAACGTTGATTTTTCACTCCAAACTGCTTTTCTGAGCTGGAAATCACTTTAAACGGCTTAGAATGCTCCTGTAAGCATTTTAAGCAGAGTTGGGCACTTTTGCATGAAAAGTCACATTTCAGCCTGAAACGTTGATTTTTCACTCTAAACTGCTTTTCTGAGCTGGAAATCACTTTAAACGGCTTAGAATGCTCCTGTAAGCATTTTAAGCAGAGTTGTGCACTTTTGCATGAAAAGTCACATTTCAGCCTGAAACGTTGATTTTTCACTCTAAACTGCTTTTCTGAGCTGGAAATCACTTTAAACGGCTTGTTTCATCGTTAGAATGCTCCTGTAAGCATTTTAAGCAGAGTTGTGCACTTTTGCATGAAAAGTCACATTTCAGCCTGAAACGTTGATTTTTCACTCCAAACTGCTTTTCTGAGCTGGAAATCACTTTAAACGGCTTAGAATGCTCCTGTAAGCATTTTAAGCAGAGTTGGGCACTTTTGCATGAAAAGTCACATTTCAGCCTGAAACGTTGATTTTTCACTCTAAACTGCTTTTCTGAGCTGGAAATCACTTTAAACGGCTTGTTTCATCGTTAGAATGCTCCTGTAAGCATTTTAAGCAGAGTTGTGCACTTTTGCATGAAAAGTCACATTTCAGCCTGAAACGTTGATTTTTCACTCCAAACTGCTTTTCTGAGCTGGAAATCACTTTAAACGGCTTAGAATGCTCCTGTAAGCATTTTAAGCAGAGTTGGGCACTTTTGCATGAAAAGTCACATTTCAGCCTGAAACGTTGATTTTTCACTCTAAACTGCTTTTCTGAGCTGGAAATCACTTTAAACGGCTTAGAATGCTCCTGTAAGCATTTTAAGCAGAGTTGTGCACTTTTGCATGAAAAGTCACATTTCAGCCTGAAACGTTGATTTTTCACTCTAAACTGCTTTTCTGAGCTGGAAATCACTTTAAACGGCTTGTTTCATCGTTAGAATGCTCCTGTAAGCATTTTAAGCAGAGTTGTGCACTTTTGCATGAAAAGTCACATTTCAGCCTGAAACGTTGATTTTTCACTCTAAACTGCTTTTCTGAGCTGGAAATCACTTTAAACGGCTTGTTTCATCGTTAGAATGCTCCTGTAAGCATTTTAAGCAGAGTTGTGCACTTTTGCATGAAAAGTCACATTTCAGCCTGAAACGTTGATTTTTCACTCTAAACTGCTTTTCTGAGCTGGAAATCACTTTAAACGGCTTAGAATGCTCCTGTAAGCATTTTAAGCAGAGTTGGGCACTTTTGCATGAAAAGTCACATTTCAGCCTGAAACGTTGATTTTTCACTCTAAACTGCTTTTCTGAGCTGGAAATCACTTTAAACGGCTTAGAATGCTCCTGTAAGCATTTTAAGCAGAGTTGTGCACTTTTGCATGAAAAGTCACATTTCAGCCTGAAACGTTGATTTTTCACTCTAAACTGCTTTTCTGAGCTGGAAATCACTTTAAACGGCTTGTTTCATCGTTAGAATGCTCCTGTAAGCATTTTAAGCAGAGTTGTGCACTTTTGCATGAAAAGTCACATTTCAGCCTGAAACGTTGATTTTTCACTCTAAACTGCTTTTCTGAGCTGGAAATCACTTTAAACGGCTTAGAATGCTCCTGTAAGCATTTTAAGCAGAGTTGGGCACTTTTGCATGAAAAGTCACATTTCAGCCTGAAACGTTGATTTTTCACTCTAAACTGCTTTTCTGAGCTGGAAATCACTTTAAACGGCTTAGAATGCTCCTGTAAGCATTTTAAGCAGAGTTGGGCACTTTTGCATGAAAAGTCACATTTCAGCCTGAAACGTTGATTTTTCACTCTAAACTGCTTTTCTGAGCTGGAAATCACTTTAAACGGCTTGTTTCATCGTTAGAATGCTCCTGTAAGCATTTTAAGCAGAGTTATGCACTTTTGCATGAAAAGTCACATTTCAGCCTGAAACGTTGATTTTTCACTCTAAACTGCTTTTCTGAGCTGGAAATCACTTTAAACGGCTTAGAATGCTCCTGTAAGCATTTTAAGCAGAGTTGTGCACTTTTGCATGAAAAGTCACATTTCAGCCTGAAACGTTGATTTTTCACTCTAAACTGCTTTTCTGAGCTGGAAATCACTTTAAACGGCTTGTTTCATCGTTAGAATGCTCCTGTAAGCATTTTAAGCAGAGTTGTGCACTTTTGCATGAAAAGTCACATTTCAGCCTGAAACGTTGATTTTTCACTCTAAACTGCTTTTCTGAGCTGGAAATCACTTTAAACGGCTTAGAATGCTCCTGTAAGCATTTTAAGCAGAGTTGTGCACTTTTGCATGAAAAGTCACATTTCAGCCTGAAACGTTGATTTTTCACTCTAAACTGCTTTTCTGAGCTGGAAATCACTTTAAACGGCTTGTTTCATCGTTAGAATGCTCCTGTAAGCATTTTAAGCAGAGTTGTGCACTTTTGCATGAAAAGTCACATTTCAGCCTGAAACGTTGATTTTTCACTCTAAACTGCTTTTCTGAGCTGGAAATCACTTTAAACGGCTTGTTTCATCGTTAGAATGCTCCTGTAAGCATTTTAAGCAGAGTTGTGCACTTTTGCATGAAAAGTCACATTTCAGCCTGAAACGTTGATTTTTCACTCTAAACTGCTTTTCTGAGCTGGAAATCACTTTAAACGGCTTAGAATGCTCCTGTAAGCATTTTAAGCAGAGTTGGGCACTTTTGCATGAAAAGTCACATTTCAGCCTGAAACGTTGATTTTTCACTCTAAACTGCTTTTCTGAGCTGGAAATCACTTTAAACGGCTTAGAATGCTCCTGTAAGCATTTTAAGCAGAGTTGTGCACTTTTGCATGAAAAGTCACATTTCAGCCTGAAACGTTGATTTTTCACTCTAAACTGCTTTTCTGAGCTGGAAATCACTTTAAACGGCTTGTTTCATCGTTAGAATGCTCCTGTAAGCATTTTAAGCAGAGTTGTGCACTTTTGCATGAAAAGTCACATTTCAGCCTGAAACGTTGATTTTTCACTCTAAACTGCTTTTCTGAGCTGGAAATCACTTTAAACGGCTTAGAATGCTCCTGTAAGCATTTTAAGCAGAGTTGGGCACTTTTGCATGAAAAGTCACATTTCAGCCTGAAACGTTGATTTTTCACTCTAAACTGCTTTTCTGAGCTGGAAATCACTTTAAACGGCTTAGAATGCTCCTGTAAGCATTTTAAGCAGAGTTGTGCACTTTTGCATGAAAAGTCACATTTCAGCCTGAAACGTTGATTTTTCACTCTAAACTGCTTTTCTGAGCTGGAAATCACTTTAAACGGCTTAGAATGCTCCTGTAAGCATTTTAAGCAGAGTTGGGCACTTTTGCATGAAAAGTCACATTTCAGCCTGAAACGTTGATTTTTCACTCTAAACTGCTTTTCTGAGCTGGAAATCACTTTAAACGGCTTGTTTCATCGTTAGAATGCTCCTGTAAGCATTTTAAGCAGAGTTGTGCACTTTTGCATGAAAAGTCACATTTCAGCCTGAAACGTTGATTTTTCACTCTAAACTGCTTTTCTGAGCTGGAAATCACTTTAAACGGCTTAGAATGCTCCTGTAAGCATTTTAAGCAGAGTTGTGCACTTTTGCATGAAAAGTCACATTTCAGCCTGAAACGTTGATTTTTCACTCTAAACTGCTTTTCTGAGCTGGAAATCACTTTAAACGGCTTGTTTCATCGTTAGAATGCTCCTGTAAGCATTTTAAGCAGAGTTGTGCACTTTTGCATGAAAAGTCATATTTCAGCCTGAAACGTTGATTTTTCACTCTAAACTGCTTTTCTGAGCTGGAAATCACTTTAAACGGCTTAGAATGCTCCTGTAAGCATTTTAAGCAGAGTTGTGCACTTTTGCATGAAAAGTCACATTTCAGCCTGAAACGTTGATTTTTCACTCTAAACTGCTTTTCTGAGCTGGAAATCACTTTAAACGGCTTAGAATGCTCCTGTAAGCATTTTAAGCAGAGTTGTGCACTTTTGCATGAAAAGTCACATTTCAGCCTGAAACGTTGATTTTTCACTCTAAACTGCTTTTCTGAGCTGGAAATCACTTTAAACGGCTTAGAATGCTCCTGTAAGCATTTTAAGCAGAGTTGTGCACTTTTGCATGAAAAGTCACATTTCAGCCTGAAACGTTGATTTTTCACTCTAAACTGCTTTTCTGAGCTGGAAATCACTTTAAACGGCTTGTTTCATCGTTAGAATGCTCCTGTAAGCATTTTAAGCAGAGTTGTGCACTTTTGCATGAAAAGTCACATTTCAGCCTGAAACGTTGATTTTTCACTCTAAACTGCTTTTCTGAGCTGGAAATCACTTTAAACGGCTTAGAATGCTCCTGTAAGCATTTTAAGCAGAGTTGGGCACTTTTGCATGAAAAGTCACATTTCAGCCTGAAACGTTGATTTTTCACTCTAAACTGCTTTTCTGAGCTGGAAATCACTTTAAACGGCTTAGAATGCTCCTGTAAGCATTTTAAGCAGAGTTGGGCACTTTTGCATGAAAAGTCACATTTCAGCCTGAAACGTTGATTTTTCACTCTAAACTGCTTTTCTGAGCTGGAAATCACTTTAAACGGCTTGTTTCATCGTTAGAATGCTCCTGTAAGCATTTTAAGCAGAGTTGTGCACTTTTGCATGAAAAGTCACATTTCAGCCTGAAACGTTGATTTTTCACTCTAAACTGCTTTTCTGAGCTGGAAATCACTTTAAACGGCTTAGAATGCTCCTGTAAGCATTTTAAGCAGAGTTGTGCACTTTTGCATGAAAAGTCACATTTCAGCCTGAAACGTTGATTTTTCACTCTAAACTGCTTTTCTGAGCTGGAAATCACTTTAAACGGCTTAGAATGCTCCTGTAAGCATTTTAAGCAGAGTTGTGCACTTTTGCATGAAAAGTCACATTTCAGCCTGAAACGTTGATTTTTCACTCTAAACTGCTTTTCTGAGCTGGAAATCACTTTAAACGGCTTGTTTCATCGTTAGAATGCTCCTGTAAGCATTTTAAGCAGAGTTGTGCACTTTTGCATGAAAAGTCACATTTCAGCCTGAAACGTTGATTTTTCACTCTAAACTGCTTTTCTGAGCTGGAAATCACTTTAAACGGCTTAGAATGCTCCTGTAAGCATTTTAAGCAGAGTTGTGCACTTTTGCATGAAAAGTCACATTTCAGCCTGAAACGTTGATTTTTCACTCTAAACTGCTTTTCTGAGCTGGAAATCACTTTAAACGGCTTGTTTCATCGTTAGAATGCTCCTGTAAGCATTTTAAGCAGAGTTGTGCACTTTTGCATGAAAAGTCACATTTCAGCCTGAAACGTTGATTTTTCACTCTAAACTGCTTTTCTGAGCTGGAAATCACTTTAAACGGCTTGTTTCATCGTTAGAATGCTCCTGTAAGCATTTTAAGCAGAGTTGTGCACTTTTGCATGAAAAGTCACATTTCAGCCTGAAACGTTGATTTTTCACTCTAAACTGCTTTTCTGAGCTGGAAATCACTTTAAACGGCTTGTTTCATCGTTAGAATGCTCCTGTAAGCATTTTAAGCAGAGTTGTGCACTTTTGCATGAAAAGTCACATTTCAGCCTGAAACGTTGATTTTTCACTCTAAACTGCTTTTCTGAGCTGGAAATCACTTTAAACGGCTTGTTTCATCGTTAGAATGCTCCTGTAAGCATTTTAAGCAGAGTTGTGCACTTTTGCATGAAAAGTCACATTTCAGCCTGAAACGTTGATTTTTCACTCTAAACTGCTTTTCTGAGCTGGAAATCACTTTAAACGGCTTAGAATGCTCCTGTAAGCATTTTAAGCAGAGTTGGGCACTTTTGCATGAAAAGTCACATTTCAGCCTGAAACGTTGATTTTTCACTCTAAACTGCTTTTCTGAGCTGGAAATCACTTTAAACGGCTTGTTTCATCGTTAGAATGCTCCTGTAAGCATTTTAAGCAGAGTTGTGCACTTTTGCATGAAAAGTCACATTTCAGCCTGAAACGTTGATTTTTCACTCTAAACTGCTTTTCTGAGCTGGAAATCACTTTAAACGGCTTGTTTCATCGTTAGAATGCTCCTGTAAGCATTTTAAGCAGAGTTGTGCACTTTTGCATGAAAAGTCACATTTCAGCCTGAAACGTTGATTTTTCACTCTAAACTGCTTTTCTGAGCTGGAAATCACTTTAAACGGCTTAGAATGCTCCTGTAAGCATTTTAAGCAGAGTTGTGCACTTTTGCATGAAAAGTCACATTTCAGCCTGAAACGTTGATTTTTCACTCTAAACTGCTTTTCTGAGCTGGAAATCACTTTAAACGGCTTGTTTCATCGTTAGAATGCTCCTGTAAGCATTTTAAGCAGAGTTATGCACTTTTGCATGAAAAGTCACATTTCAGCCTGAAACGTTGATTTTTCACTCTAAACTGCTTTTCTGAGCTGGAAATCACTTTAAACGGCTTAGAATGCTCCTGTAAGCATTTTAAGCAGAGTTGGGCACTTTTGCATGAAAAGTCACATTTCAGCCTGAAACGTTGATTTTTCACTCTAAACTGCTTTTCTGAGCTGGAAATCACTTTAAACGGCTTAGAATGCTCCTGTAAGCATTTTAAGCAGAGTTGTGCACTTTTGCATGAAAAGTCACATTTCAGCCTGAAACGTTGATTTTTCACTCTAAACTGCTTTTCTGAGCTGGAAATCACTTTAAACGGCTTAGAATGCTCCTGTAAGCATTTTAAGCAGAGTTGGGCACTTTTGCATGAAAAGTCACATTTCAGCCTGAAACGTTGATTTTTCACTCTAAACTGCTTTTCTGAGCTGGAAATCACTTTAAACGGCTTAGAATGCTCCTGTAAGCATTTTAAGCAGAGTTGGGCACTTTTGCATGAAAAGTCACATTTCAGCCTGAAACGTTGATTTTTCACTCTAAACTGCTTTTCTGAGCTGGAAATCACTTTAAACGGCTTAGAATGCTCCTGTAAGCATTTTAAGCAGAGTTGGGCACTTTTGCATGAAAAGTCACATTTCAGCCTGAAACGTTGATTTTTCACTCTAAACTGCTTTTCTGAGCTGGAAATCACTTTAAACGGCTTGTTTCATCGTTGAATGCTCCTGTAAGCATTTTAAGCAGAGTTGTGCACTTTTGCATGAAAAGTCACATTTCAGCCTGAAACGTTGATTTTTCACTCTAAACTGCTTTTCTGAGCTGGAAATCACTTTAAACGGCTTAGAATGCTCCTGTAAGCATTTTAAGCAGAGTTGTGCACTTTTGCATGAAAAGTCACATTTCAGCCTGAAACGTTGATTTTTCACTCTAAACTGCTTTTCTGAGCTGGAAATCACTTTAAACGGCTTGTTTCATCGTTATAATGCTCCTGTAAGCATTTTAAGCAGAGTTGTGCACTTTTGCATGAAAAGTCACATTTCAGCCTGAAACGTTGATTTTTCACTCTAAACTGCTTTTCTGAGCTGGAAATCACTTTAAACGGCTTAGAATGCTCCTGTAAGCATTTTAAGCAGAGTTGGGCACTTTTGCATGAAAAGTCACATTTCAGCCTGAAACGTTGATTTTTCACTCTAAACTGCTTTTCTGAGCTGGAAATCACTTTAAACGGCTTAGAATGCTCCTGTAAGCATTTTAAGCAGAGTTGTGCACTTTTGCATGAAAAGTCACATTTCAGCCTGAAACGTTGATTTTTCACTCTAAACTGCTTTTCTGAGCTGGAAATCACTTTAAACGGCTTAGAATGCTCCTGTAAGCATTTTAAGCAGAGTTGTGCACTTTTGCATGAAAAGTCACATTTCAGCCTGAAACGTTGATTTTTCACTCTAAACTGCTTTTCTGAGCTGGAAATCACTTTAAACGGCTTGTTTCATCGTTAGAATGCTCCTGTAAGCATTTTAAGCAGAGTTGTGCACTTTTGCATGAAAAGTCACATTTCAGCCTGAAACGTTGATTTTTCACTCTAAACTGCTTTTCTGAGCTGGAAATCACTTTAAACGGCTTAGAATGCTCCTGTAAGCATTTTAAGCAGAGTTGGGCACTTTTGCATGAAAAGTCACATTTCAGCCTGAAACGTTGATTTTTCACTCTAAACTGCTTTTCTGAGCTGGAAATCACTTTAAACGGCTTAGAATGCTCCTGTAAGCATTTTAAGCAGAGTTGGGCACTTTTGCATGAAAAGTCACATTTCAGCCTGAAACGTTGATTTTTCACTCTAAACTGCTTTTCTGAGCTGGAAATCACTTTAAACGGCTTGTTTCATCGTTAGAATGCTCCTGTAAGCATTTTAAGCAGAGTTGTGCACTTTTGCATGAAAAGTCACATTTCAGCCTGAAACGTTGATTTTTCACTCTAAACTGCTTTTCTGAGCTGGAAATCACTTTAAACGGCTTGTTTCATCGTTAGAATGCTCCTGTAAGCATTTTAAGCAGAGTTGTGCACTTTTGCATGAAAAGTCATATTTCAGCCTGAAACGTTGATTTTTCACTCTAAACTGCTTTTCTGAGCTGGAAATCACTTTAAACGGCTTAGAATGCTCCTGTAAGCATTTTAAGCAGAGTTGTGCACTTTTGCATGAAAAGTCACATTTCAGCCTGAAACGTTGATTTTTCACTCTAAACTGCTTTTCTGAGCTGGAAATCACTTTAAACGGCTTAGAATGCTCCTGTAAGCATTTTAAGCAGAGTTGGGCACTTTTGCATGAAAAGTCACATTTCAGCCTGAAACGTTGATTTTTCACTCTAAACTGCTTTTCTGAGCTGGAAATCACTTTAAACGGCTTGTTTCATCGTTAGAATGCTCCTGTAAGCATTTTAAGCAGAGTTGTGCACTTTTGCATGAAAAGTCACATTTCAGCCTGAAACGTTGATTTTTCACTCTAAACTGCTTTTCTGAGCTGGAAATCACTTTAAACGGCTTAGAATGCTCCTGTAAGCATTTTAAGCAGAGTTGTGCACTTTTGCATGAAAAGTCACATTTCAGCCTGAAACGTTGATTTTTCACTCTAAACTGCTTTTCTGAGCTGGAAATCACTTTAAACGGCTTAGAATGCTCCTGTAAGCATTTTAAGCAGAGTTGGGCACTTTTGCATGAAAAGTCACATTTCAGCCTGAAACGTTGATTTTTCACTCTAAACTGCTTTTCTGAGCTGGAAATCACTTTAAACGGCTTGTTTCATCGTTAGAATGCTCCTGTAAGCATTTTAAGCAGAGTTGGGCACTTTTGCATGAAAAGTCACATTTCAGCCTGAAACGTTGATTTTTCACTCTAAACTGCTTTTCTGAGCTGGAAATCACTTTAAACGGCTTAGAATGCTCCTGTAAGCATTTTAAGCAGAGTTGTGCACTTTTGCATGAAAAGTCACATTTCAGCCTGAAACGTTGATTTTTCACTCTAAACTGCTTTTCTGAGCTGGAAATCACTTTAAACGGCTTAGAATGCTCCTGTAAGCATTTTAAGCAGAGTTGTGCACTTTTGCATGAAAAGTCACATTTCAGCCTGAAACGTTGATTTTTCACTCTAAACTGCTTTTCTGAGCTGGAAATCACTTTAAACGGCTTAGAATGCTCCTGTAAGCATTTTAAGCAGAGTTGGGCACTTTTGCATGAAAAGTCACATTTCAGCCTGAAACGTTGATTTTTCACTCTAAACTGCTTTTCTGAGCTGGAAATCACTTTAAACGGCTTGTTTCATCGTTAGAATGCTCCTGTAAGCATTTTAAGCAGAGTTGTGCACTTTTGCATGAAAAGTCACATTTCAGCCTGAAACGTTGATTTTTCACTCTAAACTGCTTTTCTGAGCTGGAAATCACTTTAAACGGCTTAGAATGCTCCTGTAAGCATTTTAAGCAGAGTTGTGCACTTTTGCATGAAAAGTCACATTTCAGCCTGAAACGTTGATTTTTCACTCTAAACTGCTTTTCTGAGCTGGAAATCACTTTAAACGGCTTAGAATGCTCCTGTAAGCATTTTAAGCAGAGTTGTGCACTTTTGCATGAAAAGTCACATTTCAGCCTGAAACGTTGATTTTTCACTCTAAACTGCTTTTCTGAGCTGGAAATCACTTTAAACGGCTTAGAATGCTCCTGTAAGCATTTTAAGCAGAGTTGTGCACTTTTGCATGAAAAGTCACATTTCAGCCTGAAACGTTGATTTTTCACTCTAAACTGCTTTTCTGAGCTGGAAATCACTTTAAACGGCTTAGAATGCTCCTGTAAGCATTTTAAGCAGAGTTGGGCACTTTTGCATGAAAAGTCACATTTCAGCCTGAAACGTTGATTTTTCACTCTAAACTGCTTTTCTGAGCTGGAAATCACTTTAAACGGCTTAGAATGCTCCTGTAAGCATTTTAAGCAGAGTTGGGCACTTTTGCATGAAAAGTCACATTTCAGCCTGAAACGTTGATTTTTCACTCTAAACTGCTTTTCTGAGCTGGAAATCACTTTAAACGGCTTGTTTCATCGTTAGAATGCTCCTGTAAGCATTTTAAGCAGAGTTGTGCACTTTTGCATGAAAAGTCACATTTCAGCCTGAAACGTTGATTTTTCACTCTAAACTGCTTTTCTGAGCTGGAAATCACTTTAAACGGCTTAGAATGCTCCTGTAAGCATTTTAAGCAGAGTTGGGCACTTTTGCATGAAAAGTCACATTTCAGCCTGAAACGTTGATTTTTCACTCTAAACTGCTTTTCTGAGCTGGAAATCACTTTAAACGGCTTAGAATGCTCCTGTAAGCATTTTAAGCAGAGTTGGGCACTTTTGCATGAAAAGTCACATTTCAGCCTGAAACGTTGATTTTTCACTCTAAACTGCTTTTCTGAGCTGGAAATCACTTTAAACGGCTTAGAATGCTCCTGTAAGCATTTTAAGCAGAGTTGGGCACTTTTGCATGAAAAGTCACATTTCAGCCTGAAACGTTGATTTTTCACTCTAAACTGCTTTTCTGAGCTGGAAATCACTTTAAACGGCTTAGAATGCTCCTGTAAGCATTTTAAGCAGAGTTGTGCACTTTTGCATGAAAAGTCACATTTCAGCCTGAAACGTTGATTTTTCACTCTAAACTGCTTTTCTGAGCTGGAAATCACTTTAAACGGCTTAGAATGCTCCTGTAAGCATTTTAAGCAGAGTTGTGCACTTTTGCATGAAAAGTCACATTTCAGCCTGAAACGTTGATTTTTCACTCTAAACTGCTTTTCTGAGCTGGAAATCACTTTAAACGGCTTAGAATGCTCCTGTAAGCATTTTAAGCAGAGTTGTGCACTTTTGCATGAAAAGTCACATTTCAGCCTGAAACGTTGATTTTTCACTCTAAACTGCTTTTCTGAGCTGGAAATCACTTTAAACGGCTTAGAATGCTCCTGTAAGCATTTTAAGCAGAGTTGGGCACTTTTGCATGAAAAGTCACATTTCAGCCTGAAACGTTGATTTTTCACTCTAAACTGCTTTTCTGAGCTGGAAATCACTTTAAACGGCTTGTTTCATCGTTAGAATGCTCCTGTAAGCATTTTAAGCAGAGTTGTGCACTTTTGCATGAAAAGTCACATTTCAGCCTGAAACGTTGATTTTTCACTCTAAACTGCTTTTCTGAGCTGGAAATCACTTTAAACGGCTTAGAATGCTCCTGTAAGCATTTTAAGCAGAGTTGGGCACTTTTGCATGAAAAGTCACATTTCAGCCTGAAACGTTGATTTTTCACTCTAAACTGCTTTTCTGAGCTGGAAATCACTTTAAACGGCTTAGAATGCTCCTGTAAGCATTTTAAGCAGAGTTGTGCACTTTTGCATGAAAAGTCACATTTCAGCCTGAAACGTTGATTTTTCACTCTAAACTGCTTTTCTGAGCTGGAAATCACTTTAAACGGCTTAGAATGCTCCTGTAAGCATTTTAAGCAGAGTTGGGCACTTTTGCATGAAAAGTCACATTTCAGCCTGAAACGTTGATTTTTCACTCTAAACTGCTTTTCTGAGCTGGAAATCACTTTAAACGGCTTGTTTCATCGTTAGAATGCTCCTGTAAGCATTTTAAGCAGAGTTGTGCACTTTTGCATGAAAAGTCATATTTCAGCCTGAAACGTTGATTTTTCACTCTAAACTGCTTTTCTGAGCTGGAAATCACTTTAAACGGCTTAGAATGCTCCTGTAAGCATTTTAAGCAGAGTTGGGCACTTTTGCATGAAAAGTCACATTTCAGCCTGAAACGTTGATTTTTCACTCTAAACTGCTTTTCTGAGCTGGAAATCACTTTAAACGGCTTAGAATGCTCCTGTAAGCATTTTAAGCAGAGTTGGGCACTTTTGCATGAAAAGTCACATTTCAGCCTGAAACGTTGATTTTTCACTCTAAACTGCTTTTCTGAGCTGGAAATCACTTTAAACGGCTTGTTTCATCGTTAGAATGCTCCTGTAAGCATTTTAAGCAGAGTTGTGCACTTTTGCATGAAAAGTCACATTTCAGCCTGAAACGTTGATTTTTCACTCTAAACTGCTTTTCTGAGCTGGAAATCACTTTAAACGGCTTGTTTCATCGTTAGAATGCTCCTGTAAGCATTTTAAGCAGAGTTGTGCACTTTTGCATGAAAAGTCACATTTCAGCCTGAAACGTTGATTTTTCACTCTAAACTGCTTTTCTGAGCTGGAAATCACTTTAAACGGCTTAGAATGCTCCTGTAAGCATTTTAAGCAGAGTTGTGCACTTTTGCATGAAAAGTCACATTTCAGCCTGAAACGTTGATTTTTCACTCTAAACTGCTTTTCTGAGCTGGAAATCACTTTAAACGGCTTAGAATGCTCCTGTAAGCATTTTAAGCAGAGTTGGGCACTTTTGCATGAAAAGTCACATTTCAGCCTGAAACGTTGATTTTTCACTCTAAACTGCTTTTCTGAGCTGGAAATCACTTTAAACGGCTTAGAATGCTCCTGTAAGCATTTTAAGCAGAGTTGTGCACTTTTGCATGAAAAGTCACATTTCAGCCTGAAACGTTGATTTTTCACTCTAAACTGCTTTTCTGAGCTGGAAATCACTTTAAACGGCTTAGAATGCTCCTGTAAGCATTTTAAGCAGAGTTGTGCACTTTTGCATGAAAAGTCACATTTCAGCCTGAAACGTTGATTTTTCACTCTAAACTGCTTTTCTGAGCTGGAAATCACTTTAAACGGCTTAGAATGCTCCTGTAAGCATTTTAAGCAGAGTTGTGCACTTTTGCATGAAAAGTCACATTTCAGCCTGAAACGTTGATTTTTCACTCTAAACTGCTTTTCTGAGCTGGAAATCACTTTAAACGGCTTAGAATGCTCCTGTAAGCATTTTAAGCAGAGTTGGGCACTTTTGCATGAAAAGTCACATTTCAGCCTGAAACGTTGATTTTTCACTCTAAACTGCTTTTCTGAGCTGGAAATCACTTTAAACGGCTTGTTTCATCGTTAGAATGCTCCTGTAAGCATTTTAAGCAGAGTTGTGCACTTTTGCATGAAAAGTCACATTTCAGCCTGAAACGTTGATTTTTCACTCTAAACTGCTTTTCTGAGCTGGAAATCACTTTAAACGGCTTAGAATGCTCCTGTAAGCATTTTAAGCAGAGTTGGGCACTTTTGCATGAAAAGTCACATTTCAGCCTGAAACGTTGATTTTTCACTCTAAACTGCTTTTCTGAGCTGGAAATCACTTTAAACGGCTTGTTTCATCGTTAAAATGCTCCTGTAAGCATTTTAAGCAGAGTTGGGCACTTTTGCATGAAAAGTCACATTTCAGCCTGAAACGTTGATTTTTCACTCTAAACTGCTTTTCTGAGCTGGAAATCACTTTAAACGGCTTAGAATGCTCCTGTAAGCATTTTAAGCAGAGTTGGGCACTTTTGCATGAAAAGTCACATTTCAGCCTGAAACGTTGATTTTTCACTCTAAACTGCTTTTCTGAGCTGGAAATCACTTTAAACGGCTTGTTTCATCGTTAGAATGCTCCTGTAAGCATTTTAAGCAGAGTTGTGCACTTTTGCATGAAAAGTCACATTTCAGCCTGAAACGTTGATTTTTCACTCTAAACTGCTTTTCTGAGCTGGAAATCACTTTAAACGGCTTAGAATGCTCCTGTAAGCATTTTAAGCAGAGTTGGGCACTTTTGCATGAAAAGTCACATTTCAGCCTGAAACGTTGATTTTTCACTCTAAACTGCTTTTCTGAGCTGGAAATCACTTTAAACGGCTTAGAAGTCTCCTGTAAGCATTTTAAGCAGAGTTGTGCACTTTTGCATGAAAAGTCACATTTCAGCCTGAAACGTTGATTTTTCACTCTAAACTGCTTTTCTGAGCTGGAAATCACTTTAAACGGCTTGTTTCATCGTTAGAATGCTCCTGTAAGCATTTTAAGCAGAGTTGTGCACTTTTGCATGAAAAGTCACATTTCAGCCTGAAACGTTGATTTTTCACTCTAAACTGCTTTTCTGAGCTGGAAATCACTTTAAACGGCTTGTTTCATCGTTAGAATGCTCCTGTAAGCATTTTAAGCAGAGTTGTGCACTTTTGCATGAAAAGTCACATTTCAGCCTGAAACGTTGATTTTTCACTCTAAACTGCTTTTCTGAGCTGGAAATCACTTTAAACGGCTTAGAATGCTCCTGTAAGCATTTTAAGCAGAGTTGTGCACTTTTGCATGAAAAGTCACATTTCAGCCTGAAACGTTGATTTTTCACTCTAAACTGCTTTTCTGAGCTGGAAATCACTTTAAACGGCTTAGAATGCTCCTGTAAGCATTTTAAGCAGAGTTGGGCACTTTTGCATGAAAAGTCACATTTCAGCCTGAAACGTTGATTTTTCACTCTAAACTGCTTTTCTGAGCTGGAAATCACTTTAAACGGCTTGTTTCATCGTTAGAATGCTCCTGTAAGCATTTTAAGCAGAGTTGTGCACTTTTGCATGAAAAGTCACATTTCAGCCTGAAACGTTGATTTTTCACTCTAAACTGCTTTTCTGAGCTGGAAATCACTTTAAACGGCTTAGAATGCTCCTGTAAGCATTTTAAGCAGAGTTGGGCACTTTTGCATGAAAAGTCATATTTCAGCCTGAAACGTTGATTTTTCACTCTAAACTGCTTTTCTGAGCTGGAAATCACTTTAAACGGCTTGTTTCATCGTTAGAATGCTCCTGTAAGCATTTTAAGCAGAGTTGTGCACTTTTGCATGAAAAGTCACATTTCAGCCTGAAACGTTGATTTTTCACTCTAAACTGCTTTTCTGAGCTGGAAATCACTTTAAACGGCTTAGAATGCTCCTGTAAGCATTTTAAGCAGAGTTGGGCACTTTTGCATGAAAAGTCATATTTCAGCCTGAAACGTTGATTTTTCACTCTAAACTGCTTTTCTGAGCTGGAAATCACTTTAAACGGCTTAGAATGCTCCTGTAAGCATTTTAAGCAGAGTTGGGCACTTTTGCATGAAAAGTCACATTTCAGCCTGAAACGTTGATTTTTCACTCTAAACTGCTTTTCTGAGCTGGAAATCACTTTAAACGGCTTGTTTCATCGTTAGAATGCTCCTGTAAGCATTTTAAGCAGAGTTGTGCACTTTTGCATGAAAAGTCACATTTCAGCCTGAAACGTTGATTTTTCACTCTAAACTGCTTTTCTGAGCTGGAAATCACTTTAAACGGCTTGTTTCATCGTTAGAATGCTCCTGTAAGCATTTTAAGCAGAGTTGTGCACTTTTGCATGAAAAGTCACATTTCAGCCTGAAACGTTGATTTTTCACTCTAAACTGCTTTTCTGAGCTGGAAATCACTTTAAACGGCTTGTTTCATCGTTAGAATGCTCCTGTAAGCATTTTAAGCAGAGTTATGCACTTTTGCATGAAAAGTCACATTTCAGCCTGAAACGTTGATTTTTCACTCTAAACTGCTTTTCTGAGCTGGAAATCACTTTAAACGGCTTGTTTCATCGTTAGAATGCTCCTGTAAGCATTTTAAGCAGAGTTATGCACTTTTGCATGAAAAGTCACATTTCAGCCTGAAACGTTGATTTTTCACTCTAAACTGCTTTTCTGAGCTGGAAATCACTTTAAACGGCTTAGAATGCTCCTGTAAGCATTTTAAGCAGAGTTGTGCACTTTTGCATGAAAAGTCACATTTCAGCCTGAAACGTTGATTTTTCACTCTAAACTGCTTTTCTGAGCTGGAAATCACTTTAAACGGCTTGTTTCATCGTTAGAATGCTCCTGTAAGCATTTTAAGCAGAGTTATGCACTTTTGCATGAAAAGTCACATTTCAGCCTGAAACGTTGATTTTTCACTCTAAACTGCTTTTCTGAGCTGGAAATCACTTTAAACGGCTTGTTTCATCGTTAGAATGCTCCTGTAAGCATTTTAAGCAGAGTTGTGCACTTTTGCATGAAAAGTCACATTTCAGCCTGAAACGTTGATTTTTCACTACAAACTGCTTTTCTGAGCTGGAAATCACTTTAAACGGCTTGTTTCATCGTTAGAATGCTCCTGTAAGCATTTTAAGCAGAGTTATGCACTTTTGCATGAAAAGTCACATTTCAGCCTGAAACGTTGATTTTTCACTCTAAACTGCTTTTCTGAGCTGGAAATCACTTTAAACGGCTTGTTTCATCGTTAGAATGCTCCTGTAAGCATTTTAAGCAGAGTTGTGCACTTTTGCATGAAAAGTCACATTTCAGCCTGAAACGTTGATTTTTCACTACAAACTGCTTTTCTGAGCTGGAAATCACTTTAAACGGCTTAGAATGCTCTTGTAAGCATTTTAAGCAGAGTTGGGCACTTTTGCATGAAAAGTCACATTTCTGCCTGAAACGTTGATTTTTCACTCTAAACTGCTTTTCTGAGCTGGAAATCACTTTAAACGGCTTAGAATGCTCCTGTAAGCATTTTAAGCAGAGTTGGGCACTTTTGCATGAAAAGTCACATTTCAGCCTGAAACGTTGATTTTTCACTCTAAACTGCTTTTCTGAGCTTGAAATCACTTTAAACGGCTTGTTTCATCGTTAGAATGCTCCTGTAAGCATTTTAAGCAGAGTTGGGCACTTTTGCATGAAAAGTCACATTTCAGCCTGAAACGTTGATTTTTCACTCTAAAATGCTTTTCTGAGCTGTAAATCACTTTAAACGGCTTGTTTCATCGTTAGAATGCTCCTGTAAGCATTTTAAGCAGAGTTGTGCACTTTTGCATGAAAAGTCACATTTCAGCCTGAAACGTTGATTTTTCACTCCAAACTGCTTTTCTGAGCTGGAAATCACTTTAAACGGCTTAGAATGCTCCTGTAAGCATTTTAAGCAGAGTTGGGCACTTTTGCATGAAAACTCACATTTCAGCCTGAAACGTTGATTTTTCACTCTAAACTGCTTTTCTGAGCTGGAAATCACTTTAAACGGCTTAGAATGCTTTTGTAAGCATTTTAAGCAGAGTTGGGCACTTTTGCATGAAAAGTCACATTTCAGCCTGAAACGTTGATTTTTCACTCTAAACTGCTTTTCTGAGCTGGAAATCACTTTAAACGGCTTGTTTCATCGTTAGAATGCTCCTGTAAGCATTTTAAGCAAAGTTGGGCACTTTTGCATGAAAAGTCACATTTCAGCCTGAAACGTTGATTTTTCACTCTAAACTGCTTTTCTGAGCTGGAAATCACTTTAAACGGCTTGTTTCATCGTTAGAATGCTCCTGTAAGCATTTTAAGCAGAGTTGTGCACTTTTGCATGAAAAGTCACATTTCAGCCTGAAACGTTGATTTTTCACTCCAAACTGCTTTTCTGAGCTGGAAATCACTTTAAACGGCTTAGAATGCTCCTGTAAGCATTTTAAGCAGAGTTGTGCACTTTTGCATGAAAAGTCACATTTCAGCCTGAAACGTTGATTTTTCACTCCAAACTGCTTTTCTGAGCTGGAAATCACTTTAAACGGCTTAGAATGCTCCTGTAAGCATTTTAAGCAGAGTTGGGCACTTTTGCATGAAAAGTCACATTTCAGCCTGAAACGTTGATTTTTCACTCCAAACTGCTTTTCTGAGCTGGAAATCACTTTAAACGGCTTAGAATGCTCCTGTAAGCATTTTAAGCAGAGTTGGGCACTTTTGCATGAAAAGTCACATTTCAGCCTGAAACGTTGATTTTTCACTCTAAACTGCTTTTCTGAGCTGGAAATCACTTTAAACGGCTTAGAATGCTCCTGTAAGCATTTTAAGCAGAGTTGGGCACTTTTGCATGAAAAGTCACATTTCAGCCTGAAACGTTGATTTTTCACTCTAAACTGCTTTTCTGAGCTGGAAATCACTTTAAACGGCTTAGAATGCTCCTGTAAGCATTTTAAGCAGAGTTGGGCACTATTGCATGAAAAGTCACATTTCAGCCTGAAACGTTGATTTTTCACTCTAAACTGCTTTTCTGAGCTGGAAATCATTTTAAACGGCTTAGAATGCTCCTGTAAGCATTTTAAGCAGAGTTGTGCACTTTTGCATGAAAAGTCACATTTCAGCCTGAAACGTTGATTTTTCACTCCAAACTGCTTTTCTGAGCTGGAAATCACTTTAAACGGCTTAGAATGCTCCTGTAAGCATTTTAAGCAGAGTTGTGCACTTTTGCATGAAAAGTCACATTTCAGCCTGAAACGTTGATTTTTCACTCTAAACTGCTTTTCTGAGCTGGAAATCACTTTAAACGGCTTAGAATGCTCCTGTAAGCATTTTAAGCAAAGTTGGGCACTTTTGCATGAAAAGTCACATTTCAGCCTGAAACGTTGATTTTTCACTCTAAACTGCTTTTCTGAGCTGGAAATCACTTTAAACGGCTTAGAATGCTCCTGTAAGCATTTTAAGCAGAGTTGGGCACTTTTGCATGAAACGTCTCGGTTACGGATGTAACCCTCGTTCCCTGAAGGAGGGAACGGAGACGTCACGTCGTGACCGACGAATTGGGAGCTCGCTTAGAGAGACCAATCTGCTTCGAATACTACTAAAACGCCAATGAACTTGGCATTGAGATATTTGCATAATGCTGGCGCCGCCCCGCCAGGTGCGTATATAAGGCGCACGTGCAAATAGGGAAATCAGCTTCTGTTCGCTGAGAAAGCCGGAAGGTGACCGGCCTAAACAGCAGGTGGCAGCACCTGTGGCGACGGGACGTGACGTCTCCGTTCCCTCCTTCAGGGAACGAGGGTTACATCCGTAACCGAGACGTTCCCTTTCAGTCGGTCACTACGACGTCACGTCGTGACCGACGAATTGGGAAACCCTACTAAAACGCCACTAGGGGCTGACCTCTTCCAGTGTCTGCATAAAGCCCTCCGGTTCCACTTAAGGATAGGAGAATTAGGTTTTAAGGCAGAAGGCCGGGCACTAGATGTTCCTTTAACCCACAGTAGTGCCAGCGACTGGGAAGCGCCCTATCTGAGCGGTATAGGGACGCTGCGGAAGCCACCGCCCCGTTAAGGGCTATTGGTGGGCGAAAGTCAACCGTAGTTGAGGTAAATGACAGCCGTGGCTGTGTAAGCAAAGCAGAGCTCTGCTAAGGGAAACGTGGGCTGGTAGGATTAACCCCACGGAATAATACTCACAAAGGAACCCGTTGGGACACAATGTGGGGCCCTGGCCAAACACGTAGGTTCGTAAGAATACAGCTAGTGAAAGGCTGACAGCCAATGCTCCGCAACAAAGGCTGCCAAGGCAGTGGAGAGAGCAAATCAAACCATTACGCATTTTTGCTCTGTTAGCCTTCCATACTGAAACTCAATTTGGAGCCTCAGTCGGAGGCTGCAAGCCGACTTGCGAGTCTGCTCTCCGTGTCCTCCCTGGTGAGGACAGAACACGAGAGGATACAGGCTCGATACGAACATTGTAGATCTAATGAACGTATTAGGTGTCGCCCAACCAGCAGCTCTACAGATGTCTGTTAACGAGGAACCACGAGCTAATGCCCAAGATGAGGCAACACTCCGAGTGGAGTGCGCTCTCAAATTAAAGGGGCAAGGAATGCCCTGCAAATTGTAAGCCAGGGCGATAGTATCAACTATCCAATGAGACATCCTCTGCTTAGTGACAGCTTTCCCTTTCTGCTGGCCACCATAACAAACAAAGAACTGGTCTGAGGTCCTGAAGCTTTGCGTGCGGACCACGTAGAATCGCAGTGCGCGTACGGGGCACAACAAAGCCTCGGTTGGGTTTGCCTGCTCCAAAGGCAACGCTTGCAAGCTCACCACCTTATCTCTGAAGGGAGTGGTGGGAACTTTGGGCACGTAGCCTGGTCTGGGTCTTCAGTGAGACAGCAGGACCAAACTAAAAGCACGAATCGTCAACAGAGAATGCATGTAAATCTCCTACTCTCTTCATGGAGGCCAATGCTAGCAGGGTCAGAGCTTTCATTGATAAAAACTTCAGACTCGCAAACTGCAAAGGCTAAATCGGAGACCTAAAGGCTTCAGCACCATGGACAGGTCTCAGGAAAAAAGAGGGAGGGCGCGAGGGTTTTAGCCTGCGAGCGCCTCTTTAAAATGTAATAATTAAATCATGCTGGCCAACTGATCTGCCGTAGATAAGTGAGTGATGAGCAGAAATAGCGGCGATATCAATTTTAATGGCGGAGGGACAGCCTACCATCTAACCCATGTTAAAGATATAAAGCATAATGTTAAAGGGCATTCTCTGGGTCCTCGCGTTGCGAAGAGCACCGGGTGACGAAAAGGTTTCATTAAGCGCGTAAGCCCGTCCTGTGGACGGTGCTCGAACCGCGTCGATGGTGTTAGATACCGCTTGCGATAAATCACCTAAACCTTGCGCGCGCTCAACGACCGTACATGGATATCCACAGGTCGGGGCGCGAGTGCCAAATGTGCCCCTTCCTAAGAAAGAAAGTCCTTCCTCAGGGGAATCGGCCAGGGAGGGCTGTCGCGAGGAGCATTAACTATGAAACCAATTCTTGGTCGTCCAGTACGGACGATTAATAAAAGGCTCTCCTCGTCCTGCCTGACTTTGCACAGTGTCTGCGCAATAAAGCTCACTGGAAGGAATGCGTATTTACGCACCCCCCGCGGTCAGCTGTGTGCCAACGCATCCACGCCGAGGCTGCCCTCGGTTAGTGAATAAAAATAGGCGACAGTGGGTATCGTCCGGCGACGCAAACAGATCTATCTACGCACAACCGAACTTCTTCCAAATTAGCTGGCCGTCGTGGGGTGGAGTCGCCATTCGCCGGGGGCGCAGCTCGGAAGCGCGTACCGCTGTATTGAGCGATCCCGGGATGTAAATGGCACGAAGGGACCTCAGATGCTTCTGACTCCAAAAGAGGAGATGACGAGCGAGATGCGACAGGTGACGAGAGCGCAAAACCGCCTTAACGGTAAATAACGCAACAGTCGCAAAGTTATCGGTGTCGACAAATACATCCTTCCCTCGCATCTCCATAGCGGAGCGTACAAGTCCCAGATATACAGCGCACCGCTCGCGGCAGTTGGGGTGCTATGCACACCCCAGACTGCAGGCCCGTCATACGTGGCTGAACATCCCGTGCTTAGGGCATCGCATGCTACAGAATGCCAGGAGACCCCTCAGAGGCATATCTTGTTCTATCAGAAATGCTGGGTCTACTACGGGGAAATTTAAATGACACGCAGGTGTAGTGTTTACACAATGTATGCCGGTGCGCCACGCTCTCCTCGAGACTCGATCGTAAAGCCAAACTGAAGCGGTCTCATATGACGCAGCTCGAACAGTGTCACGGCTGCAGCATGCTGTCATATGTCCAGGAGCTTCTGAAATTGTATCAGAGGGACCGCGTACTTCCCTCGAATTAAACCGAGGCAAGTCAGAACTGACTAGTTGCGCGCTCTTGTAAAACACGCCAATTAGTTGATCGAGTCTAATTCCATACTGAGAAAAAGGATCCTCTGCACGGGGCAAAGTTGCTCTTTCCCAGTCGACCTGATGACTTAAACGAGCGAGATGCCGAAGCATTAACTCTCTGTGTTCGCGCACGTCTGCCAAGAACGGGCTATTATAAGTCAACGTAAATAAAGCAGAATGCGAACAACGCTCTCTCTCTGATATTTTAATGCCGTGACTACCACTTTCATGGAGACACGGAGAGAGAGAGACAGCTCGAATGGTGTACTTAATATTAATATGCCCACCCCACGACGCAGAGCGAAAAAACGGTCTAAGGCGAGGGGAGATGGACACAAAAGTACACGTCTTACAGGTCTAAAGCTGCAACCGATCTGAATATTGAAATACGAGCCTCGGCGTTATCATCCAAAAAAGACCACCTCCGTAGAGCCGGGCGTAAATCAAATCGATCGTAACCCACCGCGTTTTTCGGGTACTATGAGATAAAGGCTGGAAAAACCTATCATCATATCATCATCTCGGTAAGAGGGACCGGCTCGATAATCCTTCGCCAGCAGGACATCGACTTATGCACGCAGTACATGTGCATCGGATACTTTCACTATAGTGAAACGAAAGCCCGAGAATTTCGGGGTTGTGCCGGTAATTGTATTTCGTAACCGAGGCGGATCGTGCGTAAAACCCAACGAAACGGGCTGGGAACTGAAGCCAAGCACCCAGGCACCGTACGAGGAGAATTAACGACACTACCAAAGTACCCGCGGTGGGGCAGCGAAGCGAGACAGGTGAGACTGCCGGTGCGTCTGCCGTGACAGCATAAGCATCACAGTATGTGTGTGTGTGACACTGACCTGAGCCCGCTGAGGGAAACGGTCGTCCGGTCTCCTCAGCTGAGGACGCAGACACCGAAGGGGTTGCTGGTGGTCCGGTCTCCTGAGTGGAGGGCTCGGACTCCTCAGAACACCCGCTGGCGATAGAGGAGAGGTAGGGTGAGCTGGTGTGTGCCCGCTCACGGCTCTCTCGATCCTCTGGAGACCTGGAGAGGGAAGAGGAATGCACTCTGTGTGTGGTTAGTGGGCACCGGCTAAACAGCCGGTGGAACATATGCAAACCAAGAATTTTCCACCCGACCCTCTATCGGGGGAAGGAGCGAATCACCGTCTCCTGAAGAGTGATCCTCTGCCAATCCAGGTCGCCCGCTTACTGGCCACTTAAACTCCCGATCTCACGGGAAGCGGCTAAGCGGGCGGGGCGAGCTGCTGACGACCGGTTCCCCCGCGCTGCCGAGATGGGGTCCGAAGAGGGGAACGGAGGTGGTCGCCGCAGGACGCCGACGGCGAGAGGCAGACTGAGGAACCGGCGTGGTGGTTTTTACCAAGGGCAGCTCTCCTTCGCCGGGGCATGACCACAGAGATCGCCTCAGTCTGCGCAGCGGAGCTGTACGACTCCACGGCCTCGCCGAAGAGGCCGGTCTGTGAGACAGGAGCATTCAAGAAGTTGTTCTCGCCTGCGTCCGTCAGCCAGACACAGCCAAAGGTGGCGATCTTGAACCACTGTCGTGAACATCGCACGACTGAAGGTCGCGGCTTCCCTCGTAAATCCTTGGTGAACCCGTAGCAACGTTAATGCGTGCAGGGCTGAAGCCGCCTCTCCGCATGCCTGACGGACAGCGCCCGTAACCGGACGACTATCTACAAACACGGGAGGGAAGGGTTGGGTGGTCCCTCCAGGAACGCAGCTGCATCGCAACCCCCCGCTCCACTGGAGGGTCCCTGCCCTTAGCGGCTCCATTGGTGAGGGAGGTGAGGGGTGAAAGCTGAAGCTGAACGGCCGGATGGCCGCAAACCACGTCAGCTCTTCGTGCCGTCGGAAAGAAAGGCACAGGAGCAGAGGACCGAGAGGCCCGAGCAGCTCCGAAATACCAATCACGTGGGCGGTACGGTTCGGGCGGAGAGGGGTTAACCCCTCCAACTCTACCGTTACCGCCGCTCGAGCGGGCACGGCCGCCATCTCCGTAACGACTCCACTTCGGAGGAAAATTGGACACCCCTCTGATGCTGCAGAAGTGAACGGGACCAGAAGGAGGTCCAATGGATTCGGCAGACATCGTAGAACACGACTCTGCCGTCTCCACCGGAACCTCAACCGGCTGAGGATGAAAGGCCGGTAGGTGGAGGACGCATCCTCCGTCCTCCTCAGCGTAGTGATGCGAAGAGCGTCATGCGAGCGCTTGACAGCCGCACCATGGCGGTGTCAGCACTGCAAAGACGCGGACAGCATTCCCATAGAAACGTCAGTCGTCTCCGCAATCCAAGAGGGTTATGCTCTCACAGAGAGAACAAAAACTCTCCACGAGCGCAGCCTCAGAGTGCTTGATGCCCAAGCATGAAGACAGCGCTCGTGACCGTAACTGGAACCCTTATACCTCTCACATCCAAGATCGCACGGACGAAAAGCAATCCTGAAAAGGACGCTGATCTCCGAATATACGAGAGAGTGGCTGTCTTTAAAAAGACACAGAGCTCTCACGTATCACTCTTTTAGGGAAATCACTCTTTAGGTGCTCAGCTGATGATGCGCACAGGGAAAGGCAACGCACACACTAAACTCAAAACAAAAAATATGCAGAGCAGTGGAATACTGCGAGCGTCCGCTGTGTTAGTACTGCTTGTCAATCAACTTCAGCAACCGTTCCCAGAAGAGCAGATAGTAGCTTCTCAGTCAGATAAAGCCGGCTTTCGAAGCGAAAAAAGCTGATTTCCCTATTTGCACGTGCGCCTTATATACGCACCTGGCGGGGCGGCGCCAGCATTATGCAAATATCTCAATGCCAAGTTCATTGGCGTTTTAGTAGTATTCGAAGCAGATTGGTCTCTCTAAGCGAGCTCCCAATTCGTCGGTCACGACGTGACGTCGTAGTGACCGACTGAAAGGGAAAGTCACATTTCAGCCTGAAACGTTGATTTTTCACTCTAAACTGCTTTTCTGAGCTGGAAATCACTTTAAACGGCTTGTTTCATCGTTAGAATGCTCCTGTAAGCATTTTAAGCAGATTTGTGCACTTTTGCATGAAAAGTCACATTTCAGCCTGAAACGTTGATTTTTCACTCCAAACTGCTTTTCTGAGCTGGAAATCACTTTAAACGGCTTAGAATGCTCCTGTAAGCATTTTAAGCAGAGTTGGGCACTTTTGCATGAAAAGTCACATTTCAGCCTGAAACGTTGATTTTTCACTCTAAACTGCTTTTCTGAGCTGGAAATCACTTTAAACGGCTTGTTTCATCGTTAGAATGCTCCTGTAAGCATTTTAAGCAAAGTTGGGCACTTTTGCATGAAAAGTCACATTTCAGCCTGAAACGTTGATTTTTCACTCTAAACTGCTTTTCTGAGCTGGAAATCACTTTAAACGGCTTAGAATGCTCCTGTAAGCATTTTAAGCAGAGTTGGGCACTTTTGCATGAAAACTCACATTTCAGCCTGAAACGTTGATTTTTCACTCTAAACTGCTTTTCTGAGCTGGAAATCACTTTAAACGGCTTGTTTCATCGTTAGAATGCTCCTGTAAGCATTTTAAGCAGAGTTGTGCACTTTTGCATGAAAAGTCACATTTCAGCCTGAAACGTTGATTTTTCACTCCAAACTGCTTTTCTGAGCTGGAAATCACTTTAAACGGCTTAGAATGCTCCTGTAAGCATTTTAAGCAGAGTTGGGCACTTTTGCATGAAAAGTCACATTTCAGCCTGAAACGTTGATTTTTCACTCTAAACTGCTTTTCTGAGCTGGAAATCACTTTAAACGGCTTAGAATGCTCCTGTAAGCATTTTAAGTTGGGTTGGGCACTTTTGCATGAAAAGTCACATTTCAGCCTGAAACGTTGATTTTTCACTCTAAACTGCTTTTCTGAGCTGGAAATCACTTTAAACGGCTTGTTTCATCGTTAGAATGCTCCTGTAAGCATTTTAAGCAGAGTTGTGCACTTTTGCATGAAAAGTCACATTTCAGCCTGAAACGTTGATTTTTCACTCTAAACTGCTTTTCTGAGCTGGAAATCACTTTAAACGGCTTGTTTCATCGTTAGAATGCTCCTGTAAGCATTTTAAGCAGAGTTGTGCACTTTTGCATGAAAAGTCACATTTCGGCCTGAAACGTTGATTTTTCACTCCAAACTGCTTTTCTGAGCTGGAAATCACTTTAAACGGCTTAGAATGCTCCTGTAAGCAGTTTAAGCAGAGTTGGACACTTTTGCATGAAAAGTCACATTTCAGCCTGAAACTTTGATTTTTCACTCCAAACTGCTTTTCTGAGCTGGAAATCAATTTAAACGGCTTAGAATGCTCCTGTAAGCATTTTAAGCAGAGTTGGGCACTTTTGCATGAAAACTCACATTTCAGCCTGAAACGTTGATTTTTCACTCTAAACTGCTTTTCTGAGCTGGAAATCACTTTAAACGGCTTGTTTCATCGTTAGAATGCTCCTGTAAGCATTTTAAGCAGAGTTGTGCACTTTTGCATGAAAAGTCACATTTCAGCCTGAAACGTTGATTTTTCACTCCAAACTGCTTTTCTGAGCTGGAAATCACTTTAAACGGCTTAGAATGCTCCTGTAAGCATTTTAAGCAGAGTTGGGCACTTTTGCATGAAAAGTCACATTTCAGCCTGAAACGTTGATTTTTCACTCTAAACTGCTTTTCTGAGCTGGAAATCACTTTTAACGGCTTGTTTCATCGTTAGAATGCTCCTGTAAGCATTTTAAGCAGAGTTGTGCACTTTTGCATGAAAAGTCACATTTCAGCCTAAAACGTTGATTTTTCACTCCAAACTGCTTTTCTGAGCTGGAAATCACTTTAAACGGCTTAGAATGCTCTTGTAAGCATTTTAAGCAGAGTTGGGCACTTTTGCATGAAAAGTCACATTTCAGCCTGAAACGTTGATTTTTCACTCTAAACTGCTTTTCTGAGCTGGAAATCACTTTAAACGGCTTAGAATGCTCCTGTAAGCATTTTAAGCAGAGTTGGGCACTTTTGCATGAAAAGTCACATTTCAGCCTGAAACGTTGATTTTTCACTCTAAACTGCTTTTCTGAGCTTGAAATCACTTTAAACGGCTTTTTTCATCGTTAGAATGCTCCTGTAAGCATTTTAAGCAGAGTTATGCACTTTTGCATGAAAAGTCACATTTCAGCCTGAAACGTTGATTTTTCACTCTAAACTGCTTTTCTGAGCTGGAAATCACTTTAAACGGCTTAGAATGCTCCTGTAAGCATTTTAAGCAGAGTTGTGCACTTTTGCATGAAAAGTCACATTTCAGCCTGAAACGTTGATTTTTCACTCTAAACTGCTTTTCTGAGCTGGAAATCACTTTAAACGGCTTGTTTCATCGTTAGAATGCTCCTGTAAGCATTTTAAGCAGAGTTATGCACTTTTGCATGAAAAGTCACATTTCAGCCTGAAACGTTGATTTTTCACTCTAAACTGCTTTTCTGAGCTGGAAATCACTTTAAACGGCTTAGAATGCTCCTGTAAGCATTTTAAGCAGAGTTGGACACTTTTGCATGAAAAGTCACATTTCAGCCTGAAACTTTGATTTTTCACTCCAAACTGCTTTTCTGAGCTGGAAATCAATTTAAACGGCTTAGAATGCTCCTGTAAGCATTTTAAGCAGAGTTGGGCACTTTTGCATGAAAAGTCACATTTCAGCCTGAAACGTTGATTTTTCACTCTAAACTGCTTTTCTGAGCTGGAAATCACTTTAAACGGCTTGTTTTATCGTTAGAATGCTCCTGTAAGCATTTTAAGCAGAGTTATGCACTTTTGCATGAAAAGTCACATTTCAGCCTGAAACGTTGATTTTTCACTCTAAACTGCTTTTCTGAGCTGGAAATCACTTTAAACGGCTTAGAATGCTCCTGTAAGCATTTTAAGCAGAGTTGGGCACTTTTGCATGAAAAGTCACATTTCAGCCTGAAACGTTGATTTTTCACTCTAAACTGCTTTTCTGAGCTGGAAATCACTTTAAACGGCTTGTTTCATCGTTAGAATGCTCCTGTAAGCATTTTAAGCAGAGTTGTGCACTTTTGCATGAAAAGTCACATTTCAGCCTGAAACGTTGATTTTTCACTCCAAACTGCTTTTCTGAGCTGGAAATCACTTTAAACGGCTTAGAATGCTCCTGTAAGCATTTTAAGCAGAGTTGGGCACTTTTGCATGAAAAGTCACATTTCAGCCCGAAACGTTGATTTTTCAATCTAAACTGCTTTTCTGAGCTGGAAATCACTTTAAACGGCTTGTTTCATCGTTAGAATGCTCCTGTAAGCATTTTAAGCAGAGTTGTGCACTTTTGCATGAAAAGTCACATTTCGGCCTGAAACGTTGATTTTTCACTCCAAACTGCTTTTCTGAGCTGGAAATCACTTTAAACGGCTTAGAATGCTCCTGTAAGCATTTTAAGCAGAGTTGGGCACTTTTGCATGAAAAGTCACATTTCAGCCTGAAACGTTGATTTTTCACTCTAAACTGCTTTTCTGAGCTGGAAATCACTTTAAACGGCTTAGAATGCTCCTGTAAGCATTTTAAGCAGAGTTGAGCACTTTTGCATGAAAAGTCACATTTCAGCCTGAAACGTTAATTTTTTCACTCTAAACTGCTTTTCTGAGCTGGAAATCACTTTAAACGGCTTAGAATGCTCCTGTAAGCATTTTAAGCAGAGTTGGGCACTTTTGCATGAAAAGTCACATTTCAGCCTGAAACGTTGATTTTTCACTCTAAACTGCTTTTCTGAGCTGGAAATCACTTTAAACGGCTTGTTTCATCGTTAGAATGCTCCTGTAAGCATTTTAAGCAGAGTTATGCACTTTTGCATGAAAAGTCACATTTCAGCCTGAAACGTTGATTTTTCACTCTAAACTGCTTTTCTGAGCTGGAAATCACTTTAAACGGCTTAGAATGCTCCTGTAAGCATTTTAAGCAGAGTTGGGCACTTTTGCATGAAAAGTCACATTTCAGCCTGAAACGTTGATTTTTCACTCTAAACTGCTTTTCTGAGCTGGAAATTACTTTAAACGGCTTAGAATGCTCCTGTAAGCATTTTAAGCAGAGTTGGGCACTTTTGCATGAAAAGTCACATTTCAGCCTGAAACGTTGATTTTTCACTCTAAACTGCTTTTCTGGGCTGGAAATCACTTTAAACGGCTCGTTTCATCGTTAGAAAGCTCCTGTAAGCATTTTAAGCAAAGTTGGGCACTTTTGCATGAAAAGTCACATTTCAGCCTGAAACGTTGATTTTTCACTCTAAACTGCTTTTCTGAGCTTGAAATCACTTTAAACGGCTTGTTTCATCGTTAGAATGCTCCTGTAAGCATTTTAAGCAGAGTTATGCACTTTTGCATGAAAAGTCACATTTCAGCCTGAAACGTTGATTTTTCACTCTAAACTGCTTTTCTGAGCTGGAAATCACTTTAAACGGCTTGTTTCATCGTTAGAATGCTCCTGTAAGCATTTTAAGCAGAGTTGTGCACTTTTGCATGAAAAGTCACATTTCAGCCTGAAACGTTGATTTTTCACTACAAACTGCTTTTCTGAGCTGGAAATCACTTTAAACGGCTTAGAATGCTCTTGTAAGCATTTTAAGCAGAGTTGGGCACTTTTGCATGAAAAGTCACATTTCAGCCTGAAACGTTGATTTTTCACTCTAAACTGCTTTTCTGAGCTGGAAATCACTTTAAACGGCTTGTTTCATCGTTAGAATGCTCCTGTAAGCATTTTAAGCAGAGTTATGCACTTTTGCATGAAAAGTCACATTTCAGCCTGAAACGTTGATTTTTCACTCTAAACTGCTTTTCTGAGCTGGAAATCACTTTAAACGGCTTGTTTCATCGTTAGAATGCTCCTGTAAGCATTTTAAGCAGAGTTGTGCACTTTTACATGAAAAGTCACATTTCAGCCTGAAACGTTGATTTTTCACTACAAACTGCTTTTCTGAGCTGGAAATCACTTTAAACGGCTTAGAATGCTTTTTGTAAGCATTTTAAGCAGAGTTGGGCACTTTTGCATGAAAAGTCACATTTCAGCCTGAAACGTTGATTTTTCACTCTAAACTGCTTTTCTGAGCTGGAAATCACTTTAAACGGCTTGTTTCATCGTTAGAATGCTCCTGTAAGCATTTTAAGCAAAGTTGGGCACTTTTGCATGAAAAGTCACATTTCAGCCTGAAACGTTGATTTTTCACTCTAAACTGCTTTTCTGAGCTGGAAATCACTTTAAACGGCTTGTTTCATCGTTAGAATGCTCCTGTAAGCATTTTAAGCAGAGTTGTGCACTTTTGCATGAAAAGTCACATTTCAGCCTGAAACGTTGATTTTTCACTCCAAACTGCTTTTCTGAGCTGGAAATCACTTTAAACGGCTTAGAATGCTCCTGTAAGCATTTTAAGCAGAGTTGTGCACTTTTGCATGAAAAGTCACATTTCAGCCTGAAACGTTGATTTTTCACTCTAAACTGCTTTTCTGAGCTGGAAATCACTTTAAACGGCTTAGAATGCTCCTGTAAGCATTTTAAGCAGAGTTGTGCACTTTTGCATGAAATGTCACATTTCAGCCTGAAACGTTGATTTTTCACTCCAAACTGCTTTTCTGAGCTGGAAATCACTTTAAACGGCTTAGAATGCTCCTGTAAGCATTTTAAGCAGAGTTGGGCACTTTTGCATGAAAAGTCACATTTCAGCCTGAAACGTTGATTTTTCACTCTAAACTGCTTTTCTGAGCTGGAAATCACTTTAAACGGCTTAGAATGCTCCTGTAAGCATTTTAAGCAGAGTTGGGCACTTTTGCATGAAAAGTCACATTTCAGCCTGAAACATTGATTTTTCACTCTAAACTGCTTTTCTGAGCTGGAAATCACTTTAAACGGCTTGTTTCATCGTTAGAATGCTCCTGTAAGCATTTTAAGCAGAGTTATGCACTTTTGCATGAAAAGTCACATTTCAGCCTGAAACGTTGATTTTTAACTCTAAACTGCTTTTCTGAGCTGGAAATCACTTTAAACGGCTTAGAATGCTCCTGTAAGCATTTTAAGCAGAGTTGGGCACTATTGCATGAAAAGTCACATTTCAGCCTGAAACGTTGATTTTTCACTCTAAACTGCTTTTCTGAGCTGGAAATCACTTTAAACGGCTTAGAATGCTCCTGTAAGCATTTTAAGCAGAGTTGTGCACTTTTGCATGAAAAGTCACATTTCAGCCTGAAACGTTGATTTTTCACTCCAAACTGCTTTTCTGAGCTGGAAATCACTTTAAACGGCTTAGAATGCTCCTGTAAGCATTTTAAGCAGAGTTGTGCACTTTTGCATGAAAAGTCACATTTCAGCCTGAAACGTTGATTTTTCACTCTAAACTGCTTTTCTGAGCTGGAAATCACTTTAAACGGCTTAGAATGCTCCTGTAAGCATTTTAAGCAAAGTTGGGCACTTTTGCATGAAAAGTCACATTTCAGCCTGAAACGTTGATTTTTCACTCTAAACTGCTTTTCTGAGCTGGAAATCACTTTAAACGGCTTAGAATGCTCCTGTAAGCATTTTAAGCAGAGTTGGGCACTTTTGCATGAAAAGTCACATTTCAGCCTGAAACGTTGATTTTTCACTCTAAACTGCTTTTCTGAGCTGGAAATCACTTTAAACGGCTTGTTTCATCGTTAGAATGCTCCTGTAAGCATTTTAAGCAGATTTGTGCTTTTTTGCATGAAAAGTCACATTTCAGCCTGAAACGTTGATTTTTCACTCCAAACTGCTTTTCTGAGCTGGAAATCACTTTAAACGGCTTAGAATGCTCCTGTAAGCATTTTAAGCAGAGTTGGGCACTTTTGCATGAAAAGTCACATTTCAGCCTGAAACGTTGATTTTTCACTCTAAACTGCTTTTCTGAGCTGGAAATCACTTTAAACGGCTTGTTTCATCGTTAGAATGCTCCTGTAAGCATTTTAAGCAAAGTTGGGCACTTTTGCATGAAAAGTCACATTTCAGCCTGAAACGTTGATTTTTCACTCTAAACTGCTTTTCTGAGCTGGAAATCACTTTAAACGGCTTAGAATGCTCCTGTAAGCATTTTAAGCAGAGTTGGGCACTTTTGCATGAAAAGTCACATTTCAGCCTGAAACGTTGATTTTTCACTCTAAACTGCTTTTCTGAGCTGGAAATCACTTTAAACGGCTTGTTTCATCGTTAGAATGCTCCTGTAAGCATTTTAAGCAGAGTTGTGCACTTTTGCATGAAAAGTCACATTTCAGCCTGAAACGTTGATTTTTCACTCCAAACTGCTTTTCTGAGCTGGAAATCACTTTAAACGGCTTAGAATGCTCCTGTAAGCATTTTAAGCAGAGTTGGGCACTTTTGCATGAAAAGTCACATTTCAGCCTGAAACGTTGATTTTTCACTCTAAACTGCTTTTCTGAGCTGGAAATCACTTTAAACGGCTTAGAATGCTCCTGTAAGCATTTTAAGTTGGGTTGGGCACTTTTGCATGAAAAGTCACATTTCAGCCTGAAACGTTGATTTTTCACTCTAAACTGCTTTTCTGAGCTGGAAATCACTTTAAACGGCTTGTTTCATCGTTAGAATGCTCCTGTAAGCATTTTAAGCAGAGTTGTGCACTTTTGCATGAAAAGTCACATTTCAGCCTGAAACGTTGATTTTTCACTCTAAACTGCTTTTCTGAGCTGGAAATCACTTTAAACGGCTTGTTTCATCGTTAGAATGCTCCTGTAAGCATTTTAAGCAGAGTTGTGCACTTTTGCATGAAAAGTCACATTTCGGCCTGAAACGTTGATTTTTCACTCCAAACTGCTTTTCTGAGCTGGAAATCACTTTAAACGGCTTAGAATGCTCCTGTAAGCATTTTAAGCAGAGTTGGGCACTTTTGCATGAAAAGTCACATTTCAGCCTGAAACGTTGATTTTTCACTCTAAACTGCTTTTCTGAGCTGGAAATCACTTTAAACGGCTTGTTTCATCGTTAGAATGCTCCTGTAAGCATTTTAAGCAGAGTTATGCACTTTTGCATGAAAAGTCACATTTCAGCCTGAAACGTTGATTTTTCACTCTAAACTGCTTTTCTGAGCTGGAAATCACTTTAAACGGCTTAGAATGCTCCTGTAAGCATTTTAAGCAGAGTTGGGCACTTTTGCATGAAAAGTCACATTTCAGCCTGAAACGTTGATTTTTCACTCTAAACTGCTTTTCTGAGCTGGAAATTACTTTAAACGGCTTAGAATGCTCCTGTAAGCATTTTAAGCAGAGTTGGGCACTTTTGCATGAAAAGTCACATTTCAGCCTGAAACGTTGATTTTTCACTCTAAACTGCTTTTCTGGGCTGGAAATCACTTTAAACGGCTCGTTTCATCGTTAGAAAGCTCCTGTAAGCATTTTAAGCAAAGTTGGGCACTTTTGCATGAAAAGTCACATTTCAGCCTGAAACGTTGATTTTTCACTCTAAACTGCTTTTCTGAGCTTGAAATCACTTTAAACGGCTTGTTTCATCGTTAGAATGCTCCTGTAAGCATTTTAAGCAGAGTTATGCACTTTTGCATGAAAAGTCACATTTCAGCCTGAAACGTTGATTTTTCACTCTAAACTGCTTTTCTGAGCTGGAAATCACTTTAAACGGCTTGTTTCATCGTTAGAATGCTCCTGTAAGCATTTTAAGCAGAGTTGTGCACTTTTGCATGAAAAGTCACATTTCAGCCTGAAACGTTGATTTTTCACTACAAACTGCTTTTCTGAGCTGGAAATCACTTTAAACGGCTTAGAATGCTCTTGTAAGCATTTTAAGCAGAGTTGGGCACTTTTGCATGAAAAGTCACATTTCAGCCTGAAACGTTGATTTTTCACTCTAAACTGCTTTTCTGAGCTGGAAATCACTTTAAACGGCTTGTTTCATCGTTAGAATGCTCCTGTAAGCATTTTAAGCAGAGTTATGCACTTTTGCATGAAAAGTCACATTTCAGCCTGAAACGTTGATTTTTCACTCTAAACTGCTTTTCTGAGCTGGAAATCACTTTAAACGGCTTGTTTCATCGTTAGAATGCTCCTGTAAGCATTTTAAGCAGAGTTGTGCACTTTTACATGAAAAGTCACATTTCAGCCTGAAACGTTGATTTTTCACTACAAACTGCTTTTCTGAGCTGGAAATCACTTTAAACGGCTTAGAATGCTTTTTGTAAGCATTTTAAGCAGAGTTGGGCACTTTTGCATGAAAAGTCACATTTCAGCCTGAAACGTTGATTTTTCACTCTAAACTGCTTTTCTGAGCTGGAAATCACTTTAAACGGCTTGTTTCATCGTTAGAATGCTCCTGTAAGCATTTTAAGCAAAGTTGGGCACTTTTGCATGAAAAGTCACATTTCAGCCTGAAACGTTGATTTTTCACTCTAAACTGCTTTTCTGAGCTGGAAATCACTTTAAACGGCTTGTTTCATCGTTAGAATGCTCCTGTAAGCATTTTAAGCAGAGTTGTGCACTTTTGCATGAAAAGTCACATTTCAGCCTGAAACGTTGATTTTTCACTCCAAACTGCTTTTCTGAGCTGGAAATCACTTTAAACGGCTTAGAATGCTCCTGTAAGCATTTTAAGCAGAGTTGTGCACTTTTGCATGAAAAGTCACATTTCAGCCTGAAACGTTGATTTTTCACTCTAAACTGCTTTTCTGAGCTGGAAATCACTTTAAACGGCTTAGAATGCTCCTGTAAGCATTTTAAGCAGAGTTGTGCACTTTTGCATGAAATGTCACATTTCAGCCTGAAACGTTGATTTTTCACTCCAAACTGCTTTTCTGAGCTGGAAATCACTTTAAACGGCTTAGAATGCTCCTGTAAGCATTTTAAGCAGAGTTGGGCACTTTTGCATGAAAAGTCACATTTCAGCCTGAAACGTTGATTTTTCACTCTAAACTGCTTTTCTGAGCTGGAAATCACTTTAAACGGCTTAGAATGCTCCTGTAAGCATTTTAAGCAGAGTTGGGCACTTTTGCATGAAAAGTCACATTTCAGCCTGAAACATTGATTTTTCACTCTAAACTGCTTTTCTGAGCTGGAAATCACTTTAAACGGCTTGTTTCATCGTTAGAATGCTCCTGTAAGCATTTTAAGCAGAGTTATGCACTTTTGCATGAAAAGTCACATTTCAGCCTGAAACGTTGATTTTTAACTCTAAACTGCTTTTCTGAGCTGGAAATCACTTTAAACGGCTTAGAATGCTCCTGTAAGCATTTTAAGCAGAGTTGGGCACTATTGCATGAAAAGTCACATTTCAGCCTGAAACGTTGATTTTTCACTCTAAACTGCTTTTCTGAGCTGGAAATCACTTTAAACGGCTTAGAATGCTCCTGTAAGCATTTTAAGCAGAGTTGTGCACTTTTGCATGAAAAGTCACATTTCAGCCTGAAACGTTGATTTTTCACTCCAAACTGCTTTTCTGAGCTGGAAATCACTTTAAACGGCTTAGAATGCTCCTGTAAGCATTTTAAGCAGAGTTGTGCACTTTTGCATGAAAAGTCACATTTCAGCCTGAAACGTTGATTTTTCACTCTAAACTGCTTTTCTGAGCTGGAAATCACTTTAAACGGCTTAGAATGCTCCTGTAAGCATTTTAAGCAAAGTTGGGCACTTTTGCATGAAAAGTCACATTTCAGCCTGAAACGTTGATTTTTCACTCTAAACTGCTTTTCTGAGCTGGAAATCACTTTAAACGGCTTAGAATGCTCCTGTAAGCATTTTAAGCAGAGTTGGGCACTTTTGCATGAAAAGTCACATTTCAGCCTGAAACGTTGATTTTTCACTCTAAACTGCTTTTCTGAGCTGGAAATCACTTTAAACGGCTTGTTTCATCGTTAGAATGCTCCTGTAAGCATTTTAAGCAGATTTGTGCACTTTTGCATGAAAAGTCACATTTCAGCCTGAAACGTTGATTTTTCACTCCAAACTGCTTTTCTGAGCTGGAAATCACTTTAAACGGCTTAGAATGCTCCTGTAAGCATTTTAAGCAGAGTTGGGCACTTTTGCATGAAAAGTCACATTTCAGCCTGAAACGTTGATTTTTCACTCTAAACTGCTTTTCTGAGCTGGAAATCACTTTAAACGGCTTGTTTCATCGTTAGAATGCTCCTGTAAGCATTTTAAGCAAAGTTGGGCACTTTTGCATGAAAAGTCACATTTCAGCCTGAAACGTTGATTTTTCACTCTAAACTGCTTTTCTGAGCTGGAAATCACTTTAAACGGCTTAGAATGCTCCTGTAAGCATTTTAAGCAGAGTTGGGCACTTTTGCATGAAAAGTCACATTTCAGCCTGAAACGTTGATTTTTCACTCTAAACTGCTTTTCTGAGCTGGAAATCACTTTAAACGGCTTGTTTCATCGTTAGAATGCTCCTGTAAGCATTTTAAGCAGAGTTGTGCACTTTTGCATGAAAAGTCACATTTCAGCCTGAAACGTTGATTTTTCACTCCAAACTGCTTTTCTGAGCTGGAAATCACTTTAAACGGCTTAGAATGCTCCTGTAAGCATTTTAAGCAGAGTTGGGCACTTTTGCATGAAAAGTCACATTTCAGCCTGAAACGTTGATTTTTCACTCTAAACTGCTTTTCTGAGCTGGAAATCACTTTAAACGGCTTAGAATGCTCCTGTAAGCATTTTAAGTTGGGTTGGGCACTTTTGCATGAAAAGTCACATTTCAGCCTGAAACGTTGATTTTTCACTCTAAACTGCTTTTCTGAGCTGGAAATCACTTTAAACGGCTTGTTTCATCGTTAGAATGCTCCTGTAAGCATTTTAAGCAGAGTTGTGCACTTTTGCATGAAAAGTCACATTTCAGCCTGAAACGTTGATTTTTCACTCTAAACTGCTTTTCTGAGCTGGAAATCACTTTAAACGGCTTGTTTCATCGTTAGAATGCTCCTGTAAGCATTTTAAGCAGAGTTGTGCACTTTTGCATGAAAAGTCACATTTCGGCCTGAAACGTTGATTTTTCACTCCAAACTGCTTTTCTGAGCTGGAAATCACTTTAAACGGCTTAGAATGCTCCTGTAAGCATTTTAAGCAGAGTTGGACACTTTTGCATGAAAAGTCACATTTCAGCCTGAAACTTTGATTTTTCACTCCAAACTGCTTTTCTGAGCTGGAAATCAATTTAAACGGCTTAGAATGCTCCTGTAAGCATTTTAAGCAGAGTTGGGCACTTTTGCATGAAAAGTCACATTTCAGCCTGAAACGTTGATTTTTCACTCTAAACTGCTTTTCTGAGCTGGAAATCACTTTAAACGGCTTGTTTCATCGTTAGAATGCTCCTGTAAGCATTTTAAGCAGAGTTGTGCACTTTTGCATGAAAAGTCACATTTCAGCCTGAAACGTTGATTTTTCACTCCAAACTGCTTTTCTGAGCTGGAAATCACTTTAAACGGCTTGTTTCATCGTTAGAATGCTCCTGTAAGCATTTTAAGCAGAGTTGGGCACTTTTGCATGAAAAGTCACATTTCAGCCTGAAACGTTGATTTTTCACTCTAAACTGCTTTTCTGAGCTGGAAATCACTTTTAACGGCTTGTTTCATCGTTAGAATGCTCCTGTAAGCATTTTAAGCAGAGTTGTGCACTTTTGCATGAAAAGTCACATTTCAGCCTGAAACGTTGATTTTTCACTCCAAACTGCTTTTCTGAGCTGGAAAACACTTTAAACGGCTTAGAATGCTCTTGTAAGCATTTTAAGCAGAGTTGGGCACTTTTGCATGAAAAGTCACATTTCAGCCTGAAACGTTGATTTTTCACTCTAAACTGCTTTTCTGAGCTGGAAATCACTTTAAACGGCTTAGAATGCTCCTGTAAGCATTTTAAGCAGAGTTGGGCACTTTTGCATGAAAAGTCACATTTCAGCCTGAAACGTTGATTTTTCACTCTAAACTGCTTTTCTGAGCTTGAAATCACTTTAAACGGCTTGTTTCATCGTTAGAATGCTCCTGTAAGCATTTTAAGCAGAGTTATGCACTTTTGCATGAAAAGTCACATTTCAGCCTGAAACGTTGATTTTTCACTCTAAACTGCTTTTCTGAGCTTGAAATCACTTTAAACGGCTTGTTTCATCGTTAGAATGCTCCTGTAAGCATTTTAAGCAGAGTTGTGCACTTTTGCATGAAAAGTCACATTTCAGCCTGAAACGTTGATTTTTCACTACAAACTGCTTTTCTGAGCTGGAAATCACTTTAAACGGCTTGTTTCATCGTTAGAATGCTCCTGTAAGCATTTTAAGCAGAGTTATGCACTTTTGCATGAAAAGTCACATTTCAGCCTGAAACGTTGATTTTTCACTCTAAACTGCTTTTCTGAGCTGGAAATCACTTTAAACGGCTTGTTTCATCGTTAGAATGCTCCTGTAAGCATTTTAAGCAGAGTTATGCACTTTTGCATGAAAAGTCACATTTCAGCCTGAAACGTTGATTTTTCACTCTAAACTGCTTTTCTGAGCTGGAAATCACTTTAAACGGCTTAGAATGCTCCTGTAAGCATTTTAAGCAGAGTTGTGCACTTTTGCATGAAAAGTCACATTTCAGCCTGAAACGTTGATTTTTCACTCTAAACTGCTTTTCTGAGCTGGAAATCACTTTAAACGGCTTGTTTCATCGTTAGAATGCTCCTGTAAGCATTTTAAGCAGAGTTATGCACTTTTGCATGAAAAGTCACATTTCAGCCTGAAACGTTGATTTTTCACTCTAAACTGCTTTTCTGAGCTGGAAATCACTTTAAACGGCTTGTTTCATCGTTAGAATGCTCCTGTAAGCATTTTAAGCAGAGTTGTGCACTTTTGCATGAAAAGTCACATTTCAGCCTGAAACGTTGATTTTTCACTACAAACTGCTTTTCTGAGCTGGAAATCACTTTAAACGGCTTGTTTCATCGTTAGAATGCTCCTGTAAGCATTTTAAGCAGAGTTATGCACTTTTGCATGAAAAGTCACATTTCAGCCTGAAACGTTGATTTTTCACTCTAAACTGCTTTTCTGAGCTGGAAATCACTTTAAACGGCTTGTTTCATCGTTAGAATGCTCCTGTAAGCATTTTAAGCAGAGTTGTGCACTTTTGCATGAAAAGTCACATTTCAGCCTGAAACGTTGATTTTTCACTACAAACTGCTTTTCTGAGCTGGAAATCACTTTAAACGGCTTAGAATGCTCTTGTAAGCATTTTAAGCAGAGTTGGGCACTTTTGCATGAAAAGTCACATTTCTGCCTGAAACGTTGATTTTTCACTCTAAACTGCTTTTCTGAGCTGGAAATCACTTTAAACGGCTTAGAATGCTCCTGTAAGCATTTTAAGCAGAGTTGGGCACTTTTGCATGAAAAGTCACATTTCAGCCTGAAACGTTGATTTTTCACTCTAAACTGCTTTTCTGAGCTTGAAATCACTTTAAACGGCTTGTTTCATCGTTAGAATGCTCCTGTAAGCATTTTAAGCAGAGTTATGCACTTTTGCATGAAAAGTCACATTTCAGCCTGAAACGTTGATTTTTCACTCTAAACTGCTTTTCTGAGCTTGAAATCACTTTAAACGGCTTGTTTCATCGTTAGAATGCTCCTGTAAGCATTTTAAGCAGAGTTGTGCACTTTTGCATGAAAAGTCACATTTCAGCCTGAAACGTTGATTTTTCACTACAAACTGCTTTTCTGAGCTGGAAATCACTTTAAACGGCTTGTTTCATCGTTAGAATGCTCCTGTAAGCATTTTAAGCAGAGTTATGCACTTTTGCATGAAAAGTCACATTTCAGCCTGAAACGTTGATTTTTCACTCTAAACTGCTTTTCTGAGCTGGAAATCACTTTAAACGGCTTGTTTCATCGTTAGAATGCTCCTGTAAGCATTTTAAGCAGAGTTATGCACTTTTGCATGAAAAGTCACATTTCAGCCTGAAACGTTGATTTTTCACTCTAAACTGCTTTTCTGAGCTGGAAATCACTTTAAACGGCTTAGAATGCTCCTGTAAGCATTTTAAGCAGAGTTGTGCACTTTTGCATGAAAAGTCACATTTCAGCCTGAAACGTTGATTTTTCACTCTAAACTGCTTTTCTGAGCTGGAAATCACTTTAAACGGCTTGTTTCATCGTTAGAATGCTCCTGTAAGCATTTTAAGCAGAGTTATGCACTTTTGCATGAAAAGTCACATTTCAGCCTGAAACGTTGATTTTTCACTCTAAACTGCTTTTCTGAGCTGGAAATCACTTTAAACGGCTTGTTTCATCGTTAGAATGCTCCTGTAAGCATTTTAAGCAGAGTTGTGCACTTTTGCATGAAAAGTCACATTTCAGCCTGAAACGTTGATTTTTCACTACAAACTGCTTTTCTGAGCTGGAAATCACTTTAAACGGCTTGTTTCATCGTTAGAATGCTCCTGTAAGCATTTTAAGCAGAGTTATGCACTTTTGCATGAAAAGTCACATTTCAGCCTGAAACGTTGATTTTTCACTCTAAACTGCTTTTCTGAGCTGGAAATCACTTTAAACGGCTTGTTTCATCGTTAGAATGCTCCTGTAAGCATTTTAAGCAGAGTTGTGCACTTTTGCATGAAAAGTCACATTTCAGCCTGAAACGTTGATTTTTCACTACAAACTGCTTTTCTGAGCTGGAAATCACTTTAAACGGCTTAGAATGCTCTTGTAAGCATTTTAAGCAGAGTTGGGCACTTTTGCATGAAAAGTCACATTTCTGCCTGAAACGTTGATTTTTCACTCTAAACTGCTTTTCTGAGCTGGAAATCACTTTAAACGGCTTAGAATGCTCCTGTAAGCATTTTAAGCAGAGTTGGGCACTTTTGCATGAAAAGTCACATTTCAGCCTGAAACGTTGATTTTTCACTCTAAACTGCTTTTCTGAGCTTGAAATCACTTTAAACGGCTTGTTTCATCGTTAGAATGCTCCTGTAAGCATTTTAAGCAGAGTTGGGCACTTTTGCATGAAAAGTCACATTTCAGCCTGAAACGTTGATTTTTCACTCTAAACTGCTTTTCTGAGCTGTAAATCACTTTAAACGGCTTGTTTCATCGTTAGAATGCTCCTGTAAGCATTTTAAGCAGAGTTGTGCACTTTTGCATGAAAAGTCACATTTCAGCCTGAAACGTTGATTTTTCACTCCAAACTGCTTTTCTGAGCTGGAAATCACTTTAAACGGCTTAGAATGCTCCTGTAAGCATTTTAAGCAGAGTTGGGCACTTTTGCATGAAAACTCACATTTCAGCCTGAAACGTTGATTTTTCACTCTAAACTGCTTTTCTGAGCTGGAAATCACTTTAAACGGCTTAGAATGCTTTTGTAAGCATTTTAAGCAGAGTTGGGCACTTTTGCATGAAAAGTCACATTTCAGCCTGAAACGTTGATTTTTCACTCTAAACTGCTTTTCTGAGCTGGAAATCACTTTAAACGGCTTGTTTCATCGTTAGAATGCTCCTGTAAGCATTTTAAGCAGAGTTATGCACTTTTGCATGAAAAGTCACATTTCAGCCTGAAACGTTGATTTTTCACTCTAAACTGCTTTTCTGAGCTGGAAATCACTTTAAACGGCTTGTTTCATCGTTAGAATGCTCCTGTAAGCATTTTAAGCAGAGTTGTGCACTTTTGCATGAAAAGTCACATTTCAGCCTGAAACGTTGATTTTTCACTACAAACTGCTTTTCTGAGCTGGAAATCACTTTAAACGGCTTAGAATGCTCTTGTAAGCATTTTAAGCAGAGTTGGGCACTTTTGCATGAAAAGTCACATTTCTGCCTGAAACGTTGATTTTTCACTCTAAACTGCTTTTCTGAGCTGGAAATCACTTTAAACGGCTTAGAATGCTCCTGTAAGCATTTTAAGCAGAGTTGGGCACTTTTGCATGAAAAGTCACATTTCAGCCTGAAACGTTGATTTTTCACTCTAAACTGCTTTTCTGAGCTTGAAATCACTTTAAACGGCTTGTTTCATCGTTAGAATGCTCCTGTAAGCATTTTAAGCAGAGTTGGGCACTTTTGCATGAAAAGTCACATTTCAGCCTGAAACGTTGATTTTTCACTCTAAACTGCTTTTCTGAGCTGTAAATCACTTTAAACGGCTTGTTTCATCGTTAGAATGCTCCTGTAAGCATTTTAAGCAGAGTTGTGCACTTTTGCATGAAAAGTCACATTTCAGCCTGAAACGTTGATTTTTCACTCCAAACTGCTTTTCTGAGCTGGAAATCACTTTAAACGGCTTAGAATGCTCCTGTAAGCATTTTAAGCAGAGTTGGGCACTTTTGCATGAAAACTCACATTTCAGCCTGAAACGTTGATTTTTCACTCTAAACTGCTTTTCTGAGCTGGAAATCACTTTAAACGGCTTAGAATGCTTTTGTAAGCATTTTAAGCAGAGTTGGGCACTTTTGCATGAAAAGTCACATTTCAGCCTGAAACGTTGATTTTTCACTCTAAACTGCTTTTCTGAGCTGGAAATCACTTTAAACGGCTTGTTTCATCGTTAGAATGCTCCTGTAAGCATTTTAAGCAAAGTTGGGCACTTTTGCATGAAAAGTCACATTTCAGCCTGAAACGTTGATTTTTCACTCTAAACTGCTTTTCTGAGCTGGAAATCACTTTAAACGGCTTGTTTCATCGTTAGAATGCTCCTGTAAGCATTTTAAGCAGAGTTGTGCACTTTTGCATGAAAAGTCACATTTCAGCCTGAAACGTTGATTTTTCACTCCAAACTGCTTTTCTGAGCTGGAAATCACTTTAAACGGCTTAGAATGCTCCTGTAAGCATTTTAAGCAGAGTTGTGCACTTTTGCATGAAAAGTCACATTTCAGCCTGAATTGTTGATTTTTCACTCCAAACTGCTTTTCTGAGCTGGAAATCACTTTAAACGGCTTAGAATGCTCCTGTAAGCATTTTAAGCAGAGTTGGGCACTTTTGCATGAAAAGTCACATTTCAGCCTGAAACGTTGATTTTTCACTCCAAACTGCTTTTCTGAGCTGGAAATCACTTTAAACGGCTTAGAATGCTCCTGTAAGCATTTTAAGCAGAGTTGGGCACTTTTGCATGAAAAGTCACATTTCAGCCTGAAACGTTGATTTTTCACTCTAAACTGCTTTTCTGAGCTGGAAATCACTTTAAACGGCTTAGAATGCTCCTGTAAGCATTTTAAGCAGAGTTGGGCACTTTTGCATGAAAAGTCACATTTCAGCCTGAAACGTTGATTTTTCACTCTAAACTGCTTTTCTGAGCTGGAAATCACTTTAAACGGCTTAGAATGCTCCTGTAAGCATTTTAAGCAGAGTTGGGCACTATTGCATGAAAAGTCACATTTCAGCCTGAAACGTTGATTTTTCACTCTAAACTGCTTTTCTGAGCTGGAAATCATTTTAAACGGCTTAGAATGCTCCTGTAAGCATTTTAAGCAGAGTTGTGCACTTTTGCATGAAAAGTCACATTTCAGCCTGAAACGTTGATTTTTCACTCCAAACTGCTTTTCTGAGCTGGAAATCACTTTAAACGGCTTAGAATGCTCCTGTAAGCATTTTAAGCAGAGTTGTGCACTTTTGCATGAAAAGTCACATTTCAGCCTGAAACGTTGATTTTTCACTCTAAACTGCTTTTCTGAGCTGGAAATCACTTTAAACGGCTTAGAATGCTCCTGTAAGCATTTTAAGCAAAGTTGGGCACTTTTGCATGAAAAGTCACATTTCAGCCTGAAACGTTGATTTTTCACTCTAAACTGCTTTTCTGAGCTGGAAATCACTTTAAACGGCTTAGAATGCTCCTGTAAGCATTTTAAGCAGAGTTGGGCACTTTTGCATGAAACGTCTCGGTTACGGATGTAACCCTCGTTCCCTGAAGGAGGGAACGGAGACGTCACGTCGTGACCGACGAATTGGGAGCTCGCTTAGAGAGACCAATCTGCTTCGAATACTACTAAAACGCCAATGAACTTGGCATTGAGATATTTGCATAATGCTGGCGCCGCCCCGCCAGGTGCGTATATAAGGCGCACGTGCAAATAGGGAAATCAGCTTCTGTTCGCTGAGAAAGCCGGAAGGTGACCGGCCTAAACAGCAGGTGGCAGCACCTGTGGCGACGGGACGTGACGTCTCCGTTCCCTCCTTCAGGGAACGAGGGTTACATCCGTAACCGAGACGTTCCCTTTCAGTCGGTCACTACGACGTCACGTCGTGACCGACGAATTGGGAAACCCTACTAAAACGCCACTAGGGGCTGACCTCTTCCAGTGTCTGCATAAAGCCCTCCGGTTCCACTTAAGGATAGGAGAATTAGGTTTTAAGGCAGAAGGCCGGGCACTAGATGTTCCTTTAACCCACAGTAGTGCCAGCGACTGGGAAGCGCCCTATCTGAGCGGTATAGGGACGCTGCGGAAGCCACCGCCCCGTTAAGGGCTATTGGTGGGCGAAAGTCAACCGTAGTTGAGGTAAATGACAGCCGTGGCTGTGTAAGCAAAGCAGAGCTCTGCTAAGGGAAACGTGGGCTGGTAGGATTAACCCCACGGAATAATACTCACAAAGGAACCCGTTGGGACACAATGTGGGGCCCTGGCCAAACACGTAGGTTCGTAAGAATACAGCTAGTGAAAGGCTGACAGCCAATGCTCCGCAACAAAGGCTGCCAAGGCAGTGGAGAGAGCAAATCAAACCATTACGCATTTTTGCTCTGTTAGCCTTCCATACTGAAACTCAATTTGGAGCCTCAGTCGGAGGCTGCAAGCCGACTTGCGAGTCTGCTCTCCGTGTCCTCCCTGGTGAGGACAGAACACGAGAGGATACAGGCTCGATACGAACATTGTAGATCTAATGAACGTATTAGGTGTCGCCCAACCAGCAGCTCTACAGATGTCTGTTAACGAGGAACCACGAGCTAATGCCCAAGATGAGGCAACACTCCGAGTGGAGTGCGCTCTCAAATTAAAGGGGCAAGGAATGCCCTGCAAATTGTAAGCCAGGGCGATAGTATCAACTATCCAATGAGACATCCTCTGCTTAGTGACAGCTTTCCCTTTCTGCTGGCCACCATAACAAACAAAGAACTGGTCTGAGGTCCTGAAGCTTTGCGTGCGGACCACGTAGAATCGCAGTGCGCGTACGGGGCACAACAAAGCCTCGGTTGGGTTTGCCTGCTCCAAAGGCAACGCTTGCAAGCTCACCACCTTATCTCTGAAGGGAGTGGTGGGAACTTTGGGCACGTAGCCTGGTCTGGGTCTTCAGTGAGACAGCAGGACCAAACTAAAAGCACGAATCGTCAACAGAGAATGCATGTAAATCTCCTACTCTCTTCATGGAGGCCAATGCTAGCAGGGTCAGAGCTTTCATTGATAAAAACTTCAGACTCGCAAACTGCAAAGGCTAAATCGGAGACCTAAAGGCTTCAGCACCATGGACAGGTCTCAGGAAAAAAGAGGGAGGGCGCGAGGGTTTTAGCCTGCGAGCGCCTCTTTAAAATGTAATAATTAAATCATGCTGGCCAACTGATCTGCCGTAGATAAGTGAGTGATGAGCAGAAATAGCGGCGATATCAATTTTAATGGCGGAGGGACAGCCTACCATCTAACCCATGTTAAAGATATAAAGCATAATGTTAAAGGGCATTCTCTGGGTCCTCGCGTTGCGAAGAGCACCGGGTGACGAAAAGGTTTCATTAAGCGCGTAAGCCCGTCCTGTGGACGGTGCTCGAACCGCGTCGATGGTGTTAGATACCGCTTGCGATAAATCACCTAAACCTTGCGCGCGCTCAACGACCGTACATGGATATCCACAGGTCGGGGCGCGAGTGCCAAATGTGCCCCTTCCTAAGAAAGAAAGTCCTTCCTCAGGGGAATCGGCCAGGGAGGGCTGTCGCGAGGAGCATTAACTATGAAACCAATTCTTGGTCGTCCAGTACGGACGATTAATAAAAGGCTCTCCTCGTCCTGCCTGACTTTGCACAGTGTCTGCGCAATAAAGCTCACTGGAAGGAATGCGTATTTACGCACCCCCCGCGGTCAGCTGTGTGCCAACGCATCCACGCCGAGGCTGCCCTCGGTTAGTGAATAAAAAAGGCGACAGTGGGTATCGTCCGGCGACGCAAACAGATCTATCTACGCACAACCGAACTTCTTCCAAATTAGCTGGACCGTCTGGGGGTGGAGTCGCCATTCGCCGGGGGCGCAGCTCGGAAGCGCGTACCGCTGTATTGAGCGATCCCGGGATGTAAATGGCACGAAGGGACCTCAGATGCTTCTGACTCCAAAAGAGGAGATGACGAGCGAGATGCGACAGGTGACGAGAGCGCAAAACCGCCTTAACGGTAAATAACGCAACAGTCGCAAAGTTATCGGTGTCGACAAATACATCCTTCCCTCGCATCTCCATAGCGGAGCGTACAAGTCCCAGATATACAGCGCACCGCTCGCGGCAGTTGGGGTGCTATGCACACCCCAGACTGCAGGCCCGTCATACGTGGCTGAACATCCCGTGCTTAGGGCATCGCATGCTACAGAATGCCAGGAGACCCCTCAGAGGCATATCTTGTTCTATCAGAAATGCTGGGTCTACTACGGGGAAATTTAAATGACACGCAGGTGTAGTGTTTACACAATGTATGCCGGTGCGCCACGCTCTCCTCGAGACTCGATCGTAAAGCCAAACTGAAGCGGTCTCATATGACGCAGCTCGAACAGTGTCACGGCTGCAGCATGCTGTCATATGTCCAGGAGCTTCTGAAATTGTATCAGAGGGACCGCGTACTTCCCTCGAATTAAACCGAGGCAAGTCAGAACTGACTAGTTGCGCGCTCTTGTAAAACACGCCAATTAGTTGATCGAGTCTAATTCCATACTGAGAAAAAGGATCCTCTGCACGGGGCAAAGTTGCTCTTTCCCAGTCGACCTGATGACTTAAACGAGCGAGATGCCGAAGCATTAACTCTCTGTGTTCGCGCACGTCTGCCAAGAACGGTCTATTATAAGTCAACGTAAATAAAGCAGAATGCGAACAACGCTCTCTCTCTGATATTTTAATGCCGTGACTACCACTTTCATGGAGACACGGAGAGAGAGAGACAGCTCGAATGGTGTACTTAATATTAATATGCCCACCCTACGACGCAGAGCGAAAAAACGGTCTAAGGCGAGGGGAGATGGACACAAAAGTACACGTCTTACAGGTCTAAAGCTGCAACCGATCTGAATATTGAAATACGAGCCTCGGCGTTATCATCCAAAAAAGACCACCTCCGTAGAGCCGGGCGTAAATCAAATCGATCGTAACCCACCGCGTTTTTCGGGTACTATGAGATAAAGGCTGGAAAAACCTATCATCATATCATCATCTCGGTAAGAGGGACCGGCTCGATAATCCTTCGCCAGCAGGACATCGACTTATGCACGCAGTACATGTGCATCGGATACTTTCACTATAGTGAAACGAAAGCCCGAGAATTTCGGGGTTGTGCCGGTAATTGTATTTCGTAACCGAGGCGGATCGTGCGTAAAACCCAACGAAACGGTCTGGGAACTGAAGCCAAGCACCCAGGCACCGTACGAGGAGAATTAACGACACTACCAAAGTACCCGCGGTGGGGCAGCGAAGCGAGACAGGTGAGACTGCCGGTGCGTCTGCCGTGACAGCATAAGCATCACAGTATGTGTGTGTGTGACACTGACCTGAGCCCGCTGAGGGAAACGGTCGTCCGGTCTCCTCAGCTGAGGACGCAGACACCGAAGGGGTTGCTGGTGGTCCGGTCTCCTGAGTGGAGGGCTCGGACTCCTCAGAACACCCGCTGGCGATAGAGGAGAGGTAGGGTGAGCTGGTGTGTGCCCGCTCACGGCTCTCTCGATCCTCTGGAGACCTGGAGAGGGAAGAGGAATGCACTCTGTGTGTGGTTAGTGGGCACCGGCTAAACAGCCGGTGGAACATATGCAAACCAAGAATTTTCCACCCGACCCTCTATCGGGGGAAGGAGCGAATCACCGTCTCCTGAAGAGTGATCCTCTGCCAATCCAGGTCGCCCGCTTACTGGCCACTTAAACTCCCGATCTCACGGGAAGCGGCTAAGCGGGCGGGGCGAGCTGCTGACGACCGGTTCCCCCGCGCTGCCGAGATGGGGTCCGAAGAGGGGAACGGAGGTGGTCGCCGCAGGACGCCGACGGCGAGAGGCAGACTGAGGAACCGGCGTGGTGGTTTTTACCAAGGGCAGCTCTCCTTCGCCGGGGCATGACCACAGAGATCGCCTCAGTCTGCGCAGCGGAGCTGTACGACTCCACGGCCTCGCCGAAGAGGCCGGTCTGTGAGACAGGAGCATTCAAGAAGTTGTTCTCGCCTGCGTCCGTCAGCCAGACACAGCCAAAGGTGGCGATCTTGAACCACTGTCGTGAACATCGCACGACTGAAGGTCGCGGCTTCCCTCGTAAATCCTTGGTGAACCCGTAGCAACGTTAATGCGTGCAGGGCTGAAGCCGCCTCTCCGCATGCCTGACGGACAGCGCCCGTAACCGGACGACTATCTACAAACACGGGAGGGAAGGGTTGGGTGGTCCCTCCAGGAACGCAGCTGCATCGCAACCCCCCGCTCCACTGGAGGGTCCCTGCCCTTAGCGGCTCCATTGGTGAGGGAGGTGAGGGGTGAAAGCTGAAGCTGAACGGCCGGATGGCCGCAAACCACGTCAGCTCTTCGTGCCGTCGGAAAGAAAGGCACAGGAGCAGAGGACCGAGAGGCCCGAGCAGCTCCGAAATACCAATCACGTGGGCGGTACGGTTCGGGCGGAGAGGGGTTAACCCCTCCAACTCTACCGTTACCGCCGCTCGAGCGGGCACGGCCGCCATCTCCGGAACGACTCCACTTCGGAGGAAAATTGGACACCCCTCTGATGCTGCAGAAGTGAACGGGACCAGAAGGAGGTCCAATGGATTCGGCAGACATCGTAGAACACGACTCTGCCGTCTCCACCGGAACCTCAACCGGCTGAGGATGAAAGGCCGGTAGGTGGAGGACGCATCCTCCGTCCTCCTCAGCGTAGTGATGCGAAGAGCGTCATGCGAGCGCTTGACAGCCGCACCATGGCGGTGTCAGCACTGCAAAGACGCGGACAGCATTCCCGTAGAAACGTCAGTCGTCTCCGCAATCCAAGAGGGTTATGCTCTCACAGAGAGAACAAAAACTCTCCACGAGCGCAGCCTCAGAGTGCTTGATGCCCAAGCATGAAGACAGCGCTCGTGACCGTAACTGGAACCCTTATACCTCTCAAATCCAAGATCGCACGGACGAAAAGCAATCCTGAAAAGGACGCTGATCTCCGAATATACGAGAGAGTGGCTGTCTTTAAAAAGACACAGAGCTCTCACGTATCACTCTTTTAGGGAAATCACTCTTTAGGTGCTCAGCTGATGATGCGCACAGGGAAAGGCAACGCACACACTAAACTCAAAACAAAAAATATGCAGAGCAGTGGAATACTGCGAGCGTCCGCTGTGTTAGTACTGCTTGTCAATCAACTTCAGCAACCGTTCCCAGAAGAGCAGATAGTAGCTTCTCAGTCAGATAAAGCCGGCTTTCGAAGCGAAAAAAGCTGATTTCCCTATTTGCACGTGCGCCTTATATACGCACCTGGCGGGGCGGCGCCAGCATTATGCAAATATCTCAATGCCAAGTTCATTGGCGTTTTAGTAGTATTCGAAGCAGATTGGTCTCTCTAAGCGAGCTCCCAATTCGTCGGTCACGACGTGACGTCGTAGTGACCGACTGAAAGGGAAAGTCACATTTCAGCCTGAAACGTTGATTTTTCACTCTAAACTGCTTTTCTGAGCTGGAAATCACTTTAAACGGCTTGTTTCATCGTTAGAATGCTCCTGTAAGCATTTTAAGCAGATTTGTGCACTTTTGCATGAAAAGTCACATTTCAGCCTGAAACGTTGATTTTTCACTCCAAACTGCTTTTCTGAGCTGGAAATCACTTTAAACGGCTTAGAATGCTCCTGTAAGCATTTTAAGCAGAGTTGGGCACTTTTGCATGAAAAGTCACATTTCAGCCTGAAACGTTGATTTTTCACTCTAAACTGCTTTTCTGAGCTGGAAATCACTTTAAACGGCTTGTTTCATCGTTAGAATGCTCCTGTAAGCATTTTAAGCAAAGTTGGGCACTTTTGCATGAAAAGTCACATTTCAGCCTGAAACGTTGATTTTTCACTCTAAACTGCTTTTCTGAGCTGGAAATCACTTTAAACGGCTTAGAATGCTCCTGTAAGCATTTTAAGCAGAGTTGGGCACTTTTGCATGAAAACTCACATTTCAGCCTGAAACGTTGATTTTTCACTCTAAACTGCTTTTCTGAGCTGGAAATCACTTTAAACGGCTTGTTTCATCGTTAGAATGCTCCTGTAAGCATTTTAAGCAGAGTTGTGCACTTTTGCATGAAAAGTCACATTTCAGCCTGAAACGTTGATTTTTCACTCCAAACTGCTTTTCTGAGCTGGAAATCACTTTAAACGGCTTAGAATGCTCCTGTAAGCATTTTAAGCAGAGTTGGGCACTTTTGCATGAAAAGTCACATTTCAGCCTGAAACGTTGATTTTTCACTCTAAACTGCTTTTCTGAGCTGGAAATCACTTTAAACGGCTTAGAATGCTCCTGTAAGCATTTTAAGTTGGGTTGGGCACTTTTGCATGAAAAGTCACATTTCAGCCTGAAACGTTGATTTTTCACTCTAAACTGCTTTTCTGAGCTGGAAATCACTTTAAACGGCTTGTTTCATCGTTAGAATGCTCCTGTAAGCATTTTAAGCAGAGTTGTGCACTTTTGCATGAAAAGTCACATTTCAGCCTGAAACGTTGATTTTTCACTCTAAACTGCTTTTCTGAGCTGGAAATCACTTTAAACGGCTTGTTTCATCGTTAGAATGCTCCTGTAAGCATTTTAAGCAGAGTTGTGCACTTTTGCATGAAAAGTCACATTTCGGCCTGAAACGTTGATTTTTCACTCCAAACTGCTTTTCTGAGCTGGAAATCACTTTAAACGGCTTAGAATGCTCCTGTAAGCAGTTTAAGCAGAGTTGGACACTTTTGCATGAAAAGTCACATTTCAGCCTGAAACTTTGATTTTTCACTCCAAACTGCTTTTCTGAGCTGGAAATCAATTTAAACGGCTTAGAATGCTCCTGTAAGCATTTTAAGCAGAGTTGGGCACTTTTGCATGAAAACTCACATTTCAGCCTGAAACGTTGATTTTTCACTCTAAACTGCTTTTCTGAGCTGGAAATCACTTTAAACGGCTTGTTTCATCGTTAGAATGCTCCTGTAAGCATTTTAAGCAGAGTTGTGCACTTTTGCATGAAAAGTCACATTTCAGCCTGAAACGTTGATTTTTCACTCCAAACTGCTTTTCTGAGCTGGAAATCACTTTAAACGGCTTAGAATGCTCCTGTAAGCATTTTAAGCAGAGTTGGGCACTTTTGCATGAAAACTCACATTTCAGCCTGAAACGTTGATTTTTCACTCTAAACTGCTTTTCTGAGCTGGAAATCACTTTAAACGGCTTGTTTCATCGTTAGAATGCTCCTGTAAGCATTTTAAGCAGAGTTGTGCACTTTTGCATGAAAAGTCACATTTCAGCCTGAAACGTTGATTTTTCACTCCAAACTGCTTTTCTGAGCTGGAAATCACTTTAAACGGCTTAGAATGCTCCTGTAAGCATTTTAAGCAGAGTTGGGCACTTTTGCATGAAAAGTCACATTTCAGCCTGAAACGTTGATTTTTCACTCTAAACTGCTTTTCTGAGCTGGAAATCACTTTTAACGGCTTGTTTCATCGTTAGAATGCTCCTGTAAGCATTTTAAGCAGAGTTGGGCACTTTTGCATGAAAACTCACATTTCAGCCTGAAACGTTGATTTTTCACTCTAAACTGCTTTTCTGAGCTGGAAATCACTTTAAACGGCTTGTTTCATCGTTAGAATGCTCCTGTAAGCATTTTAAGCAGAGTTGTGCACTTTTGCATGAAAAGTCACATTTCAGCCTGAAACGTTGATTTTTCACTCCAAACTGCTTTTCTGAGCTGGAAATCACTTTAAACGGCTTAGAATGCTCCTGTAAGCATTTTAAGCAGAGTTGGGCACTTTTGCATGAAAAGTCACATTTCAGCCTGAAACGTTGATTTTTCACTCTAAACTGCTTTTCTGAGCTGGAAATCACTTTTAACGGCTTGTTTCATCGTTAGAATGCTCCTGTAAGCATTTTAAGCAGAGTTGGGCACTTTTGCATGAAAAGTCACATTTCAGCCTGAAACGTTGATTTTTCACTCTAAACTGCTTTTCTGAGCTGGAAATCACTTTAAACGGCTTAGAATGCTCCTGTAAGCATTTTAAGCAGAGTTGGGCACTTTTGCATGAAAAGTCACATTTCAGCCTGAAACGTTGATTTTTCACTCTAAACTGCTTTTCTGAGCTTGAAATCACTTTAAACGGCTTTTTTCATCGTTAGAATGCTCCTGTAAGCATTTTAAGCAGAGTTATGCACTTTTGCATGAAAAGTCACATTTCAGCCTGAAACGTTGATTTTTCACTCTAAACTGCTTTTCTGAGCTGGAAATCACTTTAAACGGCTTAGAATGCTCCTGTAAGCATTTTAAGCAGAGTTGTGCACTTTTGCATGAAAAGTCACATTTCAGCCTGAAACGTTGATTTTTCACTCTAAACTGCTTTTCTGAGCTGGAAATCACTTTGAACGGCTTGTTTCATCGTTAGAATGCTCCTGTAAGCATTTTAAGCAGAGTTATGCACTTTTGCATGAAAAGTCACATTTCAGCCTGAAACGTTGATTTTTCACTCTAAACTGCTTTTCTGAGCTGGAAATCACTTTAAACGGCTTAGAATGCCCCTGTAAGCATTTTAAGCAGAGTTGGACACTTTTGCATGAAAAGTCACATTTCAGCCTGAAACTTTGATTTTTCACTCCAAACTGCTTTTCTGAGCTGGAAATCAATTTAAACGGCTTAGAATGCTCCTGTAAGCATTTTAAGCAGAGTTGGGCACTTTTGCATGAAAAGTCACATTTCAGCCTGAAACGTTGATTTTTCACTCTAAACTGCTTTTCTGAGCTGGAAATCACTTTAAACGGCTTGTTTCATCGTTAGAATGCTCCTGTAAGCATTTTAAGCAGAGTTGTGCACTTTTGCATGAAAAGTCACATTTCGGCCTGAAACGTTGATTTTTCACTCCAAACTGCTTTTCTGAGCTAGAAATCACTTTAAACGGCTTAGAATGCTCCTGTAAGCATTTTAAGCAGAGTTGGACACTTTTGCATGAAAAGTCACATTTCAGCCTGAAACTTTGATTTTTCACTCCAAACTGCTTTTCTGAGCTGGAAATCAATTTAAACGGCTTAGAATGCTCCTGTAAGCATTTTAAGCAGAGTTGGGCACTTTTGCATGAAAAGTCACATTTCAGCCTGAAACGTTGATTTTTCACTCTAAACTGCTTTTCTGAGCTGGAAATCACTTTAAACGGCTTGTTTCATCGTTAGAATGCTCCTGTAAGCATTTTATCCAGAGTTGTGCACTTTTGCATGAAAAGTCACATTTCAGCCTGAAACGTTGATTTTTCACTCCAAACTGCTTTTCTGAGCTGGAAATCACTTTAAACGGCTTAGAATGCTCCTGTAAGCATTTTAAGCAGAGTTGGGCACTTTTGCATGAAAAGTCACATTTCAGCCTGAAACGTTGATTTTTCACTCTAAACTGCTTTTCTGAGCTGGAAATCACTTTTAACGGCTTGTTTCATCGTTAGAATGCTCCTGTAAGCATTTTAAGCAGAGTTGTGCACTTTTGCATGAAAAGTCACATTTCAGCCTGAAACGTTGATTTTTCACTCCAAACTGCTTTTCTGAGCTGGAAATCACTTTAAACGGCTTAGAATGCTCTTGTAAGCATTTTAAGCAGAGTTGGGCACTTTTGCATGAAAAGTCACATTTCAGCCTGAAACGTTGATTTTTCACTCTAAACTGCTTTTCTGAGCTGGAAATCACTTTAAACGGCTTAGAATGCTCCTGTAAGCATTTTAAGCAGAGTTGGGCACTTTTGCATGAAAAGTCACATTTCAGCCTGAAACGTTGATTTTTCACTCTAAACTGCTTTTCTGAGCTTGAAATCACTTTAAACGGCTTGTTTCATCGTTAGAATGCTCCTGTAAGCATTTTAAGCAGAGTTATGCACTTTTGCATGAAAAGTCACATTTCAGCCTGAAACGTTGATTTTTCACTCTAAACTGCTTTTCTGAGCTGGAAATCACTTTAAACGGCTTAGAATGCTCCTGTAAGCATTTTAAGCAGAGTTGTGCACTTTTGCATGAAAAGTCACATTTCAGCCTGAAACGTTGATTTTTCACTCTAAACTGCTTTTCTGAGCTGGAAATCACTTTAAACGGCTTGTTTCATCGTTAGAATGCTCCTGTAAGCATTTTAAGCAGAGTTATGCACTTTTGCATGAAAAGTCACATTTCAGCCTGAAACGTTGATTTTTCACTCTAAACTGCTTTTCTGAGCTGGAAATCACTTTAAACGGCTTGTTTCATCGTTAGAATGCTCCTGTAAGCATTTTAAGCAGAGTTGTGCACTTTTGCATGAAAAGTCACATTTCAGCCTGAAACGTTGATTTTTCACTACAAACTGCTTTTCTGAGCTGGAAATCACTTTAAACGGCTTGTTTCATCGTTAGAATGCTCCTGTAAGCATTTTAAGCAGAGTTATGCACTTTTGCATGAAAAGTCACATTTCAGCCTGAAACGTTGATTTTTCACTCTAAACTGCTTTTCTGAGCTGGAAATCACTTTAAACGGCTTGTTTCATCGTTAGAATGCTCCTGTACGCATTTTAAGCAGAGTTGTGCACTTTTGCATGAAAAGTCACATTTCAGCCTGAAACGTTGATTTTTCACTCTAAACTGCTTTTCTGAGCTTGAAATCACTTTAAACGGCTTGTTTCATCGTTAGAATGCTCCTGTAAGCATTTTAAGCAGAGTTATGCACTTTTGCATGAAAAGTCACATTTCAGCCTGAAACGTTGATTTTTCACTCTAAACTGCTTTTCTGAGCTGGAAATCACTTTAAACGGCTTAGAATGCTCCTGTAAGCATTTTAAGCAGAGTTGTGCACTTTTGCATGAAAAGTCACATTTCAGCCTGAAACGTTGATTTTTCACTCTAAACTGCTTTTCTGAGCTGGAAATCACTTTAAACGGCTTGTTTCATCGTTAGAATGCTCCTGTAAGCATTTTAAGCAGAGTTATGCACTTTTGCATGAAAAGTCACATTTCAGCCTGAAACGTTGATTTTTCACTACAAACTGCTTTTCTGAGCTGGAAATCACTTTAACCCTCGTGTGGTGTTCATATTTCTGTTACTTAGACAATGTTTGTGGGTCTAGTGGACCCACTATATTATTCGTATCTTAAACCAATGCAGTCATACAAATTTATGTATAACTGTTTACAGATGATTACTTTAGCCTTATTGCAAGTAATATAGACAGAATTTATGGTTAATACTTGTCATTTACCACTGATAGAGGACTATTTATAGATTAAAGTGCCATTCGTTTTTGTGATAATATGAAATAAGAGAAGAAAATTCTATTATCCCCCAGATGTTTATATAAAATAAGTATTTTCATCACTTTTTCATCTCAAATAAGTTTTTCATCACTTTGATATTTAATTATTTGAACTTGGTTTGAAATTGTACACATTTGTGTCCGTCTACATAGCACAAGCCTCATCTGAAAAGATGTGGTATTATAACACATTATCTACACTGAACACATAACCTGTTCATGCCAGCCTACACAACACATAAGAAGCAGATTTTTACTGTGTAGCTGTGTTGCATATGCATTTCTTGCATTTTATAGACATATACTGTGTTTTCCTGTCCATCTTATGTCCACACACACTGCAGTACAATGTGTTGCTTTTGGCTACCACCTAAAATTATGAAAATGCTTGGATATGAAATTTTACTTTCTCTATTTCTCACTCTTTCTCACACACTCATACACACACAAACACACACACCATAGGTTTTGTGTTGAACTCATGGTTTTACAAATGGTAATCAATACACCAATTTACCATGATTACTACACTTTTACTATAATACAACCATGGATATTTTTTGTAAGGAATATAATGGTAAAATGTAGAATGGTTCATGTTAGACAAAAGGTAAAGTTTTTGGGACAGTGGGGGCAGAAAAGTGTTCATGCTTGATATATAACATGTTGTATCCTTGCGCTGTAACAGCAAGTGCAGAAGGACAAAACTCTAACATGCATCCATCACATATGTACAGACATATATACAATCACACTCATGCACTCACATGAGTCCCAGATAGGAGTAAAACAAAGTAAAGTTACATAGCACATTCAATTTTCACTCTCTTATTACCCCCGGGTCCAGTGGACCCGAACACCACATATGTAATATAAATGTGTAGGGGGGTGTACAGTGTACAGTCATTATAAAGTTGTTTATTTTTATGTTCTTTATAGAAAATGAGCCAAGGCCAATGAATCTGAGGTTGAAACAACAATTAATTGCATACTTTTTATTTTAGTAAACATTAAAAACGGGTCCCTCAGACCCGAACACCACACAAGGGTTAAACGGCTTAGAATGCTCCTGTAAGCTTTTTAAGCAGAGTTGGGCACTTTTGCATGAAAAGTCACATTTCAGCCTGAAACGTTGATTTTTCACTCTAAACTGCTTTTCTGAGCTGGAAATCACTTTAAACGGCTTGTTTTATCGTTAGAATGCTCCTGTAAGCATTTTAAGCAGAGTTATGCACTTTTGCATGAAAAGTCACATTTCAGCCTGAAACGTTGATTTTTCACTCTAAACTGCTTTTCTGAGCTGGAAATCACTTTAAACGGCTTAGAATGCTCCTGTAAGCATTTTAAGCAGAGTTGGGCACTTTTGCATGAAAAGTCACATTTCAGCCTGAAACGTTGATTTTTCACTCTAAACTGCTTTTCTGAGCTGGAAATCACTTTAAACGGCTTGTTTCATCGTTGAATGCTCCTGTAAGCATTTTAAGCAGAGTTGTGCACTTTTGCATGAAAAGTCACATTTCAGCCTGAAACGTTGATTTTTCACTCCAAACTGCTTTTCTGAGCTGGAAATCACTTTAAACGGCTTAGAATGCTCCTGTAAGCATTTTAAGCAGAGTTGGGCACTTTTGCATGAAAAGTCACATTTCAGCCCGAAACGTTGATTTTTCAATCTAAACTGCTTTTCTGAGCTGGAAATCACTTTAAACGGCTTGTTTCATCGTTAGAATGCTCCTGTAAGCATTTTAAGCAGAGTTGTGCACTTTTGCATGAAAAGTCACATTTCGGCCTGAAACGTTGATTTTTCACTCCAAACTGCTTTTCTGAGCTGGAAATCACTTTAAACGGCTTAGAATGCTCCTGTAAGCATTTTAAGCAGAGTTGGGCACTTTTGCATGAAAAGTCACATTTCAGCCTGAAACGTTGATTTTTCACTCTAAACTGCTTTTCTGAGCTGGAAATCACTTTAAACAGCTTAGAATGCTCCTGTAAGCATTTTAAGCAGAGTTGAGCACTTTTGCATGAAAAGTCACATTTCAGCCTGAAACGTTAATTTTTTCACTCTAAACTGCTTTTCTGAGCTGGAAATCACTTTAAACGGCTTAGAATGCTCCTGTAAGCATTTTAAGCAGAGTTGGGCACTTTTGCATGAAAAGTCACATTTCAGCCTGAAACGTTGATTTTTCACTCCAAACTGCTTTTCTGAGCTGGAAATCACTTTAAACGGCTTAGAATGCTCTTGTAAGCATTTTAAGCAGAGTTGGGCACTTTTGCATGAAAAGTCACATTTCAGCCTGAAACGTTGTTTTTTCACTCTAAACTGCTTTTCTGAGCTGGAAATCACTTTAAACGGCTTAGAATGCTCCTGTAAGCATTTTAAGCAGAGTTGGGCACTTTTGCATGAAAAGTCACATTTCAGCCTGAAACGTTGATTTTTCACTCTAAACTGCTTTTCTGAGCTTGAAATCACTTTAAACGGCTTGTTTCATCGTTAGAATGCTCCTGTAAGCATTTTAAGCAGAGTTATGCACTTTTGCATGAAAAGTCACATTTCAGCCTGAAACGTTGATTTTTCACTCTAAACTGCTTTTCTGAGCTGGAAATCACTTTAAACGGCTTAGAATGCTCCTGTAAGCATTTTAAGCAGAGTTGTGCACTTTTGCATGAAAAGTCACATTTCAGCCTGAAACGTTGATTTTTCACTCTAAACTGCTTTTCTGAGCTGGAAATCACTTTAAACGGCTTGTTTCATCGTTAGAATGCTCCTGTAAGCATTTTAAGCAGAGTTATGCACTTTTGCATGAAAAGTCACATTTCAGCCTGAAACGTTGATTTTTCACTCTAAACTGCTTTTCTGAGCTGGAAATCACTTTAAACGGCTTGTTTCATCGTTAGAATGCTCCTGTAAGCATTTTAAGCAGAGTTGTGCACTTTTGCATGAAAAGTCACATTTCAGCCTGAAACGTTGATTTTTCACTACAAACTGCTTTTCTGAGCTGGAAATCACTTTAAACGGCTTAGAATGCTCTTGTAAGCATTTTAAGCAGAGTTGGGCACTTTTGCATGAAAAGTCACATTTCAGCCTGAAACGTTGATTTTTCACTCTAAACTGCTTTTCTGAGCTGGAAATCACTTTAAACGGCTTGTTTCATCGTTAGAATGCTCCTGTAAGCATTTTAAGCAGAGTTATGCACTTTTGCATGAAAAGTCACATTTCAGCCTGAAACGTTGATTTTTCACTCTAAACTGCTTTTCTGAGCTGGAAATCACTTTAAACGGCTTGTTTCATCGTTAGAATGCTCCTGTAAGCATTTTAAGCAGAGTTGTGCACTTTTGCATGAAAAGTCACATTTCAGCCTGAAACGTTGATTTTTCACTACAAACTGCTTTTCTGAGCTGGAAATCACTTTAAACGGCTTAGAATGCTCCTGTAAGCTTTTTAAGCAGAGTTGGGCACTTTTGCATGAAAAGTCACATTTCAGCCTGAAACGTTGATTTTTCACTCTAAACTGCTTTTCTGAGCTGGAAATCACTTTAAACGGCTTGTTTTATCGTTAGAATGCTCCTGTAAGCATTTTAAGCAGAGTTATGCACTTTTGCATGAAAAGTCACATTTCAGCCTGAAACGTTGATTTTTCACTCTAAACTGCTTTTCTGAGCTGGAAATCACTTTAAACGGCTTAGAATGCTCCTGTAAGCATTTTAAGCAGAGTTGGGCACTTTTGCATGAAAAGTCACATTTCAGCCTGAAACGTTGATTTTTCACTCTAAACTGCTTTTCTGAGCTGGAAATCACTTTAAACGGCTTGTTTTATCGTTAGAATGCTCCTGTAAGCATTTTAAGCAGAGTTATGCACTTTTGCATGAAAAGTCACATTTCAGCCTGAAACGTTGATTTTTCACTCTAAACTGCTTTTCTGAGCTGGAAATCACTTTAAACGGCTTAGAATGCTCCTGTAAGCATTTTAAGCAGAGTTGGGCACTTTTGCATGAAAAGTCACATTTCAGCCCGAAACGTTGATTTTTCAATCTAAACTGCTTTTCTGAGCTGGAAATCACTTTAAACGGCTTGTTTCATCGTTAGAATGCTCCTGTAAGCATTTTAAGCAGAGTTGTGCACTTTTGCATGAAAAGTCACATTTCGGCCTGAAACGTTGATTTTTCACTCCAAACTGCTTTTCTGAGCTGGAAATCACTTTAAACGGCTTAGAATGCTCCTGTAAGCATTTTAAGCAGAGTTGGGCACTTTTGCATGAAAAGTCACATTTCAGCCTGAAACGTTGATTTTTCACTCTAAACTGCTTTTCTGAGCTGGAAATCACTTTAAACGGCTTAGAATGCTCCTGTAAGCATTTTAAGCAGAGTTGGGCACTTTTGCATGAAAAGTCACATTTCAGCCTGAAACGTTGATTTTTCACTCTAAACTGCTTTTCTGAGCTGGAAATCACTTTAAACGGCTTAGAATGCTCCTGTAAGCATTTTAAGCAGAGTTGGGCACTTTTGCATGAAACGTCACATTTCAGCCTGAAACGTTGATTTTTCACTCTAAACTGCTTTTCTGAGCTGGAAATCACTTTAAACGGCTTAGAATGCTCCTGTAAGCATTTTAAGCAGAGTTGTGCACTTTTGCATGAAAAGTCACATTTCAGCCTGAAACGTTGATTTTTCACTCCAAACTGCTTTTCTGAGCTGGAAATCACTTAAAACGGCTTGTTTCATCGTTAGAATGCTCCTGTAAGCATTTTAAGCAGAGTTGTGCACTTTTGCATGAAAAGTCACATTTCAGCCTGAAACGTTGATTTTTCACTCCAAACTGCTTTTCTGAGCTGGAAATCACTTTAAACGGCTTAGAATGCTCCTGTAAGCATTTTAAGCAGAGTTGGGCACTTTTGCATGAAAAGTCACATTTCAGCCTGAAACGTTGATTTTTCACTCTAAACTGCTTTTCTGAGCTGGAAATCACTTTAAACGGCTTGTTTCATCGTTAGAATGCTCCTGTAAGCATTTTAAGCAAAGTTGGGCACTTTTGCATGAAAAGTCACATTTCAGCCTGAAACGTTGATTTTTCACTCTAAACTGCTTTTCTGAGCTGGAAATCACTTTAAACGGCTTAGAATGCTCCTGTAAGCATTTTAAGCAGAGTTGGGCACTTTTGCATGAAAAGTCACATTTCAGCCTGAAACGTTGATTTTTCACTCTAAACTGCTTTTCTGAGCTGGAAATCACTTTAAACGGCTTAGAAATGCTCCTGTAAGCATTTTAAGCAGAGTTGTGCACTTTTGCATGAAAAGTCACATTTCAGCCTGAAACGTTGATTTTTCACTCCAAACTGCTTTTCTGAGCTGGAAATCACTTTAAACGGCTTAGAATGCTCCTGTAAGCATTTTAAGCAGACCTGGGCACTTTTGCATGAAAAGTCACATTTCAGCCTGAAACGTTGATTTTTCACTCTAAACTGCTTTTCTGAGCTGGAAATCACTTTAAACGGCTTAGAATGCTCCTGTAAGCATTTTAAGCAGGGTTGGGCACTTTTGCATGAAAAGTCACATTTCAGCCTGAAACGTTGATTTTTCACTCTAAACTGCTTTTCTGAGCTGGAAATCACTTTAAACGGCTTGTTTCATCGTTAGAATGCTCCTGTAAGCATTTTAAGCAGAGTTGTGCACTTTTGCATGAAAAGTCACATTTCAGCCTGAAACGTTGATTTTTCACTCTAAACTGCTTTTCTGAGCTGGAAATCACTTTAAACGGTTTGTTTCATCGTTAGAATGCTCCTGTAAGCATTTTAAGCAGAGTTGTGCACTTTTGCATGAAAAGTCACATTTCGGCCTGAAACGTTGATTTTTCACTCCAAACTGCTTTTCTGAGCTGGAAATCACTTTAAACGGCTTAGAATGCTCCTGTAAGCATTTTAAGCAGAGTTGGACACTTTTGCATGAAAAGTCACATTTCAGCCTGAAACTTTGATTTTTCACTCCAAACTGCTTTTCTGAGCTGGAAATCACTTTAAACGGCTTAGAATGCTCCTGTAAGCATTTTAAGCAGAGTTGGGCACTTTTGCATGAAAAGTCACATTTCAGCCTGAAACGTTGATTTTTCACTCTAAACTGCTTTTCTGAGCTGGAAATCACTTTAAACGGCTTGTTTCATTGTTAGAATGCTCCTGTAAGCATTTTAAGCAGAGTTGTGCACTTTTGCATGAAAAGTCACATTTCAGCCTGAAACGTTGATTTTTCACTCCAAACTGCTTTTCTGAGCTGGAAATCACTTTAAACGGCTTAGAATGCTCCTGTAAACATTTTAAGCAGAGTTGGGCACTTTTGCATGAAAAGTCACATTTCAGCCTGAAACGTTGATTTTTCACTCTAAACTGCTTTTCTGAGCTGGAAATCACTTTAAACGGCTTGTTTCATCGTTAGAATGCTCCTGTAAGCATTTTAAGCAGAGTTGTGCACTTTTGCATGAAAAGTCACATTTCAGCCTGAAACGTTGATTTTTCACTCCAAACTGCTTTTCTGAGCTGGAAATCACTTTAAACGGCTTGTTTCATCGTTAGAATGCTCCTGTAAGCATTTTAAGCAGAGTTGTGCACTTTTGCATGAAAAGTCACATTTCGGCCTGAAACGTTGATTTTTCACTCCAAACTGCTTTTCTGAGCTGGAAATCACTTTAAACGGCTTAGAATGCTCCTGTAAACATTTTAAGCAGAGTTGGGCACTTTTGCATGAAAAGTCACATTTCAGCCTGAAACGTTGATTTTTCACTCTAAACTGCTTTTCTGAGCTGGAAATCACTTTAAACGGCTTGTTTCATCGTTAGAATGCTCCTGTAAGCATTTTAAGCAGAGTTGTGCACTTTTGCATGAAAAGTCACATTTCAGCCTGAAACGTTGATTTTTCACTCCAAACTGCTTTTCTGAGCTGGAAATCACTTTAAACGGCTTAGAATGCTCCTGTAAGCATTTTAAGCAGAGTTGGGCACTTTTGCATGAAAAGTCACATTTCAGCCTGAAACGTTGATTTTTCACTCTAAACTGCTTTTCTGAGCTGGAAATCACTTTAAACGGCTTGTTTCATCGTTAGAATGCTTCTGTAAGCATTTTAAGCAAAGTTGGGCACTTTTGCATGAAAAGTCACATTTCAGCCTGAAACGTTGATTTTTCACTCTAAACTGCTTTTCTGAGCTGGAAATCACTTTAAACGGCTTAGAATGCTCCTGTAAGCATTTTAAGCAGAGTTGGGCACTTTTGCATGAAAAGTCACATTTCAGCCTGAAACGTTGATTTTTCACTCTAAACTGCTTTTCTGAGCTGGAAATCACTTTAAACGGCTTGTTTCATCGTTAGAATGCTCCTGTAAGCATTTTAAGCAGAGTTGTGCACTTTTGCATGAAAAGTCACATTTCAGCCTGAAACGTTGATTTTTCACTCCAAACTGCTTTTCTGAGCTGGAAATCACTTTAAACGGCTTAGAATGCTCCTGTAAGCATTTTAAGCAGAGTTGGGCACTTTTGCATGAAAAGTCACATTTCAGCCTGAAACGTTGATTTTTCACTCTAAACTGCTTTTCTGAGCTGGAAATCACTTTAAACGGCTTGTTTCATCGTTAGAATGCTCCTGTAAGCATTTTAAGCAGAGTTGTGCACTTTTGCATGAAAAGTCACATTTCGGCCTGAAACGTTGATTTTTCACTCCAAACTGCTTTTCTGAGCTGGAAATCACTTTAAACGGCTTAGAATGCTCCTGTAAGCATTTTAAGCAGAGTTGGGCACTTTTGCATGAAAAGTCACATTTCAGCCTGAAACGTTGATTTTTCACTCTAAACTGCTTTTCTGAGCTGGAAATCACTTTAAACGGCTTGTTTCGTCGTTAGAATGCTCCTGTAAGCATTTTAAGCAGAGTTGTGCACTTTTGCATGAAAAGTCACATTTCAGCCTGAAACGTTGATTTTTCACTCCAAACTGCTTTTCTGAGCTGGAAATCACTTTAAACGGCTTAGAATGCTCCTGTAAGCATTTTAAGCAGAGTTGGGCACTTTTGCATGAAAAGTCACATTTCAGCCTGAAACGTTGATTTTTCACTCTAAACTGCTTTTCTGAGCTGGAAATCACTTTAAACGGCTTGTTTCATCGTTAGAATGCTCCTGTAAGCATTTTAAGCTGAGTTGTGCACTTTTGCATGAAAAGTCACATTTCGGCCTGAAACGTTGATTTTTCACTCCAAACTGCTTTTCTGAGCTGGAAATCACTTTAAACGGCTTAGAATGCTCCTGTAAGCATTTTAAGCAGAGTTGTGAACTTTTGCATGAAAAGTCACATTTCAGCCTGAAACGTTGATTTTTCACTCTAAACTGCTTTTCTGAGCTGGAAATCACTTTAAACGGCTTGTTTCATCGTTAGAATGCTCCTGTAAGCATTTTAAGCAGAGTTGTGCACTTTTGCATGAAAAGTCACATTTCAGCCTAAAAACGTTGATTTTTCACTCTAAACTGCTTTTCTGAGCTGGAAATCACTTTAAACTGCTTAGAATGCTCCTGTAAGCATTTTAAGCAGAGTTGTGCACTTTTGCATGAAAAGTCACATTTCAGCCTGAAACGTTGATTTTTCACTCTAAACTGCTTTTCTGAGCTGGAAATCACTTTAAACGGCTTAGAATGCTCCTGTAAGCATTTTAAGCAGAGCGGGAAATCACTTTAAACGGATTGTTTCATCGTTAGAATGCTCCTGTAAGCATTTTAAGCAGAGTTGTGCACTTTTGCATGAAAAGTCACATTTCGGCCTGAAACGTTGATTTTTCACTCCAAACTGCTTTTCTGAGCTGGAAATCACTTTAAACGGCTTAGAATGCCCCTGTAAGCATTTTAAGCAGAGTTATGCACTTTTGCATGAAAAGTCACATTTCAGCCTGAAACGTTGATTTTTCACTCTAAACTGCTTTTCTGAGCTGGAAATCACTTTAAACGGCTTAGAATGCTCCTGTAAGCATTTTAAGCAGAGTTGTGCACTTTTGCATGAAAAGTCACATTTCAGCCTGAAACGTTGATTTTTCACTCTAAACTGCTTTTCTGAGCTGGAAATCACTTTAAACGGCTTGTTTCATCGTTAGAATGCTCCTGTAAGCATTTTAAGCAGAGTTATGCACTTTTGCATGAAAAGTCACATTTCAGCCTGAAACGTTGATTTTTCACTCTAAACTGCTTTTCTGAGCTGGAAATCACTTTAAACGGCTTGTTTCATCGTTAGAATGCTCCTGTAAGCATTTTAAGCAGAGTTGTGCACTTTTGCATGAAAAGTCACATTTCAGCCTGAAACGTTGATTTTTCACTCTAAACTGCTTTTCTGAGCTGGAAATCACTTTAAACGGCTTGTTTCATCGTTAGAATGCTCCTGTAAGCATTTTAAGCAGAGTTGTGCACTTTTGCATGAAAAGTCACATTTCAACCTGAAACGTTGATTTTTCACTCCAAACTGCTTTTCTGAGCTGGAAATCACTTCAAACGGCTTGTTTCATCGTAAGAATGCTCCTGTAACCATTTTAAGTAGAGTTGGGCACTTTTGCATAAAAAGTCACATTTCAGCCTGAAACGTTGATTTTTCACTCTAAACTGCTTTTCTGAGCTGGAAATCACTTTAAACGGCTTAGAATGCTCCTGTAAGCATTTTAAGCAGAGTTGTGCACTTTTGCATGAAAAGTCACATTTCAACCTGAAACGTTGATTTTTCACTCCAAACTGCTTTTCTGAGCTGGAAATCACTTTAAACGGCTTGTTTCATTGTAAGAATGCTCCTGTAAGCATTTTAAGCAGAGTTGGGCACTTTTGCATGAAAAGTCACATTTCAGCCTGAAACGTTGATTTTTCACTCTAAACTGCTTTTCTGAGCTGGAAATCACTTTTAACGGCTTAGAATGCTCCTGTAAGCATTTTAAGCAGAGTTGTGCACTTTTGCATGTAAAGTTACATTTCAGCCTGAAACGTTGATTTTTCACTCCAAACTGCTTTTCTGAGCTGGAAATCACTTTAAACGGCTTGTTTCATCGTTAGAATGCTCCTGCAAGCATTTTAAGCAGAGTTGTGCACTTTTGTATGAAAAGTCACATTTCAGCCTGAAACGTTGATTTTTCACTCTAAACTGCTTTTCTGAGCTGGAAATCACTTTAAACGGCTTGTTTCATCGTTAGAATGCTCCTGTAAGCATTTTAAGCAGAGTTGTGCACTTTTACATGAAAAGTCACATTTCAGCCTGAAACGTTGATTTTTCACTCCAAACTGCTTTTCTGAGCTGGAAATCACTTTAAACGGCTTAGAATGCTCCTGTAAGCATTTTAAGCAGAGTTGTGCACTTTTGCATGAAAAGTCACATTTCAGCCTGAATCGTTGATTTTTCACTCTAAACTGCTTTTCTGAGCTGGAAATCACTTTAAACGGCTTGTTTCATCGTTAGAATGCTCCTGTAAGCATTTTAAGCAGAGTTGTGCACTTTTGCATGAAAAGTCACATTTCAGCCTGAAACGTTGATTTTTCACTCTAAACTGCTTTTCTGAGCTGGAAATCACTTTAAACGGCTTGTTTCATCGTTAGAATGCTCCTGTAAGCATTCTAAGCAGAGTTGTGCACTTTTGCATGAAAAGTCACATTTCATCCTGAAACGTTGATTTTTACTCTAAACTGCTTTTCTGAGCTGGAAATCACTTTAAACGGCTTGTTTCATCGTTAGAATGCTCCTGTAAGCATTTTAAGCAGAGTTGTGCACTTCTGCATGAAAAGTCACATTTCAGCCTGAAACGTTGATTTTTCACTCTAAACTGCTTTTCTGAGCTGGAAATCACTTTAAACGGCTTGTTTCACCGTTAGAATGCTCCTGTAAGCATTTTAAGCAGAGTTGCCCAGCTAGAAATAAAAAGTTCTAAGAACGTTCCCTGAAAGTTCCCAATGTTCCCAAAAACATTCTGCCAACGTTAAAAGCGATTAGTTTTTTTTAAGTTCTAAGAACGTTTCTGTTGTCTGAACGTTAGAGTAATGTTACATTTGACCATTTTTAAACGTTATGACAATGTCATGTTCTAATGTTCACACAATGTTTAAAACAACAACTGCTTATTATATTGATTTGTTTAATTGTTATGTAAATGACAGAGAAACATTGCATCTCATTATTTTATAAAACATTTCTGAATGTTCAGTAAATAAACTGCTGTAGAAAACACAATTCACCCCCTAGGTTTAGATGTTGATGCTCCGTTTCATTTGAAGTCACCCCTATTGTGATTAGTGTTTGTTTTAGATGGACTCTTGACACTTGACTTTTTGCTTTCTAGTTTTTTCCTCGTTGTGTTAACTTTGTGTTAATGCACCACATTTGTTATGAAAAGTTAATAGTGTAATTCTGTGGTGTGTGGTACATAATGGTAAAAATCATCACCTAATTAATTTACTAATCAAAAATTTTTTTTCTGTCAAAAATGTAAATGAGATCCAGTGCTTTCACAGCTGTTTGTCATTAAGGAGTTTTAGAAACGTTGGACAAAAATAACCCCTGTACAATTGGGACGCACAAACATCAAGAATCAGAGTATGAATCTCAATCATGGTGACAATTAAATGAAAAACTTCATGCTCCAATGCATGCTGGGTATTAACAAATTACAAATCTCATTCAGGACTCCCAGCATTCACTGCAGCATGGATAAATAAGGATATTTTAACAATTTTATTTGTCACCATGGTTGAGATTCATAGTCTGATTCTTGATGTTTGTGCATCCCAATTATACAGCGGATATTTTTTGTCCAAAGCTTCTAAAACTCCTTAATGACAAACTGCTGTGAAAGATCTGGATCTAATATACATTACCAATAAATAAACTTTTGATTAGTAAATGAATTAGGTGATGATCTTTACCATTATGTACCAACAACCATAGAATTACACTATTAACTTTTCATAACAAACGTGGATCATTAACACAAAGTTAACACAACCAGAAAAACACTAGCAAGCAAAAAGTCAAGTGTCAAGAGCCCAACTAAAACACACACTAATCACAATAAGGGTGACTTAAAATGAAACAAAACATCAACATCTAAACCTAGTAAGTGAATTGAGTTTTCTATAGCAATATATTTACTGAACATTCAGAAATAGTGTTTTATAAAATAATAAAATGCAATGTTTCTCTATCATTTACATAACAATTAAACAAATCAATATAATAAGCAGTTGTTGTTTTAAACATTGTGTGAACATTAGAACATGACATTGTCATAACGTTTAAAAATGGTAAAATGTAACATTACTCTAACGTTCAGACAACAGAAACGTTCTTAGAACTAAAAAAAACTAATCGCTTTTAACGTTGGCAGAATGTTTTTGGGAACATTGGGAACTTTCAGGGAACGTTCTTAGAACTTTTTGTTTCTAGCTGGGTGTGCACTTTTGCATGAAAAGTCACATTTCAGCCTGAAACGTTGATTTTTCACTCTAAACTGCTTTTCTGAGCTGGAAATTACTTTAAACGGCTTGTTTCATCGTTAGAATGCTCCTGTAAGCATTTTAAGCAGAGTTGGGCACTTTTGCATGAAAAGTCACATTTCAGCCTGAAACGTTGATTTTTCACTCTAAACTGCTTTTCTGAGCTGGAAATCACTTTAAACGGCTTGTTTCATCGTTAGAATGCTCCTGTAAGAATTTTAAGCAGAGTTGTGCACTTTTGCATGAAAAGTCACATTTTAGCCTGAAACGTTGATTTTTCACTCTAAACTGCTTTTCTGAGCTGGAAATCACTTTAAACGGCTTGTTTCATCGTTAGAATGCTCCTGTAAGCATTTTAAGCAGAGTTGGACACTTTTGCATGAAAAGTCACATTTCAGCCTGAAACGTTGATTTTTCACTCCAAACTGCTTTTCTGAGCTGGAAATCACTTTAAACGGCTTAGAATGCTCCTGTAAGCATTTTAAGCAGAGTTGTGCACTTTTGCATGAAAAGTCACATTTCAGCCTGAAACGTTGATTTTTCACTCTAAACTGCTTTTCTGAGCTGGAAATCACTTTAAACAGCTTAGAATGCTCCTGTAAGCATTTTAAGCAGAGTTGTGCACTTTTGCATGAAAAGTCACATTTTAGCCTGAAACGTTGATTTTTCACTCCAAACTGCTTTTCTGAGCTGGAAATCACTTTAAACGGCTTGTTTCATCGTTAGAATGCTCCTGTAAGCATTTTAAGCAGAGTTGTGCACTTTTTCATGAAAAGTCACATTTCAGCCTGAAACGTTGATTTTTCACTCTAAACTGCTTTTCTGAGCTGGAAATCACTTTAAACGGCTTGTTTCATCGTTAGAATGCTCCTGTAAGCATTTTAAGCAGAGTTGTGCACTTTTGCATGAAAAGTCACATTTCAGCCTGAAACTTTGATTTTTCACTCTAAACTGCTTTTCTGAGCTGGAAATCACTTTAAACGGCTTGTTTCATCGTTAGAATGCTCCTGTAAGCATTTTAAGCAGAGTTGTGCACTTTTGCATGAAAAGTCACATTTCGGCCTGAAACGTTGATTTTTCACTCCAAACTGCTTTTCTGAGCTGGAAAACACTTTAAACGGCTTAGAATGCTCCTGTAAGCATTTTAAGCAGAGTTGTGCACTTTTGCATGTAAAGTTACATTTCAGCCTGAAACGTTGATTTTTCACTCCAAACTGCTTTTCTGAGCTGGAAATCACTTTAAACGGCTTGTTTCATCGTTAGAATGCTCCTGTAAGCATTTTAAGCAGAGTTGGGCACTTTTGCATGAAAAGTCACATTTCAGCCTGAAACGTTGATTTTTCACTCTAAACTGCTTTTCTGAGCTGGAAATCACTTTAAACGGCTTGTTTCATTGTTAGAATGCTCCTGTAAGCATTTTAAGCAGAGTTGTGCACTTTTGCATGAAAAGTCACATTTCAACCTGAAACGTTGATTTTTCACTCCAAACTGCTTTTCTGAGCTGGAAATCACTTTAAACGGCTTGTTTCATCGTTAGAATGCTCCTGTAAGCATTTTAAGCAGAGTTGGGCACTTTTGCATGAAAAGTCACATTTCAGCCTGAAACGTTGATTTTTCACTCTAAACTGCTTTTCTGAGCTGGAAATCACTTTAAACGGCTTAGAATGCTCCTGTAAGCATTTTAAGCAGAGTTGTGCACTTTTGCATGTAAAGTTACATTTCAGCCTGAAACGTTGATTTTTCACTCCAAACTGCTTTTCTGAGCTGGAAATCACTTTAAACGGCTTGTTTCATCGTTAGAATGCTCCTGTTAGCATTTTAAGCAGAGTTGTGCACTTTTGCATGAAAAGTCACATTTCAGCCTGAAACGTTGATTTTTCACTCCAAACTGCTTTTCTTGAGCTGGAAATCACTTTAAACGGCTTAGAATGCTCCTGTAAGCATTTTAAGCAGAGTTGTGCACTTTTGCATGTAAAGTTACATTTCAGCCTGAAACGTTGATTTTTCACTCCAAACTGCTTTTCTGAGCTGGAAATCACTTTAAACGGCTTGTTTCATCGTTAGAATGCTCCTGTAAGCATTTTAAGCAGAGTTGTGCACTTTTGCATGAAAAGTCACATTTCAGCCTGAAACGTTGATTTTTCACTCTAAACTGCTTTTCTGAGCTGGAAATCACTTTAAACGGCTTAGAATGCTCCTGTAAGCATTTTAAGCAGAGTTGTGCACTTTTGCATGAAAAGTCACATTTCAGCCTGAAACTTTGATTTTTCACTCCAAACTGCTTTTCTGAGCTGGAAATCACTTTAAACGGCTTGTTTCATCGTTAGAATGCTCCTGTAAGCATTTTAAGCAAAGTTGTGCACTTTTTCATGAAAAGTCACATTTCAGCCTGAAACGTTGATTTTTCACTCTAAACTGCTTTTCTGAGCTGGAAATCACTTTAAACGGCTTGTTTCATCGTTAGAATGCTCCTGTAAGCATTTTAAGCAGAGTTGTGCACTTTTGCATGAAAAGTCACATTTCTGCCTGAAACGTTGATTTTTCACTCTAAACTGCTTTTCTGAGCTGGAAATCACTTTAAACGGCTTGTTTCATCGTTAGAATGCTCCTGTAAGCATTTTAAGCAGAGTTGTGCACTTTTGCATGAAAAGTCACATTTCAGCCTGAAACGTTGATTTTTCACTCTAAACTGCTTTTCTGAGCTGGAAATCACTTAAAACGGCTTGTTTCATCGTTAGAATGCTCATGTAAGCATTTTAAGCAGAGTTGTGCACTTTTGCATGAAAAGTCACATTTCAGCCTGAAACGTTGATTTTTCACTCTAAACTGCTTTTCTGAGCTGGAAATCACTTTAAACGGCTTAGAATGCTCCTGTAAGCATTTTAAGCAGAGTTGTGCACTTTTGCATGAAAAGTCACATTTCAACCTGAAACGTTGATTTTTCACTCTAAACTGCTTTTCTGAGCTGGAAATCACTTTAAACGGCTTAGAATGCTCCTGTAAGCATTTTAAGCAGAGTTGTGCACTTTTGCATGAAAAGTCACATTTCAACCTGAAACGTTGATTTTTCACTCCAAACTGCTTTTCTGAGCTGGAAATCACTTTAAACGGCTTAGAATGCTCCTGTAAGCATTTTAAGCAGAGTTGTGAACTTTTGCATGAAAAGTCACATTTCAGCCTGAAACGTTGATTTTTCACTCTAAACTGCTTTTCTGAGCTGGAAATCACTTTAAACGGCTTGTTTCATCGTTAGAATGCTCCTGTAAGCATTTTAAGCAGAGTTGTGCACTTTTGCATGAAAAGTCACATTTCAGCCTAAAAACGTTGATTTTTCACTCTAAACTGCTTTTCTGAGCTGGAAATCACTTTAAACTGCTTAGAATGCTCCTGTAAGCATTTTAAGCAGAGTTGTGCACTTTTGCATGAAAAGTCACATTTCAGCCTGAAACGTTGATTTTTCACTCTAAACTGCTTTTCTGAGCTGGAAATCACTTTAAACGGCTTGTTTCATCGTTAGAATGCTCCTGTAAGCATTTTAAGCAGAGTTGTGCACTTTTGCATGAAAAGTCACATTTCAGCCTGAAACGTTGATTTTTCACTCTAAACTGCTTTTCTGAGCTGGAAATCACTTTAAACGGCTTGTTTCATCGTTAGAATGCTCCTGTAAGCATTTTAAGCAGAGTTGTGCACTTTTGCATGAAAAGTCACATTTCAACCTGAAACGTTGATTTTTCACTCCAAAGTGCTTTTCTGAGCTGGAAATCACTTCAAACGGCTTGTTTCATCGTAAGAATGCTCCTGTAAGCATTTTAAGTAGAGTTGGGCACTTTTGCATGAAAAGTCACATTTCAGCCTGAAACGTTGATTTTTCACTCTAAACTGCTTTTCTGAGCTGGAAATCACTTTAAACGGCTTAGAATGCTCCTGTAAGCATTTTAAGCAGAGTTGTGCACTTTTGCATGAAAAGTCACATTTCAACATGAAACGTTGATTTTTCACTCCAAACTGCTTTTCTGAGCTGGAAATCACTTTAAACGGCTTAGAATGCTCCTGTAAGCATTTTAAGCAGAGTTGTGAACTTTTGCATGAAAAGTCACAATTCAGCCTGAAACGTTGATTTTTCACTCTAAACTGCTTTTCTGAGCTGGAAATCACTTTAAACGGCTTAGAATGCTCCTGTAAGCATTTTAAGCAGAGTTGTGCACTTTTGCATGAAAAGTCACATTTCAACCTGAAACGTTGATTTTTCACTCCAAACTGCTTTTCTGAGCTGGAAATCACTTTAAACGGCTTAGAATGCTCCTGTAAGCATTTTAAGCAGAGTTGTGAACTTTTGCATGAAAAGTCACATTTCAGCCTGAAACGTTGATTTTTCACTCTAAACTGCTTTTCTGAGCTGGAAATCACTTTAAACGGCTTAGAATGCTCCTGTAAGCATTTTAAGCAGAGTTGTGCACTTTTGCATGAAAAGTCACATTTCAGCCTGAAACGTTGATTTTTCACTCTAAACTGCTTTTCTGAGCTGGAAATCACTTTAAACGGCTTAGAATGCTCCTGTAAGCATTTTAAGCAGAGTTGTGAACTTTTGCATGAAAAGTCACATTTCAGCCTGAAACGTTGATTTTTCACTCTAAACTGCTTTTCTGAGCTGGAAATCACTTTAAACGGCTTGTTTCATCGTTAGAATGCTCCTGTAAGCATTTTAAGCAGAGTTGTGCACTTTTGCATGAAAAGTCACATTTCAGCCTGAAACGTTGATTTTTCACTCTAAACTGCTTTTCTGAGCTGGAAATCACTTTAAACGGCTTAGAATGCTCCTGTAAGCATTTTAAGCAGAGTTGTGCACTTTTGCATGAAAAGTCACATTTCAGCCTGAAACGTTGATTTTTCACTCTAAACTGCTTTTCTGAGCTGGAAATCACTTTAAACGGCTTGTTTCATCGTTAGAATGCTCCTGTAAGCATTTTAAGCAGAGTTGTGCACTTTTGCATGAAAAGTCACATTTCAGCCTGAAACGTTGATTTTTCACTCTAAACTGCTTTTCTGAGCTGGAAATCACTTTAAACGGCTTGTTTCATCGTTAGAATGCTCCTGTAAGCATTTTAAGCAGAGTTGTGCACTTTTGCATGAAAAGTCACATTTCAACCTGAAACGTTGATTTTTCACTCCAAACTGCTTTTCTGAGCTGGAAATCACTTCAAACGGCTTGTTTCATCGTAAGAATGCTCCTGTAACCATTTTAAGTAGAGTTGGGCACTTTTGCATAAAAAGTCACATTTCAGCCTGAAACGTTGATTTTTCACTCTAAACTGCTTTTCTGAGCTGGAAATCACTTTAAACGGCTTAGAATGCTCCTGTAAGCATTTTAAGCAGAGTTGTGCACTTTTGCATGAAAAGTCACATTTCAACCTGAAACGTTGATTTTTCACTCCAAACTGCTTTTCTGAGCTGGAAATCACTTTAAACGGCTTGTTTCATTGTAAGAATGCTCCTGTAAGCATTTTAAGCAGAGTTGGGCACTTTTGCATGAAAAGTCACATTTCAGCCTGAAACGTTGATTTTTCACTCTAAACTGCTTTTCTGAGCTGGAAATCACTTTAAACGGCTTGTTTCATCGTTAGAATGCTCCTGTAAGCATTTTAAGCAGAGTTGTGCACTTTGCATGAAAAGTCACATTTCAGCCTGAAACGTTAATTTTTCACTCTAAACTGCTTTTCTGAGCTGGAAATCACTTTAAACGGCTTAGAATGCTCCTGTAAGCATTTTAAGCAGAGTTGTGCACTTTTGCATGAAAAGTCACATTTCAGCCTGAAACGTTGATTTTTCACTCTAAACTGCTTTTCTGAGCTGGAAATCACTTTAAACGGCTTTTTTTCATCGTTAGAATGCTCCTGTAAGCATTTTAAGCAGAGTTGTGCACGTTTGCATGAAAAGTCACATTTCGGCCTGAAATGTTGATTTTTCACTCCAAACTGCTTTTCTGAGCTGGAAATCACTTTAAACGGCTTAGAATGCTCCTGTAAGCATTTTAAGCAGAGTGGTGAACTTTTGCATGAAAAGTCACATTTCAGCCTGAAACGTTGATTTTTCACTCCAAACAGCTTTTCTGAGCTGGAAATCACTTTAAACGGCTTGTTTCATCGTTAGAATGCTCCTGTAAGCATTTTAAGCAGAGTTGTGCACTTTTGCATGAAAAGTCACATTTCAGCCTGAAACGTTGATTTTTCACTCTAAACTGCTTTTCTGAGCTGGAAATAACTTTAAACGGCTTGTTTCATCGTTAGAATGCTCCTGTAAGCATTTTAAGCAGAGTTGTGAACTTTTGCATGAAAAGTCACATTTCAGCCTGAAACGTTGATTTTTCACTCTAAACTGCTTTTCTGAGCTGGAAATCACTTTAAACGGCTTGTTTCATCGTTAGAATGCTCCTGTAAGCATTTTAAGCAGAGTTGTGCACTTTTGCATGAAAAGTCACATTTCAGCCTAAAAACGTTGATTTTTCACTCTAAACTGCTTTTCTGAGCTGGAAATCACTTTAAACTGCTTAGAATGCTCCTGTAAGCATTTTAAGCAGAGTTGTGCACTTTTGCATGAAAAGTCACATTTCAGCCTGAAACGTTGATTTTTCACTCTAAACTGCTTTTCTGAGCTGGAAATCACTTTAAACGGCTTAGAATGCTCATGTAAGCATTTTAAGCAGAGTTGTGCACTTTTGCATGAAAAGTCACATTTCAGCCTGAAACGTTGATTTTTCACTCTAAACTGCTTTTCTGAGCTGGAAATCACTTTAAACGGCTTGTTTCATCGTTAGAATGCTCCTGTAAGCATTTTAAGCAGAGTTGTGCACTTTTGCATGAAAAGTCACATTTCAGCCTGAAACGTTGATTTTTCACTCTAAACTGCTTTTCTGAGCTGGAAATCACTTTAAACGGCTTGTTTCATCGTTAGAATGCTCCTGTAAGCATTTTAAGCAGAGTTGTGCACTTTTGCATGAAAAGTCACATTTCAGCCTAAAAACGTTGATTTTTCACTCTAAACTGCTTTTCTGAGCTGGAAATCACTTTAAACGGCTTAGAATGCTCCTGTAAGCATTTTAAGCAGAGTTGTGCACTTTTGCATGAAAAGTCACATTTCAGCCTGAAACGTTGATTTTTCACTCTAAACTGCTTTTCTGAGCTGGAAATCACTTTAAACGGCTTAGAATGCTCCTGTAAGCATTTTAAGCAGAGTTGTGCACTTTTGCATGAAAAGTCACATTTCAGCCTGAAACGTTGATTTTTCACTCTAAACTGCTTTTCTGAGCTGGAAATCACTTCAAACGGCTTGTTTCATCGTTAGAATGCTCCTGTAAGCATTTTAAGCAGAGTTGTGCACTTTTGCATGAAAAGTCACATTTCAGCCTGAAACGTTGATTTTTCACTCTAAACTGCTTTTCTGAGCTGGAAATCACTTTAAACGGCTTGTTTCATCGTTAGAATGCTCCTGTAAGCATTTTAAGCAGAGTTGTGAACTTTTGCATGAAAAGTCACATTTCAGCCTGAAACGTTGATTTTTCACTCTAAACTGCTTTTCTGAGCTGGAAATCACTTTAAACGGCTTGTTTCATCGTTAGAATGCTCCTGTAAGCATTTTAAGCAGAGTTGTGAACTTTTGCATGAAAAGTCACATTTCAGCCTGAAACGTTGATTTTTCACTCTAAACTGCTTTTCTGAGCTGGAAATCACTTTAAACGGCTTGTTTCATCGTTAGAATGCTCCTGTAAGCATTTTAAGCAGAGTTGTGCACTTTTGCATGAAAAGTCACATTTCAGCCTAAAAACGTTGATTTTTCACTCTAAACTGCTTTTCTGAGCTGGAAATCACTTTAAACTGCTTAGAATGCTCCTGTAAGCATTTTAAGCAGAGTTGTGCACTTTTGCATGAAAAGTCACATTTCAGCCTGAAACGTTGATTTTTCACTCTAAACTGCTTTTCTGAGCTGGAAATCACTTTAAACGGCTTAGAATGCTCCTGTAAGCATTTTAAGCAGAGTTGTGCACTTTTGCATGAAAAGTCACATTTCAGCCTGAAACGTTGATTTTTCACTCTAAACTGCTTTTCTGAGCTGGAAATCACTTTAAACGGCTTGTTTCATCGTTAGAATGCTCCTGTAAGCATTTTAAGCAGAGTTGTGCACTTTTGCATGAAAAGTCACATTTCAGCCTGAAACGTTGATTTTTCACTCTAAACTGCTTTTCTGAGCTGGAAATCACTTTAAACGGCTTGTTTCATCGTTAGAATGCTCCTGTAAGCATTTTAAGCAGAGTTGTGCACTTTTGCATGAAAAGTCACATTTCAGCCTAAAAACGTTGATTTTTCACTCTAAACTGCTTTTCTGAGCTGGAAATCACTTTAAACGGCTTAGAATGCTCCTGTAAGCATTTTAAGCAGAGTTGTGCACTTTTGCATGAAAAGTCACATTTCAGCCTGAAACGTTGATTTTTCACTCTAAACTGCTTTTCTGAGCTGGAAATCACTTTAAACGGCTTAGAATGCTCCTGTAAGCATTTTAAGCAGAGTTGTGCACTTTTGCATGAAAAGTCACATTTCAACCTGAAACGTTGATTTTTCACTCCAAACTGCTTTTCTGAGCTGGAAATCACTTCAAACGGCTTGTTTCATCGTAAGAATGCTCCTGTAAGCATTTTAAGCAGAGTTGGGCACTTTTGCATGAAAAGTCACATTTCAGCCTGAAACGTTGATTTTTCACTCTAAACTGCTTTTCTGAGCTGGAAATCACTTTAAACGGCTTAGAATGCTCCTGTAAGCATTTTAAGCAGAGTTGTGAACTTTTGCATGAAAAGTCACATTTCAGCCTGAAACGTTGATTTTTCACTCTAAACTGCTTTTCTGAGCTGGAAATCACTTTAAACGGCTTGTTTCATCGTTAGAATGCTCCTGTAAGCATTTTAAGCAGAGTTGTGCACTTTTGCATGAAAAGTCACATTTCAGCCTAAAAACGTTGATTTTTCACTCTAAACTGCTTTTCTGAGCTGGAAATCACTTTAAACTGCTTAGAATGCTCCTGTAAGCATTTTAAGCAGAGTTGTGCACTTTTGCATGAAAAGTCACATTTCAGCCTGAAACGTTGATTTTTCACTCTAAACTGCTTTTCTGAGCTGGAAATCACTTTAAACGGCTTAGAATGCTCCTGTAAGCATTTTAAGCAGAGTTGTGCACTTTTGCATGAAAAGTCACATTTCAGCCTGAAACGTTGATTTTTCACTCTAAACTGCTTTTCTGAGCTGGAAATCACTTTAAACGGCTTGTTTCATCGTTAGAATGCTCCTGTAAGCATTTTAAGCAGAGTTGTGCACTTTTGCATGAAAAGTCACATTTCAGCCTGAAACGTTGATTTTTCACTCTAAACTGCTTTTCTGAGCTGGAAATCACTTAAAACGGCTTGTTTCATCGTTAGAATGCTCATGTAAGCATTTTAAGCAGAGTTGTGCACTTTTGCATGAAAAGTCACATTTCAGCCTGAAACGTTGATTTTTCACTCTAAACTGCTTTTCTGAGCTGGAAATCACTTTAAACGGCTTAGAATGCTCCTGTAAGCATTTTAAGCAGAGTTGTGCACTTTTGCATGAAAAGTCACATTTCAACCTGAAACGTTGATTTTTCACTCCAAACTGCTTTTCTGAGCTGGAAATCACTTTAAACGGCTTAGAATGCTCCTGTAAGCATTTTAAGCAGAGTTGTGAACTTTTGCATGAAAAGTCACATTTCAGCCTGAAACGTTGATTTTTCACTCTAAACTGCTTTTCTGAGCTGGAAATCACTTTAAACGGCTTAGAATGCTCCTGTAAGCATTTTAAGCAGAGTTGTGCACTTTTGCATGAAAAGTCACATTTCAACCTGAAACGTTGATTTTTCACTCCAAACTGCTTTTCTGAGCTGGAAATCACTTTAAACGGCTTAGAATGCTCCTGTTAGCATTTTAAGCAGAGTTGTGAACTTTTGCATGAAAAGTCACATTTCAGCCTGAAACGTTGATTTTTCACTCTAAACTGCTTTTCTGAGCTGGAAATCACTTTAAACGGCTTGTTTCATCGTTAGAATGCTCCTGTAAGCATTTTAAGCAGAGTTGTGCACTTTTGCATGAAAAGTCACATTTCAGCCTAAAAACGTTGATTTTTCACTCTAAACTGCTTTTCTGAGCTGGAAATCACTTTAAACTGCTTAGAATGCTCCTGTAAGCATTTTAAGCAGAGTTGTGCACTTTTGCATGAAAAGTCACATTTCAGCCTGAAACGTTGATTTTTCACTCTAAACTGCTTTTCTGAGCTGGAAATCACTTTAAACGGCTTGTTTCATCGTTAGAATGCTCCTGTAAGCATTTTAAGCAGAGTTGTGCACTTTTGCATGAAAAGTCACATTTCAGCCTGAAACGTTGATTTTTCACTCTAAACTGCTTTTCTGAGCTGGAAATCACTTTAAACGGCTTGTTTCATCGTTAGAATGCTCCTGTAAGCATTTTAAGCAGAGTTGTGCACTTTTGCATGAAAAGTCACATTTCAACCTGAAACGTTGATTTTTCACTCCAAACTGCTTTTCTGAGCTGGAAATCACTTCAAACGGCTTGTTTCATCGTAAGAATGCTCCTGTAAGCATTTTAAGTAGAGTTGGGCACTTTTGCATGAAAAGTCACATTTCAGCCTGAAACGTTGATTTTTCACTCTAAACTGCTTTTCTGAGCTGGAAATCACTTTAAACGGCTTAGAATGCTCCTGTAAGCATTTTAAGCAGAGTTGTGCACTTTTGCATGAAAAGTCACATTTCAACATGAAACGTTGATTTTTCACTCCAAACTGCTTTTCTGAGCTGGAAATCACTTTAAACGGCTTAGAATGCTCCTGTAAGCATTTTAAGCAGAGTTGTGAACTTTTGCATGAAAAGTCACATTTCAGCCTGAAACGTTGATTTTTCACTCTAAACTGCTTTTCTGAGCTGGAAATCACTTTAAACGGCTTAGAATGCTCCTGTAAGCATTTTAAGCAGAGTTGTGCACTTTTGCATGAAAAGTCACATTTCAACCTGAAACGTTGATTTTTCACTCCAAACTGCTTTTCTGAGCTGGAAATCACTTTAAACGGCTTAGAATGCTCCTGTAAGCATTTTAAGCAGAGTTGTGAACTTTTGCATGAAAAGTCACATTTCAGCCTGAAACGTTGATTTTTCACTCTAAACTGCTTTTCTGAGCTGGAAATCACTTTAAACGGCTTAGAATGCTCCTGTAAGCATTTTAAGCAGAGTTGTGCACTTTTGCATGAAAAGTCACATTTCAGCCTGAAACGTTGATTTTTCACTCTAAACTGCTTTTCTGAGCTGGAAATCACTTTAAACGGCTTAGAATGCTCCTGTAAGCATTTTAAGCAGAGTTGTGAACTTTTGCATGAAAAGTCACATTTCAGCCTGAAACGTTGATTTTTCACTCTAAACTGCTTTTCTGAGCTGGAAATCACTTTAAACGGCTTGTTTCATCGTTAGAATGCTCCTGTAAGCATTTTAAGCAGAGTTGTGCACTTTTGCATGAAAAGTCACATTTCAGCCTGAAACGTTGATTTTTCACTCTAAACTGCTTTTCTGAGCTGGAAATCACTTTAAACGGCTTAGAATGCTCCTGTAAGCATTTTAAGCAGAGTTGTGCACTTTTGCATGAAAAGTCACATTTCAGCCTGAAACGTTGATTTTTCACTCTAAACTGCTTTTCTGAGCTGGAAATCACTTTAAACGGCTTGTTTCATCGTTAGAATGCTCCTGTAAGCATTTTAAGCAGAGTTGTGCACTTTTGCATGAAAAGTCACATTTCAGCCTGAAACGTTGATTTTTCACTCTAAACTGCTTTTCTGAGCTGGAAATCACTTTAAACGGCTTAGAATGCTCCTGTAAGCATTTTAAGCAGAGTTGTGCACTTTTGCATGAAAAGTCACATTTCAGCCTGAAACGTTGATTTTTCACTCTAAACTGCTTTTCTGAGCTGGAAATCACTTTAAACGGCTTAGAATGCTCCTGTAAGCATTTTAAGCAGAGTTGTGCACTTTTGCATGAAAAGTCACATTTCAGCCTGAAACGTTGATTTTTCACTCTAAACTGCTTTTCTGAGCTGGAAATCACTTTAAACGGCTTGTTTCATCGTTAGAATGCTCCTGTAAGCATTTTAAGCAGAGTTGTGCACTTTTGCATGAAAAGTCACATTTCAGCCTGAAACGTTGATTTTTCACTCTAAACTGCTTTTCTGAGCTGGAAATCACTTTAAACGGCTTGTTTCATCGTTAGAATGCTCCTGTAAGCATTTTAAGCAGAGTTGTGCACTTTTGCATGAAAAGTCACATTTCAACCTGAAACGTTGATTTTTCACTCCAAACTGCTTTTCTGAGCTGGAAATCACTTCAAACGGCTTGTTTCATCGTAAGAATGCTCCTGTAACCATTTTAAGTAGAGTTGGGCACTTTTGCATAAAAAGTCACATTTCAGCCTGAAACGTTGATTTTTCACTCTAAACTGCTTTTCTGAGCTGGAAATCACTTTAAACGGCTTAGAATGCTCCTGTAAGCATTTTAAGCAGAGTTGTGCACTTTTGCATGAAAAGTCACATTTCAACCTGAAACGTTGATTTTTCACTCCAAACTGCTTTTCTGAGCTGGAAATCACTTTAAACGGCTTGTTTCATTGTAAGAATGCTCCTGTAAGCATTTTAAGCAGAGTTGGGCACTTTTGCATGAAAAGTCACATTTCAGCCTGAAACGTTGATTTTTCACTCTAAACTGCTTTTCTGAGCTGGAAATCACTTTTAACGGCTTAGAATGCTCCTGTAAGCATTTTAAGCAGAGTTGTGCACTTTTGCATGTAAAGTTACATTTCAGCCTGAAACGTTGATTTTTCACTCCAAACTGCTTTTCTGAGCTGGAAATCACTTTAAACGGCTTGTTTCATCGTTAGAATGCTCCTGCAAGCATTTTAAGCAGAGTTGTGCACTTTTGTATGAAAAGTCACATTTCAGCCTGAAACGTTGATTTTTCACTCTAAACTGCTTTTCTGAGCTGGAAATCACTTTAAACGGCTTGTTTCATCGTTAGAATGCTCCTGTAAGCATTTTAAGCAGAGTTGTGCACTTTTACATGAAAAGTCACATTTCAGCCTGAAACGTTGATTTTTCACTCCAAACTGCTTTTCTGAGCTGGAAATCACTTTAAACGGCTTAGAATGCTCCTGTAAGCATTTTAAGCAGAGTTGTGCACTTTTGCATGAAAAGTCACATTTCAGCCTGAATCGTTGATTTTTCACTCTAAACTGCTTTTCTGAGCTGGAAATCACTTTAAACGGCTTGTTTCATCGTTAGAATGCTCCTGTAAGCATTTTAAGCAGAGTTGTGCACTTTTGCATGAAAAGTCACATTTCAGCCTGAAACGTTGATTTTTCACTCTAAACTGCTTTTCTGAGCTGGAAATCACTTTAAACGGCTTGTTTCATCGTTAGAATGCTCCTGTAAGCATTCTAAGCAGAGTTGTGCACTTTTGCATGAAAAGTCACATTTCATCCTGAAACGTTGATTTTTACTCTAAACTGCTTTTCTGAGCTGGAAATCACTTTAAACGGCTTGTTTCATCGTTAGAATGCTCCTGTAAGCATTTTAAGCAGAGTTGTGCACTTCTGCATGAAAAGTCACATTTCAGCCTGAAACGTTGATTTTTCACTCTAAACTGCTTTTCTGAGCTGGAAATCACTTTAAACGGCTTGTTTCACCGTTAGAATGCTCCTGTAAGCATTTTAAGCAGAGTTGCCCAGCTAGAAATAAAAAGTTCTAAGAACGTTCCCTGAAAGTTCCCAATGTTCCCAAAAACATTCTGCCAACGTTAAAAGCGATTAGTTTTTTTTAAGTTCTAAGAACGTTTCTGTTGTCTGAACGTTAGAGTAATGTTACATTTGACCATTTTTAAACGTTATGACAATGTCATGTTCTAATGTTCACACAATGTTTAAAACAACAACTGCTTATTATATTGATTTGTTTAATTGTTATGTAAATGATAGAGAAACATTGCATATTATTATTTTATAAAACATTTCTGAATGTTCAGTAAATATATTGCTGTAGAAAACACAATTCACTTATTAGGTTTAGATGTTGATGTTTTGTTTCATTTTAAGTCACCCTTATTGTGATTAGTGTTTGTTTTAGATGGACTCTTGACACTTGACTTTTTGCTTTCTAGTTTTTTCCTCGTTGTGTTAACTTTGTGTTAATGCACCACATTTGTTATGAAAAGTTAATAGTGTAATTCTGTGGTGTGTGGTACATAATGGTAAAAATCATCACCTAATTAATTTACTAATCAAAAATTTTTTTTCTGTCAAAAATGTAAATGAGATCCAGTGCTTTCACAGCTGTTTGTCATTAAGGAGTTTTAGAAACGTTGGACAAAAATAACCCCTGTACAATTGGGACGCACAAACATCAAGAATCAGAGTATGAATCTCAATCATGGTGACAATTAAATGAAAAACTTCATGCTCCAATGCATGCTGGGTATTAACAAATTACAAATCTCATTCAGGACTCCCAGCATTCACTGCAGCATGGATAAATAAGGATATTTTAACAATTTTATTTGTCACCATGGTTGAGATTCATAGTCTGATTCTTGATGTTTGTGCATCCCAATTATACAGCGGATATTTTTTGTCCAAAGCTTCTAAAACTCCTTAATGACAAACTGCTGTGAAAGATCTGGATCTAATATACATTACCAATAAATAAACTTTTGATTAGTAAATGAATTAGGTGATGATCTTTACCATTATGTACCAACAACCATAGAATTACACTATTAACTTTTCATAACAAACGTGGATCATTAACACAAAGTTAACACAACCAGAAAAACACTAGCAAGCAAAAAGTCAAGTGTCAAGAGCCCAACTAAAACACACACTAATCACAATAAGGGTGACTTAAAATGAAACAAAACATCAACATCTAAACCTAGTAAGTGAATTGAGTTTTCTATAGCAATATATTTACTGAACATTCAGAAATAGTGTTTTATAAAATAATAAAATGCAATGTTTCTCTATCATTTACATAACAATTAAACAAATCAATATAATAAGCAGTTGTTGTTTTAAACATTGTGTGAACATTAGAACATGACATTGTCATAACGTTTAAAAATGGTAAAATGTAACATTACTCTAACGTTCAGACAACAGAAACGTTCTTAGAACTAAAAAAAACTAATCGCTTTTAACGTTGGCAGAATGTTTTTGGGAACATTGGGAACTTTCAGGGAACGTTCTTAGAACTTTTTGTTTCTAGCTGGGTGTGCACTTTTGCATGAAAAGTCACATTTCAGCCTGAAACGTTGATTTTTCACTCTAAACTGCTTTTCTGAGCTGGAAATTACTTTAAACGGCTTGTTTCATCGTTAGAATGCTCCTGTAAGCATTTTAAGCAGAGTTGGGCACTTTTGCATGAAAAGTCACATTTCAGCCTGAAACGTTGATTTTTCACTCTAAACTGCTTTTCTGAGCTGGAAATCACTTTAAACGGCTTGTTTCATCGTTAGAATGCTCCTGTAAGAATTTTAAGCAGAGTTGTGCACTTTTGCATGAAAAGTCACATTTTAGCCTGAAACGTTGATTTTTCACTCTAAACTGCTTTTCTGAGCTGGAAATCACTTTAAACGGCTTGTTTCATCGTTAGAATGCTCCTGTAAGCATTTTAAGCAGAGTTGGACACTTTTGCATGAAAAGTCACATTTCAGCCTGAAACGTTGATTTTTCACTCCAAACTGCTTTTCTGAGCTGGAAATCACTTTAAACGGCTTAGAATGCTCCTGTAAGCATTTTAAGCAGAGTTGTGCACTTTTGCATGAAAAGTCACATTTCAGCCTGAAACGTTGATTTTTCACTCTAAACTGCTTTTCTGAGCTGGAAATCACTTTAAACAGCTTAGAATGCTCCTGTAAGCATTTTAAGCAGAGTTGTGCACTTTTGCATGAAAAGTCACATTTTAGCCTGAAACGTTGATTTTTCACTCCAAACTGCTTTTCTGAGCTGGAAATCACTTTAAACGGCTTGTTTCATCGTTAGAATGCTCCTGTAAGCATTTTAAGCAGAGTTGTGCACTTTTTCATGAAAAGTCACATTTCAGCCTGAAACGTTGATTTTTCACTCTAAACTGCTTTTCTGAGCTGGAAATCACTTTAAACGGCTTGTTTCATCGTTAGAATGCTCCTGTAAGCATTTTAAGCAGAGTTGTGCACTTTTGCATGAAAAGTCACATTTCAGCCTGAAACTTTGATTTTTCACTCTAAACTGCTTTTCTGAGCTGGAAATCACTTTAAACGGCTTGTTTCATCGTTAGAATGCTCCTGTAAGCATTTTAAGCAGAGTTGTGCACTTTTGCATGAAAAGTCACATTTCGGCCTGAAACGTTGATTTTTCACTCCAAACTGCTTTTCTGAGCTGGAAAACACTTTAAACGGCTTAGAATGCTCCTGTAAGCATTTTAAGCAGAGTTGTGCACTTTTGCATGAAAAGTCACATTTCAGCCTGAAACGTTGATTTTTCACTCTAAACTGCTTTTCTGAGCTGGAAATCACTTTAAACGGCTTAGAATGCTCCTGTAAGCATTTTAAGCAGAGTTGTGCACTTTTGCATGAAAAGTCACATTTCAGCCTGAAACTTTGATTTTTCACTCCAAACTGCTTTTCTGAGCTGGAAATCACTTTAAACGGCTTGTTTCATCGTTAGAATGCTCCTGTAAGCATTTTAAGCAAAGTTGTGCACTTTTTCATGAAAAGTCACATTTCAGCCTGAAACGTTGATTTTTCACTCTAAACTGCTTTTCTGAGCTGGAAGTCACTTTAAACGGCTTGTTTCATCGTTAGAATGCTCCTGTAAGCATTTTAAGCAGAGTTGTGCACTTTTGCATGAAAAGTCACATTTCTGCCTGAAACGTTGATTTTTCACTCTAAACTGCTTTTCTGAGCTGGAAATCACTTTAAACGGCTTGTTTCATCGTTAGAATGCTCCTGTAAGCATTTTAAGCAGAGTTGTGCACTTTTGCATGAAAAGTCACATTTCAGCCTGAAACGTTGATTTTTCACTCTAAACTGCTTTTCTGAGCTGGAAATCACTTAAAACGGCTTGTTTCATCGTTAGAATGCTCATGTAAGCATTTTAAGCAGAGTTGTGCACTTTTGCATGAAAAGTCACATTTCAGCCTGAAACGTTGATTTTTCACTCTAAACTGCTTTTCTGAGCTGGAAATCACTTTAAACGGCTTGTTTCATCGTTAGAATGCTCCTGTAAGCATTTTAAGCAGAGTTGTGCACTTTTGCATGAAAAGTCACATTTCATCCTGAAACGTTGATTTTTACTCTAAACTGCTTTTCTGAGCTGGAAATCACTTTAAACGGCTTGTTTCATCGTTAGAATGCTCCTGTAAGCATTTTAAGCAGAGTTGTGCACTTTTGCATGAAAAGTCACATTTCTGCCTGAAACGTTGATTTTTCACTCTAAACTGCTTTTCTGAGCTGGAAATCACTTTAAACGGCTTGTTTCATCGTTAGAATGCTCCTGTAAGCATTTTAAGCAGAGTTGGGCACTTTTGCATGAAAAGTCACATTTCAGCCTGAAACGTTGATTTTTCACTCTAAACTGCTTTTCTGAGCTGGAAATCACTTTAAACGGCTTGTTTCATCGTTAGAATGCTCCTGTAAGCATTTTAAGCAGAGTTGGGCACTTTTGCATGAAAAGTCACATTTCAGCCTGAAACGTTGATTTTTCACTCTAAACTGCTTTTCTGAGCTGGAAATCACTTTAAACGGCTTGTTTCATCGTTAGAATGCTCCTGTAAGCATTTTAAGCAGAGTTGTGCACTTTTGCATGAAAAGTCACATTTCAGCCTGAAACGTTGATTTTTCACTCCAAACTGCTTTTCTGAGCTGGAAATCACTTTAAACGGCTTAGAATGCTCCTGTAAGCATTTTAAGCAGAGTTGTGCACTTTTGCATGTAAAGTTACATTTCAGCCTGAAACGTTGATTTTTCACTCCAAACTGCTTTTCTGAGCTGGAAATCACTTTAAACGGCTTGTTTCATCGTTAGAATGCTCCTGTAAGCATTTTAAGCAGAGTTGTGCACTTTTGCATGAAAAGTCACATTTCAGCCTGAAACGTTGATTTTTCACTCTAAACTGCTTTTCTGAGCTGGAAATCACTTTAAACGGCTTGTTTCATTGTTAGAATGCTCCTGTAAGCATTTTAAGCAGAGTTGTGCACTTTTGCATGAAAAGTCACATTTCAACCTGAAACGTTGATTTTTCACTCCAAACTGCTTTTCTGAGCTGGAAATCACTTTAAACGGCTTGTTTCATCGTTAGAATGCTCCTGTAAGCATTTTAAGCAGAGTTGGGCACTTTTGCATGAAAAGTCACATTTCAGCCTGAAACGTTGATTTTTCACTCTAAACTGCTTTTCTGAGCTGGAAATCACTTTAAACGGCTTGTTTCATTGTTAGAATGCTCCTGTAAGCATTTTAAGCAGAGTTGTGCACTTTTGCATGAAAAGTCACATTTCAACCTGAAACGTTGATTTTTCACTCCAAACTGCTTTTCTGAGCTGGAAATCACTTTAAACGGCTTGTTTCATCGTTAGAATGCTCCTGTAAGCATTTTAAGCAGAGTTGTGCACTTTTACATGAAAAGTCACATTTCAGCCTGAAACGTTGATTTTTCACTCTAAACTGCTTTTCTGAGCTGGAAATCACTTTAAACGGCTTGTTTCATCGTTAGAATGCTCCTGTAAGCATTTTAAGCAGAGTTGTGCACTTTTGCATGAAAAGTCACATTTCAGCCTGAAACGTTGATTTTTCACTCTAAACTGCTTTTCTGAGCTGGAAATCACTTTAAACGGCTTGTTTCATCGTTAGAATGCTCCTGTAAGCATTTTAAGCAGAGTTGTGCACTTTTGCATGAAAAGTCACATTTCAGCCTAAAAACGTTGATTTTTCACTCTAAACTGCTTTTCTGAGCTGGAAATCACTTTAAACGGCTTAGAATGCTCCTGTAAGCATTTTAAGCAGAGTTGTGCACTTTTGCATGAAAAGTCACATTTCAGCCTGAAACGTTGATTTTTCACTCTAAACTGCTTTTCTGAGCTGGAAATCACTTTAAACGGCTTAGAATGCTCCTGTAAGCATTTTAAGCAGAGTTGTGCACTTTTGCATGAAAAGTCACATTTCAACCTGAAACGTTGATTTTTCACTCCAAACTGCTTTTCTGAGCTGGAAATCACTTCAAACGGCTTGTTTCATCGTAAGAATGCTCCTGTAAGCATTTTAAGCAGAGTTGGGCACTTTTGCATGAAAAGTCACATTTCAGCCTGAAACGTTGATTTTTCACTCTAAACTGCTTTTCTGAGCTGGAAATCACTTTAAACGGCTTAGAATGCTCCTGTAAGCATTTTAAGCAGAGTTGTGAACTTTTGCATGAAAAGTCACATTTCAGCCTGAAACGTTGATTTTTCACTCTAAACTGCTTTTCTGAGCTGGAAATCACTTTAAACGGCTTGTTTCATCGTTAGAATGCTCCTGTAAGCATTTTAAGCAGAGTTGTGCACTTTTGCATGAAAAGTCACATTTCAGCCTAAAAACGTTGATTTTTCACTCTAAACTGCTTTTCTGAGCTGGAAATCACTTTAAACTGCTTAGAATGCTCCTGTAAGCATTTTAAGCAGAGTTGTGCACTTTTGCATGAAAAGTCACATTTCAGCCTGAAACGTTGATTTTTCACTCTAAACTGCTTTTCTGAGCTGGAAATCACTTTAAACGGCTTAGAATGCTCCTGTAAGCATTTTAAGCAGAGTTGTGCACTTTTGCATGAAAAGTCACATTTCAGCCTGAAACGTTGATTTTTCACTCTAAACTGCTTTTCTGAGCTGGAAATCACTTTAAACGGCTTGTTTCATCGTTAGAATGCTCCTGTAAGCATTTTAAGCAGAGTTGTGCACTTTTGCATGAAAAGTCACATTTCAGCCTGAAACGTTGATTTTTCACTCTAAACTGCTTTTCTGAGCTGGAAATCACTTAAAACGGCTTGTTTCATCGTTAGAATGCTCATGTAAGCATTTTAAGCAGAGTTGTGCACTTTTGCATGAAAAGTCACATTTCAGCCTGAAACGTTGATTTTTCACTCTAAACTGCTTTTCTGAGCTGGAAATCACTTTAAACGGCTTAGAATGCTCCTGTAAGCATTTTAAGCAGAGTTGTGCACTTTTGCATGAAAAGTCACATTTCAACCTGAAACGTTGATTTTTCACTCCAAACTGCTTTTCTGAGCTGGAAATCACTTTAAACGGCTTAGAATGCTCCTGTAAGCATTTTAAGCAGAGTTGTGAACTTTTGCATGAAAAGTCACATTTCAGCCTGAAACGTTGATTTTTCACTCTAAACTGCTTTTCTGAGCTGGAAATCACTTTAAACGGCTTAGAATGCTCCTGTAAGCATTTTAAGCAGAGTTGTGCACTTTTGCATGAAAAGTCACATTTCAACCTGAAACGTTGATTTTTCACTCCAAACTGCTTTTCTGAGCTGGAAATCACTTTAAACGGCTTAGAATGCTCCTGTAAGCATTTTAAGCAGAGTTGTGAACTTTTGCATGAAAAGTCACATTTCAGCCTGAAACGTTGATTTTTCACTCTAAACTGCTTTTCTGAGCTGGAAATCACTTTAAACGGCTTGTTTCATCGTTAGAATGCTCCTGTAAGCATTTTAAGCAGAGTTGTGCACTTTTGCATGAAAAGTCACATTTCAGCCTAAAAACGTTGATTTTTCACTCTAAACTGCTTTTCTGAGCTGGAAATCACTTTAAACTGCTTAGAATGCTCCTGTAAGCATTTTAAGCAGAGTTGTGCACTTTTGCATGAAAAGTCACATTTCAGCCTGAAACGTTGATTTTTCACTCTAAACTGCTTTTCTGAGCTGGAAATCACTTTAAACGGCTTGTTTCATCGTTAGAATGCTCCTGTAAGCATTTTAAGCAGAGTTGTGCACTTTTGCATGAAAAGTCACATTTCAGCCTGAAACGTTGATTTTTCACTCTAAACTGCTTTTCTGAGCTGGAAATCACTTTAAACGGCTTGTTTCATCGTTAGAATGCTCCTGTAAGCATTTTAAGCAGAGTTGTGCACTTTTGCATGAAAAGTCACATTTCAACCTGAAACGTTGATTTTTCACTCCAAACTGCTTTTCTGAGCTGGAAATCACTTCAAACGGCTTGTTTCATCGTAAGAATGCTCCTGTAAGCATTTTAAGTAGAGTTGGGCACTTTTGCATGAAAAGTCACATTTCAGCCTGAAACGTTGATTTTTCACTCTAAACTGCTTTTCTGAGCTGGAAATCACTTTAAACGGCTTAGAATGCTCCTGTAAGCATTTTAAGCAGAGTTGTGCACTTTTGCATGAAAAGTCACATTTCAACATGAAACGTTGATTTTTCACTCCAAACTGCTTTTCTGAGCTGGAAATCACTTTAAACGGCTTAGAATGCTCCTGTAAGCATTTTAAGCAGAGTTGTGAACTTTTGCATGAAAAGTCACATTTCAGCCTGAAACGTTGATTTTTCACTCTAAACTGCTTTTCTGAGCTGGAAATCACTTTAAACGGCTTAGAATGCTCCTGTAAGCATTTTAAGCAGAGTTGTGCACTTTTGCATGAAAAGTCACATTTCAACCTGAAACGTTGATTTTTCACTCCAAACTGCTTTTCTGAGCTGGAAATCACTTTAAACGGCTTAGAATGCTCCTGTAAGCATTTTAAGCAGAGTTGTGAACTTTTGCATGAAAAGTCACATTTCAGCCTGAAACGTTGATTTTTCACTCTAAACTGCTTTTCTGAGCTGGAAATCACTTTAAACGGCTTAGAATGCTCCTGTAAGCATTTTAAGCAGAGTTGTGCACTTTTGCATGAAAAGTCACATTTCAGCCTGAAACGTTGATTTTTCACTCTAAACTGCTTTTCTGAGCTGGAAATCACTTTAAACGGCTTAGAATGCTCCTGTAAGCATTTTAAGCAGAGTTGTGAACTTTTGCATGAAAAGTCACATTTCAGCCTGAAACGTTGATTTTTCACTCTAAACTGCTTTTCTGAGCTGGAAATCACTTTAAACGGCTTGTTTCATCGTTAGAATGCTCCTGTAAGCATTTTAAGCAGAGTTGTGCACTTTTGCATGAAAAGTCACATTTCAGCCTGAAACGTTGATTTTTCACTCTAAACTGCTTTTCTGAGCTGGAAATCACTTTAAACGGCTTAGAATGCTCCTGTAAGCATTTTAAGCAGAGTTGTGCACTTTTGCATGAAAAGTCACATTTCAGCCTGAAACGTTGATTTTTCACTCTAAACTGCTTTTCTGAGCTGGAAATCACTTTAAACGGCTTGTTTCATCGTTAGAATGCTCCTGTAAGCATTTTAAGCAGAGTTGTGCACTTTTGCATGAAAAGTCACATTTCAGCCTGAAACGTTGATTTTTCACTCTAAACTGCTTTTCTGAGCTGGAAATCACTTTAAACGGCTTAGAATGCTCCTGTAAGCATTTTAAGCAGAGTTGTGCACTTTTGCATGAAAAGTCACATTTCAGCCTGAAACGTTGATTTTTCACTCTAAACTGCTTTTCTGAGCTGGAAATCACTTTAAACGGCTTAGAATGCTCCTGTAAGCATTTTAAGCAGAGTTGTGCACTTTTGCATGAAAAGTCACATTTCAGCCTGAAACGTTGATTTTTCACTCTAAACTGCTTTTCTGAGCTGGAAATCACTTTAAACGGCTTGTTTCATCGTTAGAATGCTCCTGTAAGCATTTTAAGCAGAGTTGTGCACTTTTGCATGAAAAGTCACATTTCAGCCTGAAACGTTGATTTTTCACTCTAAACTGCTTTTCTGAGCTGGAAATCACTTTAAACGGCTTGTTTCATCGTTAGAATGCTCCTGTAAGCATTTTAAGCAGAGTTGTGCACTTTTGCATGAAAAGTCACATTTCAACCTGAAACGTTGATTTTTCACTCCAAACTGCTTTTCTGAGCTGGAAATCACTTCAAACGGCTTGTTTCATCGTAAGAATGCTCCTGTAACCATTTTAAGTAGAGTTGGGCACTTTTGCATAAAAAGTCACATTTCAGCCTGAAACGTTGATTTTTCACTCTAAACTGCTTTTCTGAGCTGGAAATCACTTTAAACGGCTTAGAATGCTCCTGTAAGCATTTTAAGCAGAGTTGTGCACTTTTGCATGAAAAGTCACATTTCAACCTGAAACGTTGATTTTTCACTCCAAACTGCTTTTCTGAGCTGGAAATCACTTTAAACGGCTTGTTTCATTGTAAGAATGCTCCTGTAAGCATTTTAAGCAGAGTTGGGCACTTTTGCATGAAAAGTCACATTTCAGCCTGAAACGTTGATTTTTCACTCTAAACTGCTTTTCTGAGCTGGAAATCACTTTTAACGGCTTAGAATGCTCCTGTAAGCATTTTAAGCAGAGTTGTGCACTTTTGCATGTAAAGTTACATTTCAGCCTGAAACGTTGATTTTTCACTCCAAACTGCTTTTCTGAGCTGGAAATCACTTTAAACGGCTTGTTTCATCGTTAGAATGCTCCTGCAAGCATTTTAAGCAGAGTTGTGCACTTTTGTATGAAAAGTCACATTTCAGCCTGAAACGTTGATTTTTCACTCTAAACTGCTTTTCTGAGCTGGAAATCACTTTAAACGGCTTGTTTCATCGTTAGAATGCTCCTGTAAGCATTTTAAGCAGAGTTGTGCACTTTTACATGAAAAGTCACATTTCAGCCTGAAACGTTGATTTTTCACTCCAAACTGCTTTTCTGAGCTGGAAATCACTTTAAACGGCTTAGAATGCTCCTGTAAGCATTTTAAGCAGAGTTGTGCACTTTTGCATGAAAAGTCACATTTCAGCCTGAATCGTTGATTTTTCACTCTAAACTGCTTTTCTGAGCTGGAAATCACTTTAAACGGCTTGTTTCATCGTTAGAATGCTCCTGTAAGCATTTTAAGCAGAGTTGTGCACTTTTGCATGAAAAGTCACATTTCAGCCTGAAACGTTGATTTTTCACTCTAAACTGCTTTTCTGAGCTGGAAATCACTTTAAACGGCTTGTTTCATCGTTAGAATGCTCCTGTAAGCATTCTAAGCAGAGTTGTGCACTTTTGCATGAAAAGTCACATTTCATCCTGAAACGTTGATTTTTACTCTAAACTGCTTTTCTGAGCTGGAAATCACTTTAAACGGCTTGTTTCATCGTTAGAATGCTCCTGTAAGCATTTTAAGCAGAGTTGTGCACTTCTGCATGAAAAGTCACATTTCAGCCTGAAACGTTGATTTTTCACTCTAAACTGCTTTTCTGAGCTGGAAATCACTTTAAACGGCTTGTTTCACCGTTAGAATGCTCCTGTAAGCATTTTAAGCAGAGTTGCCCAGCTAGAAATAAAAAGTTCTAAGAACGTTCCCTGAAAGTTCCCAATGTTCCCAAAAACATTCTGCCAACGTTAAAAGCGATTAGTTTTTTTTAAGTTCTAAGAACGTTTCTGTTGTCTGAACGTTAGAGTAATGTTACATTTGACCATTTTTAAACGTTATGACAATGTCATGTTCTAATGTTCACACAATGTTTAAAACAACAACTGCTTATTATATTGATTTGTTTAATTGTTATGTAAATGATAGAGAAACATTGCATATTATTATTTTATAAAACATTTCTGAATGTTCAGTAAATATATTGCTGTAGAAAACACAATTCACTTATTAGGTTTAGATGTTGATGTTTTGTTTCATTTTAAGTCACCCTTATTGTGATTAGTGTTTGTTTTAGATGGACTCTTGACACTTGACTTTTTGCTTTCTAGTTTTTTCCTCGTTGTGTTAACTTTGTGTTAATGCACCACATTTGTTATGAAAAGTTAATAGTGTAATTCTGTGGTGTGTGGTACATAATGGTAAAAATCATCACCTAATTAATTTACTAATCAAAAATTTTTTTTCTGTCAAAAATGTAAATGAGATCCAGTGCTTTCACAGCTGTTTGTCATTAAGGAGTTTTAGAAACGTTGGACAAAAATAACCCCTGTACAATTGGGACGCACAAACATCAAGAATCAGAGTATGAATCTCAATCATGGTGACAATTAAATGAAAAACTTCATGCTCCAATGCATGCTGGGTATTAACAAATTACAAATCTCATTCAGGACTCCCAGCATTCACTGCAGCATGGATAAATAAGGATATTTTAACAATTTTATTTGTCACCATGGTTGAGATTCATAGTCTGATTCTTGATGTTTGTGCATCCCAATTATACAGCGGATATTTTTTGTCCAAAGCTTCTAAAACTCCTTAATGACAAACTGCTGTGAAAGATCTGGATCTAATATACATTACCAATAAATAAACTTTTGATTAGTAAATGAATTAGGTGATGATCTTTACCATTATGTACCAACAACCATAGAATTACACTATTAACTTTTCATAACAAACGTGGATCATTAACACAAAGTTAACACAACCAGAAAAACACTAGCAAGCAAAAAGTCAAGTGTCAAGAGCCCAACTAAAACACACACTAATCACAATAAGGGTGACTTAAAATGAAACAAAACATCAACATCTAAACCTAGTAAGTGAATTGAGTTTTCTATAGCAATATATTTACTGAACATTCAGAAATAGTGTTTTATAAAATAATAAAATGCAATGTTTCTCTATCATTTACATAACAATTAAACAAATCAATATAATAAGCAGTTGTTGTTTTAAACATTGTGTGAACATTAGAACATGACATTGTCATAACGTTTAAAAATGGTAAAATGTAACATTACTCTAACGTTCAGACAACAGAAACGTTCTTAGAACTAAAAAAAACTAATCGCTTTTAACGTTGGCAGAGTGTTTTTGGGAGCATTCGGGAGCTTTCAGGGAGCGTTCTTGGAACTTTTTGTTTCTAGCTGGGTGTGCACTTTTGCATGAAAAGTCACATTTCAGCCTGAAACGTTGATTTTTCACTCTAAACTGCTTTTCTGAGCTGGAAATTACTTTAAACGGCTTGTTTCATCGTTAGAATGCTCCTGTAAGCATTTTAAGCAGAGTTGGGCACTTTTGCATGAAAAGTCACATTTCAGCCTGAAACGTTGATTTTTCACTCTAAACTGCTTTTCTGAGCTGGAAATCACTTTAAACGGCTTGTTTCATCGTTAGAATGCTCCTGTAAGAATTTTAAGCAGAGTTGTGCACTTTTGCATGAAAAGTCACATTTTAGCCTGAAACGTTGATTTTTCACTCTAAACTGCTTTTCTGAGCTGGAAATCACTTTAAACGGCTTGTTTCATCGTTAGAATGCTCCTGTAAGCATTTTAAGCAGAGTTGGACACTTTTGCATGAAAAGTCACATTTCAGCCTGAAACGTTGATTTTTCACTCCAAACTGCTTTTCTGAGCTGGAAATCACTTTAAACGGCTTAGAATGCTCCTGTAAGCATTTTAAGCAGAGTTGTGCACTTTTGCATGAAAAGTCACATTTCAGCCTGAAACGTTGATTTTTCACTCTAAACTGCTTTTCTGAGCTGGAAATCACTTTAAACAGCTTAGAATGCTCCTGTAAGCATTTTAAGCAGAGTTGTGCACTTTTGCATGAAAAGTCACATTTTAGCCTGAAACGTTGATTTTTCACTCCAAACTGCTTTTCTGAGCTGGAAATCACTTTAAACGGCTTGTTTCATCGTTAGAATGCTCCTGTAAGCATTTTAAGCAGAGTTGTGCACTTTTTCATGAAAAGTCACATTTCAGCCTGAAACGTTGATTTTTCACTCTAAACTGCTTTTCTGAGCTGGAAATCACTTTAAACGGCTTGTTTCATCGTTAGAATGCTCCTGTAAGCATTTTAAGCAGAGTTGTGCACTTTTGCATGAAAAGTCACATTTCAGCCTGAAACTTTGATTTTTCACTCTAAACTGCTTTTCTGAGCTGGAAATCACTTTAAACGGCTTGTTTCATCGTTAGAATGCTCCTGTAAGCATTTTAAGCAGAGTTGTGCACTTTTGCATGAAAAGTCACATTTCGGCCTGAAACGTTGATTTTTCACTCCAAACTGCTTTTCTGAGCTGGAAAACACTTTAAACGGCTTAGAATGCTCCTGTAAGCATTTTAAGCAGAGTTGTGCACTTTTGCATGAAAAGTCACATTTCAGCCTGAAACGTTGATTTTTCACTCTAAACTGCTTTTCTGAGCTGGAAATCACTTTAAACGGCTTAGAATGCTCCTGTAAGCATTTTAAGCAGAGTTGTGCACTTTTGCATGAAAAGTCACATTTCAGCCTGAAACTTTGATTTTTCACTCCAAACTGCTTTTCTGAGCTGGAAATCACTTTAAACGGCTTGTTTCATCGTTAGAATGCTCCTGTAAGCATTTTAAGCAAAGTTGTGCACTTTTTCATGAAAAGTCACATTTCAGCCTGAAACGTTGATTTTTCACTCTAAACTGCTTTTCTGAGCTGGAAGTCACTTTAAACGGCTTGTTTCATCGTTAGAATGCTCCTGTAAGCATTTTAAGCAGAGTTGTGCACTTTTGCATGAAAAGTCACATTTCTGCCTGAAACGTTGATTTTTCACTCTAAACTGCTTTTCTGAGCTGGAAATCACTTTAAACGGCTTGTTTCATCGTTAGAATGCTCCTGTAAGCATTTTAAGCAGAGTTGTGCACTTTTGCATGAAAAGTCACATTTCAGCCTGAAACGTTGATTTTTCACTCTAAACTGCTTTTCTGAGCTGGAAATCACTTAAAACGGCTTGTTTCATCGTTAGAATGCTCATGTAAGCATTTTAAGCAGAGTTGTGCACTTTTGCATGAAAAGTCACATTTCAGCCTGAAACGTTGATTTTTCACTCTAAACTGCTTTTCTGAGCTGGAAATCACTTTAAACGGCTTGTTTCATCGTTAGAATGCTCCTGTAAGCATTTTAAGCAGAGTTGTGCACTTTTGCATGAAAAGTCACATTTCATCCTGAAACGTTGATTTTTACTCTAAACTGCTTTTCTGAGCTGGAAATCACTTTAAACGGCTTGTTTCATCATTAGAATGCTCCTGTAAGCATTTTAAGCAGAGTTGTGCACTTTTGCATGAAAAGTCACATTTCTGCCTGAAACGTTGATTTTTCACTCTAAACTGCTTTTCTGAGCTGGAAATCACTTTAAACGGCTTGTTTCATCGTTAGAATGCTCCTGTAAGCATTTTAAGCAGAGTTGGGCACTTTTGCATGAAAAGTCACATTTCAGCCTGAAACGTTGATTTTTCACTCTAAACTGCTTTTCTGAGCTGGAAATCACTTTAAACGGCTTGTTTCATCGTTAGAATGCTCCTGTAAGCATTTTAAGCAGAGTTGGGCACTTTTGCATGAAAAGTCACATTTCAGCCTGAAACGTTGATTTTTCACTCTAAACTGCTTTTCTGAGCTGGAAATCACTTTAAACGGCTTGTTTCATCGTTAGAATGCTCCTGTAAGCATTTTAAGCAGAGTTGTGCACTTTTGCATGAAAAGTCACATTTCAGCCTGAAACGTTGATTTTTCACTCCAAACTGCTTTTCTGAGCTGGAAATCACTTTAAACGGCTTAGAATGCTCCTGTAAGCATTTTAAGCAGAGTTGTGCACTTTTGCATGTAAAGTTACATTTCAGCCTGAAACGTTGATTTTTCACTCCAAACTGCTTTTCTGAGCTGGAAATCACTTTAAACGGCTTGTTTCATCGTTAGAATGCTCCTGTAAGCATTTTAAGCAGAGTTGTGCACTTTTGCATGAAAAGTCACATTTCAGCCTGAAACGTTGATTTTTCACTCTAAACTGCTTTTCTGAGCTGGAAATCACTTTAAACGGCTTGTTTCATTGTTAGAATGCTCCTGTAAGCATTTTAAGCAGAGTTGTGCACTTTTGCATGAAAAGTCACATTTCAACCTGAAACGTTGATTTTTCACTCCAAACTGCTTTTCTGAGCTGGAAATCACTTTAAACGGCTTGTTTCATCGTTAGAATGCTCCTGTAAGCATTTTAAGCAGAGTTGGGCACTTTTGCATGAAAAGTCACATTTCAGCCTGAAACGTTGATTTTTCACTCTAAACTGCTTTTCTGAGCTGGAAATCACTTTAAACGGCTTAGAATGCTCCTGTAAGCATTTTAAGCAGAGTTGTGCACTTTTGCATGTAAAGTTACATTTCAGCCTGAAACGTTGATTTTTCACTCCAAACTGCTTTTCTGAGCTGGAAATCACTTTAAACGGCTTGTTTCATCGTTAGAATGCTCCTGTTAGCATTTTAAGCAGAGTTGTGCACTTTTGCATGAAAAGTCACATTTCAGCCTGAAACGTTGATTTTTCACTCCAAACTGCTTTTCTTGAGCTGGAAATCACTTTAAACGGCTTAGAATGCTCCTGTAAGCATTTTAAGCAGAGTTGTGCACTTTTGCATGTAAAGTTACATTTCAGCCTGAAACGTTGATTTTTCACTCCAAACTGCTTTTCTGAGCTGGAAATCACTTTAAACGGCTTGTTTCATCGTTAGAATGCTCCTGTAAGCATTTTAAGCAGAGTTGGGCACTTTTGCATGAAAAGTCACATTTCAGCCTGAAACGTTGATTTTTCACTCTAAACTGCTTTTCTGAGCTGGAAATCACTTTAAACGGCTTAGAATGCTCCTGTAAGCATTTTAAGCAGAGTTGTGCACTTTTGCATGAAAAGTCACATTTCAGCCTGAAACTTTGATTTTTCACTCCAAACTGCTTTTCTGAGCTGGAAATCACTTTAAACGGCTTGTTTCATCGTTAGAATGCTCCTGTAAGCATTTTAAGCAAAGTTGTGCACTTTTTCATGAAAAGTCACATTTCAGCCTGAAACGTTGATTTTTCACTCTAAACTGCTTTTCTGAGCTGGAAATCACTTTAAACGGCTTGTTTCATCGTTAGAATGCTCCTGTAAGCATTTTAAGCAGAGTTGTGCACTTTTGCATGAAAAGTCACATTTCTGCCTGAAACGTTGATTTTTCACTCTAAACTGCTTTTCTGAGCTGGAAATCACTTTAAACGGCTTGTTTCATCGTTAGAATGCTCCTGTAAGCATTTTAAGCAGAGTTGTGCACTTTTGCATGAAAAGTCACATTTCAGCCTGAAACGTTGATTTTTCACTCTAAACTGCTTTTCTGAGCTGGAAATCACTTAAAACGGCTTGTTTCATCGTTAGAATGCTCATGTAAGCATTTTAAGCAGAGTTGTGCACTTTTGCATGAAAAGTCACATTTCAGCCTGAAACGTTGATTTTTCACTCTAAACTGCTTTTCTGAGCTGGAAATCACTTTAAACGGCTTGTTTCATCGTTAGAATGCTCCTGTAAGCATTTTAAAGCAGAGTTGTGCACTTTTGCATGAAAAGTCACATTTCATCCTGAAACGTTGATTTTTACTCTAAACTGCTTTTCTGAGCTGGAAATCACTTTAAACGGCTTGTTTCATCGTTAGAATGCTCCTGTAAGCATTTTAAGCAGAGTTGTGCACTTTTGCATGAAAAGTCACATTTCTGCCTGAAACGTTGATTTTTCACTCTAAACTGCTTTTCTGAGCTGGAAATCACTTTAAACGGCTTGTTTCATCGTTAGAATGCTCCTGTGAGCATTTTAAGCAGAGTTGGGCACTTTTGCATGAAAAGTCACATTTCAGCCTGAAACGTTGATTTTTCACTCTAAACTGCTTTTCTGAGCTGGAAATCACTTTAAACGGCTTGTTTCATCGTTAGAATGCTCCTGTAAGCATTTTAAGCAGAGTTGGGCACTTTTGCATGAAAAGTCACATTTCAGCCTGAAACGTTGATTTTTCACTCTAAACTGCTTTTCTGAGCTGGAAATCACTTTAAACGGCTTGTTTCATCGTTAGAATGCTCCTGTAAGCATTTTAAGCAGAGTTGTGCACTTTTGCATGAAAAGTCACATTTCAGCCTGAAACTTTGATTTTTCACTCCAAACTGCTTTTCTGAGCTGGAAATCACTTTAAACGGCTTAGAATGCTCCTGTAAGCATTTTAAGCAGAGTTGTGCACTTTTGCATGAAAAGTCACATTTCAGCCTGAAACGTTGATTTTTCACTCCAAACTGCTTTTCTGAGCTGGAAATCACTTTAAACGGCTTGTTTCATCGTTAGAATGCTCCTGTAAGCATTTTAAGCAGAGTTGTGCACTTTTGCATGAAAAGTCACATTTCAACCTGAAACGTTGATTTTTCACTCCAAACTGCTTTTCTGAGCTGGAAATCACTTTAAACAGCTTGTTTCATCGTTAGAATGCTCCTGTAAGCATTTTAAGCAGAGTTGGGCACTTTTGCATGAAAAGTCACATTTCAGCCTGAAACGTTGATTTTTCACTCCAAACTGCTTTTCTGAGCTGGAAATCACTTTAAACGGCTTAAAATGCTCCTGTAAGCATTTTAAGCAGAGTTCTGCACTTTTGCATGAAAAGTCACATTTCAACCTGAAACGTTGATTTTTCACTCCAAACTGCTTTTCTGAGCTGGAAATCACTTTAAACAGCTTGTTTCATCGTTAGAATGCTCCTGTAAGCATTTTAAGCAGAGTTGGGCACTTTTGCATGAAAAGTCACATTTCAGCCTGAAACGTTGATTTTTCACTCTAAACTGCTTTTCTGAGCTGGAAATCACTTTAAACGGCTTAGAATGCTTAGAAGTGCACAACTCATTTTAAGCAGAGTTGTGCACTTCTGCATGAAAAGTCACATTTCAGCCTGAAACGTTGATTTTTAACTCTAAACTGCTTTTCTGAGCTGGAAATCACTTTAAACGGCTTAGAATGCTCCTGTAAGCATTTTAAGCAGAGTTGTGAACTTTTGCATGAAAAGTCACATTTCAGCCTGAAACGTTGATTTTTCACTCTAAACTGCTTTTCTGAGCTGGAAATCACTTTAAACGGCTTAGAATGCTCCTGTAAGCATTTTAAGCAGAGTTGTGAACTTTTGCATGAAAAGTCACATTTCAGCCTGAAACGTTGATTTTTCACTCTAAACTGCTTTTCTGAGCTGGAAATCACTTTAAACGGCTTGTTTCATCGTTAGAATGCTCCTGTAAGCATTTTAAGCAGAGTTGTGCACTTTTGCATGAAAAGTCACATTTCAGCCTAAAAACGTTGATTTTTCACTCTAAACTGCTTTTCTGAGCTGGAAATCACTTTAAACTGCTTAGAATGCTCCTGTAAGCATTTTAAGCAGAGTTGTGCACTTTTGCATGAAAAGTCACATTTCAGCCTGAAACGTTGATTTTTCACTCTAAACTGCTTTTCTGAGCTGGAAATCACTTTAAACGGCTTAGAATGCTCCTGTAAGCATTTTAAGCAGAGTTGTGCACTTTTGCATGAAAAGTCACATTTCAGCCTGAAACGTTGATTTTTCACTCTAAACTGCTTTTCTGAGCTGGAAATCACTTTAAACGGCTTGTTTCATCGTTAGAATGCTCCTGTAAGCATTTTAAGCAGAGTTGTGCACTTTTGCATGAAAAGTCACATTTCAGCCTGAAACGTTGATTTTTCACTCTAAACTGCTTTTCTGAGCTGGAAATCACTTAAAACGGCTTGTTTCATCGTTAGAATGCTCATGTAAGCATTTTAAGCAGAGTTGTGCACTTTTGCATGAAAAGTCACATTTCAGCCTGAAACGTTGATTTTTCACTCTAAACTGCTTTTCTGAGCTGGAAATCACTTTAAACGGCTTAGAATGCTCCTGTAAGCATTTTAAGCAGAGTTGTGCACTTTTGCATGAAAAGTCACATTTCAACCTGAAACGTTGATTTTTCACTCCAAACTGCTTTTCTGAGCTGGAAATCACTTTAAACGGCTTAGAATGCTCCTGTAAGCATTTTAAGCAGAGTTGTGAACTTTTGCATGAAAAGTCACATTTCAGCCTGAAACGTTGATTTTTCACTCTAAACTGCTTTTCTGAGCTGGAAATCACTTTAAACGGCTTAGAATGCTCCTGTAAGCATTTTAAGCAGAGTTGTGCACTTTTGCATGAAAAGTCACATTTCAACCTGAAACGTTGATTTTTCACTCCAAACTGCTTTTCTGAGCTGGAAATCACTTTAAACGGCTTAGAATGCTCCTGTAAGCATTTTAAGCAGAGTTGTGAACTTTTGCATGAAAAGTCACATTTCAGCCTGAAACGTTGATTTTTCACTCTAAACTGCTTTTCTGAGCTGGAAATCACTTTAAACGGCTTGTTTCATCGTTAGAATGCTCCTGTAAGCATTTTAAGCAGAGTTGTGCACTTTTGCATGAAAAGTCACATTTCAGCCTAAAAACGTTGATTTTTCACTCTAAACTGCTTTTCTGAGCTGGAAATCACTTTAAACTGCTTAGAATGCTCCTGTAAGCATTTTAAGCAGAGTTGTGCACTTTTGCATGAAAAGTCACATTTCAGCCTGAAACGTTGATTTTTCACTCTAAACTGCTTTTCTGAGCTGGAAATCACTTTAAACGGCTTGTTTCATCGTTAGAATGCTCCTGTAAGCATTTTAAGCAGAGTTGTGCACTTTTGCATGAAAAGTCACATTTCAGCCTGAAACGTTGATTTTTCACTCTAAACTGCTTTTCTGAGCTGGAAATCACTTTAAACGGCTTGTTTCATCGTTAGAATGCTCCTGTAAGCATTTTAAGCAGAGTTGTGCACTTTTGCATGAAAAGTCACATTTCAACCTGAAACGTTGATTTTTCACTCCAAACTGCTTTTCTGAGCTGGAAATCACTTCAAACGGCTTGTTTCATCGTAAGAATGCTCCTGTAAGCATTTTAAGTAGAGTTGGGCACTTTTGCATGAAAAGTCACATTTCAGCCTGAAACGTTGATTTTTCACTCTAAACTGCTTTTCTGAGCTGGAAATCACTTTAAACGGCTTAGAATGCTCCTGTAAGCATTTTAAGCAGAGTTGTGCACTTTTGCATGAAAAGTCACATTTCAACATGAAACGTTGATTTTTCACTCCAAACTGCTTTTCTGAGCTGGAAATCACTTTAAACGGCTTAGAATGCTCCTGTAAGCATTTTAAGCAGAGTTGTGAACTTTTGCATGAAAAGTCACATTTCAGCCTGAAACGTTGATTTTTCACTCTAAACTGCTTTTCTGAGCTGGAAATCACTTTAAACGGCTTAGAATGCTCCTGTAAGCATTTTAAGCAGAGTTGTGCACTTTTGCATGAAAAGTCACATTTCAACCTGAAACGTTGATTTTTCACTCCAAACTGCTTTTCTGAGCTGGAAATCACTTTAAACGGCTTAGAATGCTCCTGTAAGCATTTTAAGCAGAGTTGTGAACTTTTGCATGAAAAGTCACATTTCAGCCTGAAACGTTGATTTTTCACTCTAAACTGCTTTTCTGAGCTGGAAATCACTTTAAACGGCTTAGAATGCTCCTGTAAGCATTTTAAGCAGAGTTGTGCACTTTTGCATGAAAAGTCACATTTCAGCCTGAAACGTTGATTTTTCACTCTAAACTGCTTTTCTGAGCTGGAAATCACTTTAAACGGCTTAGAATGCTCCTGTAAGCATTTTAAGCAGAGTTGTGAACTTTTGCATGAAAAGTCACATTTCAGCCTGAAACGTTGATTTTTCACTCTAAACTGCTTTTCTGAGCTGGAAATCACTTTAAACGGCTTGTTTCATCGTTAGAATGCTCCTGTAAGCATTTTAAGCAGAGTTGTGCACTTTTGCATGAAAAGTCACATTTCAGCCTAAAAACGTTGATTTTTCACTCTAAACTGCTTTTCTGAGCTGGAAATCACTTTAAACTGCTTAGAATGCTCCTGTAAGCATTTTAAGCAGAGTTGTGCACTTTTGCATGAAAAGTCACATTTCAGCCTGAAACGTTGATTTTTCACTCTAAACTGCTTTTCTGAGCTGGAAATCACTTTAAACGGCTTAGAATGCTCCTGTAAGCATTTTAAGCAGAGTTGTGCACTTTTGCATGAAAAGTCACATTTCAGCCTGAAACGTTGATTTTTCACTCTAAACTGCTTTTCTGAGCTGGAAATCACTTTAAACGGCTTGTTTCATCGTTAGAATGCTCCTGTAAGCATTTTAAGCAGAGTTGTGCACTTTTGCATGAAAAGTCACATTTCAGCCTGAAACGTTGATTTTTCACTCTAAACTGCTTTTCTGAGCTGGAAATCACTTTAAACGGCTTGTTTCATCGTTAGAATGCTCCTGTAAGCATTTTAAGCAGAGTTGTGCACTTTTGCATGAAAAGTCACATTTCAACCTGAAACGTTGATTTTTCACTCCAAACTGCTTTTCTGAGCTGGAAATCACTTCAAACGGCTTGTTTCATCGTAAGAATGCTCCTGTAACCATTTTAAGTAGAGTTGGGCACTTTTGCATAAAAAGTCACATTTCAGCCTGAAACGTTGATTTTTCACTCTAAACTGCTTTTCTGAGCTGGAAATCACTTTAAACGGCTTAGAATGCTCCTGTAAGCATTTTAAGCAGAGTTGTGCACTTTTGCATGAAAAGTCACATTTCAACCTGAAACGTTGATTTTTCACTCCAAACTGCTTTTCTGAGCTGGAAATCACTTTAAACGGCTTGTTTCATTGTAAGAATGCTCCTGTAAGCATTTTAAGCAGAGTTGGGCACTTTTGCATGAAAAGTCACATTTCAGCCTGAAACGTTGATTTTTCACTCTAAACTGCTTTTCTGAGCTGGAAATCACTTTTAACGGCTTAGAATGCTCCTGTAAGCATTTTAAGCAGAGTTGTGCACTTTTGCATGTAAAGTTACATTTCAGCCTGAAACGTTGATTTTTCACTCCAAACTGCTTTTCTGAGCTGGAAATCACTTTAAACGGCTTGTTTCATCGTTAGAATGCTCCTGCAAGCATTTTAAGCAGAGTTGTGCACTTTTGTATGAAAAGTCACATTTCAGCCTGAAACGTTGATTTTTCACTCTAAACTGCTTTTCTGAGCTGGAAATCACTTTAAACGGCTTGTTTCATCGTTAGAATGCTCCTGTAAGCATTTTAAGCAGAGTTGTGCACTTTTGCATGTAAAGTTACATTTCAGCCTGAAACGTTGATTTTTCACTCCAAACTGCTTTTCTGAGCTGGAAATCACTTTAAACGGCTTGTTTCATCGTTAGAATGCTCCTGTAAGCATTTTAAGCAGAGTTGTGCACTTTTGCATGAAAAGTCACATTTCAACCTGAAACGTTGATTTTTCACTCCAAACTGCTTTTCTGAGCTGGAAATCACTTTAAACAGCTTGTTTCATCGTTAGAATGCTCCTGTAAGCATTTTAAGCAGAGTTGGGCACTTTTGCATGAAAAGTCACATTTCAGCCTGAAACGTTGATTTTTCACTCCAAACTGCTTTTCTGAGCTGGAAATCACTTTAAACGGCTTAAAATGCTCCTGTAAGCATTTTAAGCAGAGTTCTGCACTTTTGCATGAAAAGTCACATTTCAACCTGAAACGTTGATTTTTCACTCCAAACTGCTTTTCTGAGCTGGAAATCACTTTAAACAGCTTGTTTCATCGTTAGAATGCTCCTGTAAGCATTTTAAGCAGAGTTGGGCACTTTTGCATGAAAAGTCACATTTCAGCCTGAAACGTTGATTTTTCACTCTAAACTGCTTTTCTGAGCTGGAAATCACTTTAAACGGCTTAGAATGCTTAGAAGTGCACAACTCATTTTAAGCAGAGTTGTGCACTTCTGCATGAAAAGTCACATTTCAGCCTGAAACGTTGATTTTTAACTCTAAACTGCTTTTCTGAGCTGGAAATCACTTTAAACGGCTTAGAATGCTCCTGTAAGCATTTTAAGCAGAGTTGTGAACTTTTGCATGAAAAGTCACATTTCAGCCTGAAACGTTGATTTTTCACTCTAAACTGCTTTTCTGAGCTGGAAATCACTTTAAACGGCTTAGAATGCTCCTGTAAGCATTTTAAGCAGAGTTGTGAACTTTTGCATGAAAAGTCACATTTCAGCCTGAAACGTTGATTTTTCACTCTAAACTGCTTTTCTGAGCTGGAAATCACTTTAAACGGCTTGTTTCATCGTTAGAATGCTCCTGTAAGCATTTTAAGCAGAGTTGTGCACTTTTGCATGAAAAGTCACATTTCAGCCTAAAAACGTTGATTTTTCACTCTAAACTGCTTTTCTGAGCTGGAAATCACTTTAAACTGCTTAGAATGCTCCTGTAAGCATTTTAAGCAGAGTTGTGCACTTTTGCATGAAAAGTCACATTTCAGCCTGAAACGTTGATTTTTCACTCTAAACTGCTTTTCTGAGCTGGAAATCACTTTAAACGGCTTAGAATGCTCCTGTAAGCATTTTAAGCAGAGTTGTGCACTTTTGCATGAAAAGTCACATTTCAGCCTGAAACGTTGATTTTTCACTCTAAACTGCTTTTCTGAGCTGGAAATCACTTTAAACGGCTTGTTTCATCGTTAGAATGCTCCTGTAAGCATTTTAAGCAGAGTTGTGCACTTTTGCATGAAAAGTCACATTTCAGCCTGAAACGTTGATTTTTCACTCTAAACTGCTTTTCTGAGCTGGAAATCACTTAAAACGGCTTGTTTCATCGTTAGAATGCTCATGTAAGCATTTTAAGCAGAGTTGTGCACTTTTGCATGAAAAGTCACATTTCAGCCTGAAACGTTGATTTTTCACTCTAAACTGCTTTTCTGAGCTGGAAATCACTTTAAACGGCTTAGAATGCTCCTGTAAGCATTTTAAGCAGAGTTGTGCACTTTTGCATGAAAAGTCACATTTCAACCTGAAACGTTGATTTTTCACTCCAAACTGCTTTTCTGAGCTGGAAATCACTTTAAACGGCTTAGAATGCTCCTGTAAGCATTTTAAGCAGAGTTGTGAACTTTTGCATGAAAAGTCACATTTCAGCCTGAAACGTTGATTTTTCACTCTAAACTGCTTTTCTGAGCTGGAAATCACTTTAAACGGCTTAGAATGCTCCTGTAAGCATTTTAAGCAGAGTTGTGCACTTTTGCATGAAAAGTCACATTTCAACCTGAAACGTTGATTTTTCACTCCAAACTGCTTTTCTGAGCTGGAAATCACTTTAAACGGCTTAGAATGCTCCTGTAAGCATTTTAAGCAGAGTTGTGAACTTTTGCATGAAAAGTCACATTTCAGCCTGAAACGTTGATTTTTCACTCTAAACTGCTTTTCTGAGCTGGAAATCACTTTAAACGGCTTGTTTCATCGTTAGAATGCTCCTGTAAGCATTTTAAGCAGAGTTGTGCACTTTTGCATGAAAAGTCACATTTCAGCCTAAAAACGTTGATTTTTCACTCTAAACTGCTTTTCTGAGCTGGAAATCACTTTAAACTGCTTAGAATGCTCCTGTAAGCATTTTAAGCAGAGTTGTGCACTTTTGCATGAAAAGTCACATTTCAGCCTGAAACGTTGATTTTTCACTCTAAACTGCTTTTCTGAGCTGGAAATCACTTTAAACGGCTTGTTTCATCGTTAGAATGCTCCTGTAAGCATTTTAAGCAGAGTTGTGCACTTTTGCATGAAAAGTCACATTTCAGCCTGAAACGTTGATTTTTCACTCTAAACTGCTTTTCTGAGCTGGAAATCACTTTAAACGGCTTGTTTCATCGTTAGAATGCTCCTGTAAGCATTTTAAGCAGAGTTGTGCACTTTTGCATGAAAAGTCACATTTCAACCTGAAACGTTGATTTTTCACTCCAAACTGCTTTTCTGAGCTGGAAATCACTTCAAACGGCTTGTTTCATCGTAAGAATGCTCCTGTAAGCATTTTAAGTAGAGTTGGGCACTTTTGCATGAAAAGTCACATTTCAGCCTGAAACGTTGATTTTTCACTCTAAACTGCTTTTCTGAGCTGGAAATCACTTTAAACGGCTTAGAATGCTCCTGTAAGCATTTTAAGCAGAGTTGTGCACTTTTGCATGAAAAGTCACATTTCAACATGAAACGTTGATTTTTCACTCCAAACTGCTTTTCTGAGCTGGAAATCACTTTAAACGGCTTAGAATGCTCCTGTAAGCATTTTAAGCAGAGTTGTGAACTTTTGCATGAAAAGTCACATTTCAGCCTGAAACGTTGATTTTTCACTCTAAACTGCTTTTCTGAGCTGGAAATCACTTTAAACGGCTTAGAATGCTCCTGTAAGCATTTTAAGCAGAGTTGTGCACTTTTGCATGAAAAGTCACATTTCAACCTGAAACGTTGATTTTTCACTCCAAACTGCTTTTCTGAGCTGGAAATCACTTTAAACGGCTTAGAATGCTCCTGTAAGCATTTTAAGCAGAGTTGTGAACTTTTGCATGAAAAGTCACATTTCAGCCTGAAACGTTGATTTTTCACTCTAAACTGCTTTTCTGAGCTGGAAATCACTTTAAACGGCTTAGAATGCTCCTGTAAGCATTTTAAGCAGAGTTGTGCACTTTTGCATGAAAAGTCACATTTCAGCCTGAAACGTTGATTTTTCACTCTAAACTGCTTTTCTGAGCTGGAAATCACTTTAAACGGCTTAGAATGCTCCTGTAAGCATTTTAAGCAGAGTTGTGAACTTTTGCATGAAAAGTCACATTTCAGCCTGAAACGTTGATTTTTCACTCTAAACTGCTTTTCTGAGCTGGAAATCACTTTAAACGGCTTGTTTCATCGTTAGAATGCTCCTGTAAGCATTTTAAGCAGAGTTGTGCACTTTTGCATGAAAAGTCACATTTCAGCCTAAAAACGTTGATTTTTCACTCTAAACTGCTTTTCTGAGCTGGAAATCACTTTAAACTGCTTAGAATGCTCCTGTAAGCATTTTAAGCAGAGTTGTGCACTTTTGCATGAAAAGTCACATTTCAGCCTGAAACGTTGATTTTTCACTCTAAACTGCTTTTCTGAGCTGGAAATCACTTTAAACGGCTTAGAATGCTCCTGTAAGCATTTTAAGCAGAGTTGTGCACTTTTGCATGAAAAGTCACATTTCAGCCTGAAACGTTGATTTTTCACTCTAAACTGCTTTTCTGAGCTGGAAATCACTTTAAACGGCTTGTTTCATCGTTAGAATGCTCCTGTAAGCATTTTAAGCAGAGTTGTGCACTTTTGCATGAAAAGTCACATTTCAGCCTGAAACGTTGATTTTTCACTCTAAACTGCTTTTCTGAGCTGGAAATCACTTTAAACGGCTTGTTTCATCGTTAGAATGCTCCTGTAAGCATTTTAAGCAGAGTTGTGCACTTTTGCATGAAAAGTCACATTTCAACCTGAAACGTTGATTTTTCACTCCAAACTGCTTTTCTGAGCTGGAAATCACTTCAAACGGCTTGTTTCATCGTAAGAATGCTCCTGTAACCATTTTAAGTAGAGTTGGGCACTTTTGCATAAAAAGTCACATTTCAGCCTGAAACGTTGATTTTTCACTCTAAACTGCTTTTCTGAGCTGGAAATCACTTTAAACGGCTTAGAATGCTCCTGTAAGCATTTTAAGCAGAGTTGTGCACTTTTGCATGAAAAGTCACATTTCAACCTGAAACGTTGATTTTTCACTCCAAACTGCTTTTCTGAGCTGGAAATCACTTTAAACGGCTTGTTTCATTGTAAGAATGCTCCTGTAAGCATTTTAAGCAGAGTTGGGCACTTTTGCATGAAAAGTCACATTTCAGCCTGAAACGTTGATTTTTCACTCTAAACTGCTTTTCTGAGCTGGAAATCACTTTTAACGGCTTAGAATGCTCCTGTAAGCATTTTAAGCAGAGTTGTGCACTTTTGCATGTAAAGTTACATTTCAGCCTGAAACGTTGATTTTTCACTCCAAACTGCTTTTCTGAGCTGGAAATCACTTTAAACGGCTTGTTTCATCGTTAGAATGCTCCTGCAAGCATTTTAAGCAGAGTTGTGCACTTTTGTATGAAAAGTCACATTTCAGCCTGAAACGTTGATTTTTCACTCTAAACTGCTTTTCTGAGCTGGAAATCACTTTAAACGGCTTGTTTCATCGTTAGAATGCTCCTGTAAGCATTTTAAGCAGAGTTGTGCACTTTTACATGAAAAGTCACATTTCAGCCTGAAACGTTGATTTTTCACTCCAAACTGCTTTTCTGAGCTGGAAATCACTTTAAACGGCTTAGAATGCTCCTGTAAGCATTTTAAGCAGAGTTGTGCACTTTTGCATGAAAAGTCACATTTCAGCCTGAATCGTTGATTTTTCACTCTAAACTGCTTTTCTGAGCTGGAAATCACTTTAAACGGCTTGTTTCATCGTTAGAATGCTCCTGTAAGCATTTTAAGCAGAGTTGTGCACTTTTGCATGAAAAGTCACATTTCAGCCTGAAACGTTGATTTTTCACTCTAAACTGCTTTTCTGAGCTGGAAATCACTTTAAACGGCTTGTTTCATCGTTAGAATGCTCCTGTAAGCATTCTAAGCAGAGTTGTGCACTTTTGCATGAAAAGTCACATTTCATCCTGAAACGTTGATTTTTACTCTAAACTGCTTTTCTGAGCTGGAAATCACTTTAAACGGCTTGTTTCATCGTTAGAATGCTCCTGTAAGCATTTTAAGCAGAGTTGTGCACTTCTGCATGAAAAGTCACATTTCAGCCTGAAACGTTGATTTTTCACTCTAAACTGCTTTTCTGAGCTGGAAATCACTTTAAACGGCTTGTTTCACCGTTAGAATGCTCCTGTAAGCATTTTAAGCAGAGTTGCCCAGCTAGAAATAAAAAGTTCTAAGAACGTTCCCTGAAAGTTCCCAATGTTCCCAAAAACATTCTGCCAACGTTAAAAGCGATTAGTTTTTTTTAAGTTCTAAGAACGTTTCTGTTGTCTGAACGTTAGAGTAATGTTACATTTGACCATTTTTAAACGTTATGACAATGTCATGTTCTAATGTTCACACAATGTTTAAAACAACAACTGCTTATTATATTGATTTGTTTAATTGTTATGTAAATGATAGAGAAACATTGCATATTATTATTTTATAAAACATTTCTGAATGTTCAGTAAATATATTGCTGTAGAAAACACAATTCACTTATTAGGTTTAGATGTTGATGTTTTGTTTCATTTTAAGTCACCCTTATTGTGATTAGTGTTTGTTTTAGATGGACTCTTGACACTTGACTTTTTGCTTTCTAGTTTTTTCCTCGTTGTGTTAACTTTGTGTTAATGCACCACATTTGTTATGAAAAGTTAATAGTGTAATTCTGTGGTGTGTGGTACATAATGGTAAAAATCATCACCTAATTAATTTACTAATCAAAAATTTTTTTTCTGTCAAAAATGTAAATGAGATCCAGTGCTTTCACAGCTGTTTGTCATTAAGGAGTTTTAGAAACGTTGGACAAAAATAACCCCTGTACAATTGGGACGCACAAACATCAAGAATCAGAGTATGAATCTCAATCATGGTGACAATTAAATGAAAAACTTCATGCTCCAATGCATGCTGGGTATTAACAAATTACAAATCTCATTCAGGACTCCCAGCATTCACTGCAGCATGGATAAATAAGGATATTTTAACAATTTTATTTGTCACCATGGTTGAGATTCATAGTCTGATTCTTGATGTTTGTGCATCCCAATTATACAGCGGATATTTTTTGTCCAAAGCTTCTAAAACTCCTTAATGACAAACTGCTGTGAAAGATCTGGATCTAATATACATTACCAATAAATAAACTTTTGATTAGTAAATGAATTAGGTGATGATCTTTACCATTATGTACCAACAACCATAGAATTACACTATTAACTTTTCATAACAAACGTGGATCATTAACACAAAGTTAACACAACCAGAAAAACACTAGCAAGCAAAAAGTCAAGTGTCAAGAGCCCAACTAAAACACACACTAATCACAATAAGGGTGACTTAAAATGAAACAAAACATCAACATCTAAACCTAGTAAGTGAATTGAGTTTTCTATAGCAATATATTTACTGAACATTCAGAAATAGTGTTTTATAAAATAATAAAATGCAATGTTTCTCTATCATTTACATAACAATTAAACAAATCAATATAATAAGCAGTTGTTGTTTTAAACATTGTGTGAACATTAGAACATGACATTGTCATAACGTTTAAAAATGGTAAAATGTAACATTACTCTAACGTTCAGACAACAGAAACGTTCTTAGAACTAAAAAAAACTAATCGCTTTTAACGTTGGCAGAATGTTTTTGGGAACATTGGGAACTTTCAGGGAACGTTCTTAGAACTTTTTGTTTCTAGCTGGGTGTGCACTTTTGCATGAAAAGTCACATTTCAGCCTGAAACGTTGATTTTTCACTCTAAACTGCTTTTCTGAGCTGGAAATCACTTTAAACGGCTTGTTTCATCGTTAGAATGCTCCTGTAAGCATTTTAAGCAGAGTTGGGCACTTTTGCATGAAAAGTCACATTTCAACCTGAAACGTTGATTTTTCACTCCAAACTGCTTTTCTGAGCTGGAAATCACTTTAAACAGCTTGTTTCATCGTTAGAATGCTCCTGTAAGCATTTTAAGCAGAGTTGGGCACTTTTGCATGAAAAGTCACATTTCAGCCTGAAACGTTGATTTTTCACTCCAAACTGCTTTTCTGAGCTGGAAATCACTTTAAACGGCTTAAAATGCTCCTGTAAGCATTTTAAGCAGAGTTCTGCACTTTTGCATGAAAAGTCACATTTCAACCTGAAACGTTGATTTTTCACTCCAAACTGCTTTTCTGAGCTGGAAATCACTTTAAACAGCTTGTTTCATCGTTAGAATGCTCCTGTAAGCATTTTAAGCAGAGTTGGGCACTTTTGCATGAAAAGTCACATTTCAGCCTGAAACGTTGATTTTTCACTCTAAACTGCTTTTCTGAGCTGGAAATCACTTTAAACGGCTTAGAATGCTTAGAAGTGCACAACTCATTTTAAGCAGAGTTGTGCACTTCTGCATGAAAAGTCACATTTCAACCTGAAACGTTGATTTTTCACTCCAAACTGCTTTTCTGAGCTGGAAATCACTTTAAACGGCTTGTTTCATCGTTAGAATGCTCCTGTAAGCATTTTAAGCAGAGTTGGGCACTTTTGCATGAAAAGTCACATTTCAGCCTGAAACGTTGATTTTTCACTCTAAACTGCTTTTCTGAGCTGGAAATCACTTTAAACGGCTTAGAATGCTCCTGTAAGCATTTTAAGCAGAGTTGTGCACTTTTGCATGTAAAGTTACATTTCAGCCTGAAACGTTGATTTTTCACTCCAAACTGCTTTTCTGAGCTGGAAATCACTTTAAACGGCTTGTTTCATCGTTAGAATGCTCCTGTAAGCATTTTAAGCAGAGTTGTGCACTTTTGCATGAAAAGTCACATTTCAGCCTGAAACGTTGATTTTTCACTCTAAACTGCTTTTCTGAGCTGGAAATCACTTTAAACGGCTTGTTTCATTGTTAGAATGCTCCTGTAAGCATTTTAAGCAGAGTTGTGCACTTTTGCATGAAAAGTCACATTTCAGCCTGAAACGTTGATTTTTCACTCCAAACTGCTTTTCTGAGCTGGAAATCACTTTAAACGGCTTAGAATGCTCCTGTAAGCATTTTAAGCAGAGTTGTGCACTTTTGCATGAAAAGTCACATTTCAGCCTGAAACGTTGATTTTTCACTCTAAACTGCTTTTCTGCGCTGGAAATCACTTTAAACGGCTTGTTTCATCGTTAGAATGCTGCTGTAAGCATTTTAAGCAGAGTTGTGCACTTTTGCATGAAAAGTCACATTTCAGCCTGAAACGTTGATTTTTCACTCTAAACTGCTTTTCTGAGCTGGAAATCACTTTAAACGGCTTGTTTCATCGTTAGAATGCTTCTGTAAGAATTTTAAGCAGAGTTGTGCACTTTTGCATGAAAAGTCACATTTCAGCCTGAAACGTTGATTTTTCACTCTAAACTGCTTTTCTGAGCTGGAAATCACTTTAAACGGCTTGTTTCATCGTTAGAATGCTTCTGTAAGAATTTTAAGCAGAGTTGTGCACTTTTGCATGAAAAGTCACATTTCAGCCTGAAACGTTGATTTTTCACTCCAAACTGCTTTTCTGAGCTGGAAATCACTTTAAACGGCTTGTTTCATCGTTAGAATGCTTCTGTAAGAATTTTAAGCAGAGTTGTGCACTTTTGCATGAAAAGTCACATTTCAGCCTGAAACGTTGATTTTTCACTCTAAACTGCTTTTCTGAGCTGGAAATCACTTTAAACGGCTTGTTTCATCGTTAGAATGCTCCTGTAAGCATTTTAAGCAGAGTTGTGCACTTTTGCATGAAAAGTCACATTTCAGCCTGAAACGTTGATTTTTCACTCCAAACTGCTTTTCTGAGCTGGAAATCACTTTAAACGGCTTGTTTCATCGTTAGAATGCTTCTGTAAGAATTTTAAGCAGAGTTGTGCACTTTTGCATGAAAAGTCACATTTCAGCCTGAAACGTTGATTTTTCACTCTAAACTGCTTTTCTGAGCTGGAAATCACTTTAAACGGCTTGTTTCATCGTTAGAATGCTCCTGTAAGTATTTTAAGCAGAGTTGCCCAGCTAGAAATAAAAAGTTCTAAGAACGTTCCCTGAAAGTTCCCAATGTTCCCAAAAACATTCTGCCAACGTTAAAAGCGATTAGTTTTTTTTAAGTTCTAAGAACGTTTCTGTTGTCTGAACGTTAGAGTAATGTTACATTTTACCATTTTTAAACGTTATGACAATGTCATGCTTCAACGTTCACACAATGTTCAAAACAACAACTGCTTATTATATTGATTTGTTTAATTGTTATGTAAATGATAGAGAAACATTGCATATTATTATTTTATAAAACATTTCTGAATGTTCAGCAAATAAACTGCTGCAGAAAACACAATCCACCCCCCAGGTTCAGATGTTGATGTTTTGTTTCATTTGAAGTCACCCTTATTGTGATTAGTGTTTGTTTTAGATGGACTCTTGACACTTGACTTTTTGCTTTCTAGTTTTTTCCTGGTTGTGTTAACTTTGTGTTAATGCACCACATTTGTTATGAAAAGTTAATAGTGTAATTCTGTGGTGTGTGGTACATAATGGTAAAGATCATCACCTAATTAATTTACTAATCAAAAATTTATTTTCTGTCAAAAATGTAAATGAGATCCAGTGCTTTCACAGCCGTTTGTCATTAAGGAGTTTCAGAAACTTTGGACAAAAAATATCCGCTGCACAATTGGGACGCACAAACATCAAGAACCAGACCACGAATCTCAACCATGGCGACAATCAAATGAAAAACTTCATGCTGCAATGCATGCTGGGTATTAACAAATTACAAATCTCATTCAGGACTCCCAGCATGCACTGCAGCATGGATAAATAAGGATATTTTAACAATTTTGTTTGTCACCATGGTTGAGATTCGTGGTCTGGTTCTTGGTGTTTGTGCGTCCCAGTTGTGCAGCGGGTGTTTTTTGTCCAAAGCCTATAAAACTCCTCAATGACAAACTGCTGTGAAAGAGCTGGATCTAATATACATTACCAATAAATAAACTTTTGATTAGTAAATGAATTAGGTGATGATCTTTGCCATTGTGTGCCAACAGCCATAGAATTACACTATTAACTTTTCATAACAAACGTGGTTCATTAACACAAAGTTAACACAACCAGAAAAACACTAGCAAGCAAAAAGTCAAGTGTCAAGAGCCCAACTAAAACACACACTAATCACAATAAGGGTGACTTAAAATGAAACAAAACATCAACATCTAAACCTAGTAAGTGAATTGAGTTTTCTATAGCGGTATATTTACTGAACATTCAGAAATAGTGTTTTATAAAATAATAAAATGCAATGTTTCTCTATCATTTACATAACAATCAAACAAGTCAATATAATAAACAGTTGTTGTTTTGAACATTGTGTGGGCATTGGAACATGACATTGTCATAACGTTTAAAAATGGTAAAATGTAACATTACTCTAACGTTCAGACAACAGAAACGTTCTTAGAACTAAAAAAAAAACTAATCGCTTTTAACGTTGGCAGGGTGTTTTGGGGAGCATTGGGAACTTTCGGGGAACGTTCTTGGAGCTTTTTATTTCTAGCTGGGTGTGCACTTTTGCATGAAAAGTCACATTTCAGCCTGAAACGTTGATTTTTCACTCTAAACTGCTTTTCTGAGCTGGAAATCACTTTAAACGGCTTGTTTCATCGTTAGAATGCTCCTGTAAGCATTTTAAGCAGAGTTGGGCACTTTTGCATGAAAAGTCACATTTTAGCCTGAAACGTTGATTTTTCACTCTAAACTGCTTTTCTGAGCTGGAAATCACTTTAAACGGCTTGTTTCATCGTTAGAATGCTCCTGTAAGAATTTTAAGCAGAGTTGTGCACTTTTGCCTGAAAAGTCACATTTTAGCCTGAAACGTTGATTTTTCACTATAAACTGCTTTTCTGAGCTGGAAATCACTTTAAACGGCGTGTTTCATCATTAGAATGCTCCTGTAAGCATTTTAAGCAGAGTTGTGCACTTTTGCATGAAAAGTCACATTTCAGCCTGAAACGTTGATTTTTCACTCTAAACTGCTTTTCTGAGCTGGAAATCACTTTAAACGGCTTGTTTCATCGTTAGAATGCTCCTGTAAGCATTTTAAGCAGAGTTGGGCACTTTTGCATGAAAAGTCACATTTCAGCCTGAAACGTTGATTTTTCACTCTAAACTGCTTTTCTGAGCTGGAAATCACTTTAAACGGCGTGTTTCATCATTAGAATGCTCCTGTAAGCATTTTAAGCAGAGTTGGGCACTTTTGCATGAAAAGTCACATTTCAGCCTGAAACGTTGATTTTTCACTCTAAACTGCTTTTCTGAGCTGGAAATCACTTTAAACGGCTTGTTTCATCTTTAGAATGCTCCTGTAAGCATTTTAAGCAGAGTTGTGCACTTTTGCATGAAAAGTCACATTTCAGCCTGAAACGTTGATTTTTCACTCCAAACTGCTTTTCTGAGCTGGAAATCACTTTAAACGGCTTAGAATGCTCCTGTAAGCATTTTAAGCAGAGTTGTGCACTTTTGCATGAAAAGTCACATTTCAGCCTGAAACGTTGATTTTTCACTCTAAACTGCTTTTCTGAGCTGGAAATCACTTTAAACGGCTTGTTTCATCGTTAGAATGCTCCTGTAAGCATTTTAAGCAGAGTTGTGCACTTTTGCATGAAAAGTCACATTTCAGCCTGAAACGTTGATTTTTCACTCTAAACTGCTTTTCTGAGCTGGAAATCACTTTAAACGGCTTGTTTCATCGTTAGAATGCTCCTGTAAGCATTTTAAGCAGAGTTGGGCACTTTTGCATGAAAAGTCACATTTTAGCCTGAAACGTTGATTTTTCACTCTGAACTGCTTTTCTGAGCTGGAAATCACTTTAAACGGCTTGTTTCATCGTTAGAATGCTCCTGTAAGAATTTTAAGCAGAGTTGTGCACTTTTGCCTGAAAAGTCACATTTTAGCCTGAAACGTTGATTTTTCACTATAAACTGCTTTTCTGAGCTGGAAATCACTTTAAACGGCGTGTTTCATCATTAGAATGCTCCTGTAAGCATTTTAAGCAGAGTTGTGCACTTTTGCATGAAAAGTCACATTTCAGCCTGAAACGTTGATTTTTCACTCTAAACTGCTTTTCTGAGCTGGAAATCACTTTAAACGGCTTGTTTCATCGTTAGAATGCTCCTGTAAGCATTTTAAGCAGAGTTGGGCACTTTTGCATGAAAAGTCACATTTCAGCCTGAAACGTTGATTTTTCACTCTAAACTGCTTTTCTGAGCTGGAAATCACTTTAAACGGCTTGTTTCATCGTTAGAATGCTCCTGTAAGCATTTTAAGCAGAGTTGTGCACTTTTGCATGAAAAGTCACATTTCAGCCTGAAACGTTGATTTTTCACTCCAAACTGCTTTTCTGAGCTGGAAATCACTTTAAACGGCTTAGAATGCTCCTGTAAGCATTTTAAGCAGAGTTGTGCACTTTTGCATGAAAAGTCACATTTCAGCCTGAAACGTTGATTTTTCACTCTAAACTGCTTTTCTGAGCTGGAAATCACTTTAAACGGCTTAGAATGCTCCTGTAAGCATTTTAAGCAGAGTTGTGCACTTTTGCATGAAAAGTCACATTTCAGCCTGAAACTTTGATTTTTCACTCCAAACTGCTTTTCTGAGCTGGAAATCACTTTAAACGGCTTGTTTCATCGTTAGAATGCTCCTGTAAGCATTTTAAGCAGAGTTGTGCACTTTTTCATGAAAAGTCACATTTCAGCCTGAAACGTTGATTTTTCACTCTAAACTGCTTTTCTGAGCTGGAAATCACTTTAAACGGCTTGTTTCATCGTTAGAATGCTCCTGTAAGCATTTTAAGCAGAGTTGTGCACTTTTGCATGAAAAGTCACATTTCAGCCTGAAACGTTGATTTTTCACTCTAAACTGCTTTTCTGAGCTGGAAATAACTTTAAACGGCTTGTTTCATCGTTAGAATGCTCCTGTAAGCATTTTAAGCAGAGTTGGGCACTTTTGCATGAAAAGTCACATTTCAGCCTGAAACTTTGATTTTTCACTCTAAACTGCTTTTCTGAGCTGGAAATCACTTTAAACGGCTTGTTTCATCGTTAGAATGCTCCTGTAAGCATTTTAAGCAGAGTTGTGCACTTTTGCATGAAAAGTCACATTTCAGCCTGAAACGTTGATTTTTCACTCTAAACTGCTTTTCTGAGCTGGAAATCACTTTAAACGGCTTAGAATGCTCCTGTAAGAATTTTAAGCAGAGTTGTGCACTTTTGCATGAAAAGTCACATTTCAGCCTGAAACGTTGATTTTTCACTCTAAACTGCTTTTCTGAGCTGGAAATCACTTTAAACGGCTTGTTTCATCGTTAGAATGCTCCTGTAAGCATTTTAAGCAGAGTTGGGCACTTTTGCATGAAAAGTCACATTTCAGCCTGAAACGTTGATTTTCACTCTAAACTGCTTTTCTGAGCTGGAAATCACTTTAAACGGCTTGTTTCATCGTTAGAATGCTCCTGTAAGCATTTTAAGCAGAGTTGTGCACTTTTGCATGAAAAGTCACATTTCAGCCTTAAACGTTGATTTTTCACTCTAAACTGCTTTTCTGAGCTGGAAATCACTTTAAACGGCTTGTTTCATCGTTAGGATGCTCCTGTAAGCATTTTAAGCAGAGTTGGGCACTTTTGCATGAAAAGTCACATTTCAGCCTTAAACGTTGATTTTTCACTCTAAACTGCTTTTCTGAGCTGGAAATCACTTTAAACGGCTTGTTTCATCGTTAGAATACTCCTGTAAGCATTTTAAGCAGAGTTGTGCACTTTTGCATGAAAAGTCACATTTCAGCCTGAAACGTTGATTTTTCACTCTAAACTGCTTTTCTGAGCTGGAAATCACTTTAATGATTTAATTTCGTGATTATTAATGACATACAGTTACTGTCAATTGTATTTTAATAGCTAGTTAACTAGAACACAAATTAACTTTCTGTTCTGGTTTAGCTTTATTTTACTGGTCTACAAGGCCCTGACTTTGATTCCTCTCCATTTCAAAGTGTTTTACTGACACTTTTGTTAGCTGTGTGTTTAGGACTGGTCATTGTAGACTCATTGCACATTAATCACTCTTATTGGTGCAAATACACAAACTCCACCAAATACAGACCAAACTGTGCATGTAGGATAACAGTTCCTATTAAATGTGTTTAAAAGGTGTTTAGGAATTTGATGCATGCATGAAAGTAGCCACTAAAAGGCACATTAATCCCAGCTGGAGGTTTGATTTTTGTTCATCTTTTATTACTTGAATTTGTGAAATACTTTCACTTTTTAAAGGGCATCAAATGTTTGTTTTTACTACTTAAACTGATTTTAATGTTTTTTTAAGATGTGTGTGTTTGTGGATTCCTGTATTCCTGATGATCTTGTGCTATTTTCTCTTCAGGCCCAGGAGCGGTCTCAGATGAACTCTCAGAGGCAGGCCTTATCCGTAAATACTTCTTAGAGGGCCACACATACCAAGTGATCTGTGACTTTCTTGAAACAAGACACAACATTATCTTGAGTCTAAAGACATTAAAGAGAAGGCTAAAGAGTGCAGGTTTAACTAGGAGGACTGACTTTACTCCCATTGCCTCTGTGCATGCAGCTATTAGTCATGAGTTGACGGGTTCAGGACGGCTTTTAGGTTACAGAGCTATGTGGCAGACATTAAGACAAAAGCATGGCCTGACAGTTAAACGGGATGATGTAATGAATGCTCTTCGCAGACTGGATCCATCTGGAGTTCATCTTCGCCATACACGCAGGTTTGTCCGAAGAGGATACTTTACAGAAGGACCAAACCAAGTGTGGCATGTTGATGGGTATGATAAGCTCAAACCATTTGGTATTGGCATCAGTGGATGCATTGATGGATTTTCAAGGAAAGTGATGTGGCTCTGCAGTGCCAGCTCTAATAACGATCCAGGAATAATTGCTCATAATTATATGCAGTGTGTATTTCAATTTGGGCTTCCTGCACGCCTTCGCACAGACTGTGGAACAGAAAATGGCACTATGGTAGCCATTCACTGTGCATTAAGATCACATCATACAGATGATTTCGCCGGAGTACTCAGTCATGTGTATGGCACCTCGACTGCAAACCAGCGAATTGAGGGTTGGTGGTCCTTTTTTAGAAAGCAAAGGTAAAACAGACCGATTCCAAGAAAAAATGCCAAATCCCTCTTATGTCAATGTAATGCTACTAGTCAGTCCACAATATTAAATGTTCTGTTTTTGTACAAAATTAATTTCAGAATATTCCAAACTGTTGTGTTGTCATATGAACAGTTTTTAGTGTGAACAACATATATGAATAACACAAAACAAAATGTAATGCAAAACGTTAATTGATGCTTATAAAGCATTTTTGATAATGTGGGCTGATAGCAGCAAATTAAACGTGTCTTGGTGTTCTTGTTAGTTAGTCTTTTTAATAAAGACTTACTCATACATACATTAACCTATTCTTTAAGGATTGGGCCCATCTGTAGCTCCTCATTGTAGCCAGATTGTTGTTTTTACTTAACAAATCATTTCCATAAAGCATTTATTTGCCACTGATGTAAAACATTATAATGTCTTACATTAATAGGACTCAGTTCTGGATTGATCTCTTCAGTGACCTACGGGAGCGGCACCTTTTCAGTGGAAGCCATGAACATAAGTGCCTTCTAAGGTATGTCTTCTTGGGCGTCTTGCAGAAAGAGCTTGATGAATACAGAGAACTTTGGAATAACCACACCATCCGGCCTGTTCGTCAATCTCGTTGTCCTTCTGGTAAACCTGAAGCCATGTACCACCTGCCTCATAGGTTTGTATTTAATCTATGCAATGTGTGACTATGTTCAGTAAATGTGACCGGTGCTTCAAATGAAAGAAAGTTTTACCATATATGTTTTTTGACTGTGTGTGCCAGATCTATTCGTTTTAACAGTGATTTTAAGGTGTGGGTGTGGTGATTTTGTTTTTGAACCTTATCAAGTCTTTAGATTTTTTTCAAAATTGATTTTTCTGACTTTTTTTGTCAGATTCCAACAAATGAAACATATTTTGAACTTAAAAACTATAATACATTTTTGAAAATTTGTTATATAGAAACAAACGCAAGGATCTTATTTGAGATGATGTAAAGATTGAAGGCCTCACTCAAATTTATTTTAATTTCTCTTATCAAATAAAAACTAATAAAAAAATTTGTTATTTAATATAACAATTAATCGCGATTAATCTATAGCAGAATAAAAGTTTTTGTTTACATCATATATGTGTGTGTACTGTGTATAATAACTTTGTATAGATAAATGCACACACATGCATGTATATATTTAAGAAATGTTTACATGTGTATATACATTTGTATAATTTATATTATATATAAATACTTAATATATAAATATATATATGTCTTAAAATCATACATGCATGTGTGCATATTTATATATACATAATTATTATACACAGTTCACACACATATATGATGTAAACAAAAACTTTTATTATGCTATAGATTAATCGTGATTAATTGATATGCATCCCTAATTTATAACAGCTGAGGAACTGACTTACATAATTTTAATTTTTTACCATTGCTTTTTTTCACTGGCTTTAGGTTTAATGCAAGGGACTGTGGATTCCCAGTGTCTCAGGAAGTCTTACAAGAGTTTGAGGACATTCTGCCTGAACAGCGGAGTCTGTGTGGGGATGATAATCTTCAAGTTCATTTTGCGAATTTACAGAGACAGAGTAGACTGGCTCCACCAATCAACTGGACAACTGCTGTTGAGAATTACATATCACTCAAAAATATGTCCGGACTTTAGAATTCAGTTAATTTAGTACATTTCTTACTGTAAATATTTATTTTTGTGAGTGGAAGCAGTTGCTGAGGACTTCCTTAGGACAACTTTAACCTTCTCAATATTTTGATATTTTTGCACCATCAGATTACAGATTTTCAAATAGTTGTATATCAGGCCAAATATTGTCCCATCCTCAAAACACTATTTATCTAGACAGGGTAGATTATTGTGTATTAACAAAAGAAGAGAGAAGAAGACTATTAATTCACTTTATTTTTCGCTGGATTTGTTTAACACCAGTGTTATTTTTTTGAACATCAGCAAATTTGTGAACTGTTTAAGCTCTATGCCATAACACAATCTTTATTTTACTTGATCCATCAGGAAAAATGTCAAAATAAATGTATATTGTATCTTCCCAGTGTATATTCATCATCAGTATACAGTCTTGAATATCAGTATACAACCAAAACCTTTAACCTGAGCGTGGTATTTGTTAAGTAGCTTTAAATGTTAAAGTGACAAGTGCAGGTTAAAACTTAAGTTATATGAAGATGCCAAAATTCCAAAACAGGATAGAACAGTTGAACACTTGCAGTAATTAAATTTGAATAAAAAAAAAAAGATCTCAACCCTGGTTTCAAGGAAGACCAAACCCAGGGGAGTTTTGTATGCCATAATCTATGGCTTCTTGAAACTCTTCATAACTGGGTAAGACTGGAATTTTGATTGTGTTTGAGCATACATTTGCCACAGGAAAGCGTGATTTTTTCTGAAAAACTAGCTCTGGCTTTGGGTGTATTGCAGCAGGAGGAACTTTCTTTAGCCCAGTTCCAAACATAAGGACATCCTCCAAAGAAGGACCAGCCTCTTTTTCTGGGGGGCAGAATATTAACCGCTTAAGAAATTAAAGAGCACCTATTATGAGATACACGTTTTTAAACATCCTTTTGTGTGTAAGTGTGTATTAGTACATGCTAACGATATTCAAAAAGTACATACCTCAAAGAAAACGATGACGCGAGTTATCGTCTCTAACGTTCGAGGACTACAAAAAACACTCGGATTGTAGGCAACAGTTTACTTCCTGGGATTGGTGACGTAGAGAAGACCAGCATTATCATAGTTCAGCCCTCTCTGCTTTGCTTGGGTACGCCCTCAAAGACAGGGGTTGAAGAGCGCTGAGTCAGAAGAGAGCTAAAATGGCGGAGGTTGGGAGTCCCTGCTTTGACCCTGTTTGCAAACTCTTGTTTCATTGTTTAAGCGATTAAATCTCTCGAGTAGACGCTGTCTCTTTAGATGCAAGGGCAAAATAGCACTTTATGGACTTACACAGAGGACATCATGTTTAATACGGTTCCGGAAAAATCCAGTCAGAAGTTGTTCATGGAGTTTTCACAATAACTGCTTCTCATGAACCGAAGCTGCGCGACGTCTCTGGATCACAGGCTGTAAGTATTCATGTTTATTATTTGCCTTTACTGTAAGTTACGTTACCTGTAACCGGAGCTTAACATTATGTGCTTGTATAGCTCAGATATATATCTATGTGTAGAGCTAAGCTTGCAAGCTAATTGTTTTGTGTTGTAATAATGTATTTCATAAACAACGTACCATATTTACACACGTGTATGTTGAATTATGCAGACTATCGTTTTTATCGATGTTTATTTTAGACGTGTTTACAAACTTGCTAAGCTGCTCCAGCTAAACTGTTACGGGTAAAGTTTGTTCTCATGATCAAACTCAAGAAACTCTAAGTCCAGATGATTTGTTTAACGTTATATGTATTTTACTTGAAGCTTTCTTAGATTTTGAAACAAACACGTAATGTGTGTTGCTAATGTTGGGCCATGTAATACAATAACGTTTTAATGAATAGTCTAACGATTTATAATCGTTGTACTCTATTGTTATAATATGTCTTTTTGACTGAATACATGTTTGTTTTATTTGTCTATATCCTAGATTCGCAGCTGGACACATCCTTCTACACTGTATGCAAACATGCAACATCATTACACACAGTACAAGGAGTCAGACTGACATATGAGGAGCAAAGGTGTGTAACACATATGATGTATTTAGCTAGTGAAACCACTACCAGTCTTAAATGTATAACTGATGATGACAAAGTTTTTTTTCTCTGCATAATCATAGGAACCCAGGCAGTAGCATCGTTTCACAATGTTTACATCACCATCATCAGTGGATGCCTTTGCCGTCCGTAGCCTGAGATTTCAGATTTGCAGCAAAAAAATGTGACTTTCCCATTTATTGGAATGCTGTGCAGGTATTTAAGTATTTTAGTAACTGTGTTAAACAAAGTACAGTAGTATTTACTTTTAAAATAAATGTATTGCTTATTTATATTTTTACAGGTTGTACCTTGCAGCCATCCATTACAATGTCACCAAGCCATAACAAAAGCAGGAGAGGGAAAGTACAAGGCTATGTTCCCAAAACACACAAGTTACATACTGTAAGCAGTAATGTTTTATTTCAAATACATTCATAATTAAAAACTTACTGTTTTAATGTATGAAGCAGGGAAATAAATGATCAAAACAAAATATTTATTGACTGCAATATTTGTACAGTTATGTGGATGATGTGATCAGGCTTGTGTTTGCTGAGGTATTTGAAGATAAGCTGAAGGAAACCCCGATTCCAATGGACCTGGCATCACAGTTTGAGAGACCTTCAAAGGAGGACGTGATTGCATGCCATCTTCAGTGCAGGGGTCGTCGGAAGCCAACATTCCGATCAGGAAGCTCCAAGCATATCTGGAGAACAACACACGACAGGATGATAACCCTAAAGTGTCGTCTTAGATAGCACCAGCTGACAAAGCTTTGATATGCCATTTATCTGAATAGATAGCTGTAAGAAGTGAATTGAACAATTTTTGAAAGAAGAGCACAATATGGTTACTAAAGTATGTTTATTTGTATATTGTTTAACATTTAAATATATATTTGTAATAAATAAACTTTTGACTGACTACTATATTTTCTTTAAAGTTACATCTTTTGTTCTTTTGGGTACTTTGTTACTATAATAATACTTTAGTGTTATTGGTTTAAAACTGTAATAAAACTTACTCTAGTCCTGCGCCTCAAAGGCTTATAGTCGGTACAATAAATGTTCTGTGTGTAGGGATTTAGACAATTTGTGCAAAACCTGGATGATGAATCACGCAGGTAAGAGGCCCTGGAACCTGTTGCATTCTCCTTAAAACCTAATAAGTAAAAACATAGCACTTATAAGTAAGCTCTTTCATAATAAAGTTTACCATAGTAAAATAATGTAGAACTAACATCCATTGCAATTAATACTTTTTTTGTGCTACATTTGGTGTTTCCATATAGTTTGCACAGTAAAATAGTATGTAAGCAGTCTTGTAATAAAGTTTACTATAGTAAAATAATGTAGAAATTACCAAGTGAAATCGTTTTATAATCGTTTCAACAAATACTTTCTATGTGCTACATTTGGTGTTTCCATATAGTTTGCACAGTAATAGAGTATGTAAGCAGTCTTTTATAAAAAAAATTTACTATAGTAAAATAATGTAGAAATTACCAAGTGAAATCGTTTTATAATCATTTCAACAAATACTTTCTATGTGCTACATTTGGTGTTTCCATATAGTTTGCACAGTAATAGAGTATGTAAGCAGTCTTTTATAAAAAAAATTACTATAGTAAAATAATGTAGAAATTACCAAGTGAAATCGTTTTATAATCATTTCAACAAATACTTTGTATGTGCTACATTTGGTGTTTCCATATAGTTATGTAGTACGTTATAATTACCTTTTGGATGTCTTTGCAACACATTTTCGTCTTCGTTTAGCATTCTGGCAGAGCTAAGGACACCTAAAAAAGTTAAATCCAATCGCATTCATTGACGGAGATTGTTTATATCGTAACGGCCTTCTGAACTCTCTGGATCGAGCTCGAAGTGGTAAGGCAGTACAGACACCATCGTTTATAGAGAAATATAACGCTTGTTTACGTTGCCTCTGAGGCTGTGACTCTCAGTCAGAACGGGTCAACCCACGCGTAGTCAGGGGCGTAACCTTTCAAACACACGCCGAACCCAGCTGACCAATAACAGTTGAGTAGTCATCTGACCGATCCGATTACACTAGACATTTTGGGAGGCGGAGACAGGAACTAAACCGAGCGTTTTCCAGAGAGTGGGAAATCGGTGAGGTATGTAAGTAATTTATAAGACTCACAATGCATTAGTTCAAGTTTTAATAACATGTATGTACTATGGGATACTGCAATAACGTGCTAACGTGCCAATTTATTAGCATAATTGGTGCTCTTTAAAGTTCATTCTGTTTATTGATTAATTAACTCAGCACATTACTATAATTTTTATTATAAATTTCATAGATGCTACCTTCCAAGTAAAGCAGATAATCTCGCCAGTAGCTCAGTACTCTGGCCTCCTCCTGACGGCTGGTGCTTCCGGGTTCACTAAGCTGAACGTGGAAGAGGTTCTCTACAGCATCAGCCGTCAGCTTGCTCTCAGTGTAGCACATGAATGAGAAGAAGAGTGAAGGATGCTGCTCCAAGGCATTAAAAACATTGAGTGTTGCTAGTCCCTCTTTGAACCTACAAAATACATTCCAATTGACAATAGCTGTAATTTAATAATTACTTTTTCAAGTCAAAAGGTGCATTATGTGACTAAACACATACAGTGTTTGTAAAGTAGGAATAAAATATTTGTAACTTTGTATTAAAGATTTTTTACAAGCCAACAGAAAAGAATATTATACCTCTGGATTGAAAGATGATTTCGGTAGATAAAATACCACTGAATATAATCATTAACTACTTTCATCTTATCCTCCAGAGTCCTCAAAAATCGATAGCAGCCTGCGGTCTGAAGCATGCTGGAGTGTTGTTCACAGATTCCCTGGAGTTCACTCAGTGATGTAGCATTTTTTATCTAGAGTAAAATAAAAAAAGATGTATTTATTTTACTTAACCAGTTATAGGGACAAATTACATTTATGCAAGCAAAAGACAATTATAAATAGAAGAGTAATATTAGAATTAAAAGAATGAAATACTCTGGATATATGCTGCATAGTTATCATTTATGGTGTAGAGTTCAGCACCTGTTCACACTAAATTTAATCTAATAAGAACATCAGGTTTTAAGCACACACGTATTCATTATGCTGAAATAAATGACATTTTGATAAATGACAAATCAAATTAAAATGTTTACCTATTTAATAGCTGATAATAATTTTGATAAAGTAATAAAAACATAAGTTAAAATGAACAATAATAACATTAGGAAACATTTGACTGAAAGATGAGTTTAGACTGCTTATGTCTGTTTTGGATTTGCACTTACTGCCCATATGGACAGTGCATACGACTCACATACCCTCCATAACAGTAGTGTTAAAGGGATAGTTCACCCAAAAATGAAAATTCTGCCATCATTTTCTCACTTTCATGTTGATACAAACCTGTATAAATTTTGTTGTTTTGATGAACACAAAGATATTTTGAGAAATGTTTGTAACCAAACCGTTCATGGACCACATTCACTTCCATAGTAGGAAAAAAGTATACTATGGAAGTAAATGGGGTCCACAAATGGTTTGGTTTCAAACATTTCTCAAAATATCTTCCTTTTGTCATGGTTCTGCCCTCCTGTCCTTTATTTAATCTAGTCTTGTGACAGAATCAAGACAGACCCATGTTTTGTGTGGGTTCACGTGGTCTTAGTATTGGTTTACTAGACCACGTGTTCCCTGTGTCTTGTCTCTTTTACCCCACTCCCTTGTTGTTCTCATCTTCATTGTTTAACTCCTGCCACCTGTTGCCCTCATTAGTTGTCCTCTATTTAAGATCCTTGTGTTTGTTGTCCTGTGCTTGTGCATTGTATCCATACCTGTGAGTACTGTCAAGTCTAGTTATCTCAAGTCAAGTTTATTGTGTGTGTCTGCGCAGCCTCCGCTGCAGCCCCTGCCGTCTGCGCAGCCTCCGCTGCAGCCCCTGCCGTCTGCGCAGCCTCCGCTGCAGCCCCTGCCGTCTGCGCAGCCTACCGCAGCGCCCCCTGTCACGGTCCCCGTTCTGTCTCCGCTGCCGGACGCAGCGGCCCCTGTCACGGTCCCCGTCTCGTCTCCGCTGCCGGACGCAGCGGCCCCTGTCACGGTCCCCGTCTCGTCTCCGCTGCCGGACGCAGCGCCCCCTGTCTCACTGGCTCCATCTGTTGCTTCCCCCCCTGCACTGTCATCCTGTGCATCTGCATCATCCCCGGCCTCTGTCTCCATGTCCTCCCTGAGCTCTCTCCCCTACCCAGTGAGTCCTCGCTCGCCTTTGTCTGCTCCCTTGTCTGCCCCCGTCACGCCCTGGAACCCTGCCGTGCCTCCTTTTGTCCCCCCAGTCATTCCTGCCTCTACCCAGCCTCTGTTTACTCCTTCCGGAGCTATTCCTCCTTGTCCTTCCCCCACCAAGCCTGCTGTCTCCACGAACCCTACCAAACCCACCCGGACTCTTCGCCCCAAACCTTCTACCTCCCACTTGGGACCCAAGACCCCTTGCCCACCCAGCTCCACCCCACCAGGACTTCCTCACATGAACTTTATTGCTCCTCCACCACCCCTTCCTTGTATGATGTTTTTATTGTTTCATCCCAACCCATTTGTTGTACAGGCTTGTTTTCCATTGTTGTTATTTGTCATGTTTTCTTGGTGTCTGTCTATCTGTCAGTCTGTTATGTCTCGTGTCTAGTGTTCCCCTGGGGAGCGTCTGGAAGCCGCTCCTTTAGGGGGGGATTCTGTCATGGTTCTGCCCTCCTATCCTTTATTTAATCTAGTCTTGTGGCAGAATCATGACAGACCCATGTTTTGTGTGGGTTCACGTGGTCTTAGTATTGGTTTACTAGACCACGTGTTCCCTGTGTCTTGTCTCTTTTACCCTGCTCCCTTGTTGTTCTCATCTTCATTGTTTAACTCCTGCCACCTGTTGCCCTCATTAGTTGTCCTCTATTTAAGATCCTTGTGTTTGTTGTCCTGTGCTTGTGCATTGTATCCATACCTGTGAGTACTGTCAAGTCTAGTTATCTCAAGTCAAGTTTATTGTGTGTGTAGTGTTTTATCAAGTTATTGTTAAGTGTCATCCAGTTTAGTGTTGTAGTGTAGATTTGTATCCTGTCCTGTTGAGTGTTCACTCTTCTGTTTAAGTTATCCTGTTTATGTTGTTTTGCCCCCTCGTGAGTTTTGTTTTCTGTTTTGTATAATAAAAGTCTTTAGTTAGTACCTTCTGTCTGCTTTTGGGTTCATCCTTCATCACCATCGTAACACCTTTGTGTTCATCAGAACAAAAAAATTGTACAGGTTTGTAACAACATGAGAGTGAGAAAATGATGGTAAAATTTAATTTTTGGGTGAACTATCCCTTTAAACATAGTCTTTGTACAGCTGTTAAAGTATCAATATTATTGATAGTTTTGGGAAAGATGCTGACAAAATATTTTTTTAATTATTTAGATTCCCATATTAACAAAATTACCTCAAGGAGGGCCTTCTTGACCTCATCATCAGGTATATCCTCAATTGGGGCATCAACTGTCTTTACTTTACCAATTAGGTAAAGGAAAAAGTTGGGGGAAAGACAAGCAGGGCCTGGGCCTCCATGGACAATGGATACTGCGATCATTCTCCCAATGTGGAAATACTCATTGTCTTCTGCAGCTAAAAATTCCAATATTGCAATGTTAGGACAAACTGATTTAATTACAACATTTTAAAAACATGACAAAAGTATTACCTTTACTATCATATGAGAGGTATTTGGCATTGTCTTTGCCTTCAAATACTCTTCTCGTTTTGATGGCATCCATCAACAGAGTTAAAAATTCTCGAGTCGGCCCACCACTGTCCAAAGCCTCTTCCATCAGGCCAGCATCATCTGTAAATTTCACCAACATGCTGCAGGCGGGATCAAATGAGCAGCGCCTGAAACCTCTTAAGGCACCATCCCAGACATTGGCCCGATTAATGTTAAATCTGCTACAGGATGTTGTGTTAAGCTTATGTGACAGATTTGACACTATGTCTGCAGCTGTCAGTCCATCTTGTCCATCACTGCAAAATAAGCAAACATCAAGAAAATATTAACACTGCCTCTTAGTTGTGAGGATTATTTTAAACATTATTGGGTGGTTTCCCAGACAGGGTTTATTCTAGTCCCAGAATAAAATGCATGTTTGAGCTGTCTTCATTTTAAAACATCTTGTACTGACATATCTTAACATATTAGTGCCATTAGTTTGTCTCAAGATGCATACCAGTAGTTTTTTGTAAGGTATGTTTATATAAACTACTTAAATGTTGTTTGTATGATGGTGTATGAACACTTATGTAAAATCATAACCATACAGTAATTTAGATATGACAATCCTAAATGGGTAGATTTTGAGAGTCCTTCCACAAGTCTACATTCTTCTGTGAGTGGGTAAACTGAAGAAGACAGCTTGTCAGATTTCTCAAAGTTTAATTGTTATAATAAAACTTTGAATACTCAAAAGCAAAAAATAGTGTTTAAGTTGTTTAGTCAATAAATACTGTATCTGACGACAAAACAAGAAAGGCTAATGGTAAACAACAAGGTGCTGCTCATACCTGTCTTTCTCTTGATATTTTTCTACTTCCTCAAGATCTGATGAACTGCTGTCAATAATAACAGGTGCGTAGATGTTGGTATATGTACTGTGGAAAGAATGTACAAGAACAACAATGAAACACAGGTAATCCATAAAAAACTGTAACACAAAGATGCTTTGTGTTTGCTTGTAGCCCAGTACTTTCATGTAACAGTCAGTGTTTTATTTCAAATGCAGTGTTTAGAGTACAGAGCCAAAACAATGAAAAACTATGTCTCTGTCATAATACTTTTTTACTACAATACCAGAATAAAGTTTTTCTATGACTGTTGTCATTTGATGACTGACTCGTAAAAGTCACTTGATGTGAAATGATCCACTGGGGTGGTTGCCTGTTGGAGTCTTGTTGTACTCTTGGCCTGTTGGGATGTTGTTGCACTTTTGGGATGCAGCCCCTATAACACAGCACAGCACAATTAATTTTTACAACAATAAATCAAATAAACACCCTAAAAATAACTTATATTACTTACTTGCTCATTACATGACTGGGATGTTGATGGCTCAGAAGTTGCAGTTGACCTAAGACATAGAAATGATTTCAAATAATTTAGTAGAAATTACCATTTAATTATCATAAAACATTTTCTTTATTGCAGTTTAAAAACAAATACTAAAATATACTGTACTGACATTCATGTAGCTGGCACATGGACTAAAATATTGTGTTAGAAGAAATGTAACTTACCAATGTCTAGGCTCTGGTGTACTACTTTCAGGACTTGACCAAAGCTGCCAAGTGTAAAGATAAAACACTAAACTAATTCTCAGCCTATAACACTGTCTGCATATGCCTATCTATTGGGTGGCTAAGAGAGTTTATTGCATTATAACTGTACTGTAACCATAGACATTTTGACACCTAAATCCCTAAGATGTACCTACCACTGTGTCAGAAAGAGGTGACCTATTGGGTGGAACATTAACAACAACTTCATCATCCTCATCTTCTGAAAACGAGTCTTCTCCATAACCTCAAAAGATTTTGTGATCCAAGTCAAATTACATGTCTAGTACCATTAAATATGTCGGCTAATAAGCAATGTTGGAATTCCACAAAGCATTTAAATCATAAAGATTTCTTCATATACTAGCATATTTTATATACAATCTCATACTTACTCTTTGACAAAAAAGCCTTAAGTGTGCAGATGTAAAATGTGATCCTTTGATAAGCTTTTCCAATGGTCTCTTTGTATTGACCAATGGTAAAGGGTGTGTCAGTCCCAGGGATATTTTTTATCTGAGAGCCATCAGGATAAAGCAAGACATATTCTCCATCTTCCATGTCTTGATTGAAGTCCTTTAGTTTTTTAATGGCAGCTGCCAAAAGTTGCTCAGAGGACCACTCAGGTTCAACATTTAAAGGCAGGTTTTTCCCTCTTATGGGCTTGAAGTCATGCCTTTTCTTACTCATGACCCCAACAGAAATCTAAATCATTAATAGGAAAATATTTAAAATAAATTATAAATACTGTTTTGTGTAACATTAACTAAGATAACATTAACTTATCTTAAACATTCACATTAGCTTACCCTCACTGTTTTCTTTAATTTCTTTTTACTTCTAGAGAATGTTCTCCTTTCAGTTTCTTTTAGTTGTCTGTATTTGTTCGTGTTGTGAAATTTGGAACGCGTTTCTGTTTTTGTTTTAAGAATTTGCAGCGCTTTTGTGTTATTGTTCGTGTTGTGAGATTTTGAACGCGTTTCTGTTTGTGTTTTAAGAATTTGCAACGTGTTTTCTGTATTTGGATGTGTTGCGAGTTTTTGCAGCGCATGTGTTGTCAAACTGATGAAGATGTTTTCTTTATTTGCTGGTGTTTTTTCTATTTGCATGTGTTTTCTTTCGTTGCAGTGCAGCGACCCCTGTCGGCCACCGTAACTTTTGTTAGTTTACATGCTCATTAATACAAGGTAAAACATAAATTCTGTTAATATTAGTATTTTCACACATTTTGTTAAGTATGGCTTTGATTATAATTCCTTTTCTATACCTTTTTATCTACCATCCCTTGCGATTACTCAAAATCTTCATTCTTATCATGAATCAAATAATTAATTTTCATTCCACTTATTTGCCCCATGTACATCTATGATAATAATATTTATGACTGAAATTTTTCACTTCTATACAGTCTAACAAGACACTCTGAGGCCCTTTTTAGCTTCCACATCTGTTTGCCCGTACTGGCAACATCAACTGTTTTCCTGTGAGCCCATATTCCATGACATCCCATCATTTGATCGACCTTCTATCATTAATCAACCAGATTAAACTTTCAGCATGTTGGAATGGTAGTTCATCCATTCTAAACCTGTATAATGTTTTCCCTCATAAGTAAATATGTAAATGCAAGTATCTACTTCTTATGCAAATCATAATTCACAGTAAAAATGTTTATCAAATGGAGAAACACTTGTCATCAAAGTATGTGGTTTTTGGAACATCAATCTTTTCTTGTCATTAAAGGAATAGTCTACTCATTTTCAATATTAAAATATGTTATTACCTTAACTAAGAATTGTTGATACATCCCTCTATCATTTGTGTGCGTGCACGTAAGTGCTGGAGCGCGCTGCGACGCTTCGATAGCATTTAGCTTAGCCCCATTCATTCAATGCTACCATTTAGAGATAAAGTTAGAAGTGACCAAACACATCAACGTTTTTCCTATTTAAGACGAGTAGTTATACGAGCAAGTTTGGTGGTACAAAATAAAACATAGCGCTTTTCTAAGCGGATTTAAAAGAGGAACTATATTTTATGAAGTAATAGCACTTTTGGGAGTACTTCGACTCGCCTGAAAAGTCCGCTCCCCTTCTCCCTCTCATAATGGGAGAGGGAGGGTGTTGCTGCGCCGAGTCTGAGTGCTCCCAAGGGTGCTATTGCGCCAGGGGGTGTAGCTCCTCTTTTGAATCCGCTTGGAAAAGCGCTACGTTTTATTTTGTACCACCAAACTTGCTCGTATAACTACTCGTCTTAAATAGGAAAAACGTTGATGTGTTTGGTCACTTCTAACTTTATCTCTAAATGGTACCATTGAATGAATGGGGCTAAGCTAAATGCTATCGAAGCATCACAGCACGCTCCAGCGCTTACGTGCACGCACACATATGATAGAGGGATGTATCAACAATTCTTAGTTAAGGTAATAACATATTTTAATATTGAAAATGAGTAGACTATTCCTTTAATTGCTCTTAAATTGTAGACTAGATACAATTTAGATTTATTTGCTTGATATGCTAAGTTTGTTACAATAATTAATTACTTCTTTTCTCTATTCTCACAGCTTTTTCTTGTTTACCTTTTATAATATCCTATGGTGTTATTTCAATTTATTTATTTCATCTATTTTATTTTCCTTTCTGCCATAGCTGTTCTATGCCATTTATATTTTTGCTTTTTAATACAGTGATTGGTTATATCGTCAATTATGAGTTAATATTTAACTTATAAATATGCCTTTCTGGACGAATTTCAAAGTGAAAGTGTAATACCGCTTTTATGCACTAGATGGCGCCAAACCGAATTTAACAAAAACGGAAGTTTAAAAGATTTAATGATTTATTTTAACTGCCTTTATGTTTGATAGTCATTCTGAGTCTGATCTCTAACATAAATTCCTTTACAAAAACACAATTTTGTAAGCTTTTTGCTCAAAATGTTGTATTTTTGAAGAGAAATATCCATATTTCAGTGGTTAAATTAAGTGGAAAAAGTAAATATATAATGAAACGTTTTTCCCCATTTTGTTTGTTTGTTTGTTTATTGTTTGTTTGAAAGCAGAGGGTGTGTTCTTTAATTTGATATCATTTGTATGTTTATATTTATAGAAGATAATTTTTCCTGCAAGGAATTTTGTGAAACTTTTGTTAAAATCAGAAAAATGCAGGTGGGCAACTTTTCTCAAAAAGGCTGGCGGTGAATGAGTTAATAGGAGTCTGATTTGATTTCAGAACAGGTAGTCACACCTAACAACATAAGTTCTTGATCAGCCTTTCAATTTGTCTAGCTGATTTTCTCATAAAGATTGTTTATCCCTACTAAACATTGAACGGCTGGTTCACTCTTCCCCTCTTTCACTCAAAGGCTTGTATGAAGATGAAAAAGTGTTCAGGGTCCAGTTTTTTCTCTTGTCTCCAAGAACATTATTGTCTTTTTGAGTCTCCTTCTGGACTCTACTCAGTTTTTTTTGTTTTTCATCCTTGTAATTGTCTCTGAACATATGCGCAGTGCCCCCTTCACCGCTTGAGATTCAATTCAATTCAATTCAATTTTATTTATATAGCGCTTTTCACAATTGGTGATTGTTTCAAAGCAGCTTTACATTAATAGAAGCAGTGGAAAGCACAGAAAAACGACAGATAGCACAACATAATACACGATTGCACAAGCAGCTAAATTTGCTGCGGCTATGAATCAACATTATAAGCGTGTGTATTGCTAATGTAACGTAAAGGGGAAGGTGCTAAGTTAAGCCTAAAAAGGCTGCCTCCCCGGGTTGAAAAACCCCCTAGGAGAAAAAAACCCAGGCTTAGCCAGGGAAGTTAAAAAAAGTACTAGGAGGGAAAACCCCTTGGGAGATATATTTATATATACATTGAAACGATTAAGGAGATTAGGCGGAGGTTAAGGGCGTTCTGCTGGTGGTCGTTGGTCATGCATCAGCTGGGCATCACGTTGAAGGTCTGTCGGTGGGTCAGAGGTGTGCCGACTTTCACATTTACCGGAACTGGGTCTGTTTGTCTCATTGTCCTCGGTTGAGGACGAGACATAAAGAAAGAAAAACAAAACCCAATTAGCGTAGGGGCCATTCATATGTATACACATATACATATACACACATATATATATATATACACACATACATACACGTATATATATATATATATATATATATATATATATATATATATATATACACACACATATATATATACACACACATATATATATACACACACGTATTGAAGATACAACGTCACCCCAGTGACAGACTCTGCACAATTTGGTTTAGGGAGAATGAGAAAATTGCACGGGACGGCGAATGTTTTGGAGATTGTTGGACTTTAAGGCGTCCATTGCATATTCATAATTAGAGGGAAGACACCGTAATAAAACTTAAACTATTTATTGATCAGATATGAAAAAGTTTTACAGCGCGCTGGGTAGTCTCAAGGCCACAATCGGCAATCGACTAACTACCAGCATTTGGGGAAACAAATATTTATAGAGTATGTGACGTCGATCTTCTTAGAATCTCCACCCACAAAGGCCGTTCCCCTCGTCAATCTGACTCCATCACCACACCCAGTTTCAGCCTGCAGGCGAAGATAGACACACACAGACAAAGAAAAAAACAAACTGTTCTCCGCTCATCCCTGAGAGCCATGCAGTCTGTCACTTCCTCCCCAGCACTCCTCCACTTCACATATGATTGACTTCACATAGCATATTATAACGCTTTCTTAAAAACAAATCATTAATAAAACATTCATTTGTTTATAAAAAACATAAACTGTAAAATGAAAGTGATTATTATGTAAAACACATTTCAATATCATGATATCATTTCATTATTCGTAAAATTGGTTATATGAATAAGGCACACATTAACTTCTTTAGATAGATAAACACATATTAAATATTTTACTGCAATACTACTTCTAAGCAAACACTTTAATCATTATTAAAAAAACCATCAGTTAGGGAAGGAAACACACACACACACACACACACACACACACACAAAGAACAAGCACAAGAGATTCTGTTCTTCAAGGTTGAGCTGCCATGCCCCCATTAGGCAGAGGTGTAAAGTACTAGAGTAAATGTACTTCGTTACTGTACTTAAGTATTTTTTGGGCTACTTTGTACTTGTACTGAGTATCCAAAATATAGGCAACTTTTACTCTCTACTCAATTACATTTTTGATTGGGTATTTGTACTCTTTACTCCACTACATTTGAAATGACACTTAACGTTACTCGCTACATTGTTTATTCGTCAAATAAAAACGAGACGAAAGTGTCAGAGGGTGATGATGGATAGAATCTGTGGTCGCGAGGTTACACGCACACACACAACTGAGGGACTTAATTTGGCGTTGCGCAGAGCAAACGTATGAAATCAAAGTACTGCGAGAGCGAATCAAATGCATATGGAGAAGTCTGGTCTCGCGGTACTTTGATGTCAAACGCTGAATGGCTTGCGTTGAGCCACCGTAGCGTGACATCTGCATGCTGCGTATGTCATAAACTGTAGAGAAAAGTTCGCGTCTGGTCTGAGAGAAGAGATAAAGAGCAAACATATGGATGCATATCACATTTGATTCTGTCAAGGGACCCTTTGTTAAACATGTGATGCTACAATCAAAACAAACATGAAGCGTGATTGCAGGAGGGTCATCCCGCAACTCAAAGGCAAGCACAAATGTTTATATACTCTGACGCTACTGTATCAGCTAACCTGAGCTGGTTACATAACTTGATATAACTTACTATATAAGCCAAAATAAACCAGCGAGGTCCTGTACTGATTGCCCAAGTAACTTAAGTACATTATAAGATTGATAATAAGTGTACAATTTCACTGTCCTCACATTTAATCAAGTATGCTGTAATGTATTTACTGTAAAGAGGGATGCATGACGGAAGAAATGTAGTGCACTTAATGTGAGATAGTGGTGTTACGTACTACATGTGTTTACAATTAATATTTCAAATGAACAACTTCACGTTTTTAATATGCATTATCATATTTGTGTTAGTGTAATTTTAGTTTACAGGAATTTTTTAAATATTAAAATTATATCTTTTTTAGGATAGGCCTATATAAGAATATTTGGTAATGTTAACAAGATTTTAATAAAGTATTAGTAATTGTTGAAATTAACATTAACAAAGATGAATAAATGCTGTATAAGTGCAGATCATTATTAGTTCATGTTGAGTAATGTAGCTAACTAATGTTAACTAATGAACCTTATTGTAAAGTGTTACCATATATTTATATCACAAAGTTAGGCTATATATTTTTCAGCATGGCACATTCAAGTACACAATGACACTAGACTAAAATTAAATGGGTTTAAATTAAATTGAATGTAGATTTCTAGACTAAAATCTCATGGCATTTAGTTGAATAAAATTAGACTTAAACTAAATCAATTCAGATGACAAAAATATGACTAAAACTTAATTCAATTTTTGTCAAAAGACTATGACTATGTTTAATCTGTGTTTGTTCTGCCAGGTCAAAATTTTTAGGAGTTTGATTTCTTTTCTATATTAGGAAATAAAACCTCATAAATAAACTTTCTTAGTTTTCACTGACCTACAATGTCTCTTTGTGTTGATGACTAGTGCATCTTTGAGCCAACATTCAGTACGAGTAAAAATACTTGAGTACTTTTAAATTGGGTTACTTTAATACTTTTACTCAAGTCATATTGAAATTGGTAACTTGTAACTTGTAGTGGAGTAATTTTTACAGTAAGGAATTTGTACTTTTACTCAAGTATGGCTTTCAGCTACTCTTTACACCTCTGCCATTAGGTTATTCTGTATGCAACCTTCATTTCATTGGTTAATACACATTTATCAAAGACAACATCTTATCTTTATTACATCAATTATTAAATGATTAATACTGATTAAGTAAGAAATACATTGCATATTTTATCCTGTGAATATTAAAGCATTGGTTAATAACATGGTTGTCTGTTTGCTTTTCCCCCTCAGACCTCTTTCTTATCTTGACAATTTCCAGATGTACATTCCTCAGCATATACTGTTTCTCCCCCAACCGAAACCACAGCCTCTCAACTTTTACACACCCACACAGACAACTTTCTTGTACTCAGCACAGAAATCATTGTTGTAAAAATACACATGAATTAAGATTATAAACAGCACGATTAGTAAAACAAAATCAAATCCCACAAGATGGATGCAGTGACACCCTTTTAAGAACCGAAGTACCGCCCCCGACTAGTGGGCTTAATACCACAAATCTATACCCACCGAGCTTCATTGAAATCCGGACGAGCAAGGGAGTAAAGGGGAGTAAAGGGGAGACGGCGACGTGACTGCGCCAGCCATCTCCCTGATGCCTGTCTGGGCTTCACAGTACTTCCCTACTCGACTCAGAAACCTCAGGAGGAGGGCCGAGCAAGTGATAACATAATGCCATACATAACTTTCAATCACTCCTCTGCGCTTGGAATTAATGGCCCGTTTCGGGGTTTTATTGGTCTTGAAGGTTTGGCCTTGTATTGTGGTTTGTATGTGCACAGAGTAGCGTTCCTTTTCCTTATATGTAGCCTTTTCTATTTTATACGTGACATTTGTTTTTGAAAGTTTATGCCCGGCTCATGGTTTGCTGCACATATGTAAACGAGTAAGGAGAGATTAAACATATTTCTTAATAATATTAATAGCATTTACCATGCTTTGAAGTGTTGACGAAAATGAGGATTTAGTTTATTTATTTATTAGGTTGTACAAGCTATCTATTGTGAGATGAGTACCATTACTAAAACAAATTATGTGAATGCCTTGTTAAAGAGAAAAGTTTTAAGTCTAGATTTAAATGTATCTATTGTGTCTGATTCTCGGACAACAGTTGGTAAATCATTCCAGAGCTTAGGGGCTAAGTAGGAAAAGGATCTTCCACCTTTAGACACTTTTGATATTTTAGGGACAACTAAGAGACCAGAATTTTGCGAACGCAGTACACGTGATGGATTGTATTCTGATAGTAATTCTCTAAGATATGAGGGTGCTAGGCCATTTAAGGCTTTGTAGGTGATAAGTGATAATTTAAATTGTATGCGATAATTAACTGGTAGCCAGTGTAAAGATGCCAGAATTGGACTTATGTGGTCATACTTCTTAGATCGAGTAAGCACTCTTGCAGAAGCGTTTTGAACTAGCTGAAGCTTGTTTACCTGATTTGCATGGCATCCCCCGAGTAGCGAGTTACAATAGTCTATTCTAGAGGTCATAAAAGCATGGATAAGCTTCTCTGTGTCAGATGTAGACAGTATATGGCGTATTTTTGAGATATTTCTAAGATGGAAGAATGCTGTGCGGCAGACGTTGCCGATATGACTATCGAAGGATAAGTTGCTGTCGAACATCACACCTAAGTTCCTAACCGAGGAAGATGGTACCACAGTGCAGCCATCTATGTGCAACTTGTAATCTGACATATTATGTTTGTAGCGATTCGGTTCAATAATAAGTATCTCTGTCTTATTGGAGTTCAGCTTAAGAAAGTTATGTGCCATCCAGTCACTAACATCGCTAATGCAGTCTGATAGCTTAGAAAGCGTGTGTGTTTCGCTGGGATGTGAGGAGATGTAAAGCTGGGTGTCATCCGCATAGCAGTGAAAACTTATGTTATGTTTCCTGATAGTGTCTCCTAGGGGTAACATATATAACGAGAACAGTATAGGACCTAAAACCGATCCCTGCGGTACACCATATCAGGGAGTGATATGACTCTTCCTCGTTTACATAAACAAAGTGATAGCGATTGGTTAGATACGACCTAAACCAGGCTAGCGCCTGACCACTGATACCAACATAGTTTTCTAGTCTATTGAGTAAGATTGTATGATCTATTGTGTCAAAGGCTGCACTAAGGTCTAATTATATAAGAATTGAGATTTCACCACGATCGGCTGTTAATAGGAGGTCATTTGTAACTCTAAGCAATGCTGTCTCTGTGCTATGGTGGGGCCTGAATCCTGATTGGAACTTTTCATATGTACTATTATTTGTCAAGAATGTGCGTAACTGGCTTGCCACTACCTTTTCTAATATTTTCGAAAGAAAAGGGAGATTTGAGATTGGTCTAAAGTTATTAAGCTCTCCCTGATCAAGCTGTGTTTTTTTAATCAGCGGTTTAATAGCTGCTAGTTTGAAAGCTGTTGGAACGTATCCTATTTCTAACGATGAGTTAAAGATATTTAGAACTGGGGTTGACACTACAGGGAATACCTCTTTAAGTAGTTTTGTGGGAACGGGGTCTAATATACAGGACGATGATTTGGATGATGTAACTAGCCTAGAAAGCTCATCTATTGTAGTAGGTTTAAATGAATCAAGATGTTCGTATGGTAGTCTAGTGTTAAGTGAACTAACGGGTAGAGTGGTGGCTGCCTGGGTAGCTACGATGTTTTCCCTTATAGCCGTAATTTTGTTAGAAAAGAAGTTCATGAAGTCGTTACTATTGTGTTGAAGTTTACTATTGGTTTCTGTTTGTTCTTTGTTTCTAGTTAGTTTTGCAACGGTGCTGAAGAGGAAACGAGGGTTATTATGATTCTCATTTATAAGCTTGCTAAGATAGGTAGATCTGGCGGTTTTAATAGCCTGTCTGTAGTGTTTAACACTCTCTTTCCATGCTGCACTCCATACCTCTAACTTTGTGCTTCTATAATTTCTTTCCATTTTCCTAGTTGCCTTTTTGAGTGCTGCGGTGTGATGATCATACCATTGAGCTGGCGGTTTTTCTTTATTCTCTTTTTTCGAATGGGAGCAACGGCATCCAATGTGTTGGAACAGACATTGTTTAGGTTTTCTATTACAATATCTAGATCGTCACAGTTATCTGCTACATGTTTAATTTGGGACAGGTCTGGAAGAGTGCTAATAAAGCTATCTTTAGTGGTGGAAATTATTGTTCTGGCTAATCTGTAGCATGTTGTGGATTGAGTGATCCTATCTAGAAGTACAGTGTATGACACAAGGTAATGGTCAGAAACTTCATCACTCTGAGGTGATATTTTGATGTCATTAATATTGAGCCCGAGTGACAGAATTAAGTCTAATGTGTGCTTACGAGTATGCGTTGGCCCTGTCACGTTTTGTCTAATATTGAGAGAATTTAGAACATCCATAAACGCACTTCCTAGTGCATCTTTTGGGTTATCCACATGAATATTAAAATCACCAACGATAAGAGCTTTATCTACAGTGACTACAAGCTCAGACAGGAAATCTGCTATTTCTTTAAGGAAATCTGCATGGTGGCCCGGAGGTCTATAGATTGTAGCTAAGGCAAAAGAGAGCTAATTGTGGTTACGATCAGTTATTTCCATATTTAACAACATTAGTTCAAATGATTTAAATTTTAGTTCAGATTTTTGGTTTACTTTAAAACTGTTGTTGTATATTGTAGCTACACCACCCCCTCTCCCCTTTAATCGAGGTTCGTGTTTATAATAATAGTCTTGTGGGGTGGATTTGTTTAAACTAATGTAGTCGTCTGCTTTAAGCCAGGTTTCTGTTAAACAGAGTGCATCTAAGTTTTGGTCTGTAACTATTTCATTGACAATAGGTTCTTTATTGGTAAGCGATCTAATGTTAAGAAGGCCGAATTTTAACATTCGAGATTCATCTGTTAATGTATTGTTTTCTAATTTTATATTAATCAGATTTGTACCAGATGTGGCAAGCGGTGCTCTGTATTTATTTGTTCGGGGAACAGATACAGTTGAAATGTGTTGATATTCTGGTAAGATTGACTCGAAGTGCTGGGATATAAGTGATCTTGACATATCACGGCAGCTAACAGACGGACGGTTAAGCCGATCCGTCTTTTTCCTGACCTGTACCCTGGATAGTCAGACTGTATTAGAAGTAAGACTATTGGTCAGATTTATAGAGAGAATCGCCCTTCCTTCCTGAGACGGATGGAGGCCATCTCTCTTTAGCAGGTCAGGTCTCCCCCGGAAATGCTTCCAATTGTCTATAAACCCTACGTTATGCTGAGGGCACCATTTTGACATCCAGTCGTGAGGAGACAATAATCTACTGTATGTTTCATCCTCCCGGTAGGCGGGGAGGGGACCAGAGCATATTACATTGTCTGACATTGTTTTAGCAATTTCACATATCTCTTTATTATTATCTTTGGTGATCTCCGACTGGCGGAGTCTGGTGTCATTCGTGCCGGCGTGAATAACAATTTTAGAAAACTTACGCTTAGCATTAGCCAGCACTTTAAGTTTTGATCTAATGTCTGAAGACCTGGCTCCCGGTATACAATCGACTATGGTGGCTGGTGCCTCAATGTTCGCGTTCCTAAGTATCGAATCTCCAATAACCAAGGCACTATTAACAGACGTCTCAGTCGGTGTATTGCTTAGAATATCGAACCTGTTTGAAATTTCCAGGGGGGTCTTGGGTGGGCACCGGAAACGACTGTTCCGCCTGACAGTCACCCAGTTAGTCGGCCGCCTTGACTCAGATGACGGAACCGAGCTATGTGTATTCCGTTTAACACTAGGTGCACCCGAAACAGTGTTTGTAGCATTAGCGGTATTAGCATTTGTAGCATTAGCGGTATTGCTGTCATCAACTAGCGTTTGGATGCGCACTTCTAGTTCTGCAATCTTCTCCTTCAGCCTTACTACTTCAATACACTTAGCACAAGTAAACCCCTCTGTGCTGATAGAAGAAGCTAAACTGTACATGTGGCAAGTAATGCAGGTTACAATAACAAGCGGAGTCTTACCGCTTTCATGTTGGGTGATGGCGTCTTCGGTCACCTGGACGTGGTCCGTGAAGCTACATCGCGAGGGAAGCTCGCTTGCAGCACGCCCCGATCGCCTGCGGACGTCTGTAGCCAGGGTGATGTGAGGCACGCTGAATCTGCGAAGGCCGGGCAGCAGCTCCTCCACGGCTTCCCGATCGCTTTCATTCTGGGCGATGCAGGGTGTTCGCTTTTTGCACTTCTCGGTCGCTTGTGGACGTCTGGAGCCTGGGTGAACTGGGCGCTGTACGTCGCGTAGGATCTGCGATAACTGGGTATCAACTGCTCCACAGCTTCCCGCTCAGGTGAGGACAGGTCTGAATAGCATACATTGGATGAGTCCGCCATTAGATCGGCAAATGGTAACTAAAGCCGGCACCTGTTTGTTGATGCTAACGGGCTATATGCTAACACTGGGCGTTTAGTAGTGATAAATAGTTTCACGTGGTAGTACTGCTCAATAGTCATCACGGTAAACAGTGTTGGGGGTAACGAGTTACAAAGTAAAGGATTACAGTAACTACATTACTTTTTTGGGTAACGAAGTAAAGTAACGCATTACACTAATAATATTGGTAACTACACTACTTTACTAGACTATAGGAACGCGCTTTCCTGCGTTACCCAAGCAGTGTTTGCCTGGGTGTAAAGTTCTGTCTATTTAAGTGGTGCGTGCATGCGTGTCCCTGTACGTGTGCCGTTGCCATAGACAGGGACGTCACTAGGATTGGAAGACAGGGGGGGCTCAGCCCACAGAGTATTTGTAACTTGTGTTTGCAAAATGTTTGCACTCACATCTGACTGAGCTACAATTATGTCAACATCCAGTCAAGAAACCAAGATGTTAACAAGTAAAACATGACAGACATATCCTCCTCTTCCATTTCTACTCTGTAAAATAAAAGTTACTGTAATGTTAGCTTTTAGACACATCAAAGCTGCATGGGGGAATTTAGGCCAGACTTTGCTCCTGATTAGTTATTCTATAAGCAATGACTTAAATGCTATCTGTATGCTTTTGTAACTGAATGATAAAGTAATAGCATACTATATCTAATTTCTATATTAAGTTGTCCACACACAGAATGCTATGGTGGATATGTTCAATCAGAGTGCAATTTTGTTTGACTTGCATACAGTTTAACCCAAGAACTAGAGTTTTAAAGTCATAGTGATATTTGACAACACACAGGTTTGAGCATTTCTCAATTAAAGATGATTTATTCTGCCAAATGAATACAATGTATAATATAAATCAACAACAAAAAGGCAGTATTTTACCAGGTAAGCTATTGATATGGATCCTTTTTAAAGTGTCTACTGTATAAATACAATAACCTGATGGCGGAAGGAATAAAAAGATTTGGAGTAATGATTACTGTATAATATGTACTGTATGACTGCTTTCATTTTTGTTTCACATGTGTATCTGTGGAGAGTGTGGGCATTTACTCATCTTAAGCCTACGATATTTTAATTTAGAGATATTTTATTTTAAAGATTATTAGGCCTATATTGTTGGCAAAGAATAAAGAGTTGTGATTAGATTGCTAAGTTAACAATTTCTTGTATTTTGCTTGTGCAAGACTAATAATAGCAAACCAAAATATTCCCATTCCTTTACCTCAAGAAAACGTAGCTAAAGGTAAGCAGCCAGCAGGTAATTAAAAACAACTTACAATTTCACTCCTCCGTATCACGACACTTACCAATCTTTATTTTACCATTAGCGTGCGTACTAGCGTGTGTATTAGTGATGGGCAGTCCGGCTCTCTTCATTGATTCGGCTCTTTCGGTTCAAGCGCTGGCTCTACATTTTAGTGATGGCAGTCCGGCTCTTTTCATAGATTCGGCTCTTCTGGCTCGGCTCCCTTAGAAGAGCCGGCTTCCCTGCCTGCGTCTGAAGATTCGGCTCTGCTCGTTCGCTACAAAGAATCAGCTCTTAGACCCGCTCGTTCGCGAACGACCCATCACTAATACAGGCAACCGGAAGCGATCGCCGTTTTCCGGTTTGGTCACTTGACGTTCGACATTTATCTAGCGTATTCTGTCCGACTTGTCAGATGTTTTTTTGTAGCTGGATATATAACATTTGTTGAGTCTAAATATTAATGAGGAAACGGTTTTTGATAAATCAAATTTTACTGTTGTTCTTATAATCATTTAGGGGGGCTTAGGGACATTTTGGGGTAGCTTCAGCCCCCCTAAAATAGGCCTAACGACGTCCCTGGCCATAGAGATTGATTTGACGGAGCTGCTGGTGCAAAGGGGAGCGGGAAATGAAGACGGAGGGTTTCAGCCACTGGGGCGATATTCACATTACTTTCAGCGTATTGCTCGAAAGGACAAAAATATTCGTGTGAAATGCACACTATGCCCACACGACAAGTGTCTTTCAACTGCTGACAACGCGATGAGCAACCTGTCTGAGCATTTGTAAGCCCAGCATGGCAATACAACACTTGTGGCGAAAGATCCTGCTTAACTTACCGGTCCCGGTTGCATGAAACTCCTTAAGTGAGGGTTTCCCTGAGGGAGAAAAATTCCCTGAGGTAAGGGATTTATTTAAGAGCGTTGCAACAAAGGTCTTAACTGTCACCCTTACCTAAGTGTTTATACTAAGTATTTTACGGCAGTCTCTGCCAAAACACGGCAGCGGAGACGTGGTTGCTGTAGTTACAAAATCTCACAGCGGTAACAAATCAACGCACGCAGCTCAACAGACGGCGGATTTGTGTACAATGAAACATCACAAATAACAGACTGTAACGTGCTGCATGTATAAAACCTCAAAGTAATTCAAACTGGAAACACTTTAGATTGACGGATGATCAAACCGCTATTCTCCTAATAAATACGCATCACTTTTCTCTAGGGATTATTTCGATCGTTAGAAATGCGCGTTGGTACTTCATTTTCATAAATAACCATACAATCAGCCATCGCGTGTGACGTTAAGGGACCTGTTATAGTCCCTTACGTTTTTAAGGGAAAATTGGACTTAAGGACTTTGTTGCAACGCATAGCAGAACTTAAGGTAATACTTTAGCATTTAAGGGTAAATACTTATTGACAGCGTTAAGGTTCACTTAAGGGTTTTTCTTGCAACCCATTTTTTATTAAGGGCACCCTTAACCTTATATTTAAGGGATTTCTTAGCTTAAGGACTTTCATGCAACCGGGCACTGGGATCGAGAGGTCCGAACCCGAAGACGGAATTAGGTAATGAACCTCAATCGAGTCAGAGCATAATTCTTTTAAAGAAATTATTTGAACGTAACCCGAACAGCAACGCCGCGCGTGCTCAATTTATAGAAAAAAGCCAGGAGTCAGGACCGCTGTTTTCTTCATAATCTTACTTCCAAATCTAATCCTATAAACTTTTCGGTGTTTGATGTATCGCTGTTACCGCCCTGCCAGACTGTCTTAAATAGAGAAATAAGTTAATTCCTTGATTTGCGTTGTTGATTCATTTATAAATAATTCCCCCAAGGGTTTAGTTTATGCGCAAAAAGCATTAAAATGAATAGAATGTGATGATAACGTCTTTCTTTGGTGAAAAAATAATAAAATAAATAAGCCTATATGAAATGTGTTTCCCTTAAATAATTAGCAAATTAACAAAACGAATTCAAAAGTAGCCTATAGCCTATAGGAGTTTATTTTTTGTGTGACGTGCTCCCAAACCGATGCAGCACAAAACACTTTTTACCTATTTAAAAAAGCACAATGTTTTGTTATTATTGCGAGTGTAACTTTACATAAATAAATTTACACATTACAGTTTTGAATGTTGTTTTACTTTTATTTGTATGACCATAATTAAAGGTAATTTAAGGTAATGCAAAATGCAAGCTCCTCACGCGTTTGCCATCACCCGCGTGGGTTTACACAGGGCAGCGTGAAAGAGACATTAAACTTTAAACATTTAACACTCTACTTGAGTTTTTTTGGACATCCCTTTGGAATCACTGCAATCATATCATCAATTTATAAGGTAATAATAAATATAAGCGCAGCGCTTATGAGTGTTCAAACACTGCTGACCGCTCAGCTGTCAATCAGCCGACCCTCACAAAGTTTCACATTAAATGATAATATATTTGAACAAGCATGGTCCTGTGCTTATTTCTGTCAATGTTCTGCATGAAGATCTTTAAAGGTTTCTACTTACATCACGATTTGTGGTGCGGCCGGTCTTTATGTAAAACGGGTATGAAATAAATTGATGCTGATGTCGGATAATGGGTCAACTGTTATTTTAATCGCGCGGATGCGGGTTATCAAACAGGACTGTGCATGACTCGTATAAGGAAAATGGAATGACAACATGAAAATTATAAAATAGCCTACATGTTTATATTCTGTATGAAACCACCATGGGCGCTAAACTTGCGGTGTTAAAGGGACAGTTCACCCAAAAATAAAAAATTCTGTCTTCATTAACTCTCCCTCATTTTGTTACAAACCTGTATAAATGTCTTTGTTCTGGTGAACATGAATGAAAATATTTTGAGGAATGTTTGTAACCAAACCAAGCATGAGCCCCATTCACTTCTATAGTAGGAAAAAATAATACTATGGAAGTGAATGGGGCTCATGAATGGTTTGGTTACAAACATTCCTCAAAATATTTTCATTCATGTTCACCAGAACAAAGACATTTATACAGGTTTGTAACAACATGAGAGTTACAAACCTGATTTTCAAATAAATTATACAGAATTTTAATTTTTGGGCGAACTATAAATCCGATGGGGTCAAAAATTAGGGTGCACCTAACTTTTGTGCTGGTGCACCTAAGAAAAAATGTTAGGCGCACCAGTGCAACCAGTGCAAAAAGTTAGTCTAGAGCCCTGGCCGGTCATTTAAAGTAGTCACTCATCATCAGCCGACCCCGCCTAAACATGTCCATGTATCTATGTGGTAAATTAAGAAAACGGAAAAAAAAAGTAAAGTAAAGTAATAAGTAGTGAAGTTACTTTTCAAATGCAGCAACTAGTAAAGTAATCTCATTACAATTTTAAGAAGTAACTAGTAACTAGTAACTAATTACATTTTTTGAGTAACTACCCCAACACTGACGGTAAAGTATTCTTGAGATAAACGAATATGTTATATTATATAAATAGGAACAAGGTAGTCAGAAAATAGGATTTGGATTATAAACTCGACGGAGCTCTGATGCACGATGCTCTGATGCACGATGCTCAAGGTGTGTTCGACTCAAAACCCAACAGTACAAGTGCATCATTTATTTTAAGGAGATCAATCATAGTCCCATTCAAATAGTATGTGTCCCAGGGGCGTAGGCAGAAATTGTATTTTGGGCGGGCCGGGGCAAAAGTGAGTGGGCCAATAGTTTATCCTAGAATAAAATGACTTAAATAATAATTAAACCTTAGAGTAGAAAAAAGAATAGACAATCTGCAAAAACAGTGACATCTTTCCTTTGCAATTTTCGCGAAGGCAATAATAAAACACTGTCTAAACATGTTCAACCAACACATAGCTCAATAAAGGACAAACCAGGCCAGGCAGTCTTATTTAGGCTAGTCAGTAGTGCAAAAACAGTTCACCTGAAATAAAGTAGGCTAAAAGTAACAGGAAATTGAAATAATGATACAATAACTGCCTAATTTATATTAAATCAACCATATACAGTGCAATCAGCCTGGTGGAAATTAAGCTTTTGTGCCAAAAAAACAGCAACTCGTTTAAATTAAACAATGTAACTTAACCTATATAAGGCATACATCTATACACAACACACCACTTAGTTAAATCACTTCCCGAGCAAAAATTAAGGAAATTAGTTAAACAACAGGCTTACCTTTGTTGTTTTCATTCTGCAAAACAAGACGCAAACGCCTGCGTATAATGTTGAAAACAGAAATGATCTCATTATAGTCCAAAGAGTCACAGAGTTATTTTTCAAAAAACAAAAGGCACAGGTTTTTGAGGCGAGTAGTACTCGTGGATTCAAATTGGGTTGTACGTGGTTCATCAATTGCCGTTAGATCGGCGGGTCAACCTGTGTCAGTCTGACCGGAGAGCGCACTGGAACTGCCGCCAGGGAGCAAGCGGCAACCGGCTCCACAAGCGCCTGACTAGCCGCCTTGTGGGTTGATAAGTCTGAAGAACTGCGCTGGTAGGACTCGGCAGATGGAAGCAGTGGCGTATCGTCTTCCTCAACTCTTGCTTTTTTAAATAACACATTAAAGAAACTTTAGCCATTATTGTGGCAATTTTAATATTAGCTAAAAAAGCAGTTAGCAAAGTTAGCTGGCTGGCTGCCAGAGCCCGTCGCTCCCCACAGAGTCTATCTGTCAGAACCCCTAGCAACCAATTACGTACTGGAGGCTTCCTACAACTTGCTTTAACAACTCCATTTTATTTAGAAAGCAAATTATACGCACAGCGGTCAACAATACATCAGGATTATATTAATATATTTTCTTAAATACATTTGAATAATAAAAATAAACAAAAAATGTATTTTGATTAAACTTGCCTGGGCGGGCCAGGGAGTTATGTGGGCGGGCCAGTGCCGCCCTGGCCCATTACTGGCTACGCCCCTGATGTGTCCTCAATCCAGTTTATGAGTTGCTCCTCTCTTTGCGACTCCAACACTTTGATGTCACACACAGGTTTTTTTCATTGTCTGTTTCTTGCCAGCTTTTTAGTCACTTTCTTGAATGTCAAAGGATGTGAGAGATCAGCCCAGCAATGTTCAGATTGACCCATGCCAAATATTGCCTTTTGATTTAAAATAAAATTTATTTTGTGACCACCTTCCATCATCAGATGAAGACTCCTCTTCATTTTGTTAAATCTTTTTTTATCTTTATATAATTTATCTGTGTCATTCACCTTTTAATAATTTTTCTGTCCTTTTTAATTTTTCTCTTTATTTCCACCTTTAATAACTTGGTCTGTACTATTTTCCTTTTAACTTGTTTCTCTTTTATAGCTTCTTCTTTGTCTTTCTGCTAGGTTTTGCCTTAAACCTACAATTCCCTCAAGCAATGAGAGTTGACCTTTACAGGTCAAATCTGGTGACCGTTTGGTTCCCCCTCCTTTTCTTTCTCTCTCTCTCTAAGCATTTTTTCGTCTGTTAATTATCTCTTCTTCTTTTTCTTTCTTTTAGTTTATATTTTTATTTAGTTATATTTCTTCTCACACAATGCCACATCAAATGTTTCCTCATTTGAACATCCAATCATCCTATTTTCTAATTCTCCACACAATAGTTGTTCAATCCTTATTCTTCCATTAATGTGACTGCTATGGTCTTTTCTTGCAGTATAACACACCTTATATTTTATAATTATTTCTCATTTTCACCACTTCACAAACTTATTGTTTTTTTATTTGTCCAATTTATATACTCTTCAAATAGTTACTTAGATTTCTAATGTGTCTTTAAAATAAAATTTCCTTCATAATATTTTGTAATGTTTTGTCAAATAAAGTCAAATACCATCACCAACATCTGTCCTTTTTGGACAAGCAAACTTTTCCTAATGAGCACAATTTTTTATTTTAATCAATCATTTAAATTAATTATTTAATTTCTAGAAGTAGCTGTGTACTTCACGGTAATGATTAATATTGTAAGCTACAATACCTCATAACCACAATATCTTCAAATCTCATCTTTAATCTCCAGCATTTTTAACTGTCTCTTATCCATACTCATATTCTTACTCATATTCACATTCTTTCGAACTTTATCCCCTTTTCCATAGTTTTAAACAATCCTTCACTCCTCTAGTATAACACAACACCTCTCTGTACCCTCTTCAGAGCCACAGGAGAAAGACACACCCACTACTTACTCAGCCCCCACTTTTCCTCATCTCAGACATTCTCACACAGACTTATGCTATCACAGACACATTACATTCTCACACAAATAAAAAAAAACTCTATCTAGAATACCTGACCAAGTTCATCTTTCCATTACACTTCCATCAACATGGAAAAGACTCACTTACACAATTTACCAATCCGACATGACAAATAAAACAAAAACAATATCTCTCATCAGCCCGGGCCTTCCACAACAACCAGACAAATAACACATAGACGGTACCTACGGCCACCTGACCTACAGGATTTGAGTACTCTTCTCTCCGAACCCCAACGTGTCTGCCCCGACACGGTAACACTCATGGTTCCTCACAACTCTTTCGTGAAACTTCTTAGGCGTTTTCACAACTTAACATTAAATCTTCATCAGAGCCACTCAACAACAAAATAACACTCATTCACACAATAAACCATCATCTGTCCTAGCACACATTCTTTTTGAAAATGAAACCCTTTATTCTTATAATTTATTCTAATAATTTTTAATTTCCCCTTTTTTTCTTAAATTTGGAAAAGCATTTGTGATCTGACCAGCACGAGCCATCTCAGGTGAACAATACAATCTTTAAACAAGCAAAACTGCTCATCTCTTTAGGTGGCCACCTGATTGCATTGCCCATCGAGAAAACCAGCTGTGGTCTCTGGTTCTGTGCTCTTTTTGATGTCCCATCTGGTGTCAATTGTTTTTACCAAACCTTAAATTTCAAATGTATGCTTGATAACCTATAAACCAAATTGTTAATAGAGCCCGACCGATATGCGTTTTTTCGGGCCGATGCCGATACAGATATTAGGGAGTAAAAAAAAAACCGATAACGATATATCGGCCGATATTCTTTATGTGTACATTATAGTTCAGTATATACTACAGTATATTATACTAAAGTACTGTACATAGAATACACTATATACTTTAACATAATATACTATGAATAAATACAATGCAATGCAAAGATCACTCACAAATGTGGTGATCACTCACAAATGTGGTGATCCAACACTTATATTGATGTGACAAAGATATGTACTATAGGCAAGAAGTTAACAATAAACTTTATTATCCAAAATTAGTTGGATATCAGTGCACTAAACAGTAAACTTGACTTATTATAAATAACTTTAAAACACAAAGAGAACAAAATACATAAAACTTGCATCATTTGCAGTTTTGACGAGAATAACGTTATAAAGAGAAACTTATGAAGTCATTGATTAATATTAGCTTTACAGTAAGTTGTGTACTTCACAAATTAGTTAGCCACTCACAGTTACGAAGACAATGCTTGACGGAGCACATACTAATGTACGCTATGTTTAATGTTGTGCTTGTGCACAATGTTTTTATAACACAAACCCAGGGTTCCGTGCAAACTTTAGACTTTAATAAAACTAATGCGTCTTCGCTCCGCCTCTTTTATTTAGCAAGGGTGTAGAGTTGCGCGAGCTTATTGAATCAATTGCTCTGAAATGAGCGTGTTAACTAACAACACAAGCAGCAGTAATCTCATATAGTGTTATATAAGTGCACGGCTGCGCGTAGTTTAAACGTGTCATTTCTCCGTCTCGCGTCATTTCTCCCGCTTGCGTTTTAACTCGCAAGTCGACAAAGAGACGGATTAAAAACACCAAATGTAAGCGGGAATGCGTCTCTCTTGTCCATTTATAATCCAATCGACCAAAGCGCGTCTTAATACCAGGTGTAAAAATGTTGTGAAGAAGACACTGCGTGACTGCAGCCACCTGAACTGAGAGACTGACTGACTGAAGTGAAGGGGGTGGGGGATTGGCTGGTGTCACTACAGTGAGTGATCTGGGTCGCCATTAGCAACCAGTAGGGCGCACTCTGCTGGACAAACAAGTACTTACATCTTTCAAATGCATTTAATGTGTTCTGTAACAAACATTCATATCGGCGCATATCTGCGGCTTATACGCCGATACAGATATATCTGCGACATGCTCATATCGGCCAATAAAATCGGCAAAACGATAAATCGGTCGGGCTCTAATTGTTAACCAAACCATTTTTCAGTAATAACCCAGCATTTATGTACAACCCTTTATTTATTTGGGCTCTCTTTATTTTTTAGGGCTCATTGGCTCATTCTTGCACACAGACATTAACCCTACACTCGCAAGACATCAATTACACCCCCCTTTGCAGCCTGCAGAGACTGCCCAAGGGAAAGTCTCTCCCTGCTTACCAGATGCAAGTTCACATTTCTCTCACTCACTCACTCACTCACTCACTCACTCACTCACACACTGCAGCTGCAAACATACTCACAGTTCCAATAAAAACATGGTATTAATTTATATACCAAAACAAAATGACCATTGCTACTCCAACCACATGGTCAACTAAAACAATAAAATATACCACTTTTACGCGGTATACTGCCAATATCGATAAACACTTCCGACCACACGACATTGACCTCTGTGCCATACACTTCCGACCACAGGCACAGACTTCAATATCATACACTTACACCCACAGAAAAGGGCAACTCTTACGCGTTCTCTTCACTTAAAGTCTGTTTCAAGTCACTGTGATCAACAAAGCCAACCCCTCAGTAAGTCAAATACAGATTCATGCATGCATGACTTAGTTAGAATGTACCCTTAAAATCAAAACCCAGTTCACATATATGGTTCTTCAATTTAGAAGAGCTTAAGTTTCTCACCACTTGGAGCAAATTCTGGCAAACAACACAAACCTAATAAATAAGCAAAAAGTGCCTACCTTAGTATATGGCCATACGCTGTTTGTGTTGTTCGTCAGGTTCGCCCAGGTGCTGCGACGATTCCTCGAGCGGCAGCAGCTTAGTGTAGCCGTGTTCGTCGGTGCTGTCCACTACGGAGAGGACATTGGAGACGGCGCTCTGAGCTCGGTGGAGTGGGGAGAACACCAGGATTTGGTGAGCTCCTGGTGAACCTCCGGAAAGAACGGCGCCTGCCGTTGGTGGTATGATTGACAGCGCCCGGGCTGCAGAAACCACTCATCCAGCTGGCTGAGTTGAGGCTCTGACGGCCGCGACCACTGAATGTTGAGCTCCGCTGTAGCTTTTGTCAGGATGCGGATGAGCTCAGAGTCGTGAGGACGCAATTCAGTTGGTTCTTCAGCAGCGGCGGCGGCGACGTGGGTGTCGTCATCCAAAGGCGCCCAATCCTCTAACTCCTCAGAGGATGACATCATCTCCACGGTGTCACCGGACCCAAAGGAAATCATGCCGCTAGCACTCGGCAGGGGGCGTTGGTCCTCATGGATGAAAGTGACAGGACGGCGGGGAGACAGAGCACGCGGGGGATGAGCCGGCCTGGACTCGGTCTTGGGGCGTTTTTCAACTTTACGGCTCCGCTGCTGTTTAGGCGGGAGAGCACGAGAAGCCTTCCTTGTGAAGATATCGAGGCGGGAGCGCAGCACCGCGATGGGAAGGAGCTCGCAGTGGGTGCAGCCCGCCTCAGTGAGTACGGCCTCGGCGTGGGCAGGACCCAGACAGATGACGCACTCTTTGTGGAGATCCTCCACAGGGAAAGGGGCTCGGCATGAGCCACAGTGTTGAAGCGACATTATCTCAACGCGCTTCTGCTCTTTTAGATGAAATTCGCTCTTTTATACTCAACCGGAAAGCGGCAGGGGAACACGCTGGTGTGTAGTAGTCCGCTGCAGTGCTCAGATCGACGGCGAGTAAGGGCTTCTTCTTCGGAGCAGCGAGAAGGTTCCCGCTGAAGGAGAAAAGTAATGAGCTCTTGACGTATTTCCCCGGGCTTATATAGGGACGTGTGCCACGCCCCGCGCAGGCTCAAACGTCATTGGTCTGTATTTTCTACAGATGTTAACCAATAGGCTTCAATCGCGGAGTAAACAGGAGTTTCATAGCATCAGCAAACTGACGCAATGCGAAGTGAACCGTATTGAAAGGGAATCATTAATTTCATGCTCAAAAACACAAATTGTAAAAAAAAACCTCTCACACTGTTTACCAAAACACTGCAAACATGTCCCAGAATCAACTAGTTATGCCAAATCACCAACACATGTTCTCTTCCAAAAGAAACATTTAGTCAATCATAACACAATGTAATAAAAAACACAAATATAAGATGGAAAAACAAAAACTGCATTAATTAATGTGTCAGTCTGTCCTTTTACAATAAACAGCAAGTTTTGCACCGCAGTTTCTTTTAAAAACTTGTTTATATTTTTGTTTAGTTAGGTTTAGTAAATGCATGCATTATGTTTGTTTTGCTGCGGAAATTTGAGACAAAAATAAATCATCCATCTTAGAGTACAGTTTATGAAAAAAAGTAGAATTGCTGCAGTAAAAACTTTACAGTATTTACAACAGGACATTACTGCAAGATAACAAACATATTCAATTTTATTGCCATTTACAGTATAAAGTAAAAACAAAAAATACAAACAAAGAAAATCTCATCATCTAATCTATTGTGTTTCTGTTTGGCCATATGTTCTCATTCACATCACATCTGATGTCTTCTCTGTCAAGGCATCTTGGAAAAAATCCTTTGCCATGTCTCATCCACCTCTGACAGTGTTCAGTTGTGATGTCTGGGAATGCACCATCTATTGCATCCAGGTGGGACTGGAGGAAAACCTCTCCCTTGTCCTGGTGGTCTTGCTACTCATTTGGTCTTCCGCTGACTCTTGTAGACATATATCTTATTTTTTGTGTTGCTCATATTGTTCCTCTTCCACACAAGATCGACCTAAAGAGGTTCTCTTTTACTCTATTTATACCATATGGTCATGCAATCGAAAGAACCTGAGTGTGTTTCTTAGATACGAATCAGCTGTGATTTTTATTTGCATTGCTAGAATAAGTTGTTTTTCAATCCCAATGGAATAATATAGCTGCAAGCAGCAACACGGGGTCAAGCACCTTCGGCGCAATGCAAACACAGCACAGCAAGCACACAAAGCACAGCAAGCTCACAATGCACAGCAAGCACACAAAGCACAGCAAGCTCACAAAGCACAGAAAGCACACAAAGCACAGCAAGCACACAAAGCACAGCAAGTACTCAAAGCACAGCAAGCACACAAAGAACATCAAGCACCCAAAGCACAGCAAGAAACATACAACGTATCAATCACCCAGGGCGCATTGAGCACCCAAGGTGCATCAAGAACACAAGGCGCTGCAAAGAACCCAAAGCGTAGCAATCACAGAGCAGAACCACCGCAGTGCCAAGAAGCAACCGAAAACATGGCAAAACAGACAGGTCGAGAAGAATAGGTGAGAAAGAACAAAATGTAATAGAAGCGATGAACACTTGCCTCCGGCGGGATTCGAACCCAAGAACTCAGAATCTCATTCATGTGCCTTACCCACCACGCCACTCAGTTGACACAGCTCAAAGGAACAGCAGAAAAGAAATTACAGAGATGCAAGGATTGTCATATGCCAATTACAAAAGATGTAGAAATGAAACTGCAGAGCAGAAATAACAGAAATACAATGTATATGAGAATCAAAAAGCTCAAGTGAGATTTAAGACAAGAAAAACATTCTGTAGAGCAACGCTATAAAATGTAATATACCGTAATTAACTATGACAAATAGACAACATCACAGACACGATCAACTTTACAGAGGTATTTCTCAAAAAAATGCCTAGGTGCCAGAAAAATCTGTTCAGTCATTTCTTTGTGGATTGCTCCAAAGAACCTACGAGCAGAACCTGGCATAAAATAAACAAAATTTGTAAAAGGAGTAGCGAAAAGATAATTTACCATATGCCTTACAATAACACATTAATAGAATGTTGGAAAATGACAAATGAGGTATCGTTGCAATCGGCATAAACCAGTGAATTTAATTTCACAAAGAAAATGAATATCAGACAAGTATTCAGAAGTTATAGGCAGTTCCATAAGAACTGTTATTGTTTATAACCCCTAGGTGGCGCCATACTCTGACTTCCCAGGTACCTTCAGGACATCATGCCGAAGCTCCCTACCTATTTTTTCGCCGATATAGCCAATACTTCAAAAGTTATAGCAATTTATGACTCATTTCAAAATGGCAGACAAGCGGTCCGGTCAATCCCGGTGTCATGAGCAATCCAGTCCCCCCGAGCAATTCGGTCTCCCCTAGGACCCCGATTGGTATCTACGCTAATGCCTGCTCAAAAATGTGTCATTGCAATATCTCGTCTGCATACGCGGCTAGCAAGCTAATTATGCTGTACAAAATAGAAACATTACATTTTTTTTAAATAAAAGTTAACTAAAAAAACAATATAATAAACTAATATTCATGTTGCAGACACGTCAGTACTTTTGTGTCATCATCTGCTTTGAAAAAACAATACTTTTATTTCTTGTAAATTATTAACATACCTTACGGAATATATATTTTTAATAGTAAAAGTGTAGTAATCATGGCTTATAATTATAATTTAAATGTGTGATTCAACTATGTAGTAATCATGTTTTGTATAAGTAATGAATGAGTAAGTAATTGTATAAGTAGACAGTCAAAAGTGGAAATGGTACAGTATAATAATCTAAATAATAAAATGACACAAGCAATGTGTAGATCTCCCGCCTATAGCCTCATTTATATACTACTATATGAAACATATCATTTAAAATACATCAATTGTAATTTTAACAACGTTCTAACTACATAAATCATAACGCGATTTTGTAAGAATTGTAATAAGGCGCTAAGAAAACTACCCATGAGGAGTTTTTTCAGCCAATAGAGTCGCGCGGGGTCCGGGGGGAGACCGCGTTGCCCGGGGGGACCCAATTGCTCACGACACCGGCATAATACACATCCACAGATGCGGCATGAGCCAAGGAATCCGTAGACACCACAATCATAGTTTTCTGACAAACAATTCAGTAGTTATGGGCAAAAATAGCCTTTTTTCATATCTCATGACCCATAGGTGGCGCTGTCACCAGATTCGGCATGGTACCCCAGTTTATGCTTGACATGACGTGTACCAAATTTAATTTCGATTGATAAAATAATGACCGAGATACAGATTCAAAACCATTTTTGCGTCAACCTTGTTAAGTTTGTGCATTTATTACTTTTGAACAAAGATAAATATCAAAATTCTGTTCGGACATTTCTATGCGGCTCACTCCAAAGATCACCTGTGCCAAATTTCATAACAATTGCACCAAATTTGAAGGAGGAGTAGCGAAAAAACAAAATACTGTACATTTCAAAATGGCTGCTACTGTAATGGGTGGAGTCTTACTGTAAGGTATTAAAAACAACAAGCATGAGGAGAGCAATCACGTCTGCAGTTATAACCATTTGAACATTGCATTTTTGCACTGCTGGTGGCGCTATAGAGTTATTGCTAGAGACCCCATTTTTGGCCACCTGACTATTTATGACCACCACTGCAACTGTGCCAAATTTCATCATTTTCATACATACGGTTCATAGGGCTGCCATAGACACCAATGGCTAAGAAGAAGAAAAAAGTACAATTCCAATAGGTGTCTCAGCACCTTCGGTGCTTAACCCCTAAAAATACAGGGAATATATTTGTTTCAATTCATCAAATAAACAGCTGTTTACTTTGACTATACTGCTGTCCAAAGCCAAAGCGCAGTAACTACACGCTTGGTCAAAATTGAGTTAAGGCTTGAAATGAGCTTTATGACATCTGTTCTGTCTTGTGACAAAGTCTCCTGGTTAAATGTTGTCCCATTTCAAAGAAACGAGGGTGTCAAAATTGCAGTAACTAAAAAATCCATGCTAATACCAAGGTAAACCGCAGTAAGTGACGTTACTGCGTTCTGGCTTTGTTTCCCCGGCTTTGACACCGCAGATACTGCGGTTTTCCCCGAACACACAACAACAAACCAACTATGGCACAATGCCGCGTCCAAATGATGGTTGAACTCGCGTTAAAACACAAATAAACAAATACGGGTAAGGAAGATAGCAAAATAATAACTCATACTAAGGCAAATTACAGCTTTATAACTAGCCAGCTGCTAGCAAGTTTTGACCTACCTGTGCTCGTCCATTGAAGGCAATATCCTCCGACAATAATGATATAATCCGATTCAGTCGCATTGGTGTTTGTTGATTCGAACATCTCTCTATTTTTTAGGCAGCTAATCCAATTGTATTGACAGGGGTTACTCCTTTGTTTGATAAGAGTCTGGTAAAGTTATATTGTTAGGCAAAGTTAACGGCGCCCAGTCAACCTGACTAGCGCAGCCGGGCAGGCAGAAAGCACGCTAGGTGAAAAAGTACACTTCCATAATAAGTGCTCTTTTTCCACGAACTAATTTTGTAGGCTACTTAATATTAAAACATTTTGTGTAGTACTTCTTAAGTTAATCTTAAGAATATCTAAGTTTACATAACTGTGCTACTTTGAGACAACATGAAAATTAACTAAAATTTGCATACTGTTAGTTACAATAATGTCTTTGGGACAAACATGTTGTTCTATTTTTAACTTGTGTTAATTTTTAACTACTGTTTTTAAAGCAAACCTCGTATAATGTAAATTACAGTTTTTTCCAATTGTTAACACACTAAAATGACATGAACAGCACAACTATTTAAACTGACACACAGAGAGCAACACCTCTTCTCAAGTCTCCAAAAGTCTAAACACATTTTCTGCTTTACACACATTTTGCAATTCACAATGGCACTTTTTAAATGCACTGAACACGGATCTCTGCACAAGACACAACAATCTGACATAAAGTCACATGTTTGCCTTTTCAAAACACTACCATTCAAAATGACACTACACAAGCTAAATGGCCAATATATGTGCCACCTGCCCAAACACCTGAATGGTTAATTGTTAACACTTCAATCAGGATGTAAGCACTAGAAAAGACCACAGGAACGTCATTGGCCACAGAGCCATTATAGATGTTCCTGGCTAATGTGGTGGGAACATCACAATGTGTGCTGCCATCTCCAATATAGATGGTGTCCTCCACCGTCATGCCAACCATGATACAACACAGCCCATATTCTCACATTTCTAGAAAGACTCCACAACATTCTCATACCATCAGAGTGTATGAATGATGTAGACCAAAGAAACCGGTATGTTGTAGTATGGCACAACGTGAGCTTTCATCGTGCAGCCCCAGTCCAAATCTGGTTTGCTGACTACCAAACATTTATCGTGCAATACCTCCCCCCATACTTGCCATTTTTGAACCCCATAGAAGAGTAATATGGAAGGTATATAACCAGCAGCCCTTTGTGCGCTTGCCTCTTTTGCAGACTATGGAAGAGACATATGATGAGAATGATGTTGGTGCAATTAAGGGATGGATAAGGCGCTCAAGGTGCTTCTTCCTTCGATGTCTGGCAAGGGAATATATTGCCTGTGATGTGGACGAGGCGTTGTGACTTGTTTGGTGAAAAATAAAAAAAATTCAACAGCATGTGTGTGTATCTGCAAATATTTTTGTGCATCTAATACATATTTTAGTATTATGGCAAAGCATGCTAAAGAAACGTGCACTTTTCATTATGCCCAACTGTGTGTAGTTGGTTAGACAAAAATCTGGTAATATGAATGAAGTGTGTTCCAATTTGTGTCAAAGTTTGATTTTGATAATGTTATATGTAGTTTAGGTTAGAGTGCTTCATTTTGCAGGATATATGTGGTATTTTGCTATTTGGGTGTGTGGTTTTGTAAATTGTGTTAAGTTTTTAGATAAAACCAGACTAGTTTGCAAAATTGTGTGTTAGCAATTGGAAAAAACTGTAATAAATAAAAATTAATAAAATTAGTAAAATGCTCTTTGTGGTAAAAGGAGCCTTTTTAGCATTCACAACCTGCAAACATCAATAAACCTATTACAGTTAAACAATCAAAATGTATAAAGAAGCATGAGAAAAAGTTTAATGAACACATTTAGTTCGTAGATACTGCACTTTGCTATTGCAATAGTGCTTTAGTTGTTACAGTTTTTTCCCATTGCTAACACACAATTTTGCAAACTAGTCTGGTTTTATCAAAAAACTTAACACAATTTACAAAACCACACACCCAAATAGCAAAATACCACATATATCCTGCAAAATGAAGCACTCCAACCTAAACTACATATAACATTATCAAAATCAAACTTTGACACAAATTGGAACACACTTCATTCATACTACCAGATTTTTGTCTAACCAACTACACACAGTTGGGCATAATGAAAAGTGCACTTTTCTTTAGTATGCTTTGCCATAATACTAAAATATGTTCACATGCACAGAAATATTTGCAGATACACACACATGCTGTTGAATTTTTTTTTCACCAAACAAGTCACAACGCCACATCACAGGCAATATATTCCCTTGCCAGACATCGAGGGAAGAAGCGCCTTGAGCGCCTAATTCAAAATTGCACCAACATCAATCCCATCACATCTTCCATAGCCTGCAAAAGAGGCATGCGCACAAAGGGCTGCTGGTCATATACCTTCCATATAACTCTTCTATGGGGTTCAAAAATGGCGAGTATGGTGGGAGTTATTGCATGATAAATGTTTGGTAGTCAGCAAACCAGTTTTGGACTGGGGCTGATGAAAGCTCACGTTGTGCAATACTACAACATACCAGTTTCTTTGGTCTGCATCATTCATACACTCTGATGGTATGAGAATGTTGTGGAGTCTTTCTAGAAATGTGAGAATATGGGCTGTGTTGTATCAAGGTTGGCATGACGGTGGAGGACACCATCCATAATGGAGATGGCAGCACACATTGTGATGTTCCCACCACGTTAGCCAGGAACATCTATAATGGCTCTGTGGCCAATGACGTACCTGTGGTCTTTTCTAGTGCTTACATCCTGATTGAAGTGTTAACAATTAACCATTCAGGTGTTTGGGCAGGTGGCACATATATTGGCCATTTAGCTCGTGTAGTGTCATTTTGAATGGTAGTGTTTTGAAAAGGCAAACATGTGACTTTATGTCAGATTGTTGTGTCTTGTGCAGAGAATCGTGTTCAGTGCATTTAAAAAGTGACATTGTGAATTGCAAAATGTGTGTAAAGCAGAAAATGTGTTTAGACTTTTAGAGACTTGAGAAGAGGTGTTGCTCTCTGTGTGTCAGTTTAAATAGTTGTGCTGTTCATGTAATTTTAGTGTGTTAGCAATTGGAAAAAACTGTAAAGGTCATCCAAAGGCAGAGTGCAGTATCTGCATTTTGGGAGTCAAGGGTCACATTGGTGGTCATGTTTTTTTTTCTATAAAAATTTCTTCCTAACAAGGCATTACATGAATGCATTACCACTAATCTACCCACAACATGTTTGGCTGGCTAGTGTAAAAACTTTAAAGCCATTTTTCTCAGTTTCAGTGTTTGCGTAGATACTGCACTCTGCCTTTGGAGGGCAGTATAAGTGAGGTTTAGCACATGATGTTATCTGTTTTGACATGCTGTGTGAAAGCATTTGTAAATTTGACATTTGTTTGAGCTTGTGTGTAAAAGAAGTTCAATCATTTTAAATTTGTGTTAATTTTATGTATTTTGTGTCAAACCAACAAGAAATGTCTTAATAGCAGTGTTGGGCAAGTTACTGAAAATTAGTAATTAGTTACAGTTACTAGTTACTTCTTTTAAAAGTAATTGAATTACTCTATTAGTTACTGTATATCAAAAGTAATTAGTTACTAGAGAAAGTAACTTTTAAGTTACTTTTATGTCTGCTTTTTAAATGTAAATATGAACAGTAACTAAACAGTCAAAGAACATTTTTTAGACTTATTTATTGTAATCTCAACAGGTAGTTAAACAAAATAACTGTCTCAGTCATTTACCAGTGTTTTTACCACATAGGCCCAATTAAATAAAAGTGATTGGCCTACAGTAGGCTATTAACAGTTAACACTAATTAAAAGAGAAAACAAATTTGCCTTGAGGTGCTGCATATAATTGCTGCATATAATTGAATATGTAATTTAACAAAAGGTTAACCAAAAATTTTAACAAACATGCCTCATAAGGCAAAGCTAAATAGAGATAAGATGAGATTCTCAACAAACATTAAAATGGGCTAACAAGTCTCATCTCTCACCTCTGACCAGTAGCCACAACATTGCTAGCTCTCAAACCAGTCATTGTACCTTAAGAGAAGAGGCTTCTTAAACTTTTGGTCTGAGAGCCTATTCCTCTTTGGAGAGAGAATCAGGTTCCCAAGGCTAAAGAGTCTTTCCACAGGGGCACTGGATGGAGTCGCTGCATTAAATTTAAGTGATACTCTCTTTATTGTTGGAAACTGATTCAGAGCATCCATCCCTGTGGCTCCCGATTTAAAGTAATCAGCTACTTCATTTTCAACAGAGACAAAGGCATCCTCCTCACTTTCATCAAAGCTAAAGAATTCATCCTCTTTGGTAAATGGTCGGCGCTGTGTTGTTGCAGTTTCCCCTGGATGCTCATCCTGCTCTGGGACATATTTTCTGCATTCTGCTACTAGACTTGCTTTTACCAGGTCCTTCCTCTCCTGGTCATGCAGCCAGCGTAACTTGAACTTGGGTAGGGTCGCAGCAGCCAGTAGAGCATCTTTATCCTCAAGAACACGTGCAAATCGGGTTTTAATTGCCTGAAATACATGACACAAAAGACTGAGTATTAATAAAATAACACACACAAAAAAAATATGTTTTATTATTTTTTATTTTACAAAAACAATAAATTGTACAGTATTTACATTAAATATTTAGGGGGAAAATCTTAAAATTTAAACTTTAACTATTTACAATAATGTTAATGTTGATGTTTACGAATTTACAACAATGTTAATCAGTTAGACAGATATAAAAACGCAAACAAACTGCTAGGAATGTAAACAAAGCAGATGACAGGTGTGATGACAACGCAGCAGCAACAAGTTGTGAATTACTCGTCAAGCCTATAAGCACCCGCGTATCAATGGAATCGTCTGACCATTGGCTACACATTATGTATGACGAAAATACAGGGTGCATATTTTACTGGAAAGCAACAATGGAAACAGCGGAATATATATAATAATAAATGCAAAATAAAATAGCAGCTCTTACCTGAACAATTGCCTCTGGTAGACCATTAAGGATTGCAAGGTGTTTTTTTAATTCCAAAGTCTTTGACATTAACGTCTCCAGAGTGGGCAAGAGTGTTCCGTAAAAACAATTGTCCTCTCCTTGCAGAATGTCAAGAGCCACAGTAAGCGGCTTCATCACAACACAATACTCTTTAAGGACCTGATGTTCCCTTTCACTGATGCATTTCAGCTGAAGTTGGGAAGATATTGTATTCAATTCAGCCACAGGTATCTCAGAAATTCGCGCTACCGCATCATAGAACGAATTCCACCTGGTGGTGCAAGGTACAAGCAGCTTCTTAGCAATAATGTTGGTGACAATCTCCGAAGCCACCGTTGACCGACTTGCCTTGTTCCACAGCCCTGCGCATTTTGTGGTAGCATTTCTGTAGATAGATTTTGTTTTCGGCATTGACATTAGCCACTTATCGACATCAGTGCATGAGATGAGGTTCAATGTGTTCGATGCGCATCTGTGATTCGGGGGTAAAACCACGTCATTGTCATCGGCAGCATTATCTAACACATCCCCGATGTTTGTAAAAGTCGCCTCATCCTCCTCTAAATGATCTTCAGTGTCTGACTCGGGTGGCTGGTACATTTGAAATGCCTTGACAAAATTAGACCCATTGTTAGTAACAGTTGCAGTCACTTTGAAAGATAGACCATAGGACGAGTGGATGTTGTCTATTTCGGTTGCAATAATGTCATACGTATGTCGGCCCTTAAATCTCTGGCATGCCAGGGCTGATTTCCCACGTAGCATGTTGTTCGGATTAATCCAATGTGCAGTTACACCTAGAAAGCTTTTATTGTAAGCAGTCCAGATGTCTGCTGTGGTAGAGACATGTTGTAAACCCTCAAATGTTTTTTTTAGCTCTACCTGCATTTTCGCATATTCTCTGTCTAAATAGCTGGAAAACATCTTCCTGCACATGTGCTCCGAGCCTTCATTTATAGTCACGGGAATTTTGCTTATTAGTTGCCTAAAAGCAACTGACTCGACAGTTGACAGAGGAAGCATGTCATCGACGACATATCTCGCAATCAATTTATTCAGCTCTGCTTGGCTTATCGGCTGCACTGGAGTACGTGTAGACCTAAAGTCTAGCTTTGGTTGTTTGCATGGAGTGGCGCCTTCAACATCTGTAGGGCTGGAGTCTTTAGCTACTAGCTTTGTCGAAGCGTGCTGTTTTAATAGGTGCTTCATAAGATTTGAATTGCTATTCTTAGACGTGGATAGGTTCTTTGCACCTGCACACAATTTACAACTCACCACTACATTTCTTTCCTTATTTTCGACGAGCGAAAAGTAATGTCCATATTTCCAGGAGAGAAAGCTGATTCTGTCTGCACTGTCGGCCATGATGAAGTTTAATGATTCATTGCGCGAAATGCGCGCCCACAACGATGCGGTGACGTTACGTTAGATCAGAAATGTCGTGTCTGCAAGTATTAATTTTTTACAAAATAACGTGAGAAACGCGAGTAACGAACTCATTTAAATTTCAGTAATTGTAACTGCGTTACTCGATTTAAAAAAATACTTCGTTAAATGCTCGTTACCGCCAAAAGTAGTGGAGTTACAGTAACGCGTTAGTCCCATCACTGCTTAATAGTATAGCCTACACAGGTGGATGTAGTGCTAACTGTGTTAAGAGTTTTGGAAACTTGTAAAAAGTATTGAAAAATCTGTCATAGCAATCGTAAAAAACTGTAAAGCAACAAAAAGTGTTAATAGTATAGCTTACATAGGCGGATGTAGTGCTAACTGTGTTAAGAGATTTGGAAACTTGTTAAACGTATTGAAAAGTCTGTCATAGCAATCGTTAAAAACTGTAAATTCTTAAAACATAAAATAGGATTCTCAACTTGGCTTTCAACTATATTTTTTTAAGTGAAAAAGAATAGTCAATACGAAACAAAATGTAGGGTGAGAGTTGAGTTTATCAATTGGGTTGTTGTTCCATACCAGGAAGAAGCAAGGGTTACATCCCTGAAACTCCATAATACCTATTTTGAGGAGGTTATTTGACCTGGATATGCAGGTTGAAGATTAGGTAAATTAATTGTCAATTTGGATTTAATGTTTAAATTAACTGTATTGTTAACCAAAGAACCATCATGCTTACAAAAGGAAGACAATTCTTGCATTCTTTAACTTCTTTGACTTGCCAAAGTTATACATAACCTTTTCACCCATCTTTTAGATCCATGATTTTTGTTGTCAATCACTGGCATACTGAGATCTGTCATGCTACATGTCCTTTTCATCATATTTGGTCTCCTGTTCTCCAGTAAGCATGTAGTTGGCATCAGTGCTGGCACTGTGACAGTGTGTCCTTTGGATATTGCTCATGCTGACCATTGCAGCAAGGCCTGATGTGACAGAAAAAGTACCATCAGTCTTGGTTTGTGCAATACTGGTGCGAGCTATGGCGTGAATTCTTCGCTCTAGACCACCAGTGTGATGTGGTGCTCTGTTGCCTGCATCCTGGGATTTGCCCTCCAGGAAATAAGTAAGCATCTGTCCTTTGCCTTTTACAGTGACATTACCACGACACACCAGATCATAGTTGTTCTGAAGCAAGTGGTAGATATCCTCTGTAACCTGGAAAGAGGGTACATTCATTAATAACTTGAAAAGCTTTTGTGGCAGACCTCACATGTTATGGACAAAGATAAAAAAGTAACCCAAATGTCTGTTACATACAGTATGTAACTTTGGTTCTCTGAAGAGGAAGCAAGAGAGCTTACAGTATAGGAATACCAGCAAGTGTTGATGATTGTCTGAAGACCATACTAGCTAATGGCACTGGTGCCTCCTCTCTGAGACACTACATCACCATTCATCATTTGGCAACGAGAGAAAGTCGTAACCAAGCAGAATTGGCCAACTATGCAGTGTTGTATTCCATATTCAGACCCTAAAATAAAAAAACTGCTGGGCTTACTTAAAGGGACAATAAGTAGGATTTTAGTGGTGAAATTGTATTTTGCATTCAAACGAATAGTGCTCTCTAGCGCCTCGCTTTTCCAAATGCGTGTTGCCACTATGGTAGCCATTATGTATGTTCTGAATGAAAACATGTTGTGGAAACGCTAGTGCTTTTTGTCCCTCTCTGCTATTATAGTTAATCAATACGGCGGAATGACATGGAAGCCTCCTTGGACTAACCCGTTCAATGTAAGTAAAGAGAAGGGGCCTCATTTATAAAATGCTACGTAAAAACCATCCTGCATTTGATCTTACGATCATTTAACAAAAATGCGTGCGTGTGATACATAAACCGAACGTACGTGCAGAAACCCCTTTCAAATCTATAAATCACAAATGAACTTGAACTTGTGCGCGCAGCCGAGCGTTTCAGAACTTCTTAATTTTAGACATGTAAAAGAGTGCTTGTCAATGTTTAAACCCAATTTCAAACAGCAAGAATGGCTTATATTTCCAAAAACCTGCAGCAATCGGACAAGCAAAAGCGCGTACGTCTGCTCAGACCCTGACGTGGCGCTAAGCACTTTTCTGTCACGATCGGTTAACACCGGAAAGTAGAAACAAAAGGATGAACCCAAACGCAGAGGAATGTATGAAAATATAACTATGAATTTATTTACAGTAAACAAAAGAAACACCCACGATGGGGTAAAACAAGGGATAACAAACAATGTGATGAAACACAAATAGACACGGGAATAATTGAACAGGTCACAGAATACATGAACACTGAACTACGACAACGCACGCCCACCACACAGAGAACACGAGGGCATTATATAGACAGCACATCAATGGGGAACAGGTGAACATAATTAATCACTTAAGACACGAGTACATAAGGGAGTAGGGTAAAAGTGACAAGACACTGGGAACACGTGTTACACATACCTGATGTGAAAACACACGTATTCCCACATAAACACAATGCTGCCATAGTCTTGCCCTCTAACATACCGCCTGGATAATAACCAGGGTCAGGCAAGACTATGACAGCCACAAAACACTGGGAACACGTGTCACACAGACATGATGTGAAACACACGTGTTCCCACGTAGACACAATGCTGCCATGGTCTTGCCCTCTAACATCCAACCTGGATCATAACCAAGGTTAGGCAAGACCATGACAGCCACAAAACACTGGGAACATGTGGAAGCCACACAACTATATGCCTCCACATGCTCCCACACAGAACATAGTACTGTCATGGTCTTGCCAGATACACTCAAACCTTAGTCTAGTACAAAGGATCTGGCAAGCCCATGACAGTACCCCCGTCTTTAAAGACGGATACCAGACGTCACAACAAAAACAAACAAAAACATTAAACACGAGGAACGAAAGACTGCACAACAGAAGACAACCACGACAACATTACCACAAACAACAAGGGTAAACAAACATATGTGACAAACGCAAAAACAGGGGGAACAAAATGTCCACGGTGAACATGAGTCTCAAAGTCCCGCGGCTGAAATGCCGGCTGGTGACGTGTCCCCGGCTGTGCCGGCGGGTGACGTGTCTCCGGCTGCGCCGGCGGGTGACGAGTCTCCGGCTGCGCCGGCGGGTGGCGAGTCTCCGGCTGCGCCGGCGGGTGGCGAGTCTCCGGCTGCGCCGGAGGGTGACGTGTCTCCGGCTGCGCCGGAGGGTGACGTGTCTCCGGCTGCGCCGGCGGGTGACGAGTCTCCGGCTGCGCCGGCGGGTGACGAGTCTCCGGCTGCGCCGGCGGGTGACGAGTCTCCGGCTGCGCCGGCTGCGAGGCTCTCCTTGTCCTCCTCCTCCTTCGTCCGGACACCGGAAGCTCTGAGAGGCCACTGGTCACTGGGGTAGTCTCTAGCTTCGGGGAGACGGGAGTCGACCTCCCCATCCTGATGGCCCCGGTCATAATACCCCTCACGCTGGACTGGGTCTGGCGGTGTCCAGCAGATCCAGTATGTGTCCGCCTGGCGTTGGTTTCGGGTCCGCATACGAGTGGGTCATAAAACTCGTAACCCGACTCGTATGCGGGACGGGAACCTCTTCCCCGAATGGCCAGGCGGCTACCAGCAAACATCTTCGCTGGGTTCAGTTTGGTGCGTGCGTTCTGTCACGATCGGTTAACACCGGAAAGTGGAAACAAAAGGATGAACCCAAACGCAGAGGAAATGTATGAAAATATAACTATGAATTTATTTACAGTAAATAAAAGAAACACCCACGATGGGGTAAAACAAGGGATAACAAAACAATGTGATGAAACACAAATAGAAACGGGAAATAATTGAACAGGTCACAGAATACATGAACACTGAACTACGACAACGCACGCCCACCACACAGAGAACACGAGGGCATTATATAGACAGCACATCAATGGGGAACAGGTGAACATAATTAATCACTTAAGACACGAGTACATAAGGGAGTAGGGTAAAAGTGACAAGACACTGGGAACACGTGTTACACATACCTGATGTGAAAACACACGTATTCCCACATAAACACAATGCTGCCATAGCCTTGCCCTCTAACATACCGCCTGGATAATAACCAGGGTCAGGCAAGACTATGACAGCCACAAAACACTGGGAACACGTGTCACACAGACATGATGTGAAACACACGTGTTCCCACGTAGACACAATGCTGCCATGGTCTTGCCCTCTAACATCCAACCTGGATCATAACCATGACAGCCACAAAACACTGGGAACATGTGGAAGCCACACAACTATATGCCTCCACATGCTCCCACACAGAACATAGTACTGTCATGGTCTTGCCAGATACACTCAAACCTTAGTCTAGTACAAAGGATCTGGCAAGCCCATGACATTTTCCACGTCAAAGACAGTTTTTATAAATATGGACTTTGCCATGGATTTTTGCCTACGCACACTTTATGATCAAATCTGTGCGTACGCACGCTTTATAAATAAGGCCCAAGATCACATAAATCCCAGCACATAGAGTTTATTTTACCAGAGTATCAACATATTTCGACTGTGTCTGTTCCTCGAACAAACAAATACAGAGCACAGTTTACCTCGCTTCGTACAAATCTCATTAATATAAAATTAGAAAACAATACATTAACAGATGAAACTCAAATGTTAAAATTCGACCTTCTTAACATTAGATCGCTTACCAATAAAGAACCTATTATCAATTAAATAATTACAGACCAAAACTTACATGTGCTATGCTTAACAGAAACCTGGCTTAAAGCAGATGATTACATTAGTTTAAATGAATCCACCCCACAAGACTATTATTATAAGCACAAACCTCGCTCAAAGGGGAGAGGGGGTGGTGTAGCTACAATCTACAATAAATTATTCAAAGTAAACTATAAATCTGAACCAAAATTTAATTCATTTAAAAAATGTTTTTAAATATTGAAATAACTGATCATAGCGAATAATAATACATATGAAAAGTTCAGGCCCCACCATAGCACAGAGACCGCGCTGCTTAGAGTTACCAATTACCTCCTATTAAAGGGATAGTTCGGCCAAAAACGATATTAAACCCAACATTTACTCACCCCCAAGCTGTCAGAGTTGCATATGTCCATCGTTTTTCAGACAAACACATTTTCGGATATTTTAGAAAATATTTTAGATCTTTCAGTTGATTAAATGTAATGTTATGGGGTCCACCCATAGTCCATGACCTTCAAGTCCAAAAAAAGTGTGTCCATCCTTCACAAATTAAATCCAAACAGCTACAGGATGTTAAACAAAGGTCTTCTGAGGGTAATCCACGCGGTGTTGTTGTAGAAATATCCATATTTAAAGTTTTATTAACGTAATTAACTACCTTCCGATAGCGCCGTCATCTTAGTCGCGTCTGCATTCAGGATGAGTGCTTACGCAGCCTACGGAGGCTACTCTGCTGCTGCTCTGTGCCCCCGCCCTCCGAATTTGTCATATGTCACTAAGAAAAGTACGTACACTACGCTAATACTCTCTCCTGGGTGCGGAGGAGTCTGGGATGGCGGCGCTACCGGAAGGTATTTATTTTCGTTAATAAAGTTTTAAATATGGATATTTCTATAACAACACCGCGTGGATTACCCTCAGAAGACCTCTATTTATCATCCTGGAGCCGTTCGGATTTATTTTGTGAAGGATGGATGCCCTTTTTTTGGACTTGAAGGTCATGGACTATGGGTGGACCCCGTAACATTACATTTAATCAACTGAAAGATCTAAAATATTTTCTAAAATATCCGAAAATGTGTTTGTCTGAAAAACGATGGACATATGCTACTCGGACAGCTTGGGGGTGAGTAAATCATGAGTTTAATATTGTTTTTGGCTGAACTATCCCTTTAATAGGAGGTAATTGGTAACTCTAAGCAGCGCTGTCTCTGTGCTATGGTGGGGCCTGAACTTTTCATATGTATTATTATTCGCTAGGATCGGTTATTTCAATATTTAACAACATTTTTTCAAATGAATTAAATTTTTGTGTGGTGAAATCTCAATCCTTATATTACTAGACCTTAGTGCAGCCTTTGACACAATAGATCACAAAATCTTACTCAATAGACTACAAAACTATGTTGGTATTAGTGGTCAGGCGTTAGCCTAGTTTAGATCGTATCTAACCAATCGATATCACTTTGTTTATGTAAATGAGGAAGAGTCATACCACTCCCCCGTTAAATACGGCGTACCTCAGGGATCAGTTCTAGGCCCTATTCTATTTGCGTTATATATGTTACCTCTAGGAGACATTATCAGGAAACATAACATAAGTTTTCACTGCTATGCGGATGATACCCAGCTTTACATCTCGTCACATCCTAGCGAAACCCACCAGTTTTCTAAGCTAACAGACTGCATTAGTGATATTAGGGACTGGGTGGCACATAACTTTCTTATGCTAAACTCCAATAAGACAGAGATACTTATTATTGAACCGAATCGCTACAAAAATAATATGTCAGATTACAAGTTGCCCATAGATGGCTGCACAGTGGTGCCATCTTCCACGGTTTAGAATGTAGGCGTGATGTTCGACAGCAATCTATCTTTTGATAGTCATATCTCCAACGTCTGCTGCACAGCATTCTTCCATCTTAAAAAAATCTCAAAAATACGGCATATGCTGTCTGCATCAGATGCAGAAAAGCTTATCCATGCTTTTATGACCTCTAGAATAGACTATTGTAACTCGTTACTCGGGAGATGCCATGAAAATCAGGTAAACAAGCTACAGCTGGTTCAAAACTGGTTCAGTGCTTACTCTATCTAAAAAGTATGACCACATCAGTCCAATTCTGGCATCTTTACACTGGCTACCAGTTAAATATCGCATACAATTTAAAATATTACTAATCACCTACAAAGCCTTAAATGGTCTAACACCCTCATATATTAAAGAACTACTATCAGAATACAATCCATCACGTAAACTGCGCTCACAAAATTCTGGTCACTTAATTATCCCTAGAATATCAAAAGTGTCTAAAGGTGGTAGATCCTTTTCCTACTTGGCCCCTAAGCTCTGGAATGATTTACCAAATAATGTTCTAGTATTAGACACAGTCGATCAATTTAAATCTAAACTTAAGACATTCTTCTTTAACAAAGCATTCACATAAAATGTCCAGTAAATGTACTTTTCCCGAAGTAGTTATTTTGTCTAGAACAAAGCACTCACATACCTCATATGGGTAATATGCTATTGCCGCAATAGTTAGCCTGTCTTGAACCGAGCTGACTTAAACCGCTATACTGTATGACACTTGCATTACATGCGAACAGCCCCTACGCTAATAGAACTCTGTTTTTGTCTCCCTGTCTCGTCCTCGTCCCCGAGGACAATGAGACAAACAGACCCAGTTCCTGTTGCTGTGAAGGTCATCGCACCCTGATCTACAGGCTGTCCTTCAACGTGATGCCCAGCCGATGCCCAACCAACGATCGCGCATCTGAACCACTGGCAGTTTAATGCGCTTACCCGCCTCCTATCACTACCGTATCTATATCTATATATATATCTATATATATCTATATATCTATATATATATATATATATATATATATATATATATATATATATATATATATATATATATATATATATATAAATTCCTCCCAAGGGTTTTTGTCCTTCTAGGAGTTTTTCCCTTTGGGTTTTCTCCTAGGGGGTTTTTTCATCCCAGGGAGATTCAGCCAACTTTGGCTTAACTTAGCACTTTACTGTATACATTACATTATTAAAGTGCCCATCTTATGACTGCTTTTCCACAAGTTAAATAGGTGTATGAGTTCCATAAAGCATGTTTCAAAAGTTGTTTGCTCAAAATAGCTTGTAGGAAAAGATTGTCACCCATCTCTAGGAGCCTCTGTTTCAGGGCATTTCAGATTGCGCCGTTTTGAGCTAGTCATTACATATTTATGAGCTGCTGCTCCTTTGATCACGCCCCACTACTAACGTCATGTGCGCGTGCATAGTGATATCGTGAGCAGTACAGACCATACTGTGTTATTATTTTTTTATACAACAGTTCTTTCTGGTTCTCGAATCTGATTGGCTAAGAGGTCTGCAATATTCTACTAATAACGGCACAGTAACCGCTTCACCTTTCGTATCATTCCGCCACCTAGTGAATGGAGGTCGTCTAAACAGGCTCATCTCTGAATGGAAAAACTGCACACACACGGACACACAAACACGCTGTTTTTAATCACTGTCATTAGTGTCTCATTAGTTCACTAGCTCGTAAATCAGTGTGTGAATCCCAATCGGAAGTTATTATTCCGTCAAAGATCAGCGCTCTTGGATGTTACGTTAAACTTAATGGGATTAATGTCTTGTCACATTGTGTGGACGATAACACTTGGAAAGAGGAATGTAAACTATTTTTTTCTGGAGCAATATATCTTCTCAGAACGCAAAAACACAGTGGAACTGCAGGTAAGCACTGCAGCTTTTAAATGTGGACATTGATCATTTATTTTATCGTGACGTGACTATTAAAACATGTTATGAGATATCGCCGTTATGAGATATATTTATAAGCAGCATGCAAAAACATCTCTCTGACACTTAAAAAAAACGTTTTATATAGTACTGACAAGAACAAAGTTGAATAATAATCGAGTGGTCGTATCGCGTTAAGAGTAAATGGGAAAGCAATAGTAACGTTATACAAGTATAGTTTTATTAACTTTTACCTCGCGCCAAAACAATAACAACACAAAAGACACTAAATATGAATAAAAAAACAAGTAATAGTTTGATCATGAAACTAAATACTGCTGATTTGATCTCATTTTGACCATCAAAAACAAACTAGGCCAACATGAGAGCCAGGGAATCCCTGTCAGAGATGTAGCATAGAGAGGGCGGTGGTCAGCGGGGCGAGTGAACACTGACGTCCGCTCATGCTTTGGTTCTCATACGTACCGAATCTCACTAAGCAAACGTTCAAACAGGCGCTATCTTTACTAATTGACTGCAGATTTAAATATAATACATATACATTCTCGACTGAACTAATCTTAAAACTACACTTTGTGACCAAGAAACGGTAATATAAAGAAACGGTTTTTCCGTCCATTGAGTTGTTATGAGATTCAAAGCAGCTGAAAGTGTTACCTGTCATTCTGGCCGCCCTCAAATCCGTGGTGGAAGAAAGTAGTTCCCAAACAAAGAGGCTTTTAAAATAACTCCTTTGTTGTTTTCTAGTTTTCTTTTTTCAAACGTGTGCCGTCGAACTGTTGTATAAAAGCAATATCGCTCTCGGCCTACGGCCTCGTGCCTCTGGCCTAATCATAGCCGTGATGATATAGAGCTATATCACACTCCTACTCAAGCGATATTGCTTAAATATATTATAATTATTAACGGTTTATGTTGCCAATAGACAAATCATGCAGAAAAGTATCACTAATAAGTACACTACAGGAGAAGAAACTCATGACACACAATGATTCCAGAGTAAATTGTGATGTAGCAGTTTCAACAATACACTCGTTTTCCCTGGACAATGCTAACATATTCCCGTTATAAAACATTTTGAAACACATTATTTTCGCAAATTACAGAAATTAAGACCCGGCCCGGGATGTATACTGCTTGTGGACCGCGTGCTAATTGCTAGAAGCTAGCGGGAGGTCCGGAACTAAAAGTTATAAGAGGCTCGGGGGTTAGCCTCGTCAGAAAAGCCGGGGCAGTAAGGGCCGGTCTCGGTGTGTCAAACTCATCATGACACACAAAGATTCCAGTGTAAATTGTGATGTAGCAGTCTCAACAATACACTTGTTTTCCCTGAACAATACTAACATATTCCCGTTATAAACCTTTTCAAACGGATTATTTTCGCAAATTACAGAAATTAAGACCCGACGGGGGATGTATATTGCTTGTGGACCGCGTGCTAATTGCTAGAAGCTAGCGGGAGGTCCGGACCGTAAAGTTATAAGAGGCTCGGGGGTTAGCCTCGTCAGAAAAGCCGGGGCGGTAAGGCCTGGTCTTGGTTAGTTTGGCAAAAAACTTTTAGTTTGGCAAAGCACTATTACTTAGTTCTTGTAGAATTGTAAAATAAAGCCGTTACATTTTTTTTTTACTTTCGAAACCACGCTGTAAACAGAGAGTCTGGCCACTCTCCATTGCAAAGCGTTACTTCCGTTAAGGAGGGTCCATTGCTGAAGTTTAAAACTATTGGATCTGCCCAGAGTCACTCAGGATCTGCCAATCGCTAACGTGTGGTCGTTACGTATATCATGCACCGAAACCGTCTGGAAACAACAAGTCAGAATAATCAGACAAACAAAACTTAGCAATCCTCGTTCTTGCTCCGGCTTTAACTTCTGTATATTCGGCAGTTTTGCAACAACGGACCAAATAGCTTTTCTCACGTCTTTCTCCGCTGCCATTACTGAACTACAACTCAAACTGACGCACGACCTCAACGTCATCGTTTTTAGCAACCCCCTTCTGTTCGCTGATTGGACCTGCAGATTTTTGCTGGAGAAAACGAAACTCTACAGAGCAATCCCAGACGTACTGCTGAAGCGAAATGAAAATTAAGTTGAAGCACGTCGGAGGGCGGAGCCAGGCTAATAATTTACGGGATTAGACCTGCCCCACACATACAACAGTGACGTCAGTGACGTCACGCTGAACAGATCGTGCATCGGAGCTCCGTCGAGTTCTTCATCTAAAAGCCTTTTTTACTATCTTATTCCTATTTATATAATATAACTTATTAATTTTTACCTAGGAATACTTTACCGTGAGGATTATTGAACAGTACTATCACATGAAACTATTTATCACTAATAAACACCCAGTGTTAGCATATAGCCTGCTAGCATCAACAAACGCTGCCGACTGAAGCTAGCATTTTCCGATCTAATGGCGGATTCATCTGATATATGCTTTTCTGACCTGTCCTCGCCTTAGCGGGAAGCTGCGGAGGAGTTGATCGGTTTGAGCAGATCCAACGCGAGCTACAGCGCCCACTTCACCATGTCTCCGGACGTCCACAAGCGACCGAGGCATGCAACAAACGAGCGCTCCACGCGATGCAGCTTCACGGACCGTAAACGAGTGAACGGAGACGCCATTGCCCAACATGAAAGCGATCGGGAAGCTGTGGAGGAGCCGCTGCCCGGCCTTCGCAGATTCAGCATGCCCCACATCACCCTGGACCCAGACGTTCGCAGGCGACTGAGGCGTACCACAACCGAACACCCCACACGATGCAGCTCCGGGAGCGCATTCGGGTAAACAAAGACGCTATCGCCCAGCATGAAAGCGGTAAGACTCCGCTTGTTATTGTAACATGTACTACTTGCTACATGTATAGTTTAGCTTCTGCCGTTAGCATAGATGGGTTTACATGCACTAAGTGTATTGAAGTATTAAGATTAACTGAGAAGGTTGCTGAACTAGAATCGCGCATCTGAACGCTAGTTGAGGATAGCAAAACCGCTAATGTTACTGTTGTAAATACTGTATTGAGCGAAAAGACTAATGGCTCGGTTCCGACATCAGATGCTAATGTAAACATTACAAATACTGTATCGAGTGCACAAAGTGTTCCGACATCAGATGCTAATGTAAACATTACAAATACTGTATCGAGCGCACATAGTGTTTATCATAATACACATGGCTCGGTTCCGACATCAGAGTCAAGTCGGCGGTCTAACTGGGTGACTGTCAGGCGGCATAGTCATATACGGCGTCCATCTAAGACCCATAACGTTACGGTACTTTCTAACAGATTCGATCCCCTAAGGAATACACTAGCTGAAACACCTGTTAAAAGTGCCCTGGTCATTGGAGATTCTATACTCAGGAACACTAACATTGTGGCACCAAACACCTTAGTCGACTGTATACCGGGAGCCAGAACGTCTGACATTAGATCCAAACTTAAAGTGCTGGCTAATGCTAAACGGAAGTTTTCTAAGATTGTTATTCACGCCGGAACAAATGACACCAGACTCCGACAGTCGGAAATCACCAAAGATACTATTAAAGAGATGTGTGAAATTGCAAAAACAATGTCAGACACTGTAATATGCTCTGGTCCCCTCCCCGCCTACCGGGGAGATGAAACACATAGTAGATTAGTGTCTCTTAATGGCTGGATGTCAAAGTGGTGCCCTCAGCATAATGTAGGGTTTATAGACAATTGGAAGCATTTCTGGGGTAGACCATTCCTCCTAACCCGAGATGGCCTTCATCCGACATCAGAAGGAAGTGCTATACTCACCAGAAATCTGATTAATAGTCTTAATTCTGATATAGTATGACTGTCCAGGGCCCAGGTCAGAAAACAGACGGATCAGCTTAACTGTCCGTCTGTTAGCTGGCATGATATGTCAAGATCACATATATCCCAGCACTTCGAGTCGATCTTACCAGAATATCAACACATTTCAACTGTATCTGTTCCCCGAACAAGCAAATACAGAGCACAGCTTGCCACATCACGTACAAATTTGATCAACATAAAATTAGAAAACAATACATTTGTGTTGGTCTAAATGAGCATTTATTCATGCACTTTGTGTTTCTTTAGTTATTTGCAGTGCGTTAACGCCATCTACCGGACACTTGTGGTAACGGCAGGTTTGGTGTACAGTTTCTATTTCCTATTGTTTTCTCGTTTGGAACGAGATTAGTGTTCAGTTAGGGCACGACTTTTCCAGAGCGTGTTGTACTCAGTGCTGTGTAAATTCTGCTGTCAAGTTTCTTCAAACTATGTTCAGTTGTGTTTCCCCTCGGGGGCAATGCCGGTGAGTATCACTGTGTGTAATATAAGGCGTTTTATATAAGTCGTTTTCTTAAGATGTGTAGTAAGAAAATGAACGTGTTGCCACGAGGTGTAGATTCTTCTGTTTCCCGTGTAATGGTAGCTCATGCTTAGTAGAAAACGATGTATGTGTTGCATTTGGTTTTGGAAATGATTGAAAAAGGCAATTTGAGTTAATAGGTACTTTTATTTGTGTTTACAGTTTTACAGCTTGTTTTTTTTGCACTGTTGTGTGTAAAATAAAGGAGAGGAGAAAAAGGACCTCGGGATAAAGCATCATCTCTTTTCTTTGTTCACCTCACCTGGCTGTTTATACGCACTGGATAGCTAAATACACATACGTTTAGTGAAGCCAGTACAGTAAAACGGCAAACCCTCGCCTGTCGAGAAGACGACAGAGCTTTAACTGCTAGAGAAAACAAGCCTGCATGTGACTTGCCCAGATTCCCATGCTCCATAAGACATGGATCCTCCGACCGAAATGCAACTTCCCACTGGTGTGACTGATGCAGAAGTGGTTGAATGGGAGGTGAGATCAGAGCTCACAATCTCAACACGGATCAACGTGCAGCTCAAGAAGGAGCACTGCGCTAGCAACCGCTAAAGCCAGAGCTCAAGCAGCAAGAACCAAAGCAGCCTTTTCTGAAAAAGAAATGGCACTGAAACTTCAGAAAGCTGAAGCAGAACTACGAACTGCCAAAGCAAAAGCTGAATTTGAGGCATTGCGGTGTAGAAAAGAAATGGAGGCTGCAATAGCTGAAGCGGCAGTTCTTCAAGCAGAATTAGATGATGACAACAGCCTCTGGGAACCGGAGTCAGAACTGAACCAAAAGGTATTTCACTGCAAACAGTGTGTCACCACAAAGAGATATAAAACAAGAATGCTATAATACTCCGCCCAGCCTGCACAGCCATGCGCTTCCACCTGTACGTCTTCCAACGCAGCCAGCCATAAGACCTCAAGTACAGCATCCAGCAACATCGCTTGCAAAGCCACCGTCACACCCACCAGCAGACTCCTTGAGACCGACACCAGCTCCAAGACGGCTGCCACCACCGTCACAGGTACCACAGCAGCCATCCATGTTACCTGCTAGTCTGTATTACAGCCCACACCAAGCCAGCAACCAAGCATGGCAGAGAGGAAAAGACCAAGGGCTACTCAGTCCTGCTCCACGCCCTACCTCCCTTCGTCACACGCCTGCTCAAGATGAACACAGCTCCCCGACTGCTGACCTGGCGAAGTTCATAACTAGAAACCAGATAGTCTCCACAGGGCTGATGAAGTTTGACGATAAGGCAGAGAATTACTGGGCATGGAAAACTTCATTCTGCAATGTCATAGACAATATAGGCTTGTCAGTAGCAGAAGAGACTGACCTTCTGATTAAATGGCTTGGCAAAGAGTCGTCCGAACAAGCACGCAGACTCAGAGCAGCCTACATCAGAGACCCCCAGGGTGGTCTCCGAGCTATCTGGCAGCGCATTGAAGAGTGCTATGGCACCCCCGAAGCTATTGAAGGGGCACTATTTGCCAGACTGGAAAGCTTCCCGAGAATCTCCAACAAAGAACCAGCCAAGCTTCGCGACTTAGCCGACCTGCTACAGGAACTGTATGCAGCAAAGCAGGATGGATTCCTTCCAGGACTGGCTTAACTTGACACTGCTAGGGGAGTAGCCCTAATCATAGAAAAGCTCCCGTATAATCTACAGGAGAAATGGATGTCCTACGGCTCTCAGATAAAGCAACAGCATCAGATTTCCTTTCCCCCATTTGGCATGTTCATCGATTTCATTCAGAACCAAGCCAAAGCAAGAAACGATCCCAGTTTCAGAGTCACCATGTCACTTTTGCCTGCCACAAATAGAGACAAACCCAAAACCATCCACAGTAGAGTCAACCAGTCTGTTGCAGTCCACAAGACTCAAGTCGTCGAGTCCAGTCAGAAAGGTGAACCTGAAGCTGACACTCTAGATCTCACCAAGCAGTGTCCAATCCACAAAAAGCCCCATTCATTAGGAACATGTAGGAGCTTTAGAGACAAACTGCTAGCTGACCGTAAACAATATCTCAAAGATAATTCCATCTGCTACCGCTGTTGTGCTTCAACCACACATATTGCAAAGAACTGTGACAAAACCATAACATGCGCAGAATGTCAGAGCATTACACACGTCGAAGCCCTCCATCCAGGTCCATCACCATGGAAAGCAAAGCCACCCCCATCTACATCAGAGAACGGCAGGGAGGGCAGTGAGAACCGGCAGCCTCCAGAGACGGTCTCTTCCAAGTGCACTGAAGTATGCGGTGAGGGTATGAGTGCTAGAGGTTGCTCCAAAATATGCTTAGTTAGTGTCTACCCTCAAGGCCAGAGAGAAGCTACAACTAGAGTGTATGCTATCATTGATGAGCAAAGTAATAAATCCCTTGCACGTACAGAATTCTTTGAGATATTCAACGACAATAGCACTCCATCTTCGTACACGCTCAAAACGTGTGCGGGCAGTATAGAGACTTCTGGAAGGAGAGCTTGTGGCTTCATGCTAGAGTCACTGGACGAAAAGACCTGCGTCTGTAAGGTTTTGTTCTGTGTTTTCTTGTATTCTGTGTATTTTTGTATTTTGGACTTTTATTTTGACATCCTGTTCTGTTCTGACTTTTATTTTGATATTCATCATGCCATGTCACAGTTCACACTTCCTGTCTGTTTGTATAAAGCCACTTCCTGTACTCCAGTTCAAGGCTGATTATTACATCGCCACATCCTGTCTGTTATCTGAATCTGTTATCTGTTAATCTGTTTTGGTATCTGTATCTGTTCCTGTTTTGATCTGTGCCTGTTATTTGGATATTGCCTGTTTGCCGCCTGCCCTGATATATTTTGCCTGTATTTGGATTTACGATTTGGATTTACCTTTGGATTTGTTTGCTGGCCCTTTATGGGATTTTACAATTAAACACCTTTTGCATATGGATTCTCATCTCACTCGCTTTCTTCAAAGCACACCCCGTTACAGAATAATCAGCCCTAACCCGGAATCCAGCAAAGGTTTGTAACTTCCCACCAGCACCATGAAACCTGTTTATGCACTACTTGCACTCCGTCAGAACCACCGGCCCATTGAGGATTATGTTCAAGACTTTCTGGAATTATCAAATCAGGTACATTATGATGAGGACACTTTAAAACCGATTTTTTATAATGCTTTAGATGAATGGTTGCGCTTGTGTATGCCACGTGATATGTCTGTCTGGTCTCTGGAGCAATATATTGACTTTGCGTTGCTGTTGTGTGGTTCCCCCTTCACTGTGGGTGTTGCGGATACACCTTCAGAAGCTATTCACAACACACAAAGCCAAGTCATGCCTGTTCTGTCCATGCCTGTTCACAAAATGGCCGCCACCATGCCTGCTCCCAAAATGGCCGCCACCATGCCAGTTCACAAAATGGCCGCCATCCTGCCTGTCCCTAAAATGGCCGCCACCCTGCCTGTTCCCAAAATGGCCGCCATCCTGCCTGTCTCTGCACCTGCACTTGTTCTCGAGAGAGCTGTCACCATTCCTGCACCTGTGCTTCAGAGGGCCATCGTCACCACATCACCTGCACCTATGAGAGCCATTGTACATCCTGCACCTCTCGTGAAGATGGCCCCCATGCCTGAATCAACAGCCACAGAGGTATGCCTCATTGACTGTTTAATCTCTGAATTTGCCATAGCCCTGTGGTGCGTTTGGTCTGCCTTCTGCTCTGTTGTTCCCGAGGTTCCTCAAGGCCCTGCATCTGATCTGCCCGTCTCATCTGATCTGCCCGTCTCATCTGATCTGCCCGTCTCATCTGATCTGCCCGTCTCATCTGATCTGCCCGACTCATCTGATCTGCCCGACTCATCTGAGCTGCCCGACTCATCTGAGCTGCCCGACTCATCTGAGCTGCCCGACTCATCTGAGCTGCCCGACTCATCTGAGCTGCCCGACTCATCTGAGCTGCCCGTCCGGCCTGATTCGCCCGACTCATCTGAGCTGCCCGTCCTGCCTGATTCGCCTGACCCGCCTGATTCGCCTGACCCGCCTGATTCGCCTGACCCGCCTGATTCACCTGTCCTGCCTGAATCATCTAATTCATCTGACTTGCCTGATTCATCTGACTCGCTCGCTTCATCTGATTCGTCTGTCCTGCCCGACTCATCTGATTCGTCTGTCCTGCCCGACTCATCTGATTCGTCTGTCCTGCCCGACTCATCTGATTCGTCTGTCCTGCCCGACTCATCTGATTCGTCTGTCCTGCCCGACTCATCTGATTCGTCTGTCCTGCCCGACTCATCTGATTCGTCTGTCCTGCCCGACTCATCTGATTCGTCTGTCCTGCCCGACTCATCTGATTCGTCTGTCCTGCCCGATTCACCTGTCCCGTCTGATTCATCTGATTCGTCTCACTCACCTGATTCACATGATTCGTCTGTCCTGCCTGATTCACCTGTCTTGTCTGATTCACCTGGCTCAACTAACTATTCTGATTCATCTGGTCCACCACCTGGGACATCGCCACCCTGGGCTTTGGGAGCTTTCCCAAGTTTTTTTTGGGGGGGGGTAGTACCCGGACACAGGGAAGAGGCAGAGGACACCAAGGCGGAGGCCGAAGTGTGCTCGGACCCTTCCTCTCCCTGTGTTCCAGGTCTATTCCTGCCCCATGATATAGCTCCAAGCCTGCCCCATGACCCAGGTCCAAGCCTGCCCCATGACCCAGGTCCGAGCCTGCCCCATGACCCCGTCCCTCACCTGCCCCATGACCCAGGTCCGCTACTGCCCCATGACCCAGGTCCTAGTCTGCCCCATGACCCAGGCCCTCATCTGCCCCATGACCCAGGCCCGCATCTGCCCCATGACCCAGGCCCGCATCTGCCCCATGACCCAGGCCCGCATCTGCCCCATGACCCAGGCCCGCATCTGCCCCATGACCCAGGCCCGCATCTGCCCCATGACCCAGGCCCGCATCTGCCCCATGACCCAGGCCCGCATCTGCCCCATGACCCAGGCCCGCATCTGCCTCATGTTCCTGGACCATACTGGCCATATGACCCAGGACCTCTCCTGAACTGCCCTGCCTTCGCCAAGAGGTCCTGGCCCGCCCGCCCTCTATTGGACTGTATGTTTTGTTTGTTGGGCTCCGGGAGTCGCCCTTTAGAGGGGGGGTTCTGTAATGGTTTTGTTCTGTGTTTACTTGTGTTCTGTGTATTTTTGTATTTTGGACTTTTATTTTGATACCCTGCTCTGTTCTGACTTTTATTTTGATATTCATCATGCCATGTCACAGTTCACACTTCCTGTCTGTCTGTATATAAGTCACATCCTGTTCACCTGCTCCTGGCTGATTATTACATCGCCATCCTGTCTGTATTCTGCCTGTATTTCTGAATCTGTTATCTGTAAATCTGTTTTTGTATCTGTTCCTGTTTTTGACCTGTGCCTGTTATTTTGGATTTTGCCTGTACTGCCGCCTGCCCTGACACATTGCCTGTATTTGGATTCTGATTTTGGATTTACCCTTTGGATTTGTTTGCTGGCCCTTTATGGGATTTTACAATTAAACACCTTTTGCATATGGATTCTCATCTCACTCGCTTTCTTCAAAGCACACCTCGTTATAGCGTCCCTCTTCCCGTCCTCATTGAATGCAATGAACTCCCAAACAACAGGTCTGAAATCCCAACTCCCAGTGCAGTTTTACATCACCCTCACTTGAGATGCTTAGCCAGTGAGATTCCTCCATTAGACCCCAGCGCTCAGAGACTACTTTGGCTAGGGAGAGACATTTTGATTATACACAAGATCAGAAAACAGATCAACGGCCCCGACAATGCCCCATTCGCTCAAAAGCTAGACCTAGGCTGGGTGGTGATCGGCGATGTGTGCCTCGGCACAGCACACCGCCCCTCTTCAGTCACTTCTCTCAAAACATGTATCTTGGGAGATGGCCGCCCCTGCTACCTCACACCCTGCTTCAGCCACCTGCGTGTGAAAGACCCTCCACACAGCCACTCAGTTCTTCATGATCCTCCATCTCAGCAAGCCGCTGTTCACACTGCTTCTCTGTTGCACGAGGATCACCTGAAGTCCTCCGTCTTCCACTGCACCGACAAAGATAACCAACCTGCTCCATCCATCGATGATCTCAATTTCCTGAGGATTATGGATACTGAGGTATATCAAGATAGCACTCAAAACTGGGTCGCACCCCTACCTTTTCGGACCCCGAGAGAACGTCTGCCAAACAACAGAGATTACGCCATGAAAAGACTCAAGTCAGTCTGCCGCACACTAGAGAAGAAACCTGACATGAAAGAACATTACATGCAGTTCATGCAAAAGATGATTGACAGTCAACATACAGAGAATGCCCCCGTCCTCCAAGAAGGACAAGAAAGCTGGTATTTACCATCCTTCGGCATCTACCATCCCAAGAAAGCCGAACATATTCGAATAGTGTTCGATTCAAGTGCTCAGTATGAAGGGATTTCACTGAACAGTGTCCTGCTCAAAGGCCCAGATCAGAACAATGACCTGTTAGGCGTCCTCATCAGGTTTAGAAAAGAAAAAATTGCTGTAACTGCAGATATTCAACACATGTTTTACTGTTTTGTAGTCAAGGAGGAGCACAGAGACCACCTGAGGTTTCTATGGTTCCGCGACAACAAATGGGACAGTGACATTGTAGACTATAGAATGCGTGTGCATGTGTTTGGCAACACACCGTCTCCTGCTGTAGCAATCTACTGTCTCAGGAGGGCAGCGAAAGAAGCAGAACCTGAATTTGGCTCTGATGTCAGAGCGTTCATTGAGAGAGACTTTTATGTTGACGATGCTCTGAAGTCGTTTGCAACAGAGACAGAGGCCATCAATTTGGTGAAGAGGGCACAAGACATGCTCTTTCACAACAGCCTCCGGTTGCACAAGATTACATCAAACAGTGCAGCTGTCATGGCTGAATTCCCCCCTGAAGACCTTGCAAACAGTATTAAAGACCTGGACTTTGTCACGGATAATGTCCCTGTGCAGCGTAGCCTGGGTATCAGCTGGAACATAGTCACAGACACATTCACCTTTCAAGTACAGCAAGACGACAAACCTTTCACACGCCGAGGCGTGCTTTCAACCGTAAACAGCATCTTTGATCCGCTCGGCTTTCTCTCACCTGTCACTATACAGGGGAGATCATTGCTGAGAGAGCTGACCATAGAAAACGGTGAGTGGGATGTGCCATTACCTGAACACCTCCAAGCAGAGTGGGTGAGATGGAAGTCCTCCCTTCAATGCAGCAAGCACGAGAGAGCTGTGTGTGTTTGCGGATGCTTCAACCAAAGCTATCGCAGCGGTTGCCTACTTGAAGGTGACCGATGAAAATGGACATTCCGAAGTCGGATTCGTGCTTGGTAAAGCAAAGCTGGCACCAGTGAAGGTGACTACAATCCCCAGACTCGAACTCTGTGCTGCAGTCCTTGCGGTTGAGATAGCTGAGACTGTTGTGAGTAGCATGGACTCGCACATGAACTCTGTCACTTTCTATTCTGACAGCAAAGTGGTGTTAGGTTATATTAACAATGAGCAGAGAAGATTTTATGTTTATGTAAGCAACAGGGTCCAACGTATCAGACAAGCAACGTCACCTCAACAGTGGAAGTATGTCCCCTCAGAGCTCAACCCAGCCGACCATGGCTCCAGATCCGTTAATGCTGCATCATTGAGAGACACCAACTGGCTGAGCGGACCCGCCTTTTTGTCTGGTAAGACTCCAGCTGATCATCAGTCACTGTTTGATCTAGTTGATCCAGAATTAGACTCTGAGATCAGACCTCAGGTCGAGCACTGTTAAGAGCACTTGCAGTCCTAATTCACATAGCCCAGTGTTTCAGACAAACGGACAAAGACAACACATGCAGAGGGTGGCACACCTGTAAGAAAGCAATCACGCCAGAGAACCTGGAAAAAGCAAAGAAACTACTGATCAAGAACATGCAGCAGGAAAGATATCCTAGTGAATTCAGAAACATTCAGAGAAAGTCAGACATTCCAAAACAGAGCAACATTGCAAAGCTGTGCCCAGTGGCTGACAGCTTTGGACTTCTCAGAGTGGGCGGACGCATCGCTCAGTCTGGCCTTGAGATAAACCGCACCAATCCCCTAATCATCCCGATTCAGCACCACCTGACGACTCTCCTTGTGCGCCACTATCACGAGCAGGTAAAACACCAGGGCAGACACTTCACAGAGGGGGCCATCAGGGACGCTAGGCTGTGGCTGGTGGGCGGAAAGAGACGTATCAGAGGCATCCTGTCCCAATGTGTCACCTGCTGGAGACTGCATGGCAAGCAAGAGCATCAGTTGATGGCAGATCTGCCTGCAGACAGGCTACAAGCTGCCCCACCGTTCACGTACGTCGGCTTGGATGTGTTTGGCCCATGGGAGGTTATCAGCCGTCGAACGAGAGGAGGACAAGCAAACAGCAAAAGGTGGGCGGTAATGTTCACCTGTCTGTGTGTGCATGCTGTACACATTGAAGTGATAGAGACACTGAGTGCTTCTTGTTTCATAAATGCTCTACGGAGATTTTTCTCCATCAGAGGCCCTGCCACACAGATTAGGTCTGACAGAGGCACTAACTTTACTGGTGCTTCAAAAGAATTGAATCTGGAAGATGACACAGACATGCAACGTTACCTACAAGACCAACAATGCACATGGATTTTCAACCCCCCGCACGCCTCTCATATGGGAGATGCCTGGGAGCGACTTATCGGGGTGGCCCGTCGCATCCTAGACTCCATGTTCCTACAGCAACGCTTCTCTTTATTGACTCACGAGGTCCTCGTCACACTCATGGCAGAGGTGTGTGCAATTATGAATGCGAGACCCCTGCTGCCAGTGTCAACTGACCCCGAGAACCCTCTTATACTCACCCCCTCCATGCTTCTGACACAAAAGACAGGAGCCCCATCGTCGCCTCCGCCTGACTTTGGCAAGGCAGAGATCATCCGTCACCAATGGAAGCTGGTACAACATCTTGCAGAGACATTTTTGCACAAATGGCAACGTGAATACTTGAGCACCCTGCAAAGTCGTGCCAAGTGGCAGGACAAAAGGCCCAACTTGCAAGAAGGAGACATCATCTTGATGAAAGACAATGCAGTGCCAAGGAACCACTGGCCAATGGCAGTGGTCATCAAAACTTTTCCCAGCAGAGATAATGTTGTCAGGACTGTAGATATCAGAGTGATTCGTCACGGCACTCCTAAACTGTTTAAAAGACCTGTAACTGAACTTACTTACTCTTACTTTTCTCTCCTAAGCAGGATGTTACTTGTGTTTAAGTAAAGTGTATGCGTTTAAAAGATAACAGATGTGGTATCCTTCAGATACCAGGCAGGGAGTGTGTTGGTCTAAATGAGCATTTATTCATGCACTTTGTGTTTCTTTAGTTATTTGCAGTGCGTTAACGCCATCTACCGGACACTTGTGGTAACGGCAGGTTTGGTGTACAGTTTCTATTTCCTGTTGTTTTCTCGTTTGGAACGAGATTAGTGTTCAGTTAGGGCACGACTTTTCCAGAGCGTGTTGTACTCAGTGCTGTGTAAATTCTGCTGTCAAGTTTCTTCAAACTATGTTCAGTTGTGTTTCCCCTCGGGGGCAATGCCGGTGAGTATCACTGTGTGTAATATAAGGCATTTTATATTAGTCGTTTTCTTAAGATGTGTAGTAAGAAAATGAACGTGTTGCCACGAGGTGTAGATTCTTCTGTTTCCCGTGTAATGGTAGCTCATGCTTAGTAGAAAACGATGTATGTGTTGCATTTGGTTTTGGAAATGATTGAAAAAGGCAATTTGAGTTAATAGGTACTTTTATTTGTGTTTACAGTTTTACAGCTTGTTTTTTTGCACTGTTGTGTGTAAAATAAAGGAGAGGAGAAAAAGGACCTCGGGATTAGTGTTGGGCGATATGCCCTATTTTGAGATCGTCCTATCGTCAGCCTGTGAGATCGGCGATACACGATAGTATCGGGGGGCGGGGCAGTAGTTTACTCATTTTTTTATTTGTTAATTTTTACTCATTATAACAAGTCACTTGATAGGTGGACAAAAAAGAACAAGAGCAACACCGTCATGACCGCAACCTTCTTAAAACTGATGCCATTAATGCGAGCGCGTCATTAAAACCCTAACAATGGTTACTTAATAACTGTAAAAGCATGCATCTGCGCACGCACGCAGACATGCACACACACACGGCGCGCGCGCGTGCGTGCGCGCACATACAAACAATTCAATGCATTTGTTTAGTGCTGTTAAAAATAAATAGAGAGGGCTACACGTGTCAAGCAGTGGTGCTCTCATGAGGTGCCTTTTTAAACGCATCGGTCCAGCGGAACGCGATCATATTTTAAACACATATATTAAACACGAGGGACGTGTTGCTACAACTCATTGAAATGCATATTATAAACAGGATTAATACGTAGTGATCTGACTTCGGACAGAGCGCAGCTCTCTGCACATACGCGGGAGTGAGAGAGAGGCGCTAATATGCAGCGGGTCTTTTAAACAAAAAGTAAAGTTTGCCTCAGATTGCATGAAACGCATTAAACTGAACAAATACATGAGGATTACTACTTTAGTTTATGTTTAGACTTCGGACAGACGCGAGAGAGCGTGCACGTGAGACAGAGAGAAGCGCAGCTGGATTTAGTGCTAGAAGGAGTCCAAGACACACGCATTAAGTGCAGGTACGTGCAAGAAGGAATTCTTTCTTTACAAGCTCTCCGCGTAAAGTGAAGCCCACAAACTCTCATGCAAGCAAAAGCATGCATTGTGGATGTTAATGTAAAACTATGATGATGATAATAATAATAACCATTCGCCAAATATCGTCATGACTATCGCCATGAAAGCCTGTCATTGGCGATATGTCTGAAGATCGTCGATACACGATACTATCGTCTATCGGCGCAACCCTACTCGGGATAAAGCATCATCTCTTTTCTTTGTTCACCTCACCTGGCTGTTTATACGCACTGGATAGCTAAATACACATACGTTTAGTGAAGCCAGTACAACATTACAAGATGAACCTCGAATGTTAAAATTCGGCCTTCTTAACATTAGATCGCTTACCAATAAAGAACCTATTGTTAATGAAATAATTAATGACCAAAACTTAGATGCACTCTGTTTAACAGAAACCTGGCTAAAAGCAGATGACTACACTAGTTTAAACGAATCCACACCACAAGATTATTATTATAAACACGAACCTCTATTAAAGGGGACAGGGGGTGGTGTAGCTACAATATACAACAACATTTTTAAAGTTAACCAGAAATCTGAACTAAAATTTAACTCATTTGAACTAATGTTATTAAATATGGAAATAACTGATCGTAACAACAAACAGCTTTCTTTTGTCTTAGCTACAATCTATAGACCTCCGGGCCACCATGCAGATTTCCTTAAAGAAATAGCAAATTTCCTGTCTGAGCTTGTAGTCACTGTAGATAAAGCTCTTATCGTTGGTGATTTTAATATTCATGTGGATAACTCAAAAGATGCATTAGGACATGCATTTATGGATGTTCTAAATTCTCTCGGTATTAAACAAAACGTGTCAGGGCCCACGCATACTCGTAAGCACACATTAGACTTAATTCTGTCACTCGGACTCAATATTAATGACATCGAAATATCACCTCAGAGTGATGCAGTTTCTGACCATTACCTTGTGTCATACACTGTACTTCTAGATAGGATTACTCAACCCACAACATGCTACCGACTAGCCAGAACAATAATTTCCACCACTAAAGATAGCTTTATCAGCACTCTTCCAGACCTGTCCCAAATGAAACATGTAGCAGATAACTGTGACAATCTAGATACTGTAATAGAAAACCTGAACAATGTCTGTTCTAACACACTGGATGCCGCTGCTCCCATTCGAAAAAAGAAAATCAAAGAAAAACCGCCAGCTCCATGGTATGATCATCACACCGCAGCTCTTAAAAAGGCAGCTAGAAAAATGGAAAGAAATTATAGAAGCACAAACTTAGAGGTATGGCGTGTAGCATGGAAAGAGAGTGTTAAACACTACAGACAGGCTATAAAAACGGCCAGATCTACCTATCTCAGTACGCTTATTAAAGAAAATCATAATAACCCTCGTTTCCTCTTTAGCACAGTTGCAAAACTGACAAGAAACAAAGAACAAACAGAAACCAATAGTAAACTCCAACACAATAGTAACGATTTCATGAACTTCTTTTCTAACAAAATTACGGCTATTAGGGAAAACATCGTAACTA